>NC_136758.1:21386450-22779575 GCF_936440315.1 Barbus barbus
GGTAGATTTCAGGCGGAGCGCCCAGATGAGAGCCTGTCTGCGTCGATCCATCTGCTCATGATCCATCATGGGATGTGACGCTGGGTGGCACAGCCTTGCCAACAATGCCATATATCTGCCGCTGTCTCTGATATATCCTCTGCCCCTGAACTCTGTTAAACAACACCCCGACTTTCATTTCAATTCTTTTAGTAATAGATATATATATATATACATATATAGACTCAGTTTCCTTAAAATGTGGCAAGAATAGCTGAGTGATTTACATTAGAAATACCAGGTGTTGCCAAAAAAAACAACATTTTATGATTTACAATCATCTTCCTGGAAATCAAGATTGGAGGAGGTTGTTGCTGATATGGGCTCTGTTACTGTTGGATTATTCTCTCTATAAAAAGCATGAAATGTTCTCTGAAAAGCAGATTTTTGCCCACAGCTGAAAATCCTATTTTATTGCATGAATTCATTGGACACATCCTGTACTTTGCTCAGTCCTCTCTTTTGCATTGGATATTTTTCCCTTACGCCAATAAATGTGTCTCTATAACAATAGTTTTAGCTCAAACTGCAGGCACAAACTTTCTCCTCCACACATTACAGTGCGGTGTGTATAAATAGTCTTTTGTTCTTGTTAACCTCAGTAACTTTCTGCACATATACTTTCAAAGTCTTTAAAATTATTATTTAAAAATGATATAAAACACCTGGAATCAATACATACAGTATTACAGCTGTTGATTACAAGTTTACATACTTTTGTTTTTATGTTAATATAGTTACCTGTATATTGGACTTTAGGTATTTGGTATTTTTTCTCAGGTGCTTATGGGTAATTTGCACACACAGCGATCTTCATTTATGGCAAGATCCATAAAAGACAACTTCCATATATGAGCCTATAGAAGAGGAGAAACACCAATATGACATAAAACTCATTTTATGCATCTCAATTAAATTTTAAGCATCTCAATTAAATGTGGTTCTTAAAAAAACAGAGAGAGAGAGAGAGAGAGAGAGAAAGAATAAAACACAGACATCATTGTTTTTCTCAGCACAAGTGCCTTGCTTAGGTAAAGCACAAAACATCTCAAATATTAGAAGCACAAACTCTAAATTTAGTTTACTGCAGAATTTAGATACAATACTCCATATTTTAATATTGCAATGCTCCTGCAAGTAATATCTTCATATGTGATGTTCAGAACATTAAATAGAACATTTTTTTTTAGTTTTTTTGTTTCAGTTATAAGGACTAAGTGTGTCCACCACACTTGACAAGATATATTTATTTGCAATCTATCGCTCCTATGTGCTGAACTTGCAATGCAACAGTACCCTCTATTGGCCAGTTATTGCCACAAAGATTCACAAGCATGGATCCCAACACTCATTTCATTCAGTTTCACACTTCATAATTTTTTTTTTTGTTTTTTTACATAATTCATGCCAAAATAAAACAACCAACCTAATTTGGAATCACTAACATGTATTGTGTCAGAATTAGTTATCTACATATGTTTTTTCTGAAAATACAACTGAAAATGAGTTTGTGTTTGCCTTCATCTACATTGAATTTAAATGATAAGATTGAAGAATATAAAATAAATAATTAAAACTGTTAGCTGAGTGGTCTAACAAGTTTCTTGAATTACAATTTAGTTTCATCATTTAAATAAATATGATGTCTCCAGCATTTTATAATGAAAAAAACTTCGACATTTTAAGTTGAATGATGCAATCTAGTTTGAACCCTATACTCACAGTTAAATATATTTTTTAAACATGTTTAATAAGCATTTAGTCGCCTTCTTGGGTCTTACCTGACTGCTTGTCATCTGTCAAACATTACTTGAAAAACAATACATAAGCCAATCACAAATGCGTTTGCTTGCAGATAGTAATGTAACAAATTGAAAAGTTATTAAAACAAAAATGTGTTGATGAAAACTGAAAGATTTACAAATGTGCATGTTGTCATGCATTATATTAAATATGACTGTACATTGTAAAGCCTGATGTGCACTTTTAGCCCACAAAAAAAAAAAAAAAAAAGAATTTAAATTTTTTTTACAGAAACAGAAGAAACCGAGAGGAACTAAATCTTCCTACATTTGAAATCAGTTTGTGAACAAATCCTAAATATTCCCTAAAAATCACACAACCAGCATATCCTCATCATAGAGCTCATTAAGACTAGTCTATGAAGATTCATCTTATTTCATCTGTCCCCAACTCTCTCTCACCCCTGCTATGTCTCCAGTAAGAGAGAAACATTAATCTAGTGAATCTGAAGGAATGTCAGCCTTAATTGCTGTTCATTGGGGAAAAAGAGATAAAATGGAAAGACATGGCTTTGTCAAGCAATAAAAGATGTGAGCGATAAGACTGTCTGATAAATCACATCTCAGCCTCCTGTCATCACTCAGCTCAAAGCCTGGTGGCCATCTTGTGGGCGGCTTTAACCTCAGGCCTGCAAATGAATCCAAACAGGTTTGTTTCTGCCCAGAGGCTTCCAGGACGTCTCCTATCACCAACCCCTGTTGGGACAACGCATCCCCTGCACTTTTCCGGGACCCGGCGAGTGAGTCCAGGGGGTAAAACACGACTGTTTGAAAAGAAAAATGGCAACAGAGTGTGACTAAATCGGTTTGCTTGGCAGCCGGACAAAGGCTTGATTCCACTGCTCCCGAGAGAGAACGCGGGGCCCGCTAATCCTGGCATCAGATCGGAAAGTTGAACGTTGCCAAAGGCGCACATTCACAACAATTAGCTACCTTTTCAGTCCCAGCCCCCTGGTTATCCATCCCCTAGGTGGTTATCTAATCGCATGCTTTTGTTTAGAGGAACAGCTCTCTTTCACTCTGGGCTGACATCGTTTACGGCTGCCGGCTGGCACTTCTCTAAATCTGTAGAGGAGCGCGGGAGTGGCGGCCCATCGAGGAGTCTAAGTTGATAAACAGGGACATACCCAACCTCTTAATGCAACTTCATAAGCCTCAAAGAGCTCCACAAACGGGCCAATCATCTAGTTGCCAACACACTTTGTGAAAAAACTTTCAGCAGCGGTGATAGAGTACTGGCCTGTCGACTTAAAACCACCACAGGGAGGAAGAGCTGGCGTTTGAGGGGACCACAGGGATTAAATGGAAGAAATGTGAAGAAGATCTCGTCTTTATGCTTCAGCTTCATAGCTGACTAGAGAGTTTTGCTCAGCGTCCCTTTTGCTGCACGTTTCCCCCGCCAGCACATTTCATCACTGCGGTATTTGTGGCATAAAGCTGTCCATCATCAAATCTAGTATGTTTTAATCGCCCATATCGTCTCTTTACTGTCTCTAGTCAGTGTTGGTCAGGTGACCGTGAGGTGTGCGTCTTTGCAGTGATGAATAGCACAGTCGCCATTGCCTGCCGTCCTTACATAGAAGTCACTCCCGGTTCACACCGATAACGCCGCTCTGGCTGTAAATACGGGGCTCATTTTCATCAAGCGATGACAAATGCGTGTGTGGGATTGCGTATGCGCATGTCCTCCCACCGAGAGCTTGCGGGATGGTTCGGGGCTGTACCATATCAAAAGGCCTGACACGCTTTCAATAAGAAGACCAGGCGCTACTGCTGCAAAATACGAAAATGATGACACAAATTAGTTCTCATTGTTTTCTTGTGGGCATGTTGCAATGATGCAATCATAAGCAACGCTCACGCTGCCATTTTTGAAGTGTCAGGGTACAAGAGAACGATGGCAATCCGGTTGCCCTGCTATCATGCATGCAGGAATGACTAAGAAACTGCTTTGCTACATATCTGCAAGGTGAATTAATAAAGCAGAAAGGCACAAGAGGTCATGCATTACAGTGATTTTACTAAAGTTAAGCACAAGATAAAGCTTAACCGTGTCCGTATCTAGTCAATTTCTTTAAATAAATGAAAGCAACAGCAATATGAATAACGATACCAACATTCAATAAATAATTCAGTGAAGTGTAATTTCTGAATTGAATTTTTTTTTAAATAAGTTTAAAATAAAATAAAATAAAAGAATTGTGTTTTATATTGTCACTATGCTGAAATGATTAAAATACTATTTTGAGAATATCTACTTTGTAAGTTGACAGTGTACCCACTGTTTGAGTTATAAAAGATGCATGTATTTATGTATAAAATAAATAAATACATTCATAAATCATTTCCAAATAAAGAAATTCATTTTGAAAATAAATAATTGTAATGTATAAAACATTTTCAAAATACATTTATTTATTTGGCAATTAATAAATATTCATTTACAAACAATTTCCAAATAATAAACAAATACATTTAAAATAATGAAACTGAAAATAAATTGAAAATAATTTCTCACCTAAAAAAATTAAGCAGTACTAATAAAAATTTTTTTAACTATCAGATAATGCCAAATGACATCAAATATGCAAAAAAAATAGTTGTGTTAAACATATTTAATAAATTTGTTAACTTTGACAGCCCTAAAAATATATTTATGTAGTATTTTTCCTTTCCCTCAAATTATTCGCAGACACCAAATCACACCCCTAGCAAGTTCAAGTTTGAAAACCTTTTTTTTTTTTGGTTTGAAGCAAACTAGATACATTAATATATAATTCAATTAATCTGGGTCACAGGTGTGCGTATATCAGACCGCTTTTATTATGGCTCGTCCAATCAAAATGTAACTTTTATAATGCAAATCGTGTTTTTGAAAAATCTGTTTTGGTCTGCTCGTAATGCTAAGAGCAGCGATGCAGATTCTTTCACACCCTGACTGTAAGCGATGGACAGAGTTAATCAACATGTCACACACACACACACACAGTGACCCCACAGGCTGAACCTGCTGTATTTGTTTGTCGCCGTGACTTGTTATCGGGAATCGGCATTTCGAGGGACACTGTACATACTTTACACAAATAGGTCTTTGCGCACACACTATCTCTAAGACACACACACAGATGCACAATCTTTGCAGGCCCTGCACTCTGGTGGTGAATAATGGCGTTCTTTTTTGAAAGCGGCAGTTCCAGCCGTAGTCTTCTCCATCCAGCACCATCAGCACTTTAGAAGATTAAGTCCTACCTTCCCTTATCACACTTCGCTCCATCCTGCAGACTCGACACGGGGTCCTCGCAGGCCGGCCATGTCCCCCTCTGCCAGCCCTGTGTCGGCATCTCGATAGGGCCTTAATTTTGGCCTCTCGCCAACTATCTTCTTGTTTCACATTTCTCTTCTCGGTGCTCCGAGCTCATCTCTTTCCGGTCATGCAATTCATCACCCCAGGATCAGCAGCAAACGGCCTCTCCGTCATTGAGCGTTATCTACCATCTTAATGTCAGCCCCTTCAGCCAACAGCCAGACTGTGCTACATTGCACTGGGAAGAACGAGAAAAAGAGAAAAGTCATACAAGTAGGTCTTCAATAAAAGACGATTGGATATTTATGATACTGGATGCTGACTGGTCAATAAAATGTTCCAGCCATACAGCTAAAAACATGAAGTTCTAAGTCTAAACACAGAAAAGCAGGAAAAGATCTTACAGGAATGGAAAAATTGACCTTTTTAGCCTAATAATGTTTGATAGCGACCACAAAGGGTGCATCTCGTCTGATGTGTTCGTTAGAGGAAATGTACTGCCTTGTATCCGAGTACGCTTTAATCCCTTATCAATACAGTGCTTGCCCTTAATTATGCAGAGGTGACTGATAAATTAGTTTAGACAGAATTGTGATTATCAGTTCAATCTGCCTCTATCTGGAATTAAAATCGATGGCTCATCAGCACACTACATGCTACACTAGTCCAAAAGGTGGAATACACAATACAGTGCACTGTGTGATAGCTTTTCACACTCCAGTTCTCACACTTTTTATTCCAAATAGATTTTCCTTGTGATTATTTATGTAATCGGTTAAATAGATGTCACTTTGTTTTTAAAAAAAAGTAGTGGGCAGTAATAAAATAATGATTTGTTGGTCTGCGGGTAAGCTTTCTGCTTTGAGCGGCCAGGCCCGGGACAGGAGCGAGAGAATGTCTGGCCAGTTGATGGTAATGTCACTTGTGCTTCCATTTTTATGTTCCAACAATCTGCAAATGTTTTTTTGCTGAGGCAAATATGTCATCAAGCTAACATCATCTTCCTGGTTGACACAGATGAAGATCTGTTAAAATTGTGAGAGTGATTTACCTGGGAAACTTCAATAAGAATGGGTTGAAAATGAAAAAAAAAAAAAAAGATAATATTTTTGCATATGATATAATTTTCCAGCTTAAATTAATAAATACATTTAAATATTAATTTATTTGAATAAATCATATGTATATATATATATATATAAAACTTTGCTAAATGTGATGTGTGTACTCTGTTTTATTTATTTATTTATTTTTTAGGTCTGACTGTGTTGATTTGCCATAGTAAATATGCCACAAACCCTAAAAATAAAAATAAACATTAAAAAACAAAATTACCTATTATTGTCAAATGCTGCACAAGAATTTTCAGCAAAATAAAAGGTTTCACAAATTGGTGGGGACTTAATTAATAGCAAAATAAATAAATTTTAAAAGAAAGAAAGAAAGAAAGAAAGAAAGAAAGAAAGACAGACAGACAGACAGAAAGACAGACAGACAGACAGACAGACAGACAGACAGACAGACAGACAGACAGACAGACAGAAAGACAGACAGACAGACAGACAGACAGACAGACAGACAGACAGACAGACAGACAGACAGACAGACAGACAGACAGACAGACAGATAGATAGATAGATAGATAGATAGATAGATAGATAGATAGATAGATAGATAGATAGATAGATAGATAGATAGATAGATAGATAGATAGATAGATAGATAGATAGATAGATAGATAGACCATAAATGATAATTTAAGCAACAGCATAAACAAGATGAAGGTTTTGCAATTGGTAAGTGCTTTGATTTCTCCATGTTCAAAATGCATGCACTATTTGTTTAAACTTTTTCAGTCTTTAGAACAGAATTGAGCTGGACACCTTCATTAATTACAGGATTTGACTCATTAACTACCCACTACTGCCCTCCTCTGGTTGAATGTTTCATAATGGTGAAAATGAGAAGCAATTGTGCTCTGTTGCATGAGAAACAAATAAGTAAGAAGTCGAAGAGGATTAATCATCTTTTAACTCAAATATGCACTCCCATCTTGTATCATTTAGGTATTATAGAGCTATTTACAAAGGCAACAAGCAATCAGTCCTGTACAGAGCTCCAAAAACCCCATTGTATGATTGCTCCAGCCCGTCTAATGCCAGTTCTGTTCATAACTCCTGCTGGTGTGTGTGCTTAGCACCACTCACTTTAATTAACAACAGTCGAGGTAGCACAGTCACATTTAAAAGGTTGCCATTCCACCAATATGAAAGCACAATTAAATATTAATTGCCTACTGAATAATAGATGAAGAGTATCTGTGTACAGTTCAGGAGCCTAATTCCTGTTAAAGTACAAGTCTTTAATCAAGCAGTAATGAGCACTGCTATGTCAACAGGCGTTGTGCCCTATCAGCAAAGAATAGAGAGAATTACCATCGAAGGCTCATGCTGCCGAGAGCCTGTATCAATTTTAATGTAATTACGCTTTACTAATAACAATTCAACTCATTATAACAAGCGCTCGCAGAAATTGATTCTGTAAACAGCAGACACGCACAATTCTATTGTGATTATTCTCTAGAGGTTTGCTCCTGCTGTGTGGTACTTCACGGCGAGGACTATATGCAAGTTCAGAGACAACGCAAACTGCTGGTCCCCAAGGCTTCGGGTTTTGCAGATTGACTTGTCGGCTATCATTTTACCCATTATTATAATAGTTCACCCAAAAAAAGAAAAGAAAGTAGCCATTAAAGCACTTTCATTAAAGCAGTCGCTATGACTTGAGTGCACTTCCACTCTGGAGGAGAGAGCGAGTCTCAGTCAGACAGAAGTAAGCTGATGTACCTCTTCACAAAAACTAGTAATGTAACATAGCTTGTGGTATTTTTAATGAAGCAACATTGTCCCAACACAGAGTTATTGTATTAGGGATGCCCTGTATATTGGCAATACCTTACTGTAATACTGTAATAGCAATATTGTGAAATATTACAATAACCATTTTCTATTTGAATTTATTTTAAAATGCACTTTATTCCTAGGATGATACATTTTCAGCATCATTACTTCAGTCTTCAGTGTCAAATGATCCTTCAGAAATCATTCTAATATGCTGATTTGGTGCTCAAGAAACATTTCTTATTATTAGCAATGTTGAAAACAGTTGTGCTGCTTAATATTTTTGTGGAAACGGTGATAATGTTTTTTCAGGATTCTTTAATAAACAGTTTAAAAATTGAATTTAAATCTTGCATAACATACTGTAAATGTCTTCACTTCCACATTCAGTCAATTTAATGCATCCTTGCAGAACAGAAATATTACATTTATTTAAAAAACAAATCATGTACTGCCCCCAAATTTTTGAACAGCATCTTTTTTTTTAGTCAGTGTCAGTAGTTAGATATAAATATATTGACTGGTATTTAATTGATTGATTAATTAATTAATCCATGATCATTTCACCTATGTTTACATTTTAAAAAACCATGAATATCCATTTTACATACTGTACATTTTAATGTTGTAATGCCTACATTTACTTGTAAACAATTATTGGCCAGAATTTTAATATCAGTGCATCCATACATTGTATGACTTTAGACATGAGTTGCATATTTAATATTATATTTTTGTCTGGTTTCTGTCTTTTGTGGGGCTCTACAGTATAACTTACCATTCACTTTTGTTGTATGGACATGTGAAGCCAGGGCATTCTGCAAAACATCTTTCGTGTTCCTCAGAAGAAATAAAGGCAAATGAAAGTTAATGAAGACAGAATTTCACATTTTTGGGGAACTATTCCTTCATGGCATAAAATGAAAAAGAATGTGAGGTACTTAGAGCTTTTCGATACATGACACTCTGCAGCCCGGTCAGTCTCTGGTCTTCCTGTGAAAATCCATTAAGAAAGATCTTGTGTCCTGCCCCACTTCTTCTCCTTGAGCTAGAAGAGACAGAGAGGAAGAGAGAGACGAGGTGATGCCACATTCACCTTTGATCAACTATGATTTTTCACACCGCACCGGTGAGCTGCACTTTTCACAGTCCGCTCGCAGAAAACGGGAGATGCTTTAGTGTCCAACCGTATCTGCATCACAGCCACTTTCCCGCCACCCTGACCTAGAAACGGAGGACCTGGTGAGCCGGCTGACCGGTGAAGGGGGCGAGGGGCCCTGGCTGACATGAGCTGGCCGCTCAGGTGGACGTACCAAGGAGAGGAAGACGAGATGGCTTGTGGCACGCTAGCTTTCCAGCTGGCCAACTTGTCCCACTGTCAGGACGAATGTCTGTGGAAGAGGAATGCAGAGGAAGAGGGGAGAGAGTTCAGCGTAAAGGAAGACACGATGAGGAGAGGCCAGTGGAGTTGAAGTCACACCTCAGGGACTGGCGCTCCTCTGCAGGGTCAGAGTGTTCGACTACAAGGGGTCAGGGAAAGGTGAAGGAGAGTCTGATACTGCAGCTGTAGCCTAGCCAGCATAAAGCCTGGTCCACATTAAAACGTATTCTAGCCCCAAATTGTCCAGTTGAAAACAAACATTTAAAGTGACCAGTCACAATTTGGATTTAAATGTGTTTAGGAGTGGTTGAATCTAAAATTTGATTTAAAAAAAGAAAAAGCTCAGATTGTTCTGATTGGATGAGCTGCATTCAAGTCTGTTCTAAATTGAGACGAATGCATGTTTTATTATTAATACATATTATTATCATTATTATCATTATCATAATCATCATCATCATCAATGATGATAAAAATAAAAATGTAACTACTTATTCTTGATTTTTACTGTATCATTGTTTTTTTGTCTATTAAAATAGTTTTCGTAATTTAAATAAAATATAAATATTACATTTAGTGCTGAAGTAACAAAATTACTAAAACCGAAATAACAATAAAAGGTAAATATAAAAATAATTAAAGAAAAAAATAAAAATGACAAAAGTCACATAACAAAATTACAAATTAAAATGAAAACTAAAAAACATAAAAAAAAATAACATAACAGCATACCAATTATACTAAAATAAGACAGTATTGCCGGGTGGTGATGGCGCAGTGGATAAGACATGTGCCTTTGGTGTGAGAGACCCGGGTTCGAATCCACTGTGAGACACCAATGTGTCCCTGAGCAAGACACTTAACCCCTAGTTGCTCCAGAGGCGTGCGACCTCTGACATATATAGCAGTTGTAAGTCGCTTTGGATAAAAGCGTCAGCTAAATGAGTAAATGTAAATGTATTACACTGGTATTCCATGGCTTTAAAAAATCTCTGAGTACAAATTGATTTATATTTTTCACAAGTGGAGTAATGCAGCATTACTTATGAAGTAAAACAATAAAAACAAATAAACAAAAAAGAGGATGGATGGATGTTCTCCATATTGGTCATGTAATTACCACCATCCTGAACTTACACCAAATGACACTTCTCACTGGAGTTAGGGGGTGATCTGACCTCAAGTGGTTACAGATTTTATTTTTAAGTAGATATACAACAAGTCTCAGTAGTCTGGAATGCAGTAAAAGTACAATAAATATAAAAAAAATCAATGCCATGAACCTAAAAAAAATGCTATTTTTTCCTCTGAAGCACTGATTGCACTAGCCTTGTATGACCTCTGAAACGGTCAATTGTTTGCATGCCAGCCAATCGCATTAGACCCTCAACATTTCATCTGAGGCTGAAACTACCCCAGCTCTAACAGCAAAGATCCTTACATGACTAAAATGTGTTTGCATCAGACACACTCTACACCCATTTTGTCATATTCTTTCAATGTGTCAAGTATGTGAATGAACAGCTGAAGAAAATTGTGGAAGTGAGAAACATTGATGACAGGACTGTTTTACAAAGTGTGAACGGTGTAACACATCATCTCACCTATCTCACTGAACAGTTCCTACAGAGGCCGAGTGATTGGCATTAGTGACACTGGTCTCTTGAGGACTTCTTTCACCAGGTTGCATGTTTTTAGGTCTCAGAGGGAATGCTGGTCTAGCGGTCGTAGTGCCCACCTGAAAGAGAGCATGACTTTTAAAGTGTATATTCACTCTGAGTTTGAAGACAACTCAAGGTCCACAAAGCCACATACCAGAACCAAGCCATCCATTTTCTCTTTCTCTTCTCCTTATGTTTCTTCGTGCACTCACATATTGATCTCACAAAAGACAAAATTCGTTTTCCCCAGCAAAGAAATGTAATTCTTTTATTACAGAAATGTACCCAGTGAAAACAACACAACACGCTCTCTATCACTTTCGGTGGTGCGACACGAGCCAGAATTCTATTATGGGAAAGCTGCACCAGATACAATGAAGTATTTTCAAGGGATCTTGAGGCAACAAAGTATATAAAATGCCATAAATAAATTATGGCAGACAATTTTAAGAGCATTAAAAGTTTGATCTCCTTCAGGGGAGGCCGCGGGGGACTTTTTGAAGCAGTAATTATTCATAAAAATGAAATGTCATATTAGTTTGTCCTGCTCTAATTTGATTTCATGTTGATGAATTTTTTCCGCTTCGACAGGATTCAGTGGGACAAATGTGGTGCTCTCCTCACATCATTTTCTCTAATAAAGATGCATTTGTTTGAATATACAGACGAGGAGTTCCGAACAATGACAGTAATTAAAACTGTGCAGCCAATCACTGATGTTTAAAGATTATGTCTGTTGTTGCATCTGATTAAAGTGATAGAAAAAATATGAACTACGTTTTAATGGATTGATACACTCCTAAAAAGGCGTTTCAATGGTTCTTAGTGGAACGCTTAAAAATAAACTCTGATTGGTTTAAGTGGTTCTTGGCTACAAAACTGTTTTCTTGAATATGAAAAAAAACTAGGTGAAAATTTTATGTTTCAGTTAATTAGAGATTTTGATATTTGATGTATTTGGCCGCACTCTCAGACTTAGAGCTCATTCAGTCCCTTACCTCTTCAGTAGATAGTAGCCTTGCTAATGTTAGCTTGGGATGTTTTTCATTTTTTTTATCTAGCTGAATTATTAATTTAATAAGGATGCTACAAACGAACAAAGAACCAAATAAATCTAACATTAAATATATATCTATGGCCATGCTAAAAAAACAAAAAACTACCATACTCACTTATAGTTACACTTTGTGCTTTGTTGTTTGGCTAGCAAGATCATTTGCCTATACTTACCTTATGTTCCTTGAAGACTTCTGCTGTAATAACACAGATTCATAATCCAAAATAGCTGTATAAAATGTAAAAATCTTTAAAAAATGTGCATACATACATTTGATTATAAATACAGTAAAAAATATGAATATTGGGAAATATTACTACAATACTAAAATAAATGTTGTACATTTTAATATATATTTAAAATTTAATTCATTCATGTGGTGTAAAACAGTGTCACATGCTCATACAAAAATTATTTTAATATGCTGATTCACCAAAGAATCATTTCTTATTATTATCAGTGTTGAAAACAGCTCCGCTGCTTCTTTGATTGAATGGATAGTTTGAAAGGTGCACTTCTTTGTATAAAAGGATACTTGGTTTTCTGGGAACATCACATAATAATAATAAATTCAGTGCTGATTTGTAATATTTCTTAACTTTGTTACCAGCAGTCGGGAGCAAGAGGTGCCCACAAGGTATGTATAGATGAAATGAAGTCTGAATCATCACCTTTCTGATCAGCATAAAGCACCGGAGGACACTTGCATGGACAATTTATTTTAGCTTGTAATTCTCCTTCTGTTTGCCTGTTTTGTAACAAAACAGTAAGCTGACTTACTTCCTTTTAAATATTTGGCATTGCTTACATATCTTCATGCAAGACCTGGTCTGTTTGTTTTGCATGGTGGACCACTTATACTGGCTTATATTAGCACTATCTAAAGCAGATAATGAGGTGAACATGGACCTGCGCTGCAGTAAAATGACACAAAGAGTACAACTGAGACACTATAGTGGGCTGACATGTCCTTTGAGTCCCAGACACACCTTGTTAAGGGTATTAGGATCAACACTGTGATTGATCTACATGTCAGATCGGTAAGTGAAGGCGTGGAGTCAGCTGTCCACAGCTCATTTTCCACCTGGAGGTCAATTAAGACACAGAGAGGTGAGGAAACTGCTAGGATGGGTGCCTTACAGTGCATAGACCCTAACATGGAGATTGCAACACGCACACTGCATGCATATACATACACAATCCTAGCCTCATTTGATTGCCCAATGTCACTGCATGGGGGAAGGGTTCTGTCATGATAGACAGAGTGTCTTTTCTATGAAGGTATACAGAGAAACAAAAGGAGGGGGTGGTGGATGAAAAGATAGATGAATTAAAGGTAGCGCTTCATCTTTGACATGGGCTGAAGACTGTCTGTAGTCATTCAGTATTGCCTCATTTCCTTGTAACACGCGGGGCTTTTCTTTTTCATCAGTGGAACTCGGAGCACACGAGGAGTCAACCGTGTGGATATTCTGACACCCCTACAGCACTCTATTTACCACAGCTCTTCAGTGATGTATCAAGGGGAACGTCTTCCCGGCATTAAATATAGATGCAGTCGGATTAACATATCAGGAGAGAGCATGATTAATGTGAGATTACACTGGATAGCGCTGCTGCTTTTTCCATCACTGCTGGAGTAATGGACTTTGATTTGATTCAAATCATCCTTTGCCCATCAACATAAGCAGCCGCACTTAAGAGAAAGACGGGACATCGCTTGACTGCTTTGACTGCACATACAAATAATATATGCAAGTTTGAGAATAAACTTATGTAAACTTCTCTTGCTTGCCACAGGTCTAGATTGGCATTTGTTGCCCTTTAAAAACTCAAAAATATGCCCTACTGTTTATGCTACAATTGTTTTGTTGAGGAGAGGTGTGTCATTACCTTTCCAAGTGATCTGATTTTGACTTGCAGGTGATAAAACAAAGAAATAAACAATCTCATAAACTTACATTTAAGGATAGATTCAAGTCATATCTAAAAAACAAAAAACAGATTTAAGGAGGGACTCACATCATATCTAGAGATATGCAAACACCCAGAACACACTAACAACAATAAAGCAACATGTTAACCACTGCAGAATTATGTTGATTAATTTTTCTGAAGATATTGTAAAATTTGACCGTAAAAATCCAGTATGTAAGCACTCAGCATCTTAGTAAACAACTAGTATACCTTAGGAACCACTCAAACGCATATTAACAACAACATAGCAACAACACTAACAACTATAGAATCATGTCAACAAATCTTTCCAGACAAGTAGTTCTCACATTCTTCAGATCAGTGAAAACCTAGTTTATGAGTACTGAACATCCTAACAACCATCTAGCATACTTAGTAATCACCAAAAACATATTAACAAGCACATAGCAACATGCTAACCACTCAGAACCTCTTAGCGACCGCTCATAAGACTCTAGCATCATAGCGGTGACTCATGTTTTATGCCGAACATGTAAATAGTCTAGTTTGTGAGTACTGAATATTTTAGCAACCACTTGCTGTAGCCTACCACCCAAAAGAAATTAACAACCACCTAGCAACATGCTAACCACTCAGAACATCTTAGCTACCGCTCATAACACTCTAGCATCATAGCGATGACTCGTGTTTTATGTTGAACATGTAAATAGTCTAGTTTGTGAGTATTGAACATTTTAGCAACCACCTGCTGTAGCATACCACCCAAAACAATTTAACAACCACATAGCAGCATGCTAACCAATCAGACCATCTTAACACTCATGGCGGAGACTATTGCAAGGTACTACTTTTCCCCACAAAAACATACTGAAAATCCTAGCAACCGCCCTGAACAGTCTAGTAGCCACATAGTTTGCTAAACTAGATGCTAAATCAGTCAGAACTTTAGAGGCAAGTACCACTCATACTTCAAAAAATGCAAAAAACTTTTTTTTATTACGATTGTAAAGTTAAAATAGTAAAATATATTCTTTAAACAGAGTAATGTTTTTAAGTTACCACAGTTTTGTTTCAGTATTTTGATATGGTTATTTTCCACAAAATACCTTTTTACTGTAGAAACCACGAAAGGTGCAAAATGAACATGACCCATGTTGTGGTGCAAAAAAAAAAAAAAAAAAACAATAACCTGACCAGTCCATGACCACCTAATTTATTTTACTTGCTCTCTGCACCTTAAGAGATACATCACAAGTCTACGTGTGCATATCGAATTTCACACCCTCAATAAATTGCCGGACCAACGTATTGATATTCCCGTTTTGCCTCCTTTCTCCTTGAGAGAGACACCCACAAAGGGTTAAACCCTCCCCCCTGTTCTGCCCCGTGCCACTGCATCTCTCTCGCTCCCTCACTGTGTCTCCCTGCATCCATTTGCAAATGATCTCGCTTGTCTGCATATTGTCACTTGCAGCCTGCCCACACATTCATCAACTGTCGGCCGGCTCGCCGCGCACTCCCCGCGCCCTCTACACTTAATTGTTCCCACTCTGACCTGGGAGAATAGAGAATGATGTTTCCCTCATTCGTGCCGGTGCAGGGCGAGGAGAATTAACAACTCTGTGGGGATGGCCGAGCTGTGGTACGGTCGGTCAGGCTCTCCCCTCACCCCCTCTTTGTGTTTCTGGGGCACGGTCCTACCCTATTACCGGAGGCAGGCGAAGATTCACTAGCCTCAGGAAGAAACGAGACAGATAAGATAGGTGGAGACCTTCCATAGGCCGCAAGTTGCAGATATAGGCCTAGTCCAGATATATCTGTATAGACAAATGGATTCTAACTATCAAGATTTAAGGTTAAACTTTATATATATGAGAAAGAAAAAATATGTAATTTTACAATTTAACCATAACTAGTTCATTCAAAAAACACACACATTTAAACCTGTTCTAGACAGGGTTTAGCATTTCACAAAATTCAGAAATGCATATTAGCATAATACTCTGTATTACTAGACTGTTTCTGCCATAAAAAAGGGTATTTAATGGCAAAGGTTATTTAAAGTTCCAAATACATGATACTTTTCCATCGCACAGAATGTTCTGGAAAAAGGTTCTTTAGATTGAAAAATTAAGAATTAAATATAATAAAATAAAAAATATATGGGTGTATCCTACAAACTAAAGGTTCTAAAAGGGGGTTTTACAGCAATGCCATAAATAAAGTTCCTCAAAGAACCTTCCAGTGACTATAGCTCAAAAGAACAATTTTTCTCCTTATTGAACATTTTGAGAAGCATAAAAACCTTTTTTTCCATCTATATAAATGTTTTATGCAATGTAAAGTTGGGTGTTAAAGGTTGTTTATGTAACCATAAATACAGATAAAGAACCTTTATTTTTCAGAGTGTAGCATGCTATTTTGAATTCAGCCATTTTTCCCCACAGTTAAGCCCCACACCAAAGGTAGGCTACATTCATAATCCTGTGAAACTTTTTTGTGTGTTGAGGTTAATAAAGGGTTTTAATGTCGGTAATAATTTCACTACCACCAACGCATCTAATATTCGAGTTTCCATGTTCCCTTACAAAAGTTAGCCATGGTTTTAACACGAATAAAAAAAAAAAATTAAATTTAAATCATGGTTCTTGTAGCCATGGTAACCGCAAATTAACCATGGTTTTGTTACTTCAAATAATAATTTACAAAGAAGTATTAAGATAATGTTTTTTGTGTTTATGAAAACAAACCTAAGCCAACAGCCTTTAAAATTACTTATAATGCATTATTATAAAACAATGAGGCAACCCTGCTGAAAAAAAACAATAGAACCATCACAGATAATTCTAATACCATCACAAATGAATAACAAATAAATCACAAATACCATTACAAGCATTACAAACCATAAACTTTTAATCATTAAAACCATAAAAAAAAAAAATAATAAAAAAAAAAAGGTTTTCTGTAGTTTGTATTGGGACATATTCCATTAGGATTTATTGGTCTTAACAAGCCACCAGTGGCCTGGAGCCAAAGGCCTGGGCTGCGTTCAGCCCCGAAAAAAACGGTGCAAAACGTTTATTAAACAGAAACGGTGATGTGTTGAACACCCTGTTCTGATGACGCAAGTGTTGTAACTGTGGCAGCTGAGAAGGCCATTCTTTCTTTTTGAAGAATTTTCGGAGCCTGATGAAATCGGTATAAATACGTGTTTAATAGCCTACTGCAAAATACGCTCTATGTTACAGTCACTGCCCTTGCCGTCCAGAATAAAAGAGTTCCAATCGAGTGAAGGGATTTGTGGAAACTGTGGTTCCTAATTATCGTCATCCAACCTTATTATTTTTATTGTGAGTATTAGGCTTATCATTATTGCTGATCACTGTTGTTGTGCTATGATAGTGTAATATTTCCAATTATATAATCAGAGGAGCATAGAAAAGGTTATGAAAGTGTCACTCCACAATACAATAGCAAAATATATAAATATGTATAGTATATTTATGTTACATTATTCAGTGTCTAGCACACCTTCCTAAGGAAAGGATATGGCCCAGAAGACATTGCAATTACTACATGATATTTAGATAGACTTAAAGAAGTTCCAGATCTATACTTGTGCTCTTATTATTTCAGTTGTTTTGCCTTTAATGTAAATAAACATGTGCAAGCAATATACTTGCTCTTGCGATTTTATTTTGATGTTCATTACATTTACTTACAAATTCATCAACATCATGTTGATATGCTATAAAACTTTTATGACAAACATGTCTTCTAATATCTTCAATTGTTGTGTATACCGAGCTGCAGCGGACACATATTAAATTACTTCACTTGGACCCATTGTCTCTTTAATACCGCCTGGTTTATATACACGTTGCTGCTGATTGGGCTGACATTTTTGACACACCCACCAAACAAGAGAAAACGTATCTCAAACCCCGCTGCACACCGTTTCCAGGAAACATGTCGTTCAACCCGGAAACTGTAGCAGAACGTTGGGCACCGGTGTGAGCCTGAACGTGCCCCTGGTCATTGCTGTTGTTACACTTACAAGGACGATCATATTCTTGTTCAATAGGCTATTGACCAAATATTTCATTCAAATATCCACTTAATCTTTAATTTTTGGCCACCTTTTTGCTGTATATGCCTCTATAATCTCTTAAAAAAAACAAAAAAAAAAACAAGTGGACATCACAACCCTTACAAAAATTAACCATGGTTTTATCGTAGTAAAACTGCTTAATTTTCTTTTGCGTGATTTCTGAATGCTTCAGATTATAAAAACAACTGTATTAATAAAATAATAGCCATAGGTAACTGTCTAGAGCTACAATTGTAATTTTTAAATAATGCAATTTAATTACAATTTATTTAATTATTTACTTTTATATTTTATTATTTTAACAATACAATCCTGCATAGGGCACCCATTTGGCCAGCAGCGGCCCTGTGCAGAGGAACGATATCTTTGGAATCGTTTTCAGAACGATTTTTTTTAACAATAAAAACATTAACAGCCAATCAGAATCCACCAAACTTTAAAGCACTTAAGTATTTAAAGTGGCAGATGACATGCTACAAACTGCATCAAGCTCTTATATGTTATCGTCTATTGATATGAACGATTATATATTTATCATTCTTGGTGGGAACGAACCCTAAGGGGCTGTTCACTCAAGCCGTGTTGTTGTGTCCATCTATTGATTTAATTGCCTTTGCTTGTAAACATGTGCTAGATCAGCATTTCTCAACCAGAGGACTGTGGACCCCTAGTGATCCTTGACGTAATGTCAGGGCGGCAGTATAAAATATCAGAGTATGTCATAAAAGTATGCATATTTTGACACAACACATTTCCATAATTTATATAGCCAATATAACTGTTAAAAAAAACACTTGAATATTGGACAAATCAACTATGTTTAGTGGTGAATTATACTAGTCATAGAGGTTGACGCCAGTCACAAGATTATGTTTCACATTTGGTTCACTGCGCTAGATGGACCCATTTAAACTTTTTATGTTCCATGCCATTTTTTAGCATCCTGTGTTACAAGCGCCATGTTTTTAATATGCTGTTACAAATAAACGCTTAAAATACATCAAGTGACACCTGCTTTTGGTTTTATCTAGTTGCTCTGCATCAATCAGTTTCACTGTGTGAACAACCCCCACATGGTGCACTCACCAAAATATGTAATGTTTTAACTTGTTTAATGCTTATTAAATCACATTGCAGGACTCTCACTTCGTAAAGCATAACTGTTTAGTTTTTTAATGAATAATGTGTGAATTGATGACCAGTCATTTGCAAAGTTGAGCCCAATTAAGTATTTTTTAATTAATTTTAAAATTTAATTCTAATTACCAATTAAATCATTTTGAAATAGTATTTGTTAGGTCCACATTTCTCATTTCGGTACATTTGTGAATTTCCTTCACTCACAATGCACAGCAATTTTTTACATTTGCACATTTTACTAGATCATTAATAATTATAGATCACATCAATGTTCTTCGCTGTCTAAGAGAATAAAAAAAATGGTCTGTCCTTTTTCATTGAGGACAGTAAAATTGCATGTCAATGTCATCCACCTATCCAAATATATATAACCATCGTGTCTGGTGGGGCCCCTGATCTGTTCCAGCGACGAGAGGTCAGTTCACGTATGCGTGTCACAGACGAGTGCTCCAGGAACGCGGGAACGTCACACACAATGGATTTATGGCTTCTTATCAGCATTCCATTTGCATTTGCGAGGAGATCTGCAGCACGGGCCCATTTTCTCCGTCTGGATAGCGGAGCGGCCTCCACTGGTGCCCAGGGGCTCCTCAATGCATCACTCTCTCCCTCCTTCGGCTGCTAAACATTCCCACTGCATTAGCTAAGACAAGACATCAATTATACATGCCGTGGTTTCACTGTTGCAAAATACTATTTCCAGTTGGCTTAAATAGGATTAAAAATTAAATATTGCTTGCTGAAAAGGAATATGAAATCAGCTTGAACTTCTGCTACTTTCAAGCAGGACGTTTGGGGCCAGTGCAACAGCAAAGGGGCTGTTTTGGGCGAGCCGCCTGCGTGTGTTGTCCGTGTGATGGCAAAAAGGAAAGACTTTTAATTAGCTGTTTTTGGTGTAGAAAATATTTACCCAAGCATCTCACAAACAAGTGCTTTTAAAAGTTTGATTTAAAGCAGCCCTAACAGATGGTGAACCAGGCGCTGGCTCATAACTCAACTCATAGCCGAGTTTCAGTGTGACCACAGGGTACCATTGCATATGTTAACACAGAAGAAAAAAGACGCTAATATTGGTATCAGTTCAGCCATTAAAATCTTAAACAGCATATTCAGAGCCACAGCATGTGGAAGCATCGAAACTACCTCGCTTAAGAAAAAAAGTGCATACCCACCACCAAATGTTCTTCACAATTTTCTTCATGAACTCAACTGCTCCTCCATCCACATGTCAGTTCCATAAAGAGCAGAGGTCGAAAGTGGTGTGGGCCGGTCACGCCAGGCCAGTCCTGATGGCTCATCCCCAGACCTTCAGTCCTTCCTCATCAATTATGTATAGCTACTTCCATTACGAGCGCCACATCTGCTTTAAGACACACTTGCTCAAAGGAAAGAATGCTTTGGCAGTCATCTCAGACTCGTGTTTTTATATATAAATTTCTCCCTGTTTTTCATACAAATACTACCTTTTAAGGTCAAATTTGAATTAAAAACTAAGTCTAATGTGCAAAGATATCCAAGTAAGCAAAGCAGTTGGTTCAATTGGTGTGGTTTAGGTCAGAAACAACAATCCAACAAAAGCATGCTATATAACCTGATTTAAAGATAAGAGGTTGTTTTTTTGTAGTAGTTTTGAGTACTAGTAATTTTTATTGCCATGTCAGCATCTAAGGATATCTTCATGTCAAAAACAGTTGCAATAATACAAGACAAACAAAATAAAAACCAAGCTAACAGATAAATAATCATTAGTTAAAATTAGATTATTAGATTTTTTTAATTAACATGATAAAAATTCTATGTACTTCAATAAAAAAAAAAAAAAATCTACTTGCATTAAAACCCTGACAGTCCAATAAAAAAAATATTTTGGTGGCTCAAGATGAAGAGAATTAATAATTCAGCTGTAAAGTAAACATGAAATCAAAATGTAGTATGTTTATCTTAATAAAGTTGTCATAAAACGGAAGTTGCTGTTTTTTCTCACCTATTGTGATGTGATTATTATGTATATGTATATATGTGTGTGTGTGTATATATATATATATATATATATATATACACACAGTGCCCTCCATAAGTATTTGAACAGTAAAGATACAATTGCTCTGTTGGCTGTGGAGTCAAGACATTTGCAAATATGATTAAAAGATGAATATGAGACAAAACTACAGAATGTCACATTTTATTATTGGGTGATTTAACACATACATGTTTTACCAAATAAAAATCCAACTCATTGATGTGAGCATAAGTATTGGGACAGTTGAACATAATAGCTTTTAATCTTTTATATCTGCCTTATTTAGTTGCAGATCCCTTGCACACAATCACAGCAGTGAGTCTGTGACCCATAGACATCACCAGACTCTTGGTCTCATCCTTTTAAATACTTTTCCCCGCCTCTAGTGCAGCCAATTCCAATTGTTGTTTGTTTTGGGGAGTTTCTGCCTTTACTCTCCTCTTCAGCTGTAATTCTGTGTCAAAGTCTCCTGAGGACAGTAGATTGTCAGAACATCACCCCAGCTTTCTGGAAGTTGTTGGTGATTTTACAGACATGTTTTTTAGGGTTCATTTTTACAGCTTTTATGATTGGTCTGTCATCAACTACTGTTGTTTTCTCAGCCGATCAGGTCGTTGTTGGTGGTTTCCAAACTCTTTGATTGGAAGCTCTAATTGACTTCCTCTTTTCTTTTAGCATCCACATTGTTTGCTTTTCTCTCAAAGTCAGCTCCCTCATCTTCATCTTGGTTTGTGTGTGTCATCATCGAATGCAAGACTCAGAATGCAGAAGTAATGGATATAATTGATACGACACATTCCCTGCGTTTAATATCTGAAGAATTAATGCAACAGGACAACAGGCAACTGTTCCAATATTTATGCTCACATCAGATAGGGGGATGAAACTCTAAAAGTGCTGAACTTCTTAGCTGGTAAAACATCTATGTGTTGAATCACTCAAAAATAAAATGTGACATTCTGTAGTTTTGTCTCATATTCATCTTTTAATCATATTTGTAAATGTCTTGACTCCACAGCCAACAGAGCAATTTTGTCTTTACTGTTCCAATACTTTTGGAGGGCACTGTATATATACACACACACTCACATACACATATATATATATATAATGTATATGAGTGAGTGTGTGTGTGAGTGACCCCCCCCCACAAAAAAAACAACTAACACGGCAATATTCCATAAAAATTGCCCATTTTTATTTCAAGGTGACTTTAATATACATTCTATTCGAACTATGAACTATTTTTTTAGTGAGCTTAGAGTTATTAAAAAATGTAAATGCTTGCTTCAGCTCCAAAAAGACTATCCCTTTCTGCTAAAATCACCCAGTCCTCTCATTATTCAATGTGTCCAAAAAAAACAAACAAAAAAAACCTTCACAAACCAATCAATTCCCAATAGATAAAAACAAGTCGTTTCCCAATTGCTTTTACGAACACAGTTTCATGTTGACTTTAAAGCTGTCACCCTTATCTTTGAAATGGCCTGTAATACAAAGCACTAGAGTGCAGACACTTGAAAAACAAACTCATACTTCAAAGTAGGTAGATGTCTTTCTGGGGGCAACAGGCATTAGCCATTTAAATTGAGCTGCGTCTATAAAAATTACTAAGACAATATAAACACTGCCCTCCTAAAACCCTCTATATATATATACACACACACTTGTTTGACATACAAATGTTAGCGTGGTCAGAGGAGGCCGCAGCCACTACATGAAGACACTTCACTTCAGAAGAAAACGAAAAAATATAACAGTGACCACTTTAAAGTGTGGGAGAACAAGACAGTTTCTCTGTGATTGTTCAAGGGCTCTTTATAAATATGACCGTTAACACTTTCCTGCCATGTGTCATATTAACTAAGCCCAAGCTGAGAAACCACAGACCAGAAGTCATGCGTGCTGAAGTATTCTCGTACAAGAACAAAATTGCTTTCTCTCACCTGCGTGGCCTTTGCTTCAACTGGAGACCGTTTCCGACCACCTAATGTCTCATGTACCAAACTGTTTGCAGAGGTAGCTTGGCGCTTAAAATACAAACAAGAGGGTCTTCCCACAGCTAGAAAAGTACAAGATACCAATAATCCTCGATTCAAGGCAGACTTGACACTATGTGAACTAACTGCAGAACTGCTCTTCTCAACACGCTAGCTGACAGAGTAACAAGGCCACAGACACCGGTTCAGCATTAGAAGAGCTGAATAGCTTAAAAGACAGATCTGACTACAAGCAGAAAGCATTCACAAGACAACTTTCCCACTTTGCATTAAGTGCTGAGAAGCATAAGGTTGTTAGAAGACAGTTCACGGGTTGTTAGAAGACAGTGTTGTAAAGGAGACCCGCTTAATTACATTTCAATACCTAAGTAAGTTAGTTAAGTTGAACAGTTTTAACTCATAGTCAAAATCAAGACCATGAATATATGACAGATGGACTCAAGACCTCCAACACAAAGAATCTCCATCTTCTCAAAAACCATTTTTGCTAAATATGAGTTGCTATATGGATATTTCGGAGATTTAAAGTTCTTTCTTTGACATTATAGTTAGTTACATTTGAGTTGTTCTAGAGCTCACTGAATAACTGAAGCACTCATGGGGATATGAGTGTACTATATATATATATAGTAAATCACATAAAATGACAATATTTTGCACTATTGCTTTATCACTGAGTGTGACTCTTTGTATCGACAATCAGTTCTTCTTGCTTCCAGTGAAGCACAAGATGCTCTCTGGATCATTTTAAATAATGGAGAACATTACACAGGTTTTACACAAACTTGTGAAGCTCGAGTGTTGCTGTCATTAAAGCAAAAAGAGAGACAAACCAAATACATTCATAAGTTTATTTCAACGTAATTCAACTCAAATAACTATGCAAATTGTGTGTTAAAATGCAAAAGCAACACTTTCACTAGAAGTCTCAGATTCTGGATCCCATTGTAGATGGTTTTCTAAAGACCCATACAGTATGTATGGCAGCGAGCTGAAAATCCCTTTATGGAACATTTATTTCTAAGAGCGCAGTGGTTGGAACTCGACCACTTACCGTACATGGAAATGTGACCCCGAAGAAAGCCCCCCCTCTCTCAAGAAAGGCACATGTATTGGTAAATACTTGCATGACAATGGGTCCTCCGCCTAGGGTCTGACAGCATTCTATATTAATAGAAGCGCTGTGTATTATTCATAGGCAGAATTACTTTGGTGGCACAGTCCCAGGGCAAAGGGAGCTCCATGCACTCCTACTCTCAGCCCTGACATGAGGAATACTAACAATACCGGACATGTGCAGGGCTGCCCGAGTTTACCACTGCCCACACTATCGCCCATTATAATAATCTATTCAAGGATTAAAGGGGTTTTATCTTGAAGCCCATGAATAATGAATGTGGAATTTCAAAATTTAATTGCCCCGAATTAAATGATTCAAGATAATGTTTCTTTTATAAATTTGTAATGGGGCTTGGGGGGCAAAGAATGAAAAAATACATTAAATAAAATCTTTTTTTTCCCCCTGCAAATGAAACGAAGAATGAAAGGACAATGGACGAGTGCCCTTATGTCTCCTAATGGGGATTTTTTAAAAAAGGCCCTCTTAAAGACAGATAGACAGGTCAAAGATTTGAAGAAAAGCACTCCACCTTATTTGATTCAGGTGAAAAATGCACAGAACTTTAATCTTGGACTTGACATTGTAGACAGACTCTAATGGCTCTTACCTATACAGTTGTGTACTGACGTACTGGGAGTCAGTGCAATCCACTGTGCATTTTCTTTATGGCTAGATCACATTAAAGATTTGAGAATAAGTGTATTAAAGCTGTTAGCTTTCCAAAGCTATAAATCTATATACAGAAGCAGCAAGAACAAGTGACAGGCTTCCATACACTCATCATCTTTCAACATAAACCATGCTGGACAGTATATTGAACAATGCCGTTTAGTTGGGCTAAATACTTGTACAGAAATGGAAATGACATTTCAGTTCATGTACACAATTTCAAAAGGATAACAAAACATTGGGTGTATATTTTGATCAGTTTCTCCCATCACCTAATACAAGTCTCTACTGATGGATCATGTGACTGGGTAGAGGAACAGCTCTAAAATGTAATTATTTCACCCAAAAATTGTCATTATTTACTTGCCGTCATATAATACCCTATATATTATGTTATTTATTTTTAAATATTTTGTCATATTAAGAATTGTTATGCATCTCTTTGACAGTTCGTATTAATCTAAATAAGTGTTGAAAAGCTTAAAAAAAAAAAAAAACGCATAATATATCTTTAAAAGACTTAGAATAGAGTGCCCAATAAATAAACAACAATACACAGATCTTAAACAACATTAGGGTGAGTGAATAATGGTAATTTCTAATTTTTGGGTGAAATATTTCCTTAATAGCCCCCAATGTTTTGTTATTTAAAAGCTGACAGGAACAGAGTTGTGCCTTGTGGGTGATGGATCAATATTTCTGTATCTGGAATCCAACTAAATGACTTTCGTTAAGGCTTAAAGATGATCACAACAGTTGCACGACAAATGCGAGAGATCGTTTTGGTGTTGCAGTGAATACTTACATAAAAATAAGGAAAACAAAAATACATTTCCCAAAGATCACGTACTGTATGAGAGAAGTTAGTCCAAAGAGATCATAGTCTCGATGTCCATTAACCGCAAAGTGTTTCATAAGCACAGAAGAATTTAAACTAATATATATAACATAATGAAGAGTGAATGGCTTTAACACACAAACCTTGAATTACATTCAGAGCAAAGAGTAACCACATGGTCACCAACAACCTCTTATCCTCTGGTTCAAATCCAAAACTAATGCTTACTTTGAGAATGCACTGACTGTTCTCTGAAGTGCATAAAAATATATATATATTTTTTTGGGACTGACGTCTTTCAGTAACCTTACTTTTTATGTGAGTAAAGTAACTAGCGTGCAGCGAGGCAGTGATGATCTCTTTACAGATCGATGTCAGAACATAAGAGTAATGATTGTCAAGCAGCACTAAACGTCAAGCACGTTTCTGTCATGATCTACAGCAACGGCTGGTTAAAGAGAAGTAAAATTCCCAATCAGCATTTTAGATAGCTAAACAGAAACATCCTTGGCAACATTGCCATATTAAAGTCTGATACATTTTTTTTTTCCTTTCATTTTGTGAAGTCCGAGAAAGCCTTCATTTAGATGGGAGTCCATATGATTGGTTACTTCCTCACCTTGTTACCACCTTTTACTGGCAGGACAAGCGAAGCTACTACAAAAGAAACCAAATGTGGCACTGATTAAAAACTCCAACAAACCAAAATAAAAACAAACAACAGGCTTCTTATAGCTTGAGCTAGCTTAAGCTGCATTTAATAAAAAAAACAAAAAACTGAAATCCGCTGCTTTAGTTTAGAAAGCTTTTGCTCCTATTTGTGAGTCTCTTAAACGAAAATAAATAGCAGGAACTAAGATTGCCACCGTGCGCTGGTTGAGACTATTTGCCACCAACTTTTGGTTCACCTTCAGTTCGTTTGGTACTCAGGTCGTGCTTCTCAACCTCACTCTCTTTCACCACAGCATTACCTCCTGGAGGATCCTCTTGAGTACCATTGAGATCTTTACACTGGCCGTTAAGAACGGGTGTCTTGGAGGAGTGCAGGCAGGCAGCGTCCGGCTTGATTTGAGCCAGGTTCATCTCCTCCTGAACACGCTCGTCTTCTTCTTCCAGTTTGCGTAGGATTATGGGGAGTTTGGCATCTGCGTTCTCCAAAAGGGCGATGTCGCTTTCTTCGTACAGTGGCAGTGGGGCCCCTTCGTCCAGCTGCTTCTGGAAGTGCAGGCGCTTGGCCCGACCGCAGGACACGGCGCGCTCGAGAATCTCTTTCTCCGCCAGCCGTAGCTTTATAGCGATGCGGGAGTGCAGGGACAGGTCGGGCTTCTCCAGCATGGAGCGGTCCTCCTGAACATGACAACAACAGAGAATATTAAACTAATGACGACTGGTTAACATGATCATTATTTTTAACCAATCAAAAACAAAATGGCTTGATTACAAAATCAGTTTATGACAAAACGTACAGCAGTTAATGTTTTAAGAAACAAAGTTTCATTCTAAATTGAAAGAAAAGTCATTCCACATTTTGTCTCAATGTTTTCATTTGAACAAAAATCAAATACGAAAAGTGTGTATGCACAAATATACGCATGAATGCAGAATATTCTATATTGTTCTATTCATACAAATTTATATTAGTGCTGTCAAACGATTAAATCGCATACAAAATACGTTTTTGCTCACAATGTGTGTGCACTGTATATTTATTATGTATATGTAAATACACACACATGCATGTATATATTTATATAAATATATGCATATACATGTAAATATTTTCAAAATATATACTGTATGAGTATGCGTTTATATATGCATAGTAAATATACACAGTACACACAAATACATTATGTAAACAAAAACTTATTTTGGATGCGATTAATCGTTTGACAGCACTAATTTGTGTGTGTGCGTATACAGTCAAACCAAAATTTATTCAGACACTTTCAACATTTCTCACATTATCAGTCTATTCGCTATAGTTCAGAAAATGGTAATAAAATATTACAAGAACTTCAAGTTAAACTGTGTCAGATCAAAATTCATCTTGCTAATGTCAGGTAACTTCGATAGGAAATGATGTAATGAATTAGGCTGAATAGCTGTCAGCTGTTAAATTTAAGTACACAATTATATAATACCAATTTAGGTCAACCAATTACCATGAAATGCTTAAATTTGTTAAGTCTATGGTGTAAAAAGTTCACATTACCAATGAAACCAAAACATGGTCAGGTCAAAAAGGCTGAATAATTTTTCGTTCCAAATGATCAATTTTACTGGTAGTCCACTGCATGAAGAATTTTTGGGTATAATATGTCACAGTTTCCTTTATTTTGCTATCCTCGCTTACAGTATATAAATGAACCGGTGTCCTACACCCACTAGTAAATGTAAAAAAAAATAAAAAAAAAAATAAATAAATATATATATCTGGTGTCTGAATAATTTCTGGCTTGACTGTATGTACAGAACTATATAGCATATTTTGTATTCACAGAAATAAAAAGCAGGACTCTTTTGTTAGGGTTATGGTAAAGTTATAAAATGTGTAACTATATGTAAAAAATAATAGAAGTCTATGCAATGGCCTCATGTACACAGCCAAGTAAATGTGTGTGCGCGCATTTGAACATGTATAAGATAAGAAATAATTTATTAGATATGTTATTCAGTAAAGACTCATTTTTTTCAAATATGTGCTGTTCTTTTGAACTTTAACAAAGAATCCTGAAACCTCTCCCAAAAATATTAAGCAGCACAGCTGCTTTTAAAATTGATGAGAAATATTTATTGAGCAGCAAATAGAAGAACGTTGCTACCTTTGTTCCCTATGCAATCAAAATTTTTAAACTATTTAAAGATGTTTTGTAAAATCATCTTGAAAGTTCAAAGATTGTTTGCCATTCTTCTAGCACCTCTGAGGTCGTCTTGTAGGTTTTGAGAAGCAGCGCAGCCCGTGTTTCCAGGAAAGTCCACAGCTTGATTTCGTTCTCCCAGCTGACAGGGAATTCAGTGTTACCCAGGGTGAAGATCTTGTTGATGGCGTGATCACCCACCAGGTAGTCCCGGAGTTCCTCTGCAATCAGAAATGCACACCTCTCTGGTTAAGGGAGTAATCTGCCGTGCTAGTGAGCCGGCAGGTCTGATCTGCGGCGATTATGTAAGGTATGATTACACGGCTGCTAACGAGATGAAAGGGCTTGCCAAACGAGTGCTTTGCTCGTGCACACCGCTGAATCCTGTCACACTAGTAAAATAGAAGCCCCCAGCACAGGGGCTTCGCTTCGTTTAAAAATTAACAAATTCTGAATAATGTATCAGCTCAGACTTAAGAGGTCTTGCCAGAGGACATGGCCTTGCTTTATGGGATTTATGACAAAAACTTCTCCAACATAGATGCTTATTAATATTTCACTGACTCTGGATCAGTCCTTCCACACATCTGCCGCACTGTCTTGATCAATTAAACACCTGAGGGACACTTGTTTAGGCTTTGTTGTCCAGACTAGTTTAATGTAAATATGTGATATGAAATACGGCATCTCATTTCCTGTTTTATGGCCCACAGGTGTACCTTAGTGACAGACGTGAAGGTATCGTGACAAACAAAGATTCTTACCTTCAGTCATGCAGAAGACACGCAGGAAGGCCAGAAGCTGAGCTGATATGGGCGGCTCGCTGCAGTGCAGGGCAAAGATACTGGACCTGAGGAGCAGAAGAACCGGAGAAGGTTCAAAGCAGGGTGTTACTCCAACTGACTTCCCCCCCACCTCTCTCAAATTAAACCCCAATTAACTCCAGCAGAATGGGCAGGTGCTAATGGAAGCCTCCTGCCTGCACGAGACCACGGCGCTGCTCCCCGTCGCATGACAACTGATTGATCTGAAGCGATGAGAGGCCACTGAACTTGATGCATTTTTAAAAAGACGCTCAATCATTTATAATTTACTGTTTAATTACTGGAGCATATCTATGGCCTCTTCCTGTCTGATTTACAGTGGGATGAAACGGAGCATCTCGGCTCTGACCTGAATCAAAAGGTAATTTCATATGGGCCTGTGTGGATTTTGTTTTGGAGACTTGAAGGATATTGATCTGTGTGACAGAAAATTCACTGATAGTATTATGCCACAATAGAAGAGGTTTTACAGCACTGTAATTCTGTTACACCTGGATGATGATTCCTGCAGCAGCATGACTCTCTACCGGGAGAGGATTGAAGGGGGTGTTAACATGAGAAAACCTTACACATTATAGATTACAGCTATAAAAACATGTAAGCTGCCCTCCAGAATTACTGCCACCCTCACGAAAAAAAAAAACACCAAAATAATTTACTAAATAAATCAAAATGTTATCAACTAATAATAATATTAAAAATAATAATAATAGTATTCAAAAAAGACAACAATAGTAATAATAATAAAAATCACTATTATCATTATTTTTTTTATTATATAGCAGTTCTTCAAGTAAAGTTATTAGCCAATTTTTGTCTAAGTGTCTATCCAAACTTCCTATTCGCTTGGTTATAATCATATGATGACATTTTTCATGGCTCATCTAAAGCAAATAATCCTTGAGGGCATTGTAGCTCAAGAAGCGCTGTGAAGAGCAGATCATTGTCAGCATTTAACAGCAAAATAATTTATAAAAAAAAATACAGAGTATGAGATATGAGGTCTAATGGGTTTATATGGAAATAAAACTAGACTGAACATGGCAGAAATAATGAAGAAAAAAAAAAAGAGAAAAGCTACAAAAGAAAAACAAACATCTGACTCGACGTGCATCATGTGGTTTGCCATTCCTGTACAGGCTACTCACGCAGGAATCCCAGCACGAGCCAGAACCTCGGCCTTCATGGCATACAAACGTTCGCTCTTGCTCACACCAAGCTTAATCTTCACACGGTCGTGTGCGTTGTCCTCAAAGAAGAAACCATTGTGGATCACAAACTCTGTATTGGATCTTGTACCGTAGAATATGTAGATCTGAGGGGAGAGAAACCAGAAAACCTTTGGCATAACTATGACACATTGCTAAAGTAAAGAATAAATGAGTATAAGCACTGCCCTTCATTTCATTAACTCATGGATGCACAGGTCTATGGGAACGGATGTGATATTAACCAGTGGCAATTTAGCCCTGAAAACTTCCTTCCCATACTACTGTCTTTTCAAACACTGCTCACGTCTTCCGCTCAACAGTACATCTGCAACATTTACAGATAGTGCTGTGCATATACAGTGTGAAAGAGAGAGATAAAACATAGTGCTGGAGAGAAAGAGAGGGGGCGAGAAAAATCACAGTTCAATTCTGTTCTCAGCCTCTCCACATTGAGTTCCAGCCCAGTGCGAAATCAGCAGCAGGAATCAGGGATCAAACGGCTCTGTTCGGAGCGATGCTCCAGAAACGGCCCCTCCTACTCCCCCCAACGCTTGTCCGAGTCCCATACACCGGCCCCCGCACTCTCTTTCTTCTTCCACTGGCTGTCTCTGTGAATCTTATCAAATAATTCACATTCTGGAGGGGGGTGGGGGTGTATACCTGGCCTGTCACTGTGTGCCCCGCGTATCCGCTCTCCCCATGGCTGGATCTGAATGTCTCCGCTCTGATATTACCCCCGGGCCTCCATAATGGCTGCTGGCTGATAAATGCATCACGGAAGCACAAGCATAAAGCAATAGCACTGAGGTGAAAGTGCGCGAATGGAAATTGAAAATGTACAAGTGCATTAGGTGGACAGAGCATGGCACGAAATACACCCGCTGATTTAGTCAATCACATGGGTAGATGTGATATTGTCGGCGATACTCTGCTGTAAAGACTAATGGTCACCCTAATTGTGATATTAAGATGGTTGAGCTGATGTGATAGTGTTGCAAGACTCACCTGTTCACCCTCTTTGTAGTCTTTGAGAGCCACACATTCGCATCGGTCATCCTCTAGATTGTAGCCAGTCGTAATCTAGAACAGAACAGAACAGGTCTTGTGAATATTTGAGTAACTTAATATACTCCTGAGCCGAGGTATATTTTACAAGATGAGTGATTGAAACATTTTGGACACCTTAGCACTGTCCATTTTTTATAAGATCTCATGTTAACATCAGCCATAATTGGTCAGCTATTTTTTTTTGCTACTTTAACATATTTAAAAGCTTTAAAGTATTAATTAGAAGTATTTAGGAACCACAACTGCAAGGCTATTTTCTGAAATATTTCTGTGGGTAAGAAAAAGACAAATAAAACAAAACACGGCAAATCCAACAAATAAACGCCACTTATTAAAAGTTATAGTCAACCTATTAAAATAACACACCCTAACAAATACAATCCTTCACTATTTAACCTCTTAAAATCTTCAGAAATCAACTAAATCAAATAAACGGAGTAAATTGTCCGAAAAACACTGCTGCAACACATACAATGTGTTTTTATTAAACCTTAACCAGGGGATTACCAGAAAACCATTTCATTACACATTTTAATGACCGTGATTTTCAATGCACATGATAATTTGAAACAAAACTTCGTTTTAGGATATAAGTGCATTACAGAATCATATGAACAGAGGCGATATATTGCTCTGTGGCAAGAGCTACAAAACGCAATCAAAGACAAATTATCCAAATAAATATAAAAGATCCCTTGGGATGAAGGCATAATCTACCGAAAAATCACATTAGATGCTCTTGCATTCCTTAAAAGTAATTTTTTTTTTTTCTGTACTTCAAGACTGCGGTACAAGTGAAAGCACTGTAAACATCCATGCCATGCAGGAATTTATAGAAAAATGGTTAAACTGAATGGGTTGCAAAAGCTTTCTGCTACTCAATGATTTTTGATGAGGAGCTCTGTGTTCATTTTGAAGCAGTGCTGCATACTCACCAGGCCATTGGTGTGGTTGCACATGTCCCAGAGAGGGATGAGGGCCAGTGTGACCCGACTTCCATCTGCTGTAGGAATCTGGTTCTGACGGGTCATCACAGAGGACACTGCCCACCTGATATACAAATAGCACTGCTTCATAACAGATTCAATATTTGTAACAGACACAAAACTGATTGAAGTAATGGGTATTTTCTGGACCATTTCAAAGTATTGTCTCTGCATTTGATCTACTACAATTGCTGATTATGTTAAAGGGGAATATAATGGAAAACAGGATTTCTCTTGCTCTTTTGAAATCGAGTTTAATGTAGACCCAAAATAAAATTCCCTTCCCAGTCCACCCAGAACCTGTATAGACATTAATCTGCAAATAGGTCATTCAAATCTTCATGGTATTTACATCACCACCCTTGCCATCTCTAGCTAGAATGTTCTGCAGATGATACTTTTTTTTATTATTATTTATTTTTACTGTGGATTAATTGATCCTTAATAAAGACAAGTAATGTGTGCTAACAAAATAAACATTCAGTTCTGATGCTCATTTTGCATGCAAAATTGTTAACCAATCAAAACAAGGGTCATTTGTATATTAGAATTCTTAAATGTACAAGAGTAAAAATGGCATGCTTATCCCTTAAAGCCAATGCAAGGGTGGAAAATGGTCATAAATCTTCTTACATTACAAGTGAACTTCAGAGAAAACTATATTTTAAAAAAAGTACAGAATATAGCTGCTTTAATAGTCTGCATGTAAGGCAATAAAATGACCTCAGATCTGAATTTGTCCTGAAGAGAAAAAAAAAAAAAAAAAAAAAAAAAAAAAAAAAAAGGTCTTATCTAGTCTAAATAATCTGGACGTAATTTATTAAAAGAAACTTCATGAAGTCCACCGAAGACAACATTAGCTGTGACAAGACGCTATTCCATTCTCTTCGCACATTACCCAACGGGAGCACAGACTTGCATCATATTCAACAATCTGAAGATGAAAGGGGACCAATAATAAATTATTCCTTCACAGATAATTTGGTGCTAATGAAAGAACAATGAGAACAAACGCCTCATTTTTAAAGGCCATCGCGTAGCCCTACAACCAACCTACGGCTCGTCTTCCTGATCTTTTCTCAGCAGGGAAGAGAAGTTCTACTTTTTTTAACATGATAGGACATTTCAACCAACCTGTAGTCGTCAAAGGTAAAAGCATCCTTCAAGGGCAGTTTGCTGGCGTTCGGATGAGTCTGGGAATTGAAGATGAAGAACACAGAGAGTGGAGGGAAGGAAAAAGGAAAAAAAAGAGAGAGGACAAGAGAGAAGGAGATATGGAGGAAAGAAAGAGAGAGCAAGAAGAAAAAAAACACAAATCAGTCAGTGGAATTTCATTATGTGGCTGCCTAACAGATCCTAACAAGAGTGTAGCCAGGCAGAGAGCGTCCAGTGGTGCTATGCAAGGATCATAGTGGCATTAGCCCCCCATACATCACTGTCAACTTAATTTGTTGTGCCCAGCAGCCGTCATAAATCTGCTTCATCAATTTGTGTGACAGAGAGCCACTGGTGCCACAGAAATCTACATTTAAAGCCACAGACTCGCTCCCTCCAAGGGCTCATTTGCAGCGGGTGTCATGGAGAGGAAAAAAAAAAAAAAAAAAAAAAAAAGCTACAATCCCGTAGAAAGAAAAAAAAAAAAAAAAGGTAGGGAGCAAAGAATGCCAGGGTCAAATTCAGCCAGCCCGTAGCACCCTCCTGAACATGCAAAATGAGCCATAAAAATAGACGTAGGTATGAAGCTGAGAGTGAAGGATATTCTTCTTTTCCCCCACAGGTGCTCTCACGGCTGTGTGCGTGGCGCTTGTCCTGTGAAATTAAGCACTGTACTCCACAATGAGGTACCACGCAAACCGCAATGGCGCTGATATGTATATAACACAATACATCAAAAAGCTTGTGCTCGAATATCATAATCACGACTCAGGTGATCAGTCCATCACACAGTACGAGTGATAAAATTGCCCGACAGACACTGGAACCAAAGCATAAAAGAAAAAGTGAACTTGGCAGACTTCGAATGATAAATCACTTACAGATCTGCATGCAAAATAACTTAAAAACTTCTCTGCGACATGAGGCTTTTCAACTGCAAGATGTTGTTTATTAAAGATTCTGCTCAACGCTGCTAAACCGTTACAGTGAATGTTAAATCAACATTCAGCAAATGCTTGATAATGTAATTCTCAAATGACGAACAACTGACCATGGCTTGATGAAACGCTGATAATTAAATGATAAAAAAAAAATATATATATATATATATATATATATAAACACCAAGCAAAATTAAATATTTTATTAGTTTACCTGCATGTCATGTGGCTATTAACCAAACAGAGAAGTGTGAACGTGAATATTTTGTTAAATTACTAAAATAAAATCTAAGGAGATACTTAAGAGTAAATATTTTAAGTCATACACGTTCCTCTGACAATAATAAAAAAAGGGGGAATCCCTGCAGTAACCAATCGAGACTCAAGTTTGAACAGTACAAAAAATTTCAGTGAATAATAATATAAATTATAATGTTTGTCATTATTACATGACATCAGAAGACTTTTTATGGTGCTTTTAAATTCATGCTACAAGCTTTTGTTGTATGGAAAAGATCAGAATGAACACTGCAAAACATCCCCTTTTGTGCTTTTTTTTTTTGAAGGATCCTTCCAAATACAATGCGAAGGTTTCCAGGTAATGCACTCCTTCACAGATGTCTCCGAGACGTATGTGTGCTTACTGGAAAGGGGGCGCAAACTCCTCCTGTCAACCAAGTTGTACCATTAGGCTCGCAAACTGAGGAATAGATGCATGAAACGCAAGCGCTCAGAAGTAGTGGCTAACTTTTACCTTCCATGTCTCTCCCCATTAATCAACTTCCCTGACACTAATTGAGCCCTGTATTCCCTCTTTCTGGTCTAGAACCCACACACTTAGCGAAGACGGTGATACCATGTGGCCACAACATATCTTTGCCTGTGACTCAGTGTGTCGGCAGAGTACAGTCGTTTTGACATTGTTGTAGCCCTATAGCAGAGCATAAGAACTTGTACTTCAGCTGCCCCCACTTGTGAGCAACCAGGCAAAGGTCTAACACAGGTGGATGAAGGTCTACAGGTCAGCTGCGAATTTGTAAAGCATGATATAATAACAGAGCAAAGCCTGTCTACTTCCTTTCATTTCAATTCTGGCAACAGGCCGACTTGGTAGCAGCACTCACGTAGGGTGATGGACAACCATTAAAAGATAAGCTCTGGGTAAAGCCAACGAGTAAGAATTCAGTGACTTGGGTTTGAGCCTCACACTGCAGATGAAGGGAAGTGGTTCATGTAAGGATGGGGGGGGGGGGGGGGGGGGAGCATATTACAGGTTTTGACGGAAGTAATAGGGCAAATCTCCAGAGAGTCTCAAGCGGCTCTCCAGACTTCCTGTAGGAAGATGTGCTGAGGCCAGCTACATAAAGATGGAAAAAAACATCTTTGAGCATCGGTAACCATTATAGGCGACCTGAAAAGGGTTAAAGTGTCGTTAATGATATTTTCAGCCCTCTGAGAGCTGAATACTCGAGTGCCCAAGCACCTTAATAGATTCAATTAAGGCAATAATTAGTTGAACAGAGTGATAAACCTCAGGGGGAAGGGTGAACCTGGCTGCAGAAAGGCCATGAAGAGGTCTGCCTGGATCCCTCAGAGCGCTGTGGGTTAGGATAAGGCCTCTAGTCTGGAAAAATGTAAGATGTGCGCACGTACAGAGGTAGTCTGAGACGAAACGAAGGTAGTTTTAGACGGCACGTTTGATGGTGTAGTTTTTGGAGATAAAGGGCAGCTGCACCGCTGCAGGTTCAGCTTGTGATGCATTAGCATCACCAGAGAGAGGTAATTCATCATGTGCCACAAAGGCACCGCGGCTCAGAGAGAGACGAGGGGGGAACGGCCCTGTAAATCAATTAGAAAACAAAAGCTCCCACCATGAGCGCCTGCTCTCCTTAACGAGGACAGTGGGAAATGCGACTAATTGGCCGGTGGCCTCCAGGAGGTCTTTCTGGAGCCGAGATCCCCAAGCACCCCATCCGCCACACTGGCCGGCATTAGAGAGCTCGTCATCCGTTTGCATGCTGAGGTTCAAACGGGATTGATTTTACTCCTTACTTCCGTTAAGACATTCGACTTTGTGCATAATAAAAATGATGAAATGAACGTCGTCGTTCAACGTCGCAAACTCTCCCTCATTTTCCGAGCTGCATCAGGAAGGTCAGACAGATATCTTCCCAGGTGCAGAGAGAGGGGGTGGGATGAGAGCATACCTCAGGGACCCTGTTCATTTCTCATCAACAGCGGCAGATGCAGCACACCAAGGTTACTTTGCATTCGCTGCATACCGGGGTCACCTTATGAGGTTCACCTCCCCCACACACATGCACGCATCCAGCCCCAGTGAGGAACACGCGACTATCATTGGTCCCCTGCGGACACGGGAGGTGCTCGGATACCCCTCGGAGGGCACCCGGCGTTGACAACAGCCTATCCCTCTTCACGCAGGCAAATATATATATATATAAAAAGCTCCTCAGTTCCAGCAGGTGAAGGGCCTTGCTTTCTCAGTTCTTCCAGAGGAGAGGCAGGGAGGAGGGGGGAGGCAGGTACCAGATAAAGCAGGCGGTAGGAGGAAGTAGAAGAAGGGGGGGTTGGGGTTGTCAGTCATGTGTGGAAGGTACAATCAGGTCAATTCAATTCAAAGCCAATGCGACAAGCTAATTTTCCAGCCCGGTCATCTGCGGCCGCCTCAGAAGAGAGGCTGACATTGACAGTAGTCATTACAGTGACACTGGCTCCCAACCTGAAGAGCCGAGAGGAGAGGAGCGGACAGGACACTCACCAGCAAGGGCCAGCAAGACAACCCTCCCCCTCAACTGAACCTCACTAGAAAAAAAATAAAATACAGAGCATGTTCATTTCACTCTAAACTCTTACTCGAATGCACGCAGAATGAATCTTTCTGTTCATTAAAAAGTGTGATCAGTGTGTAACTCATTACACCAATAGGTCACGAGGTCCTCCAGCTTTATTTTAGCAATACAAACTTTAACCAAGTTAATTTCAGAGGAAGTAACGTTTCATTTAGACCAGTATCTTTAGAAGCTTAACTCACTTCTGCCACCTAATGGACAATGAAACGTTCACTGCATATGCAAATTGATTAACTTTTTGATGACTGATGCGGACGGCTTAAAGTAGCAGATGCATATATTCCAGTTTATTGTGTTTCCTGTTATTTGTCTCAGTCGCTGTATAGAAAATGGTATAAATACACTTGATTAAAAGTTATTAACAGAGTACGAGAAACAATAATACCGCTCCTAATTACACGCCAACCCCCTTTTATAAACTACAAAACATTTAATAAAGAAAATGTCAGCAGATTTGCAGACAAAATGACAAATACATTAACTATTTGCATGAATATTTGATGCCTTATCTTGACAGTAATGTGAAATATTAGTTTCTTTTCCCTAATTGACAGTCATCTAATGAAAGAAACAAAATGTACCGGCAGAGATTTTGAATGAAAATTGGGGAGAACTGGAAGAGCATATTATTGCTTCCTTAATAGCCAAGAGGAGGTCCAAGAAACAGGATAACATTTATTGGACAGATTACAGTCCCATTGAAATGAACTGCCATCTCAATGTGTCATTTAATAATCATAAATCTGCATATTCAAGATTTTCTTCACAACACTGGAATTAGATTTTATGGCAATATAATGCACTTTTTGAAACCAAAGTGGAAAGAACATATAATCTAAAACTTAAGAGGTTAGGCTACCACTGAATATTAAGCGCAGATATTTCACTGGACCTATAAAAAAATAAATAAAATAAAAACAACACAGCTCAACATTTCTGATAATTGTTTCGTTTGAACTGTGGAAACAAGCAGATATCTTTTTAAGTGACAAGAAGATATTCTATTCTAGAAGTAAATTTCTATTGTTCCTTCATACCATACCATACCATACCATACGTTTCATACCATTTGGCATATCATAGTCTCTTAACACTTCTGTACATGCATGTTGTTATTTAAAAGCAAACCAACTCATGCTCTTTTATGTTTTGCTTTGAACACTACATTAAGGGATGAACATCTCCCCCTGCTGGCCAAAGATTGCCACTGCGGCACTGTCTCCGAGCCATGTCAATGGCAGCTTATCAGAGGCCCTGAAATTGGGTGCAAGAGGGCATTATAAAGCTCCTTTTACCCATCTCCAATGTGCCTTCAACGGCAGGGATCCTTTTAAAACTGGATTTCCTCACCTCAGCAGACAGCAGTGTAAAGGACAGCTATTCATGTGGCTAGAGAGTCTGAATAACTTGTAGCGCTGATTGCTTAAAGAGCCCAGCACTCAAACGGCTGGCAGTCCATGTATGAGACACAGATAGGGCTATCAGTCAAAACTGCCATACATATGAGCACAACTCTACGAGTCAACTGAAGAAAGTTTTGTGCACTTTTTGTGGTGTATTCAGGGATATCTGTAGCTGAAGAGTGAGACCAGATGCTTAAGTTAGGCCTATATTAACCTCTTAGGTTATTTAGGTAAAGGTAAATGTGTAAAACAGCATGCAGAAGGCAACAGTATCTGATTTAACACCCAAAGTCGCACAGTTTGTGTTTGTTGGGAAGTCGTGGCCTAATGGTTAGAGAGTCAGATTCGTAATCCAAAGGTTGCGGGTTCGAGTCTCGGGCCGGCAGGGATTGTAGGTGGGGGGAGTGAATGTCCAGCGTTCTCTCCACCCTCAATACCACGACTGAGGTGCAAGGCACCGAACCCCCAACTGCTCCCCGGGCGCCGCAGCCGGACGAATTGAGCAAGGCACCGAACCCCCAACTGCTCCCCGGGTGCCGCAGCATAAATGGCTGCCCACTGCTCCGGGTGTGTGTTCACGGTGTGTGTGTGTGTTCACTGCTGTGTGTGTGCACATTGGATGGGTTAAATGCAGAGCACGAATTCCGAGTATGGGTCACCATACTTGGCAGTATGTCACTTCACTTCACTTGTCGTTCATACTCAGATTGAAAGTATATTTCTCTGAAAAAGTTACTTTTTATACTGTGTTTTCTAATTATATAAGACTGATTCCATTTTCTTTACCAAATGTTTTTGGGACATCTATTTTGTTAGTAAACTAAATAGACTTGTCTTTCACTGAAAAGTGCTTATAACAATATTGTAATAAATGGCTATAACTTGCTTGGGGAATGTTATATGTCGACAAAATTTTATTTGGAAGTGTAAAACACCCAGATACAACTTTCTAAAAAAAAACTAATCCAAACTTCAGGAGTTTCTGTTTGAGTACACAGTAAAAAACACCCAACTGTTGCTCGCGTTTTTCTTAAAATTCTGGTAATTCATTCATTCTTAGAGAAAACAAAAGAAAAATTGGGACTTTAAATTAGCTAGACTGAAACTTCAAGTTCTTCTCTTTATAATGATATATGACACTTGATGCTAACTGCTAGAATAGGTCTTAAATAACTAAGAAAATACAGGTGTCAGGTGCCCCAAAAATGTTTTAAGTCTTTAAGGGTCAAGCTATAAAAAATACATTGCATTTTCAATGTACAAAAGGCTTTAAATGAATCAATTTGATGTTTTTTTAAAATGCATTTATACATGTAAAAATGCTTTTGGCAGTTAAATGTATTAATTCAGTTAAGATTTTGACTGCGATGTTTTCATTTGTCACTCTCTAAATTAAAAACCTAGCTAAATGAATCAGTTGGAGGAAAAATATCAAATAACTTATATTTACACACACATATACACAGACAATTAAGAGAGAATCTGTGTGACTTACATGGATGACTTTGTAGAAGTAGGCATACTGGCGTGCTGTGTTTTTGTATTGACTGAGTACGTCCTGTATGGCTTGTGTGGCCAGCAGGTGGCGCACTTCCTCCTCTTCAAAGTACAGGGGTGTGTCATATTCAGCAGGCAGGGTCTTGATGTAGGGCAGCCAAGGTGAGCTGGGATTGGCCCGTTCACACAGCAAGTGTAGAGCCAGAGTCACATTGCCCATGGCCTGAAGGATCCGGTCCTGACTGTACAGCGGCCCTGTGAACAAAAGGTGTATTTAGAAAGCCTGGTATATTTGAAAGCCCAAGACTACAAGGAACCACACCCAGGAGAATTAAAGGAGTTCATATCAGGTCATGTAAACCACAGTACGGTTGGTACCATTTTCAAAATGCACCATTGTGCAGACAGTTCAGAAAACCATATCCGTGTTCGAACCAGTGTTGTTATTGTTAACTAAAGCTATCAAAAATCATTCTCAGCCATTGAAATAAAGCTGAAACAAAACATAAATATTACATGGAAAAAAAAAAAAAGTTTAATACATTTTCTGTGGTAATCAACAACATGTCACAGATGCTGTTGACAGAAGTAAAAGTTGTATTTAATGTTCCTGGAACAATAAAGTAACATTTATATAAATGTGGTGTCCATTTTCTCTGTGGGGGGAGATGTCACATGTCACTGTCAGAGTTTGAGGTCAAAGATTGACATTGCTACAACTATGCAAACTCACCAAGGACAGAGTTCTTGGCAGATTCTACAGTCATCAGCATTTTTCTTGGGATCCACAGGAACAGCTCCTCTGCCTGAAATGGACAGAAAGCCCACAGAACAATTTAAATTGTCATTGTCAAAAACATACATGCAAAAGCACCGATTGTTCTAATGTACCGTTACATACAAATTTAGTTTAATTACAGGGCTAGTCCTTTCATGGCACATTCAAATTCCAATTTTTTTAAACAGCAACTTAAAAATGCATTTTATAACTAACAACTTGGGGATTTATAATTTATAATTTTATAACTTGGGGAAGTCGTGGTCTAATGGTTAGAGAGTCAGACTCGTAATCCAAAGGTTGTGGGTTCGAGTCTCGGGCCGGCAGGGATTGTAGGTGGGGGGAGTGAATGTCCAGCGCTCTCTCCACCCTCAATACCACGACTGAAGTGCCCTTGAGCAAGGCACCGAACCCCCAACTGCTCCCCGGGCACCGCAGCATAAATGGCTGCCCACTGCTCCGGGTGTGTATTCACGGTGTGTGTGTGTCCACTGCTGTGTGTGTGCACGTTGGATGGGTTAAATGCAGAGCACGAATTCCGAGTATGTGGGTCACCATACTTGGCAGTGTCACTTCACTTCACTAGCAAAAGCAACTAAAAACATCAGTAAGGCCAACTGTAGCAGCCATTCAAAACCATCTGAACATTGACTCAATCAAGTCTGGAAGTAAAGTATGATGTGCAGTGATCCATAACCTCTATATATTCAAGGACGATGGTGAAAACAGCTATGATCAATACATATACACACCTGTAATTACCACTTGGTTACTGAATATCAAGAAGGACCACACAAATAATGATCATCTACTGTATCTACAACCAATATATAAGATGAGTTACTTTCATCCTTCAACACTCAAGATATGACACTTTGTAGGTGGCAGAAAAAGCCAGCATGTAGCACAATGGACTGAAGTTCGATAATATAAGTGTTTGATGCCAGGAAGACTACCAGCATGAGATCTGGTTCATATTGCAGCTTATTTTGGCTAGGAACAGCCCATTTAGAGACAAAGGCGCTGCAAGAACTGAACTTGTAAAAACAAACCAAGATAAAAAAAAAAAACATGTATCCGACATACTGTATAACTAAAATAGTCTTATCCATTTTACCATCAAACAATCCCTGGGCTAGCTGAGAAAGAAACCAACCTTGATATCTCTGGCAGCCTTCAGGCCATATCCTTCATCTGCAAAGTTGGAGATCTCAAAACCGTCACAAGAAGCCCCGCATTCAGCAGCCCAGGCCATCAGCTCGGAGAAAAAGTCCTCCCTGGTTCCCTCGAAAGATACTGACATCCCTGAGGAAGTAATACCACCCCAACATGAGCTGATTAAGCTATTGTATGTATATTGAACATCAGCATGAGAAGTTTTCCATGTAATGATTTCCATTATTCTACGGCACTATACTGTATTATGTTACTGTAAAACCACACAAGTGGACCTAAACAGTGCTACCCATTACTCTTGTGTACCCTACTGCATTATGTGCTGTCTAACATTTATTCTAATGGATATTTATGCGTTCTAATGCACATCTCTGAGACTCCCACCGTTACTTTTTTCTAAAGTAACGTGATAGGATCTTACTCAAGTCATCACATCACTGTAACCAAAGATATTTCTGTGTCTGCCACAGTACATCAACTTACTGCGTATGAGCATATTGTTATAGAAGTCATTCTATCAGATAAAGAAATGTGTAACATCCCATCTTTTGTGGTAATAAGACTTCACATACACTTATGCTTCTCTTAAGAACAAAAAAAACCAAAAACATTATTTATTCACCCTCATGTTGTTCCAAAACATTTTTTATAGCAAAATGAACCAAATGGCCAAGCTATCATTCGGCTTGAAAATAATTTAAAAAAGCCATATAGACGACTTTTGTTCGTTTTTGACAGTTTTGAAGATTTACAGGATCCAACTCTATTCACTTGAATTGTGTGAAAAGATCTTCAAAAGACATTCTGTAACATTTCTCATTCACCCCGAAAAAAAGTCATAAGCACAAGTAAATGACAGAATTAATTTCACATCTGGGTGTTCCACACCATCTGCTTTTTTCTGACCTCTTTTTTCTTGCAACTAGGACAGTTTAATACTTTACTACTTAAAAACGGCCAATGGCAAAATCACAAGGCAAACCATACTACGTAAAAGCTTCAAATCTCCTAAATCATATTAATTTGAAGCAACTGTGTACCTTTCTGTTTCTTACGGATCTTCTCCACCAGAGCTCGGATCTGAACATATTCCTCCCACTCTTTCCCAGGAGAGGGAGCAGCGCTGCTACACTCTGAATGGGGGAAAGAAAATAAAAATATTTCAATAAATTCACATTTAACAATCGCTTATGCTTAGATTAACAAAACGCAATGAGTGACTATGGGGGAAACAGCTTAGTGCTCCATATTAAAGAAATACTTCACCAAAAATAAGTGAAAATTTGCTGAAAAGTTACTCAAACTTAGGCCATCCAAGATGTAGATGAGTTTATGCTACATCAGATTCAGAACAGATCTGGAGAAATTTAGCATTACGTCACCTGCTCACCAACGGATCCTGTGTAGTGAATGGGTGCCGTCAGAATAACTGACAGCTATCAATTAATATCTTGTTTTTATTTCACTTGAGAAAGCAATATTATGGCTAGAGGACTTGCATTTTAGCCAGAAGCAACAATTTGAAGTTCAAAACATCTTGATGCATTTATTTCTTACAAACACACAGCTTTTTGCTTATTGTAATGTTTTTATCAGCTGTTTGGACTTTTATTCTGACGGCACCCATTCACCGCAGAAGATCCGTGGGTGAGCAAGTGATGTAATGCTAAATTTCTCCAAATCTGCTCGAGTGCAACTCATCTAAATCTTGGATGGCCTGAGGCTGAGTACATTTTCAGCAAATTTTCATTTTTGGGTGAACCAAGTACAGTTACTGGGGTAACCAAATGCTGGCTGATTTGTCTTCTAATAGCTGTTTTTGTAAAAATCGTGACATTCATGGACTTGGTAAATCCTTTAATATAAAAGGATGTTCTTTATTATAAACAAGTGCAAAGTAGATTTACTTAAACATAAAGAAACCATTCTAACTAAAGAGGCTCAATTTTCAGTATCCAGCTGCATTTTTTTTTTGCCATAACAAATATTATAACAATCATGTAATGCGATTATGGCATAATCACAAAAGCCTTTTGTGTACCAGCGATGCACAGTGTTGCTCCTCATGAGAGTAATTCATTGCAACGGTATATCAGAACAAGAATGCAGCCATAAAGAATGCTTTATACTCACTCTGCAGCAGTTCAGAGATTAAATTCATCATCTCTTTCGGAGAAACCGCAGCTGTGGCCCCGGTCCCTGATTTCTGGGTCTTCACTCGGCTCTTTTTACCCATCTTGCTGGTCTGGGAGAGAGGATGGCTGTAGTAATAGCAAGTTGAAAGCAACAAAATAAATAAAAAGTAATTAAATGTGATTATTTTAAATTACAGCTAAAATTAAAGTTCAATTATCAAAAAAATCAAGTTAAATTATGACCAGGCTTCATATCTCATGCAACCTAGAAGGCTGTCCAATAAATGAGCTAATAGTCCGAGAAGTACCAACTCTACAACTCTTGTAAATATTTAGGTCCAGTACATTCATAACTAAATGGTAGAAACATCCAAATAATCTCAGAACCTAGAATTACTGCCAAGAAAGGTTAATGGTCTCCGTGAGGGATTCTATGGATGGCCACAGTGAGCCAAAGGGCCCTAAATCAAGTACTTCGTTGTAAACACTAAACGTGTGGCTTACATGAAACTCATCAAATACAACAAACTTGTGTCATTAGCATAAAACTTCCATGCAGATACATTTTATAATGACTCCTATGGCAGCTGTTCCCATATTTCAAAAATGGTCTGACTGCTCTACTTGTACAAATTTGGGCAACGCACAAAAAGACCACTAAAAGAACATTTCTATAGTTAACCATACGTCTTGAAAGCGTTGTTGTTGTTGTTACGACAGCAATCACTCATGAATAAATCAAAAATATAGAAAAAACATGATTTGGACCATTTCCTTAAAATGCAGTTTCTTTTTTCGACCATGTATATGTCCATCAAACACCCCAAGCCAACTGTTTACTAAACAATGACAGGTCCAATTGTATTACTGAACTGCAAATTGGATTGAAACACTTAAAAGTAAGCTACTTAAGATTGAAACCACAAGAGAACCAGCAGCAGCACTGCAACTATACTGGCTGACAGCATTAGATAGCAAAAGACATGCAACAAACAACATAAACTGTACATAGAAAAATTCAAAACACAAGATCAGTATATTAGATAATGATCTAAGCAGACTGATGCCTTAAAATAACTCAGCTTGGCCCAATGCATTCATTCAAACCCAGCAGTAGATGATCACCTGCTTCACATTACACACTACTGCATGTCAGTCTTCATTTTAAACACTGGGTGGTCCAGTGATCATGAATTAGCCAAATGCATGAATTAATACCTCAAGAAACATACATTCATTCGTTCATATTTACATCCACTCATCTATCTGTCTGTCATGGCCCAAGTGTCTCAAAACCTGCCTACATTAACATCATTTTAGGGCATCATAGGCACATTTGAAACGTTCAACAACATCGAGCGTATTGAACGCTTTAAGCAGCCTACGACGCCCAGATATGCTGTCTAGGTAGGCTGCTCGCAGGATTTTGAGACACATTCAATGTGTTAATAACCAGCATGCTTGTATTTCGCAATTTGTTGAATTACACACCCTTTACAGCGACGCATTTGCAGGCATGTGGCTTATTATATGACGTTTAACTATCGTAAACACCTCGTGCACATTTGCCAACATTATTTAATCCGATTGAACAGCAAAACTACCTTCCAATTGACTGCAGGTATCCTCCTGTCAACCTGGAATTCAATCCTCTTCTGCTCGCTCTGCTGGTAAAACCTAACATTACTTCAGAGGCAAAGCCACGCCCTAATACAATTTTCAAAAAGCGGATTGGCCCAGTGACGCATTTGTCCCGCCTTAAACGTGTACAGAGCGTATTGTAATTGGGTAATGTTCAAGACGCCACTGCATACGTGTGAGATAATTGGTTAAAGCGTAAATGTATTTCACATCGCTAAACTGTAGGCATCTATTGGTTCGCGTTAAGGCGGTACCCGTTCGCAGTGACTTTACTGGTCGTGAGAGGAGTCGGTCAAATTTACAAGGTTGGTTTGACTACACAAACAGAAAAGGCTTGGAAGTTTACTTTGGGTTCATAAAGTGACCATAAAAGGAAAAAGTCTGCGCAACGTGATTCGCTGAGGAAACCGTCAATCACAGCCACAACATATAAATCATAACGCATTGTTATAAACCATTTATAATGTGATTTATAATGTGTTTAATAATAAATAATTGGTATTTTTATATCACTTTACAATTCATAATTTCTCTTTTTTTACTTCATATATTTATATTTTTATGTATTTACAAATTGTGAGCATGTAGGATAACACATTTTTACATAAATTTAATACAGGATTGGAAAATGTGCAACCTCGTATAGAATTATATATATATATATATATATATATATATATATATATATATATATATATACATACATACATATATAGAATGAATTAAGAAAAAACAGCTCATCCAGTATTTAGTTAGACCGTCTAGGGTTGGGAAATAACATATTCTGAAGGATAAACACCTCATTTCTCTGATCATTTGCTGGAAAAGACAAAAACTCAAGTCATTCAATGTGTTAACATTACCATAACTCTATCAAACCTCCAGTAGATGGCAGACACTGCCTTATTTGTGCTGTTCATTTCATGCAATTCAAAAATGAGATGAGACTTTACAAACAAAAGGATTCTGTTTTATTTCAAATCTACAAGAGGGTTATTTGCAATTTATTTAGAATTTTTATTAGCTAAAATACAGGTCCATTCTCAGCTACATACAGCTTATTAAAAATATATAAACGCATGCTAGCTACAGGTATTCTACAGTAATAGTAGTTATTTACATTGCGCTGAATTGTATGTCCTAGAATACAACTTCATGTGTTTTACATACAGATGAGCTACACAGAACATTGCATTTCATGAAAGATTCATACATCAAATCCTCATTCACAAAAGAAGCAGTGCATTTGAAAAGAAAATAGGAAAATATCAGCATTTCAGATTCTTTTGTGCTTTAAACTGAACAAATACAAAAAAAGTCAGTAGTTGTGTATTCTAGATCTGTTTATAAAGGACACTTTTAATTGGATTTCAAAAATAGTTTGAATGTATGCGTGTAGTTCAACACCAATGATTTAGGTATTGTGTTCACATGAAACACTTCACAGCATAGCAGGGACAATATTTACTGACCCAAATACATAACGTATCCTTTTCATAAAAATATGCAACTATTTTCTTTACTTATTCAAATGTATGCTGCTCATTTTGTTCGCATAAACATCAGACAAAAAAAAAATATAAAATAACACCGCCAAAAGCCACCTGCTGCATCCAGTGTGAAAAAAACCATCCAATACGAATGTGATTTCAGTCTGGCACTGTAAAAGTGCTCTCATAAATATACAATTTCAATGAAATATCCACACAACTTTAATACAAAAATAACTAGATCGGCAGAGGGATTTTCGGCAATGCTCAAAATAGCTTTGATTTAAACAAACAATACAAAATTATGGCTTATTGGGTCACTGGTTTAAAAAAAGAGCTTTTGTGGGAATGCAGCAAGCATCTTTTGAGACAGTTCTTGTGTACACAGTTAATGAATCTGAATTATAATACATAAAACTCAAAAGACATCTCATTTGCTGCTTTCTCATTCATAAGACTTCGCTATATATCATGTACAGTAAGCACATCAAAGATGTTGCCTGACTAGGCCTATGGAGCAGAATTAGACGCTTTACATAAAATTCAGCAAAAGAAGCTTATTATTAATAATGCAAACCTTACAATTGATCCAGTTTTTATCAGCACATACTGTATGGTCTGATTTCATTCAGTTTAAGCAGAAGTGTTAAGCTTAGTAAAAGGAATAATGGAAAGTGCGACTGGCTCCAAACACAGATTGCGACATTAAAATGCTTTTTGAAATAGTGTACTGATGTAACCTCAGGCTAAACAGAAAACATGTATCACTTCCATACTTGCATTCATCCAGTACAGAGTTTCTCTATTGCACCTATTCAGTATCTAGAACCTGCAATACAGTTCCGGTTCTTCTCATACAGAACTCAATTTGTAAACCTAAAAATTTAAAGGAATAGTTCTGCCAAAAATGAAAAATTGCTAAAAATGAACTCACCCGTGGGCCATCAAAGATGTAAATGTGTTTGTTTTTTCATTGAAACCGATTTGGAGAAATTTTGCTTCACATCACTTGTTCACCAATGGATCCTCTGCAGTGAATGGGTTCCGTCAGAATGAGAGTTCAAACAGCTGATAAATACATCATAATTCACACGATATTGTGAAGCAAAACGTTGATTGTTTGTAAGAAACAAATCCATTATTAAGGCATTTTAACTTTAAACCATTGCAATGACTCTCATTCTGACGGCACCCATTCACTACAGAGGATCCATTGGTGAGCAAGTGATGTAATGCTAAATTTCTCCAAATCTGTTCTGATTCAAATTTTCCCTTATCAATACTTTTAATTATATTACGACCACACAAATCCATAAGGTCTCATATACAATCAAACACACTGCATTGGGACACATTACATGATATTGATATTGAATTTTGACTCCATCTGCTTTCATTTGTTTAATTACAAATGAAGTCATGGAAAGCAGCTTTATTAATCACGATTGTCAATTTGGATCTTAAAGTAATATGCTTTGAGACGAGATGGCATTTATAAGAACTGATTAAAAAAAAAAAAAACACTTTAATTAAATGCTTAAACTCGTGAGCTGGCCTGCATACATCCTTTGAATATTTCCTGGTTATAGAATTTATTCACATAAAGTATACAGTATTATTTTAGAATATGTATTTATGGGAACCTGAGAAAATATGTTATTCATGAACTACCTGAAATAAAGACTTTTTTTATTAAAAGGTTTAGTGTTATGTTTTGTTTTTCAGCTATGTTAATGGTCCATAATTAACACTGATAAATGAATAGAACTTGTTAATAATCAATCAGTGGCTGGTAAATTTATAAGTAATGTGATTCTTGTTTGAGTTTAATTGTAATGATAACAGTCTGTCACATTCTGGTGTAATGGGAATGGCTCAAGTCAAAAATATATATACAACAACTGTTTGAAAGTTTGGGGTAAGTAAGATTTAATTTTTTTAATAATACTTATATTCAGCAAGGATGCATTAAATGTAGCAGAAATTTAAATTGTAAATAATTACTGTTCTTTTGAACTTTCCATTCATTGATGGTTTCCACAACTGAGAAGCACAACTGTTTTCAACATTGATAATTATAAGAAATGTTTCTTGAATATCATATCAGCATAATAGAATGATTTCTGAAGGATCATGTGACACTGAAGGCTGGAGTATTAGCTGCTGAAAATCCAGCTTTGCCATCACAGGAATAAAACAGAACAGCTATTGTAAAATTTAATAATATTTCACAATATTACTTTTACTGTATGTAGTAGCAAATAAATGCAACCTTGCTGATCATAAGAGACTTCTTTCAAAAATATAAAAAAATCTTAAACCCAAACTTTTAAACGGTAGTGTAAAAGGTCAACAACAAAAAAATATTTGAATAATATGGAGTGGTCTTATGCCAAAATCAAAAAGCTTTTAGGAGTGGAAAGGATCTATCTTGTAGGAGTATCTCCATGGAGTATTTATCTGCTTTAATTCCTTATCTGGAACGAGAAATGAGTCCATTAAGCTGCCTTGTATGAATACTTGGATGGTGTGCACATAAATAGAGCTATGATTTAGCTTGTGCTAATTTTGAGACCATTATATATTTAACTACCACCTGGAATCATAATAGGTTTAGGTTTGAAATGTCTCAACTGAATGCCATGGGCTGAAAGAAGCAGGCAGTAGAAGTAAAGTTCTTTGTGTCGTTTCCCAAAGTTGCCCAGTTCTGAGACGGTCTGTTCCTCCTGTCATATTCACAGATTGGTTTGTTTGTTCGAGGCCCTGTTGGTCATTGACATGGAAGCTACAAAGGGCCTTTGAACTGGTTCCCAGAGAGATGTTGGCGGATGGAGGGTTTGGATCCTGCTGCATCACCGAGCTTACGCCACACCACCTGAACACACAAAGCAAACACACAGTTGGGTGAATCTTTTGACTACTGTATATGAAGTCTTGTAAAATGAGAAATGTCCACAAACTATTTCTTCAGTGCTATCATAAAGCATGTTCTGGAATGAAGATGTGGTCATATAATGTGTGATGGTATGGATTTTTTATATTGAGTGTGTGTCATGAATCTGGTCTATGAACTTCTGTTAACCCACCACCAGATGTCACTCGCTCACCACATGGACTCTTGCACCACACTAACTGTTGCACGCCACCTCAGACTACAATTCCCATCATCCATTGCACTGACGACACACACAGCTGATTGCACTGATCACACCCTACATAAACCATGGACTTCCTCGTCCTCTCTGCCGAGTATTGTATATATCACTCTCCTAGCGATAGCTACTCTACGGAGCCCACTTGGTTGTCGTAGTCTTGCCTTGCGTGTTTTCTAGTGTTTTGATTTACCCTTTGCCTTGCCATTCAGACTCTGTTTGCACCTCTCTTGGACTATTGCTCGTGTACCTGGATTATCTCTCTGCCTTGCCCTGTTAGATATTGTTCGCCGATCGTTGCCCTAGGATTACTCTTTGTCTTGCTTGTGATGTTCCTGTTTACCATTGTATGAACCTTGCTTGTTTTGTGACCTCGCCTTTGAATAAAGCCTTGCAAATGGATCCGCACGTCTCACGTTTTGTTCGCCCTGTTACAGTGTGTAATGATAATGATGATTTGAATGTTTGGATTCTGGAGACAAGCTTCCTAACAGAAAATGTCAGCTATAAATGTCATAATATAAATAATAGATTTTAAATTAAATCTTTAAAAAATAACTTCTATATCATTTTTATTTAAAAATTAACAATCTGAATACATAACTAATTTAGATGGAAAAGAAATTAAAAGACTTCTAAGCGAGAAGTGCTAAATATAATGTTCCAATTGTTTTTAACACGTCTTATGTATTTATTAGAGGGGAAGTTGAGAAAAGCCAAACCCCACCCCCAAAAAAATCTGGTAGAATTTTTTTTTGAGAATTTTACATTCTTAGGGAAAAGTTCTAGAAGGCAATATATATTATATTTTTTTAATAATCTATTTGTATATAATAAAGTGAAGAATTCCCAAGTTAAGCGATGACTCATCATACAGAATGAGCTTCTAAAAGGGGGGCTGGTTGGTTGGCTGGCTGGTGGGGACTAGGGACTAATTACGATCAGAAAAGATAGAAGCCCTTGTGCTATCTGAGATTTTGCTTTTGACAGGCTGAGGTTCTCCGTGCAGGAACAGAGCACAGGTCCCAGATTCCAGGGGCCCTTCAGGGAGCTGATAAACCTGCATTGTTTCAGTGATCAAGTTATTTTAATTGCACAGACAACTGTGTGGTAAACACTCCAAGGACTTTTGCCAAGGCCTCTCATTAAAGTGGTCTGAAAGTGGGTCTCTGTTGTGCAACTTTGAAACCGTGTCCTCAATCAAAACTGATGTAATTATACAAAGCGACAGGACAACAAACACATGGGAAAGGGAGCACAAACTTACAGCCCCTTTCTGTTAACAGGGTTTTATTAATGGACAAGAGGCAAGTAAGCTGTAGGGGGAGACAGATGGGAGATGTTTCTAAGTACTCACATTACACATCTCTCTGACAATGGCTTTCTCTTTCTCACTGAGATCCTCCTCGTAGTCCTCCGGGATCTTCCTGTCTAGGTTCTCGTGGACTTCTAATACCTACAAAGCAAATGAACAGAGGTGCTCCATAAATCAAGCAGCACTATTACTATGACTCATACTTAACTGACTTGAACAAACCACCAATCCTAATTATTTACACTTAAGTGCAACTCTTAAGGCACTGTTTGTGCAACAAAATGAATAATAAATCAAATCAACACACTTTTTACTGATAGACATTGAGGGACAACAAAGAGAAAAGAAGAAAGTATGTAAGGACAAGCAAGTATTGCTTGATTTTGCAATATGTGCAACACAATCTTACTTTCATGGCATGTACAACAGCCTCTGGTTTCTGTGCAGCTGGCAGGCACCCTGTGACGGGGGGCGGCAGATCACCTCCTGGCATCCGCGCAGACCCCTGTAGACAGATGGACACACATTCATTACGATCAAAAATCACTCATACTGCTCTCTCAGATTACCAGAAGTGATTCGAGCGCTGCAAAAGCCCATGGCTATTTCTCTGAGTCAACTCAGGCTCGAAATGGGTTAAAGCATCTCATTATAACTCATCTCTGCTTGGACCCCCTTCATGGGTACACATCAACAAAGAGCTCTTTCAGTGCACGGGGTCTAGTGAGCCCCTGTTTAGACACAGCCCTTTGAGTCCCATTCTAGCGTTAAATCCACAACAATTGAGCAGGCATTTCAGCACTGGGGTCGGGAGAGGACCCCTGGATGGAAACTGCGGCTCGCGTTTGGCCTGGGAGAACAGGACTGCGATGTTCACTTGCAGTTGCCAGCAGGTTTATTAAGGGCTAGAGCCGTGGGGACTTTACCCTGGACTGACCCGAGTACATCCCAAACCAATGGTCGCTGTCATGCGTTGGCCTGCAGCCTGATTAGAGAAGCCCAGGAGTCCCATGATTTATTCTGCATGGATTCATTTGCCAGTAAAAACCAAGCAGTACTCAAATATGGATTTTTCTAAAAGCAAATGCCAACATCTATTCAAGGCCTTCCAATTCAGTCTCATGTGGTAAAGTTTTATAAACTACATTGCAATTGAATTACTTGAAAATACTTAAAATAGAATGCAAATTAATAAGATTAAATAGTAAGAAGAAAAAAATATTCATAAATACTTCATACCCCTTTAATTAGATTTTATTATGAATATATACAGACAACTTCAACATTTCTCATTTTATCAGTTTATTCGCTATAGTTTAGAGGATGGTAATAAAATATTAGATAAAATATGAAATATGAGTGTCAGAACAGCTTTACATGTAGTCCACTGTATGAAGCATTTTTGGGGTATAATATGTTGCAGTTCACTTTATTTGGCTATCCTCACTTACATAAATGAACTATAGTGTCCTGCACCCACTAGTAAAAAATAAAACAATTTATTTCTGGTGTCTGAATAATTTTTGGTTTGTAATTAATATAAAAATCTAAATAATAATTATTAAACAAAAACAAATAATTTTGATTTTGAAATTTTGAAAGAAAAATATTCTATGCAATTACACAATTATTACATGCTGAAATGTCACAATGATATATTTAAATATAAAAATGTTCATATAGATACATATTAAATAATATAAATATATGATTATATTATGTATTAAATAAATTCACCGTTTTTACAAATTATTCACAGTTATTTTGCTTGTGTAGACTGATGTGAATATAAACAATTTAAAAACATTTCAGCATAAGGCTCTAATATAACAAATGTGAAAAAAATTAAAGGGTGTGAATATGTTTTCTTTATTAAAAATTATTCAATGCAACTCACAATATATTCTAACACACAGGCATAGTTACATTCTATTTACATTCCAATATGCTGGAATGGGCTCAGAATGCTACAGAATAGCCTTGCGTGCATTTATTCTGTTGACCTAAAAACACTATTTCATCAGATTATCGATTACTCAAAATAATCCATTAAGAAGCAAGTGGCATCTCCAGGCATTAACATAAAATAAGTGAACATCGCATTTGTTTGGAGCCCAGTTTTGAAGCCTTGCCATGAGGAACATCTGTGTGATTGGCTAGCGTGCCTAGTGCTGTCACAAACAGAGCAGAGGACTATAGATGCAGCCAAATCTAATCATCAAGATATTTCTATGGGCCTATCAAATCCTAGAACAATAATATTAGATATTCTGAAGAGCCTTACTAATGCCTCTATAAATTCCCACTGCTAATCTATTATCTGTTTAATCTGCAAAACCCATTGATCATAAACACCAAATCACAGACCATCCTGAATTAAACAAGTCCAGCGATTAGACCGCATGAATACCTCTGTGCATGCAACCTTACTTTGAAATGTGCAGCACATTTCAATAAAGAAGAAAGGAAAACATGGATGTTATATGTATACAAGTTATACTGCCATTAAAAAAACTAGCAAAATTAAAAGAAAACAAAAATGGCTGTAAAGATGTCCAGTTGTAAAGATCCTAAAGATCCTAAAAAATTATAAAGCAGCACAACTCTTTTCAACATTGATAATAATAAGAAATATTTCTTGAGCACCAAATCAATAAAATTATTTCACTAAAAATGATGGCTCCTGAAAATTCAGCTTTACCATCAAAAGAATAAATTATATATTAAAATAGAATAAATGTAGTATTTTACAACATTACTGTTTTTATTGAACTTTTGATCAAATACTGACCCCAAACTTTTGAACGGTATTGACTATATATTAATGTCAGAAATCATAGCATTTCCACACTACATTTTAATATTGTTAAGCAACTCTAAAACAGCACCAATCTGCTCTAAATTACCTCTCCTCAGGTAACCTATCGGCTTGCTTCTATGAACCTGATTATTGTTTCAGCAGCTCGCCGGCGCCGCTGCATTATTCAGTGCCATCTCCCCTGTGATTGAAGCGAAAGTTCAAACCAATGCTAATGAAGCCATGAGTTTGCAGACAGGGGTGAGACGAGCTGGGATAAAATAAGCGCAGCAGCCTCTGAGGACGAGACCCACGCCACTCTCTAATTGATTTCTCCTTCCTGTGGAAGCTGTCCCTCATATTAAAGTGGAGCAGCTGTGCTGTTTTGGCCTGTCAGAGCTGATGAGTGCACTGATTAGCTAAAGCACCAGGTTCGCAGATGACCTTTTTTGAGGATACGAGTGGAGGGGAATGATGATCATGATAATAATCTTATCTCAAGAGAAGAGAGGAAAAATAAAAGATACATATTCAACAGCATTCAGTTTCATCCCTTACAGCATCGTGGGCTTTGTCATTGGAAATATTAAACTAGGGTTGGCTGAATTGCTCCTATAAGGTCATTTTGAAGTTAGAAATGATATCTAAAACAAGGAACGGATCAGCACTGAAAAGTCTCCAGCAGATATCGGAGCACAACAAACCTCCTGCAATCCACAGGAAATGACCTATGAGCACAGCGTCTTTCGTTGTCTTCTGTCCTGCTTATTAAAATATAAACAGTTCTCATCACCCTACAGGACAAACATATATATATATATTACAAAATACACTATCATTCAAACATTTGGGGTCAGTAAGATATTATTTAAAGAAATCAATACTTTTATTCAGTAAAGACTTTTAGGTTGGTTCAAAAGATTTTAAATGAATATGCTTCTGAGCTTTCTACTCAAAGAATCATGAAAAAATGCATCACTTGCCAAACTGTTGATGATAATAATAAAAATAAGTTGACATTGAAAACTGGAGTAATGGCTGCTTGCCATCAGTAGTGTATGTTCTTGTAGTTTCACATATAAAAAAGGAAAAAAGCTTCCATCATAAAATTAGATGAAAGCAACTTCTGTAGTGATTCTCAAACTGTAGCCTGCAATAAATAAAACCGTGGACCTGAATAACACATTAACTCTTAATAAACAACTGAATTCTGATAACATTTATTTTTGATACTGATAGTGTTTCTGTTCACTTATTTCAATATAACGCTACTGACTTTTATGCAACAGTTGTTTTATTTCGTTCATTAGCAAACAGTGTGGTTTATTTCAAGGAAATATGAACAAAACAGTCTGGCAAAACTATTTCAGGATAGAGTATTGTATTAAACTGTACTGTATGAAGAGTGTACACAATAAAATGGTAAATACTTGTTCTATGCAGGTGGTCCACAATTTTTATGTTGAATTGTCTACTACCTGAAAAAGTTTAAGAACCACTGAACAACTCATATTCTTTTAAAAAAATGAGGAACTGTCCTCAGCAGGACTTTACTTTGTCATTCAGGCTGATGTTTTAAGCTCCTTGGCACGGGTCAATTCTCATCTGCTTCAACAAAGAGCCATGCAGAATCTTTAAACCAGCTGGAATTGCAACAGCTAATTGTTGTCAAATCTCCAAATCGGCTCAACATGACAAATCTTTTTAAGCTCAACTGTGATTTAGGTTTTGGCTCGGATGCAAAATAATGAGGTCATGTCAGATTTAATCAGCGGGATACGTACATTCTGTAAGGTGTCCTGAAACTGGGATAGAGAGGAGAGCTGGGACTCTGATTGATACAGGGACAGCCCTTTCCGAAGTGTCTTCAGATCTCCTATGTTCCCCTGCTGTGAAGAGAAGCAGAAATGTGTCAAACGCAGATTACTTGAGATAATTAGAAGGATTAACAGACAAATCAGACCCAAAAATGTTCCAGTTCTCTAGATGAATCAAAGTGGAAACAAAAAGGGATCAAATGTACAGTACACTATTGTTTAAGTGTTTGGAATCAGTCATTTTTTTAAATGAATACTTATTAAAATCAAAAGTGCCAGTAAAAAATATATATATTATGATACAGCATATTTCTATTTTAAATAAATTATGTTCTTTTGAACTTTCAATTAATCAATTTTTAACATTGATAATAAGTGATGCTGAAATTCAACTTTGCCATTACAAAAATAAATGCCATTTTATAATATATTAAAATGGAAAACAGTTGTTTTAAATTGAAATAATATGTCACAATATTACAGTATTTTTGATCAAATAAATACAGCCAAGAGACTTTTTTCAAAACATCAAACAAACTTTTGAACAGGAGCCATTTTACAGTAGAAGACTTATATTTATGCAGAGATATGAGAAATCCATACATGTCCAGTCATAAAGTCTGAAAATATCAGTATACATAGGTAGGTTATTTGTCATTTAATAGATGCCAAAGATTGTCTTGCTAAAGGGAATAAAAGCAAGAGAAAGTATTTATCAAATTCCTTCATGAACCAGAGCTCTTTGTGTTATCAGTACAGTTTTTTTAACCATAAAATTACCATGGTGATTCAGAGAAAATGAAAGAGCATGAATGTGGATGATTGCCACAGGAAATGTCATTAAATACCAGATTATGTGTGTTTCTAAAATGTCAGAAACCTATTAGAATTTATACGTGGATAGCAAACAAAAATGTATATGATGTATAAATCATGAACTAAAATATAAACTCCATAAATGAGTTTATTTAAAACATGAGTTACTTATAAACTTTAGATGTGGAAAAAGTGTAGATATCCATCCGTGCCACTAGAAAGATCCAAGACTGGGCGTGTGATTACAAGATAGTAAAGTATCAAAGCCTTTAACCCTCTAGTCTCTCTGAACACTAGTTGGTTGTGGATTAATGTCTAGTTGTTAACCAATATGGGCCAGTATACCATATCATGATGAGTCAGTAATTCTAAGGGGAGATTTCAATTGCTGAAGCTGATAACTTCATCAAACATCAGCTAATTATTATAAGCCTCTGAGTTGTGAATATGACTTAATTTGTAATAATGAGTGGTCATATACTGCCAACACAGAAACTGTCCAGACAGATTTGCTTCCACTTGCTTTACTCCAGATTTTTGGCATGGGCTGGACAGTCGCTGAGGGACCAAGAGAGCATTAACACAGCCACAGTGTTTATAAATACAGCTGCTGTCTGACCTCTTCTTACCATCTCCTCTGGTCTTCAGTGTTGATCAAGACAGCATTTAAACACTTAAAAGTGACAGTACTGCAAATCTCATTGTTTTTATCGGAAGAACATAAACCAAAACAATGATCGAGCTCATTGCTTGTGCTTTTGCAAAATGCACTCATTATGACTTAAAGATAAAGATTTAGCAATCCAAGCACAAGTAAACCACAAGAACACCTTCACATCTTCTATAATTAGGGGCATAAACCTGAAAAAACAACATTCGTAATGGAGCAGAATGTGCTGTCCTCAACATATCTGACTTCAGAGTGATAACAAAACCCCTGCAAAAATGTTTGCGAATGAAAAATAGATAGCGGATGGCACATGATATTATTTCCTGAGTGGTGATCTGAGAAGAGGGTAAAAGGTAAAAGAAAGCAAAGCAGAAAGCTCTGGAGCTGAGCGGTAATGTCAGTCACGCTTCATAAATAATGACCTAAGAAATTTAGCCAAAAGGCACCTGTCTAAAAACTCTTACCGCTGCATATTTGAGTGTCACAGACATGAAATACCAACTAAACAAGAGAATCCTTTTAAAAGGTCATGGCCTTTCCTACTTTCATACCATTCTAAAAGTTCTCTACACAGTAAATAATGAATGAATTTCCTCCATAGTAAAAGCATCTGTGTGATTATCCCCATTTTGTCTTTCTTGTCCCGTAAGCTGATGGCTGTTGTGTGCAAACAGCGCACAAAGGGATTACTGGAGCTTAATCGAGGTTATGAACCTTTTTCAGGGAAAAAGGGTTGTTACAAAAGTTTTCTGCTATGGCTACGTGTATACGTTGCGTAATTGTCTGCATGTACTAATAAAAGCTCTGCCAAGAAAACAGTGCCATGCAACACCCGATTGTACTGAAGGGTCACTCATATGATGAGAAATCTCATTTTCTGAAATAAAACATAAATATATATATATATATGTGTGTGTGTGTGTGTGTGTGTGTGTTCAACAAGGATGCAACACACACACACACGCTCAACAAGGCTGCATTTATTCTGCATTAAACTGATCAAAAGTGACAGTAAAGACACTTATAATGTTACAACAATTTCTATTTCAAATAACTGTTTTTCTTTTGAACCTTCAATTCATCAAAAACATCTTGAAATTATCATAGTTTCCACATCATGTGACTCAATGAAAACCCTATTAAGTTATTATTTAATTGTTAATTATTATTATAATAGCCCCTTTAAACAGAAAAGGTATCTTCTCAATTTTTTTGAATCAAACAACTTACTTAAAAGACTGGAGTGAAATGAATTCCCTTGTGCTCGCAATGTTCTACTGAGCATGCATAATTGAACACAGGTTTGACCCCATGAATGAGATCTTTGGCATGGACTGATGACCCTGCAGGTAACAACATTCTTCTCTTCTTAAGCCCTACATTACACAGCTAAACGCAGCTTACTATGTGGTTTACTACTTGCTTGGGGAATACAGTGACAAAGATCCATCAGCTAAAAGCCATGTAAATAAAACGCTCATATTTTCTAAAGTAACAGAAAGAATGCCTTTGATCAGCCGTTCTTGAACAATACAATACCCAGAACAAAGTACACAATACTTGCATATTCTGAGATATCGATGGAGGCAATAACAGGAAACTGAGGCTTCATACATCATCAGAGAATGAAAAATATGAAGTAGCATTAGAATATCAGAGATGAGTGTATGCAATTAAACTGACAGCAACTAGTCGCCTGTGCAGTCTAAATATATTGAGATGGATGTGCTATCTTTGACTAGAAATCTGGGCTCAGAAAATAAGAGATGAAGACCGTATGAAAGAGAAAATTGTTAGTGACAGATCTGTATCTTTGTCTCATATAACTGTCAGAGCTCCAGGGCCTTTTGTTCAAAGCTCTGAAAGTGTCATAATAAGAAATCAGAGTCCCATTTCAGCATCAAAGCTTAGAGATTCAGCCAGAGTTATACATGTAAGTCTTAGTGCAATGACATGCATTAAAGGAACAGTTCATCCACAAATGAAAATGTACTCAGGCCATCCAAGATGCAAATGAGTTATATCACTTGCTCACCACTGGATCATCTGAGTCTGCAGTGAATGGGTGCCGTCAGAATGAGAGTTCAAACAGCTGATAAAAACATCACAATAATCCACAAGTAATCCACACAACTCCAGTTCATCAATGAATGTCTTTTGAAGTGAAAAACTACATGATTGTAAAAAAACTAATCCATCATTAAGGCATTTTAACTTTAAACCAGCACTTCTGGTCAAATACCAGTCCATAATTCATAATAATGATTCTTCCACTCAGAAAGTCCATCCCCTGTTATCCTCTTACATCAAAAACCACCATCATATTTTCTTAGAACTGCTTTGGATGGCTTTGTAGGCAGTGCTTGATCTGAGCATATTTCTCTCCTGAATCAGATGAGTCAGCTTTTTCACAGTTGAACAGTTGAATTTAGATCTACATGACCACTTTCACTCTCTTTGACCCTCAGAATTCTGCTGGCTGATATATTAATATGTATATTTCTATATGAAAATGACCCAGTTATGATTGTTTAACCTCTGGATTCTGAACTAGGAAGGAAGCTTTGTGTTTCCATGACATGTACCTTACTATCACATTACCAACAGAGTTTAAGGAATAGACTCTTACCTGGGATAACAATTGCTTGTTGTCATCCTCTAAAATCCGGACTTTAGTCTCAAGTTGGCGGATGTAACTTGAAGATGAATCTGCACAAAGAATAGAGGGGAAAAAAGATAAATTAATTAGAAAATTTGGAAACTGGCAATTTTGTATGTAGAACATACATCACATGAGCTATAATGTAAAAGTTTGGGTCAGTAACTTTTTTTTAATGTTTTTGATATAAGTCATGCTGTATTTATTTGATCAAAAATACAATAAAAATACTAATATTGTGAAATAACAGTACAATTTGAATATTTGAAATAATTTATCATTCTAATGTTGATTTGGTGCTCAAGAAACTGTTCTAATTATTATCAATATTTTTGTGAAATTTCAGAATTGTTTGACTTCAAAAGTTCAAAAGAACATTTAACTGAAAAATAAGTTATGTTTTTGTTTTTTTAAATGTAACTTTACTTTTGCTTTTGATCAATTTCATGCAACCTTGAGAAATAAAACTATCCATTGCTTTAAAAAAACGTTTTGGACAGTAGCGTGAGTGTGTTTGTGTGTGTATATATATATATATATATATATATATATATATATATATATACACACACATACACACACACACACACACACACACATACAGTACATACACACACACACACACATATACATATATATACATATATATATATATATATATATATATACACATATGTATATGCATTCCTCTTATTTGCAATTTGCAGTTAAATCCTTTGAGATTAGGACAGTTAATAGAGTCAAGATGATCAGCAGTTCTGTGTGGCCCCTAATTTTTTAGCCTGTGTGATTTTTTTTGGCCTTACTCAAGTTTCTCCAAACATAATTTCTTATGTTATGAAAACCATTTTACTGTGAAAACTCCCTAAAAGTGATTTAGTAGTCCCGGAATCTGAGTCATGTTGAAATAGTGCTGCTTTCTATTAGGCACTGACATACAATACCATATCCCAGAATGCACTGCGGCTACATGAGTTAAATAGAAGACATCTGTCAAAGCAAAAGAAAGGTGCTGAAAGACGAACGTTTTACATAGTTCACATCCTACATGATCGCATAAAGACTTATACTTTAAAGAGCTCATTTAGACAACAAAGAAATCTCAAATCAGGAAATCTACACTGCCTTTGACACACACAAGCTGCTTTCATTTAAGCCATCTGACATTTGTCTCCAACAGAATCAGACATCAAAGAAACTAGAAGCAAGGGTAAACAAACTGATTTCATGTCTGTAAAGTAAAACCCAATGGATCAGGATAAAAAAAATTATACAAAAAAACAGTTTTGAGTAGTGGTAGAGGAAGATCCTGACGTGTTTGGTCTTATATGTATGCTGCATTCCCAGCATGCCTTTCATGACCTTTTGGTGATGGAGGACCTGCCGGCCTGAGTAGATGCAAAAAGGAGCATGTCTGTCTTGTAATTTTATTTTGAAAATCCTCAAATATCCCTTGCATACTCAAAACGTTCAAGAGGTGCTTAGTTATCTAAACATATACTAAAATATCTAACTCCAATTATGTGTAAAGTCATCTGGCCAATATCGCAAAATAAACCCAAACAGGGTGATCAGGACCCAGACACAAAACAGAAAGGTCTTGTATCAACTAAAAATAAAATAAAAATAAAGTAAAATAATAAAATAAAATTAAATATTTTCATGTGAGAAAAACAAGGTAATGCAGCCTGGGAATAAAATAAAACAATTATAAAACAATTATACAATTTAGTTGTCATTATGCTAATATATTTGTTTGCCGAATGCAACAATTGACCAATCAGAATCAAGTTTTCAAGAGAGTCATTTGGTACATAATTATAATTTCTTGTATTTGAATCACATAATGAAACCGACAATTTTATTTTTATATTTTGTACTACAAATATCTAAGTATTGCAAATTCCAGAAGACAGACGTCATGAGGGTGATGTGGGTGCCATGCATTGGCACCATTCAGGAGTGAAGACCACAGAGATTAGCTGCTTGAGAGTATGCACAAACACACACAGAGTGTGTGTCACACAGGAACTAAGTAAGGTGACTAAGTGTGATTGGACAGATAAAGGTAACAGAGGCCTCAATGACAGCAGAATGAATAATCAAGGATTTTCTTGCTTTTGTTTTCTCTGAAAGACCAAGGGGCCCATTGGTGACAGAATAGGGACCCTCCAGTTTAATACTGTATACAAATGAGTTTAGTATTTTAAGCCTGGCCTAAAATAACATTTACCATATTAAATTATTTACATCGCACCATTAAAATAATAAAATGTAATGAAACATTTATCCAGCATTTTTATTTATGAAAAATGAAAACTTAAAATTAAAAATTATATTTTATACACTACATATGAAAAGTTTGGAGTCTGTAAGATTTAAAAGATTTTAAAGAAATTAACAAGGATGCATTAAATTGATAAAATACAGTAAAGAAATATATAATATTACAGAAACTTTTTTATTTCAAATACATACTGTTTTGAAATTTCTATTCATCAAAGTATGTATACATATATAGTAACAAAACTGTATCATTATTCCACAAAAATATTAAGCTGTTTTTTTTTTTTACAAGAAAGTTTCTTGAGCACCAAATCAGTATATTAGAATGATTACAAGCTATTTTAAATTGTACAACTATTTCACAAATTACCATTTTGTGTATTTTTGATCAAATTAATGCAGCATGAGAGACTGACTCCAAACTTCTGAATTGTACTATATTTTCACAAAAAAATTAGTTCGAGATTTGTCACACACACGTTTCTGCTCACACTATCACTGATACCCTTCACAAAGATGTTAACAACATCAGTCAAGGATGGGCCGCCCGACCCTTTGAAATGAGATTCAAAGGTTTGTCTCTTGTGCCCTTTGAACCCAGAACTAATAAACCATGGCCAATCCTCATTCTCCAATCAATCATGTTATGCTTTCCCGGCCATTTTGTACATTTCATCACAGTGAAATCAATGTTCAAGATCGTCGTTATCCCCACCAGGTGTCACTGCAGCCTCTTAGTTGCTTACAGTATCTGATGATCCCTTAATGAGGAGCACCAAACCAATCACTGCATTTGTTTTTTATTCATCTCTGACAATAATACATGCATGAAGATGGCAAATTGAAAGGTAATTTCATTTAAATAACTCTGGCATGGACACATGTTTATGTGCCCACCAGAACCATAGTGGTAGGCAGAGGTCCTGCTTCGTTAATCCTCTTTGCCAATCCTTGTGACCCTATAATCTAACTACAGTACATCTGATCACCTGACACACAGCCAAGCTGATTAGCGAGGCTGTCTACAAAGCCTGACCGGTTATGCCATATACATAACCCCCGCCTCAATCCACCTCTGGCGTTCCCCACCGCTGACCGGAGAAAGACGGAGCGGAACTCTACACTCCCTCACGCTCCATTCACAGCCGGAGAGTCTTTTATCTCTGCAGGGCTGCAATGCAGCAGGAACTCTTTGAACATGCGAGAAAAATAGTTTTTCTACACCCCTCTGTAATGTTTTGTTGGGTAACCCACAGAAATGAGGTATACGCCCAGATCTGAATACAACCATTATCAGCATAGAGAATTAAAAGAGAATTGTACAAGCTTTCAATTGTTGACAGTGGAAAAATGAAGGGGATAATGAAAGGAACTTAAACACATACGTAGCCACATTAAAAAAGGACAAAAATAAACGCCCTTGGGTAATCAAGTTTGGGAGGGTCGTGAGAGCGTCGCCCACCTCTAGCAATCTCTGCTCAATTAGACATTCTCTGCTGCACAGTGTCCGCCTCATGCGCACAAGCGCTGTAGGCTCTCCAACAGAGCACGCAACTTAACATTCAACTCTAACAAGCTGTCCTACTGTGCCTTTACAGAAACCAAGAGAAACACGTGTTCACGGTAATGCCAGATCTATCTGCTATCGTGCTGGCAACATCTCAGGGTGCACTTGACTTAATTGGAGAGACACTGTGATGTGGAATAGCCTCAGAGAAAGTCTCCATCTGTCTTATCTGATCCTGTCATAGTAGTGACCAACTTGTAATGCCATGTTTTTAGTCTTTCTGTCGGGTCTGTCCGCTTGAGATGTGGTCAGTGTTTTTAGCGTTAATGAGAATTTAATTAAAACATTTTCTGTTAACTGAAAATAAAAATAAAACCAAGCATAAATGGAAAAAATCCAAACTATTTTTTTTTAACTCAGAAATAAATTGTTTTAAGTTTTAGTTTTCAAAATTTGGTAAAATAAAATAACAACCCACCTGAAAAAATGTAACCCTCTGGTGCTCTTCGGTTATTTTGTTTTTTTGTTTGTTTGTTTTATAAAACAAGTTTACCAAATAAGCCAGGTTTGATTAAGTTAGTCTGACATATTGCCATTTAATTTGGTTCAAAATAAGAAATATGCCTGGCTTATTTGGTAAACTTGTTTTATGAAACAGGCCCCAGAATGGTACGAAACTTGGGTTTTGCCACTTACAGTGTAAACACACAAAAAAAGGTTAAATGATCCTGAAAAAAAGTTGCACACGTTGCGGTCAAAAATGACCATATTGGAAACAAATTTCATCTAGTGGAACCGTTTGGTATTGTGCCCAAACAAAATCTTACTGAAAGCCCATTTTTGGAGATATCAACCTCAAATTTGGAACACACATTTTCTCACAGTTTTAGAGTAAAACATGTTTTGGAAAATATATATTTCACATAAATTTGAAAATATTATTTCTGTGCATTTTTCACCATTTTTTGAAGACCCCTAGAAATACAAAACATTAAATAATAAAAATACAACATTATCAAACTAAAATATAGTACATTCATTTAATTGAAATTGAAAATAAATACTAGTTCGCTCAAAAACTTTGGCAGCCCTAAAATACTAAAATAAAAATAACAGAAATATTAACTGAAACAAGAAAATAAAAAATAATAATAAGTAACCTAAAATTAACAATGAAAAAATAACGAATAAAACTAAACTAAATTTAAAAAGACCAATAAAATAACTAAAGTAAATTTAAATTGTATAGTATATTGTATATATAATTGTATTTATATTGTATTTAAATTGTATATTAAATAAAGTAATTTAAAATTAATTCATGGGTTTCAGCTAGAATTACATTATAGTGACAAAAAGGTCAAGGAATAGTGGTTAGCAGTTAGGATGCTCATATGGGAAATATGAGTTTGAATTTGGCTTGACATATCTGTACCCTTAACTTTTATACATAATTTCCTTTTCTCTCTCAACTATAAATCAATAAAAGTGACAAAAAGAGTCACAGCTGTGGCTCAGGACAAGGAACCCAGGTTCAAGTCAAACCAGGGTCACACTCCTGTCTACAATCCACCTTCCTATCAAAATAGGTCAAAAAGTCCTAGATAACTGTCCAAAAACAGTTGGATACTGTAATAACCTCCATTCTGCAGGTTGGCCCAAACTCTTACCCTATCCATTTGGTAGAAGCCAATACATTCTCACAAGAGTTTCCACAGAATGAATGTTACCATATAGCTATAAGGCCAATAAATAGAAATTTTAAAAAACAAAGCATATGTTCTTTACAGGTTGGACAAACATTAGCATGCAATGACCGAATGGACCTCAGAGGCGAATAACTCTGAGGACTTTTATCTCCGGCACACATTGGTTACATAACTTACGTAATCTTAGTCTTGTGATGTCTGGAAACACTGAAGATAGGGGTGTGGACGAGACATTTTCAGTGCCAACTTTTGCAGTTCTTGATTTGCACACAGCCACCCAGGCAGGTTGACTGCTGGAATCAATAAAAAGCTCATTAGCTTTTCCAGTTGACCCCGCATTCGACTTATACATAAAGTAACACTCTACAAAAACAACTGTACACCCCTCCCACCATCCATGGGTGTACAAGTCCCCGAGCAGCATGGGCTTTGCTAGGACGGAGGCCCAGGAATGATTTCAATTACTGCAAGATGTGGAAGTGGGGCTAGCCAAACAGTGAGGCATTGTTCCACACCGCTGTGGTCCGTCTCGCTGGTGTTAAGCATTTCCCCATGAAACCTGAAGCGGGTTGATATTCAAAGCGGCCTAGATACAGTTCATCCCGCAACCAGAACATCGATCCCCTCTAGCAAGAGTTACAGGAACTAAATACGCTTCTCAGGTAACAATTGCTACAAAGTTTCTCATAATAATGTTAAGCATGGAAAATATGAAATTATCCATATGAGAGATGATTTGACAGAATTATGAAGATGAAAATCATAAAATCATCGAAATGTATGTGTAGCACAGAAGATTTAACAGAAAAGCTAAATATTTAGACACTGAAGTTACACTTAACAAATGTAATTTGTTAATTAAATCACACTATTTAAATATGAAGCTTTAACTCAAAAATTAACTAATTAAAACAGGCAAAAATTTGTTTTAATTTTAAGTTTATGATACAAGGCATAAAATCTAAAAAAAACAAAAAAAACAAAACAATAAAATCAAAGCTGTTGAGTATTTTTAAATAATTTATATAAATATAAAATAAAAATATATAAATAAAATATTTTTAAAAACTATTATTGCATAATATATCAAATTTACATATATAAAATAAAATATCATACATATATGGAATATTAAAATATTACATTTTATATATGATATTTTATATATAATGTCTCCATGACATTCAGCTATTTTAAAGTGTGATTTGTAGGTAAGTGTACAAATACTTTTGGTAGCTGCCGTGTGTTCCCTAAAATGACAATCTGACAGTTTGCAGACATCTTGGAATCAGTTACATAAAATAATCTTGCTATCTCACGTTCCCTACAGTGACTATAGATAAGAGTTCAGCATTATTCAGAGATACAGTGTCCCTGCAAGTCCCACAAACTACTGATGACTCATGTCCGCTCCATCATAAATTATCCAACCATAAATGACACAAGATTCTGCAAAAGCGCTACTCAAAGAGCTCATAATAGAACATATAAACTTTCTCTCGTCAATGAGGCCGACCAAATTACAGCAAAGTCAAGACCGACTCACTCTTCAAAGCAATTGCCAATGACAAGTATAGAATTAAACAGTCTGCTTCCTGTAAAACAACCTTGGCACCGATAGGCAGGAAGCTCTGGCGCAGGTATCCAGTTCAGATTGCGCAAGCTCAGCAGGGAGTGCAGCTCACACAATAACAATCGTGAGATGTGCTGATTTCACTCATTAACTGTGTTATGAAACAGGCTCCTGTCCTGGCCCTGTGGGCACGTCTGAAGCACTGCTGTCAGGGCAAATACAGAGACTCTTCTGACGTGAGCTGCAATGACAGCGATGAAACTACAGGGCATTAAATGCACAGTGGAGACATGTCCAGACTAATACTAATGTCAAAGCACATTGTATAATTCAAATATTATGTAAGTTTTCATGCAGACTGTCATCTTCCTAGTTGCTAAAATAATATGCACTCTGTTGCAAAGCTGCCTACAGAGGCTTTACGGGTGTGATACTTTTTTGGCAAATTCTGAAGCAGCATCACATATATATACACTCTCCAGAGAATCCCAGAATGCATTGAGACAAGCAAAAAACAAAAAAAAAAAACAAAAAAAATGTTACAATGTTACAAAAGATTTCTATTTCAAATAATGATAAACGCTGTTCTTTTAAACTTTGGGTTTAGTATATATATATATATATATATATATATGATTTCTGAAGGATCTTGTGATACTGAGGACTGGAATAATGGCTGCTCAAAATTCAGATTTGCTTTACAGAAACAATTAATATTTTTAATTATATAAAAATAGAAAGCTGATATTTTAAATGGTATTAATATCTTATAATATTACTATTTTTTGATCAAATAAATGCAGCGTCGATGAACATAAGAGGCCTCCTTTAAAAACATTTAAAGAAATCATACCGACCCCACATTTTTGAATGGTAGTATGTTTATATATAGTTTATCTATAAAATAATAAAGTATTTTTCAACATCAAAAACATCATTAAAAATTATATTTTACTCAAGTGTTTTGGTGTGCTGTGCAATTTTTCACTTACAATTTAGCATTGTCACAGCATTTGCTTAGCAACATCGTAATATTAGCTCCTACTGGATCAATTGTCCGATTCATGTTAGGACCACTCTTTATAGCGTAAGGATTCATTTTGGTTAGTGAGCTGCCTTGCTCTCTATGGCCTATCTAGGAAGCTTACTAGGATTTGGAACAGTGCCGAAGTGTTCTTCCTTGTACAATTCCCAAAGAGTAGACTTTAAATGCGAGATCTGAGTAACATCTGAGATGTCACTGAAGATTTCAGGTTGCATATCACAAGACAATTCCAGGAAGAAGGAAATAACAGATCGGAAAGGTAAACAACAAAACTGTCTTATTCATCTAAAACCATTGTGATTCATTCAAACGTCTTCATTCACATAAACCGTCTTCAAAACAATAGCTCTATGTCAAGCCACAAATATAAAAATACCATTCTGACAATGGCATATCATGCTGAAGGAAACACCAGAAGGCTTCATGTGCTACAGAGCGCAGCATGTGTCAGTGACGGAGCATGTGTGCTTACATGACGCAGCCCACGGGCGTTTCTGAATGTCAACAAATGCTTTTCCTGTATCCTCAATGGGGTCCGCAGCCTAAACAGCCAGAGGCGGAGAAAAGACAGGCAAGAAAAGAGAGAAGGAGACAGACTGAGGAAGAACGGAGAGGGAAAGAGAGGAAAAGCGTGCATGTGCCCTTGTGCACGGAGCCTCGTGCAGAAATGCCACTGTCACTATCAATCTCTGTCTGTGGTGCTAGAGCAGGGGTGTAATAAGGCGGCAAGGACGTGAGTCAGTCGTGCACCCCTGCCACTTACACAAACATCATGCACGCTGCCTTGGCAACCACAAAACGACCCCCATGAGCAAGACTCATCCCACGATGCTCAGTTGAGACCCAGACTGCAGCAGTGCCACACAACAGCCCACGCATTCTTAATGAAAGAGTACAAGCCACAATCCATTATACCACAAATCATGCGGCTTGTTGAGAAGAGTTGATCAGACTTGTGAATATTCATCTGTTTGATGATAAAATGGGTAAAAAAAAAGCTGTATCTAGTGGGCAAAATATCATATTTCTGTGATATACAGTATGCTCAATAAGATTGGGTCAGCCTAACAATCACCTAGAACACCATAGCATTGTGGTGGCTATTTTTGCATTGGCAGGTACTGCTCTAGTGTACTGAATCTAGTCTTCATTAGTATTTTTCATATCAAAAAAAAAAGCTCAAATTTAAATATTGTTTAGGTCTATGACAAGATATTTGGCAAAGTCTAAAAGGCATTGGCGCTATTTTCAGTGCCCTTATACGGTAAAAGATCATAATATATTGGAAGGATCGCATTTACTAGTTGAACGCATTTCAACAGCACAGTTGTAATTACTATTATTGGGAAACTCTGAACTTTTTATAAGCCCAGAGTTATAGAGTTGTGGTGTGTCAGTGAAAAAGAAAAAGAAAACATGGCGGACACAATAGATGCAGCATCTGTATTGACAGTACATTTGTTTAAATTATTTTTTTATTTACAAAAAAACTAGCTGTAGTTGTATACAAACTATGACTGTACTGTACAATTACGATAGAATAACTATTCAATTTACAGCATCTGTGTGAATTGAATAAAACTACACCCGATGCACATTCTTTATTCATTTTCTAAAAGTGATAAAAAACTGATTTTTTTTTTATTAAAGGTACATCGCCGCCTTGCTCAAACCAAAGTGACTTGAACGCAACTTAACTCATAAATACAAACACTCCAGGAGAACATGAACACACCCATTCTTAAACATTCTCATGTTGTTTCACACCTGTATGCAGTTTAATTTGACCATTGTAGACAAAAAGTGACATTTTAATGAATATTGTGTAGCTATTTTCCATACAAAAACAGTTCTTGATCCATTTAAGCTCCAAAAAGGATCAAAAACATAATAAAAGTCTAAAGCCATATGAACTTTCATTTGAAACAGACTACATTTAAGTCACTATTCTCTCCAAGTGTTATTTGGGAAAAATTGTATAAAATACACTTTAAATATTTTCCTTTTGCATTCCCCTGAAAAAAAAACAACAACAGCATATGAGTGATTAAATAATTACAAAATTTTCATATTTCAATCTATTATTTTATACATGATCCCACTGCTAGAAAATGCAAATCAACTCCACAGTCCATTAAGAAAGCAGCTGAATAACAGCCAGCAATGCAATTAAGGCCAGAAACAATATTAAAACCAGCTTTTTAAAGATTCCTTTGCTGTTTGGCCCTGTACTGCGGAACAACTCACTGCTGAGAGTCTAATTAATGAGTTTCACTCTGTTGGGGTGCAGAATTCATTTTAAATGCAGTTACTAAGTCATTTTGGATGGACTATAGCCATTTTGCCGACTGTGTTTTTTCAAGCAGGCTCTGAAAGCTATAATCATCTTAGAGCAGAAATCTGTAGATTAGCAGAGGGGCATATGCTCGCTGTCCCACTACATTTCCCCTTGTCTGCTCTATTGCCCTCTATCCATTTTAAACTCGATTTTTGTCTTTTTAAAGAGGTGTAAATTGCCCAGGGGTCATCTGTTTTGTTTACTGAACTCATAAGAGTGAATCATGCTGTGTGTTCTCTCGGTGAAGAATGATTGCTCAGTGTGTGTTTACTGCCAGGTAATTGTCACCACGAGTTTTGCCGGTGACGTTGGAAAATACACAGCAATAAATGTCCCCATGGCAATGTCACATTATGGGCTTATCTGGTCATATGATTATTTTATCACTTATCTACAGGCTTTAAAACGACACCGGGGAGTAAATCACTTAATGGCAGTGAAGGCAAAGTCTCCAGACAGCACTCTGGGAACGAGCCATCAGAGGATCTGCTGACACCTCACTTGCCATGACTGTGAATGGAGAAGATCATAACTGCTATGCTCAGAATGCAATCCTAAAGCATTGCTTACTAGTGGTTTTAAAAATAGAATGTGAAACACTAGTTTGCAACAATAAACATGTTGCTGCATTGACAAGAGACAGATGGATAACAGATATTTTTTAAAAGATATTTGCATTTTCTACTTAACAATTCTTTAAAATACTAAAGTATATACTAACAAATAAATAAACATAAAAAAGTTGTTTAAATAAAAAAATACATTTTAAAATATAAAAATATACACATTAAAAATATAAAAAATAATTAAAAAAGCAAAACACATTAAACAAAAATAGTTAGTACGGGTTAAAAAAATATCTATATATTTCCACTGGCATCCAATTATTTTGGAAAACCTAAATTTGTACAAAAATACTTCTGACTCTTCAATCAATGAAAGACTGATAACACTTCTGGTTCATTTGTCTCTCTGAAAACTGAAGGTCAAATTTAACACATTGTGTGGGATATGGGAGTTTGTCATGCAGGTATTCTATGCATACAGAATTTGCACACTCTGCACAGTACTGCATTCCTTAAGGAGTTTGTGAGGTAGTACATCATCAACTTTCTGCTTACAGTAACCAATGCATAGCTCTCATTTGTCTTGTCCATCATCACACAAAGGAAATGGTATACAAAGGTAAAGGAACCTATTTGTTTGCATATGCAATATGGAAGCTGTGCATTTAAGGAACTATGCACTCGTTTTGTTTGCTTGTCTTCAAATCAATGACTTAATGAAAAATAACCCTCTATTATCCACTACATCTGTCTGGACGTATTACACGTGACAAAAGAACAATCTTAATACAGACTGAAATGACTGAACACACACCCTCTGAAAATATGCAGACATGAGCAAAGTTCAGCCCAACTAACAGTGATTTGACGAATCTCTGTCTTGTTTCTGCTCTGCAGTGCAGAGAAAAAAAAAGAAACGGAAATTAGAGAGAAAAAGATCTTGCAAATACATTATTATAGACTAAAAAATGGTTGCAGCAAACAACAGAAAAAAAATGGAATAACGACACATTCCAGAATGAAAATACTTAAAAAAATCTAAATGAAAATGATGCAAGTACATTTCTTCAGAATGCACGGGGCATTTCGTCAACATTAAAAGTCAACACAGGGGTTTGGGGTCTCCCAGCTTGCTGCAGACTTGGCTTGATTCAAAAATAGAGCAGTGAATAAGCGGGTGGCGGAGCACAGCTCCGAGAAACGTGTGGGGAAGATAGACGGCATACCAAGGTATTGATAAGAATGTATCCTAGCAACAAGCCCCAGTGTTTGACTAAAGGGCCTGCTAGTGCTTTAGTATTACACCTCCAGCCTCTGCCAAATGAGCTTTCTCTTTCCTTCTTTCACTCTCTCTCTGCTTTCCTCAGCACACACACATGCATTCAGCATGCACAGACTGCAATGCAACTCCAGTACCGAAGAGGAAACAGCATTATTCCAGTATTTTCGTATTCAAATATTCTTTTACCCGGAAACTCAGTTTTGTGCGAGATCTGTATGCAGTGCACATGACTCACTGTTTGATTGCACATCTTATCCTGAGTAAGCACATGATTATTGGGCAAACAGATCCACCCATAATGAAGGAGGAATCTCAAAACACCATTACAGATCACGTGATATGGATTTTATTCCTCTACTTGTATGCCTTTAAGTATTGGAAGTAGTGTGTGTGTTTTAAAACTCCCTAAATAGTTAAGGGAATAATTTGAGAGAGGATGTTTAAAAAATAGTTCCCAAAAAATTTTATTTGCTGAAAATGTATTCACTCTCAGGCCATCCAAAATGTATGCGAGTTTGTTTCTTCATCAGAGCAGATTTTAGCATTACATAACTTGCTCACCAATGGGTGCTCCTCAGTAAATGGGTGCCGTCAAAATGAGAATTCAAACAGGTGATAAAAACACCACAATAATTTACAAGTAATCCACATGAATGCAGTCCAACAATTAACATCTTGTGACGCAAATAAATAAATAATAATAACAAATAATATTGCTTTCTCCAGTGAAAAATTGTCTCATCTGAATCAGGGGAGAAATATGCAAAGATCAAGGACAAAAACAGTCCAAAACAGTTCTATACAAATATGTTAGGAGGGATGAACTTTTTCATTGGAGGAAGCATTACTATGGATTATGGAAGTAATTTGGCCAGATACAATTGTTTGAAGTTTAAAGAAAATTGATTCTTATAAACATCACTTTTCACTGCACAAGACATTAATATATGGACTGGAGACGTGTGGATTACTTGTGGATTATTGTGAAGATTTTATCAGATGTTTGAACTCCCATTCTGACGGCACCCATTCACTGCAGATGATCCATTGGTGGGTGGCTGATGTAATGCTAAATTTCTCCAAATCTGTTCTGATGAATAAACAAACTCATAAACATTACTGGATGACATGAGGTTGAAAAAATATTGAGATTTTTTTTTTCCTTTTTTAGTGTGAACTATTTATTTGAGTCATCTCTAGACATGGGCCTTTATATTATTATAGTTCTTATTACTATGGGGGGGGGGGGGCAAGATTGACCTGTTTATCTATACTACTTCAGCTACAACAAAAAATGGCATAACAAAGACAAGTATGTCATACAACCAATGCATGCATGTGCTGTTTTCTCTCCCATGAAGTCTGAAGTTTCCCCCTCAAGGTGATGATCAGTAATTCAATCTGGCATGTGAGAAATTACAGTTTCTTAACCAATTTAAAAAACTGAACTTGAAAAAACTCACGCTATTTTAACTCTGTTGTACTATGTTCAGTCAGGGAAATCAACGTTTGTTAAAGCTTCCTCAATGACAGGTGTGCTGAGTGGTTTCCAAATACACTTCACCTGGCAAACTACAAAGGCATCTCACAAGACAGATCTGACAGTTTGAGGGCACCGAAAAAAACCCAGTCTTTCAAAAAGTACATTTAGTGTGTTTTTCAAGCTACACTGCATATTTAACAGTGCTTTCTAACCCTCAACCCAAACAATTAAACTTGTTCATTCAAAGAAACGTCAAATACTATGACTTATATCGGTGGCAAGTTGTGCAGAGTCATGCAGCACACAAACTTTCTTCAAAAAAGGTTAAAATGTAGTTTCTGGAACAATGTTTACACTTAGTGCATGACTCACAAAATCCAGGAAATCGAGTACCGATTCGCTTCACTTGTTGCACAACAAAGGCGCATTAAACTCATTTGACAAATCATGAACATGCCATTGAAATATCTTCTAGAGCAAATACTCTGATAACACTGATATCACCCGACTTCATGTTCTCACAAGTTTGTCTTTACAAAAGAGCGGAAGGAAAGATTACACTGTCTCTAAGATCTTCCCTCAGAGAGGATTGAGAATCAGTTTAGATAGCTGACCGCAAGCATGTCAATGGAATAAAAAATAAAGTAAAAAAGGGGCAGGAAGTAAATAACAGGAAACAAGAGATGCTCCAGAACTAGAAGATGCTCTCATGCCTGAGCAGAATGACGTTATGGCTCTATTCACTTGTGGTCTTTGAAGGACTCTTTCCCCTTTGTGCGCTGAACAATACTGTCGGACAGATGGCTCAAGCAAACCAAGGGCGCACAACCTCACACCCCCTCTAGACAGAGGCAGGGGTCCACAAGCCCTATTTCTCCCCGTGTAGAGTGGAGGGACAGCGTAGAAGGACAATAGTGAGAAAGATCCATCCAAACACCTCCAGAGTGGTTCAAAACTGGTCATGTGATCTGCAAAACTGTCTGGATATCAACTCTGAGAAAGGGCAACAGATTTTGATATTAAAACAAGCAATAAAGAAAATATGCGTGTAGAAAGAAGCTATTAAATTAAACATCTGCTTTTCTGCACAAACAAATTTGTTATTGAATGTCAAAAATGAATGAAGCATAAATAATAAAATAAAAGACTCATCCGACCGGAATCATTCAAGCTTGGCTAGTTTCCTCCAGAGGTAGCACGCCAAGACAAGGAACCTGAGTCAACAAGATCTGTGCAATGGAGCTGAAATCTGACCTTCCCTTTGACATCAACGAGTACTTTAGGACCCGGGCTGCACTCTGGAAAACACTGACCCATTTCAGAGCTGGCATGGAAAAGTGGTCCCATTAAAGGAACATCAATTCACATATGCATTCTAAGCTATTACAGAGAAAGACAAGCATTAGAAATAGTACTTATACCTTATTTTCCATTTGAAATTTGGCTGTCACTGTGCGTTTGCAAAAGCGAAAACGGTAATGGAAGATTTACAATTGCGCTTGGATTATGTCACAATTTATGCATCCACATTTGGAAAACGCAATTGAAAATATAATTTGCAATTCCTTTTAAAAATTGTCTGGAATATCCTTCCATAAAGTCAGAGCTAATAAATCAATTGATACAATAATTAAGTAGCTAAAATAAGGCATTATTACCATTTTCTGAAAATTAAATGCTATCTAAAGGCTGGTAGGAAATTCTGAATTAAATCAATATTAATATATTCTATCGACGGGCATAGTTTTTTTATTCTCTCTTCAGGTGTATCCAAATAAAAGTAGAGCCTAAGCCTAATAATGGGTAGAAATAAAAGTCAAAAAACTATTTTTTCAGATAATAATTTATATTCAATTATTATTTTTCACAGTATAAATTTGTGCTTCTGCATGAAAATATACAGAAGCTACCTTTATATTTTAGAAAGGTGATCATCATATTCTGTGGGTCAACTGCATCAAAAAGTTTGATAACCCATTCCTTAAATGGACAGTTAACCCAAAAATTTAACTTCAGTAATCATCTTTTCAAACATGAATGAGGTTTCTGGAGCTTGACTGCCAACTGGCCAAATTCCAGTTTTTCTGTATGGTAAAGAGCTTCCTGGATATATGGGCAAGTAGATGATTGCCAAATTTTCATCAACTATCCCTCTAAATCCAATAAATATGAGAATACAGCCCCCAAAATCCTCCAAAAACATCACATGCTGATTGCATTCCCTTCATGTGGTCCAGAAACCCAAGCATACTTCCTCTCAGTCATCTCACCCCAGGTGCCCTCCAGTCTCGTGACCCACTATATCTCTGAATACAAACAGTGCTGCCCCCATCTAGCTCCACAGGATCAATCAACCAGCTGATAATTACTGTTGCTATGGAACTCACCACCTACCCAGTGCTGCCACCCGCCCCGTGACCCCCTTTCCATCTACTGCCTTCATATTTTCCACAGGGTAAAAGAGGAGGGGACAGGAAAGTGAGGGAGAGCAGAAAAGAAAGAACTGAGGTAGAATGTTATACAAAACAAAACCAGGTTTTTTTCGTATGGCTGGTTAATTAATTCAATCTGGACATTCTTCGGCTTCAGTGGGCAGAAATTTCAGGCTCGTGTAGGCATGTGTAAATTGATTTATTCAGTGGTGACTTCATTACCTTACATCTGTTCAGCTCTCTGACAGGGTTAACCAGTTCACCGACCACAGCTGACGGGATTTCTTCTTTCTGAGCATCCAGAGTACAAGAGAATTTAACAGTTAAACGCTGATCCCGCGCCCCTTCAGCAGTATTCACTCAGTAACAATGTGAAACTTCCACTATTGTTGTCATGGAATGTAGAAACTCTGGACAGCCAGCTTTGTAAATACACACAAGAGGCGATATCTCAGAAAAGAAAACTCATTTGGGATGCTTCATTTTTGTACTACAAAGCATCTATAGGATGGGCACAATAGCTAAACATTCAAAAGCATTATGGTAAAACAACTAAAATCATCAAAGATTTAATTCTCTCAGATTTATGTTTTAAACCAGTGTTATTTTTTTTCTTCCATAGAGTACAAAGATGTCTCAGATCATTTTTTTCCATCTATATTTGAATTCTTACAAAACAATATAACAGAATGAAATGCAAATGGTTATTCAGTGCAGTATTAAATATACATATATTTGTTGTTTTGTGTGTTTGTAAATTTTATTTGTTTTTTTATATATTTGTTATTTATATTTAATTTGTTTTTATTTCATGTTTCTGTGCTTTTGTAATTTTTTATATATATTTGTTATTTAGATTTATTTATTTTTTTATTTCATTTTTAATTTTAGTAATTTTATTTAGTACTTAAATTTCACCAAGGTAGCATTTCCATTTATTCATCCAATAGGCCATTTAAAGTTTTTGATATTTCAGCTTCATTTCATTTAACAAAAAACATTTTTAAAGAGGTCATATGATGGTATTTTAAAGATCATTAGTTTGTCTATTTGGTGTAACAGAATATGTTGACATGCTTTAACGTTCAAAAAACATTATTTTTCAAATACTGTACATTATTGTAGTTCCTCTGTGCCCCGCCTCTCTCAAACGCGTCATTTTCTACAAAGCCCCTCCTTCCAACAAGTGCAGTCTACTCTGGTTGGCCAACTGTCCCAGTGCATTGTGATTGGCCGAACACCACAAGCACGTGTCGGAAATGTAACGCCCCTTACCATAAACGCGAGCTTCAGCTTTCACGTTAGTTTTATCAGTTCAAGCCCGAAAGGGGAACAGAGTCTCGTGACAGACAGTGTGATGATGCAGTACACAAGCCGCGGTTAAGACGATTTCTGACGGACTGCTGTACACTTCGCTGTGATGTGACCCTGTTCCCCTCAAACACACACACAGACACTCATACACGACGCACTACGTGCAAAACTCAGCATTTGAACAGTCAATAGCAAATACTTAATAACAAAACATACTTACATGATTCAGAAGTGCCAGATTGTCCTAGCAAAGTCGGATTTGACCCTTTTTTTTTTTTTTTTAGAAATAGCCTTTTTGCACAGCCAGCCTTGTACTCTACTAGCTTCACAAAAGAGTCGTCCATAAAATGAGTTGCACAAATTCGAACATTTGGGTTGTGCTGTTGTGTTGTAAACAAATCTTAACCAATGATTCCTAATTGCATCTACTTTCAGAAGGCCAAATAAAGTGCTTTTGCTTTTGCATAGAAACACACAGCGCCTCCCTGACATGGCTGCATCAACACTACTGCAGTTACTGAAACCATGCCTTCTGTGAACATTTGGGTGGCATTACGCCAATATTTCCACATCGTGACGTAGACATGTGGGGGCGTGTTTAAATGAGCCGTTTTAGGGGTGTGTGGATGTCTTAACTTTTATAAAGAATGTCTCTTTGGGTTTGAGACTTTAGTCTTTGAAACTTTAGGGATCTCATCTATGCACGAACAGCTTGTAGAACTCCAAAAAGAAAGGAAAACTTGAAATTGCATCATTAGACCCCTTTAATAAAAGAAATTGTAAAAAAATGTCCTTAACAAATACATGGTTCAGTGAAAATACATTTAATCATAACTTTAAATATGGTCAATCATACACTTTAATATGCTTTACACCCTTTTACACGAATGTACATAAACTAGACTGGGCAAATTTTGTATACATCAACAGACTTCTGACATTTCTCAATTGAAATCCTCTAAAATATTATTCAAAAAAATTCCCCAGTTATCTCTAACACTTTCCGTTTTATTCTGAGCAGATGGCCTTTTCCAGGAACAAGCAAGTCAGCTTTGACAATTGGCAGTACGCTCAAGAGTGGAGTATAACAAAGTTAGGTGTGATTACGTTCATTAACTTCTGATTAAGAAACTTATTGAGAGGATTCTCCACACGTAAATATTATTAATGAGGTTCTGTGAGAGAAAACAAGGCTCTTTTCCACATTTCCACCATCTTTCTAATTCACACCTAGACACGGTCAAGGCTTTTTAATCATTATCATAGCAACACAGAGCTATATCAAGACCCATCAAGATGATAAATGCAAATCACATCACACCAGTCACAGCAAAACCACAACATTGTATACAAAACTGAGGGACTGACTTACTAAAAACCCTCTTTAGTGCCTTAGTGTATAAATCACAATATTTCTTTAAAACACGGCACTAAACACCATCTTCCCCTCAGCCATAATCATCGCTAGCACTTCAGAGTTGCTGGTCCCAGGAGACCATTTTGTAAATGTCAGCGGACTAAAGTGGTACAGCCCAATTACAAGCCCATTTAAAGCTTGCTTTGGCAAAACCGCCTCACAGGCACTCGCATGCTTCATAAAGATTTTTTTTTTTTTTTTATGAGGCAAAGACAAACGGCAGGGAACAAGCAATAACACGGTAAACTTCAGATTCAGCAGAACCAAAGACCCCCTCTGAGCAGTTGGGGAGGTGCTCTCCATCGCTGTTTGTTTTTAAAAGAACAATGTCTTGCATCAACAGCTCAAGACATCCTCAACCAGGATGCACATTTGCAGAGTCACTTGACATGCCGCTGGGTCTTATGCAAAAAAACACCTTTTAACTAGTATTGCCTTGATCGTTACTGTTTGGTTACCACCTGAAAGCATGACTAAACAAGACCCGACACGGGGAATTAAAAGGTGCAGCCGTGTAATCCAGTATTTGACATTCCCAGGAGAACAATTGAATTATCTCATAGATTACTTGAGGGAATTCATGAGTTCCCATCATTGGTAAAGAACTGTGAGCTCTCCAGCTAACTGAAATGTCAAAGAATACTAAGACAATAATTCTAAATCCAATTCAAATTCAATCAAACAAACACAAGAAACCCAGGGGCTTTTTCCAAAGGGGTGTCCTCTAGACTGAAAGCTTCACTCGTAAAGGCCTTTTCACTCCAGCCGTGGGAAGAGTCAGGGAGGAGTGTTATCTGAACTCTGAAACTGAATCTCGACCCCAGCCACTAAACCTTCAGTCGATTGGTGGCTTGCTGGGGGGCCAGAGACTTTTCAATCCAGGACAGAACCACTTTTACCCCTCAAAGAGACAGGTACATGACCTCAAAGTCAGGTCTCAGGATGGTGTAACCATAAAATGATTGTAAAAATGTAATATTACACTTAAAGGGACAGTTCAACCAAAAGTAAAAAATTCTGGCATCATTTACTTACCATTATGTTTCTACAACCCTGTATAACTTTCCTTTGCATTAAACATAACAGAAGATATTTTGAGAAATGTCTCAGTTTTTTCCCCAATGGAAGTGAATGGAAACCAAAACCATTTGGTTTCTTCAAAATACCTTCTTTTGTGCTCCACAGAAGAAAGTTGGGTGAACAGATATTGCACTAAAAAAAGGTGGACAAAAAAATATTTTAAAGAGAAAAACATCCATCTTTTGATACTATGCAGTAAAGAAGTTTCACACAGGTTTTCTGTTTCGATGCAAGTCACGTAGGAAAGAATAGGAATTATTCAAGTTCTGTCTATGTGGTATGGGGAGCAGGAATGTTCTTCTGGTTGGTTGGCAGTCCTAGTTGGTTGTTTTGAGTTTTGTAAACAAGGACAGATGCAACCTGTGGCTCAGATTAACTCATCAGGGGGTGAAGCCTGGGAAAGAGAACGCCGGCCAGCCTAATCTCCCTCCAAGACTGAACACAATCTTAAATACAACGCTACTATAGTTCTGAGAATGCACTGCAGCTCCCCATTGACTATATTTCAAAGGAATACAGGGTTTCAACATTTCTACACATTTTCAAAAGAAAATTAAATTCTGCTAACCTATGCCCTTGCCAAAATAATGCAGTTTGTTGCTATGTGGTTGCTGTTTTCTGAGTAAATTTAAAGCTTACAAAAACACTAATTATCATGGAATGTACATGCAATCATAAATCAATCAATATGACAATTCAAATCATATGGAAAAGCAAGTCACTTTGTATGACTGAGACATAATAGAGGCTATATAGAAAATTAATTCATTCTTATGGAAGACTGATTTTCACATACAATTGCAAATCATATTATGAGATAAACAGTCAAATATTATATTTCACTCTGAAGTGGAAACAGGCTCCATAAATTCTCAAGTAAACAACGTACTAACAGATTAGCCTTTTTGGATTTTTTTTTTTTTTTTAATTCAAGTCAAGTCACCATTATTTCTATAGCACTTTTTACAGTGCAGATTGTGTCAGCGCAGCTTTACAGTATTAATAAAGGTTTAATGACTTGTGCTCCATACACGTGACTGACAGCATGGATGCTATGGCATGTCATGATGGGAGAAAGGTTGAGGTGGAGATGTAGCTCCGCAGACAAACTAAAGATCACTGAATAATCAGATGAAAGCAGCCTGGCAGGCGCTGGTCAGATGACGGGCATCTGAAGACAAGTGCAAGCAAAGGTCTCTGTATAACAGTATATATGAAAGTCTGAAATAAATTCCAGAAGCAAGAAACCCAATGTTCTGTAACATTGAATAATAAAAATATCACATTTACTTAATATTTACTTAAATAAAATAATTTCTAATATCTACTCACATCAAAAACACTATTCTAAAACACCAAAAAAAGAAGAAAAAAAAAACATTTGTATCAATGCCAGGCTCTTCCAGCTCACACTATCAGCAGTAAATAACAGACATTTTTCTTCTACGGCTACGTGCCGCACTAGAGGTAAGGTTGTCATCAATCTCCTATCATGTGGCGGGAAGAAGTTAAGAACCCTACTGTTAGACTTGAGTGAATCTTGCTGATGGAATAGACCTGGCCTGCTGAGTGAATGTGTCAAATGTGCACTTTTACTGCAATACATTCATGTTCTTAGCGGATGCACAGATTCTACTCTTCTTTTATACCATAAATATACAGGCAAGTTATGCACATAACACATAGCTTGCACCTATCAGAGAGATTTTGAAACTTTGTATTAAATTGCATGGTAACATTCCTCAATAGTAAGCCATTTAAGATATAAACATCTGCTAAACTTGAAAATTATAAAAAATATAAATGGTCAATTTCCTCTGTGTACAACTCATTGAGAGGCTGAACAGGGGAAGGCAATATATAAGTAGCCGTGAATTAAAAGTAATAAACCAAGCTGCACTGGGACATGTGATTCAAAGGATAAAACTAAAAACAACGTAACCAGTACAGGTTATATGACCGTAAAGCCAAATGTGACGCTGTGATGTAAGATAAATTGGTATCAGTCCATGCAAATCAAAAGTAAACACACAAAGTACATGCGTAATAGCACCTTTAGGCACTTGTGACAGATACACACCCTCTATAGTGTCACAGGTTAGTGGCATTAAAGACAAAATAGAAAGTCAAAAACAGGAATGAAAAATCTCTGTAATATCCTCTGACTAAAGCAGTGACAGCAATCCATGTATTTTATCCACAAAAAATTATGTATTATTTTAATTACACATTACCGTTTGGGGTCAGGAATATTTTATTCACATGTATCACGGTTTACAAAAATACTAAGCAGCGCTGTTTTCAACATTGATAATAGTATTTCTTTAACACCAAATCAGCATATAATGATTTCAGAACTTATACCGACTCCTCCAAATGATCATTAATTTGCATAATTTTCAACCACAAATGAGTTTCTCAGCCAAGAATGAAATGCCTGTTATGTGTATGAAGTATCGAGTATTGAATTATTGACAGAACTGACAGTGCACCAACATCACAAGGCCAAGAGAGAGTATTAAACTCACATTAGACCTGACTTCATGGGCAGAAGCAATTAGTGTTGACCATGTGTTTTTTTAATACTGTCACAATACAAAGAAAGGAGCCACAACTGCCTGTATAATCAGTGTTTCCCTGGAAACCAATGGAAGTCTCAATCACTGCATGTTACTCACTGGCATAAAATGGTGAGCATCCTTTTCGGATGCCAATGCACACAATAGCATAAAACTTTCAATGCTAAAAGGGCACCGGGAAAGTATTTTAGGCATGTTTTGTAAGTCATCTATCAAAAGTGATCACTATTGATAAGATAAATTAAGAGAAGTATAGATTTTGTTAATTTAGTCATGAAATATGAATTACTTTAAATTCTTTATTTACAGAGTATGTTTTGTTTGTTTTAATTTCTTTTTTGTATTACTTTCAGGAAAAAAACAAACAAAAAAACTTTCTTCATGCTCACGATCTGCTAAAACACCATCACTTTGGATAAATGTGGGCTGCTTTCCACTAAACCATTAATCCAAGTGCCCAAACTCACCATTGAGCCCATTCGGTATGCTTCTGAGAAGATGGTTGGTTGATAGATCATCCATAGACCTCCTGATAGACATTATCTTTCCCTCTGAAGGTTTGTGAATATGGCTGTGGTGGTGATCAGGGCTTCCAGCACTGCCTGTGCTGGAGGTACTGCTCCCATCTCCAACATCCCTCACAGTAGCAGAACCACCGTTCAGATTGGTCAGACTGGATTGGCTGTCTATGGAGCTCCTGGATCCGGCTCCATTCCTCTCATCATCCAACATGAGGATGATCTCCTTCAGCTCCACATTCTCTCTCATCACACTCTCCTGGTTGGTTTCTAGGTCTTTCAGTTTTTGCTGGAATATACCAACCTCCTTCCACATAACACTGGCAGTGTACCTGCCAAATCTCTGCCATTCCCTTGACAGCTTCTTCCCTTTCTGCCGATCATCATCCAAGAAACAGCACAGTTCTCTAAGCTCCTGGTTGTCTTCTTGCAGTTTCTGGTTGACCTCCTTCAAGCTCCGTATTTCGTGGAGATGCACTTGTAATCTCCGGTTGACGTCCTTCATCATGTTCCCGTGCTCCACCATCAAGTTAATCTTTTCACCATCCACTTTCCGGAGTCTCCTAAGCAGCTCCACTTTGCTACATTTAAGCAGTTCTTCATCCGATATCTTACTTAAATCATCCCTTGGGACGTCTAGAATATTTTTTGCCATATTCCTGTTTTAAAAGTGGTCTGACGCGAGAGATCTGGTCACGATTTTTTAATCACTCCTTCGCGAAAACGTAGCGAGCAATATTAAACTCATAATTAAAATGAATCCAGTTTTTTCGAAGAACGAAAGCCTAACTCTGCAACGAAAAAAACTCACGTAACTGACCAAGATGAGGAAACACTTCTCCGCTTTAGATAGAAATTCTCCTTCTGTCGTTATTTCATATTTATTTCAGCTGGAATCTCCTCTTTCTGACACAGAGATATGACTCTCCGGCCGCGCATCCAACCGCTGAGGCAGATGAATGTGAGAGAATGCGCCTGTAGTTGCGCTTCAGCTCTTGCTGCATTGCCTGCTAATGCCACTACCTCTTCCTATAGGGGGCGTGTAACGACTCCGAGTTCACCTTGGAGCTGCTTTCAAATGTCACGTTTTTATCCTGGTAGATTTATAAATGGTCAAATGTGCATAAAATACTTTAAAAACTGTACTGTGGAAAATATATTAAAAGGAACATAACATTGGGATAACTATAAGACTGCACTAAAATAGTATTTTGATGCTTGGATGTTTCTGAAAATTGACAGATAGATATATAAAAGAAAGAAAGAATTGAATTTAATTAGGGCCCCTTGGCCTCTCAGACCACTTGGCCCTTTGATGCATTCAATGTAAGATAATCACTAGGAAACTCCTAATGTAAGCCTACTAAAACATTTTCTAATGTTTATGCTAAACTCCCCATGTAGTTTAAAGTAAGATATGAGCCCTGCCGTTAGGGGCAACATGGAATAGGGGGGTGTCAAAAGACATTTGCCCAGAGGTTTTTCAGTACCCCTAATTGAAACACTTTACCTCATCCAGATAATTACAAATAGTTTAATAAGCTTAAAAGAATTGCACAACTATTCACAAGCAACGTCAGTGACACATTAAGTGTAAAACTAATAATGTAGTGGTATTTATAGCACTACCAAGTGCTTGATTGCACCACTTAAAATGTGTGAATGGCAAATGATAGGGTTGAAAAACAGGGTTGATGTTTCAGCCAATAGGGAATCAGTAATATTCTGCTTCCAAAATCAGTTCATAATTTTCATATGAATGTAGTTACAAAAATAGCCACCAAGCTTTCTGCGAGCATTCAAATGGGGCTTAATTTCGTTAATAATAACTTTGTTAACCTATTTCTAAACAATGAAGCATTATAGCAAGAACATTCCAGAGGATATTAAAGAATACAGCAACATCAGAAAATTGCCTATTCATATGGTAATACGTCCTGTAATGTGAATGAATGCATAAGGAAATTTGAATATCAAATGATCTGCAATCACTTAAGCCTTTAAAAAGCAGATCCCACTTAATTGTGTCAGTAATGAATTTGGATTCTTGTGTGAACACATCGCCATCATGTGGCTAAAATTACTCAGCGCTCACATCTGTAATTATTAAGATAAGAACTGCTGAGAGACTCTTACAAAAACAAATATAATGGCTGGAACTGACCCAGAGACGGCAAAGAACCTGCATAAAAGATTCAGAGTGAAAACCTTTCAAAAGCCTAATTCTATGCAACAAATAAACTGTGGACAACAACGCCTATCTCCAATCTTTAGAAATGGGAATAGCTTGCATAATCTGATTCTATTATCTCATCACAAAAATAAAGTAGAAACAGACGCACTGCACATTAACAGCCATTAACCAGCATGCAGCTACTTAACAGTTATTTTTGTTTCTGAAATGTTTCCAATACAGAGGTTAAAACAAGAGTCCTAAAACCTTAATGTTTGCATGTTCATTCAGATATAACAATTAACTTTCGCATCTATATTCGCTTTAGGCTATGTATTTTCTGCATACTTGAGGTCACACTGACTCAGAACACAACAAAAGTGTTACTATCCTGGATAATAGCCTAATCAACTTTCTGAAAACTGAAAACTGTTTCGCTATACTGTGTTTTAGTTAGAAAAAGATTTAGAAATGTTATTTTTACACATAAAACAATAGCAGACTTTAATACACCAAACAGTAAGGAAGTAAAGCTTATTTCAACAGAACAAGAGTAGAAAGTGAGGGGATCCAAGTGTTTGAAACACTATGATTGCATAACAGCAAGAACAGATGGAACAAAGCTTATTGTTTTGTTTCAGCAATTCAAAGCTAGTGCTCACACTTTAATCCTCATTTTCTATTGAGACTGAATTTCTGTTTGGCTTCATATAAAATAACAACTGTTAAATGAATCCATTATTTTCCTCTTCAAAATATGCCAGTGTTACTCTGATCTGACATGAAAGCGCAATACACAAATATAATTAAAATTGTATATAAGCAGTCACTTTCCAGAAATGTGTTTCATTTCACTCCAGCAAGAACACATTTGAATGTTTTGACGTTCTGTTAAAATCAGTAAAAGCCATGTGTTAAGATTATACAGTACCAAATGTTAAGCATGAGCTAAATGGCGGCTTAACGGGTTAAACTAAACCTTAAACCTGTCGAAATTAGTTTTTTTAATCGTTTCTATGGTAAACTCCAGCATAACACACGTAGACATGGCAGGCATGAGTTACAGTCGGAGAATTGCGGTTTGGACCTGTGTGTGTCTCACACATCTGCTCAGGATGTCAGCCTCGTAACTCAAACAAGGAGGAGATGGTTTAGTATGATACAGGTCCAACCGATCTGCGATTCGTGTTTAGTCGCTACACAGTAAATAAGGCGTGAATTTGTTTGGAAATGGTTGATGATTAAAATCAGGGCAAAGTGCACGACTACATAAGTCAGTGAGGACACACGCAAAGTAGGCTATCCTCGCCATTGCATAACTTTTACTTCCATGTATCTGAAGTTGGACGCCAGGATTTGAGCGCTATGTGGTACTTTTGCGATGTTTTCGGCCGTATATGGCAATCACCGTTTATTTTGTTTTATTTGTTGGCGTTTTGGATCGCACCTGCGTTCCTGCATCCGCAGTGTTTGGATTTTAAACCTCCCTTTCAGCCTCAACAAGAGCTTCAGTTCTGTCAGATGTATAAACACTTCGGCTGCTGTGACTATGCCAGAGACCAAGAGCTGAAGGCAAAATACTATCGGATAATGGATAATTTCGATTATTATGGGTTTTCCAACTGTGCAGCGTACGTCCAGGATCTGCTCTGTCAGGTAAGTTTGGTCGACTGCACACATTTTTGGAAACAAATCTGATTTTTCTTTGTTCTGCTTGTTGCTGGTAAATGTACTCGAACCATTATATGTCCGCCTTTCAACACGTACCGCATTTTACAGCCATAAATTGTAAACGACGATGTCCAACAGTCTGCCTGCCAGCGTTGCCAGGGTCCTGAAACATGGTTGTTCGGTGAGAGAGGCCAAATGACGTCACTAGTAATCACGAGGAATCGCCAACATGAACAAAACTGAACCAGAAAAGACTTTTCAATGAACACATAAGAGCATAGCTAAAACAGAAAACATTTCATAGTCTTATAATATGCCTGTAATCAATTAAAAATAATGTAAAAAAAAACGGAAATAAGTAATAATAGTGGAAACCAAAAACAGTTTTTCATGATTCCTTTATAAAATGTTTAAAAATAACATTTTATTGTTATCTGTAAATCTCTTTACTGTGGACTAATTTAATGCATCCACGATCAACCCTTATGAAAATTAACCATGGTCATAGACCTGAACCACCAATCACTTTTTTAACCCTCGCATTGAGTTTATCAATGAGGCTAAAATTTATATTAAATGCACCAGCGCAGCAAAAATCTGGAGTTGTATTTGCTTGCTTGCTTCTGTGTTAAGGGATTCCCTTGTGTCCTTGTCATTGCAGAAAGGGGGTTTCCCGAGGTTGCTGATTGGCTGACAGTTCAGTAGTCCTTTGTAGTGAAGTCTTGGGCGTTGGCTCTTAGGGGTGTGCGATACTGCAAATTTTGGTATCGATCCGATACTGAGTAAATACAGGGCCAGTATCACCGATACCGATACTTGTCATTTAAAAAAAAAAAACATAAATTTAAATGACAACAACAATTAAAACATTTAACAATACTAATGTTGATATGATTACTATTATATTCACCTTAAAGCTACGTGGATATTATTTGACTTTCTAAAAGGACTTTGCAGGCAGAGGAGCCCAGAACATGAAAGCAATAAACAGTTTCATGTTAAGTATTTTCCTCCCATAGAAAAGAGTTATAAAAATAATTAACGTGGCTTAATAAATTAAGAACGTAATATTAAAAGACAAAACTCTGTATACACCTTATTAATGTTTCAAACTAGATATACAAGTAAGCAGATGTGTCCAGAATATGAAAGCAACTTTCAAAGTTTTCACATTATGCATTTTCCTCCCATAGAAAACCATTATAAAGAAAAGTTTAACGTAAGTGGCTTATTGAAAAAATTAACCTGAAGTATCGATCTTATCAGGCTAGTATCGATCCAATACCAATACTGACGTTGATATCGATACTATCGATTTTAGGATCGATACACCCCTAGAAGTTGTAGAGTTGTGGGCTGGTTGAAGTTTTAGACTCGAGGTCGGACTCAGAGACACGGCGTTGGCAAAGCACACGTAACTCAACAGAAGGAACAGAAATTAAAGTAAAAGGATGTAACGAGACTAGGTGGTTTTTCTTCTCATCGTGGTGTTAAGTAGCCGCTGGCATATAGGCCAGAGCACGCTCAAAGAGCGCTAAAAACAGCATCAAAAAGAGGTAGGAGCAGAAGAGGAGAGAGGGAGGCAGAAGAGAAAGTTTGATGGTGTCCTTAGTTTTTAAACTTGGCTTTCAGACACCTCCTAATGCTTGTCTTGACCAATTAGATACTGTTCTGGCTCTGGGTGTTGATCTCTCCACCCAATCAATAAATCAACATGTCGTGGTCAGTCACATTGTCCAAATTTTACATGCTCTTGTAGAATATAATTTTGGACATGATTTCTATAACAAGACTATGATACATTTGACAAAGAACTGATTGGAAGAAACGTTTAAAGCATGATTTTTCAAACTCATACATACCAAACACAAAATGACCCTTTAAAGTCGTTCAATAGTTATTAAAAAGGCATACACTATATGTGATTAAAACATGATAGTTAATTGTGTGGGTTACATACATGATATGGAGTTATGCATAAAAATGATTGGTTGCTAATAAGTCTTTTAACATGATTGTAGGTGCCTATGGAAAAGAAAGTCTCTTTGAAGTTCTGTGTAAGACCTAAAGGTCATGTTCTGTGAACAAAGGAATTTCAGACTCGGTCTTTGTCTTGTGTGTTGGGGAAAAGTCAATCAAAGGAAGCTTGTAATTTCAATCGTGGAACACGTGATGGCCATCTCTTTGACCGTCAGTCTTGATTACTTGCCCCAAATTTGACGATCTCCTTCCTGTGCTGGACTTATTGATAAGTGTTCCTTTTGTTTTAATGTTGCAAGCTGTTTTGTGACAGAGGCTTGCTGGTTAGGCTTTCTTCAGATGGGCTGGAGCTAGGAATCTGATTTATGACGTCCTGTTGCCTTGGGGTCTCTCTGGACTTTCGGCTCCTCATGTTTCAATGTTCTGATGAATCTTAAATTTGTCTGATTCGGTCTCTGATATCCTACATAACCATGTTTTTTTTTGTTGTTTAATTTGTTGTAAAACCATGGTTATTTTTCGTAATAGAATAAACACCCTAGTAACCAGTCAAAACTGTCTGGCAACTGCTAGCAACCAGGGGTCAAATAGGGTCTTTCAAAGTATTTAAGTGGTTGTGGTTTCTTAGAGTAGCAGACATGACTTGTCAAATCCATTGCTTGAGGCATCGTGATTCAGTTACAATCCCTCACTTTTCCTGTTTCTTTTCTTCAGGAATGCTCTCCACACGCTGCTCACCTTTTTGATGCTGAAGACCCCAGCACACCGTTACGGACCATACCTGGACTCTGCCCGGACTACTGCTCTCAGTTCCATTCCAAGTGCAGATCCTTTCTTACCTTGTTGTCTGATGACCCACGTCTTTCAGAACTTGAGCATGACCAGCGCAGACTTTGTCAGTACCTCGAGCTAGATGACCCAGATTACTGTTATCCTCATCTGCTGAGCAATGAACGGTTGACCAAAAATCTGGGCCGCACCGCAGCGGACTCTGAAGGCTGCTTGCAGCTGTGTTTGGAGGAGGTTGCCAACGGACTCAGAAATCCTCTTGCCATGGTTCACGCCAATGATGGCACGCACAGGTTTTTCATTGCTGAACAAGTTGGCCTGGTCTGGGTATACCTTCCAGATCGCTCAAAACTGGAAAAGCCATTTCTAAACATCACAAAGGCTGTGCTGACATCTCCATGGGAAGGTGATGAAAGAGGCTTTTTGGGACTCACCTTTCACCCTAACTTTAAATACAACGGGAAGCTGTATGTTTACTACTCTGTTGAGGTGGGCATTGACGAGAGAATCCGTATCAGTGAGTTCCGTATCTCTTCTACAGATATGAACGTGGTTGACCATGCTTCAGAGAGGTGAGCAGTTTTTCTTTGACCCTATGCTTTCATATTGAGTTTTGAGCATCCAATACTCCCTGTGTTTTCATGTCCCCCTCAGAATCATTTTGGAGATCGATGAACCTGCTTCTAATCACAATGGTGGACAGCTTCTCTTTGCTGATGATGGATACTTATACATCTTTACTGGGGATGGTGGAATGGCAGGAGATCCATTTGGGAAATTTGGAAATGCACAGAACAAGTAAGTTGTTCTGTACAACATCAATTCATCAATTCAGTTTGGTACAAGAAGGACAGATTTCCTATAATAATTTTCCATCTCTTATCTATATGTAACTACTAGATCTGCCCTTTTGGGAAAGGTTCTGCGCATTGATGTAGATGACAACGAAAGGGGGCCACTCTATAGAATCCCACCGGACAATCCGTTTGTGCATGAACCCAACGCTCGTCCAGAGGTGTTTGCCTACGGGGTAAGGAACATGTGGAGGTGCTCGGTAGACAGAGGAGATCCGAACACCAAGGAAGGAAAAGGACGAATCTTCTGTGGGGATGTGGGCCAGAATAAGTATGAGGAAGTAGACATTGTGGAGAAAGGCCGAAATTATGGCTGGAGAGCAAAAGAGGGCTTTTCTTGTTACGACAAAAAACTCTGTGCCAACAGCTCCTTAGGTGGGCATACCGTTGCTCTCATTGTCAGTCCTTCAGATTCTTAATGTTTGAAAAAGTCTTTTTCAACCCATAAATTCTTTTACATTATGAACTCTTTTACTTCTAGATGATGTTCTTCCAATTTATGCATATCCACACAAAATGGGTAAATCTGTCACAGGTGGATATGTTTACAGAGGCTGTGAAAATCCAAATTTAAATGGAATGTACATATTTGGAGACTTCATGAGTGGGTAAGTAATGAAATATATGTATGTATTTATGTACACTACCATTCAGAAGTTTGAGGTGATTATGATCAAATCAGCATATTACATTAATTTTTGAAGGAAAATGTGACCCTAAAGACTAATGTCTGCTGAAATTACAGCTTTGCCATCACAGGAATATACTACATTTTAAAATCAAAAATGATTTTATATTGTAATAATATTTCACAATGTTACTGAACATTAGTGTATATGTTGTTGTGTGATACTACTTGAGGTCTAACTAATTAGATTTTTTTCAAAATGACAAACATGAGCTGTATGTATTTCCACAGACGCCTGATGAGTTTAAAGGAAAACAGAAACACACACAATTGGGAATACAGTGAGATTTGCATGGGTATGGGCCTGGCTTGTTCATTTCCAGGGCTCATTAACAATTACTATCCATACATCATATCCTTTGCAGAGGATGAAGCAGGTATGTACCCAGAAAGACTATATGTTCCTTTTTAATGCTTTATATACTGCAAAAATGAGTCACTATCGCCTCCTAGTGAATAAAAAACCTGTTTAGACATTTATAGTAATTTGATCAATATTTAATATGTCTTAACTTGTTTTTCCTGTGACCAGGCGAACTCTATTTTATGTCTACCGAAATACCAAGTGCAACATCTCCGACAGGTGTTGTGTACAAGATTATTGATCCCTCAAGGTATTAATTTTTTATCATTCATGAGGTAGTCTCATGGTGTGCAAAGATCAGCTTGTGTTGCCTCTTAACAGACTTTACTCTCAAAAGATGAAAAGGCTGTGTTGACAGCAATATGTGCAGCTGTAATCTATCTCTTGTTCTCTGACATAGATTAAATCAAGCCTGGCCAAGTACTACATTTTGACTTGTTCCTCCATTTCTTAAAAAAAAAAAAGAGAAGAAAAGAAAAGAAAAAAATAGAAAAAGAAAAAATCTGGGTAACAGTGAAACACTTACAAATGAAGCGAAAGGGGCTGTAAATGTTAAAACACTCACTGTTAAAAGTATAGCCATAAGACATAAACTATATGCATATTAGCATGATTTACTTTTCCGTTTCTGTTGTAATATCTATCCACTTTTACAGCTACATTGTGATAATGTAACACCTAAAACAACCATAAAAATTTCAAGAACTACTTTACAGCTCAAATAATATATAATACAAAGTTTTAACAGAATAAGTGCTTTTATAAAAAAAAAAGTGCTTTTTTATGTGAAAGAAAACAAGAGACGAGTTATAATAAAATCTGTGGTAATCAACTTTATTAGGCCACAAATAATGTCAACCGAACCCAGAAAATTCATTTAAAGAAATTATTAAAATGCTCTTCCTGCTTTATTACAGACGTGCACCCCCAGGAAAATGTTACTATGAGCCTCTTTCAGTTCGTGTTAGGAGCAATCTTATACCATTCGAGCCAAAGGAAAGTAAGTTGGCTGCCTTTTTAAGAGATCTAGAAAATTTGTACATCTAAAACTGTTTTGCCATGAAGCTATGGGCTCAAAATATTTCATGTTCTGCCAAATATGCAATAGAATGCCATAGGAATAATGCATTTTTCTAGGCCCAGTCAGAAGTTAGCATCACCTTGGGATGATGGAACCCAAAGTTATGGCAACTCTTTTCCGGGTTTTAAGACTCATTCCTGCTGCACTCTATGACAACATGATTGATTTTAAAAATCCCTTTTTTTCACAGCACTAATAGGAATCCATGTTCCAACAAAGAATCCCAGACTCTCAAATCCAGAGGCACCTCCTGACACTGGCTCAAAAGACTGGCTTCAAGAGCTGCTGGACATCCTTAGAGAGCAGGACGAGCAGATCACCCCCACACCATTCACCCCAACTACACCCAAGCCCCTCAGGACATCCAGGCAGAGGAAGGCTAGACGCAGGAAGGGCAAGCACAAGAACGGAGCAGTGAGATTGGTCGGGGATGAAGAGGGTCGGAGGGATCGGGGAAGGGTAGAAGTATACGCTAATGGGGAATGGGGGACCGTTTGTGACGATCTCTGGAACACCAAGAATGCCATAGTGGTTTGCCGGCAGCTCGGGTTCCAACATGCACTTAAGGCTGCCAAGCACGCTGAGTTTGGGGAGGGGACGAGCCTGAAGATTATTCTGGATGATGTGCAGTGTGAGGGGACAGAGGAAACTCTCTTGGACTGCCAGCATGCTGGGATTGGCACAAACAACTGCGCTCACTACGAAGATGCAGGAGTGATATGTGGAAATTCAGGCCTGGAGTAATCTGAAAAGTTCAGAAACAAGCTTTTTGTTATTAGTTGTAGCACATAGGTCTACCTCATCTTTACCAACTGCAATACAGAAGACAGATGGATGATAATAAAATGTGATATTTGAGTTTAATTTTTTATCGTAACAAAGCATTCATGTTCATGGTTTGATGCTCAAATTCATAGACCTATGTGGATGTTTTATTTTGTCTCGATCAATGAGGTTGTTATCCAATACATTACGTCATTGCATAACTTTTGTAACAGTTAATTTTTCCATCTTTCATTCACAAATAAATTTGGAATGATGACGTTTTTGTGATTTTTTTTTACACCAACACAAAACATCATGAGAAAAACAGCATGTAGCACTTACAACTTAAAGGGATAGTTCACCCAAAAATGAAAATAGTTGCCATTGGAAAAAATACTATGTAAGTCAATGTCTACTGTCAACTGTTTGGTTACCCACACAGGGGCGAATCTACCAGTGTGACAACCAGGAAACTGCTATAGTACTGCATGTAATGAAATTTGACCAAATGTGCAGAGGATGCTGAATTTACTTTTTTTTTTTTTTTTTTTTTACTGTATTGTGGTGCATTCTTTGTTTTTTGAACTTTTCTAGTGTTTTTCATCAACTGCAAGATTACTTTACACTAGTAAAATGAAAATGATCTGTTCCCACAAGTTCATTGCTGAATTATTATTATTATCTGTAATTTAATTTAAGTTGTATACAGTAATAGACATTGAGCAGCAAAAATAATTCCTGAATCCTAACAAGAGTTTTGTGTTAAATGTTATTGATCTCATGAGTGTTCACTGGGCAGGGAAATCATCTGTGTATTTGAATTGTGTGTAAGTGTAAGCATTTAAGAATACCTGTAATAACTAGATTGAAAAGTTTGAAAGACAAATGTATGATGGCTTGTCTTGTTTACGAAACATAAATAGTTTGGTCAGTTAGATGTTCTAGATGTTTGCTATAGTGTTACTAGTTGGTTGCTAGGATATTCTGGGTGGTTGCTAGGCAGTTGCTGGGGTGTTGCTAGGCTATTGATAGTGTGTTCTGGGTGATACAGACATTCCCACCTCTGGTAATAACAGAAAATCAAACATTGTTTTCAACACTGATCCAGTTTCAATGCTTTGATTTTAATGTATTTCTTTGTAATGTTAGGAAATTCAAAAGTGTTAGTAAACTAAACTTGCACTAAAAGCCTATGTAATATTAATATAACCGCATGTCTTCTTTAGTGATACAAGCTCAGTAACATTTACAACCTGTTTAAGTTTTTTATATTGTGTATTGACTTGGTGCCATGATGGATATTGAAATGTTGTTATTGTATTTTCCATTTTAAACAATATAGATGATTACTTAATGGTAATGCAATATTTGTGAACACAACTGTGCATGTCAGACAATAAATCCCCAAAAGATATGCATGGGGGCTTGCTTTGGTGTTGCCAGCCCTCATAGACCCCATGCCACCCTAAAAAAATATTTTCTAGATCTGCCCCTGTACCCACATTCTAAAATTATTTTATTTTGTGTTAGCCAGAAGAAATAAACTCATAAAGGTTTGGAACAACTTGAGGGTGAGTAAATGATGAAATGAAAACATTAAAATTTTTGAGCGAGTTTTGGATAGGTTGCTTTGTATTATATTTTATATTATGGTATTTATACTTTAAATACCATAGTATATGAATATGGTTTTCATGTAATAATCTGTCAAAGTACCAATGTTACTATCTCGTACAATCACTTTAAAACTTAAAAATTCACACAACAACAACTAGCCATTCTAGTCGGTTTTTGTGGTTGTTTTACTTCTTTTGTAGATACATCTGACAATTTTTAATACGTTCTCTGAACGATAACCTTCTGTAAAGTATTGTTCTTTTTTTTTCGTAGCAAATGCATTTGGTTGTTTAGTCGTTGAGTAAAGTAGGATCTCGTTTGCTAAACATTTGTAGCCAAATACGACATTAAAATATATAGATATATAAGAAAAATATATTGGAACAATATTACATTTTATCGTACTGGTATAAAATAGCAATTACTGTGTTTTTCGTAGTTACAATGCGTATTTTCACCTTTATTAGCCGTTAGCTAGTAATCTAAGGGCAAGTTGGCTCCATAGCTCAGTGGTTAGAGCACTGGTCTTGTAAACCAGGGGTCGCGAGTTCGATCCTCGCTGGGGCCTGACTTTTTTTTTTTTTACTTCTTTATAATCACCTGAAGATTTTATAGCAGGCATCCTCAAATCTGTCCCCCTCCTGCAGAGTTTAGCTCTAACCCTAATCAAACACACCTGAGCATGCTAATCTGAGTCTTCAAGATCATTAGAAAATCACAGGTAGGTGAGTTTGATCAGGGTTGGAGCTCAAATCTGCAGCAGATTGGCCCTCCAGGGAAAGATTTGAGGAACCCTGCTTTATAGTAAAGTAACACTGACTATTAACAGTATAACACAAATTATCATATGGAAATGTGAAGTAAAATACTGATGTAAAGTGTTTTTTTTTTTCTTTTCATGAGTTAAATTAAGCATATTTTTTTAGCTTGGGTATAATTGTTGCTTATAGTTTCATATCAGGGTTTTGTTTGTTTAGTTTGCTTGCTCTTAAAATCCATATCCAAACAGGCGCTAGCTGTGTTACCCATAGACTGTAAAATGGGGTAGATTACATTGTTCTTATTGCAATAATGGTGTCTTTGTGTGCTGAATTCCAGCTCTGCTTTAAACAAGGTCATTGATATGCTGAGCATTCAATCCCGTAGGTAGTGCCAGCCTATCTCTGCCAACTTCCTTTACAAATTTGGCATCCCTCTGAAAAGTAATTTAGCTCTCTGCCTCCAGAAACACATCATTTACAGAGCAGGTCTTACCAGAGCAAGAGATGAATATCATTTTAGTAGATTTCTCTGGACATGCAAATGTCTAAAGTAGTTACTATATTGTCCTATGTGTAATCAAAAGTATGGAGAAAGAGAAAAAGTTTTTTATTAAAAAGTCCTAGACCTACTATTTATTGCAAATGAATTAAATGTGGTGTTATAGTGACACCTACTGGCATTATAAGTGAATTAATGTAGTGAGAGTAACCATGTAATGCCAATAGGTGGCAGTGTTGCACTATAATAATCTTTTTTTATTTATTTAATAATTACGTTTATTTATTCATTTACATTTGTATCTTCTTGATTTATGGATTGTACAAATTTAATTGTATATTCTTTGCAATTGGACAAATGTATAATAATGACAATGTTCCTTGGATAACAATATATTTAAAATCATGGGAGATTAAGAAATGACCTGCTGTTGTGAATTTAATTAATTTGAACAGTCTAGCAATTCAAGATTTTAATACTAAGAGATTTTTAACATTAAATTGCCATGTTTTAAAATTGATTACAATTATTTACTTAAAATAACTAATAATACATAATTCACCTTAATTTAATATACCTACTGGTTAGTTTTGTATGTTTTAGTCTTCTATTTTTTTTTTTTTTTTTTTTTTTACAGATGAATGAACCTCCCCTTACTAAAGAAACTGATGGGCCATTGTCTTTTATATTACCAGAATCTGCCATTATGGGAATTAAATATTAATAATAGTCCACCCCATATGGTGCTTCTGATCATCCTTCCCTTTGTCAAGAAGATTAGGAGTTTGCATTTTTTTTTTTAAATCCTGTCATCGCATTCAAAAATGGTATTTATTTTCATTATGAATCACATTAGATCAAACAGCACCTGAAGAGGAAAACTTCATGACTGAAAACTGAGCCACCTTCTGTGTGGAATACATTTTCCAGATGATGACACAATGATTATGACATATAAAATCAGCAAATGTTGAATGCTTTGACTACTGCTCCCCTTGTAAAGACTGGACCATGTGGCTGTAGGATGTAGGTTGTTTCGAGCCATTTCAAATCAGAACAACCATGTCACCCCAGCATGAACCCATTTCATATCTCACATTAGTCACTGTCTTCCTGGTAATTATGGTAAATTAATGGGACACTAGTGAGTGCTCTCCTCTAGCAAGCTTTAAGTGGAGCACTGAACCTGAACAAATCCCATTTCCTGTCACGTTTCTCTGTTCTCTTATCAAAAGGTTGATCATCTCCACCCCACAGACCCAGATCCTGCAGTTCTGGAGAAGCACTGGAGCGTTTCTCACTCCCATGTGTCACTGCTCATCACAGTGGACACATCACTTTGTATTCATCAGGCCATGTCGACAAAAGATGTTCCGACAAGATATTATATACGAGTTTTAATCATTTTCAAACATTTAAAGCAGGCAGTGTTAACCTAATAGTAGTACTCAACACTGCTTACTGTCACACTTTCAAAATCCTTTCATTTGAATTAAGTTTATAATAATTACATTTTAAAGCACATCCACCACAATATCAGACTGTAGCACCACCTTTTACTTTGACATCATTCTGAGGTAAATACAGATTTAAAATCATCACAAGAAACCATTTAATAGCTATGATACTGTTTTTTAAATCAAATCTTTGCATAGCTATGACAGGAAACACTGGCATCTAACAATGCATTGGGGGAAAAAAAAAGTAAAGCATATATATAAACCCAAATAGGAAATAAAACAAGTTATCGAATTAGCATGTGTCCTATTCTGTGTCCTAAACATTTTAGAGAAGTCAATGCAATTTGGGAAAGAAATCAATCAAATTTGTAATCTTTAACAATTTCCTAGGTAACGGTAATTTAATTATATATAAAATTTGAACTGAAAAGCTGAATTTTCATCAGCCATTACTCCAGTCTTCAGTGTCACATGACCCTTCAGAAATCATTCGGTAACACTTTAGAATAGGGAACACTTATTCACTATTAACTACGACTTTTTCCTCAATAAATTCCTAATTTGCTGCTTATTAATAGTTAGTTAGGTAGTTGTTAAATTTAGGTATTGGGAAGGATTAGGGATGTAGAATAAGGCATTAATATGTGCTTAATTACAACTAATAAATGGCTAATATTATAGTAATATGCATGCTAATAAGCAACTAGTTAAGAGACCTTAAAATAAAGTGTTACCAATCATTCTAATATGCTTATTTACTGCTCTAGAAACATTTCTTATTATGATCAATGTTGCAAACATATATTTCACACAACACAACATTTTCTGTAGATACCAAGATAAAAAGCACAGCATTTATTTGAAATGTTTTATAACAATTTTGCTAGTGTTTACTGACACATTTGTTTCATCCTTGCTGAATAAAATGATTAATTTATTTAAAAAAAAATCTTTTTAACAGTGGTATGGTGTACCAGACCATGAAACACAATCTGATGAAGGTCCATTGTTGTCATGCCTAACGTTTTTCCATTCAGAAGTGCTGCAGGTCTTGTCTATTAATAAGACGGGGGTGACTGACACGAACGGGTCAGTGAGTGGGAGTAAGGGTCTGTGGCTGGCTCCAGACCGCCAGGCGATCCTACATACAGCTGTTTACTCACAGCTTGGGGCCTTCCCGAGGCCCTGCCCCCTTCAGAGACCCGGAGCACAACGCGGCTACTGCCCCAACACTCAATCTAGGGCTTGAACAGCAGGTTAACATTGCATAGCTGGCAAAGATACAGGCTGACCATAAAAGTAATAAATTATAATCCTTGATGGGCTTAAATGTGTTTTAACCAAACTTTTAGCTTAAAAGCTATAATTATTATTGCTCAACCAACACACTCAGCAGAATATTATTCAGCATGAGTAAGCTTTCTGGTTGATTGAAAAAGCCCTCTTCCCAGTTCTCAAGAGCTAAACACACATTTTTGAGTGGTCAGATTCATGTCTGAAGCACCACGGATCAAGGGTTGCCCTTTGGAGGCTGTAAAAGCTTGCTAAACACAGGGCTAGAAAGCATCCATAAAGAAAATAAACAGTCACAAGGAGCTTGGAGCTCAGCAGATGTGGCACCGTTTGTATAGAGATGGCAGCAAACATTTGGTTAACTCTCCTATTGAACAATGAAAAATATGGCTTTAGGGCCATCCGTAGCATTCGTACCATTGCATTGTCTGCACGGTCAGGTGAGTTATCTTCTGCTATTGTGCTCTGTGAATGGGAATAGCTGAGATACCCTCCCCAAGTGAGTGATAACATCTCCTGGTAGAGGTTTTATGTAGAACCAAATGTGCAGTGGATGATAGACTGACCCCGAGAGGTTGAGTTCCAGCCGCTCCGATGGGTCACTCTGGGACTTTATGAATTCTCTCTAAGACCTCAGGATCTGGGCTGAAAACAAGAGGTTCTTACAAAAGTCTGGGCGACCAGCAGTTACTGTGGGTTTAGAATAGAAAAGCCTGCAATTTAAGGTTGTTTTACAAATTGAAAATATTGGTCATTTCGGTCCGTTGGTGAGTGGTGAAATGTGCGGGTTGTAGAGAGGTCGATCTTTTAAACCTAACAATTGCTTTTAGAAAAGGAGATATGAATAGAATAAATATTATTTTATTATTATTAATGAATAAAACTAATTGTTTTATTTCTGGAAATTAATGCTTTCACAAGTTTTCAAGTTCCAAACATTTATTTAGCTCTTAGAAAATAAGATATAGAAAAGAAAATGAATTATTATTTGTAACTAAACTAATAAACAAATATTGAATTTCTGAATTCAAGTAACACAATTGTTTTACATAATATACATTTAAACAAAACCATTAAGAACATGTTGACAAGGCTGTCAGTAGATTTTGGAACTGATACAAGGCCAAAGAATGTTTTTGATTAACTGGTCTGGCCAATATACCAATTGTCACGGTGCACACAGCAAAGATGAACGAGGAACACGGCGACGAGGATGTAAACGCAAATAACAGTCTTTACTTCAAACAAGGCAGGGCAAGACAAGGCAAGGCAGACACAGACACAGACACAGACACAGACAGGAACACCGGGGAGTAACGAGTAGACCAGACAAAATCAAACTGAATGGATAGGACTATAAATACAGGATATAAATAATAGATAATGAGACAAACACAGCTGGACAAGAATTAACTAATAATCACACTAGACGAGGACAGGAAACAAACCAAATAAGGAAGCACATTACACACACGACAGAGATCTGACGCCAATCTATCCTAAGTATATCTAAATTCATACTTGAGCTCTTGGGGTCACATCCTGTGCTTTTTATTTGACAGAATGACGTTAAATAAGGAGTAGGAAATGACAACAGTGGGGCAAAAACTAGTGTAAAGGAACAATTGCAGATAATCAAGGCTGACATCACTGGTCTGTCTGTTATTCGTTTTATTTGTGCCTGTGGAAGAATGAACCTGAGCTGAAATCCCAAACCGATAATGTCCAAATCAGCCTCAGCTGTGAACAGGCCAGCAGGGTCATGGCTAAAATACACATGCCATATCAAACACATCCACAGAGAGAAGAAATTGCAATGATTGTCTTTTTTTCTGCATATTGAGTTGCTGAGCTAAAATTCTTCGTAAATTTGCTCCAACCCTGTTTGCCCCTTCTGCTAGATTTTGTAACTACACCATCTTGCTGCAAAAACTTTCTTCTTTAACATTCATTGATGCATGTATCCATTGAATTTATTTATTTATTTAATGTAAATTAATGAAAATGTTTAGTCAGTGACTATTTTATTGGAGGGCTCTTCAGCGCATAAATCATTTTTACTGTTTTTTAACCTACTTGCTGCCTTCACAACTGATCAATAATAATGTGCATGTTGTGGAGCAAAACATAAACAAATAAATAAAATAATAAAATAAGAATAAGAATAATATTTTGCCCATGATAAATGGGAACGTTAAAGCTTTTTACAGGCTTTACAGACATCCTTGGTTTTATACATGCATAATTTTAGTGGACTGATTTGATTTATTTATTTATTTATCTATTTATTTATTTAAATATTCTAAATATTTATTTAAATATTCTATTTATCTGCAGCCTTTATAACCCAGGATAGTCATTAATAAAGTGCATGTTGTGGTGCAATATTAATTAAATTAAATAAATACTTTGTCCATGAGCAAAGATGGCATTTTAAATCACATCATAAATAGGAATTTATATAGCTTTCTACACGCTTTACACGCATTCTTGGTTTTAATCCAGCAATCTGGGAGCATGAATATATCATATGCAGGTATCAGCCATATAAGCCTGTTTTTGTGAGGATTTTTGGACATAAAATACAAGCACAAATATGCATGTTCACTGCTCTTTTTGTAAGGGACAGAGACCTGGTGGCCAGCATAGACTGCTCACGGCCATTTGTGGCTCCCCTGCAGGAAGCACTAAGGAAATCTGGGATTCCTGTTGGTCTAGAAGAGTAAACATGGCGTTAACCACCATGCACTGGCAGCAGACCTGTGCCTATGGCATCCGCACACATACAGTAGCTCCTCTTTCAAGAGCTGGCTAACGCACCACTAAGCTAACGGCTCTGGAAAAAAGAGAGAAATGTCCCCTTGACGGGTGGGAGGCCTAATTAAGAAAGATCTCATTTGTGACCCTGGACCACGTAACGAGTCTTAAGTGTCAATTTTTCAAAATTGAGATTTATACATCAAATTAAAGCTAAATAAATAAGTTTGTTAGGATAGGACAATATCTAGCTGAGATACAACTATTTGAAAATCTGGAATCTGAGGGTGCAAAAAAATCGAAATATTGAGAAAATCGCCTTTAAAGTTGTCCAAATGAAGTTCTTAGCAATGCATATTACTAATCAAAAATTAAGTTTTGATATATTTACAGTAGGAAATTTACAAAATATCTTCATGGAACATGATCTTTACTTAATATCCTAATGATTTTTGGCATAAAAGAAAAATCTATAATTTTGACCCATACAGTGTATTTTTGGCTTTTACTACAAATATCCCCGTGCAACTTAAGACTGGTTTTGTGGTTCAGGGTCACATTTTAAAATATCAAATTAATATAATTGTATAATATAAATCTAAAGTGCATTAAAACACACAGTCTATTTAAGCATTATCAAACATTAGCACGATAAACAAGTTTCTAGCTTGAATCAGACGTTAATCATGACATGCTATAACATACAACGAATCTTGATGCAATTAACCCCAATGTTTTCACTTTATTCACTTTCCCTCGATGGTCTACACATCTGCTGATGATTCCTCATCTTTTCCAAGGACTTCAATGTGGTCTACATATGTTTGGCTGCATTTCCTTGTCCATTTAGTCCTGGTTTCCTCTGAATTAGTAATGTGTTGAATTAGTAATGTGCTTTATGCCACCACCATGCAGATGTCCACCAGCAGGCAGTTCTCTCAAATCATATTTGGATCGACCCTTTTCAAAGCTAATTGGTGATGAATTAGCCATGACGCACCATTGCTCAGGCTCTCTTCACATCAGATGTTAAATGTGGCTTGTGTTCCTGTTTTTCTAATGCTCCGTGTCACAAATTTGGTGGTCTGATGTTTCACTACAAAAGCACAGACTTTTCATGCAGCGACATTCGGTGGATGTAACAGAGCAAAGCATTTCGAGCACATGTCATTCATTTTATCTGAAGTTCCAGACTCGGAGTGCTTCTGGAACCTACCCAGCATGCCAGGGAATAAATTATATCAGTTCTAGGAAGTGGCTGTAATGCAAACAAACAGCAATGTGCTAATGGATGGAACATTTCACACCCAGCAAACCAGTGTAGTGTATAAGGCTATGAAAGTTGATTAATAGTGCATGGCTGGTCATTTTCTGCCCAACAGATCTGTATTTTGTCTCATTTTGTGTGAGTTATGTGTCAGACTAATAAATATGAACAAATAGATAGTAAATTAGCAAGAGTTATAGCGATGCTTGCATAATTCAGGACCACTAAACTGATCTAACTGTTATAAAAAATACTCTTGCCTTAGCCTTAGAAGCTAGAAATAGGAATATAACTGATTCCTTTATAATAAAGTGGGACAGCAAGCAATAGCAGAACACAGACTTCTCTATTCGCTAGAATCTGGTGCAGTACAGAGTTTGTGCTTCGAGCTGTACTCAGTCAGAGCAGGAGGCTTTGATCTTGACTCATCACGGTCCATTCCACCAGCACCCATATGGACTCACTTTTCTCAGGTCTGTTTTGGATCTCTCTCTCCCTTATTTATAGCCCCAAGAGTAGTTGTAAAACAAGCCCCTTTCAAATGTTGCTCTCACTCACCAATGCTTGCAGTGATGCTTTTGCCCTGACATGACATGCCCTGTTCATTGACATGAACGTCATCATAAACCTAAAAAACGTCACCCTAATTTTGCTACATTCATCACAAGCAATACATGCAAAAACAAGAACTGGAGATCCTATAGGTCCTATAGTTAAGGTTCAATGACTGAAACAAAAAATCAAAGATATATTTTGACTGGTAGGGTAATCATTTTTTAAAAATCATTTTAAAAATGTTTTAAACTTAAGTACGCTTCAACGGATCTGTTTCATGAGCCACTAAACCATTTCCACATTATGTGTTCACTGGTAATTATGCTCCCTAATGCATTAATGGTTTGCAGTACATTGAGAAGACATATGCTTGGAAATAGACTTCCTAATTATTTATAATGTATGGGCGAGAGCAAAGGCCATAGTCGTACACGCAATAACCCAATTTGGTTGTCTCTCTTTAGAGCCTGGTTTTTATGTTTGAGCAATGTCCTGTGACCATTCACTCTATTTATTTTTGTTTCCTCTCGTTGTGAGGGACAAAGAGCAGGCGTCCCTCTGGCCTCCTGGGGTTCTCCAGGAGGGGGGTGTTTTCTGTGCAAACAACCCCAAATACAGGTACAGTTATCTTTGCCTGACTCCCTGCACCCAGTTCCAAGCTGCCAAGCTTTGAGTTCACCGTGGGAGCCATGGAGGGCTGACCTCTAATAAATATTCTGTTTTAACTCTGTAGCGAGTGTAATTTCTGCTTATTATTTCCACTGATAGAAAGAAATATTTGGACGAGAGCTGTGGGAGATCCAGAGGGTGCCTGTTCACTTCAAAAGGCTTCAAACGCCTCTTTAGTATTTAATTGAAAATATTACACCTACAATAAAACATTGTTTTCAGTAATGCTAGCTGATGGTTTATTGCTTTTCCAAATGTTTTAAAGCAGTTCTGACTCCTTTTTTCTGTAAAAGTTTTTCCACAACTAGAATAAATTAGATTATGTAATTCTCTCAAGAACATGTGAAGGTGTTGAAGGTCTCATTCAGAACCAGGTCTCAGATTACAAAAAATACCAGAACCAGATGACGTTCGATTCAATTAATGGTCCCACATTGTGGACAGAATACTGTACTAAACTTTTTTGTCCCATCTTACTTTTAAAGGTGCCGCAAATTTTGAAGGAGGAGGAAAAGGGAATCAGTCACTGATGTCAGAGAAGAATGCATCTGAGGCAGACCAGACATAACCGCTGAGGAAACCCACTAAGTGGGCTCCCAAAGAACAGAAGGGGAGGGGGAAATATTACTGATCTCCACTGCAGCACCTGATTTGGACTTGGTTCAGGTTGTGTCCTGGCTGAAGCACTCAAGCGATGCTTAACGTGAAGGCAATTAGATTATTAGTGCAGCAGATGGCTGCTACATAGCAAGATTGGTATTCAATGATAAGCACTGCAAAAACCCTTCAGGCTTCAATCTTTTCTCAGCTTTGTTACCCAATACGTAACTTTGAGCATAGTTCTTATAAAGACATGATACTACGCAGGTTGTCCAATTCATTTTGCATTAGCTAGACTTAAAACTAATGCCTCTTTTCATCCAAAAACAAAATGTTCTTCCTCTTAATTGGTAACTGAGAAAAGCAGGCCGCACATGTGTTAAAGGCAACCTAATATCCAGTGGAAAATGAGAACACAAATCTACTGTTAAGCCCATCATCATGCTCAAATTGAAAACGACTGATGCTAGTGTCCGTTTGCTGTGACAGCTGTCAACGTTTCATGTTTTTGTGCTATTTAAAACCTTTATGAGATATGCAAACATTTTACACTTCATTTTTGAGGTTATTAATAAAAATAAGACAGCTTTTAAGAAGGGTGTGGGTTGACTAAAATCAAGATGATAGTTCTGGATTTCAAATTAACATTGTGTTCGGTATAAATACAGTACAATAAAGTATTTTTAAAGCATAAGTTACTCAAAAAAGTTGCTCATATATTGAGGGACTGTTGATTTTATGAATGTAATTCACCTGCTATTAATTTCAACAAATTCATATACTTAAAAGAAATTAACTAAACTCTACATGTTTATACACTGTAATTCAGTTCAAGCACACATGACATTATTAAAGTTACATTTATTATATCTGGTCACCGAATGTTTAATACAAAGAAAGATGACTTTAGAAGCATTATTGAAGTAGAACGGTGTGTGGTATGGCACTTTGCTTTTCACAGACCAGAAATCCCCTATAAGACAAACAACTCAGATTCATATAGTGCATAGAATTATTTGATTATCCACTTCATAGCAATGAGTTACAAAATCAAAAGCAATAAATACTGTACAACGATAAATCTGAAGTTAAAAATGACATGGCAAAATTTTACATTACATACAATATACTTAAACAACAGCATTTGTTATTCATCCCTTTACAATAACATTTTTATAAAGTCAGTAAATTGTACAAGTATAATTCAATATGTGATTATATATACACATATATATTCCAATATCAATATTTAAATAAAGTGCCTCTCTTTTTGAAGCTCTGAAAGGTGAAATCTTACCATCAAATGTATATAGAAAAGAGTGTATTTATAATCTTCAACAACCAAGATTGCGAATTAGAAAAAGATACCAAATTTTACATTTATGTCAACCAAATACCCACATTCATCAGTTTATTCACCAAAAATATTGACAGACAAAATCAAGACTCGGGTATGCAGACACTGCGATTTATTTGTGACAGAACCAACCCAGGCTCACTGGACAAACTGTGGTGATATTTCAGCAAAATATTGCATTGTTTTTTACACGTTTCACTACACCTTCAAAGCAAAATGCCCATCGAGTGGCATTAAACAATGTAAATTTGTCAACATTTTATTGCCTTGGGTGTTATACGTACATATTGTGGCAGTTTGGAAATGAAATGTATGGTGAGTGACAATATAGGTTAAACAATATATAACCTAAACCCTAAACCTAAACCAATAGTGACAACAAAAGCAACTGTAAGATAAAAACGCGTTTTCTGAAGCAACCATGCCATTTTAGTACGTTCAGGACTTGTGCCACAACACTCCACACTGCAAGTTCAATGCAGTACCAGGTGAGCAACCAAGCAAGTTTACTACATCAAAAAAGCCATACAAATGGTGCTGATTATGTGAAGCAAATATCAAAATATATTAATTTACAAATCATTCGCTATGGTAAAAATGTTTTAGGTCATCATGACATAGTATTGTGCAAGGAATTAAGTAATCAATAATCTGCCTCTGAAATCATCATTTGTGTGAAAAGGAATAAAAGTAGTTGGTGTTTTACTGCTACCAGTGTTCATTTCAGATGGAAACTGCAGAGAACTGTATGCATAGGTTCTGTAAGTTTTTGAAGTTTTGCAAAAATGTAGGAAGAGGCATGTATTTCTAATGAGCCTAGGCTGGACAGAACCCATGCACATACCACAAAGATCATAAAATCCATGTCTGTAGTATTTAAGGTAAATAAACTATCACTAAGAGGAGGATATTTGAATGCTTCTAACATTTTCACCGCTGGACTGAATAATATTTTCATGGCTGGCATTTATTGTTATCTCAGTGAAAACATCTCACGGTTTTGCTGAGGTCTGACAGGGATCATAATCGATGCTAATGTGCACTTGGCTCATTCCTACATTTGTAGATCTTCTCCTGCAGAGTTTAATGTTACTTGCAACCTGTCTGTATTTTTCAAGCGAACGCAAATACCTTGATTATCCTTTTCAGGTTTACAAGTTTATTTAGAGTTATAACTAAACTCTTGAGGAATGTAGATCTTAAGAAGAACCATGAAACATGAATGATTTTGTATCAAAATACCTTGCTCAGAATCACAGCTGCATTGAATACCCTCAGAAGTCTTTATACCTTACAGCAGCTAACCTGGGATTTAAATCAAGAACCTTTTTGTTACAGGTTCAACATCACTCATTGCGCATCTGTGGCAGTAATCCATGCAACATAATGTACTCTTTTTAATTTATCTAGTAAAAAGTCTGAACTGAGTTTTCATAGGACTACATTGTGATTTTAAGCACAGTATATAATATTATCAAAGGTGGATGTTTATTGCTACATGGAGCAGTCGTCTGTCAGTGGGAATTTAGAAATCAAATCACCTGCATTCTGTGTCAACATCTAACAAAGAGATCATGATAATACTTGTGCTGAAAAGGGTGGCTTAGGTCCTTCAAACTACATCCCATGTAAGCCTCTAGGCTTAGATTGGGACTCAAGGATGAACCGGGACATTGAAAGAGCCATTGTATTTAAAGAGATGTTCCTTTACAACAAGTGTCACCTTCACCTCACCTTTAGAGGAAGACTTCGATCCATCAACCAAGCTCCAACAGCCCCCTGCACTGGAGTCAGGCGGCTGTGTCATATTGCATTCAGGACAAAGCTGAGTTGTGTTGAAAGGCAAAAAAGAAAACAGAATGGGATCCAATTATACTTCAGATTTTAAAAAACAAGCGTCCCATTGCTGAGGGACATCTTCTCAAAGGCAAGTTTAAAAAAAGGTTCCCTATCGCTTCTCAGATTCCTTAATTTTTTTCTCTGCATAAAGGTAGGTCAAAGGTCAAATGATCCTGCATAAATATCTATCCAATGACACAAGGTCTGTGTATATTTGGAGTAACAATATACAAACTTTTCTCAGAAATTTGTTGAATTGGTTTGCGAGTGGTGCGGCTTGTGTTTGATTTGTTTGGACTGATCTCGCACAGACTGGAGCGAGGCCAGGATTGAGCTTCAGGTCTAAAGACAACAAAATCGGCATTCTGTTGCATTTTTGAATATCTCACAATTCTAGCAGCTTTACTGGAATTCGTCTAATGGTGGACCAGAGTCTTTGAGGACACATAAGGAAAACAAACCTGTATCCAATGAAAATACAGCAACTTGTTCCAGAGAATGCCATTGAAGAACTGTTACTGAACTTTGTTTGGAGCACGTACGTAACATCACTGAAGACAGAAAATTGCATCATGATCTTCCAATCTGGGCTTTGGACCAACATGTTAAACCAGTGTTGTTGCAGTTGAGCTGTACGAAACAGTTTGTCTAAACTTTAGTCTCCAGATGAATCTCTCTAAAGTTCCATTTAGTATCAACTAAATAGTCTAGATCTGTGAAGGAGTCGCCCAGTCCAAAAGGAAGAGGCTTTTAAATAAATTCAAGACTGGTGAAACGCCCATACTGTACCACAAGACTCTCCAGAATTAAGCACACACTGGTTGATTTGATGTGAAATCCATGATCTAGATCAGTATTCCCTGGCCTCCTCTAGTTCATTCATGTAGACGTCTTCCTGTGGGTTCTCAACACACTGTAGACCATTATTGGGAGGCCGAACCGAATGAAAACGGCTCCAGTCTCCTTTACACAGGATCCATGGGAGAACGTCTACTTTGTAATGAAGCTCTGGGGAGAACTCTGTACTGATGAGGTTGGGGGCTCCGGCCCCTTTGCCTCGAGTGATGAGCTTCATGTGATCGTCGTAGCAGCAATGCTGTGCAGCCAACGTGGTGCTGTCGAAGGAGAGCATAGAGCGAACGCAAAACTTTGCAGAGGGCTTGTAGATGTCCAGCCTCTCCTTGGGGCCACTGGCATCACGCCAGCGATAGGTCTTTTGCAGCTTCCTATCGAAAATGTTGACAGCGTTGTAGACCACCTCGGATGGGTAGACGCAAGGGCAGTTGGGTAATTCGGTCAGGACCTGGTGTAGGTAGTTCTGGAGAAAGTCATTCTTGCAATTCAGCCACTTCTCACAGCTGTCAACATCTACAGGGTAATCAGATCAATTTATTAGTGGTTGCAAAAATAATTACTCTGAAATTTAAAAAAAAAAATATATATAACTTTTTGTTAATAATTAAAAAATAGTATATATTATATTATGCCAAGAGAAAATACAGTTATATTGAGAACCATGGCCTAACATGCAATAGGGGTTGTCTCGGTCTGCTTCCAAAACATAAAGATACAAAAAATATGTGCTTCAGGCAGCGGTCATGCTAAAACGTAGCTGTTATTAACATTTATGTTCCATTGTGAAGAGATAAAAACAAAAAACAAACAAAAAAAACACTTTATACTGTTATGTTTTTAAACTACTTTCATTATTATTGCGGTTAAATGAAAAGAGCTATTACGTTCAATGTTCAATGCCAAAAGAAAGAGACCAACAAAAAACTCCAAAGCAAATAGTGGGAGTTTTGGAAGAGGACTCTTTATTTTGTGGTTTCAGAAACACTCTCTGTGGAGCATTTGTGAAAAATTTGAACGTCAGATCTTTTACAGTCTAACAGGACTCCCACAAAGTTCCTCTTACTGCAGTCTCAGAGGAGAAGTTTCTACAACCATGCTGATTAAATGGGTTTTGAACAAGACGTTAAGTTAAATGAAAGCTACAACAAATCAATAAACATTTAAACTCATAAAAGAACACACTAGGAGCTTGAAAGGCAATTAACTGAGCCCTTTATTAAGAGATTCAGTAGTGCATCATGATGTTGCAGATATTATGTAAAAGGCAATAGTTACATAGTTACAAAAAAAAGTATAAAACAATGTTTAAAAACAGTTAAAACAGTGCAAATATGCATACACACACAGTATGAATTAGAGAGCACATCAAATGGAAAACAAAACCAAAATTTATAAATTTTTGGCAATTTAAAAGTCCCGACCAGAACATTGCTGGAAAAAAGGACATATGGTCACCCTAACCACATATAAAAAATTACTACGGTACCACCAGAATACTGAATTGCTGAATGATCACACCATAGAAATGCAAAAAACAAAAACAAAAACAAACCAACAAACCTGTGCCAAAATGCTCTGTGCTGTTTGCCACTTCAAGAGGAGTCGGTTCTGTCACAGGAATTATGTCATCTGTAGATGTAAAAGAGAGAAGATATAAAAAAAACATGAAATTTTAAATAAAAACACAATATGAGCTTACCAACCCCCATGAAAAACCAAAACCAAAATTAAGACGAGTTCAGCTAGCTAAAGTAAGCACACTTTACTGCACTACTTCATGCTGGTTATCCACCATGGCTACACTAGTTAAGCTGGTCTGCCAGCAACAATAACCAGTTCAAACTGGTCCAGATCAAGGGGGCTGCTCTCAAAACTACACCATCTTGCTTTTTTCTTTTGAATTTCAAAATTAGCAGTGTTTTTTACATTGCAAATATTTCATTATAGGAAGTAGATGTTTTTTCTCCTACTGTCTGAGAGCTGTGGGGTTTTTTTCAGCAGCTCAAAATGCTAAAATTAAGTTGTTCTGTGATGTTTATGTAGATTTAGCACTGTAGAGGCTCTCATAGTGTATCTGAGTTTGTAAGTGAGCGGATTTTGTGAGTATGGCCCATTTGTGGATGGCAGGTTGCGGACCGCCCTGTATCAGGGGCTTTTATACTGAAAGCCCTCATTGAGCTGTCATACTGAAGCCAAGTAAACGCCTGCTGCTCTCAAAGAGCGGTTTCATAGTGTATACAGTACACACACAGAAGGCCAGACTGCTCCTTTTCTAACACGCGTCTGGTGTCCCTGGTGTTTGTTCGACTTCTACATGCCTGACAGAGATGAATGAGAGGCATTAGAGAAGTTTTCCATCACTATCAGCATAATTAGGAGCCGGATGGAATTAAGATCAAGATCAATAGTGAGTAGCGAAGTGCACTGTGGGGTTGCATATGCCTGAGTATAAGTGACAGTATTGACAGTCTCACCGGGACAATGCTCTAAATCACATGTCCGTGATTCTGTGGCAGTGCAGGCGTAGCCACATGAACGAATCCTCTTTTGATTCCCATGTCCACAGGTGACGCTGCATGGTGACCAGTCGCTCCACTCTTCCTCCTCATATTCTGTAGATGAAAAAAAGGAATGAGCGTAGGAATTCTGTGACAAAAAAGGAAGACTTTTTCTATAAATTGAGGCTAACGGATTCCTCACACAGCATGTGGGATGTTATGCAATGCAGGTCAGACCACAAATGAGCTGAGAATAATGCTAAAGGAATTTCTTTACTCTATATAACAAGCTTCTGAAAGTGAAATCTCCACCGAAAATACTTCAACTTCAATCCGCTTGCATCTGAACTCTGTGTAACGTCCAACATACTGGGATTGACAAAGAAATAAATCCAAAAACAACCAAGATGGTAAGTGCATCTATCTGTTGTTTGCCTAAGAAAGCTAATGATGCGCAACTAAATTAATATTGCATATTTCTTTGTAAAATATAATCTCTCTAATGAACAAAATGTGGGTCCTCCTGGCAGGCCAGACTTGCTTTTTTTTTTGGTAATAAATATGTCAGAGGCAAAGTCAGCCGCTTACAGCTGTGAGAACTGAGCCAATACAAACACTTCAGCAGGAAGGCAAGGCCTAATAGCTTAGACGCTTTCCAATAATGCTCTCTTTCCACCACCATGCTAAAGAGATTAAAGTTTCAGAGCACTCCATGGCAGTAGTGATGGAGAGAGAGAGAGAGAATATTGGGAGAGAAATAAGTGCACTCGCTAATGTATTTTGGCTGCATTGTTGTTGGTTACCAGGTGTTGTTGCTAATTCATAGTCTATATTCTGACAAGGAAGACACCCACTCGTACTGTCACAGCAAAGAAAACACAGATGATATACCCACTTGTGAAGGTTATTCCAAATTGTTTAAATAACATTTTTGAATTTGTGAATACTTCAGTTTAATTTGAATTTTATTTATGGGTGTTTTCCCATCAAAAAAAAAAAAAAGTGTTTAGAAACAAATTTGTGTAAGATAAGACTGCTTTGTCAAGAGAATATGTCTCAAAATAAGTTTATTTTTCTTTTTTTCCATTAGAACCCCCCCCCCCCCCCCCCCCAGTTCAAGCATAAACGGCACTACATTTTGTTTGATTTACGCTTAAAATACGTCGAAAAATTTAACTATTGAATAGGACAAGAACAATTCAAAAATATTTTGCTTCTAGCAGTTCCTCAAAAATATCAAGCAGCACAACTGTAATAATTAACCGCAATAATAGTATCTTATAAATAATAAATAATTAATGTAATAAATAATAATAAATTATTTATAATAAAATAACCAGCTTTGCCATCACAGGAATACATTTTAATTTAAAATATATTAAAATAAAAAGTTATTTTAAATTGTAATAATATTTCAGAATATTACTGTATTTTATCAAAGAAATACAGCCATTTGAAAATCTTATTGACCCCAAATATTTGAACGATGTGTATGTTTAGAAATTATATGACTACAACTTTAAAAAAGTACATTGCCTCGCTTGCCTAACACTGTGTCCAAGCCAGGCATAGTAAAATGTTAGTGTCACACAATGTCACTGCCTTTGCAGATCGAGACCACACACACTGGATTGATTTATATTTGCTATCAGAGAACTTTGTTTCAACTAAAATACCAACTGTAATAAGTTACTATAGTAAAACTATGGTAAATCATTTTCATAAGGGAAGTGGAGAGGAAAAAAACCACCTAAAGCTAAAACATTCTACTGAGCTTTTGCCGAACATGGCCTGCCTGTAATTCTGTGGCTCACCATAATTGCAGAAAAGCGCTTCATTACTGTACGCCTCTAGACCAGACCACATCATTAATAATGTGGCTCATTTGCCCTTCTCTGCTTCTCATTCAAGCTTGTTTGTACACAACACACTCCTGCTCTAAGTACACTCATTCGGTCTATTTTAGAGCTGGGGATCCACTGGGGCAACAGAGAGAAGCCGGTTCGGTTTCGAACCCACATTCTCAGAGGCTCTACTGCTGACACGACCGCATCGAGCTTGCTGCAATTGCTTCTTTTTTGGCTGGGTGTTGGATTTGACCACACACCACCAATGCACTTTCTCTCTAATGAAGCTGACAGAACATGGTGGAACACAACCTCAATACAGGATCACCCTGAAAGTCAATGACAGATGGAGAAGAAAAATGCCCTTGTGAAATAAAGCTGGTTAAAGGATAAACGTAGATTCTGGTTTTAAAGCCGTAGCAGTGCAAGTTAAACTTCAAAGTTTTAGTTTAACAATCCAGTGAGATCTTATATGTGTGAAGCTTTTCTGTTTAAACTTTTTGCTATCCCTGATTACTATGCACATCTAAAAAGAAGAAAAAAAAAGTTAAAAAGTCAAGTTATAAATAATCACGACAGGTTTACTGCATGTTTTCTACTAAATAAACACAAAGAAGAATGACATTAATCATTTTATGTACTATATATGCACCAAAAAACAAAAACACAACAGTTTTTGCTACAAGAGTTACTTTTAACACAGTGTTGCTTAACTTCATCACTGAAAAAGTAAACGTATACCAAAAAATATATTTTTGAAAGATTTTATCTTCACCAAGGCTGCATTTCTTTGATCAAAAATACAGTACAATTTAAATGTATAATACATAAATTATATTATTATCTATATATAAATATATTATCTATTAAATAGATAAGATTAACTCATCTATTTTAATAATGTATTAACATTTTGAGTCTTTTGTGTCACCTAATGGTTCAGAAATCATTCTAATATGCTGATTTGGTGCTTAAGAAACATTTCTTAATATCACCAATGTTAAAAACAGTTGTGCTAATTAATATGTCTGTGGAAACTACAATGCAATATTCTATGATGAACTGAAAGTGTAAAATAACACAATTTATTTAAAACTGGGGGAAAAAATCTGTAATTTCTTACCAATTTAATGCTTCTTTGCTGAATATAATTATTTTTTTTCTTTCTGACCACAAATTAGTGAACAATAGTCTGAACAGTAATCTCATGAGTTGAGGCTAAACAGTACCTGTTTGGAAACAGTCGTTATTTCATTCATTATCTGGGGCCTCCTAGAGGCAGAAAAATTACTCAAAACAGCTTTGAGTACAATATCATACTTCCCAGCAATTCGATGCTGGTTGCCAATTTTTCAGTGTCTCACACATAAAAGAGTGACTGAATGCTTTAACAATTTCCTCAGGCAGTGAATATAACTTTGGTGTGGAAAAATGGAAACGACAGATAAAACAAAGGCAAAAAACGCTTTCATTCCAAGGCCTGAGAACTGCCATGAATTCCAAAGAGAACTCAAAGGGCTATGCCGTGTGAATCACAGCGAAGCGCCAGTCATGAGATGAAAACACAGCAGACGCTTTCTTTGTCAGCCCAAGCATGCTGGCCCGTCTTTCAATCTACTGTCTAATTGAACACAAATATTAGTTGTTTAGCCAGTAAAGAGGCCCCACGCTGCTCTTAACAAGCATCGGGGACCAGGTTTCAAATAGCCACGTTTTCCGAGCACTAGTGTCAACTTCAAAGCGGACACACAAAGCTGATGCTCAAGCTTGCTGTCTCTAACGTGAACCAGACGTAGCGTTGAGCTTCCTCCTGAAATCCCTTATTCAATACGTTTACTCTGATCTTTTCTTCACCATATACTTTGAAAAGGTTCAGAGCACTTGATGATAGGTTGTGTTCTGCTATTTAAGGATAAAATGGTATTTCAGCACTACAGTTTGCCCTGTATGTAAACATTTTGACGTAATGATCTGCCTAACTGACAAAGAAGCAGTCTGGTGGTGAGATAACGTGTACCACAACTAATATTGTGATAATGTATTAGGACAGCACAGCACCGGGTTGCCTTTCACTGCATACCGCTGATAGGCATCAAGAGAAAATCTCTGGAAGTGGCGACAGAAATGACTTGTTTATGTAGCAGTTCTTGAGTGCAACCCTTAAAGCATAAATCATAATGTCAAGACCTAAAAAGGAGGCTGGGGCCCGTATTGCTGAGGAAATCAGCTAGGCATACGTGTCCCAGCGTTCCAGGAAGCCACAACACGAGCGCTGATACTTCCGATAACGAGGCTGAAAAAAAACTAAAACTAAAACTCAGGGCTTCCAATTACACAGTTGGAAAAAACATCAAGACAGTTTAATTCAGGTCAATTATTAGGATTTTTCTTGACTTTTGCACAGTAACAGGGATACGTCCAAACTCTCACTGGCAAAAACTACCGTGCTTACCGTAATTGTCCATGGAGTCCCAGCCCTTCCAGCGTCTGTTCCAGTCTGCACCCACACCACTCAATAGGGAATCTTCTCCCTCATAACTGAGGTCCTCTCCGTTCTCCTCCAGACTGCCTTGCCCAGGACCTTCTTGACTGGAATCATGGTATTCCCAGAACAGAGGCCAGAAGAGCTTTTTATGGCCTGGCCACTCTTCTGAGCTCAAGGACCAGTCATTCCTGCTCTCCTTGGCAAGGTCCATCTCAATCTCCATCTGTGGGTTGTCCACAACCTCAATGGTAACCTAGAATAGAGATACAAGTTGGTATGTTGATCTGCAAAAAATACATATCAGAAAGTTGTAGTTCTACAAAACCTTGGTTTTGGTTGGTTTTTGGAACCTGATAACCAGTTCAAGATAGACTACCAGCCCAAACAAGCCTGGCCAGGTCCAGCTAGCCAGGTTCAACCTTCTAGACAGGCTTGGATCAACTAATAATTGAATAATTTTCTTCCCAACCCGGCCGTTCCTGCTGAATTTAGATCTCGTTTCCAGAATCACACATTTAAATTTCCTCTACTGAAAGAAAGAGAGGTGGGCTAACAAATAAATGTGTAGACTGCACAGAATTTATGTATTTGTTATTTGTCTTGTCAAAAGTCTTTTATTGACAGCAAAATGTTAAACAAATTTTGTGTCTTAAGCCGCGGGAATGCAGACCTCTACCATAAATGGCCAGTTTGGACCAGCTAGAAACCGTTTTGACAACCACCAAGTCTGACTAGGCTTTCTAAGCAAATTAGATTATTAGATTTTATACAATATATATGCTATATATTATACTTAGATAGATAGATAGATAGATAGATAGATAGATAGATAGATAGATAGATAGATAGATAGATAGATAGATAGATAGATAGATAGATTAAGTGATAAGATCATTTGTATGTGATAATTTTTTTTTGCCATGTATGTTAAGTATGTTCAAATGATATTCATAGTTTTCTCTGATCTCCTGTTTGTTTATTTCAAAGGATGTTTTGAGGTGACAGATTTGTTCTTTGCATGCTTGGGCTCGTAGTGCCTAAGTCAGGCAGACCTGAAAACGATAGCAAGTGTTCCAGCAGGCCGAGACAAAGGACTGGTTGTTTATTTCCCCTACAGCGTAACAATCTGATGGCTGCTGCAGCTGTTTATAAAGGCACGGAGCAGTTTAGAGCGGGTGATTACGCTACTGTAACTGCACTGTTTACAACAGTCGGCCTCCACCTCCTCCTTGAACTAATCATGACTGTATTCTGTGTCCAAAGAACACAAGACGTCACTTTTGAAGACAAAAAAGGTCCAAGGTTTTGATCACTGGAGGTCCATTAAATGGCAAATTTAAGTTTAATGGCAACACAGATGTTTAAGAAATCTCCGCTGCATTTCTTTTTCAAGGTCTTATCAAATTTGTTGCCGCTAGGAATGAGTCATGGAAAAAGAAGATAACATGAGATATACCAAAAACGTAAGAAAGTGGGTCTTAAAATCATAACGTTCACCACATTACCTGCTAAAGGCAGTAACTCATACATTTATATTGGCAGCAACCATATTGGAGACGCATTAAAACAAACTAGCTTCTTCTAAAAAGTATGGAAGATGGACCCATCCCACTTGGAAGACTCTTGAATTTTCCCTATTATAAAAGTCAATTTGCTCCTGTGTATTTTTTCCCTGAAGTCTAAGTTCGTTTCCTCTCAAGTCCATTTACACACATAAACTTCGTAACAGTACTAAAAATATAAAAATCCCTTCTTTACCGGTGTTGTAAAAACATTTAAAGATTGGGATCTGCTCTTGGAGGGAGCATTAAAAGTGCCTGTTAAAATAATACTGTGGCCTTTCACCTTTTGGATTTTCTCGGGATTTCTTTTTGGTACACCGTGCAGGAGTTTGAGCAGCATGGCTGAAATGAGCTACACTAGAATAAAGGTCTCGCTTGGGGTAATTTAAGAGGCCTCTCCGGTTTAGAAGCAGCTGTGACATGACCAGCAACAGCGCAGAAACCTGAAGTCCCTACTGCAATCACAGCAGCAATAACAGTGAAACAATGAGTGCATAGGTTAATTACATACACCACAAACTGTTGCCAAGTAAAATCAATCCATTACCCAACTCATTATACAATGATTTAGTTCACCCTAAGGAAAGAAATGACAAAATTTTGGGAACGGTGAGATGTTAAACATATCTGGAATAACAAACTACCCTCATAATATTAACAATTGTCTTTAGAAGAACTAATGCCAAGATATACAGATACACAATGAAAGAAACCCCAAGACACAAAATGACTGATTCAGTTCATTTACCTCATTTTCTTGTGGTCCAAGAGCCTGTAAACACTGTATTACTTCTTTAAAAGCATGTATATACAGAAAGAAACTTGATTCTGAAGCAATCAATATGACAATAAGGTGAGACTGGACCTGCTCTTACTTGAATGTTTGGGTTCTGGGAGCCCAGGTCTGCGTTGGCAAGGTCAGGGAAGTTCTTCAGGTCTAAAATGAAAGGCTCTTCTTCTTCCTGTGGAGCAGGTTCGGGAAGGACTCCCTCCGAGCGAATCTGTGACCATCTCCTCTTATGATGGCGAGGCAAAGGCGGCTCACTCCTCAATTGGTTCTGCTGCTGAATGTCCCGCAGTGACTGTCTGACATCTTTGGAGCCACCGTGACCTCTGACCTGGGAAGTGCACACATAGTATCCTATGAACGGAACATCTGGTGATCTAACCAGCTTTATTTAGGTGAAAGCGCAAGGATTCCTTATGTATAAAGCCCCCAGAAAGGGCCAAAGATAAATACTTCAGAGAGGTTTCGTCATGCACGTAAAGATGGTTGGGGATCTGTCTTAGTTTAACACCATATCAAATCTATACAGCTGTGACCTTATGGCCCATATGAAAAAAGATGTCTGGGTTTCAAATAAACCCATCTGGAGTGAAATGTCTAACACATGACAGCATATCAGGTGGATTTTGGAACAGGATTAGTAGAAATCATGGCAATAATTTAAGAGCCTTCTTTTGCTTTAATGATCCAAGAAAAGCCTGTTTCCCAGACCTTTGGAAGACTCTGTCAGTCTCTTTTAAGGTTTCGTATATACAAAAAACGCTCTTCGAGTTCTTTGATTTCCATGCTGCATATCTGTCAATCGATGCTTCATTGGGTTACCATTAGCAACATAACAAAACAGACAGCAGAGAAACATCAACAAGGAAGAGGAATTGCACGCTTACTGCTGCTGCTCATTCTTTCTCACTAAGTCTGAGACAGTCATGGCTCACTCTCTTGACAGCTGTTTGACATTACGGGTAATGCTTCCTTCAACGGATGGAGAGGGACTCTGAATTCCTGGAGGAAGACTCAGGAGTCGGGACAGTGCATGCAGGTAAATGATTACACATTAAGGGATATGTATCTCTTTCATCTGGTTTACTTTAATATGGAGACATACAGTCTGTGGCGGTACAAAGAAAGGCTTCCTGTTGTCCACAAACTATGACAATACTCTGAAGCACTTTGCAGCTTGCTACTAATCATGTCAACAAGCCTCAAGCCTCAAGAATGAGGCAGATGACGGTGACTTTAAAAAACAAAACAAAAAACTGTTTGTGATTTCAAAGTGTTTATTTGATTTAATTAAAGGTAAAATATTACTGCAATAATGGTAACGCTTTACAATAAGGTGTCAATTGTTAACATTAGTTAATGTATTAACTAACATGAACAAGCAACGGACAATACATTTATTACAGTATTTATTCATCTTTGATAACGTTAGTTAATAACAATACAATCATTCATTGTTTTTTCATGTTAGCTCACAGCGCATTAACTAATGTTAACAAACACAACTTGTGATTTTAATAATGCATTAGTAAATTCATAGATTAATAAATTCTGTAGAAGTATTGTTCATGCTTAGTTCATGTTAACTAATGTTGTTAACTAATGGTAACTAGTGAACCTTATTGTAAAGTGTTGCCATAATAATTATTGAATGAATTACTGTTTCTTAAGACTAATTATTATTCCCAGAATTGACCTTAAATAATAACGTTCTAAATAATAAAATTCTAAATATATATTTATTTATTATTATTTAATAATTTTTATGATCTATGAAATACAATAAAAATATCTGTGATTTATGTGATACTTACAAATAACAATGCCTGTCAATAACCAAAGATGTTTTTGGCCCATTGAACAGAATTTTGGGATGGGTCATGGATCATTAAAATCAGGCTATTATTGATTTATATATCTATATATATCTATATATATATATATATATATCGTATGGGTCAAAAAGTATTATTGGTTAATATTATATTTCCCCAAACTCACATTGTGTAAAACAACAATCTTTTTCTTTAAAATAATATACACTTATGAATTGTGCAGAACAAGACCGGGGACATTTAAATGTTGTAAGTAAATAGTATAAATGTTCATGTTGTCTTTAGCTGCATGCACTCTCCAACATGCAATAAGCACCAGATGAAACTCAGTTTAGACTTTACATTTTGGGTCATGCTGCGCTTCAAAGAGTTCTTGTGGAGGCCCTGTCTATAAGCCACCAGAGACTTCAAAAGAACAGCAACATACACAAGCATAAATTAGAAAACAAGAGACACATATGTTCTCATCATGGTCACATAATTCTGCAAGCTTTCACTATAACTCTCTTACTTTGAAATCTCCATCTCATATCCTCACAGATTCAAATCACCTTGGTGCATTTCAACATGTGGTATTCCTGCTCTTCTTCATCTAGAGACTCGGTTTGATGGCCCAAACGTTCCCTTCTGACGCAGCAGAGGAGAGAGGGGGAGTTGGGTCTGTCTGATCAAAGCCTCTCTCTACTGATCATGCGTGGCCTGCCTTGTCTCACTTCACTGCTTGTGTCTCTCCCACACAGATGTCCTCTGCTCCAGACGATAAACTTCACCATTGCGCTCTAATGAAGTTCACCGTCACAGAGGGTGGGGAGGAGGAATGGAATGGAAGCTTCTTTAATGATTTGTACACAAATGACAAATGTTTCTATTTCAATTCAGTATTTGAAATTTGAAATCCATTGAAATTTGTTCAGCACAGGGTTTGCATTTTGATAAATGGAAATACGTTTAGATATGTGACCCTGGACCACAAAACCAGTCATAAGGGTCGTTTTTTTTAAAACTGAGATTTATCTGAAAGCCGAATAAATAAACTTCCCATTGATGTATGGTTTGTTAGGATAGGACAATATTTGGCCGAAATACAATTATTTAAAAATCTGGAATCTGAGGGTGCAAAAAAAAAAAAAATCTAAATATTTAGAAAATCGCCTTTAAAGTTGTCCAAAAGAAGTTCTTAGCAACACATATTGCTAATCAAAAATTAAGTTTTGATATATTTACAGTAGAGAATTTACTAAATATCTTCATGGAACATGATCTTTACTCAATATTCTAATGATTTTTGGCATACAATAAAATTTTGACCCATACAATGTATTGTTGGCTATTGCTACAAATATACCTGTGCTACTTGTGACTAGTTTTGTGGTTCCTGGTCACATATATGTGATTACCGTTGCGGTCACCATGCATCATATAATAAAAAGTGCGGAAATAATTCAAAATTTGGTCGCAGAAGAAAGCTTGGTATGTGTCCAAAGTCGTCACCGACTCCTATGAACTGATTCTTTTACAAAGTCAGTGAATCATTCAGAGCTGTTACTAGTTACTAGTTTACCAAAATGCCTGATTTGAAATAAACTGAGAATGTTAAATCCTTTCACACAAATGACGATTACACAACTACAATGTGTAGGCTACTTGACTTTCATGAAACTTACATTCGTTTATTTACTGATTGGTTGTTAATATGACAACGTGTTATTTAACATGCATATTGACAACTGAGTTTTGCTGCATAAATGAACGTACTGAACATTTTACTCCCCATCTTGAATTGTTTGGCGTTTGACTGGCTGTACCTTGCCATCAAAAAGCACTAACACTTGACCCAAAGCCGAAATCTTATTGGTTGCCACGTTTTCATCACTGAATTACATGTGAAGTACATGTGGTTATCTACGTGTGAATTTTCCATAACAATTGCTATTAAAAAATCTTGTTTGTGCCAATTCTGCCAAATATTCATGTCTCATTTAAAGGGCCCTTAGAAGATAGTAAACATGAACTTAGGATTTGGAACAGAGTGAATGTGTCAGCTCAGAGTGAAGTTGGGAACTACTGTCTATTTTATACAGCCGTGTGAAAACCACTGAGATGTTACCATCCACAAAGTTTTCTCTGCCTGCCTGTAGTGAGTGTAATGAAGGATTTCAAGTGTTTCCTCACTTTGTGCGCCTTCCAGAGATCTTTCATACCATTCCCTTCAATCATTCGATAATCAAACCTCTGAGAAAAAGTCATGCCAAGATAAGCTCCTCACTCAGCGTTGCCATTTGTATTAATCACTTTCTTCGCATGGGTGAAACTGCTTACCCACCAGCTGAGACGAAAAGGATGGCTATGATTTCATATGAGTGCTACAGGTTAATATGCGAAAAGAAACTTTAAAGAATACTTTCCCTGGAGTGAGAATTCCTGACTCTCCACAAAGGGGGCCAACAGAAACAGAGGAGGCAAGACAGCAAGGCCACTTGTGAGAAGAGTGACATGGTAAGGATGGAATCCTGCCCAGATCCTAGCAGAGACGATCATTGTCCTCATGCCTTTATGTTGTTCTTTCTCTAGATTTTTCTTCCAGCATACCACCATGTTACAATCTGATGCTCTTGGCATGCCTCAACAGCATCAGTGTACCATGTGTTATCTCCTCTCCTCACAAACAGTTATTGTGTTTTATAGGACGTGCCATCTGGACGGGCGCGGAGACCTAAGAGAATGAACGAATATGCCCCTGCCAAAATAAATACAACACACGTGGTCTGGGGATGCTCTGAGCTGAATATGCTGGAGCCGAGGTGCCACCACAACAAGGGCATGGCATCAAGGCACCGAAGCTGGAGAGGCACCAGAGTCCCAAAGCACATGAAACATTCAGAGTCTGATTTCCCCAACACTCTCACAAAGCATTACCTCTGACCGCCTAGAAAGAAAGCAAATGGGACGCATTAGCGACGGAAAACTGAGCGGCTTGTTCATAATTCAATAAAATGGATGGATTTGATTATTCCCTTCCAAAAAAGAGGGAAAAGCGAGTTTTTCTTCGAGCCAAGTATTAATCTCACTGTCAGGAGTCCTTTTTCCTTGTCAGTGTGTCATGCAGTTAAAAACTATGGGAGCTCATTTCTGGTACGGTGTGAAAATATAATAAGGTAATCGTAGCCTTAAATTGTTTTTGTGACTTTACTTTTGGAATTGTGACCTTATATCCCACAATTGCAACATCATGTCTCACAACTACTCATTTTCTTTATAATTAAAAATTTGTTTCTCAAAATTGTGACTTTGTTTCTTAGAATTTAAACTTTTCCCAAAATTACCAAAATTGTGACTTTTCGTTATAAAATTTCAGCTTAAAGCAATTGTAACTTCATATTTCACAATTGCAACTGTTTCTCAAATCGCAAATGTATTTCTCATAATTGCAACTTTATTTCTTAGAATCACGACTATCTCAAAATGATGGCTTTACATCTCAATTGCAACTTCATATTTCATATTTTATTTCTCATAATTGTGACTATTTCTTAAAATTGCGACTTTACATCTCAAAATTGTCACTTTATGTCTAAAGATTGAACTTTATTTCTCATAACTGTGACTTAATTTATCATAATTACAACTTTATTTCTTAGAACTGCGATTTTTCTCAAAATTGCAACTTTAATTGTAGGCTCAATTGACACTGCAAATCTTACATTGTAAGCTTCATACTTTATCTTACGATTGCATTTTTATTTTTTAAAGTTATGCCTTTATATCGTACAATCTGAATGAATATTTCTTGTTTAAAACTTTACTCACATCTACCTGTTTTTTTTCAAGGGCAGAAATGGGTTTCCAAACTAAACACTTTTGTGTACAGCAAGTGAAGATCAAGGTTAGAGTGCCTAGATGGATATATCCCACACAGATCCACGTCTGGCATCTCTCAGATGGCTTCTGTCAAAAACTCTTCATTAGCGTCATGTAAGCTTCAGAAATCACATCCCCCTAGAATTCCTGTTGACACTTGATAACCAGCTTGTACCGAATGTACCAGTGGTACTGTACATCTTGATACCAAGTATTAAGGACCAGGACCAGCAGGCCAGCAGACTGAAGGACAGCTTCATACATCAGGCTGTCAGGAAGCTGAACTCCCTCCCGTCCTTGCCCCCCCCCCCCCCCCCCCCCCCTCCCTCTTTTACCCCATGCAACACTGAACACTGAACACTGAATACTGCGACCCCCCACCCACTTAAAAACTGTGACCAGCACCTGTCACTTGTGCAGCATTGGACTGATCACTACCTCATCCAGCATTGACTGCAAACTACCTCTTCGGATAGTCTGATAAAAAGACTGTTCTTTAGTCACTTTAACAGACTGATAAACTCTTCTTGCACTACACATATATCTGCACAGTTTTGTTTTATTTAACTGGTTTGCACTCTATCTATTCTGCCATGTGCCTTATGCCACTTTATCTATCTGCTTTTTTATTTCTTTACAATGTCCTCAGACTGATAAGCTCCTCTTGCACTATATATATTCACTCTATACATATACACATATATCTGCACAGTTTTGTTTTATTTAACTGGTTTGCACTCTATCTGCCATGTGCCTTATGCCACTTTATCTATCTCTTTCTTTATTTTTCTACAAATGTCCTCATTTGTATATCTGTATAGTTGTATGTACATATGTTTAAACTGTATTTATCTGTATTTGAACGTCTACTGTCAGTGTCTTAAATGTTAACTGTATGCACCAAGGGTCTGAGAGTAACGCAATTTCAATTCTCTGTATGTATGTGCCGTACATGTGGAAGAATTGACAATAAAGCAGACTTGACTTGACTTAATGTTATAAACTAAAAAAAGGCAGACTGATGTTTATAATCAGATCTCGGTGCTGCACAACATGTTTTGTAGGGCCAAGATCTACAAAATAGTTGTACTCAGCAACATGCAGGCACATTATTAAATCTATTTCTACTTTCAGGCTGGTATGTGTGTGTTCTGTTGGTTTTTGTGAAATATTATCTGGTGTTTCTTCATTAAATTCTGAATATAGCTTTCACAGCATCGACCAAGGCATTCGCTATATACTTTCATACAGATTATGGTTTAAAATTTCATCTTAACCTCAATTAGAGCACTGGACATTTGAGCTTTCCGCACCCGAGTCATCCGGCACAATGCTAAGAAACAGCAACATGAACTTCCAAGCGGGGCTCAAGAATTTGGCGCCATTTGTGGAATTGATGTCTGCTTGGGCTTGAGGAAAGGAAGAGCCCTGTGATTATTGGGCTTATCAATTATAGCACCAAGGCCGCTGAACTCCTACGAGATTACTCTGAGCGTGGCGTATCAGATTCCAGCTGGCTGTTTTGATTAGTTAGTGTCAGTTTTTGTGTGAAGCAAAGACTTCCTGTTGTGCAGGGGAAACAATGGCCCTCCCATGTCTGCGTGAACCCCGGTGGCTACTTTAATAAAAACATCTTTCCCAATTGGCTTAAAAGGTAGGGTAGACGTTATGTTTTCACAGCATGCACAAAGACAGTCTTATATCACCCGAGTTTCACCGCTTACCAGTCTGCATTCTGTCAGATCTTCGCACCCTTGAGCAAGATGTGTTCTTAACCCCCTGCTCAGGTTGTGCATAGTGAGTCGAGTATCTGTTATATTGATTGATTCATGTGCACATGCAAGAGAAGCCTTAGTTTTACGTCTAGGATAGTGGACTTGTGTTCGAAATTCTTTTCAGAGGGGAAATTACTATTAAAAGGCAGCCTGGGGTAGGTTTGCATTTCCTCTCTGCGTTAACACTCCATAAAGCTGATCCATGAAAAAAAGGCACAGCATAACCCTGGATTGTGACCTCACTTCTCTGCTGAAGGAGAAATGGATTAATTAAATACCCAGAACAAGCCATGAACATTAAACTGTGGTTTATCATTTAACAGATGGGTCAAATTAACCACCCCACCATTCCAGACATTAAGCACACTTTAACTATATATGGAATCTGTATTTTCAGTGTGGTTTGACCTCTAATAAATTTTATGCTGGTTCTTTCTGGAGATGATATGATATGATATGTAATAAAAAGATTCATGCCTGTCTGACACCTGCTGTTCTATGAAAACTCATTTGAATTCATTGTGTTCTGCAGCATAGTAAAGCAGACCAGGGCTAGATGTCACAATGAATATCAAATCACTGTTTTGGCCTGCAAATATTGGAATACATAAACTTATCCTTTTAAAACATGATTAACAAAACATTTTATCTTGAGAAAACGCTTCTCCTTTCAGTTAAAATATAGCCTATAGAAATACAGATAAAACACACATTTATTTGACTGGATGGTATTGTTATTGGATGTGACATCTTAACCTGAGTGACAATTAGCTCCAGTCATTCCTATTGGTTAAAAAACCCGCACATCACTGACCAAGATGGTCATAGAATCCGGAACATGAACTATGTGACTGCATATGAACGTTTAGACCTTTTTATGATCTAAAACTTATTTTTCATCCCAAAATGTCATTAGCATTTATTTGGGATTTTCTGACAAACATATGTTAGTAATTTAGCTATAAAGTTTTCTGTTGCTGTAAAATAACATTTCTTTTAAAAAATAGCTAATTAACTATTAATTATTGATGAATTCATACCTCTACAGATGTTCCACTCTTGCTCTTGATGTGATTTGCTCTTCGTCTGTTTGCAGGGAACCCCTTCACCAACAGAAGACAAAGTGTCGAGAAAACTGCCCACCGTAAAGCTTGGCTTCGAATCAGCATGACTTCGTAAAAAAATAATAATAAGGATAATTTCTATTATGATTTTGCTATCGTGCACCACTTCTGATGAGTTTTGGCACTCAACCCTCTTCAGTTCCAAGGTTCTTTTATGTCTCTTTCTGTGTATGTATGTCCATCCCTCATATAAAACCAATCCATCTAAAACGTCAGAAATGCATTAGGCATTAAACACGTAAAGCAAATTCTCAGGGAGCAGCAGAACAACCCTCATGTCCGCGTGTCCCTCAGATCTTCTGACTCTGAGATGTTCTTGGTCCCCAAACGCATTTCAGCAGTTCCCAAACTTTAATATTCCTCTCAGAGTTCTTCAGGTGATCTTCCATGTATCGTGAGCTTGCCTCTATCCAGTGGAAATATATGAAGAACTTATGCGGTGGATAGCTCCTCAGACGCGCGTCTCGCGGAGCGCAATGCGCACTGAGTAACTGAAGATCCAAGGCGCAAAGAAGATCAACGCAGCACTCGTATCCTCACTATCCGTAAATGCAGATGTATGATGCGCTCCTGACTCATGCTCACTGAAGTCTACACCTCATGCAGGTACTGTGGTGAAGTGCCCTCAGTAATTCACTGACTGGATGTGATTCATCTCCCTCCGCTTGTGTGACGTCTCTAGAGGAGGGGTTCATAAACCCCACTCTGACTGACTGACTGACTGACTGAATGAATGAATGACTGAAGCATGAAAGCTGGAGCTTAGTGGTGTATAATATCTTCATGAGACCCACTGAAGAGAAAGGTTTTGTCTTATTTAAGGCATTATGTTTGGTCCATAATATTTATAAAATATTTAATATTTAGGCTATTGTTTATTTTAGATTTGTATACACTACTGTTCAATTTTTTTGTGTCAGTAAGATTATTTTGGAAGAAATTAAAAGTTTTATTCAGCAAGGATGCATTAAATTGATTTTAAAAATCCAATTAAATACCTTTATTCAGAAAGGATGCATTAAGTGTATAAAAATATGTTAAAAACATGTTACAAAAGATTTCTGTTTAAAATAAATTTATCAGAGTATCATGGTTTTCACATAGGCCTAATAACAAAAAATGTTTTATGTTTATACCATTTGAAACCATAAATTAGTTTTGAATTGTAATAATATTTCACAATATTGCGGTTTTTATTATTTTTGTGAACAAATAAATGTAGCCTTAATGAACATGCAAAATTGCAAAAACACTAAATAAAGTCACCAACCATTCATATATTCACATATACATACATATATATATATATATATATATATATATAGATACATACATACATACATACGTTATTAAAGACTTAAAAACTACTGTGTAAAATAAGTGCACACACACAAAGAAAAAAAAAATGTGTATATATATATATATATATATATATATATATATATATATATATATATATACATACACACAATGTGTATTTTTTACTTTTCAAATGTTACTTTTTTTTATTCATTTTTGAAAATAAATAATATAAAATATGTGACCCTGGACCACAAAAGCAGTCTTAGGTCACTGGGGTATATTTGTAGCAATAACCAAAAATATATTGTATGGGTCAAAATTATTGATTTTTCTTTTATGCCAAAAATCATTAAGACATTAAGTAAAGATTATGTTCCATAAAGATATTTTGTACATTTCCTACTGTAAATATATCAAAACATTTTTGATTAGTAATATGTATTGCTAAGAACTTATTTGGACAACTTTAAAGGTGATTTTCTCAATATTTAGATTTTTTTGCACCCTCAGATTCCAGATTTTAAAATAGTTGTATCTCAGCCAAATATTGTCATATCCTACCAAACCATACATAAATGGAAAGATTATTTATTCAACTTTCAGATGATGCGTAAATCTCAATTTGGAACAATTTACCCTTATGACTGGTTTTGTGGTCCGGGGTTACATATTTTTTATTATTTTGTGAATTGTCTAAATTGAAGCTTTGCCAACAATCAGTTCCGAGAAGATTACTATGTATTGTATGTTTCCTCTAATGTGGTCTTGTGGTCATTTATATGAAGTCCTCTGAGGTATTAATTCAGAACTATCACATTTGTAATCTAGCAGCCACTGGATTACCAATATAATTTAATTGTGAAGGAACTTGGGACAGTATAGAAATGTGCAAAAAACACAAAAGACCTTAATACATTTAGCCAGTAATTTAATTTCCTTAGAGGAGTGGAACAACTCCTGAACTGATGAAGCCCACAGTGTACTTTGATTCAAAAGTAGGTCTTAAAAACTGTATGCACTACAGGCAGCAAAATCCAAGTCATATTAGAACACACACAGTGAATGTACTGGCAAAGCTTGTGTTTTATCTGAACAAGAAGTCTTTGTTAGATTAATCTTTCTTAAATATCAGTTTTTATATTAAAGAAAAAAATATGATTGTTTCCATCTTTAGTTTAATCTCTTAATCTGTGTAGTTTCTCTTCTGGTTGCATATACAGGAGCACAGGTTAAAAAAAAATGGTTAAAAAGAAATATCCCTGGATTTTGATGTTGTAAAAGACTTGTACTAAATTAAATACATGGGAGAATGTACTACCCAACAGGACCAAAGCGACAGAAGCCACAAAACAGAACAAAGAGTGTACATTTCAGCACCTTTAAAGCATCATAAACCAGCAGATTCAGTGATTACATTCCACATGCTTTGCTGAGAATATTAAAATGATATAAAAATACTCATCAGTAGTATGTGCACTGAGAGCATGCACATCATGCATGTGCATACATGAGGATATCTGGAGCTGCCATTGATGATTAAAGTACACTTCTCCAAACAATAAAAGATATGAAACATGAAAAATAAATAAATATGTACATTAAAGAAACATATACATAAAGTGTTTTAAAGACTTTGGAAATCATAAGACAACTAACTTTAATCAATATTGAGGAAAGCTTATATAACTACACAATGAAAACTCTTGCGGGCGAGCAAACTTATTAGTTAGTCATGGCATTGCATTCATACACTAATAAGTTACTACTAAAATAGTTGCATGTCAAAGGAAAATTTAAATTTACTCACCCTCAGGCCATCCAAGATGTAGATGAGTTTGTTTCTTCATCAGAACAGATCTGGAGAAATTTAGCATTACATCACTTGCTCATCAATGTATCATTTGCAGTGAATGGGTGCCGTCAGAATGAGTGTGCAAACAGCTGCTAAAAACATCACAATAATCCACAAGTAACAAACATGACTCCAGACCATCAATTAATGTCTTGTGCATCAAAAAGCTGCATGTTTGTAATATATTTAACTTCAAATAACTATCCTCTATGCATAATATTGCTTGCTCCAGTGAAAAGGTAATTTCGTCTGAATCAGCAGAAAAATATGCACAAATCAAGTAGCTTTTAAGCAAAAACAGCCCAAAACAGTTCTAAACAAATATGTTGGTGGATTTTGAGGTGAAAGGACAACAGGGGATGGACTTTTACACTAAATTAAAAAAATTTATGAATAGAGGACACATATTTTAGCTAAAAGTGACAGTTTAAATTTAAAATGCCTTAATGATAGATTTCTTACAAACACAGAAAAACAAAAACTTACAAAGCTTTTCGCTTCACAAGACATTAATTGATGGACTGGAGTCATGTGGATTACTTGTGGATTATTGTGATATTTTTAACAGCTGTTTGAACTCTCATTCTGACTGCACCGGTTCACTGCAGGGGATCCACTGGGGAGTAAGTGGATGAAGAGTAAATTCTGATGAAGGAACCAACTCATCTACATCTTGGATGGCCTGAAGGCGAGTAAACTTTCACCACATTTTCATTTCTGGGTGAATGATTCTTTTAAGATGTAAAGTTTCTACAAAGTTTTGGAATCATACCGCACAACTTGCGCTGCAGCTTTGGAGATAATGCATATCATCAGCATCCAAGTTTGAAAATTTGATAAATATGCTTGTTTCTACCTAGACTTCCCTCAGACATAACCAACATCGCCCTCCGCGATATGTATCTGGATAAAAAAAAAAAATATCCTGGTAACATAAGAAAAACGATAGCCAGATTGAAGCAAGACACCAGAGCTGGCCGCAAGTCAAAATTAGTGGAAACAACAACAACTAGAGAGCCAAGTTGTGGAGGTTTTGGAGTTTGATTTAGGTAACACAGTGAATGTACTGACAATGCAATAAGAAGAACCTGTAATTCCTTTCATGGGTTAGGATCCTCGGAATTATGGGTTCACTGCCAGTCTGTTCTCACTTACTATAGGAAAAAAAAAATCTCAATGGTTTTTGTACACAAAAACGGTTTTGAAGGCTGCAGTGACATATGGCTTTAGCAAGTACACAAGCAGCTCAAAGCCTCATGTGGCTGGCAGAGAAAAATCAAAGTATTAATTTCCCTAAACGAATGCCACAACGAGTTAAAAACAGACCCCAAACCTCACGTCAAAACAAAACTGAGGTGACAAATGCAGTAGAGGAAACTGGGGAGTGACAAAAAGCATTTTTTTCTAAAAGCATCAGTGTTTTGTTTGTGTTCAAAGCTTCACGTGTTAAAATAAAGATGATATACCTAAGTTTAAAATAAGTTATATTTATTAAGTGGTTCGCTGCTTCCTTTTGGAGATCAGAAGATGAGCAGTGCACATTTGGTTCAGATAGGAAGTATGTCACTCTTCCTTCTCCTCATATGTGGTCTCGTCAAAGGGCCGGTCCAATGAGGGAAGAACTTTGTGCCGCGAATACTTCAGCTGCAGCAGATCGCCTACTTCACTGATCACATCCAGCGCCTGAAAACAATCATCATGCTCCATTACTTTCATGGTTACACATGTAAGTCATAACATGCTAATGCTGAGAAGCAGCTGCCACCTACCATGCAGTACTTTAAAAGTTTGATATAATATAGTTGTGGCAATGCTAGTTGCATTATTTAGACTGCAATTGATACCATACAGACTTCTGGTTCAAGTTACCATTAAATGCACAAAATGTCCATTATTAAGTACACTTGATCATTTTTAAAGACATTTAAGTCTATATGCACTAGGGCGGATTGATATATTCTATATTCACGAGTAATTAAGCAACACTGTAAACAAAAACGCAATTAGATTTGGTAAGTTCAATGAATTGAGTCAAAACTTTGATCTCTGCTTGACATCTTTCACTTATTACAATGTTTCAGCCAAAAATGTTGATAAATACAGTTATTCCCATGCATATAAATAAAACTATTGAATATTCATATTTAAATGTCATTTACATGTGTGGTTTTTTTTGTCAAAACTAGATTTTTACTGTTATTTATTATTAGATTTTACTATTTGCATTAAACATTTCAAATCTAATTGACAAAAATGTCTGTCTGGTTGAAATGATGGTTTCTATGATTTTAAAATAAAAAATAAGTAGACAAAGCACAACACTTTCAAACAAAATAGAGGACAAATACATCAATTATACATACATTTCACCATAAGGCTAATTTTTTTTCATCTCTAAAACCTTCAGATTTTTGTTATGCACTTTGTACAATCTTAGTCATTTATCAATGGAAGAAATGCTAGAAAATATGTCAGAAGGTCACTGAATAAAATAATAATAATATGGATAAAAGCATGCAAAGGTGACAAAAATATATTGTGATATGATTTTTTTATGAAACTGTCCAGCTCTAAAACCTTTAAACTTTTGTTATGCACTTTGTACAATCTCAGCTATTCAGCGATGGAAGAAATGCAAGAAAACATGTCAGAAGGACACTGAAAAATGTGTTGACGTGATAACTGGTCACATCAAAGTGCACAGTGTTTTCTTAAGCACGGGGAGGGGGGCTGACGGCCGGTGTGCTTTTCACCATAGTTAAATCAAAGTGTCCTTGGGGAGGCAGATTAAGATGCTCTTTGATCTGCTGCCAGTGCAGACCCCTGTGGCAGGCGCTGCTTATGTAAACCCCTCAACGGCGGCCTCAGTCGAGACCTGCATTAATTTATAGCGCAGGACAGTTTGAAGAGGAGCCTGGAATTCTTTAGACAGTGATTATTTTCAAACATAAAATTTGTATCAGGTTTGAAGTACTATATTTCAGAAGATTGATGGACAGGGGTTTGAACTTGACGTACAGAGACGACAGCCGTTTCTGGTCTAATTCCTGTTGAAAGTCTTCCTTCTTGACATGTAAAGCACATTTCAACCAAACTCACCCTATGGGGCTCTGTACTTCGACTTTAACATCAGTATGTCATGAAGGCTCATAGTTTTTTCCATTAAGTCAACATATTCCATCGTAAACACTAAAATTTATGGCATGAGAAACAAAGCCTAGTAAAAAGGGTACAATGCTGCTTTGAAGTGAAAAGTAAATTATTGGATGTACTCGCTGTGGCGAGAAAACGAGTAGTTACCCTGTCCAGCATTTCCTTGGTGTGGGCCGCCGAGATACAGAAGCGGGCTCTGGACTCTATGATCGGCGTGGCTGGGAAGCCCACCACCACTACTCCAATGTTTCTCTTCAACATCTCCCGACCAAACGCCCTGGCAACACAGACACAACCTCATCAATTTTCAAGAAAACATTTAAGAAGTTCTTTCCAAACTAAGCTTTCCCTTATGCGCTTGTTTTTGTTCTATTATGAGGCACTACTATGAATCTATTATGAGTGTAATCCATTTGGATTTATTTGGACGTTTATAGACCTGAAACCTTGTTAAACAAAAAATTTGTCTTCAAGAGTATTACTTCACCTACAAATGAAAATTCAGTCATTATTTATTCACCCTTATGTCATTTTGAACCAGTATGTGGTTAAAAAAAAACAAAAAAAAAACAGAAATCTTTGGTAATAGGGGTGAAATAAAATAAAATGCGATTCTGGACCACAAAACCAGTCTTAAGTCACATAGGTATATTTGTAGAAATAGCCATCAAAACATTGTATGGGTCAAAATTATAAATTTTTCTTTTATGCCAAAAATCATTAGGATATTCAGTAAAGATTTCCTACCGTAAATACATCAAAACATAATTTTCCATTAATACTATGCATTGCTAAGGACTTCATTTGGACAACTAAAGACGATTTTCTCAATATTTTGATTTTTTTTTAGCACCCTCAGATTCCAGATTTTCAAATAGTTGTATGTCGACCAAATATCGTCCCATCCTAACAAACCATACATCAATGGAAAGCTTATTTATGCTTCAGCTTTCAGATGATGTATAAATCTCAATTTAAAAAAACCTTTGACCCTTGACAGGTTTTGTGGTCCAGAGTCACAAATATTACATAAAATAAATAAAAAAATAAATTAACTTTGAAAAAATCAACAAAAATTTGAAATGTTGTCCTGGAAACTTACTGAAACCAAGCTTTTGAAACTAAAACTGAAATCAAAATTAATTATAGATATGAGAAATATAAAAAAAATTATAATAATTAAATGACAAATGCACAGAAAATACTAAAACATACCTAAAATAAAATGTTTTTGCTACAGAAATGTAAATCAGAGACACTATTAGTGTCTTAAATGGTCTTATAATTGTGAGTTGCAAGAATAAAGATAAAAAATGACCTTAAAAATGCATTCAAAAGTAAAATGAAACCTGAAAATATAAAAATATAAGCCAATTCAAAATATTAATAAAATATAATTATAATAACTATAATAGTACATAAATAATACTAAAATAACACTAGAGCACAAAGGAGGAATGCTGTAAAGGATTAATAAAGTACTAGCAAAATAGTGCATACGACTTGTGCACTTTATTCTTTAACTTTGGAAATCTGAAGAAGTCAAATCATACATTTTATTTGATTTTCAGAGCTGCATATGGAGCTATCATGAGGCTTTAAAACACTTATAGTGCATAAGCTGTACAGACTTATTCTTTTTTTGGCGAATTTCTTTGTGGGATTATTGTATATGGGATTTGTGTGTGAACTGCTTCTTTAATATGTAGGATATTAGCATGCATGAGTATACTGAGAGATTGAAAAGAGAGAGGAAAAAAAAAAAAAAAAAAAAGACTAACCCGATTTTGGCAGGCATGTAGAGCATCATGGGTACCACAGGTGAGTCATTGTTGCCATAGATGATGAATCCCATCTCCCGCAGTCTCCTACGGAAATAGACTGTGTTTTCAGCCAACCGCTGGATACGTGAACGGCCTGAAACCAAGAAACACACCCAAACCATTAAGCTCAAGTTCTCAGAAAAAAAAAGGTGATTCTGTCCTCTGGCACTCCGCATCTTTTTCCACAGCCTTTCATGCGATCAGACAATTAAAATTCACTAAGCCACAAAACTCATTATTTCAGATAATAGGAAAGTCGACCACCTGAGCTATAAACTTTATACTTAAACCTCCACGATCGGTAGATCTAAAAACTGTTCAAGAAGAAATATTTAATACCTGCTGATTTTATACCACATTGTAACTTTCCCCCATCATATCACCAAAGCACATGCCCTTCGTACACAGAAAAAAAGTATCAGATGTTTACTTTCTATGCATCCAAAGTGCACAATTCAGATCCATCAAAGCTTGACGTCTAATGGCAGAAAGATTTTAATCAGCTGGCTAAACTACACCCTGGTGCTGCAGGTTACAGAAGCCTGCAACAATCCACTGTGTGATTGGTGCGGAAGAATGAGAATTATACTCCAAACAATCATGGTTCCAATAATCCTGACAAAAACAGGAAAATTAGTGTCTTGATTTTTCAGCAGCCCCCTCTTTAAGCAGGACGTATGTTCCCTGGGGGAGGATTGCTGAGCGATCCACGTCAATGGAGCTCTTAAAACACTCAGTCCACCGCAGTGATCTGAGAGCCACGCTTAAAGTCTTACGTTTCTGAATGCCTCGGTTCTGCTTCGTCAAACATTCCACGCATGCTAAAAGCATGTCATCCCGGTGTCATCCAGATGCCAAAAATCTAGCAATTGTCATACTTGCCGTGCCTGCAGGGTGATAAAACTACAAGATCCTGAAAATTTGCTGTGCTGTTATGACTTGACATTCTGTCTGGCCTTGTAATATTCAGCTTTTTAGTGGTTTTGCAAAACAAGGATCATAAAGAAAGAAGGGATCCCAAGGTTGAACAATTTGGCCTGGTCTATATGACGGGGCTATTGAGGTTCCATCTGATGAGCCCTTGTGAAAGGAGACTTGACTGGCTGTGAAACTGGACTCCTTCCTCAATCCCCCTATGTAAATTGGCCACTGACAGATAAAGCAGGTTCCACAAGTCATGACCGGGTCAGCCACTCCGTGGTAAGGAAATTAAGTTTGGCCAATGTGTAACGTTAAACACACTGGAAGCCCAGTTGTATTTGTGGTGATTCCCATTGGTCCCTTGCCCAACTAAAGTAGCACTATGAACTGTGGCAGCAGTTCTCAAAATGTTCATATCAAATCTTTTAGTACCAATTGGTTCACCAAAAATTAAAATTCTGTCATGATTTAGCCACCCTCATGTCATTTCAATCCTGCATGACTTACTTTCTTCAGTGGGACACCAAAGAAGACGTTCTGAAGAATGTTTCAACTGTTTTTGTCCATACAATGCAAGTCATTGGGATCCAAAACTACACTGACCATCATTGTATGGTCAGGAAAACACTGAGGCACTTTTTAAAACATTTTATTTTGTGTTCCACAGAAGATTGACGTCATATCATATAATATCATATTTTGTTTCATATCAACATTAATATATTTTGGATAAATCATGCAGCTGTGAGAGTGACATTAAAACCATATAAAATATTGCAATCCAAGTTAAACGCTAATGTTCAATAAATAAAAACATACAGTACTGTTAAAAAGTTTGGGGTCAGTAGGATTTTAAATACTTTAATACAGAAAGGATATATTTAATTGTTAAGAAAAATCAGTAAAGACATTTATAATGTTACAAAAGTTTTTTTTTCTTTTTAAATCTTTATTAAATCAAAGAATACTGTAAAAAAAACATTGCTGCAGTTTTTCACAAAAATATTAAGCATAATTATATAAAATGTTTCACCAAAGCAGCAAATCAGCATATGTGACCCTGAACCACAAAACTTAAGTGTCAATTTTTCGAAATTGAGATGTATACATCATCTGAGAGCTGAATAAATAAGCTTTTAATTTATGCATGGTTTGTTAGGATATGACAATATTTGGCTGAGATACAACCATTTAAAAATCTGGAATCTGAGGGTGCAAAAAAATCTAAATATTGAGGAAATTGCCTTTAAAATTGTCGAAATTAAGTTCTTAGCAATGCATATTACTAATCAAAAATGAAGTTTTGATATATTTACTGAAGGAAATTTACAAAATATCTTCATGGAACATGATCTCTACTTAATATCCTAATGAATTTTGGCATAAAAGAAAAATTGATAATTTTGACCCATACAATGTATTGTTGGCTATTGCTACAAATATACCCTAGCGACTTAAGACTGGTTTTGTGCTCCAGGGTCACATATTAGAATGATTTCTGAAGAATCACGTGACACTGAAAACTGGAGTACGATGCTGAAAATTCAGCTTTGCGTCAAAGGAATAAATGACATTTTAAAATATATTAAAATACAAACAGTTTAATTGTAGGAATATTCAAATAATGACTGTGTTTTACTGTATTTTTAATCAAATAAATGCAGCCTTGGTGAGCATCAGAGACTTCTTTCAAAAACATTTTTTTAACGGAATCCAAACATTTGAACTGCAGTGTGTATTTATACATTTTGAGCAATTTATTCAATACTAAACCTTATTTTTTCTGTTTAGAAGCGCTTAAAATTCCTAATCTAGTTTGATGCCCAAATTAAGCATAAAAGGTATTTTAAAAATGCAATTAGATATTCAAAATAAAACATGTAGAATAACAGAACAGATCACATTCCAGCAGCAACAAGAAGCAGAACTGCTCAGGAAGACGAGGAGTTAAATCGAGGTAATTTTGTCTGACAACCCTAACAATTAAGGAACCTGTAGAGGTTCTAATGAATAGCTACAGAGAATTAAAGAACTACGGCAACATCTCAGGTGAACAACTATGAAAATGAGCATCTGAAAGCAATAGACATTAACGGAAGTTCAAGCTGCCCAACACTGAGGCCATTGAGATAGCGAGCCAGGGCCGTAGGGCCTTGGGGGAGGGCGAGTGCAAAGAGGTGGAGTATGAGTCTCCAAAGTAAATCTTTCTGGGGTACCTTTTCAACAGCTAGTTTCACAACGCACACCCCCGCTAACTTCTTCCAGACCCAAAGCTGGAAGATCTGGAGCGAGAGGCAGCGAAAGGGACCAAAAGAGCTTCCAGATGTGGGGACTGTTTCCCTTTTTTGAAACGCCTAGTTCCTCCTTACTTCCTTTTCATCTGAAGGGAGGAGATAAGTAAAAGCAACAGGAGTTGAGGGCAGCTGATGTGCCGAAAGCCTCCTCACCCCGTACGAGGACCTCTCTGGACAAGGGCAACAGGAAGCAAAGCAGCTCCTTCCAGGCTCAAATCTGTGGCCTCAATCATTCATGGGCTGCAATGGCGCTCACTAGCTAGCAGCTGTCCTGATGCTGAAGTCCAAGTCAGCGGAAAGTGAACAGGGGATTTTACACCCGTTTATGGGTTGATTCATTTCACAGTCATCCACATACACTCTTCTGATCAGTAACATCACTTTTCCAGTGAATTCAAGAGACGTTTTACATTTACACTAGCATTCCAATTTGGGGTCAGTTAGATTTTTTTTTTAAAGAAACTAAAACTTGTATTTAGCAAGGACACATTAAACTAATCAAAAGTAATAGACATTTTATATATAAGTTACAAAAGATCTATATTTCAAATAAATGCTGTTCTTTTGAACTTTCTATTCAAAGAATTCTGAATTTCTGCTTCCACAAAAACGGTTTTCAACATTGGTAATAAGAAAAGTTTCTTAAGCACCAAATCAGCATATTAGAATGATTTCTGAAGGATCATGTGACACTGAAGTAATCGCTGCTGAAAATTCAGCTTTGCATTCACAGGAATAGATTTAAATTTGCATTAAAATAGATAACAGTATATTGTAAGATTACTGTTTTTACTGTACTTTTGATCAAATAAATGCAGGCTTGGTGAGTTTAAGAAACTTCTTTCATCAACATTAAAAATAGAAGTCTTAAAAACTTTTAAACGGTAATGCACATCCTATAAAATCCTATAATTCTTATAAAAATAGCATGCAGGATTTCAATTACATCTTATTAAATTAAAGGTAAATTTAAAGTCCAGCAACAAACAGCTAACATTATTGTGCTGTGAGGGAAAAGACGAGTATTTACAATGGAACACACTGGTTAAAAGGTCCTATATCTCATCATTTTCACAACTTTCAAAACTGTTTTATGGAGTTTTTAACTACTGAATTTTTATTTTATTTTTTTTGGAAAGACATGTCATCAGCTGAACATTCAGCGTGTTGTTAAACAACAGTATGATCCACCCTACTTAAATCCCTCACAGCCTCATTTTAATTCCTGTCATAAATGAAATACGGTGCTACCATGTATAATGTCTATAAGCCAATAATGAAGCCCATTGTTGACTTTCAGTAACAATTAGATGTTGCAGCTCTAGTCATTGATTGATGGATGCCAGTTAGGGTAGGTCAGCTGGTTTAAATACTTGCACAACAATGGAAGTGTCAAAGAAACAGAAGCACATCACCACATCTGGAATAACAATCCATTATCCTGCTTTAAGGGGGGTGTGGGTAAACACATTCTTACACCTAAAACATGTGTATCTGCCCTCTCTCACAGAGCAAGTCAACACCTCGAGACAAAGATGAATGTCCAGTGTTTGTCAAGTCCGCCTGTGTGTACAGAGAAGTAACCAGACTTAACAATGAGATCAGGTATGCTCATCACCACACACCACAGAAAGATAAAAATGCCAACTTGTGTAACTACTGTGACTTACGAGACAAAATCTTTCGAATTCTCAAATTTCTTCCCCTGAGAATGAGCAAGGCCAGGAATATTTCTTATCTGCTTGTTTGTGTGGGGACGCCAGGAGTTTTGGATGGTTTGAAAGCCAGATCTGCTCAAAAGAAAACTTTATTTCCCTTTAGGCCAAGGACACGTCAGACTGTGAAACCACTAGACTGTGAAAGCATCTGCATCTGTATTCAGAAACAATAAATAAATTGAAAATGTAGGCCAGTCCAGGACAAACCTCATTGAACTGAAAAAATAAAGTTTTTAATTTGCTTGTTTTTCCAGTAAAAATGTCTAAAATCCATAAAACAAGATCATACTTTATGCACTGTTGCTTCAAGTAATTTTAAGAGTTGTTTTAATAGACTATATTTTTGTCTTACTGCACTGACAGACTTTTTCACTTGTTTTTAACTTATTTATACTTCAAAAAGTAAAACCTGCCAGTGCAATTAAATAGAATACAATTGTATTAAATATTAAAGATACACTCCCTAAAAACAAGTCTTATTATTGTACACAGTGTTGCTTCTCAGCTAAACTGATCTTGTTTTAATGATTCTAAGATATTTTAACTGGAAAATATGGAATAACTAGAAAATATATACATTTTTAAAAAATTGACACTTATGACTGGTTTTGTGGTCCAGGGTCACATATAATGAAACAAATTCTACATAATAGTCATCCTGATTATGAAATCGGCTTCACTGACTAAAATTACCCAAGTACAGTGAAAATCCAAGTATGACATCCAAAGCAAACTTGGCAGATGAAAATAGGTGTCAAATTGCCTTCAAGAAATATTGAAACTATTTAAAATTGCATAAACTAGAAAAGTGGGATTGAAAACTTTTGTTTTGCCACAAAAGGAATGAAATGACACTTTATGAAAGAATATAAATTGTAAACCTGGCAGTAAATGAGTGCTGGAGGCAATTTGTCCACACTGAAACCACTTGTCAGATCAATACAGGGCGTCAAATCAAACATGTGGGTAAAACAGAGCAGATCAAGTGTGGCTGGAGTTGGATGCATAATCTGAGAATGAAAGGACCACAGAAAGCAGGGACGACTGAGTTTCAGTTCCCATGAGGATACACAGGATGTCTCCCAGTTGACCTTTGCTTGATTAGTTTTCTTTGTGCATCAACCCCCAACAAACCCACACAAACACTCTGATTGTTCAGGTCCACCTTTGTTCTCACTCTTAGATGCTCCAATATCAGTTAATCTACATAAATGTCATCGGTTAATCAGTAACCTGTTATTACTGCATGCATAAAAAGCTCCAAATGCACTCAAATACTTTTGCACAGCAATTCTTTGTAGTTCTGGATAAATACTGAATTTGTGTGGATGTGAAAAATGTTATATGAATGATTGGTTTTTGCTTCAAAATTCCTCCCAAAAAAATTAAAAATTAGTCAAATGCACTAATTTAAAATAACGGAGATGTATATTAATGTTATATGTATATGTTCTTATTTTAATTTAGAATTTTTAATGATCGTAACCTTTCAATAATTAGTTTCTAGTCTGTTCTCGATTGCCTGGGGAGAGACTAAAATACTGAATTAATTTCATTTGTTCTTGAAAATAAAAAATAATTATATGTAAAAAGCACCTTATTAATCCCAAACAAGAGCTGGATCATCTCATAGGTCAAGAGTTTTTTTTTTGTTTTTTTGCATCAATGTGGAATGCTGGTGAAAGTCAGGAAGTCCATTAGCAGGTGAAGGAGAAGAGAAAAGTCTCTGGGAGACAGCAAGATGTTCTCAGGAGACATCTTTAAGGATGATGGAAACAATAAGTCTTTGTAAGGAGATGAAAATAGCCGTTAGCCAAGCAAAGTAATACTCATATTAGTCATATTGAGCACTTCACCTAGACCCGGCAGACCGGTAGAGCCTGTTTGTTGTAGCTGCCAGCGTTGATTGAGTGGCAGGGGGAAAACAGGCAGTTTGGTGGGTCTAACCAAAGGGCCAGATCACACTAGTTACATGGGTAATTGTTAACACATTTCTGAGGTTTTAACTCTGAGCTAAATATTTTACCTGGACAGAGTCGGTGTACAGCTGTACAACTAATCAGTCTCATTTCATGAGCACTGGGAAATTGTATGAAGACAGACCCCCCCCCTCCTCGTCTCACTTCAACGTGATCCTTGAGAAATACTTATTTCAATTTCTGGGCCAAGTTTATCCAGAGCGCACAGAGCAAACAAACATAAAGTCTGTATTTTCACAGTGAAATGAAACAGCCAATAAAGCAAAGACAAGAACAATGGAGTTGACAAAGTAAAGGGACGCTTTCAGTGAATGATGTGCAGATGAGAACAGAAAATTACATATGGAGGAAGACGTGACTGTTTACTGTACGACTGATTGTCAGATGAAAAAAAAAACACACATTGGATAATTTTGCCTAACACCTTCATCTTGTGACTTCGTGACACAGCATTCTTGTTTGAAATGTTTGGCATCTTGATCTGTATCTATGCCACTTGTATTATCTGCTGCAATATGCAAGTTCTAGAATGGCACTTTGGTAAAAAAGAAAAAAAAAAACATCTGGCAGGTAAATAAGTGTACACATGTTATGTAAAGCAGCTTCAAAATGCTGAGCACCATCCATAGTACATCCTTGCAAGCTGCTTATTTATTTTTGGGTCAATCCTGCCACCTTGTGGTGCACTCAACAACACACAGTTGACTATTTACTTGCCTAAAATTTTTTTTATTTATATTCTGTCTTTGTTTACTTGCTCTCATGTCATTCCAAACACATGTGATTGTATAATTTATCTCTTCATCACACAAAGCTATTTTTATGGTGTTTTGTTTTTCTTCGGTTCACACTCATTAGGAAAAAAACAGCCACTATATTATTCAATATTTCTTCTTATGAGTTCTATGGATGAAATAAAATAACATGCTTTTGGAACAACATGAGGGCAAGTAAATGATAACATTTTTGGGTGCCTCAGATTCTGTAAATATTAAAAAATACAAAGAAAAATAAAGTAGGTAAAATAAAAGTAAAACTCACCTATTGTTGTTCCATCTTTCCCCATAATGCACTTCATAGAAGTGATGATTTGCTCCACAACAGGAAGCGACATAGAGGTGGCGTAAATTGCACTGTGAGAGTGAGTTCGCAGGTAGTCTATCAAATCCTAAAGCATAAAAAGCAAGATGTTTCATAATGACAAAATGCAAAATGTTCTGTCTGCTTTGTATATCAGTTAATCAGTTTTTCAAATGACTAAAGAAATTATACACTATCGGTCAAAACTTAGTATGTTTAAAAAAATTTATATTCAAATGACAGTAAAGATTTGTACCTTACTTAAAAAAAAAATAATGTTACACATTAAATCACATTATAATAATATAATAATAGCTTTTTACCGTATTTTTAGTCATTTTTAATAAATGCAATCTTGGTGATCATAAGAGATATCTTTAAAAAAAATATATACATATATATTTGCTAAACCTCTTTTCGCTTTTCACAACCTTTGTATTAAATAAAATCATAAGGAGAGTATATAACAAATTATTGTTTGGACTTCTGCTATTCGTAAAATTTATGAATTGGCACTTGAAATTTATACCTTCCTCCCTCCTATGTATCCACCAGCAGCTCCGAAGCTCTTTGTGAAGGTGCCCATCATGACCTCTACATCTTTAGGGTCCAATCCAAAATACTCCACCACCCCTCGACCGTTGGGTCCTAATGCCCCGATACTGTGAGCCTCATCCAGATAAAGATAGGCCTTATACTTCTTTTTCAGGTCTATAACTTCTGGCAGCCGTATAATGGAGCCCTCCATACTGAGTAAATAACAGGTTATAGTCCATTAAACTTTGAAATGTGTGGCAATTAATTTGATCGTTAAACTGTCAAGAATGTACATGTGGCAACATGTTCCACACTTGAGAAAGCCACAGAAGTACAGAATGCACATTTTCAATAATTAAATAAATTTGACATAAACAAGAGAGTTTAATCACCTGTAGATGCCCTCCACAAGAATGAGGATTTTCTTCCAGGGTCGATGTGTTCTAGGCTGACCATGAATGATAGCGTCTCTGAGCAACTTCTCCAGGCTCTGCATATCTGCATTTAAGCAAATAAAATGTTTAACCCAGAGTAAAATAACTACAAATACTTTTTTAAATTTGTGTAAGGCTTTATTCATAAAAAATAGATTAAATGGCATGATATTGGTGATGTAAACTACTGATAAAGTGGTTTTCATTCATCAGCCATATACTAACTATGTGGTATTTCAGGGTCATAGTGTAGTAAAATGTTATCTGTGTCTTTGGTCATAATTTAAGAAACCATAGCACATAAATTCAATACAAAGCGTCAGTGCAAGAACTGCTTCAAGCACTTCAGTTATAAGCAATCAGAGTCCTGCTGAAGTTTCCCCAAGCCTCTACAATCTGACTCAAGAGTTTCAAGGACCATTACCTATTCACCTCAAGTTACTTTATCAATTTAGAAGCTCATTTATTAATCACTGACAGTCATCTGTCCAAATTGCCAATTTAAATGATTCATTTAGAATAACACAGCTGAAATGCGATGGAGAGCTGACCTTTCCAGTGATAAAAATTTGTATTCATGGTGTTTGACTGGACATTAACCAAAATGGCATTCAGAAACAAGTTCAAAAACAATCCAGAATACAAATAGGTAAACTTCAGGACCTCAACTTGGGTCAAGGTCTGTCAATCTTCCACTCAAGCAGTTGCAATGTCACGCTTTGTGTGCATTGGAGCTGCACCAAATGTTCATTCTTTACCTTTGTGCTGTTAACAGCTGTGAACAAGGACTGAGGCATTAAGATATGGTGATGATAAGATAAGATATGTGCCCGTCAGTGTAAACTCACTATTGTGTTTAAAGACCCGGATGGTGGAGCCAGACAGCCGGGCTCCCAGTACCAGAGAGGCATGGTTCAACTCGTCACTGAGAATCAGACATCCCTGCAAACAGAACAAACTGTGTCAGGTCACTGTAAGAAAATGCATTTATTTAATCAAAAATAAATGTAAATATTAAACCATTTTAAATATTTTAAAATGACATTTATTCCTAAATCATCCGTTATTCCATTCTTCATTTTGACAGATCTTTCAGAAATTATTCTAATATGCTGACATTTCTTATTATTATCACAGTTGAAAACAGTTGTGATGCTTAATATTTTTGTGGAAACCATGATGTTTTTTATATTTATGATTGACAAAAAGTCCAAAAGAACAGGATTTATTTGAAATTGAAATACAAAATTGAATGCATCCTCGCTGAATAAAAGTATTTGAATAGTAGTGTATATAAAAAATCTTACAGTTTTTAATTAGCTTTTAAAATGATGCCTTTTAAAAATGCGAGCGAAAGCTTTTTTGCTGCTTCTTTTGTCTCCGTTTTTTGTAATGCGTGACTTTCCCCATATTACGCATCCTTTGTTCATCAAGTAGTTTCGATCATGTAAATCTGGAAAGTCAGGCATTTTAGTGCTAAATCACTAGACCTCTCTTGGCCTGCAACAGGAAGTGAGGTTAGGAAATCTCTGTGGTGCAAGTTTCCTGTGGCGATTTAGTTTTGTCTTATCATGTGCATTCCATTGTGTGAGCTACACAATCTGTTTGAGTTGGAACCGGTGGTCTATGTGTGCCATTACAGTAATCTCCTCCCTCTGCACTGGTGATAAAATATGACACATCCACCCAGTGTGCTTAAACCAACAAAGGAAAACATTCACACACCAGAAACTTATGTATCAATTAAACAAGCAGTGACAGGTCAAGGTGGGATCCGCCTGTGCTGACACTCCCATGAAATTTAGGAGTTGCCAGGGTGGTTAATCACAGCAAGAGATAGGGACAGATGATAAAGAGAGATAAAGAGGAAACTAAACTGTCTAGTGCTTCAAACCTTGCCAGCTAACGCAGGAATGTTCATGGAGTTGGTTGCAAACCCCATGCCAAAAGCCATAGCCGACTCCACTCCCAGGAATGACGCCACCAGTTTCTCCAACTCTTCATGCCTGTCGATGTTGCCTAAGCAAATCACACAAATAAATCAGCTAATGCAAATAAACACTCAGTTACTATAAACAGTAGCTAGAGAAGCAACACCTGTGTTTATTTCGAAAGTTAAGTCATCCTAGAAAGCTCCCACATAAGCCCATAAAATAACTAGATTCAAAGAGAGCATGAAGTGAACAATTCATTCCTGTTATATGTTTCACTTTTAAAACAAATCTTAATCAAAATGTCATAACTTTCACCATTCAGTGAAAACGACAGACTTCTTTCATTACTTTCAACCATCTTCTCCATTTGTTTAGTCCACTTAAAACCTGCCCCTTTCTTACAATCAACAGGAAGCTAGTATTCAACTGGGGTGTATTCCAGAAAGCAGGTTATGTGACATACCCGGGTAAGTTTGAGGATAAGCGAGCAGATAAACTCGGCTTTCGGTTCCAAAATCGGAGGTGACTTTTAGGGTATGTAAGTAACCATAGTAACTTGCTCTCTGAAGATAACCTGCTCCGGAGCAGGTTATGTTCAGGGTTAGTTCACTTCAGTGCTATCAGTGCACGTGTGACATACTGACCAGCCTTCAGTGGGCCTGACAGATAACGCACAACATTATATAATATTAGATTATATAGCTTTATATATATATATATATAAGCGCTGATATAAGTAATAAATAAGGTAATATATTATTCTAATATGGTTATTTTATTTATTTTATTGGCATATATAACAGTTATCTGTATAAATTATAAAACACTATGACCAGGTAATGTTTAATTTATTATATATATTTATTACATTTTATATTATCATCTCACACATGGACTGGCATTTTCTATAATGTATTTCTATAATAAAAATACATATCTGATATGACTTAATATATAATTAATTATAGTTAGCATCAAACTAAAAATAGAAGTCATATTCTCAAGGATTAAAGATTAAACGGGGGAAAAAAATTATTACACAACCATCAATTAGGTGGCGATATGCACTAAGCATCTAAACGACCATTGAATAAAAGAAGAAGAAAGAAACAGCATGGTGCGCTTTTTCTTAGCGTCCGTTTCCATAGTGACTCGTCGATCTGTTGAGAATGTCTTGAGTCTTAACCAGGAATATACTCTGTGTTGAATGAACTTACTCCCGGATGCGTTTTTGGAACCACATACCTCGAGTAAGCAAGGTTTGGGGTTAATCAACCCAAAGTTCAGGGTTTAGCTGAAGGTAAGTTAACCGTGCTTTCTGGAATAAAACCCTGATCTGCCTGTATCTAATCATCAACCAATAGACAAAACCAAGACTCCCGCCCAGTGTTGCCAAGTCCACAGTTTTTGCCGTGGCTTGTTTTTCATGTATGCGGGTTAAAGTGACCCCAAGAATGTGATATTTATCCCCTGGAATGAGAATTTTACCAGAAGAACCCCGCCAAAAAACTTGCGTTTTACCCCCCAGGATACAATTTTTACTGTGGGACCACCCAGAAACGCGATTAGACTAGTTTTGGGCTAAATAGCAATTGGGCTAGTTTTGTTGTGAAAACCTAGCAACCCTGCTCCCACCCTACATTTTTCTTATTTTTTGATAATCTGTTATACTTGGATGTAGGACTCGCAATACAGAAGAAAAGATGTGTCACAATTCAGTTTCACTGCAAATCTTTTTACACTAACCAACACAAAATGTGTTGCCAATGTTGGAGACAATCTGAGAGCCTTACCAATATTTTTCTAATATTGTCTAAAATCTAGAAGCCAAAGTTCTTTAATTAGCATGCTTAGCATTAGCTGTTCCACCGTTTATCTGGTAAAATTCTCTCAGAAAAGTTGAAAACGTATAAATTCCTCCCCCAACTCTGCTGCTAAAGCCATATACACTCAGACAGATGTCTTAGACACATCTAAACTATGTTTTGAGACATTTTGTGAGCGCTTCTCCACAGGATTCCTCAAATCAAAGTTAAGTAAACTGTAGCCTTATAATACAGAACATTCACAAAGGAGGAGGAGTTTTTGCACTCCACTGTACTGTTTTTCCATTGTTTTCTATGTTAACATGCGACAGATGGACACGTTTGACCATTGCTACTGTGTCTTGCACCTTTTGCAGCGTTTCACGCATGGCACTGCACTGTAAAAATTAAACTTCTAAAAAACATGTTTCTAGATCTAGTGTTTATTTTTACATTCCACTATCATCTGTATCACAATTTTAAACACAAAAATGCTTTCTGTGCGACTGGCCCTTAGTTCTACACACTTTTTCTACACTGCACACTTTTCCTTTCTAATCTACACAATTTGAGCTATCAATAATGTCAGCAGCACAAATGGCACATGGAATGAGTGGCATGCCTATGTTTAATGCTTAAATGTGCCTAATGGACATTTATGTCCAAATATTTCCCAAAAAGCAACAGTAACTAATAAGCGCTCACCCATTTCCTGTCTAGTGCTGGCCACGCCCACCCCAAATTTCACCGTCAGCTCTCCAGCAGCTGTGGCACAGGTGCCTGTGTTCTCTGCAAAGCCCAGATAATTATACGAGCCAAGGTTTATCACATCCTTCACCACTCGCCCGGTGTACCTGAAAGAGCACAATACACTTGCGTAAGATTTCTTTTGATCCAAAACTAATCATTGACGACCCTAGACTGGATTGTAAGTCTCATGCAACCTCATATTTCAGGTTATAATCAAGTCCTTTCACTAGCAGCCTTACTTTTGAAAGCTTATTGTACATTGGCTTGAAAGTGACCTTGATATTATAATCATTAGATTAATGCAGCTCTCAGCTTGGGAGGTAAAACAGTCAAAGACGTGGTGTTTTTTCTTGTTCAGGTCCAAGTCGGGCTACTTACTCAAAGGTCCAGTTGTAATCATTGGAACTGCGCTCAACAAGGTCAAACGTGGCCCCAGGAACACTGCAAATGGGCCTGTTCCAGCTGTCCCGAATCCTCATGTATAAATTCCTTGTGTAGAAATTCTCAAAGTCTTGATAAAGTGAAACAAAGTCCTGGACAAAAAAGAAAAGAAAAAAAAGAACAGATTCACATACTTGAGATTTTTTTGTTCACTACCTGAAAACAGCTCCTTACATTTGGGCGACTAAGTTGACTTGGATCCAGTATTTTAGGAAGAATAGCATCCATCAAAGGCATGTAGAAAAAACAGTGCAACCTTTCGGTGCCCTAAAGTACTTTACAGTAACGGTAAACTGCACAATATCCTTCCTCTGACAAAATAACCTCTTCCTCTCAAACTTACACCAATACCATAACGCTTTACACAGCTTTATGGAAATTACACCATTTTTTCAGGCATATGAGTTTTCATAATTTAAAAACTACTACTTTTTGTAATTTAATCTTTAAAAATGTTCCTTATAACATGAAACTACCAGCAAATTTTACAATAAACCACTTTATTTATAATAAAAAAAGTTTCCTTTTTACATTAAAATTAGTACACTAGTACCGTTCAAAATTTTTGTTCTTGAAAGAAGTCTCTTATGACCAAGGCTGCATTTATTTAATCAAAACTTCACTAAAACAGTAATATTGTAAAATATTATTACAATTACTTTTTTCTATTTAAATATATATTAAATGTATTTCTTTCCTGCTGAATAAAAGTACTAATTTCCAAAAAAAATAAAATAATTTTGATCTGTAGTGCATATATTTGCCTTCTTTCCACTACGTACACATGACAATGTTTACCTTCTGCTCCTCCCTTTCTCTGGCTATGTGGCATTTTTCTATTTTCCACTCCCTCATGAAATCCCGCAGATATCCAAAGATCGTGAGGATGCCGTAGCCCATATACGTGAGCACAGCAACCAGCATGGGAGTTTCCTCAAAGGACTCGATGAACGGCCTGCTGTAAAGTTCTCCATTGCATGCAGCATGATAAACCTGTAAAGCAATACCCATTAAAACACTGTAGTCATGATACCGTCACATTGTAGTTACTGATTAAAAGACTTGTACGATTCAAACATTTACAGAAACAGATTCCTTTTGGTTACTTTAACAGTTTAGTACAGAAACAGTGGCAAGCTTCATTCATGGACACTATGCAAAAGTCAGATTAACTTGAACAGTTTCAAAGTTTGGCCTCTCATTGTCAAAAACTCTGTTACTCATGGTGACCAAAGGATCACACACACGTTTTGGACAAAACAGATGAAGCAGTTAATTCAAGACCCTGTGATTTGCAGGCACATGTGACTAGTCATGCTCCACTAACAAATACCACGGAGTCTAGCAACACTACTAACATCCACGTGAGCTGCCACCAACTCCAAGACAGCAGCACAACTTTGCATTCAGTTGCAAGGCTGAAAGCGCCTTCCAGGAAAAGTCTTTTGAAAAATGCGTGACAACAGATTTGTAAAACTTAGATGTGTGTGATGTACCATTGAAAGCTGTTGCTGAACATTACAATGGATAGCCAATCAGAAGAAGTGGAAAGAGCTGATATAGCTCTACAATACAGTTTAGTTGGATAAACAAAGAAGTTGTGACACTAAAAAAAAGTACAGAATATCTTGGAATAGATGAAGTTTCCCAATCAAAAAACTGACAGTACAGGAGGCACATGACAGAAATTCCTAGAACTTTAACTTGAATTCTGATTTGCTTACAATCACCCGCACAAGAAACTGGTATGAGATCAAGATCTTGACTTGACTTCCTCATTTTGTGCAGTGCATGTTTCTGTTTAGATATACAATCCATCGATAGATTTATTATCTATAAACTAGTGCGGTCAAACTATTAATCTATTAAACTATTAAAATATTAATCGCATCCAAAATATAAGTTTTTGTTTACATAATATGTGTATATATATATATATATATATATATATATATATACACACACACACACACATACACACACACACATATATATATATATACACACATAAATAAACATAACATATATTTATTAAATATATACATGCATGTGTTTGTATTTATATACACATCATATATATATATATATATATATATATATATATATATATATATATATATATATATATATATATATATATATATATATACACATGATGTGTATATAAATACAAACACATGCATGTATATATTTAAGAAATATATGTTATGTTTATTTATTAAATATATTTATATATAGTATAAAATATAAGAATATTAAAATATAAATGTATAAACAAGCAAATATTTTCAAAATATATACTGTATGTGAGAGTATTTACATACACATAATAAATATACACAGTATACATACATATATAATGTAAACAAAAACTTTTATTTTGCATGAAATTAATTGCGATGAAATAAAATCTAGATGTTAATATTAATAATGTTTAAGTATGACTTAAACCCATGGTATATGTATTATAAAGACTAATCAAATACAGGCTAAAAGTAGAATTTTATTAGAATATTATTCTTTTTTGATCAATCTATAGATCTATTTTTTATAACTTTAAATAAAAAATATACTAATATACCTTTAATATACATAAACTACATACAGATTATAAATTATAATGTACACTAGTCCGCATCTGAAGTGGATCAAAACCTTTCAGCAAAGTTGTCCTAAAACCTCAAATCAAAATGCATTCTTGTCTTAGCACAACTTTCATGAACTTTTTGATCCACTTCAAATGTTGACTACTGTATATTACTAAAACTACTACAGTGTTTTTATACAAAACAATACATATAAACGTAGAATCTAACTACATATATATATTTACTATAACTTATATACTAATATGCACCTCCATTTACATTAGTATAACTAGTAATATAAAATGAAATATTCACATAAACTACACACAGACTATAATTATAAAGTATAATTTATTTATAATTACATATAAATCTATATTAGGGAGTATAACTGTATTATGGAGAGGAGGGCTAGTTGTCACATTACTTGTCCAGTGAATTTTTATCCAATTTTTTGGTTTTATATTTAAAAGTCCTTGAAGTAAAAAAAAAAAAAAAAAGTCGTTAATGTTAAGACACTAATATCTCGACTTGCCGTTTTCAATGCATTTGACTTACATTAATGCAAATGCAGCATGAGGTTGCACATTAACTTTCTGGTTCAACAAACACAGTTTATCCAGACGAGTTTTCACTTATGGAAATATCCCATTAACCACATCATCATATTTTTGATGCTGCGATGGCCAGGGCTCATAAAACAATATTATCAGGAGAAAGTCTACATCTCATCTGGCTGTCAAACTTTACTTTTCCACATGTGACCATGCCATAAACAGCTAAACTGCATGTCATGCACTAACGGAGCACACACAGTATTGAGAACAGCTGCTGTGGGTTGCCATACATCATCATTTTCATCGAACAGCATATTGCAATATATGAAATATTAGCAATGCAAAGATCTCAATGCATGGTGTGGCCTCACCTTCTCCTGCTTTTGATACTGATGATGGTGATGATGCTTCTTCACCATGCCATTTCGTCCTGGTTTCACACCATTCGCTGCATGACAATCCTCATTTTTATTCCCCGCGCTCTCAGTCATACTTATCTAAGACTAAACACATACAATCAAATGCATGAAGACGGGAAGATGAAAATGAGTCGGTGATCAGGGCGACGCGCGTCACCGCTACCCCGAAACACATAAGGAGAAACCTGAAATTCCAGCCTCCGCATCCGGAAATCAACGCCCCGTTAGTCGCGCCAACCAATCAGAGCGCAGAGTTGAGATATTGGGCGTGGTTTGTGGAGCAAAGGGCGTGGTCCTCCTCTCGCTTCTGCTGCTGGGAGAAATGAACTCTAGTAACCTTTTTGTGTTTCACCTGTCTGGCCCTGCATAGCTCGAATATTTGTCTGATGCTCGCAGCTGCAAATCATATCAGATCAATTATAAAATGTGAACAAGCTAAGATAATGTTTTTGGGCTCGGTTTTAAATTCAGGCAAACAAAAGCAGGAAGAAGCAACGTGACAAGATTAACACATCCACTATTGCATTCATGTTTTTTCTCTTTACACATACGTTTTAGCAAATATTGCTATCAAGCTACTTCCCCATGCATAAGGGAAATTCAAGTGAATGGATGAAACCTTTTTTTTTTTTTTTTGTACTGTGTATTTTATAGTATAGATTTATATAAATTTAAGTATTATCATTTTAATACCAATTATAATGATACATTACACTGTAAATTACTAAAAGCTTAAATTAATAGAATATACAATAATATAAAAAATATAAATTTAAAAAAATAAGAAAGGTAATATAAAATGTATTATTATATAGGGGAGACGGGCTAGTTTTCATATAATTTCAATCTTTCATTTCTCAAGGTAGGTTTATTTTTGAAAGTCAATTTCTTTGCATACATTAAAAACTGGGATTAGTGATATTTTAGTTTCATTTAGACTTTTTATAATTTTTTTAAATAATATTTTGAGTTAGTTTTTATTTTTATATTTTCTGTTTCCATTTTAGTAAGTTTTTGTAATTTTGTCATTTGTTTTTGTTGTTTTTATTAGTTTGAAAAAATGTGTATACACATTTTTATTTCAGTTTTAGTTGTTGTTTTCTAGTACATCGTTAATTGTTATTTCAAGAAACTTTTTTTTTTTAGATTCAGTTAACAATAAAATTATATGGGGTAAGTTGTCATAATGTAACTTACCATTTTTCAAGCTAACTGATAAATAAATAAATAAATAGATATATAAATAAATACATAAAAATAATTAAGGAAAAAGCAGCATAATGCAGAAATATTATATATATATTTATATATATATATATATATATATATATATATATATATATATATAGTTTAACCGACAACTGTTACAAAATGATATTGATGATATTGGAATTTAGTGCAACATAGACACTAGTGAATAGTCCAAATAAATTAGATAATTTTTTTATTGCTTTCACACATTACATTAAGCAGACGTTTTTATCCAAAGCAACTTGAGACAGTACATCACTCTGCTAGGATGGAGTAAACACTGGGGGCCAGTTGGTGTCTCCCTTACATCACCGGCCTTGCAGTTTGTCTAGGTAAGAACTATGGGATTTTGCCTGAATCAGCGCATTGCACTTCTCAGACTACACCCTGTGTCTTCTGCAGAGAGTAAAGCTTGTGAACGCCTCTCCCAACCGCTCTTAATTCATAAATGGTTATTTAAAGTCAGAGGCCCTTCCCTCTGTTTTCCTCACAATGACATCAATGTCGCTTTGAACTTGTTTGTGAACAATCTGGAAATCAATAATCATATAAATGAATGAATAAAAACACAATCTCTTGCTGCACAAGCAAGATAAGGTTGTATTGTGTTCACTCATTAAACAATAGCTGCCATTTTCTGTTCAAAACAAGACTGTAGTAGAACACATTAACCCCCTGCATGGGAGTGATACATGGGCAATGATATGAAGAGTGAAATATGAGGGAAAATATGAGTGCACAAGTTCGGTAAAGCCTCAGGGATAGTCTAACTGGATCATGCACTGGAGTCATTACTCTGCGATAAAACATCTGTGAGGTTCAATGAACAACAGGCAGAGCTGTAATCACCATTGACATTGAGAGGGACATGCTGCTTCAAATATTCACATTAGTGGTCGACAGATGATTTTTTCCCTAAATGATTACTTTTGATGCTCCCAGTCCTGCATATGTAGTGAGATCTTTGATAACAGACATTAGCGTACATATTATATTATATAAACGCATTTTATCTTTTACCTGGAGCATAATGGTTTCTGAACAAAGTAAAAAATAAAATATGTATAAAATATATATATATATATATATAAACCCATTTTATTTTCTATTCATTTTATTTATATTTCATTTTTATACACCCATTTTATTTTTTAAATATAATCGTATCTTTTTTAACAGATAAATTATGCCCATATAACATTTTATTTTTAAAATATAAATTAATAAAAATGATGTTTTAAAATATTTATTAATATATATATATATATATATATAAAATAAAAATGTCATTTATTTATATATTTTTATGTTTATTATAACTAACTTTATTTCTTGAAATTTTGGCATATTATTTCTACTAATTGCGATTGTGACCAAATATCTCAAAATATGATATACCTCAAAACTGTGACTTTATTTCTCAAATGTGACATAATATCTCACAACTGAGTCTCTTGTATCTCATAATATGATGTTAAATATGAAGAAAAAAGTGACTTTATAAATAAAATAAAATAAATAGTATGCTGTATTTTAATGTTGACCTAATAGCTCAAAATGTGAAATTAATTATCTAAAAATGCAACTTTTTGTGCTTTTATTCGATTGTTTATCAAATGTGTTAACTCTCTTATGTTCTTGTGTTTCAGCATACATGCTATCTTGACTCTCCCCTTCCAGGCAGACTAGGATTTCTACAGCCCCACCAAGAAATCTTTGCCAGAAACATTATACACAAGCCCTTTATCTCTGCTCTCCCTTCTTTTCCACAGAAGCCGCTCTGTTTAATTAATAAAAAAGAAACAATAAAGGAAAGAACTGTCGAAAAGCAGTTGCCCCAAGCCTTTAAGAGCTCTAAACGCTCGTTTTCCCCCTACTTCATCTTCTTGCTGCATTGACTTTTCACACACTGATCCTGGACTGTGGTTTATATAACCGTTTGGGTAGAATGTCACTCAAGGAGATTGGTGTCAGCGCTGATAACGTACCAAAGTGATCGGAGCCCGAGATCTCGCCACCTAATTATGGAGCCTCTTGCCCGACGTGCATCTGGAAGGGAGTGATAAGAGGAATGCAGCTGATGGGAATAAAGCGTTTCTGAGGAGGGGGGTTTCAGAGGCAGGCAGGGGTACCACAGCGTTCTATCTCTCTCCGCCTGCTTAGATTCATGTTTGCTACTGGCTCCGAATGCATTGGAGTTGGAAAGTGAGTGGGAGAGAGAAGAGGAGATAAGGGGAGAGAGGGATACTGAGTAAAGGTAGCCATTTTCTTAAGACACGTCGCAGTGCAGATGAGATGTGGCGTTTTGACTGAAACTATATGAACAACTTCAGGTTTATCACCTTTCGCTGCCCATAATAACTCATCAGTCTAGCTGCTGTGTCATTCATTCAGTGGAATCTACCTTCAATACGCTCATCTCATGTCAGGTACATTTGATGCAACAAACTGCCTACCTTAGGCTCATTTTGTGTATGATAATGTCTCATATGGACAAAAATATATTTGTTTTAGCCAAAATATACTTCAAATAAATGTTATACACTGCAAACAGCATGGCTTAAGTAAATACATTTTTCAAATTTAAAATATAATAAAATGTAAAAGATAAATGTATGCAAAATATCTATTTCATTCAGATAGATAGATAGATAGATAGATAGATAGATAGATAGATAGATAGATAGATAGATAGATTTTACATATATAAATATTAGGGGATTTCCCCATTTTACCAGCACACTTTTAATTTAGCTGCACAATTTGAAGTATGATTCATGTTTGTAGCAGACATGAGGCAGGGCAAATTACGCATTTTAAGTTTAATGCTTTGGATTATGAGTTTGTTTAAATCCCAATAGTAATTGTGATGTTTGATTTGGCAAGCGCTACTAATAATTTGGCCCCTAAAGATGCTGGCTGTTGATTTATGTTGTGTGTAGCTACACATCCCTGTTACATAAATATGGAGATAGGCTGTTCCACACGATGATGTCGAACGCCAGAAACATGTCATATGGATGATGAGTATTCAGTACACGTGGAAAACCCCCATTATCAACCCCTCGCTGCCGCTCTGGGATAACACACGTGACACCAGAAAAAAGGCCTACATTACAAACCATATTCTGAAACCTATTACACCGAACAGAGAATTCACTGAACTGAATAGGCAGAAATGAAGGATCATCAACAGTCCAACTCATCCAATTGGATTCTCCTCTCTCCCAACCTCCAGATCCTTCTTTTCTTGTTACAGGAAGGAAAAGCTGGAATGGCTTTAGCCAGCACAACACACTGGAGCCGATGCTGAACTGCTGGAAGTGTTTTGGATTCCCCAACACATACATTCCAGCTTTCATTTCCTCTGGCTTTCCTGTTTGCTTTAGAACATTTGGAAGGGAACTTCTCTCTTCCTGGCCTCCTTTATCAGATGATGACACGCAGGGCTCTGTAAAAACAAATGCAAATCACCGGGAGCCTCTGGAGTGGCCTCTGGAGTACATATGTTGTAAATAAAACAGTATGAGTATGTTTTACAAGAAAAAAATAAATAAATGAGTAAATAAGTAAATAAATATATATAACACACACATATACATATATATATACACATGTATATATATATATACATATATACATATATATATATATATATATATATATATATACATATATATGTTATTTTGACTAGGTTAAAAAATAGCTAACTAACACAATAAAACAATAAAAACATGAAACAAAATATACATATTTTTGAAAAAAAAAAGTACAGAGTTATCTGTTTTTGCAAATAAACTCATATATACACACACACACACACACATATATATATATATATATATATGCACACATTTTTATTTTTTCATTTATGAATGTTTGAAATGAAGTTGTAAATTTTGGAATAATTATTTTGTACATGTATATGAGTATATGTATATATTATTAAATTACACACACAGCAAAATTACAGCATATTTTCACTAAAAATATATGTACAAAATTCTTAAAATATATCTAACAAAAATATGTTGTGGGAAAAAAACATTTGATAATGGAACAAGAAAAATAAACCTAATTCAAAAAATATTATCAGAAATGGTCTCATTATGCTTTTTCAGTAAATTTATCTTGTTTTAAGGTCATTTAAACATATTTTATATGGGAAAAAAGACATTAATATAAATTAAGAAAACTATTTTTGCAGTAAACACACTGTGGAATGATGAGGAATGATGCCTGAAATTGATCAGTATATGGGGAAACATTTTCATCAGAATTTAGATTTGATAATTTCTTCCTTTCTGCATGATGATAGCACATTTCTTCCAGCAGCGAATGATTTTTAACCTTTATGCAATGGTGTTTACAGAAAATGGTTAATTATCACAAATATTATGCAGTGGCATATTTTGGGCCTAGTTTTGATTGGAAATGCCAACTGCAAAAACAGGTTTTATTGTGTAGAGCAAATCACAGATGATGACAGTATCTTATCTGATTAAAGTGTTTAATTCTTCCACAGTGTTCTCTGACTATCAGATTCTGAAGCATGTGTGTAAACATGTTTTTACTTAAGCCGCTTGTCCTCAGGGCACAATCAAGCCCAATAAGAGCACCTGCTTCGATTTTTCTTCAAATGTCCTTTAGGGGACGCTAATGGACCACAGCATTCAAAACTACTTTCAGTGCACGGGTGAATATTAGGCTATTTAAGATATTGCAAATGCTTAAAGATTTTTACTGTCGTTTAAACTATAAAATATAATTAAAAATAACAAAACAAGATAAAAATTAAATGCATTAATTTACATACAATTTTTTTCACAGCTTCTACAGTAAAAATCTGTTTTATTAAAACATATTTATCAGCCAATGGAGCAAAAAGTACGGTGCAAAATTCTCTATAATTTTTTTTATTAGGTAGCCTTGAAAGTGTGCTTCATGTGATAATATCTAAATTAACTGGATTAATTGAAGTGCAAAATACTATTCATTATGACTCTGTTTTTAATCAACGAGTATGCTGTTTCTTCATCTCATAACAGATGAACCAAATTTTCCATAGTTTCCTATCACAAGGATGTACAAATACAAACCCTTTGTTCTTTATTTTAGAGCCTAAAAGAGCTGTTATGACCCAAATAATGTGAAAGGTAACATAGTCACATCAAAGCTAACACTGCCGTCCACGCTGCATACAGCGAGCATCTATAATGTTCCTGGCGCACTACATTACTCTCTGTGTCTAACCTGGACCCAATTACAGGGGCCCTGGAACAATTTCACAGAGCTTGTGTGGCTACTCAGCAGATAGAGTTGCCATGGGAGCCAGTGTGATTCAAAAAGAAAAATTACAGGCTGCCAAAAGGGAAAGAGAGAGACAGAGACAGAGAAAATAAAGAGCATTTTGCTCTTCCCAACATGCAAGATATTAGATAAAATGTAAACAATTGTCTTTTCACCTTTAGCTGAAGTCTGAAATATCATAGTTAAGTACATGTCCAAACCACCCACTTCCTAAGACGCAGGATGATTTTCAGATATGGAACATGTGAAATTTAAAGGAACTTAAATTGTGAAATTACAGAGTTTACATTTATGTATGCGTGTATGTGTTTAAGTAGTGAAAATGCTAAAAATATCTTAAGTGATGCAAAATAATAGTATCTTTTTACTGTAGTTTGGACTGGAAATCAATTATTTGTGCAAATCTAGTTTATATTAAATACATTGGTCCATAAATTTCAGTTCCATGATATATTTTAAAGTACTATTGTATTACTATGGTAAAAAACTTGGAAACACCATATTTTTTGGATCATATTTGTAGGTTTGGATACATATCATAGTCAACGTATCATACATATCATAGTCATTAATATCATAGGTGAATTTTAGTACCACGGCATTCAACATGGTACAATACATGTCCAAAAGCTATGAAATCATCATTGTACCATGTTTTTTTATGGCTATGGTATTACCATGGTACTGTTTTTTGTAAATTACATGACATTGCTAAAAAAAAAAACACCAGTAACACCACAATGCTTTTTGTACTTATTTGGTGGTTGGAAAACCGTGTAAATATCATGAATACCATGGTGTTTGATATGGTAAAAGCCATGATGGTACCATGGTACTTTTTGTGACAGTAATCCATGATACTGAATTATTATCATATTCACATTCTGCACCATAGTACTCCAAGATACTGAGGAATACATGTCCAAAAAACAGTTTAAGTGAAAATTCTGACTCGAATCTGAGCGAACTGAATTTTTGAGGTTAGTTAAGGTGACTATCCTCAAACATGAATGGAATGCAGTACATGTGACCAACCGGAGCTTTGATGTTGATGACTACCTTTGCACTGAGTGCAAGAGCGGACAACTACACACACACACACACACACACACACACAGGTGCAAGTCACACACACCTCACCTCACGCCTCACCGCTGACCACAACATCGAAATGTGTGACCAGTAAACAAACAGCGTATGAAACAGCAGCGAGCTGTGAGACCCCAGCACCTCCAAATGATTGCCCCATCCACGTTACCATGGCAACGGATGCAGGCCGATTAAAAACAATGTCTGCGCAAATAACATAATGGGCCATAATCAACACACCGGGAAGCCAGGGGCTCTGCCTGCTGAAAGCGCACATCACCATAACAACGGCAGCTGGTACTCCTCAGTGTGTCTGAACATTTGCTCACCTAATCTGTGATTTTATGACAGAACAAATGAGAGATATGAAAAGAGACGGAGAGAGAAAGACAGAGAGACACACTGAGAGACAGAAAGTAATTCGACTGCTGACCTCTACAAGGTGTACTGTAATCACAACCATTGCTGAGATAAAAAAAAAAAAAACACCATTTCTTTTCTCAAAAACTGAAAAAAATATAGAAGGTTGGATATGCAGTTTATATGCACTGCATAAAATACAGATACTGAGAAGTTGATAACCAATTAATATATACAGAATTAACAGCTGTTAATTAATAATATATACAGTACATAAAAACATAGTATTTTTCTCTCTCTCTCTCTCTCTCTCTCTATATATATAGACAAAACACTACATTTTTATATTATTAGTGGTATGTTTTTTATATTATTAATTATAATTTAAAAAACTAGTTATGTGAAGCAGGATTTTGGATCAATATGCTCGGTACAATTGTTTTTAAAAATGACTTTTATTCGGTAAGGATGCAATATATTGATCAAAAGTGACAGTAAAGATATTACTTCTTATTTCTATTGCAAGATTTCTATTTCAAATAAATTATTTTGTTTTTTTAAATATTATATTCATTATAGAATACTGAAAAGAAATGTAGGCCTGTCATGGTTTCCATAAAATATTAAGCAGTACTGTAGCACAACTTCATATTGATAAAAAATGTTTCTTGAGCACCAAATCTGCATAGAATGATTTCGGAAGGATCATGTGACACTGAAGACTGGAGAAATAATGCTGAACATTCAGCTTTCCCATCACAGGAATAAATTACATTGTGAAATATATTAAACTAGAAAATGGTTCATTTAAATGTGAATAATATTTCACAACATTACTCTTTTTACTGTATTTTTGAACAAATAATTGCAGCCTTGGTCATAATAAGAGGCTTTAGGCTTATGAGACAAAGCACCCTGGCAACTGCATACTAAAAACACTAAAAATAACCTAGCAACCGCATAGCAACACCCTAGCATCATGGCGGTGAAGTTCTGCATAGACAGCATCCTTAAAAAAATCTTACGGAATTAACAGCTCTTAACAGTTTACTCAACATTTTATGGGTTTTTGCCTCATAACTGAGACACACAGGAAGAGAGAGAGAGAAAGGGGAACAAGATCAGTATGTGATATGGGTCAGAATCAAACCAGCACCCTCTGGAGCACAACTGCTCATATGTTGACGGATATACCTCTGTGCCACAGCGCCAACTATCCAACATCTTTACCGATGATAGTTTCACAAAACAACTCTATAAGATACACTAGAGGCAAGCTGTGATTTATGCATTAACAAGCAAAACTGTATTTATGGCCTCCGCTGCCTCAACACTCAGAGTTTGGGTATATTCAACTTTGTACTTTGAAATTATCGTTGTGTTGCTTGGGGAGGCAGGAAATAAAAAAGACAAACATGTCTTGTAGCTACAGCCATCAGCGTCGCTCATGAGAGAACACAAGCGCGGAGCTCACAGAGTTACTCTGGCACGACTGGAGAAGAGGTTGTGTGATGAGACAAAACTGTGCGACAACTCATCTGTCATTTCCCTCACAATCAAAGCAAAGAAAAAATAAAAGAAACAAATCCACAGAATGTGCAGGCCATTGAATAGAGTGACCTTTGAAAGGCTTAAATTGTGTTGGAAAGTAGCACTCAGTGACATTTCAAACACTTGGTTGAGTATGAGGTATCTGAAAACTTAAACTGCAAAAAAGAGATATACACTAAGCTTGTAGCTGAACAAATAATAAAAAAGACAGGTATTTTAAAAGACAGAGTATGAGATGAGAGAAAAAGCACAATGAATTCAAGGATGTAACAGAATATCAAACAAACAAACAAATAAATAATTTATAATAAATTAATATGTTATTTAATATACATTATAGGGGTATATATAACAGGTTTATGATGGTGTATTTATATACATATTTATAAATACATAATTGATACATTTTGTTATAATATATATATATATGTCTGTGTGACTACCCTGTTGTGCACAGTTTGTGTCCTAAAAATAAATTATTTGTATATATTTTATGTATTTATGTATGTCTATTTCTATTTACATATGTATATAAGTTTAATTTAAATGACTTTAATGTGTTATATTGAGTTTGCACTGGACAGTCCAGCAGCATTTTCTGAATTCCTGGTGGCAGTTGAGAGAGAGTAGAGTTACTGTGACACCTGCAGCGCATCCTCAGACAACAAAAGAGGACCGCTTGGGCAACCACTAACTCTCGTCTCTGTCCCTCTCATTCATTGTCAAGGTTAGTTAAATTTATTAAAATGTAATGCCAAACTACAGTTTATATGCTTTAATGTGTTAATAATTTGTTTAAATTGATAATTTGTGTAATTGTGTAATTTTAATACCTGTTTCATAGAGAAGTTTATCCAAACATACATTCCAGCTTTCATTTCCTCTGGCTTTCCTGTTTGCTTTAGAACATTTGGAAGGGAACTTCTCTCTTCCTGGCCTCCTTTATCAGATGATGACACGCAGGGCTCTGAAAAAACAAATGCAAATCACCGGGAGCCTCTGGAGTGGCCTCTGGAGTACATATGATGTAAATAAAACAGTATGAGTATGTTTTACAATAATTTGTTTTTATTTTGACTAGGTTAAAACATAGCTAACAATAAAACACAATAAAAACATGATAACATAATAAGAAACATCTATGAGAGACAGAATGGGGTGAAATAATCCAGGAAATCACATTGTAGGATTTTTAATTAATTAATTGGTAAATTCCTCGGTAAAATAAGTATTTGGTCACCTACAAACAAGCAAGATTTCTGGCTCTCACAGACCTGTAACAACTTCTTTAAGAGGCTCCTCTGTCCTCCACTCGTTACCTGTATTAATGGCACCTGTTTGAACTCGTTATCAGTATAAAAGGCACCTGTCCACAACCTCAAACAGTCACACTCCAAACTCCAATATGGCCAAGACCAAAGAGCTGTCGAAGGACACTAGAAACAAAATTGTAGACCTGCACCAGGCTGGGAAGACTGAATCTGCAATAGGCAAGCAGCTTGGTGTGAAGAAATCAACTGTGGGAGCAATTATTAGAAAATGGAAGACATACAAGACCACTGATAATCTCCCTCGTTCTGGGGCTCCACGCAAGATCTCACACCGTGGGGTCAAAATTATCACAAGAACGGTGAGCAAAAATCCCAGAACCACACGGGGGGACCTTGACCTGCAGAGAGCTGGGTCCAAAGTAACAAAGGCTACCATCAGTAACACACTACGCCGCCAGGGACTCAAATCCTGCAGTGCCAGACGTGTCCCTCTGCTTAAGCCAGTACATGTCCGGGCCCGTCTGAAGTTTGCTAGAGAGCTTTTGGATGATCCAGAAGAGGATTGGGAGAATGTCATATGGTCAGATGAAACCAAAATAGAACTTTTTGGTAAAAACTCAACTCGTCGTGTTTGGAGGAGAAAGAGTTGCATCCAAAGAACACCATACCTACTGTGAAGCATGGGGGTGGAAACATCATGCTTTGCGGCTGTTTTTCTACAAAGGGACCAGGACGACTGATCCGTGTAAAGGAAAGAATGAATGGGGCCATGTATCGTGAGATTTTGAGTGAAAACCTCCTTCCATCAGCAAGGGCACTGAAGATGAAACGTGGCTGGGTCTTTCAGCATGACAATGATCCCAAACACACCACCCGGGCAACGAAGGAGTGGCTTCGTAAGAAGCATTTCAAGGTCCTGGAGTGGCCTAGCCAGTCTCCAGATCTCAACCCCATAGAAAATCTTTGGAGGGAGTTGAAAGTCCGTGTTGCCCAGCGACAGCCCCAAAACATCACTGCTCTAGAGGAGATCTGCATGGAGGAATGGGCCAAAATACCAGCAACAGTGTGTGAAAACCTTGTGAAGACTTACAGAAAATGTTTGACCTCTGTCATTGCCAACTAAGGGTATATAACAAAGTATTGAGATGAACTTTTGTTATCGACCAAATACTTATTTTCCACCATAATTTGCAAATAAATTCTTTAAAAATCCTACAATGTGATTTCCTGGATTCTTTCCCCCCATTCTGTCTCTCATAGTTGAAGTGTACCTATGATGAAAATTACAGGCCTCTCTCATCTTTTTAAGTGGGAGAACTTGCACAATTGGTGGCTGACTAAATACTTTTTTGCTCAACTGTACTTGATCGAACACAACATAGTCAATAGAAAGGGAGCTGGCAGAATGGCTACGTAGCACAATAATCTGACAAAGAAGTCTAGAAACACACAGAGAGAAAGAGAGGAACAAATCAGCGTCAAAAGGAAACAGGTGCCATCCCAATCAGCGCGAGCAGCTGAGTCTAGGAGGCAGAGCAATAAAACCCGACTCATGACACTGATCTCTTGTCAGGTGTTTTCTAACCTCATCAGGCATTATAGGAGAAAACTCCAATATACTATTTTGGCAAATGGAGGCTTCAAAAAGTACTGAATAAAAGGGTACCGTTAATTGTGTCCAATGTGTATTAGAGATAAACATTTATTTCATAATATTTCCCCCCATTTTAAAATCTTATTCTCCAATGAAAGGTTAGACTTTTGTGATTTTTTTTAATAATAGATCAAAATGACTATCAATGTAGATTTATTTCCACAGCCTTCTTTGATCATATTTACCAAGGGTACCAACAGTTCTGACCACGTGTGTATATGCTGTGTTATCAATAGTAGATAGGACTTACAATCTAATAAAAATGTCAGAATTAAAATAAATGACTACTTGTCACATATTTGGAAAATCAGCACACATTTGCACCCATAAAACTATGAACCATCACACAAATTGACAGAACCATTTAAATTTCATTGCCCTCTTAATTGAAGAATTTTAGTGAATTGTGCATTCAGCATCTAATTCTGCCACTAATGAATAGCTAATGAATAAACAGACTGCACAGTGTTTCACTTTGTGGAATGGAACGTCTAAAATCCCACTTCCATTTGATCAGACACTTGGTATTCCGGTGCTGTTGTTCCTGACTAACCACAATGGCAAAATGTTGTCTCTGATCGGCTCACCTCACAGGACTCCAAGCAGCTGTCCTGACAAGCTCTGGGTGCTCTTTAAACCACAAAGAAAGGGCAAAAGCTAAGCATGCTAATGATGTGGAAACCCCACACCAGCAGTCAGTGAGGGTAGACAAGATCACACACATTGCAGTAAATTTTTGCCGGTGAGAAGCTCAACAACTTCATTCGGATGAAAGGATAATATGAAATCAAGTTTGGAAGGAGTACTGGTCTGAACGCTGTGCTCAGTGTTTAGGAACAGTGTTGATTTTGGTTAAGTGATCATGTATGGAGGCACTAGAGGGAGTGTTTTGCTAAGAGAATGAGTGTGCGGGCCTGTTCCCAGAGCCACTGCCCTGCATCTCAATGCGACTGCTGCAGTAATTATTGGTAATGGCAGTGATTATAAAAATGACACAGCAAATGCAATTTTGCCCCAATTTGCAAAGCTAATGTTGCTTAATTAGCTCCCAAAATGAGGGCTTTTGAAGGTAAAACCACATTTTCTCTTTGTCTTGAGGATAAGTCATTGTACTGGGGCAGATTTTAGCACCTAGAAAGATGTGAATGTGATTGTGTTGCCACTAAAAAAAGAGGGCTGTGGTAGCACTAGACAGTAATACCACATTTCCTACTATGGTATATGGTATATACATACAAAAGTTAAATAAAAAAAAATAACAATAAAGTAATTTCAGGACATGCTATGCGAACAAAATAAAAAGTACAAAATAATAATTTAAAAAAACTATAAATATGCATGCATTTTAAAATATTTATAAAATAAAAATATTTTATGCAGCCTTATGTATTACTATTTTAAAATGTTATTATATATAAAAATGTTTTATAAATATATTAATTTATATATATATATATATATATATATATATATATATATACACACACAGTAGTTAACATGTGAAGTGGATCAAAACCTTTCATAAAAGTTTTTTATTATTATATTTTAGGCTATATAAATATTACACACACACACACAACTTAGCCCTCACAGGAGACTTTTTGCATTTTTAGATTTTCAAAAAACTTAATTCTGTGTGATTTATAAGCTTGTTTACCAGTGGGGACCTCAATTTAGGTCCCCACCGTGACACAAGTCCCCATGAGTCTGTGTGTATTCAGGTTTAAGTCCCCACCGGTATATAAAAACAAACACACACACACACACACACACAAACACACACACACACACACACACACACACACACACACACACACACAGGCTATGAAAATAAACCTTCATAAAAATCTCAAATAAAATGAACGAACTAAAATTCACGAAAATCTAACCCTTCATTGAACTAAAACAATTGAAAATGGGGGAGAATCTCATTGAAAAACCAGAGAATATATTTCTGATGAGCAGCAAAAGATAATTAAGCTTCACAAATTAGAAAGTGACTTTGAGAAAAGAGCTAGAGCAGTGAAAATTCCCATTTCCACCATCAGGGCAACAATTAAGAATTTACAATCAACATAAAATGTTACGAAACTGCCTGGAAGAGGACGTGTGTCTATATTGTCTTAATGCACGGTGAGAATGAGAGCTGGAGAATTGCAGACAAATGTTGAGTCTCAGGGTCAGAAAACCTTTTAAAAAACAAACAAACAAACAGCACCTACACCACATGTTGTTTGGGAGGGTTTCAAGAAAAAAATTAAAATCATGAAAAGAAAAGAAAATGCTCTCATCCAAAAACAATACCCGACTGGAACTTCAAATGGGAGTCAGATGTAACTAAGCAAACACTCAAGATGGGTTTGGTGAACACAGGGATAAAAAGTACCCCATGTGTACAATGAAATATACTGCTGTATTTTTAAAGTTGTGGGCCTATATTTCTGCTGGAGGACCTGGACATCTTGTTTATATATAAAAAAAAAAATCAAAAAGTAACTGACTCTGTTAGAAATCTTATAATGGCCCATGTTTGGATCTTCCAACCAGACAATAATCCAAATGGCCATTCCAGCTCCCTGACCTGCACCCTGTAGAAAATGAGTGGGGTGAACTGAAGAGGAGAAGCACCAACATGGAGCTGGGAATTTGAAGGATCTGGAGCGATCTCTTGTCAGCTGTTCTCTAACCTTATCAGGCATTATAGGAGAAAACTCAGAGCTGTTATTTTGGCAAATGTAGGTGTGTATTGAAAATGTATTGAATGTGCTGTTAATTGTGTCCAATGTGTATTAGAGAAAAAAACATTTATTTCATAATCATATTTCCCCCATTTTAAATTATTATTCTACAATAAAAGGTTAGACTTTTGTGATTTTTTTAAAATAAAAGATAAAAATGATTAATGCAGATTTATTTTCACAGCCTTCTTTGATCATATTTATCATGGTTACCAACAATTCTGACCACGTGTATATATATATATATATATATATATATATATATATATATATATATATATATATATATATGTGTGTGTGTGTTTTATAAATACAAATTATGTAATTTACAATTTCTATTATTATAATGACATTATATTTACGATAGCCTATTATAACAGTTTTAAATAAAAATGCACATATAAATATATTACACCCATACATATAGGCAAGCTGCAAATAATTTTACCACACTCAAACAACTGTATAGCTACAACCATACTGAATCAAGAAGAATTTACTTCAAGCTTCATATTTCTGTCATAGTTCACCCGCAAAGGTAAACACTGCAGGAAAATCTTGCAGAATAGATAAAATGTTTCATGCTAATGGAGTAGATTGTAATGTAATGCGATGCTCCATCTCCCATGGTGACGGATGTGTGACCGACTTTGCTGTAAATTTTGTGTTGCGTTAAAGTAAGACAGAGCCACGGATCGAGGGCCGAACGGGTCTGGCACTCCTGCACCCGCCGCCGGTAACGGTACCTGCCAGTGACAGGTAATGACAGAGTAATGGGAAGGACGCGGGAAAAAGGGAGGGCAACAGGGCAGAAACACGGTGCCAGCAGGAAGAGCAGATAAAGTGGCAGCAATAAAAATTATATGACTACATACATCATCCTGACAGCGTATAATTTTATCTGAGAGGGCAGGGCCTTTTTGCTTGCTTTGAAATGGATGTGGTAGCCTACCTAGAAGCCGTCTAGAAGAGGAAAGCCTCCTCATCTTCACTCGATAGCTCTTTCTACATACTTGATGCTAGCCTGGGGGTTGTGGGCGTTTAATAGCATTTTACATAATGTTCAATGTCCTTATGACTTAGGAAACTTGAGAATTTCACTTTTGGGGCACTCATAGAACACTCAGCTTTAGCTACATCTTTAGGGAGCAGGGAGTAGCCTAATTTAGTTTCAGACAATTGAATTGAAATGCATTCTCATTTGATGTAATTATAGAGGAACTTGAGTGAACCCAAAAATAGGATAATCACCATCGCGCAATTGGTAGAACCGTCTCAGCGGTAAGCGACAATTGCTTTGGTTAATGGAGAGGTGTTTGTGTGGCTTTCTTAAAGGGCCGGCCGAAAGGCCTTTCGCGAAAACCAATTAGGCCTACTTATTCCATGCTGTCTCACACAGTTATACAATAAGCAAAAACAGGAGGTAATTAATCCAGCGCTGTAGCCTACTCACAAGACAGCTCCGGCGTCTCAGAAGGACAGTTGGATTAATAATAAAGAAATTCTGTTTATCGCTTTACAAAGACCTGAAATAGACATGCAGGGGAATACAGAGCATGGTAAACACTGGTGTAGGCTACTTTCAGGGATTAAGCAGCACTGAACAAACTTAAGTGTTCTTAGTGGATATAGCCTACTGTAGATCTACTCTTCCGTTCAAAAGTTTAGCATCCTTTTGAGAGTGCATATATTTATATATAAAAGAATGTACGCCTAATTTATTCCTGTGATGCAAAGCTAAATTTTCAGCAGCCATTACTCTAGTCCTCAGCGTCGTATGATTATTTAGAATGGCTGATTTGGTATTATTATTAATGTTGAAAACAGTTGTGCTGCTTAAACTTTTTACGGAAAACAGATTTTTTCTGATTTCTTTATTTCAAATATTTTTGTAACATCATAAATATTTTTACAGCCATATTTGATCAATCTCAAAAGTCCTTGCTGAATAAAATCTACCAATATCTAAAATTTAAATTAATTTATTTAAACAAAAAATCTAAGCATCTAAGGGATGAATAAAAAAAAAATCTAAGGGATGGGATAGGACCCATGATAATACCATGGTGTGCTTTTAAGTACCATGTAAACACTATGATACAGGAATCATGGTAGCATATAAATCACAATAGTCTTATGTTGTTTTGGAAATTATACTATAGTGGAATCACATTTATTTGGACAAGTAGTGTGTGAATACCACAGTATTTATTTTTGGTGTACCGCAATATTTTAATCATTCAGTACCATAGTACCCTATATATCAAAATACCATAGTATTACCATGTTTGCAAAACAGGTAACAACTCACATACCCCCTTGACAGTACCACGACAACAAAAGACAGACTGAGAAACGCTGCCGAGCATTTATGTTTTTACAGCATGTAAAAGAGCAGAAACATTAATCTTAAAAATCTCACATGCAGACATGAACTTTTGATAGCATTTCACGAGAGGCAGACGCAGTGACAGAAGTGTTTTATCACCATGGTAACGCCAGCCCCCAGTGTTTTCAGTCACAATGGCAGTGTCAACCTGGGTCCCTCAGGGAACTTGTCATAGGCAATCTCACACTGGCTTTGACATGTCGTGACACCGCTTGACCAGATTAAAAAGATTATACGCCGTCTCCCTGGTTTTCCTCTGAAGGTCAGCTCTGTTTAGTGTTACAGCCCTGAGTGAGCAAACATGGCAACCAGCCTTAAATCAACAGACCTGCGCCTGGCAAACTGTCACGACTCACAACAGACCGGACTGAATGTCACCTCCGTCCTGCAGACTGAGAAGTATTGTGTGTGAAGTTGGTCATGACATTTATAATTATGCTTTAAGTCGAGTTGACTTGATGCATAAGTGGTTGCGTATTTGCAACACCTGCTCTGGAACAAAGAGTCATTATATGGGAAGTGATCACAATAATGCATTTATTTGAAGTTATTTGTACAATTTGTAATGCCAGGTGCATTTTACATAAATAAAACTTGGATGACATTCAAAACGGGCACGCTAGGTGTCACGCTCATAGCCTGATTCGCTTTTCCTCTTCTTATTTTTTTGAGGTCCTTCCTCTGATTTCTCACAGCTGTCCGTTGACAAATGTGATGCCTGTGAACTTGGAAAAGTCTGACCGGAAGCAAGTACTTGTCGAACGGTCACGTTTACCCGAGATGTCTGCAAGTACCAGGAGCAAACATCCCAATCCTCTTCTGACAGGCTTTGGATGGTTTCATCATCCTGTGCCTCCGTCTCTAGTCTCTGGCCCAGGCAGGGTGGCAGCATGTTTCCAGCAGGGGCGGGGACGATGCAGGGTACTGCGTGATACAGTAGGCGGCTGGGTCCTGACATCACCATTATGTCACCGCTGTTCATGAACATGGCTGTGGGCCGGTCTTCCCTCTTAGTCCCGCCCAACAGGAAAACAGCAGTCTGCCCAAAACTAACATCAAAGGACAAAAGGGTACTTAAGCTGTATGGAAAAGATGCTACATGCACTTTAGTTTTTAAGTAATATTAGTCATTGACAACCTCTGAATCTCCAATCACCAATGCTGCCTTCCAGTTACGTCAGAAAGATTTTATTAACACACAAACATTTTTTTTTTTTTTTATATATTTCAAAATGTAATTCATTCCTGTGATGGCACTTTCAAAGGAACAGCATTTATTTTGCCGCTTTTGATCAAAATAATGCATCCTTTCTGAATAAAACTATTAATTATAAAAAAATTTATATATATATTACAAAAAAAATCTTTGACTGCAAACATTTGAATGGTGCCGTAATGCAAATTTTTTTCCTCTTCAGAATGATGTACTAGTTCTAAGCTTTCTTTCTTTATTTAAAGCACAAAGCATTAAATTGCCCAGCACATCCTTGTTAATTAATCCCTTGACTTCCACACTCATAAGTAATATAAGTCAGTATATGGAGCTAAAATTTGAGCAATATACATTCCTCACCTGAAAGACAACAAAGGTCGGGTATGGTCGAGCTCTGATTCGTCAACATGGATTCCAAGCGAGGAATCAGATCGGTAGTAGTTGAGAATGCCCGCCTCTGCATTAAAGCCAGCAAAGCCACAGGCTGCTGCCACTTTGTGAGAAAGCGAGTGAAGTTCCTTGGGGAAGGGAGTGTAGTGGTCTGGAGAGTAAGTCTGTAGAACAAAAGTATGGCAGAATAGTATGCCTCATTATAGTACAATGGAGTAAATACCTCGCATTAAAGGAGTAGGCCTTTTATTATAGGAAGTCATTTAGCGGTCGCTTTTATTCAAAGTGACTTACAGTACAGGTAAACTAGGGTTAAATTCCTTGCTCAAGGGTACAATAGCTAATCTAGATCAATAAAACAGTAGGCCATACCACCCTGATGTATGGAATCTTATTTCCACAACGGAATAAAAAAATAAATAAAAAAAGGTAACTCTTTTTTGACAATAAACTCACAATAGTATGAAGAAATGTCATAATTGTGAGATATAAACTTGCAATTGTGAAATAAAAAGTCACATTTACCTTTTTCTTTTATTCCACTGTATAAATAAGTTGATGTCCTTTTATCATGAAATATAAAAAATGTATGTTTTGTCATTGTGGCAAAATGCAAATATGACTAACATCATGATTGACATAACTGTTAAAAGAGCTTTTGCAGCGTTCTTTCGCCTCTGTGGCTTTCGCAGTGGGTCATTGTCAGCGATTATGCGTGAAAGTGTAATCAATGGACAATCATATGAACACAGCTTCTCCAAAGAGCTGAATTAGCGGCTTACGCGTCTGATCCGAGCGGGGTGAATGCCTCAGCCTTCAGTTCTACTTAAAGGGAGAAGGAAAGCATGTCTGATTAAAATTCACTGATTGCCGTCAGACGTTCGGCGGTGTCAAACTAACATCAGAGCTAATGAATCCGGTGTGCACCTCCTGACTGATTTAATAGGACAGAAGACTAAACCCTTTTATGTAATTAGCATATAAACGAGACAGGCAGACATCAGGCCTGTACAATTAGAGATGAAATGTCCTGAAAGCAGCAAATAATGCTAATAAGATCCAGGACAATGTTTTCTCCCCCTCTTTCTCTGTCCATGAAAAACAATAGGCTTCATTGTAAAATACTTATTTTTGAAAAAAAAAAAAAAACACATGCATTTAAAATAAATAAATAAATATACTACAGTATAACTGGTAAGTGGTAATGTTTAAACTAACTGTAAAACATACATACTGTTCACAACCCTTCAAAAGAAAGTTTTTAATGTTTTATGCTGACCAAGGCTATTTTTATTTGATAAAAATACTGTAATATTGTGAAATTTTTACAATTTGAAATAACGTTTTTCTTTTCCCTATTTTTATATATTTAAAATGCTATTTATTCCTGTGATGGCAAAGCTGAATTTTCAGCAGTATTCAATGTCATGATCCATCAGAAATCATTCTAAAATACTAATTGTGGAAATTGTAATACATTTTTACAGGATTCTTTTACAGGGTTTTTTAAAGTCATTGTTACACGGTTGCACTTATTGATAAAATTACATTATACAAATCTAATTAAATTAAATTTAGCATTAGATGCACAGCTAAAGCATGTAAAAAGCACTTTAAGAGAGTGAATGTTGTACCTTGGAGTTCCAATCATAGTGGTAACCTAGTGTTACCCAGCGCAGTTTTTCTAGCAGAGTTTTGGGCTCTCTTTTCCCACAGCCTTTCCTCCTGCAATAATACACAGACTCATTCAGATAAGGAACAGTGTGAGATGAATCAGGTGCAGTGCAGGAGCACAAACCATTTACACAAATGTTTTGTGATAAAGAGGGTCTAATCCTCAAATCTACCATCTAGGTCCCAGTAAAATTACCACAGACCTAGCCACAAGGAAAGCATATACGGGGATGGAAAAGGCTCAGTAGAGGATGAAGATATTCAAAACACACATACAGTGGTGTGAAAAAGTGTTGGTCCCCTTCCTGATTTTTTTTTTTTTTGCATGTTTGTCACACTATAATGTTTCAGATCATCAAACAAATTTAAATATTAATCAAAGATAACACAAGTAAACACAACATGCAGTTTTTAAATGAAGGGTTTTTCCAAAAATGGCCTGCATGGCAGAGATCCAAGACGAAAACCGCTGCTGAGCAAAAAGAACATAAAGGCTCGTCTCAGTTTTGCCAGAAAACATCTCGATGATCCCCAAGACTTTTGGGAAAATACTCTGTGGACTGATGAGACAAAAGTTTAACTTTTTGGAAGGTGTGTGTCCCATTACATCTGGCGTAAAAGTAACACAGCATTTCAGAAAAAGAACATCATACCAACAGTAAAATATGGTGGTGGTAGTGTGATGGTCTGGGGGTGTTTTGCTGCTTCAGGACCTGGAAGACTTGCTGTGATAAATGGAACCATGAACTCAGCTGTCTACCAAAAAATCCTGAAGGACAATGTCCGGCCATCTGTTCGTGACCTCAAACTGAAGAGAACTTGGGTTCTGCAGCAGGACAATGATCCAAAACACACCAGCAAATCCACCTCTGAATGGCTGAAGAAAAACAAAATGAAGACTTTGGAGTGGCCTAGTCAAAGTCCTGACCTGAATCCTATTGAGATGTTGTGGCGTGACCTTAAAAAGGCGGTTCATGCTCGAAAACCCTCCAATGTGGCTGAATTACAACAATTGTGCCAAGATGAGTAGGCCAAAATTCCTCCACAGCGCTGTAACAGACTCATTGTAAGTTATCGTAAATGCTTGATTGCAGTTGTTGCTGCTAAGGGTGGCCCAACCAGTTATTAGGTTTAGGGGGCAAGCGCTTTTTCACACAGGGCCATGTGGGTTTGGATTTTCAGGGGTAGACAATAAGGGAAATTTGCCACTGGCCCTCCGGGCCAGTGTCTTTTGAAGTTCACTGGCCCAGGTCAACGCGTCGGGTATTGATCCCAATAATCACGAAAAAGAACAGTTTGCTTGAACAACATGAATAACATTAATTTTTTTTAAGGTAGGTTTAGTGCAAAGTGCAGCAAAACTGTGCAAAAACATGAAACAAGTGCAAATAAACCTATTGCATAGGATTCATTCTCCGTAGTCACACAGCAATTCATTATATTATGTTCATACCATAGGTTTCATGCACGTTAACTTTTCTCTAACTTACTTGTCTGCATATGTGGGCATTGATCTGCAGAGCTCACAGTAAACCTCTTTTTTTCTTGATCGTAGCCCAGCTAGGGGTGGGCGATATGGGAAAAATATCATATCACGATTTTTTTTTAGAAATTTCACGATTTTATCACGATTCTTTGTCATGTTGGTTTTACAAGCTGTCTGAGCATTACAGCCAAACTAGAAAGACAAAGCCTTTCAAGGTAACAAAAAACAAAAAAAAGACACGGCAGATATTTAGGTCAAAGTGGGCGAAGATAAAAATCTTTGTCATCATTCTATCTTTCTTATTAAAAAATAAGATTAAGATTAAGATACACATTACAAATACACATAATATACAAATAAAACAAACTTCTTCATTTTCAGGTACAATAGGTGTATTTAGCAGAGCATTCAATGAAATTGAATGAACAAATATAAAAATAAAACTCTACATAGACTGATTCCTAAAGCAACTGTATTAAAGTTTTTCAGTCAAGAATAGAGTGATTTTTCTCTTTGTGTTTTGTTGTTTTGTTAACGTTAAATGAATAGTTCCCCCACAAATTAATATTCTGTCATCTGTCTGTCAATTCTGTCATAATGTTTTATTTTTATACCATCATTTACTCAAAAGTTGTTTTAAACCTGAATGAGTTTCTTTCTTCTGCTGAACATAAATGCTATTTTGAAGAAGGTGGAAAACCAATCAGTTGCTGGTCCTCAGTGACTTCCATAGGATTTTTCTTTCATATCAAAGTCAATGTGGACCAGCAACTGTTTGGTTACCCTCATTCTTCAAAATATCTTCTTTTGGGTTCAGCACAAGAAATTAATAGAGGTTTGGGACAACATGTGAGTGAGTAAATGATGACAGAAATTAAATTTTAGGGTGAACTATCCCTTTAATGACAGTCGGCAGCATGTTTAGTGTCCTGTCCCTTTAAGAGCTGCACGCATCTAATATACAGGCACGCATCCGTTTCTCTCTTAACTATTTACTTTCATTTTAGAGATAACCAACTCAGTCTGTATGTAAACCTTGTGTGTTTTGACAGTATTAGCGCAGAAGATAAGTTAGTTGAGTAATCAGGCGCTGTTAGACAGGCTTTTTAGCGCGCGTGCTTCAGGTGTATGAGCGCACGTCAGACCAGCGCGCGAATTAAACATTTAACCAGCAAGGCTTGTGTGCAAATAATGTACTTTTGCGATCGCGAATAAGTGCAGTGTCCCGTCAGAGTAACTCTACTGCTGTATGTCGTGTTGTACAGTATATAGAGACCGCGGCGCCAGAACTGTATTTGATATAATGTGTGCTGTAGCACGATACTACCATATTTCTTCAAAAGCAGATCGTGGAGACATTTTTATCGTCCACCCCTAAGCCCAGCCAATTCCAGCGGTCTCGCCACTGGGGCTGAAACTTTCTCTGCCTTTTCTTTTCGTATTCCCTTTCGCTTTCCCTCAATTCCTCTGGTGATTTTCTCTTCCTTGCCTTCTCTTTTTTACCCGGCGTTTGGCCGGGTGATGGGGGTTTCAGAAACATGTAGCCTAGCTTAATAGTAGCTATAGGTAGGTGCTGAGCAGCAGTGTGCAGTTTGCGCGCGTAACCGCGGGAGCGAGCATAAACCCGCTGCATCTGTAACTGTCGGGATCACGTAACCTGCTAGCGGTGGTTACCGAGACGATTTAACAGAAATCAAAACACAGAACCACAGGTAATTAATGTGAAATTAGACTTTTTTTTTAATCGAGGCATTATTTTTACTGGCCCCACCGGGCTAGTGGTTGGAGCGATCTGGTGGCCCTGACGGTTTTAAAAGGTTTTAAAAGTACGTCCGGGCCACCGGGCCAATTATATTGTCGACCCCAGATTTTGCTTTCCCTTCATAATAAAAAAAACTTATCTTTGATTAATATTTAAATTTGTTTGATGATCTGAAACATTAAAGTGTGACAAACATCCAAAAAAACAGGAAGGGGGCCAACACTTTTTCACACCACTGTATATAACATCTGTTTTATTCAAAAAAAAAAAAAGTCTAAATGCTCAGAAATAATAGCCTATACAATAAAATTATATTCTAAGTTGCCAATGCAAGGCAGGAACTTACCGAATAACTTCTATACTTTTTTCCCAGATGTTTTCAGTCTCCACAGATGACATATGCATATCCAGGTTACACACGTTGGGTTTCTGTGGATAGATCTTCAGACACTGCTTTACCCAGTACTGCTGAGAACCCGGCAGGAATGGGTTGGATATAAAGATAAACCCTACATTCAAACAGTGACAATATAATTAATTTAACCTCATCAAAAGTAGTGCTCTCAAATGATTAATCGCGATTATTCCCATCCATACATAATATCTGTGTGTATACTGTGTATATTTATTATGTATATATAACTACAAATGCATGCATGTATATATTTAAGAAAAATGTTGTTTAAATATAAAATATGTTTATATAAATTATAAACTATAAGAATATGAATAAGTGTATAAACATGTAAATATTTTCAAAATATATACTGTATGTGTTTGTATTTTTATATACATAATAAATATACACAGTACACATACATATAACAGTAAACATTTTTTTTTTTTTTTATTTTGGATGTGATTAATCGTTTGACAGCACTAAAAGTAAAAAGGAAGACAAGGAAGATTCCCATAGCAACATGTCAATAATCACATAGATTATCAATTAAACCCATGCAATTCTGTACATTCTGGAGAACATACAGATTGTTAATTATTCTAAACTGCCACCGGCCTATATAAGCCATACCTGGATATCCATGAAGACCAAATGCCCTCCAGTCTTTTACTGGCCGAAGACCAGCTTTGGAAACATCCTCCTCACTTATAGGAGTGGAGTTCAGTTCACAGGCAAAAACCTAGCAAAGCAGACAATTTTAATGACTAAAAGTCAAAAACTGAATTTGTGCCAAGTTCTGTAAGCATCTAATATTACATTTGATGCCAGAATTAGCCAATAAACATAGTTCATAGCCAAATTAGTTAGTAAATCTAAGTCATAAAATAATCTAACAACGGGTTAATAATAACAATAATATACAGTTAAGTAAAGACGTTGTAAAACACGATATATCACGATATGATAACCATTGCACATAGTCAGATTAGTTAATGAATACAGCTAATCAAATGTTCTAATAGCTGATTAATATCAATAATAATACTATACACAGTTTAGGAAAGACTAAAGTTAACGAATACGGAAATATTCTTCAGAACTAAATGTCTCACCTTGTCATTACAAGGTTTGGAGAAATTAACAACCTCACTTAAGTCTGGAGGAGGATTTCTCCTCTTGTAAAGCTTGAACAATTTTCTAAAAGCATCTTCTCCATGCTCCACTATGGAGGCTGCCATCTTTGCCGTCATCTCGTGACCCTTCTACATCTGACGTCAACGAAACAATTCTTCGATTTTATTTAGATATATTTATTATATTAAGTAAAAAATAAATTACGAGAATAAAATGTATCGTAATACACGGTTTGAAGTTTGTAAATTGTATAGATTGATGGAATAAATGTTTATACCTCTGGTCACGTGGTCGGGGTCACCGTCAGCGCAAGGACGAAACATGGCGGCGACAGCAGCAGGCAAGAAGGTGTTTGAAGTATTTGTGTCAAAATTACCATGGACCGTAGCAACGAGTGAGTAAAGGGTGTACTTTAACCAATGATTTTACATCAGAATAAATTAATACTAAGCATGTACGCAAATTAAATGTCATTATTCTTATCCTTAACGAAGCATCTTTGATAGTATGGAATATAATGTTTTGCATGTACAACAAATAATTGTCTAATGTATGTTATTGCACGGTTTCAGGGGAAATTAAAGAATATTTTGGGCAGTTTGGCCAGGTGAAGAAGTGTCTACTGCCATTTGTAAGTATAAGGTCTTAGAATGCACTAAGATCTAATGTTTCATCTTGTTAAAAGGCTGTAGTGCTGAGATGATTTCTCTCTTGTTTAACAGGATAAAGATACAGGTTTTCATAGGGGTTTTTGCTGGATAGGGTTCGCTACAGAGGAAGGACTGCAGAATGCATTACAAAAGGATCCTCACATCATTGAAGGAGCAAAGGTGAGTGTCCAGGGAACTAGAGAAAGTAGCCATAGATGTCTCTGGTAAATGTTTTAGTTTGAACATCTGGATCAAAAATATTATTTTCTATTTTTCTTTTCATGCAGCTCCAGGTGCAAAAAAACAGAAAGCCGTTTTCTGGAAGAAAATCAAACAAAGAAGCAGTAGACATCTGAAGAAGACCTCCGAAATGATCTGATTTCAAGTGTCAAATGTCTTCAGTAATACAGAATTGTATTTACTGTGAATGTCTCTTCACTGGGCATATTTGTTTTTCAGAAGCCAAACTATGAGTGTTGATTGTCATTGTATTGTCTGGTGGGTTTTTTCTTGTAAAACATTGATTGAAATGTGAGTCAAATAAAAAATAATAATTGCAAAGTCATTTGCTGTGTTGGCTTTTCTTTGTCAGTCTACAAATTTTTGTGTGTCTTTCAGCATTTTGCCTTTTACAAAAAAATTTTTTTTCTTCCTGGAACAGTTTTGTTGTAATGGGGGAAAGTCTCTTCATATCCTGAATGCAATCAATATAAAATTATCTAAATTAAAATTTTACATTTTTTATTTACATTTTTATGCATTTAGCAGACGCTTTTATCCAAAGCGACTTACATTACATTCAAGTTACAGTTTTTACATTTTATCAGCTCTTGTAAATATATATATATATATATATGTATATCAATATTTTGTGGAGGGCTCAAGACTGTGAAATGTTCGTCCAATCACTGCATTCGGTCCGAATGCAATGATAGGATGTCTTACCTGCCTGTCAAAGTATATATCATCCGCACAGCCAATGGCGACAGTGTGGGGCGTGGCTGATGTAAAGGGACGACTCAGAGGGTGTTTGCTTGCTGGTTTGGAAAAAGAAATGAAAATTTCTGTGCAAGTGCAAGGAAAATTCGAAGGGGTATGTGACCCACCAAATTTATTTATTTATTTATTTAGCAGACGTTTTTATCCAAAGCGACTTACAAATGAGGACATAAGAAGCAATCATTTGGGGTCGGCATTTGCAAAGGTTGTTTGCAAACGTTAATTTTTGAAAACGTTAATCTCCAGCTTTAATTCCTTATTACTTTTACATGTAATAGATGAGTGATAACTCATCTATTACATGCGTTTTATGTAAAGCTTAGGTTATGCAAATGCATGAAACATTTAATCAGTGTTGATCATTTATTTAGAGGTTAATCAAGGCTGCATCTAGGATGACTTTGCTAATGTTCCAGTCACATTATCTGTCCGAGCTCATGTCATGTTAAATCTCGTCACGCTCCATCACTATCCTGTCCTCTTCACCTGAAAGAAAAAGCATAGGCCTGTGTAATGTGTTTTAAGTTTTAAAATATATCTGTTGCCTGAGGTTCTCTGTAAGAAGGATGTGGTTGAATTTATTTTGTGTTATATTGCAGCGAACGTCTGCTCAGTTATATAACTTGTATGGTAATAATTAAAAATGGGATATGGTCTTTTATTTTTTAGTACTTACATCCACTTATCATAATTTAATGGTGTGATGCTTATCTAAAAATGTTAAAATTATATTTCAATCACGAGAATGTATTTGTGTAGGAAAATAAATCATAGCTGTGCTGGTTCCTCGCATGCTTGAAAATAGATTAATTGCTTAAAATATTTAATTTTTAAATGGCATAGGTATTTTTCCACTATTGACTGAATATAGTTGTAAACTACAATGACCATGATGCATTGCGCGCCACGCACGTTGCGTTGTCAACAGAGACGCCAGAGTTGAAAGGTCACAGAGCGACACCGGTTAATGGATGACAGCGTGAGTCAATGAAGGTAAATCAGCTGTTTCGTGATTCTCTGAAAATACACCATTAACCACAGTTATTAACTCAGACATCATGCAATAAAACGGTGTTCTATTCTCTCTGTGTGTTACGCAAGCGCTTATTTGTGATCAGCTGACCGCGTCTTTCACTACACTGACTGATGTTATGAATGAAACTGCTTCGATTTTCTTTGTTTCAATGTGTAGTGGTGGTGTTTCATTTAACTCGTTCATAAATTTGGTAAATATCGTAATATTTCTTCAGTTGTGTAATGCGGTTCATTTATTAGTTTTCATAACATCTCACATGGTCAAAACCAATGACGCCACAACCTTGGGGCCACGCCCCCAATCATTTATTAGCAGCAAATTAACCAACATTTTCTTAGTGATTACTGTGTATTATTTACTATGTATGATTTTTGAAAATATTAGTATATAATTAATGATTTAATTGTTATTTGCTAGCATTATGTATGGGTATACACAAATATGAGAAATGAAATAATTAGTTATCAAAGTCTAACCTTGAGTGTAATGTGTTTTTTAATCTTAGCTGATGTTCTGAATATACAGTACTTACTGCTCCGTGATAATGTTGATGGATCTCTGTGTTTTTGCAGCTCCTCACATGGCTGTTCGACTACTGAAGGTATCATCTGTAGCCACTGCAGTGTTCGCTTCATCAGGACTCTACCTGTACAGCAAAAATGTGGACTTCGGTGATCTCAGCATCATCAGATTTGGGAGAGCAGCCGCAACAGTAAATATGATTATTATTATTATTTTTTTATTTAATACTTTGAATTCATTTAAAGTTTTAAAATACATTTTTTAATAATAAATATTACTTTATATTATATTAATATTCATTTAATATTAAATATTTTTAATACTCATGCTTGAATTACAGTAAGTAAATTACTTAAAACAAATATGTGAAATAAAATGCAAATACAGCATATTTTAAATGCATTGTCCTGTCCAGTGTGCAGATATTTATTCACCGTTTTCTTATTTTTCTTTGAAATGTACCATGGTAAAACCATTGTATCTTTTGCAGTACTTTGATGTACCACCATGTTAATTCCATACATGGTAATCATTTAGTACCATAGTACTGAAATCATATTTAAATAAGATTTTACCATCTAAGAGTATTTAACTGTTGAGATTTTCACAGTGTGTTTGAGTGATAACTTGAATTGATGAAGCAGAGTTATAACTTTTGTTCCCCACTGTCCTTTTTTCATCGTTTATTACTTTTAATTCAGTATTATTTTAATACTTTTGAATAATTCTTAAATAAATACTACTTAAAAACTACTGTGTTTGAGTCACTGTAATTAAATTACACTGTATTTGCATTTTTTCTGAGGATTTTAAATGTATTGTTCTGTCTCTGTTGTGCAGATTTTTATTCACAGTTTTCTTCTTTGTTTCTGAAATGAATATTTTCAGACGGCTGTCATCAGTTATGACTACCTCACCACTCTCAGAGATGTACAGTATGGGACAGAAGAGTACTGGGCTGTCAAATCAAAGGTAAAACGTTTTGTCTCAGTGGTGATAGGTTATATCTGCTGTGTGGACATTTTTCTGTATTATTTAATTTATTTTGGGCTTTTGCACTTATTTTAGAGGAAAGTGGAGTGTAGCCAGAAAAGTAAGGGTCCCTGGGCTCTGACATGGACATTTTTCTTAAAAATGCTAATTTCAAGAAAATAATATTGTGGTCCTGGAAAATAAATTTTATAGAGATCAATGAGCACTTTTGCCATAGATTGCACTAAATATGTGCTGCTTTTATGAACCGCATAGTTTGCTACCAAGAGATCCAGAAAAGGCCTGAACAGTCATAAATGGCTAGTATATATATGGATTTGTAATGACATAAGCAGTGTGCATTTCAGCAATATGTATTGTGATATTCCACTAACCCATAAGAATTATTGTTGCAGGCTCCATGATTTTTTGTCATAACCTTGCACATACACATACATTTTTGCTTCTACATTTTATGTGTTTATGTAATCTTAAATTACATGTACTTTAATAAGAAATTGTATTTTATTAAATGTCATCCAAGCCAACACATTACTCAAAGTAATATGATGGCATGTAAGTCAATAATCAACAAGCAATCTCATTATTGATGCATTGATCGGGCTTTCAAAACACACCATTAAATTAAAACACCCTAAACATTCTGCTTTGCTTATTGTAGGATCATAGCTGCAAATGCCAGGCAATAATTCTTGTGCCATTTCCACCCCTGTGTATAAAGGCCATTTGAATAGCTCCGTCAGGTACAGTTAAACAGCTGGAGCAGGGAAAGGTTGCAGTCTCTCACCTGTGTGTGCTAGTCTGAGCGCTGAAGGCAGCCGCTGGAGGGAAGCGCTCAACCCTGAAGAGCAGGGTCCGAGCCAGATGCACTCTTTGCCAGGCCCGGGTGTGGAGGATAGGGTGCCGTTCTCCTTCCCCCCTCGGGGCCTGCAGTCAAGCCTGGCTACACACGCTGATTAGAATTAATGCAGGCCCCTGATTTAATATAGAGGAGAGATTTGGCTTCTAATTATTCTCTCACTAGGCGATTCAGTTCAGTGGGCTTAGGTTGTTTCGGATCATTCATTCTTAGATTTTTCCCAGTTACTGTTTTTCTGCATTCTGGACATTTGTACAAATTAACAGGTTTAAAAGTCTTTTAAATAGCGAACACCTAAACATCTTTGTTTTTTGGGAAGTGTTTAATATACTGTGATATTACTATGTTTTTTGGACATGATAACTATGGTAATACCATGTTGTTCTGCACATTTACCATAGCACAGTATTAATAAAACCATTGTATATTTTGCAGTACCTTGGTGTACCATGACAAAAACGTAGTAATTAAATATTGAAATCATTTAGTACCATAGTGTTTATTTCAATTAATTAATCTAACGGTTACACTTTATTGTAAGGTGTCGTTATTACTGATATGAAATTGTTCAAACTTTGTTTGGGCATTTTTTAAACTTTACTTTTTAATAAGTTATACCATGACTTGTTATCTGTATTAATAAATACCTATATTTCAATGCATAACCTCATAATCATGTTGCAGGTAATTGAATCATCAGTGTCTCAGTGTTTAGTGGATCAAGGTTCATGTTCATAATATACTAATTCAAATTATAGGGAACTAGAGAGTTGAATGAGATGTACTCATAGTTTGATATCGCCGCATTTGCGTGTTCTCATGTTTCAGCTCTAAAATTTGTGAGGGAGGAGGGTTTTTGGGAGGCAGCGGATGTTTTGCAGAAGGATGAGCATGTCTCATTGCTCCATGAGAACAGTGCAAGGGATCATGGGGGAGCTCCCAGGTGTTGCAGTTCTGTAATGGCCACAGCGTGTGACTCATGTAATGAGGGGCGTTCCACGCAGTTAACCATGCCTCTGCTCTCTGCAGACCAGACCACCTGCTCTTTGTGCCTACCAAGTGCTTTACATCTCAGCCATTAAATCACTATTCACTTTTATGTGTCGTAATGATTGCTGAGATTCTAGACAGTTTTACTTTTTCAGAATCAGAATCAGAATCAGAATGAGCTTTACTGGCCAAGTATGTTTACACATACAAGGAATTTGTTGTAGTGACAGAAGCTCCACAGTGCAACAGAAAGACAGCAACAGGACAGGACACAGATAATAAAATAATAATATCCAAATAGGCAATGTACGAAGCAGCAAAAACACAATATATAATATAGACAACCATGTATGTACAGGTCAAGTATGTGCAAATTAGAAATGAGAAAATAAAAATAAAATAAGTGTCTGTGGTGAATGGATAATGTATTATAGTTGTGTGTTCCACGTTTATTGTTGAGTGTTCACGAGATAGATTGCCTTAGGGAAGATATTCTTCCTGTGTCTGGTCGTTCTGGTGCTCAGAGCTCTGTAGCGTCGACCAGACGGTAACAGTTTAAAGAGGGAGTGTGCTGGATGTGAGGGGTCCAGAGTGGTTTTACCAGCCCTTTTGCTCACTCTGGATAAGTACAGCTCTTGGAGAGTGGGGAGGGTTGTACCAATGATTCGCTCAGCAGTACGGACTACCCTCCGTAGTCTTCTGAGGTCAGATTTGGTAACTTAGGTCAGATTAACCAGACAGTTATTGAAGTGGATTCAATGATGGCGGAGTAGAACTGTTTCAGCAGCTCCTGTGGCAGGTTGAACTTCCTCAGCTGGCGAAGAAAGTACAGCCTCTGCTGGGCCTTTCTGACAATGGAGTCTATGTGAATATCCCACTTCAGGTCCTGGGAGATGGTGGTGCCCAGGAATCTGAATGACTCCACTGCAGTCACAGTGCTGTTCATGATGGTGAGTGGGGGGAGAGCAGGGGGGTTTCTCCTGAAGTCCATGATCATCTCCACAGTTTTGAGCGTGTTAAGCTCCAGGTTGTTAAGACTGCACCAGACAACCAGCTCCTTAACCTCCTGTCTGTAAGCAGACTCGTCACCGGCCTGGATGAGGCCGATCAGTGTGGTGTTGTCTGCAAACTTCAGGAGCTTGACAGAGGGGTCTTTAGAAGTGCAGTCGCTGGTGTAGAGGGAGAAGAGCAGTGGGGAGAGTACGCAGCCCTGAGGAGCTCCAGTGCTGATGGTACGAGTGCTGGATGTGAACTTAACAAGCTTTACTAACTGCTGTCTGTCTGTCAGGAAGCTGTTGATCCATTGACAGACAGAGGTGGGGACGGAGAGCTGGGTTAGTTTATTCTGAAGGGTTTCCGTGATGATGGTGTTAAAAGCGGAGCTGAAGTCCACAAACATGATCCTCACATAAGTCCCTGGTCTGTCCAGATGCTTCAGGATGAAGTGCAGTCCCATGTTGACTGCATCATCCACAGACCTGTTTGCACTGTAGGCAAACTGCAGGGGGTCCAGTAAGGGACCAGTGATGTCCTTCAGATAAGCCAAAACCAGTCTTTCAAATGATTTCATGACCACAGACGTTGGAGCCACAGGTCTGTAGTCATTAAGTTCAGTAATTTTGGGTTTCTTTGGGACGGGGATGATGGTGGAGCGTTTGAAGCATGAGGGGACTTCACACAGCTCCAGTGATCTGTTGAAGATTGTGTGAAGATGAGGGCCAGCTGGTCAGCACAGATTTTTAGGCAGGCTGGTGACACACCGTCTGGGCCAGGTGCTTTCCTTCTTTTGTTCTTCCTGAAGACCTGGCACACATCTTCTTTGCTGATTTGAATTGTAGGTGTGGGGGAGAGGAGGGTTGCTGGATGTTTTAATGGTTGTGTGGAGAGGTGTTCAGGGCGGGTGTGGGGTAATCGTTCAAAACGACAATAAAACTTGTTCAAGTAGTCTGCCAGTTGTTGATTCTCCAGAGTGCTGGGGGATGGTGTCTTGTAACTGGTGATATCTTTCATACCTTTCCACACTGAAGCAGGATCACTGGAAGATCATTTTTTTCCTGCCACTCTGATCTCCTTTTCCAGTGTGTATTTGGCCTGTTTGTACAAGACTTTATCCCCCTTTCTGTAAGAATCATCTTTGGCCTGACGGAGCTGTCTGAGTTTAGCAATGAACCATGGTTTGTCATTGTTGCAGATTGGATGAGTACTGTTAGGAATGCACATATCCTCACAGAAACTGATATAAGATGTTACAGTCCCTGTGAGCTCATCCAGATCGATGGCAGCGGCTTCAAAAACAGACCAATCAGTGAGAGAGAAACAGGCTTGTAAATCCCGCTCTGTTTCATTAGTCTATCTTTTAACAGATCTTAATACAGGCTTTGCAGATTTAAGTTTCTGCCTGTAGGTCGGAATAAGACGAATCAAACAGTGATCAGAGAGTCCTAAAGCTGCTCGTGGAACCGAGTGATATGTGTCCTTTATTGTTGTGTAACAGTGATCCAATATATTACTGTCTCTGGTGGGACATGTCATGTGCTGTCTGTATTTTGGCAGTTCGCGGGAGAAATTTGCTTTATTAAAGTCCCCGAGAATGATTAAAACAGAGTCCGGGTGTTGTTGCTCACTCTCTGTGATCATATCAGCGAGTTTCTGTAAAGCTGTGCTTGCGGTGGAATGTAGACACTCACGAGAATGAACGATGAGAACTCCCGCGGCGAATAGAATGGCTTGCAGTTAATGAAGAGCGTTTCTAGATCTGAACAGCACATCTTCTTTAACACAGTTACATCTGTACACCACGACATCTTAGTCCATTTTGTACGTTTTATTAACAATCAACGTGAATGTAACAGTTTAAAAGTTTTAATTAATAGTTGTATTCAGTAAGGATGCATTAAATTTATCATCACAACTGTTTTCAGCATTGATAATCATAAGAAATGCTTCTTTAGCTCCAAATCAGCTTATTAGAACAACTTCTGAAGGATCATGTGACACTGAAGACTGTTGAAAATTCAACTTTGCCATCAAAGGAATTACATTTTAAGATATATTAAAATAGAAAAGTTATTTAAGATGTTAATAATATTTCACAATATTACTGTAATTCTCATCAAATAAATGCAAAAAAAGACTTCTTTCAAAAATATAAAAAAAATTATACACACCCCAAACTTTTGAAGTGTAGTGTATTTTAAAGTGAAACAATTTACAAATATTTTGTCCATTGGCAGTAGATTGTGAAAAATTGTTTTATTTGATGGGTTGAAAAATAAGGCTTGGTGACATCAGCCAAAAGTCATTTCAGAGGTTGTTACATTTTGAATAATTTAGATTCTATGTCATTTTGAACAGCTCATTAAATAGAATAGGTCATTTAACCCATTCAGTTGAACAGATCATTATCAAGTACATTCAGATATGATCAGTCTGGTATAGAATGTTAAATTAGGGCCGGCAATTGATTTTACTGTCTCTGAAGATAATTAAAAACGTTTTATCGTGACAGATGAGTAAAGCATTGACAAAAAGTTACTTAAAAATTTTATATTTAGTTTGATTTATTTCCATATCATTGAATTTAAGCCTATATGCGGACAGTCTGCAGCAATTAGTTTGGTGTGTTAAAATGCACTTTGAGTCCATGAGCTATTGTCTTCTACACTAAATATTCCAATTCTTGAAACACTGTTTGGCTTATCCAGTCTAAGACCTATAGATCTGACAGTCCCCTGCTTCTTCTGTCATATAATCTTTGCTGTTAGATATTGCATGATAGATTCACATGCATTTCTCCTGTTTCTCCCACTGCGCTGACACATAATTAGCAGTCAAAGGTGGCAAAATGGACTACTTAGAAAGTATTCCTGGGGAGCGAGAAATCACTGGGTCCAGAGTTGGTGTTTCTTAGATGCTTTTGGCCCTTTTAACCCACAGCTGATGTTTCCTGATAATGTATTCTATGAATAGTAAGGAAAAACACTTTTTCCTGCAATGTCAGTGTGGCTCCATTGAAAGGAGCCCAGCAGTGAGAGCCAGATTACATCTGTTATCTGCTTTTGGAAAGACCACCGGAGAACATTGGTGACACCCAAACTCCCGCCTGCAGTGCCGTGCCTGATTTGTTTCACCTTATAAATAATTTTTAGTTGCAGATGCCATTTACATTTTCTTTCTTTTTGAAGTAGAGTAACCATTTGAAGGGTTGGTACATGTACGTTGTTCATTAAAACTTAATTTAAAAACAAATTAAAATGGCATTTGATAATTTGTTTCAGCTAACAAATGTTTTTAATGATATACATTAATTCAGTCAATAAATGTTATGTATAAATCCATGCTGACAAGCAGAAGGACATTTCTCTGCATTATTTCATAATTTTATAGGTCTCAGACAATTCCGCATTGCATTCGATTTCTTAATTTAAGTATTTAATTAAACATTTAATATTATTTATAGTGAATATAATTTATTATATTTCTAATTGTTATTTTTATTAAGTATAGTAACTAACTCAGTTATGAATTAAATTAGATTTTTTTCATTATTATTAATATTTATTTACACTTTGCAGTTGTAGTTTAAAATGACTACTAGCAGCAGTTATAGTACCTAAACCACAAAAATGAAGGTGAATCTGGAAACTAGAGCCACCTCCCTCCCCTCCTAGTCTCTCAAAAACTATCATGTAGAAACTGCAGGATATCGTAGCGAGACAAGCTGCTCTCCGGCCTGCTTTGATTACGGCACATGGACGCCTGCAGTTTTAGACGACAACACCGGTGGCACGCAGAGCTCTAGCGATGCTGAATAATGCATGTACTCAGAGTTGGAGGGCAGGTGTACCAGGCGCTGCCGCTGTCAGACGGGCATCGGAGCACAAACGGATGTAATCTGTTTTCCCTAGCGCTGAGAGGCTCTGCTGTAAAATGCACTTTTTCTACCCACTGCTCAGAAGATAGTCTAGCTGTATGATCTCCTACCCTGTGTGGGGTCTTCGTTGAGGAGAGGATATGTGTCCCATCGTGACTGACCGATTACCCTCCGAACAGTCTGAGGAGATGATGTGAATCATTGTGTGAATATCACAGATATAAAGTGTTGAAATGTGTCAGAATCTGCTCTGTAAATGAGTGGTTCTGAACTGGTGGGTCAAGACCCATTTTGGGGTAAAACTATGCTAAAATCTATTATTAAAATGCAATTAAATGCATAATTGCACATGATAGCTAAATATATAGACATGACCTTGTTATCAGTGTTTAATTTTTAAGTTGATTTGCTGTTTAGGGCAATATGAACAGAAAGCTACAGTACAAAAATCTGCAAAGCTGCATTGTTGAATTTTTCTTTCCTATATTTTCAAACTACATTTGGGGTCAACTAACATCAGTTAAATTAGTGAATTTAATTATTTCTGGATTAATTATTTAAGGATGACTAAGCATCATCCTCTATTCCCCAGGGAGTTTGTCTGAGCAATAGTATGAAGTTACTGTTTGTTTACAGATACATTTTCTGTTGTTGTTGGTATTTTGTTTGCGTATGTGCGTTTTTGACTTGTACGTTTGTTTATGTGTATAAGTGTGATGGTTTGCAGAGGTCTCAAAGTCCTTGACCAGCCCTCACGGAGCATTTGCACAGCAGATTAGACTTCAGCGAGGGCTTATTCCACACGACTTCCCCCAGAGAAGGCGAAACGTCCTCCTCCTGACCCTCCTGCTGAAGCGAAGCGCTACCTGGGTCTTAGACTGATTACAGGGTTAGAGCAGCTATAGCTCACGGAAGCAGAAAGGACATCAGTGGAGATTTTCTCTCATTGTCATCTTTTTATCTTTGCTAAAGACTACATTGATGAGGTAACTGCGATTTTTAGTTCTCAAACCCGATCTCCAGCTGGCCCCGGGGGTCCAGTTACTCACAAAAAGCAGGATTTTGAGGGTCTGCTTTGGGTCGGGCTCTGTGATCTTTCCTTAAACATTAAAAAAAACCTGAGAAGTGGCACCCTGTTGATGTAGCTGAGACTTCCTGACTCTGGCGAGCAGCAAGAAAGAGGATTGACAGTAATCTGATTGTGGGAAAAATGGAATTTGGATTGAGTTTGCCTTGGCTCATTCTTCTAAGGGAAAAGACTCACATGTTGATGTGAGAGGCAGTCTTTTCCCACTTCCCTTCTTTTCACTTTCACTCTAGAACCGTTCCCTTCCTCCTTGTCTAAATGATTAATCTGTTCCTCGCACTGGTTGTTGTTCCAAGTAAGTCAGCATCTTGGCTTGTACTATTGGAGAGAAAAACAAGCCTGGAGTGTTCGTTGGCAGAGACCTTAACAAAATCAAAAACAGCCACTCTAACAGATTGCAGCCGAGGTGCTATAATAATAATGTTTTTCTTCTCCTGAAGGAATGAACTGTTTATGGAGAGTCCATAAATGTGCACCTCTATAACGGAACAGTTTTATGCGGCATATGTGTTAAGATTCGCAACCCTATTGATGTGGCCACCTGTTATGCCACGTTCTAACCCACAAGTCTCTCTGCTCCACCACCAGCCAAGACTATCATGTTCATTGCGATGATGTAATAGATCACAGGCATGTAAGAAAGCACCTATCATATGGGGGCCGGTAATGAAATGCTGGCTGTATCACCGGATGATTAATGTGCAGGTGCTCACTGAAGGTCATCTCAGATTTTCGCCTTCGGATTATCATTAGCTCGGGCGTGCTCTTAGACGTCTAATTCATCATCGTTTTTTAGTTGCACCGATACTGTATTTTCATCGCAGCCAGGAAGATGGGCTGCTATGGACATGCAAATGAGCCAGGGTTGAAGTTAGCATAAAATTGATTTTGTGAACACTATTGGTCTTGATTTTCTCTATGATTCAGCTTGAAATTGCGACGTGCAGTTCCATCGACTTGATTAGTTGTCATTAAAGGTCAGTTGAGGATGGGAAGACCCCTTTCCACGCTTGATGCATTAAAGTAATAAATCGGCGGCATCTTCCGTTTGTCGAAAACATTTACATCAGAGGATGGTAGTAACAAGAGGTTTTGGGCAGTTACTTTCTAAAACTGTTTATAATTATCCTACGAAGTGCAACAGTTGCCATTTATCATCTCCAGATCTGAACTAATGAAAGGACTTTTGGGAAATAGAGATAAAATGAAGGATGCAGACGTGGATTGCACACATGGAGGAACAATGCTGTGCTCATCAGTTCATAGGTTTGCTGCAGCCGGGAAAACTGAACATATGGATGAGCCATATATTCATTTCCCTAGCTCTGAGAGAAAACCCCAGGTTGCTATCGCCTTTTAGGAACTTAATTTCTGCCCTTATGAAAGTTAGAAGGACTAGTAACTTTGGAAACTGCTGACTGGAATAAATGTACTGTATATGCAATTTTTAATACTATATTATCACCTTGCTTGTGTTTGCTTTAACCTTGAAAATGAAAGATGAAATTGAAGAGATATAATGTGGAGTCCTAGCCTAGAAATTTTGCTTTTCCATGCTCCTTGAGCTGTGGTTCCCATGCAGGAGTTTTAGTTTGAATCTGACCGGCAATGTGTTCCAATCCTGCATCTTTTCTCTCTCTGGGTTCATCATCACTTCTTGTCCTCTAGCTTTATTAACAGTATGTTCTAGAAGTAAATATCCCATCCATTTTCTTCGTAGAGAAATTCGTTTTTAACAATTTGTAAAAAGTTTCCAAATTTTGCAAAAAACTTTTATGTCTGTTATGACATTGTAAAAATTCATGTTTTTTTATTATTTTATATGAATAATAATTTACTAAGTGAAGTTTTATATTTTAATTTAGGTTTTAATGTTTTAATAGTAAATATAAAATGAGAAAAATGTGTGTGCGTGTATATATATATATATATATATATATATATGTATGTATGTGTGTGTATATGTATATACAGTATAAATATATATACGTATGTATGTGTGTGTGTGTGTGTATATATATATATAAATATATATACGTATGTATGTGTGTGTGTGTGTGTATATATATATATATATACATATACATATACATATATATATATATATATATATATATATATATATATATATATATATATATATATATGTATATATATATTTATTAGGGGTGTGCAGCGGAGCCATTATTTGTATCTGTGACAATCTCAAAATTATTTGTATCTGTATTCGGATGGATCCGGAAGTGGGCGTGGCTTAAACTGGAAGTCCGTCAAATTACGTGAAAATACCATTTTAAATGCAGATCTGTTCGATTCATAGTTTTCATTTAACAAATATGCCTTGTATAACTAAAGAAATTATTATTTTTATTATAATTATAACTTTGTATTGCATCATTTTTATAATCAAAAAAGAAAAATAACTTTATTCTCCTTGTTTTCCAGTGAAACTGTATACAAATTTGTCAAGACAAGTATCCACAATCTTAAATAAGAGCACTAGTAGAAAAAAAAGAAATGGAAAGAAAGTGTTCAGTACTCATAGCAGAATGACAATAAAGCTCGCTTGAACTTGAAGTAACTTGGAGATCATGTATTGCTGGAGTCTGTGATCATTTACGAGGATTTTATCAACAGAGCACAACAAATCATTTGGACCCTCCAAAAGCCTTGATCAAACCTCGCTTTTCTTCGTCTTGTATAATTAAATGTAATGCCATTCACAAAAAAAGGCTAATGTAATGCGTTTTTACAGTTGGATTTCGAAAAGGTTTGAAGTTAGGCCCGTTTTTAGGATATTTTTGCGAGTTGATATAACTCCAGACAAAGCTCTGATTTCTGAGAGACGCGCATAGACCCCAACATGGCTATTGATTTGCGCCCATTTTATTCATATAGGCTAGTTTGCACTCATTCACTTTACACATCCAGGCCCATAGCCAGCTATGAGGTCCAGACCTCCGTAAATGTTTCATGTTCAAAAATAAAATTTTAAAACATGAAAAATTATTTAAAATCATGTCGCTGAATAAATTCATGTGGCTGACTCGCAGCAGCTGAGTGAACGAGCTTGGCGCAAATGCCGTCTCCACTCCGCTCCACCATTGTTGCCAGATCTAGTTATTAGCGTCGCTGGACTTGTTTTAATACTAAATGTAACAATGTTAGGCTAAAATCAAAGCCACGTCGTTTGAAATGTAAATTAGACTGTGAATTACAAGTTTCCGTTTCCTTTAAAGCAAGATATATTTGGCGTACAGAGTGTGTTTTCCTGAAGCTTAAAACCTATAAGCTAATAAAAAGCACTTAGCTCTGCACATATATGCATGTGCACTAGCATACCTCATGTTTGCCAGAGATAATTGTTCTGCTAACTCTGCTGACTGAGATAGAACAGGACACGGCAGACAGGAAAACATAAAGGCTAATGCGATGCTTATATGGCACGATTATGCAATCCTAAACACTTTCCCAGTCTGAGGGACTGCTGCTAAGGGAATTGAGTCTCCTTAGCTATTAGCATATCATTAAAAGGAATGTGAGCAGCTGATTTGGAAATTAAATGTAGCTTACTTAGCCCTAATGAATAATGCATATCAGATCGTCATGGACATGCTGACAAGTGCAGGCGTTATAGGAGGAGACATGGGAGGGGTTGCAATGTCAGAGAGGACAGACTAAAGGAACTGAATGAAAGGCTTGGTTAACTATTCGATTCCGCTTTTACGACCACATCTTTAGCCTGCTGAAATAGAAGAGAAGCCAGTCATTTCAAAAGCTTTATGACTTGGAACGTTGATTTTAGGAGCGTAACAGTTGGAGGATGGTGTTGCAGAGTGGTTTAAGATCCTGAATAGCAACTAAAAGGTTGCTGGTTTGAACCCTACATGTAACCACCACTAAAAAGGACCCTTTTACTTTCTGCCAAATTCTGTTTTATTTTCCCCCAAATTATGTATTTTCCAGTTTTAATGGTTGAATTAAAATTTAAATGATCAAAACATGGCTAATCAATGGAATTAATAACCTTACTAATTGAATCTTCTTCCTTTTTTTTAACACACTAACAGTGCCTTCTGAATAGTTTTTTCGCCCAGAAATTCTGTCATATTTAAATTTTCCAGATGCTGTGTTTGATGATTTACAAATCAAATCAAAAATGGTGGTTTCAAATTAATGCATAAAACTTTAAGTAATTAAACTTTTAAAAGTAATAATCTTCTAAAGTAATTAACCTTCTAAACTGTAATCAAATTAAATTTGAACTTATCTTAAAATGCTAGACAACAGAGGTTCACGGTTTAAGCTTGGATGAAAAATTGGTGGATTATTGTGTGAATGTTTAGATATTCTGTGGATTGTTTTACGATTTACAAATCAAATAAAAAAAAAACTGATGTTTTTCAAATCAATGCATAAAACTAAGTAATTAATCTTTTAAAAGTAACTAATTTTCTGAAATGTAATCGAATGAAATCTGAACAATTTCCTTTTTATTTTTTGACAAGCAAATTTCTGGAGGTTTATGGTTTAAGACATGGATCAAGTTTATATGGCATTATTTAATAAACGGTATTATTGTTATTATTTGCAAAATTACATTCTACTGTAAAATGCATTAAACATTTAATTCATAATTTCTTCAGGTTAAACCAAATGTTTAATTTGGCAGTTTTATTAAATACCTTTTTGTGTGTATATCTCACAATAGTGTTATGAAATGGTTAAATTATCATGAAGTGAACTCTTACATCTCTGGAGATGAAGTTCACATGGAGTGTCATAGTGAGAGGCAGATGCTGAAAACACCATAAGCGTCAGTTTGTGTAGTAGACAAAACTGTGCCACTCATTCAGACAGAGACACAAAATTTCATTTTTATAACTGGATTCTGACGTGTTTTCAGCATTGCGGAAATCCTAGGCCCATACCTAATCCATCATCATTGTGTTCTTGAGTAAGGCACTTAATCCCAGGTTGCTTTCAGGGGAGAATGTTACTTTGGATAAAGGTGTGTGCTAAATGGCTTCGCACTTAGGAGTTTTTCCAGGGCGCTGCGTACTGGGTATGTTGCACTTGTGAAAAAAAAAAAAAATTCTATCCGTTTCCCCCAATGTCACTCAACTCTAAGTGGAGCAAATCAAAAAGCAAGCTAAAATGGCTTCATCAAAGAAGACAAAGTGGGGAAAAATACAAAACAACAGCCAGAGCGCCAGATGTAGGCTGCGAAAAGCAGAATCAGTTGTAATGGGGCACCAAATGCGCTGTCAATAAAAGGGAGTGCACACCAGATGGACACTCATGTGAAAATAGCTGCTCTTTTAAGTAAGACTGAGTCAAAGTGCTGTGAGTTTTATTTATTTTTAAATTCTTACTCCAGATTTTGCGTCACAGGCCCACAGATTTCATGCCTGTTTATTTCCCCCAGGCTACATCATGACCAATTAATGAGCAGAACAATATAACACTTGCAAATTACTGCTTTCTATTTTAATTCTTCCCTTCAAAACATCCCAGTTCCAGTGGAATCATAACAAATATATTTCACCTTACCCCTGTTGTCTACAGCCACAGGGTAAGAGTTTATCCAGTCTTACGTAGGCCATGTTTCATATTCCAGCAACCAATTAGCTTCCACTTTGCCTAGTTGTAAACAACATTATCTAAATCTGTTCTGAGAATTCTGTCAAGGTTCTGTAAGTTCCTGTTTTTGCTGCACAGGTACTTCAACTGCAAGACAAGATGTCTTGTGCTCTAGAATCTGTTTTTATTAGATTGTGAGCATGATGTCTTGTATGAACTTGTGAACTTGCAACCTTATAGCTTTTAACATCTATGGAACCTTTCCGCTCAAAAGGTTCTTTATAGTTGAAAAAGGTTCTTTAGGTTATTTAAAAGGCTTCAAGAACTTTAGCACTCGACTAATGGGTAACATTACAAAATGCAATCTTACTATATTTTGCACTTTTTAAATCAGTTCATGTGTTCCCTAGGAATTGAACCCACAACCTTGGCATTGCTAGAGACATGCTCTACTCTGTATATTATTTATATTTCTTCTGATTCCACTGGAACTGGGTTTTGTTGAAGGGAGGAATTCAAATAGAAGACGTTCATTTGCAAGTGTTGTATTGTTGTACTCATTACTTAATCATGATGTAGCCTGGGTGAAATAAACATGAACAAAATCTGTGGACCTGTGACACAAAATTTGGAGTAAGAACTTGCAAATAAAAATGTTTGCACTTTTATAGCCCTGTTATGACTTCAATACTCTGTTTGTGGCTTGTACTGTAGATAACTGCTTGCTAGCTTGACTATATTTGAACTGCTTTAGCTTCACAGTAGCTTCCCCAACACCGACCATGCCAGCTTTGTCTAAGCCATATCTACATAGACTTCAGATGGGTTTTGCTGGTCAGGAACTCTCCCTGGGGTGATGGAGTAACTGCGTGGAACGATCTGCCTAGATTACAATTATGGGCACATGGTAACAAATTGGCGTCCTTGTACTTTGTGACAAGCTTGAGATTCAGGCAGATGATGTGTTCAATAGCGCTTCAAATGATCTAGCCGGGTATCAGATAATGTGGGAGCTGATGGCTGCTGCCGAGAGGAGAGCGGTGCATTTCATTATGACTGCGCCACCATCAGATGCTGATTCACTGTCAGGAAATGGTGGAGAGCATGCCAAAAGTCACACAGATGTTGCATTGTACTCATCTTTCCAAAATGAATCCAACGAGCAGGCGGGGAGAGAATGTGTCCATGGATTGAGGACAAACAGTGTTGATTTTAGGAGTTTCTCAGCTGTGCCATTAAGGGAGAAGGAATTGTAAACATATTTAAGGCTGTATTCACATTGCCTGATTCACGTTACATCTGGAACATGTCATGCGAATGCATCCACTGAGGATACGAGGAATAGAGAGCAAACGGGATCCCTGAGAGATAACTTTATGAAGTCGCAATGAAGATTTTTAATAATTAAATAGGTTATGTTTGGGCACACATCAAATTCTAGAATATGATTTTATGGTTAGGCAAGTATTTGAGGATTCGGTATTTTAAGGTAAAGACTTAAAGTCTGAAAATATATTTCTATAAATTATTTATATTTTCTGTCTGTCTGTCTGTCTATCTATACATGCACACAATTTTATAACAGTTAGGATTTTATATAATGAGGTAAATGCAGAAAGGATACATGTGAAGTTTCAATATTTTTATCCTTTATGTAACCCATAGACTTGTTTTATGAACTTATATTACATAAGAGCGTTTATGGATGTACTATAAAGAAACATTGCTTTTCATATAGCTTAATGTTAATTATTAATTATGAATGCATAAAGAGCACAATTTCAGTGTTTGGAGGCATAGATGTTGCAAGACTTGGATGCCTAACTGGCTTTGGTCAGTTAATTTTGTATGTTTTTTTTTCTGAATTGAGTCAGGAGGCACTTAAAATATATGTTTTTGTTGTGTAACTTGGTTTGTAATTAACATTGCATGCACTAGATGGCAGCACTGGCTAAAGGCCCTCTGCATTTGGCGTGTGGAGTTTGTCTTTGCTGTGCAAGTATGTTGAAAGTGTGAAAAGAACAAACACATCTGAGGGGCATATGTAAATATGGGTATACATAACTTAAGTCCTTCAAGGCTTTCTCACTGTGGAATCCTGGGTAAAAAAAAAAAGTTGGAATCCCTCCGGGAATATGATGGGAGAAATTGAGGCGTTTAACATTTTCATTCAATCATGGCCAGAGTCTGTAGGAATGCTGCCAGCCCCGATTCAAGCAGCCCACATAAATACTTAATTTTTCTGTCATGTTCACTATGCTGTCAGTCTAAGCTTGAGGTTTGGCAGCTGCTGTGGAAACACAACTGCTGCAGAAAGCTGTAGCCCTCCCAATACAGAGCTAAAAATGCATCTCATAATCAATAACTAACTGTTTTTATTACCCTCCGTACACTCAATAATTGGCAAAAAACAGCATTAATTACTATGTACTCTAATTTCCCCTAATTCCATTCCTGTGCCTCTTGCATTTTAAGCATTAATATTGTCTCGAGTGTGTCTCAGGACAGTATATAAGGGCTGGGTGGGATATTGACCTGATAATTATAGTTATAGGCAGTTGTTAGAGTAGGTGCCATATTTAATTTGGCGTGAATAAAAATGAGGCTGTGAAGGGTAGAAATACCGTGTGTTCAATGTCAAATTGTTGTAGCCTATGTCTGGGTGAAAAAAAAAAAAAAGCTGAAAAAATGTCCATGAAATAGTTTCATATATTGATTTTATAAATTGCATGTGAAATCGTTCTTAGGTACACTTTTGCATTCAATGGAAAGAGGACAATTTACGCACAAATACTTCTATGAATTATTTGCAAACATTCTGTTCAGTTTTAATAAATGGTCCTCTAAAAAAAGATACAGATGTGTATATGTCCAACCTCGTTTTCGTTTGTTAATTAGAGCAGAATTTTTTTTTATATTTTTTGAGTGGTGTTATGGTGATGGAGTGCATTTTATTGATATCTGGAGAATCATATAACTACATTCCTGATTTTATGTGTTAATGATGCACTGAAATTAATTTAAAGTTTATTATTATTATTACTATTATTAAATTAATTTAAAGTTTTCCTGTAGGCGAAAACCAGAACTGGAAAATAAATAAACGTGTGTGTGTGTATATATATATATATATATATATATATATATATATATATATATATATATATATATATATATATATTTCTCTCAGATCCTTATTTTCTTTTATGTTGTGTAAAAATGGCATCTACTCTGATGTCTGTTTATGGTCTGATGGTTTTTGTTGTTGCGAGTTTATTGCTTCGAACAGCTTGGACGCTGCCGTCCATGACAGTTGGATCCATGACTATCATCTTGTCATGTCAGTGAACAATGTTCAAATTATAGCAGAAATGTGACCAACGCTTTTGTACATCATAATAGTGACATTCAGATTCTTAGAAATGTTTCAAAGGAGTTTTCCGGTTAATATTATTATTAACTGTGTGAACTGTTAGCCTGATGTGTGAGAAGCATAGAAGATTGAGGAATGGTGTGTGTATGAGTGTTTTTGTGTGTGGTCTTAAATTTCAAGGTCTGGTGGGTATTCATAGAGGTGACGGGCTGCTGGAGAACCCCACAGATGCTCAGAGCCCTGATATCTGCTGCGTCCTGCTTCAGCGGCCCCTCAAGATACCTAGCTCTACCTTTACAACTCAACCACAGCCAAACACTCTTGCGCTTATCATCACCTGCTACTGTCCTGGATTTTGGAGATCCTCAAGCCAGTTCATTGCTCTAGAGCAGGAGCTGAGGATCATGTCCTGTAGGGCTGTGAAGTGTTGTCAGAAAGATTGGACATATGGGTGAACCTCACAAAAGCAAGTCCAGGTCAGAATTCATTCCAAAATAAAAAAAACTACTGTTGACTAAAATAAGGTTTTTAAAAATGTCACTTATGCTCAGCAAGGCTGCATTTATTTGATCAAATATTAGTATTGTATTACTATTAAAATTAAAATGTATTAGTATATTTAAATGCGTTCTAAAAATTATTTTTAAAAATATATATTTTTTAATGTTTCTTACAGTTTATTCCTGTGATGGCAAAGCTGAATTTCAGCAAAAAACGTCTTCAGTTTCACATGATCCTTCAAAAATCATTCTAATGTGTTGAGTTGTTGCTTAAGAAGCTTAATATCTGTCATGCTGCTAATTTTTTCAACATTTTTTGATGAATAGAAGTTCAAAATAACAGCATTTCTTTGAAATATAATTCTTGTAGAAATGTATAAGCCTTTATTTTAACTGTTTTATCATACTAATGTGTCCTTGCTCAAAAGTATGAATTGTTTTAAATTATAAAAAAAAAACTGAACTGATCTCAAACTTGGTTTAAAAATGTTAGTGTATATACATATTTTGCATACAGAAAATTCAGACTATATATATATATTATAAAAAAATGAAAATTCTGTGATTAATTACTCACCCTCATGTCGTTCCAAACCCTTAAGACCTTCGTTCGTCTTCGGAACACAACTAAAGATATTTTTAATGAAATCTGATATCTCTTTGACCCTGCAAACAGAAACGTAGTTTAAGGTCTTACAGGTTTGGAACGACATGAGGGTGAGTAATTAATGACAGAATTTTCCTTTTGGGTGAACTATCCGTTGATTGTTTTATGATTTAAGCATGTAGGCCAGTAGCCCTGCCTTTGAACCATGGGAGCTATCAGGGAGGAGGAAGAGGTGACAGGCATCTTTATGTGTGACTCTGCCTGGGGCCTGTTGTGTGGGCTCTTGGCAGGGAGTCCTCACCGCACAGAGGGTGATCTCATTTTCGTAATGGGCTTTGTCGCTGTTTGTCGTTATTAACATTGGCCCTGCTCTCGGGGGGTCTTGGAGAGTCATCCAGTCACACACCAGCCTGTCCTGCTTTACATTTGACATCCATTAAAACTTTGTTTTGATTAGAACTAAGTGGACAATCTGTATAAATGGCAGTAGTTGTATTTATGCGGATGTATTCAAAAATGCAGTTGGTAAACACATTATGTGCTTGTTTAGCAACATTCAGATTGCAGGTGGCATGCATGCATTTCTGGCGTTTAAAAAAAATCACATTTTAAGGTAAAGTCTGCAGTTTTTGGATGATGTAATATTTTAATAATATTTGCAATATTGATTTGTAATTGCAGTATTTGTTTGATCACCCTGACCAGGAACATTGGATCAACCAATGGTGTGAGTTTAAGGCGGGACTGTCTGTTTGTTTGAACCAATGGCAGATGGTTTGAAAACATTATTTTTGAAATTGCTTTTGGCAATGCAGAAATTACACACTTCACCTTTAGCTGCCAGTTTAGAGTGATGCAAGTAACTGCTCATGCCCAGTAATAATTACAGTCGCATAATAATTTTGTTGCCAAAGGTGAGTTGAGTTTAAACTTCTCTGACTTCCTGCGTTTTAGTCATTTGGCTCAGATGTTATTTTCCGATCACCAGTTAGAATGACCAATAATTTACCACTCTATGAAAAATTCTAACAATTACACAACGTCAAGTAACCGCCATTTTAGCGACAAGAGCTTTTCAAACCAGACGTTTTGTGCCGGGTAACCCAACCTGGTCTGTATTTATGGACATTGGATGGCTAAAATTTATGCAGAGATAAGTTACAACTGTGGGATAGAACACTTCAGCGTGTGTTTGAAAATGAGCCAGACTTTTGTTTTGTTTACAGTGTAGTCATTTTAAGTGTAATTTAGCAGTCCCTCTTTGCCTAATGTGGTTGGTACCAAATTGCTAAGAGGAAAGCAAATTGGTAATGGCGTCAAATAGTGGAAAAGTGTCACAAAACACAAAATAACACCCATTTTTTCATGAATTGCTACGCAAGGCACAGAAGTGTTTTGAAGCATTGTGCAAGTTCGAAACTATGACAAGAAGTCGCATGTATCCTTTTTGTAATTGCACCATGGACCTGGAGGGACATTATTTCATTCCAGTGTATTCTTGTATATGTCTCAAGTGACAAATAAACTTGAAACGTGAGAGGTAATGATAAGCCTGCATAGCAATTTAGTTTTCTAGGTGGATAAAAACAAATTGGGGGAAGTCGTGGCCTAATGGTTAGAGAGTCGGACTCGTAATCGAAAGGTTGCGAGTTCGAGCCCCCGGCCGGCAGGAATTGTAGGTGGGGGGAGGGAACGTCCAGCGCTCTCTCCACCCTCAATACCACGACTGAGGTGCCCTTGAGCAAGGCACCGAACCCCCAACTGCTCCCCGGGCGCTGCAGCATGGCTGCCCACTGCTCCGGGTGTGTGTTCACGGTGTGTGTGTGTGTGTGTGGATTTGTTCACTACTCACTGCTGTGTGTGTGCACTTGGATGGGTTAAAGGCAGAGCACCAATTTCGAGTATGGGTCACCATACTTGACAATACGTCACGACTTTACTTATATTTTTACTTTATAATGATATCGTGGTCATTTAGATCTGTATCGCAATTTGGATATTGTACCATCAATAGTTCTGCTTGACAATTTTTTTGCAGCCCTAATGGACGTCTAGATGCTTTGTCATGTGATCTGGCTCTGCTGGACAGGTTTGGAGTCTCTGGAAGAGCCAAAAAATCGTGGCAGGGAATGTTTCACTGCACATATGGGATCTAGACTACTGAAGCATAGTGTGGCCATAAATGAAAATTATACATGGCTGAAAGCTAAATTGCCTTTATGTTCCCGCTCGCTCTCTGTTCCTTATTGGCTTCTTACATTTAGAGAGTTGGTTTCTATAAGTGGTCCACTGTAAATCGCATGTAGTGGGAGCATATGTATGTACGCTGCCAGTCACTGTGGACGATAGAAAAGCCTGGTCTGCACATCCATCTACACTCTTGGAATTTATTATCTCAAAGCTTTTAGAAAAAAGCCAGATAATTAGCTGCAATGGAGGGAGAAAGCACTCATTGTAGTTACTGGCTTTTAGCTTCACTCTACATTAATTAATGGCGGTCTCTCGTGATGTGAAAAAGCAGGAGTCTTTTAAAGGTCCATTACTATTTCTTGGCGGTGGACAATCTGTGTTGACCAGCAGAAGCACAGACAGCTAAATGTTTTTGTACTGTTTGCATTTTTAGGTAGAATTTGTTGCTTTTGAGCACACTGCGAATGAAACATTTTTGCAAGGTGGTGAAATATGCATGCAAATATTCATCATTCTTGAAATGTAAAATCTCAAACTTAAGTTTTTGTTTAAAGTGTAATAAAAAAACAAAACTATGTGTTGGTCTACATTTCACAAACACAATGTAAATTTAACTGTAAATTAAAAATTTACCTGTAACCTGCACTCAAAAGTTTGGGGTTAGTAAGGTTTTTTTGTTTTCCATTTTGAAAGAAATGAATACGTTTATTCACCAATTATGCATTAAATTGGTCAAAAGTGACAGTAAATACTTATAATATTACAATATAAGATTATTGTCATTTCAAATAAATTCTGTACTTTTGAGCTTTCTATTCATCAAAGAATCCTGCAGAGTTTCCACAGAAATATTAAGCAGCACAATGGTTTTGAACATTGACTATAATAATTTTTTTTTGTTCATCGAATCAGTATATTAGAAGGATTTCTGAAAGATCCTGTGACACTGAAGACTGGTTTAATACCTGCTAAAAATTCAGCTTTGCCGTCAAAGGAATTCATTTCTGTCTTAAAATATATTATATATACAGAAAACAGTTGTAATAATATTTCACTGTATTTTTGGTCAAATAAGTACAGCCTTGGTGGCCATAAGCAACAAACGCAAACAAAAATCGTACCACCCCCAAACAGTAGTATAACTTAACTCAACTCAAATTTCCTTATACAATTATTTACTAGTGTTATTGAGTTTAACATTTTCAGTTCCCAGCATGTGTGCGATTGTATGAGAAAAATATTTTAGAAAATGAAATGTTTATTTAATAAAATTACTGTTATTGTATGTTGTGATTTAATTGGTGTACAGTAGGACACACTTGGTTCTCTTAAAAATAGGTTTGCTAAGTAGTTCATCCGGAAAGGAATCTTGGATTGAAGTGAATGTATTTCACAGTTGTTTGTCTTCCTTTCTTGTTTTGGGTTGTTATAATTATGGGGTGTAATAATTAGTGAAAAGTTTTATTTGAGAACTCTGTTGATGCTTATTAACAGATTATCACCCTCTGAAACACTGCTAAGGTGTGATTGATGCCTGAAGCTTGAAAACATTCATACAAGTTTCACTTGTATCAATGTAATAATTGCTATGAAGGTACATGGGCAGCTCACATTTTATGTACTGTCACATGGCAAAAGATCACACGATCCAAAACAGTTCCATAGTATGTACACTCTTAAAAAATAAAGGTTCTTTCGCGCACAAAGAACCTTTTGTGTTTCTTCAGATGTTCAAGGTTCTTTATTAGACAAAAAAGTTTTTCTATGGCATTGTGAAGCACCTTAATTTTTAAGAGTGTTTCATCACCATTACTGGACACTAGAATTCTTTAATAAGTAGGCCTAGGTGTTTCGCAGATGCTTTGTCTAGTATATACAATGTTTATTTTAGGATCCACCTGGAATAACCTTGAGTTAAGTGACTTCTCCAGGGACCAATGGTGATAGTTCATGGATCGCCCCTTACAGAATTCCACCTGGAACCTAATAATCGCTGTTTTCAATCACTTCTTCTTTTATACGTGACTAATTTATCTAAGACTCATTTACTGTTTTTCTGTGCTTGTGTAAGTTTGTGAATGCTTTTTGCGTCTTTGGAGTGCCACCTGTTTTAAACGAGAAGGACATGCTGCTTATTAGCACAGACCAGCATTATCAAGAAAAAAGAAAGTAAAGAAATTGTATTCCAGCTTGGATGTCATATTTGGCAACCTTGGCACCTCCAGTGAATGTACGAATGATTATAGCCTAAGGCTGACAGCTAAAATAGACCACTGTTTACTCCGATATATTGAAATACATTTTTCAGAATTAGATACAGTCCCTCATACTGTGGATTTTTTTTATTTACTTTATATATTTATTTATTGTTTCTCTTTTTTTCTGATAGTTTAATACTTTTATTTTTTTTAGAGTTAGTAGCCTATTGTACATATACTGTTAATATATTTGGTAAATAAGTCCTACACAATTTCAAAATACTTTGTATTTGTTTTTAGTTTTGTTGTTTTGTGTGTTTTTGTTTGAGTTTGTTTTAGTTTAGTGTTTTTGTTTTAGTTTATATTTTGTTTTGTTTGCTTTTGTTTAAGTTTAGTTTTTAAATATTTTTGGTTTTGTTTTTTGGCTGAAATCTGATTTCTCCTTCCACAATTATTTGTGAACTCTATGTACCTGTTTGTTTATTCATTGCCTTATATGGAAAAGGGAAAGATACTGGATCTGTTTAAAATTCCAATTACAAATGGAATTTTCTTGAACACACTGTAATCGTTCAAACATCATCTCATTTAAAGATGGGTTTACTTGCAGTTCTGATATTACATGATATCTAGCATTGGGGGAAAAAAAAGATGGCGTCTCAGGTCTCCTCTGAGCAGTGGAGATTTGAGGAGGTACGAAATGGTGTGCCGTCTCTCCGAGGAGAACAGTAAATCAGACGCTGCTTGGGCTCCACCAGTGCATGAAATGCTGCAGTAATGAATTTACGGCCAGTACATTAGCATGCTTTAGCCTCTGTCTCAATTCTTCTGTTGCATTCTCACTTCTGATAATCGTCTCTCTCATATTCTAAAATGCAAATTGCATTCTTATCACAACAAAGCTAGTAATAAATAGACACGGCTTCAAATGAAGTTTTCAGAGGAGTTTTACAGATCCAGCACTGAAACTCGGTGAAAACTAGTGTTGGAAATGATTGCCTGGTATGTTTGTGCATGGATATTGTGGGCTTTGTTTCATAATCATAGCTTTTTGCTCTTTTAAAGAGATTAATAAGTGAAATTGTCTATGATTCATACATTTTGTGCATTTTTGACTCAACTAGTAGCATGAGTTTGAGATAATATTTGTTTGTTTGTACATGGCAGACCAGACATTTTTATGGAAACTTTTGTCATTACTTTTGCATTCGTTTCTTTTTACAGTTTGCAATTGGTCAATGTATAAAATTATGCATTTAAAAGTCAAATTGCTTCAGATTTCTTAAGCTTTTGCATTAGCAACAAAACTGATGTTTTAACGTGCTTTACTGCGATTGCCTTATTTATCACTGTTTTAAAGCAATAGTTGACCCTATATAGGGGTTCATGTGTCTCATGAACTAATGCAATCAAAGTGAAGGGCCTCTGACAAGCTTTCACAATGATTGTGGCATGTCTCCTGATTTTCAAATCGCTTATTGCATCACTGTATTAGTAATGTGCACTTCACTGACCTTCCAGCTTCTAGCTTTCAGACTTCCCACATGATCTGTGGATGATGGGGTGGTGGGGAGACAAAAACTGAAAAAGTAGAATAGCACTGTTGAATGTTTAACTGAGTCTAAATAAATGAATAAATAAACAAAGGAACACATCAGCATTAAGTTTCACATCCTGAATTGGAGGGTAAAGGGAAGCTAATGACAGAGTATTGATTTGGCTCACAGAGCATTAAGTAATGACGTTTGGGATTGCACAATTCAACTCCTATCGCTGCAGATGTAATCTGGGATGTCTGCTTTTATTAATTGAATGCAATGCATCTGCTGCTAATGGCATGGTATTCTTGAGGGCTGTAGTAGCTGTGAACATTTCTCAGCTGCTGTCAGGATAGGATGTCTGTTTTAGGTTGCATGCTTTTGAAAAAGTCATGGACAAAGTCATAATGCAAATGACTTTGTATTAAATTTGTATTAATAGCATATGTATAATAATTATAATGTACAAGTTTTAATTTGCTCATCAAAAAATATATTGCGGTATTTTTCTCAGTACAATCTACATTTTTTAAATGTATGTATTATAAAGCAATATGAATAGTTTATAAACATGATTTATAAATATAATTAATCATAATTTAGATAATAGGACCGTGGGGGGAAATGTCAGAAAATAAAGTTATAATTAGGGTTAATTATGATTAATCACATTCAAAATAAAAGTTTGTTTGCATACTATACGTGTGTGTACTGTGAATATTTATATAAATACACACACGTATATATTTTAAAAAATCTGTATGTCTGTTTGTGTGTGTGTTTTTATAATAAATATACACAGAACACACACATAGTATGTAAACATAAACCTTTATTTTGAATGTGATTAATCATTTGCAGCCTTAGTTGTAATGCTAACAATCTTTTTAGTCTGGAATTAGATGTGTGTTTCCTGTTAAACTATTAATCTATCTTCACGACCAGTATGCCATTTGAAAGTATTGAAACCCAAGATTCAGCATCTGAAATCTGTTTTCACTCTGGCTATTAAATATTTTGGACACCGCAGGTGCTATCTATTTATTTCAGATGTTGCCCTTTGACCTCATCTTATCCTTTTAATCAGGGCTATTATATATTTCTTCTGGTGGATTTGGGCAAATAGGCCAGTTAACCTCATGACTAAAGAATCACTGTTGCTTGTCTTGAATTATAGCAAGCTCATCTGAATCTATTGAAAACCCACCAGGCAGAAAGAGTCTTCAGAAGTTGCAAAGGGGCTTCACATCATGGCCATAAATTTAGGTATGGAAGACAGGAAAACATGCCCTTACCAAAGTTAAGAGGCTATTGAATAATCCCTGCCGATATTTCTAGCACTCGCACTGAGACTGAACGGAGGCGATGAACACATGATCTCGTGTTTAACAGCACGTCATACGAAGCAGATGTGTAAATTGTAAGGGCAGAGTGATCCATGAAGGTTTTGTTTGTTTTAGGTCTGTCACGAATGAGATACACTTCCATTTGTTTGATGGCATCACCACTAAAGGGCTAAGTGCATCTCTGTTCTACTCTGGCAATTCATTAATGTATGTTAATTTGTTGCTAGCGCCAGGAGCTAGCCAAACAGACCCCACAGCCATCCATCTGGCCAGGCAATTTCAAACTGAGATGGGTGGCAGTAGGTGCTGCTCGCAGAGGTGGGGGAATGATGAATAAGAGGGGCTTTTAAATGGTCTAGTGTGCATTTATTGACTGCTGGGAATTTTCTGAGATTGGACAGCCACTAAATTGCCCGCTCCCTCCGAGTTATTCATGAAGTCACAATGTAAAGCAATAATTGCCTGGCAATAGTAGATGCAATTTCTATGAATGCATGTCGGTCCACTTTGCTTACAATAGACTGGCTAAGCCGCTGTGTAATGTTGGAAGTGCACAGAGCTTCTTTTCACCTCAAACGACAGTGATCAACAGAAGAGTGAGTTGTCAAATGGCTTTCCTTCATGTAGACCTTTCATATACATGCACTCACTTTATCAAACAAGTAAGAGAGAGAAATGAGTGGATACAGCATTATTATTGTCAGAATATACTTATAAGGCCTGGCTTTGTGGTCTTCAGGTTTAAAGCTGTCTGGAGGTGCGATTCTTTGGTTACGTGATCAATAGGGCTGTAATACATGACTCCAGCATTTTAGAGGTCATTGATTTGCACTTTTACCCCCGAAACATGTTTGTTATATGAGAAAACAGTCAATGAGACTCTCACTTAAAGTGAGCGGTTCAGCTATCTGTAACACCATATCAGTCTGAGGTGATATTATTACATGATATGGGATGTTTTTATTCACTTTCAAGTAGTTATCTAACGGAAATTGCTAGTAGCGCTCAATGGTTGCACAATATGTGCAATTTTGTCTAACATAAATAATTTTTTTCATCTTCTATGTTAATTTGCATGTAGCCTAATGTGCCATTAACATCACCAAATGAAAAAAAGCCCAAAATGGTTGTTTTAAACCTTAACACACTCATTTTCTTTGTGCCCTTCGATTTGCAAGCTGTTAGCTAAGCATACATATTGCAACCTATTGAAGAAAAGATCTTATAATTAACTTTTGTTTATAAGGGTAATGTCATGAACGTGTTACAATCTAATTTCTATTCAAAAATACTATTCTATTCAGAAATACTATTTTCTCTGCACCTTGTTCACACCTATCTTTCATTAGTGTCTCTGGCACTAGAATTATTTATGGATTTGTGAACTGATTTGTATTAAAAATTATTCAGCATAATTGCAATGATTAAAAATCATGCATTGTGTTTTTTTTTGTTTTTTTTTAATAAGTGAATTTTTAACACCAATAACTTTTAATAAAAAAAAAAAGTGTCTAGTTTCATGTACCACATTTACTCTACGTTCAGTAATAAAGAGATGGACATATAATTTCAGTTCAGTGACAGACTGTCCATAAAGAGAGTTTTATAGACCCTGAGACCAAGAAACATTGTTCTGTCTATAATTAGAGTGTCTGGAATATTTATGCCAGTGTTTGTTTCACACTAATAGCCTTTAGATTGTTTGTAGTGCATGTTGTAATTTGCTATGCATGGATTTATTGATTTATTTTTGCATTTTTGTAAATGTATGTATTTTTACTTACATATTTGAATGCATTTTTGATTTATTATTTAAGCATTTTAGTTTTTGTATGTAGTATGCATATCTTATTTATTTGTGCATGCATTTATTTGTTTATTTGTATTTGCATTTATTAATACTGAGCAATACACTTTTAGTTCCATAAAATTGAATTAGCAGTTTGATATTTTAAATGATGTGATAAACTATTGATTTTTAAATATATTTTTATTTATTTATACTTGATGCCGATTTGACCTTGCACTTTTTCCGTGTTGATACGCTGAGGTTAACAGTTCGTCTTAGCATGTCAAGCTTGTGACAGTATTGCTAATTCATGTTTCCTTTGATGCGAGACTGATCATTATTCTTTGGTGTTTTGTGCACAGTGAGAGCAGGGATAGCATAAGAGGAACCTCTGCTGCCTCCCCATTAGTCCCCTGGCAATAACATGCTCTGATGATGGTCCTACAAAGCATTTTTCAAAGGCCATCTAATGGCTTCTGCTTGCTGCTGAAATATGTCATTAATGTCTGTGGCAATTACGAGAGTTGTCAGAGCTCCGGTTTTGTGCCGCTCTGTCCATGGATGAAAGGGTTGCGGGAAGAGAAAGAGGGATAGAGGGAGGGCTTTTGGGGAGGAGGAAGATAACAGTAGAGGAGGTGATGGGGAGGTAGTGGGAATTGCTATACTTGGGTATTAATTGCACAGGACCTCGTTGCCTCCACAGAGCAGCGGTGACAGACTGTACACGCCAACAGAGGAGCATGATGTTTCACTTAGGGTTATTCAGAACAACCTGTTTTCAAGATCTACTAGTCTTATGGAAGCAAGTTATCTGGCTTGTTTCAGGTTCATCTGACTTATTTCTTAAGGGGTATTTTTTTAGATTTTGTAATGTCAAAACTAAAAGTATCAGACCAGTCAGCCAAATGATCCTAGTGGTTGACCAAAATGTTTTTTTTAATGACTGATGGCGATGTCGATGTCAGCCATTGGCTACATTTGATATATTCTTTGTTATATTTGATACTGTTCTTCATATTGTTGTTTTATTATTTTCAACTTCTGTGGTCTTAATACTAAAATCTAACTTTTAATACATAATGCTCTTTTAAAGTTTTAAAACGTGCTGTCTCAGTTATGAGTCACCCAATGTGGGTTTGTACATATTACATTTAATGTAGATTATGCGTTTGAATATATATATATATATATATGTATATATATATATATATATATATATATATATATATATATATATATAAAATGTGTAATAATAATATTTTAAATCTATATTTGTCTTTTATATTTTATATGAATAAATTAACTTGTTTTGACTAAATTATTTAATTAAATTGTTTTATTTAAACTTTAATCTCAATTTACAAATTTACACTTCAGTACACTTTAGTATAGGGCCCATGTTGCTTATTAAGCATGCCTGTTATTAAGATGTTGGCTGTTTATTAGTACTTATAAAGCATTTATTCTACATGACTATATTCTACATCTCTAATCCTACCAAATACCTAAATTTAACAACTATCTTACTATTAATAAGCAGCAAATTAGGAGATTATTGAGGCAAAACTCATAGTTAATGGTTTGTTAATAGCCAGAATTGCACCTTAAAATAAAGTGTGACCCAATTTTGCTCATCATTTTAGGGATACGGTTTATAGAAATTATATTTAAAAAAAACTATGTAAAGTAAATTGAGTTTTTTTTAAAAATAACAATGTTTATCTAAAAAATAGCCAAATAGCTGCTGATTAATGATCTCTTAAGTAGTCTTTAAGGGCTAGGAATGTGTTTAATAGGTTTGATTTAAGTTGTAGTGTTACACTTTCGCCTCGTTTATGCTCATTTCTACAGTCGTAAAGGTTGAAATCTCTTTACTGAATGATATAACCAACAAATTCCAACAGGGAACATTTTGTACCCCCAGAATACTCCAGTAGTCTTCTTGGTCAGGTGCCTTTAGTTTGCCAGAGTTCATAGCTAAAGCTTTGCGTGTCCATTCTTCCGTGTGTGTGATCTTTTCATCTATATCTAGCTCTTTCTCTCTCCCCTGCCCACTTATAATCAGCGCTTTCTACTGAGTTTGCCTGTCTTGAACATGTAGAGGACTTCTCCTGTGCCTCCCTGTGCTGCGGTGAGGACTTGATTGGCTGTCACACTTGTGTTTGCTGAACAACTCCTGTGACAAAAGACTCTTCAGCATTTCCTTGATGGAAGACATGATTGACGCCTCATCAGATACAAAGAGGGCTCTTGTGTTATTTCTCTCTCCGCTAGCTCGCGGTAAATTGCTGCAGTAAATGCTTCCCTTTTTATAAATATTTGTTTTCTGGAGAAACGGGTCCCTTTCTGCCTGGATTTCCTTTTATGTGCAGTTTTGAAAGTTAGCCTGTAAAAATGCACAGAAATTCAGGATGGAGGCCTGAAAACAAGATGTTTAAGGATCCTAATAATAGATTTTTTTTCATCGCATGAATGCAGCTACAAACGAACCAATCCCAGAGTGGCCTTTCCCTTTCACACCCTGTAAAAAGCCAACACGTTGATCCACGTTCATCCTAGTGGACTGGCCATGCGATTGCAGTAGCCGCGGGTGGCTGGGAGAAAGGCGGAGTTGGAATAGTGAGAGAAATGAAGGAAGTCTGACTGCCTGCCAATAGCATCTACAAGTGCCAGGACTGTAAGATGGCAGGTGGCACAGATTTCTCTCCCTGGGGGATTAGCCAGCAAAGAATAAAAAAGGGTAGACCTCCTCTTCTTATCCTTTTTCCCATGCCGCCGTCCCCCCACTTCGCTTTATTGGTTCCACAGATCCAGTATAGAAGGTGTTGAAGATGAGCAGGCGGAGATCATGACTGTTATTACTGCCTCCTTCATCTCTTATTAGCCCTGCCTTTCTCCTCAACACATCCTTACCATCAAAAGCCTGTTTGGGCTCTGGGCTGGGAAGGCGAGAACCACATGTTTTGTATCCGCCGAAATAAAGTGTCTTCTCATCACCCTCGTAATTATCTCCGAGCTGTCACATCCTATTGGCTTCTCCGGGCATGGAAAATGGGGTTTTGTGCGTTCCGCAAAGCCGGCCGGCCCGGGCTGCCGTCGGTGGTGGTGGAACTGAACTTGAACAGTGCTGCAGAAAATGCCCATAGGACAACCTTTAAATCTCCCATCCACTGCATGTGAGGATTAGCAGCAAATCCTGCCTGACAGAAGTGTGTTTACTGTCCCCTCGACATCCTGTCAGAAAAATAACTTTTTTGGACCTGAGGGGGAGTTGCCTGAGGAAACATTCAAGAAAAAACACACACCGGGGTTAAACTAAAATATTGGAGGTGGAGGAACCCTAAAATTTATGGTGATTGTGGTGCCTAGGCGACATACATTATGACATGACCCCTCCTCCATCCACAAAAAAGCATAATTATCACTGTTGGGACTATTTTGTCACTGTACTAACAAACATATATTTACATAAAACCAAACAATCGATCAAAACTGAAATGTACACATACAAATATATTGGTATTTGTTGGTCTAATCTAGTGGAATGATTTTGATTTTGGCTGTCCTGTAACTCTGACTTTAACTTTTTATAAATTAAACAAAATGAAATTGGGTATTTAGTTGCATTTTATTTAAATAGAGTGGGGGTCTAACTGGGGTCCACTTTTTTATAATAATAATAATAATAATAATTTAAGTGTTTCACTCTTACGCACCTAAAAATAACAGGGACAAAAATATACTTTTTATAAATAGTCCATAATTTTCCTGATAATATTTGTATTCAGTAACAATATATATCAAATTATTATAAAAGCAAATAAAAGCGTGTCTGCATCACATGATCCTACAGAAATCATTCTAAAGTGCCAAATTATTTGTCAGTGTTGAAATGGTTGTGCTACTTAATTTTATTTTTTTTTGCAACCTTTAATACGTTTTTCTTTGTTGAATAAAAAGTAAAAAAGAACAGCATTTATTAAGAATAGAAATCTTTTCTAATAATGAAAGTCTTTAGTATCACTTTTTATCCATTTAACCGCAAACTTTTGAATAGTACTGTATATTTATTGTAACACACAATTTCTATTTTGAAAAAACTTTCTTTTTAATTTTTTATCAAAGAATCTTGAAAAAAGTATCACAGGTCCCAAAAAATATTAAGCAGCACAACTGTTTCCAACATAGATTATAAATCAGCATATTAGAATGATTTCTGATCATGTGACACTGAAGACTGAAGAAATGGCTGGTGAAAATTCAACTTTACTTCATAAGAATAAATTAGATTTTAAAGTATATTAAAATAGAATACTGTTATTTTAAATTGCAATAATATTTCACAAAGTTATTATTTTTTTTTTTTAATCAAATAAATTTAGCCTGTAATAAACTGTAATGAAAGTTTTTGTTTCAGTGAATGAATTAGGAGACACTTGTATAGTGGATCAAACTGGATCATAAAGGAAATGGAATTCATTGACAAAACTACCAATAATTTGTAATTCTTTTTTGAATCTGATGCTGAACACTGTTCCGGATCATTGAAGCCCAGTTTAATCCCTGCACACACACGATGACACACACATATAGACTCCCCACCCAGTATAATTAGGTGCATGTGGACTTTGTCTTTTGAGGGATGATTCGAATCGGACGACCGGCCTCATATGCGGCCCCATTTGGAGCACAAAAGAGTGTCTTTTGTCAGGGTGAGAGGGTTAAGAGAGCTCATTTCACGGCAGTTTATTTGCTCTGGTCCCAAAGGGACGTCCCTCCAAGAGCACTATCAAATGCACCAGCTGGTGTTGGGACGGGACAGCACAAAGACCCCCGTAAAACTGACGACCCATTTAAACAGCATTTAAGACAAATGAGATGATAGGGAGGGAACCTATTTTGTGTGTGTGTGTGTGTTTCTTTCTTTTATTTATTTTTTACTGGTAGCAGTGATTCAGGCTACTTATCAAAATATGCTTCTTTTATGTTTTTTTTTAATGTTGTCCTTTCTAATTAATAGCAAATGAATATGCTAATTAATATGAACAGTGTTTATTGTCTTTTCTAGATTTTCTTGCTGTGGCTTTTTGGGTAACACTAGACCCCCCCCCCCCCCCCCCCCCCCAAAAAAAAAACTAATTTACACACACATACACATCTTACTGGTCAAGAAATGTTGTTTTATTTTTGAATTGTTGAAAACAGTAGTGCTGCTTAATATATATATATATTTTTTTTTTAAACTTTCATATATTTTTTTCAGTATTTTAGATGAAGGGAAAGTTCAAACGCACATTATTTTTAAAATAGAAATGATTTGTAACATTGTAAAAAAAATTAATGGCCCAAAACTTCTCAACAGTACATTTACATTTACATTTATTCATTTAGCTGACGCTTTTATCCAAAGCGACTTACAATTGCTATATATGTCAGAGGTCGCACGCCTCTGGAGCAACTAGGGGTTAAGTGTCTTGCTCAGGGACACATTGGTGTCTCACAGTGGATTCGAACCCGGGTCTCTCACACCAAAGGCATGTGTCTTATCCACTGCGCCATCACCACCCCCAGTGTTAGTGGTAGTTAACAGTAGTAGTGTATTATTAAGAATTAGGAGAGCTATTAACATTTTAATTAGCACTTCATTGGTAAATTTATTGGTCTAGTTTATGAATTTAATTTGTTTGATTTGTTTCTCTTTCTTCAGGTTCACAGGCGTTCAGCAGAGAGGCTCCGGGACTTGTGTTGTGCGAACAGAGGCACCTTCATTAAAGTAGGGCAGCACCTGGGAGCCCTGGACTACCTCCTGCCTGAGGAGTACACCAGCACGCTGAAGATCCTGCACAGTAGAGCACCTCAGAGCAGTATGGAGGAGATCAGGCAGGTCATACGAGAAGACCTGGGGAAAGAGGTTTGTTTTGTTGTCTGTCTGACAAAGTATATGCATCAAATGGGCGATGTAAGGAAGTTAGGAATTTCAGCATTTTCCCTTCATGACATATTTCTGGAATATTCAATTATTATCTTGAAGAATTATCTTCATTTTAATGATGCAAATCACATTTTCTCAAGTCATTATTGCAGGCTGCTCCTTGTGAGAGACAGAGGCTGTTATTCAATAATTTTCTCGGTCACTGTGGGTCAGTAGGGTTAATGTCACATGAGAGAAGCTGTGGTCTGCCTCGTCTACTTCTGTCAGCACTTTTATGCCTCTCGTCAGAGCAGTCATCCTGAAAGTGCTCCCTCTCAGAAATGTTTTGACAGGCATTTCAATTTTGGTGGAGATAATTGTTCTGTTCTGAAGATGACCTGTTCAAGTCATCTGTCAGCTTGTGTCCCATTGTTTTGTGTTGGTATCCGGCTGTTTTCTCACATTACACAGGAACAAGGCCTTTCAAATTATGCTGCCTTTGAGAAAGAGGTGTTTTGTTACTTTTCGACTCAATCAAACATATCATTTTACCTGAGAAATGATACACTCAAAAATAAAGGATCCAAAAATGAGTTTTCACAGTGATGCTATTGAAGAACCTATCAGTGAATGGTTCTTAACTTAACCTTTTCTTGAAGAACATTTCTTAAGTCGCTGGGGAATATTTGTAGCAATAGCCAACAATACATTGTATGGGTCAAAATGATTGATTTTTCTTTTATGCCAAAAATCATTAGGATATTAAGTAAAGATCATGTTCCATGAAGATATTTTGTAAATTTCGTACTGTAAATATATGAAAACTTATTTTTTTGATTAGTAATATGCATTTCTAAGAACTTCATTTGGACAAATTTAAAGGCGATTTTCTCAATATTTAGATTTTTTTGCACCCTCAGATTACAGATTTTCAATCTAGGCCAAATATTGTCCTATCCTAACAAACCATACATCAATGGAAAGCTTATTTATTCAGCTTTCAGATGATGTATAAATCTCAATTTTGAAAAAATTGACACTTGTTTTGTGGTCCAGGGTCACATATAAAGAACATTTTGTGCAATGGAAAGATTCCATGGATGTTAAAGGTTCTTCATGGAATCATTGATGCTGATAACCTTTATTTTTAAGATTAAAGAAAGAAAATCTTGCATTAAAGGAGGTACCCAAGCCATACGGTGCAAATAATTCACCCCAAAATGAACATTTACTAACCCCCAAGCTATCCAAGATTTATTTGAGTTTGTTTCTTCATCGGAACACATTTGGAGAAATAGTAGCATCGCTTGATCACTAATGGATGGATTATTGTGATGTTTTTATCCTCTGTTTGAACTCTCAATCTGACGGCACCCATTCACTGCAGAGGATTTGTGAAAAAGTGTTGTAATGCTAAATTTCTACAAATCTGTTCAAACTCCTCTACATCTTGGATGGCCTAAGGGTGAGTAATTGAAATTTTTGGGTGAGCTATTCCTTTAAGCAACAACCTAGCAAGTTTTCTTCTTCCGAACATCTAAAAGCCTAATCTTTTTAATGCATTCTCACACTGTGGCAAGTGCAAATCCCATTGCGTTTTAGTATTTCAGGTATGGTCAAGGTCACAAAACATCCCAGTTCTGGCGGAATGACCTTGAACAAGAAGCACAATTCAAACCTGTAATCACAGAGTCTGAGCAGGTAACCGTTAAAGAGTGACCCTCCCTCATCTGACCTTGAGAGGGCTATGCTTGTACCCGACTCCTCTAGGGTGATGACTGCATCTTTACAGTTTTATTATTGTAATTATTAGCTCTAATAGATCAGTCTGACTTCTTGCTTCACTGCCTCCCATTTTTCGCTCTCTCACACAATCCCCATCCCTCCCTGCTGTATGACAGCCGCACTGGCTGCAACATTACGTAATTCTAGCCAGGTCGCGACTGGCTTGCGGAGGTTTAGGTTTTTTGATGTGTGTGTGTGTGCTGCGAAGTAAGAAGCATTTGAGACATTGCTGTTTTGTGTGTCAGGAACTGGAGATGGACCCGTCACGGCTCGTTGGGCACAGTGCGATGGGAGAATAATCCGTCTGCCTCTGTGTCACAATAAAAGTCCCCCAATCCTCTGACTTTCTCCTTTTGTCTCTCGTTCAGTCCATTATCGTTTCTGTGTGAGAGTGTGTGGATATGTAGATTAGGTACGGCTGGAGCTCCTAATGTTGTGCAAGAATAATGCGTCTCTGTATGCTCTGTGTCAGGTCAGCGCAAGTGTTTTTAATGAACATTATTCATCTGGATTTAGCAGGGACGTTTCTTCGAGGAGAAAAGCATAGTAGTGTATTCTCACGGAAATTTGGGTGGGAAAGAAAAAAAACAATAATACATAATTAAACCAGAAATGGTACTAAATATGAAATCACTAAAGTTACTCTATTAGTAGACAGGTTTCCATCCATGTATTTGAATGTGAATTATGGGATATTACATAAAAATCTCAAGCAATATTTGACATTTTATTTTTAATATCTTTATTTATTCATTTATTTATTTTACCCCAATTACCCCTGGCATTGATGGGATATATATATATATATATATATATATATAATGTGTGTATATATATATATATATGCAATATGCAAAAGACGCAGTGGATTAGCTTTGTTTTTGAAGGGAATACATCCTCCAATCTACCTAAATGCATCTATGTTCGCGCAAATCATTCGTGATCCAGCTTCACCTACAGAAGAAGTGAGTATAAGTTTGTTTTTTTTAATGAATTTTGCAAATTTCCTTTCCTAATAATGTGCTAGTTAGCAAGTTTCACAATGAATGCGGCTAAAGTTTATAGTCTCTCAGAGAAATGCGCATCACCCCATGGAAGAGAGGGGTGGAGTCAGCAGAGCTCATTAGCATTTAAAGGGAAATGCACCACAACTGCTTGCTGTGAACAGAGCTGTTTTTGGCCGTTTTAAAAGGGTGTTGTTTTACACTACCATTGAGAAATTTTAACCAAAGTATGTTATAGACCAGAGGTCTTCAGCCCTGTCCCTGGGGAACCACTATCCTGAAGAGTTTAGCTACAACCCTAATCAAACACACCTGAAGCAGCCAGTCAAGCTCCTTAAGACTGCTTGAAAATTGCAGGCAGGTGTGCTGAAGCTGGTTGGAAATAAACTTTTTAGGAGAGTGGGTCCCCAGGAGCAGGGTTGAAGACCGCTGTTATAGTTTTAGGGCCGACGTTACAGTTACGTCACAGCGCTAGCTGGAGGCAAAACAAAGCGAAAACTGGAGGCGGCCAATTCAAACCAGCGCAGATTCGGCTAGATAAAGAGCTTAAAATATCATCTTGTTGTGATGCTGGGTGCCCGAAATTGTAGAGGCTCCAATTTGAAATTTTAAGGCATACCTGATGCCACTGCCAGACAAAAAACCGACGACAGCTTGGTTAAACATGATAAAACGAGCGGATTGGACAGAAACGATAATCAAAAATGCTCGCACACTTCTTATCAGAGAAGGTTAAGGGCGCGTCTAAAGATTTCTTATGCATCTCACTATGTCGTGTAACAAATAATATCTGTGTGCATGTGTGTAAAACGACAAACTGACAATTTATATGCTTAATCATATGTAATTGCATATACATTGTTGTGATTAATTGTGGCTGGAATAATAACGTAGCTGTAATAATAGTTGCCTGCTGAAATTGAAATATATCTTCATGACTAGATAGACACTTTGAGTGTGTCTTAAGTATACAGGTTATATGCGAGTCATTCAACCAAAGGGAATCCTGTTAGAACGTCCATCCTTTGAGTAAAAGCATGTGCGGGTCGGCCAATATAGTTTCGTCTGTTAAAGTTAACCTTTTCAAATAACAATCGTGGTCCCGGACAGTGCATCTATACCTTACATATGCAGGTAAAATCGGAATTTCTCCAGTATTATTAAAAAACAAGCTAAACAGACTTCATAGCTAGCGTTAGTGAAGTGGTCAGTGGAATCTTTCTGCCTCCAGCTAAGCTCCGCCCACAGAAAAACGTCACAATGTTTACTAACAGAAAAAGGGTCTATAGACTTTTCATTAAGACGCTAAAGAATCATATCAACTTGAGGCAAATGGGCATCCGATTACCCCTTTAAAATATAGAAAAAGCCAAACCCAGAGAAGGAATCTGCCTCCTCATTTTCAGTCTACCGTACACCACTGGGCTTTAGTATCCAATGTGCTGTGCTGTGCCTTGACTGGTTGGCAGTGCCCTTCAAACACAGTCTCTGCCAGGGCTTTTAGCGAGAGTCTCCTGCACCGTGAGGTAAACTACAGCATCCCAGAATTCCCCCCCCTCTCCTCATATTTATTTATGAGCCCTGGCATGGTCTCACACAAAATCAAAAAGCTGTTACAGCTCTGGATCCATTTAGATAAGGAATTATTGATATCACAAAGGTGTGGGGAGGAAGACAGACACTGGTTTTGGTTTCCTCTCAACTTGCCTTCACTCTATCTCTTTAATTCACTCTTCTTTAAGCCCCTGAGCAACTGAAATGTTATTCCATAAGATTTTCAGTTAATAGAGCAAGGCCTCTGCTTCATGCACTCTTGGCGTAGTAGAAAGCCACTCAGCTTGTATATGTATATGAATATACATGTATACACCCTTATATATTAATATATTTTATATAAAATACCTAAAATTAGTAATACATTCCTTGTCATGTGATAGCGATACACTGATTTTATTGTAACCTTGTTAATGTGTGACACCTCTCAGCACACAACAAAAGAACAGCTATTATCCTTTTGCATTGTATGGCTTTCTAGAAGCCTCAAGGAACGTTGTGTGCTGGTGAACAGCATTAACCTTCAGCACACTGTAAGGGGTGTTGGGTAGTGGGACTGAAAAAAAGACGAGGCACTTAGTAGTTCAATTATGCAAATATTTATCAAAAGTAATTGTCACGTTCTGGTGAAAAATGGAGCTAATTACTCAACACTACCTAGATTTGAGCTCACATTGGGGAGAAAGAGTGTGCAACAATTTGAGCAAGGACTCTCAACCATGAGCCTTAGGGGTTGTTTGTTGATAATAAATAATGGTATGTACCGAGGTGGTTGTGACATTAATAATAATAGCAGGTCTTTAAATTTAAGAAAGTGTAAACTAAATTCATTAGTGCAGTAGCTTAGAAAAGTAATTGCGCAACAACACAAACAATTTGAGACGTTATTCATGTCAGATTTCTCTGGCAGTGTATTTTTTGGGACTGTTTGCCGGTTTTATCTTCCACAAGATGAAAATCGTAAGTGTGACCGCTTAGTAAAATAATAACTCAGAAAGACATGCAATGTGGCATGTTATTCCTGGCAGAAAAGGCCAGACTTGGATTCCTCTGGAAGTGTATCTCTTTGGGATTTGTTTGCCGGTTTTATCATCCACAAGATGAAAATCGTAAGTGCGATCAGTTAGAAAAATAATTGCGCACAACAAGGCGTGCAGTTTGAGATGGTATTCATACCAGAAAACGCCAGACTTGGATTCCTCTGGCATTGTACAGTTGGGCAAAAAAGTATTTAGTCAGCCACCAATTGTGCAAGTTCTCCCACTTAAAAAGATGAGAGAGGCCTGTCATTTTCATCATAGGTACACTTCAACTATGAGAGACAGAATGGGGGGAAAGAATCCAGGAAATCACATCGTCTGATTTTTAATTAATTAATTGGTCAATTCCTCTGTAAAATAAGTATTTGGTCACCTACAAACAAGCAAGATTTCTGGCTCTCACAGACCTGTAACAACTTCTTTAAGAGGCTCCTCTGTCCTCCACTCGTTACCTGTATTAATGGCACCTGTTTGAACTCATTATCAGTATAAAAGACACCTGTCCACAACCTCAAACAGTCACAGGCTGGGAAGACTGAATCTGCAATAGGCAAGCAGCTTGGTGTGAAGAAATCAACTGTAAGAGCAATTATTAGAAAATGGAAGACATACAAGACCACTGATAATCTCCCTCGATCTGGGGCTCCACGCAAGATCTCAACCCGTGGGGTCAAAATGATCACAAGAACGGTGAGCAAAAATCCCAGAACCACACGGGGGGACCTAGTGAATGACCTGCAGAGAGCTGGGACCAAAGTAACAAAGGCTACCATCAGTAACACACTACACCGCCAGGAACTCAAATCCTGCACTGCAGTAAAAACTCAACTCGTCGTGTTTGGAGGAGAAAGAGTTGCATCCAAAGAACACCATACCTACTGTGAAGCATGGGGGTGGAAACATCATGCTTTGGGGCTGTTTTTCTGCAAAGGGACCACGACGACTGATCCGTGTAAAGGAAAGAATGAATGGGGCCATGTATCGTGAGATTTTGAGTGAAAACCTCCTTCCATCAGCAAGGGCATTGAAGATGAAACGTGGCTGGGTCTTTCAGCATGACAATGATCCCAAACACACCGCCCGGGCAACGAAGGAGTGGCTTCGTAAGAAGCATTTCAAGGTCCTGATCTCGATTTCAAGATCTCAACCCCATAGAAAATCTTTGGAGGGAGTTAAAAGTCCGTGTTGCCCAGCGACAGCCCCAAAACATCACTGCTCTAGAGGAGATCTGCATGGAGGAATGGGCCAAAATACCAGCAACAGTGCAGACCTGCCAACCTGCACGCATTTTGCGTAGCGGGCACGCATTTTGACCTCAAAGTATGCAGGTACCATATGTCACTAAACTACGCAAAAACCTGGTGATGCCTTTGTGCAGCACAAACCAATCAGGCAACAGCAAAGAAAGAGCACTTCGACCAATCAGAGCGCGGGGTTCATTCCCCATCTAGCAAGTGGGGTGATTGACAAATACGTAGATCTATCATTAAAAAGAGACCGCAAATAGACAGCAAAACAAAATCCCACTCGGTCTCGTACCTTTTTTACTCCCGCCGTCTGATTTCTTAAAAGAGGACAGTACACACGGTACTTACAACTAAGGTAAACGGGTTGGGGTGGATGTGGAAAGTTACAATATTGAGTTGAGTTAACTTAATCCTCTGGAGTCGACGTGATCGCATTGATATTCTAGACGAACTGTGAACAGAATAGAAGCACACATTCATATTCAGTCAGATCTGCTGCGGTTTATTTGTGTTCATATAGCTGCACACACTGAACAGCATCCTAATATTAGGGCTTTTAGTCCAAAAAAGTGCATGTACTTGGATAAATACTGATATATTTGAGAGCTTCGCCTGTGTCTAATAAACCTTTAAAAAAGTCTTACCGGAACATTCACATCTCAGCTGCAGACAGAGAGTTACCGTGTTTGAGTAACAGCTTCACAAACACAGTATTATTTCTGTATTACAGTCATTCATAAGTTAATAGTTCAGATATAAACACTGATGTTTATGGTAGCAATCAAATTAGACCTTTTGAAAGTTAACTGGCGCTTCAAATAACGCTAGGTGCAGAAAAGTGACTTAAAAAATGTATTTGTGATTGAATCAAGAGATTAGTTTAAAAACACTGATTCATCCAGTAAAGAAACATGTGAAGTATTTGAGTGAGACATTAAATCATTAATTCAAACCACTTTTTCATAATTTTAATATGAACTAAATATATTATATATGTATATTAATTTAAATGTTTAATAATTTGTTTAAATTAAACACTTTTAAATAGACATTAAGACAAAAATAAATTGCAGCAATGGTATTTTGTCACACATTATTTTGTTTCGTGGGAGAATCGTGATCTCTGTTTGAGACAAAAAAAAATAATTGTGATTCTCAATTTATCCAGAATCGTGCAGCTGTTGTATGTGACTGAGTGCAGACCTTTGGTAAATATCTAACATGAATAACATTATCCTAACACTACATAATTTTCAAGCTAGTTTGCCTATTCACCTGGCATTTAAGTTTGCAAAGTAGTGTAAAGTTATGTGCTCGATGACAGAAAAGTGTGTTCATGATTTGCAGCTAAAAAAAAATAAAAAACATGACATTAGATGAGGACACTTACAGGGAGAGAGAGAGAGAGAGCAGCAGACCTAAAAAGAAACCAAAAAGAGTCCATGCCCCACAGCAGTTCCTCACAAAATATGAGGATATATCATATATAACCCACCCCCGTTGCCATCACACCAGTGGTACTCAAAATTTTTTTTAAAGGTTGGCAGGTCTGACAGTGTGTGAAAATCTTGTGAAGACTTACAGAAAATGTTTGACCTCTGTCATTGCCAACAAAGGGTATATAACAAAGTATTGAGATTAACTTTTGTTATTGACCAAATACTTATTTTCCACCATAATTTGCAAATAAATTCTTTAAAAATCAGACAATGTGATTTCCTGGATTCTTTCCCCCCATTCTGTCTCTCATAGTTGAAGTGTACCTATGATGAAAATGACAGGCCTCTCTCATCTTTTTAAGTGGGAGAACGTGCACAATTGGTGGCTGACTAAATACTTTTTTGCCCAACTGTATCTTTTTGGGATTTGTTTGCCAGTTTTATCATCCACAAGATGAAAATCGTTAGTGCAGTCGCTTAGAAACGTAATAGCACGCAACGTGCAATTTTGAGATGTTATGGATGCCTCTGGCAGTGTATCTTTTTTGGGGATTTTTTTATTTTTATTTTTTTAATTGCCATTACTGGTTTCATGACTTATCATCGTTGTCCTATTTCAAAGTGTAAAATGGAGTAAATTCTTGTAGGCTTTTTCCATGACACCTCCACACATTTAGATAGGTCTTGCGTGGTCAGTCACAGTTTCATTTGAGTATGGTTAGATCTAAAAGATGTTTCCATATGCTTGTTAACCTAAGAAAGGCCCTGCCACTCATTAACCAAAGGAGACTCAATTAACCTTTTGTGAGGCAGTGGGCTGTACAAGAGAGGTTGACCACATTTGTTTTTACCACTCCTCTACAGTTCTCTACTTTAGTAAAGACGGACGTATCAGTCTGCGGTTTCCACTAGTTTTCTATCATTTGCTAGAGAAATGCTCTTTAAGCTGTCATTGATATAAAAACACCTCACCTTCATAAATATCTTCTCGCCTGCACAGGTTCATGTCGAGTCCAGAGATAGGATCTCTCTGTAAGACCCTTCCACAATATTGTATTTAATGTCACTGTTTGGTCACATCATCACTTTTTTCTGCACCGGAGCATGCAATATAATCTCTAATCGACACGTAGCTTCTTGTCAAATCCCCCCTCAGTTGAGCAATCGTGCCATCTGAGCTACGAGATGAAGTTCTTAACCGCTCTGTCAGCCTGGTATAAATAGATCCCATCTCTACTCTCCCATCTCTTTTCCTCCTCACCTAATATTCTTTTGCAAACTTCCTGAACCATTAGCTCAGCTATGCCCTTGAAGGGGACAGAGTTTTGTTTAAAAAAAAAATGTATATATAATTCTATTTATACTATTAAAATATTTAGATTTTTATTTTAAAACATGTTTTCATGTTTAATTGTTGACACATTTATGTATATACTGTGTGTATATATATATAGATATATATATATGTATGTGTATATATATATATATATATATATATATATATATATATATATATATATATATATATATATATATATATACACACACACATACACACACGTATATATATATATATATATATATATATATATACATACAGTATATATATATATATATATATATATATATATATATATACAGTATATACATAAATATGTGTCAACAATTAAACATGAAAACATGTTTTAAAATAAAAATATTTTAATATATATATATACATACATACAGGTGCTGGTCATAAAATTAGAATATCATGAAAAAGTTGATTTCAGTAATACCATTCAAAAAGTGAAACTTGTATATTAGATTCATTCATTACACGCAGACTGATATATTTCAAATGTTTATTTCCTTTAATTTTGATGATTATAACAACTAATGAAAGTCCCAAATTCAGTATCTCAGAAAATTAGAATATCAATTAAGACCAATGCAAAAAAAATTATCTTTAGAAATGTTGGCCAACTGAAAAGTATGAACATGAAAAGTATGAGCATGTACAGCACTCAATATTTAGTTGGGGCTCCTTTGGCCTGGATTACTGCAGCAATGCGGCGTGGCATGGAGTCGATCAGTCTATGGCACTGCTCAGGTGTTATGAGAGCCCATGTTGCTCTGATAGTGGCCTTCAGCTCTTCTGAATTGTTGGGTCTGGCGTATTGCATCTTCCTCTTCACAATACCCCATAGGTTTTCTATGGGGTTAAGGTCAGGCGAGTTTGCTGGCCAATCAAGAACAGAGATACCATGGTCCTTAAACCAGGTACTGGTAGCTTTGGCAGTGTGTGCAGGTGCCAAGTCCTGTTGGAAAATGAAATCTGCATCTCCATAAAGTTGGTCAGCAGCAGGAAGCATGAAGTGCTCTAAAACTTCCTGGTAGACGGCTGCGTTGACCTTGGACCTCAGAAAACACAATGGACCAACACCAGCAGATGACATGGCAGCCCAAATCATCAATGACTGTGGAAACTTTACACTTGACCTCAAGCAATGTAGATTATGTGCCTCTCCTCTCTTCCTCCAGACTCTGGGACCTTGATTTCCAAAGGAAATGCAAAATTTACTTTCATCAGAGAACATAACTTTGGACCACTCAGCAGCAGTCCAGTCAAGACGCTTCTGACGCTGTCTCTTGTTCAAGAGTGGCTTGACACAAGGAATATATATATATTAGTGCTGTCAAATGATTAATCACGCTCAATCATATCCAAAATAAAAGTTTTTGTTTACATAATATAAGTTGTATGCTGTGTATATTTATTTTGTATATATAAATATACACACATACAGTATATATTTTGAAAATATTTCCATGTATATATTTATATCAATATAATTGATATTACATATAAATATTTCAAATGTGTAAACATAACATATTTTTCTGAAATGTATACATGCGTGTGTGTGTATTTATATTGATATTTATAAATATATTTATATTATATTTATATTTAGTTTAATTGTTTGCCAGCACAAATATATATATATAGATTAATCGTGATTAAATGTTTTATGTTTGCATAATGTGTTCTGTGTATATGTATTATGTATATATAAATGCACACATGCGGTATATATTTGGAAAATATTTATATGTCTATATTTATATAATTTATATTATAAATAAATACATTTAATCTATAAAAATAACATTTCTATTTCTCTTTCTATATACATACATTTGTGTTTATTTATAGATACATAATAAATATATACACTACACATACATTTATTATGCAAACAAAAACTTTTATTTTGGATGCGATTAATCGTTTGACACCACTAATACACACACACACACACACACTGTAAAATATGTATTAGGGCTCACTCACTCACTCTTTTCTTTTTTTTCAATAACATTTTAGAGTACAACTAGAATTATAGTGTTTTTTTTTTATTTTAGTGGCCACCCCTCAAGTCTTTAGTGTCACCTGAATATTCAGAAATCATTATAATATGCTGATTTGGTGCTTAAGACACATTTCTAATTATTATCAGTGTTGGTGCTGCTAAATAGATAACTAATACATATATTTTTTTTCATTTGAAATATAAATCTTTTGTTGCATTATAAATGTCTTTACTGCCCTTTTAATCTATGAAATATTGATTTTTTTTTCCTGAATAAAAGTATTTGTTTCTTAAATTAGATAGTAAATATTATTAATAAATATATTTTCTGTACATTAAACAAGGACCCTCAAATATGATGATGGTCCCTCAGAAGGGGGAAAGTCATATGTTAGCGAGGGTTCTTGTTTATTGTGCAGGATGGGAATCCGGTCAGTTTCCAACTAGAGTCCACTATGCAACTGTAGCCTCGTTTGGACCATGTAACCTCATTCATCTTCAGCCAGGTTATGAGTCTCTGATCTACCGGTGCAATGTGAGCTCTCTGGCCTGTAGGTCTGCGCTTGTCCCTTAGAGAAAAGACTGGGCTCATGGGGCAGGGATCCATTACAGGAGACCATTAAACAACAGATGGCAGACGAGTCCCAGCTTAGGAGTGCCCTGTGAGTGTGTGCGCTCGATCGGGCGAGGGAATCAGTGCTGTGGAAAGGGGGTGGATCCCTCAGAAAGCGCCACCACTGCTGCCTCATTCTCAATGACACAATGGCCAGCCGAGCATGTAAATGTGCATCATTTCCTCTAATGATGTGCTGGATGTGTGGCATCATACGGGGCGTGTTTCAGCAGCACAGACGCAGAGGCTGCAGGAGCAAGACGAATCGAAACACTTGCTGGGGCGGCAGCTGTGATTAATCACCCTGCCCCAATACTCTTTCTTCTTTCTTTCAATTGTTCATTCAGTTGTTATGTCTTTTTTATTTTCTTTCTTCCTTGTTTTCTTTCTTTCTTTTTTATTTTTCATTCATTCTTTCTTTTGTTTGTTTTTGTTCTTTCATTTATTCATTCTTTTGTCAAATTTTTTGTTCATTCCCCTTTTTTCGTGTTTGTTCATTCTTTTTTAGTTTTTCTGTTTCATTAACTCAATTATTCACTCTCTCTTCAGTTCATTCTTTCTTTCATTTTGTTCTTTCTTGTTTCTGTTTGTTCGTTCTTTTTCTTACATTCCTTTTCTATCATTCTTTCATTTTTTAGTTTGTATTTTGTTTGTTTTTTTCTTTTGATCTTTTTAATCAGTTCTGTTTCTTTGTTTCTTTTTCTTTCTTAGTTTTTATTTTTTCATTCGTTCTTTTGTTTGTTTCTGTTCTTTCTTTCTTTCTTGCTTGCTTGCTTTCTTGCTCTCTTTCAATGGGAAAAGACAATGCACCACAATAAACATAAAACATAAACTGTTTTGAAATTATAGGCATAAATGTAAACATCCTGCATAAAAACTAGAATGATAAATAAGAGAAAAAAAAATCATTACAAGAAAAATAAAAGTGAGTTCTTTTCTACTTTTAAATCTTCCATATGTTTTTTACCCCCATAGATTTCCATTGCAACTGCATTACTGTAAATCCAATTTTTGGTTGTTCTTTTGTGGTGGGTTGAGTCACGATTTGATCCATGAACACCCTGTGAGGCCACAGGATGTTGAAAAATCAGTTATACTTAGCATGAGGGTCTGTGAAAAGAGCATGTGGTCTTTTTTGGCATTGGTGTATGGTAGTAAAGAAGCATGTGGGTGGCTGGACATCTTTGGCGTTGGTGATTTGTTGGACCCTGTAAATATCCAGACTCAGCCCTCTTTGCTTCAGTGGTTACCACCCTCGCAGAGTGCAGGCTGTCCCAGTGCTTCCTGTATCCATATGGGCTGTTCTCTACAATCACTGCCATTCCATGCCAAACCCTTTACAGCAACACCAACACTTTGGCCCAAGACCAAGCTTTGTTTTCCAAAAATAATAAAAGATGAAGCATTGCTTTCTGCTTATGTTTTTGTATGTAGTTTATATTTGTAACTTTTATTTATGTATTTATTGCCTATTTATGTGTGTGCGTGTGTATATTTCCATTATGCAAAGTCATTTGCATAAGGAAGCAATAAACATAAAAATGTTTCAATTATGTAATAGTAATTATATTATATGAGTATGTGTGTATATAGCCTCATTTTTAGAAATATTATGATTCATTTATTTAGCAGCGAGGGAGTTTGGGTACAACCGTCTGGATTTTGGACCAATGGCATGTGGGGAAGTTTTCAGAAAACGTGTTTTTACAATTACTTTTAATGCCAATTGTATTGCAGAAATAATAGACTCCATTTTTCATAAACAGCTGTGGCAAATTTGAGTAAGTCATTATTGTACTCATTCTAACTGATAACTTTTAGACTTATTTCTTAAAAGAGCTCATAAGAGTTATTTTTTATGAACTGGACTATGTTGATCATGTTGTGTGTTGTTGCATGCAGCCAAAAAAGACAGCACAGTAGAAAGACGTTGTCTGTTTCACTTTTTTGGTATTATTTTACGGTGGCCAGTTTTCTCTCATCTGTTTCAGTTTGAACTCATTCTCTTGTGCTGTGTCACTGTAGATTTAGTGGACATGCAGCTCTGCCTCTTAATAAGGCAAAAACACTGCACCAAGCCAGTGTAGTACATAGATGTGCCTTTTCAACATAAAGTGAACAGCCAAGTTTTCTTGGAGGCTGCAAGTATTTTTTGAAGTCATAAAAAATGAAAAATGAAACGGAACTGTAGCATTTGTGGTGGCATATGTGGTCCTACAGTGTGAATCTGGAGCGTGCCGTAGAAATGACTCGACAATCTGTCCACTCGGCTCTGAAGAGAAGACCCTACTGCACTGCTCTGTGGTGCGTCTCGAGACGGTTCCTTACTCTCTGTGGAAAAAAACACAGAAACAACTTTTCCAGACTTTCAACATAAACATTTTGAAGTTCGTTAATGAGGATGCAATTATAAATAGGATACATTTTGTATTTTAAATGTATAGAAGCAGAAGCGACTGACTTGTTTGCTTCGCCTTTTTTGTACTCATCACTAGGGAGCTTTATATTCAAAGGTTTAAAGGAGTAGTTCATCCCAAAAAAATGAAAATTTGCTGGAAAATTTACTCATATTCATCTATCGTGGGTGGCCTGAGGATGTTTCTTCATCGGAACAGATTTGGATAAATGTAGCATTATATCGCTTGCTCACCAATGGATCCTCTGCCGTGTATGGGTGCCGTCAGTCAGAATGAAAGTTCAAACTGCTGATTAAAAACAAAAATCCACAAGCAATCCACACAACTCCAGTACGTCAGTTAACATCTTGTGAAGTGAAAAACTGTATGTTTGTAATAAGCAACTCTATCATTAAGACATTTTAGCTAAAAACTGTTGCTTCCGGCTAAAATGCCTAAAATATCCATAACATTTCTTTTTTCCAATGTCATTTCCTCTGAATCAGAAGAGAAATATACACAGATCAAGCACCATTTACAAGTGAAAACAGCTCAGAACAGTTCTACAACTAATATGTTGGTGGTTTTTGATGTGAGAGGACAACAGGGGGTAGACTTTTTCACTGGAGGATACATCAGTAAGGATTATTGACCGTTTCGACAGAAGTGATGGTTTAAAAGGTAAAACACCTTTGTGATGGATTTTATTTTTACAAATATGCAGCTCTTCACTTCACAAGTACTTAATTGAATGTCTGGAAGTTGTGATGTTTTTATCAGCTGTTTGAACTCTCATTCTGACGGCACCCATTCACTGCAGAGAATCCAGAGGTGAGCAAGTGATGTAATGCTACATTTCTCTAAATCTGTTTAGATGAAGAGAAGAACTACATCTCGGATGGTCTGGTAAATTTTCAGCAAATATTAATTTTTGGGTGAACCATTCCTTTAATAATATAACCTTCTCGTTTACGTTAAATACTAGCTTTTCATATCGCAAAACTGTCTTTGCCTGACATTTATAAAAATGAAATAAAATAACACATCAAGCAAAAAAGGAAGCAAAAATCATCTCTTGTTGCTTTTGATGGGGCACTACAAATATAGGAAAATAGTTTTTTTCCTTTTTTTAAAAAAGATGATAAAAATGAATAAAGCAGTGGTGCGTTAGTTCAAAAGCTGATAAATACCCTCTGGGTTTCTCCTCTAGCACGATAAGAGATTAAAATATTACCATAAACACTGCATTATCTCACTCACCAGAGTTTCTCTCCCATACGTCCCACAGCAGAATGTTATCTCTCCATCTCCTCAGCATGAATATCTGCTCCATTAGCAAGCCATTCATCCACCCAACACACTGGCTCTGCTCTGAATAGGACCATAACACTGCTAAAAGTGATTGCATGTCTTTTTCTTGTGAGACTGGTTCGATGCCAAACCAGTCAGCTGTTGAAAGTTGTTCCCCATTACTGTTTCTTTTGCATTAGCGTCAATGGCCGTAATGGTGCCCATGCGAAAGAGTTTTGAATGCTTTTGTCTATCTATAAACCTTCGTCATGTCAAGTAGAATCATGTCATCTTTTATTGTAAATGCATTTCATGAGAACTCCTCAATGCATTTTACCAAACAGAAAAAATAACGCAGGAAACAAACATTTAAAAAATATTTTTTTTATATACTGTGTGATTGCGGAGGAGAACACTTCATCTAAACTTCACCAAACCTTGCTTTTACAAACAGAACCTTACAAAATGTTGAAATATATACACCTGCAAGACCTACAAGACTACGTGTAACTTGTCACTAGAGGAAAAAGGGAAAGAATGTTTTAATTTGAAGTTTGAAAAATAATTTTTGTTTGTTTATTAGCGTAGTTGATTGATGCTAATATCGCTTTTGATTTATGTATTGTTTATTTTTATGATTAGGCTTTTATATATTATTTCTAATGCCAGTTATCCACGTATTCTTTTGGGATATGCTTTCAGTAAATATCCAGCATTTAATTATGCTTATAAATCGGGAACGCCTATGGTATATTATTATAAATTAGCCCTAAATTGCATTTTGTTGGGTATTTGTATCATAGAATGTCTAGTGCCTATTTTTTCCGCTTCTGTACAGGTATAGGCATGAATATAGAAATAATAAAGGAGTAGTTCATCCAAAAATGAAAGTCATGTACTTGTCCTCATTTCAAAACCTGTATGCTGTAAAATGTGAAATACCCGTCAGTGTGAGTGAATGGGGCTCCAAGAGAAGTTGATTTATTTAGTGCTGTGAAAAGATAATATTTAATCTCTAAAGCACTAATCTCTTTTTTTTTGCCACATTGCCTCTGATTATAAGCGTCCCAGCTGTGCCTACTTCCCTATTCATGGAGCAGAGTCTTGTGGTTTGTTTTACAGCTTCTTTCGATGTAATTAACATCCTAAACAATCACAGCGCTCTATGGCTCGCCTGTCATTTCCAAGCTTTCTGTGTTTAGGTCAAAGGCATCTTCTCATTTCCCTGCGAAAGGGCTCTGCCTCCTCAAATACCCTACATTTCTCAGGGAAGGCTGAATTTTCTGGCACAATGTTCAGTTCTGAAGTAGACTGAAAAGAGGTTATGCACTTAACTGCACAAGTAATGACTAATTACGCCACTTTTCGTGCATGCTTGTATGGTACCGTTCAATAGCTGCATGCTGGCATGCAATTTCTTAGTTTTTCATATTTTAAACCTGACATATCGTACTCGAAGACATCCAGAGTGTTTCAGTGTATCCATGAAATGATTTTGAACTCCCCATGCGATATGTGAAAGCACTTTTAAGACGTTAACAACCCTTTGTCATAATTGCAGGTGGACAAGCTGGGCTGCTCTCTTACTGATTCCACTAGTGAGCTTAAAATGACAGTTTCTGCAATTAATTTTTTTCCGTTTCAAGTTTTTTTACTGAAAAAGAAAAGATGAGTGAATATTGCCAGTAGGCAATATGGAATAATACAGAAATATTATACAAAAAAATTGATTTGTTGTGCGACAAGTCAACCATTGTGATTCCCAGTGATACGACGGAAGATTTGAAACCCCTGTCCTTTCGTTAATCATTGAACTTTCTTGTGTATTTCAAATGTGGCTAGTTTCTATGGTAGGAGTGTCAGTGTTTGGCTCTTAAAGGGGAAAAATGATTACAACAAGTTTTAATTATACCTCAGAGATGCTGGGGAAATGTGAGCTCACCACAGCCATTATAGTGTCAGGAGAGGCAGCAGTATGGTGCTCATCATCACAAAGAGTATGTTGCTTGTGATTATACATATGCAATTGTGTAGGAAACCTTCTTATTATTACTGCCAAATGTCTTCAAAATGACTGCGTACAACATGAAAGCAGGCAGATGAGAAACATCCTCCAGAACACACAGCTGAACACGAAGCTCTTTGAATTGTAGATGAGGTCGCTGTACCATGTGGCTCCATACTGTGCTATACAAAGGTTATTGGCGGTGGCCGACCGCTGTTATAGATCGGAAGGATCACTGATGTGGTTATTAGCATTTCACGCCTAGACTTTTTGACGCAGCAATAGCTACTTTCAAATCGAAATGTAAGGTGCCAAAGCGAATAATACTTGTCTGTCTTGCCTGAATTGAATCTTTAAAGTTTTTGACAAATGCCCAATTTGATAAGAAAGAGCAATTATCCCCATAGATGTTGAGTGTATTGTTTTCAGTTGTGTTCAAGTATGTTGAAAAGAATTTCGTGTTTGTTCTGAGAACAAGCATTTAGCTGTACTCTTATTCATATTCGTTATCTTTTTTATAATGATTGTGTCTACAATCTCTTACTCTGATTTGATAGATGTCCTGTTGTGACTTGCTTCATTTTGATACAGGCATCACTGAAAATAATGGTAACTTGGAGTTAGTATAATAAGTGATTCAGATGTTGATTCAGTAACCGCTCTGATGGGTTCAGTTTAGTGAAATCAGACAGATTTTCATCTTTCTCATTTTTAACTTACCTGTAACTCATCTTCATGAACTGTTAATTACAAGAACTGGTTCAAAAGAGGTGTGTCTTTGTGAATCGAATTGCACTGGTCACATTGTGTGTTTCTGATTCCTCAAGAAGAACTGGTTTGTAAGAGTCACTTGTTTGTGAATTGAATTGCACTGGTTACATTGTATGTTTTTGATTCACTAAAAAGTTGAAGTCAAAAGTTTACATAGAACCATAGAATTTGTGGGACCTGAAGGGTTTTCTGAAGAACAGCAGGCAGTTTAAATTTTCAGGACAAAAAAGGGACTCAAAAACAAATACTTAACAAAAAAAAAGTAATTCCCAATTTGGAAAATTCAGTAAATTTAAGATTTTGCAAATTAAAGGTACTGTTTATTTGTAGCACTGATGTTGTTGCTAAAAAGAGCAGGAGATTCTTGCCTGTGTCTTATTCTGATTTAATACCCCAATATGTTGCAATTTAATAATTTACTCACTACGTCTCTATTAATAAAAATGAGTAAAATTCCTCAAAATGTTGGTACCTGCAAATTGGTTCCTAATACTGTTCCTACACAGTAGTAAAAAATGAACAGCGACCCAAGCGGTGTCCCACCTCCACACCAAAATCAAATTAGCCAGTTGCCCCAGGGCTAGAGATCTCAGTTAATTTGCTTTTTAAACCTCCCAGATGAAACATTTGGCTCTTAAACACTCCTTGTAAAAACGTCAGCATTCATCACAGTGGCCCCTCAGGCTACAGAAACACTCAGCCCTCACGATTGTTTTTTGAAACTGTCGTCTGATTCTATTGCTGTCCATACGGACCTTCTAAAATCTTTGTTCTTCATGACGTGCTTGAGTGTTAAAATTGCTTGCATCATGCAATTACACCCGTCTGCAACCTTTCCAAGTCATCATGCCTACTCCAAGTTGTTCTTTGCAGGAAGCTAGAGCTGTAATGGCCGCAAGGAGTCTGGACTGTCAGTGCTGCAGCAGTAGGGTAATGCATGTCATGGCATACGCAGTTGGAGATTGGAAGCCTTTCCAAGCGTCACTTTTCCCAATGCGGGTGCGTGAGTGAGCTCCCCGAGGGCCTGCTGTGTCGTTTCAGTGCCGCCATGTGAATGAGAGGCCTGTCAGACGTTACGAGTGGAGTTTCAGCCCGCAGCCGAAAGATTCACAAGCTTGCAGACTGCCAGAAAAATGAGTAACACCTTCCTTGGGGAGTTTCCGCAGTCTATAGAGAGTTTGGCAAATTAGCTGTTGCGATCACTCGCAATATGTTATGTTTTATTCACAGCGCCTCACTTAGAAACTGAAACGAGTACCTCTGAGAAGAATGTGTGAAAAGAAAAAAGTCTTTTGTGGAGTCACTCTGGCGAGACCTTGATTTCAAGATGGTCTTTTATCGTGAGCAATTATTGTGCAATTAGTTGAATGGGAGTCGTGAGAGCCGAACACAGTGGCGGTTAGCGCCAGACCAGGCGTAATCAATTCTCTCCTGTGTCTATGCAGTTCTCTTTTCACTCTTTGCTCTAGGGGCTTCAACTGCATGCAGTTCAGTGGCCCCTCTTAAGGAAGCCTCTTAGAAGAAGCACTTGAAGATGCTCTTCATCCGTCCCTGAAACCTGAGAGAGAGAGAGATAAAGATAAAGGAAGTAAGGAAATGAGACTGTGATAGTGACAACGCAAACAAGACCCTAGTGACTCACTTCCCAGGAGATTTTATGTTGTAAGATTTAAAGCAAGTGATTGGGATTTCATTCAGTACTTCATGGTCTCAATTAATGGTCAATATATTGATTTTATTAGTAATTGTAGGTAATAGTATGTATTCGTTTGTAGTTCTAACACACTGTTTGTATAGAACTGAAAAGTCCATTTTAGGGCTGTCACTAACAGTTATTTTGAAACTTGAGTAATTGGTCGATTATTCTGACGATTAATCGAGTGATTGGATTTTTTTTTTTTGTGGTATTAAAAATAGACCTAAGCGAACTTAAAGAAAAGATAGCAGTGAGGCAGTAGTAAGTGGGTCAAATTAAATATCAAATGCAAGTAATCGTATGTTTTTATTGAACAAAACAGTTTAAATACATAATGTAATAAAACTATTATCATAACTTAAGCTTGTATTTTTAAGCTTTTTTTTCAAAAAAATCTTCAGGCCAAGACTTTTTAACAGTACTTTAACATATAAATACTTACGAATAATAAAGACATCAGTTTGGATATATTGGTTTACCTCTAGGTACAATGTTGATCATTTTAAACGATAAATAGTGGCGTATTAATTTCCCTGATATATCTAATTTCCACCAGTGATTATTCCCTCATGATTAGTATTCATTAAAAAAAAATTGGAAGATTTTGTCTAATGAATTAACCACTTAATACAATAATCCAACTAATATATTGGTTTACCACTGGTAACCTTGCACATTATAATAGTTAATACTTTAAGTATCATAAACTAACAATTAAGAACATTTCAACTATTTATTAATCTAGGTTAATGTTCATTTAGAAATTTTCTGTCACTTGTCCACCTTTTTTGTACGTTAATGTAATTTAAAGTGTTACAAAATGGATTGTTATGTATACAAAAATTAATATTAATCTAGATGATCAAATTCTATTTTCTGTAAGTATTGTTCATTGTTATTTTATTAGTTTAAAGCTTAAGATAATTTTAAGAAAGTGAGCGAGAAACTTTTAAAACTAATTTATTTTAAGGTCCAATTCTCACTATTATCAAACCATTAACTATGACTTTTGCTTCAATAAGCTACTAATTTGCTGCTTATTAATAGTTAGTAAGGTTGTCGTTGTTAAATTTAGGTATTGAGATTTAGAATATGGTCATGCAGAATATGTGCTTTATAGGTACTAATAAACAGCCAGTATGTTATTAATAGGCATGCTAATAAGCAACTAGTTAATTGTGAGAATTCCCTATACTAAAGTGTTACCAAACTTTAAAAAAAAATTAAGTTTTGACAATTTATAACATGCACTTAAGACACATAACCACTCAGATGGACATTTTTATGCCACTCGTTCCCATGTGTTTGTGCTTTGGGCTCTTATTCTGTCAAATTTAGTGTTTTATCAGAACTCAAGTAGCTAGAGAAATTTTGAGCTGATGGAAGTGATTTCTAAAATTTTGTGGGTGGACTGCTGAGCGTCTGTGTGTCTGACACACTGCTGAGTGTGTGTGATGAGCGTGTGTGCTGGTGGGACAGACTGTGAGGTGTCACTCGTGTAAAATGCTCTGGTATTGTCCGTGACCCCCAAAGTTTCTCTGTCTTGAAGAGCTGGGATGCTGACCCTGAAGATCTCAGGAAAAGGGCTGAATCTGCAACTCTGCCTGCCTGGGAACATTCTATGATTTCAGGACAAAAAATTGGCGCGCACAGTTCCTGCTGGCCTGTCTCCAACGGAGCTCAGCATGGGAGACAGCTCCTTTGCCTTTGTTGTTTCCTCTATAATTTCACAAAAGTACAGGCAATAAGTGGTTTGTTGCTCTTTATTTGTGGATTGTGGTGGTGGGGGGGGGGGGCAAGGTGACAAATGCGAGATGTTGCCTTATGCTTCTTTAGAGTACATCCCCCTCAGAGAGCACAAATTCAGTCCTGAGTCGAGTTGACTTTCATCTTGTGTATCTTGATCACCTCTGTTAGTTTAATGATAAAGCCAGAGTAAATAGGTTAATTTCTTCCTGGACAGGTTAACACTTTGTTGAAAACAGTTGTGCAGCTTAATATTTTCGTGGAAACCGTAATATATTATTTTCAGAATTCTCAGATAAAAGAGCACCATTTATTTGATGTAGATGTCTTTTGCAACATTATAAATGTCTTTACTGTCAGTTGATCAATTTATTGCATCCTTAATTAATAAAAGTGTTCCTTTTTGTCCCCCCAAAAAACCTTACTGAACCCAAGCTTTTGAAACTTTTCGAAAGCTATTTAAAAAAAAAAAAAATCCTTGTTATTTTTTGTTTTTCAAATCACCCCTTCATCAATAATGTGTTTCAAAGTTTGGAAAATGAATTTAGTTTGCATTTAAACAAGAATGCTCAGCTGTCGGCATTTTATTTTTGGTGAAGTTTTATGTATTTTTGTAATTAAAATAAGATCACCGTTCTCTGGAGGATGAATAATAAAGGTCCGCAAAGAAAAATGTTCTCTAAAAGAATAATGGAAAACTAAGTTATAAAATTTTTTATTTTTGCTTCAGAACAAAACTATTGGATTGATCTGGAGTAAATACTGTGAGATTGTGCAGTAAAGCAAGGCTTCTCATCATTTGATTCAGTGCAGGTTGTCAGAATGTGTCTAAATGCGGATATGGTGAGTTATCTTTGAGCCATCGACGATATCTAAGGTATTTATAGCTTTTAGACACACACATACACATACATTTGTAAACCCCTTATATTTATTAGGAAGTATTCATGCAGAAAACTGCTTAATTCCAAATGTTTCACAAACTCACATTTACATACGATTGATCTTTTTGCTTATGCTATTAGTTTCAGTGTGGTTGGTGGGTAGTTTATCAAAATCTAAAGTTAAAACTAAATTTAAAGCTAATGCACACCGCATATTTTGAAATTTTATTGGTGGTGTTTGCTAGAGTTGAGGTTATTACTTTTCTAAGCGCTTAAATTAAGTTTTTCAAGTGGTGTACAATAAATGAGTGGAAAATGTTATACATTTACATTAAATAAGGGAACTGAACCATACCTAGGGACTTGGTCAACTAAGCAACTACCTAGTAACCATCTAGAACTCTTTAGAAATAACAACTGACTAAAACCACATAGCAACTTCACAGCAACCCCATGGCATCAATCACCCAGAACACCCTACCCCAGGCAATAAAGATTACTGTTATATTTATTATATTATTTTATATTATATTATACAGTTATTTTTGTCATTGATCAAGACTCCTTGGTAGAAAAGAGATTATAAATTTTTTTTTTTTTTATTCAGTTCTGCACATCTGAATTTGTTCACAGGTGAATGAATGTCACAGCCTCATTGGTCAGTCAGTAGGCAGGCTTTAGTTGTTTTGAGGGCCCCTCAAACCAGTTTCTCCTCTGTTTGTGTATCCCCTCTGCGGCAGTCTCAGCTGACTGTGATTACAGTGTGGCACAATAATGGCCCCGGCTGCTCAGCGGGAGGTCAGAGGTCATACTGTGCTATCAGGCCATCGCAGGCACTGGCTGATCTGTGCTCCCAGTCATCTGTGGCTTTAGATAAGCTCGCACGAAAAAAGAGACAAAACTCTGATTATCTGATCGTTTCAGAAAGGACAAACTGGGTCAACTGTGTGAACACTCCGGCAAAAACAAAATGACAAAAATGAGAAAGAACAGTGCGGCAAAATGGTACAAAAATACAAATGCCAGACCTGTGCTTTACGTGCAATGTTGGACATATTGAAACTCAACTCCAGAGGGAATTACCACACAATTGAGGTTTGATACAGTGGCTCCTGTAGCGAACGCTGTTGTAGTATTGTGGGCTGAGCATATTGCAAATGACAAGAGACAGGATAGTATAATGACTACAGCTCTCTAGGGATTCCATCTTGACCTCAGCTGTAGCTAATTGCTTCCATTATTCTTGTCTCACAGTGAGAAGAATGGAGCCTGGGGTGGGAGGAGCCTATCCTAGCTCCGCCCCCTCTAGGCTTTGAATGACAGATGCGAAAGAAGTGACTCAGCAGGGGCCCAGTGTGTGATGCAAAATCTTGCTTGACTCTTACATCATAGAATGATGGTTAAACTGTCATTTTATGAAGCAACACACTATCTATAGTGTATAATATCAATATACATTTAATATAAAGGTAAAAATCAGCCAGTTTTGTGTCAAAAGTTCTATGTGTTGGATAATACACTGAAAAAAAAAAATCATCTGCATGGCTATGGTGTAATGAGAGCTTTTCCAGAGATATGGTTGCATAACTCATGCATTGGCAAGTGCTTGTCGTATGTGGGAGAAGCGCCTCAGGAGCGCTGGAAGGTCCCTCTGAGAAACTAGCCATGGTCAGGTTAACATTAGCTTAATCAGACAGGTTGTCTGTGTACAAAAAACATTTTGGATGTTTAGATGGGTTTGGATGGGTGACACCAACCATGTCCACCTGCTGAGTCCGTTGGTGTTGCTGTTTTGAAGGGGGCTGATTTGTTTTGCTACACATGACTTGTGACCACTTATGCTAGTTGGAGAGTTTTATAAATGGGTTAATAATGAAGTTTTTATTTGAATATTGGAATAAGCTATCCTTAAGGGTGCTCCATCACAGTCTGTTCACAGATATATATTGCATATTGCACTCAAAAATGGCAAGTGTGATGTGTGAGTTAAAATGACAATATCCAATCAGATGCAGGGATAAAATCTATTACAGGGATCTGGTCTGCTGCTGTGAATATTTGAGGGTGGACACTGTCAAAGGTCTGAAATCCATTAAGTCCATATAGTCAAAGGTCAAAGTTTGCCAGGTTAGTGATTTTTAATGTTTTGAGGCGCTTGGTAGCAAATAAACTAGACATCCTGGAGCAAATCTGTTTATTTTGCTTTGTTTACCGAGATTTGACTGTGAAATAATTGTTCCTTTTTACTGTCGGACAAGCAGCATGTTCTGATCACAAAGCCTGCACATTTCTTCTGTGTTGTCTGTACAATTTTGGACTGACCTGCTATGCTGTGTTATTTGAATAGTCTATTATTGTTGTAGAAGCTATTTTAGATAAACCTGCCTCCAGACAGTAAAAACAAAACAACTTTTCATATTTTACATGATGGACAGACAGTTATTTTCTAAGGTGGCTTTCTTGGAAAGCTGAAAATTGTGCTAGACTTCATCCCAATAGTCCAAACCTGGCCATATGGAGTTAGTGTATAGAATTGATAACTTAATAGAATGTGTTCGGGTTGGGAAGTGTGATGACAAACTTTGATGTTAGCATGACAACGCGTAGTCTGAAAGTTTAAAAATCTTGATGTCAGAGTTCTGTCACTTCGGTCTAGTTTATTCATGGTTTTGTGAAAGAGCCCTGACACTGCCTTCTTGTCTTGTTTTCTGGTGAGCTCTCTTGTCTGCGTGCTCTGTTTCATGTTGGAGCGTGGGGTTTGGATCCCGGCACTCTTGTCTTGTTCAGGGTAAAAAACAGGGTAGTTTTTGGCCATCCAATTCGTTCTGTCAGGTGTGGGTGAAGGGATGAGAGCGAGGACTCAGTTGCAGGAGGAAATAGGGCTTTATTAATAATAAAATAAAATCAACAAACAAAAACTACCCCGTAGGGGAAAACAGACTGGCAATGCAGGACAGGACTTCAAACAGGGTAACGTCGATGACGAACTGGCACAGGACTGCAAACACAAGGAGATTTATAAAGGGAGCAAATGAGGAGGGTAACGAGAAAACACAGGTGGGGCAAATTAACCAATAATCAGGAAACAAGGTGGGTGGGGTCAAGACAATTGACATGAGAGCACATGGCACATAGAGCCAAAACATAAAACAAAAACACAAGCACATGGCCAGCAAAACAAAATCACTAGCCATGTGCAAAACAGGACACGAACACACAGCTAATGAGGAGACTCATAAGCCGCGTGTTCACAAAACATGACAAACATGAAAGTGAAGTGACATACTAAGTATGGTGACCCATACTCGGAATTCGTGCTCTGCATTTAACCCATCCAACGTGCACACACACAGCAGTGAACACACACACACCGTGAACACACACCCGGAGCAGTGGGCAGCCATTTATGCTGCGGCGCCCGGGGAGCAGTTGGGGGTTCGTGCCTTGCTCAGGGGCACCTCAGTCGTGGTATTGAGGGTGGAGAGAGCGCTGGAGATTCACTCCCCCCACCTACAATCCCTGCCGGCCAGAGACTCGAACCAGCAACCTTAGGATTACGAGTCTGACTCTCTAACCATTAGGCCACGACTTCCCTCAGTGTTGCACGCAGCTTGTGAAAAAACACGTACCGAACAAAACACACAGACAGAGGAGCGCACGGCCCGAGTGTCCGAACCCTGAAACGAAACCAGAACTGAGCCTGAACAAGAGAAGAGGGCCGGGATCCGAACACCACACTCATGACATGAAACAGAACACGCAGACAAAAGAGCACGCGGCCCGAGCGCACTCAGAGCCACGTGCTCACCAGAAAACAAGACAAGAAGGGAGTGTCAGGGCACTGTCACAAAACTATGAATAAACTAGACCGAAGTGACAGAACCCTAAAGATTTTAATTTGTACACATCACTAAATTAAATTTTAATTAAATACACATCAGCATGTTTTCATATTTTCTTATGTTAGTAAGAATTGCTAGAATTTTAACATACCGATAGCTAGGTGTTGCTGTTCTGTTTTTAGCATGCTTATAAGTGTTACTAGCATGTTTTAACACGTTTCTATGAATATTTGGCGTAGCCTGAATACACTATAGGAATTAATAAATAAAACAGTTACACCCTTGGATGAAAGTAATTGGGAATTTGGCCTTTTTCAGAGGTCTGCTACAGGAAATTTGTAAGTTGAATTTGTTAGAAAAGATCTAGACACTTGAGTCAGAACGTTCTGGAGGTCTGTGCCAACATTAGTGGATATGCTTTGAAATTTGAGGTCTCAGAAGAAGAAGAAGAAGAAGAAGCTTCAATTTTAGATACTGGCTTTGTCAAGTCAATGTAATTTACTTTATGATTAACTTAGAAGGCAAAGAGAGGTTTTCACAAATAAAAGTACTAATTTCTGCTCAGGAAATGGGGTGTTTCTGTATATCATTTATTTCTAGAGTTGTTATCTCTTCCAGGAACTGGCAAATCTTAATCATGACAAACAAAGTCTATTTTTATCCGGTTGTGTCACTAAAGAATTTTCACATTCAGAGAAGCAAAACTCTGTATGTGATATTCACAGCTACCTCATGCTCTGTTCTTTTGCATGTTACTCATACTTATCCTGGGTGCCGTCCAGACGTCAACAGGCTGGATCACAGCCATTTGCAGGGGAAATTTCTGGGTGAATGCATAAGGTGAGAAGTGTCTGTTCCTCAGTGGTCCCTCACCTGAGACGGCAGACCCTGGCATCATGCCTCTCTCTCTTTCTCTCTGGAGGTTTCTCTAGTCCACCCCATGCCGCTCAGCTGACACAGATGGCCGAAGTCCAACCTGGATAATGATAAAATCCACGAACTTAGTCATCAGATGTGTTGGAGCCGCTCACTCTATTTTCTTAATTCTGTTTTTTGGAATTTGGCTGCTTCCAAATCGGAGCTGACAATTTCTGGACTCATTATGAACAAATGAGACCTTTAATGCAGATTAACTTGCCATTTATAGAGCTCAAATATTTTCAGATTTAGCTAACAACACGAGACCTAGCTAGTGCTCATAGTTGATTTTGTGTGCATATTGCTGAGCAGCAAATCAAAGGCACACAAAATACTGGGTAAAATTCTAAGTACAGAAATATATGTATAATTTAGTAGTATAGAATACTTTATTTATTTATCATTGATTTCCCTTGACTTTTCTCTGGATTTTCACTAAGCTCATCATATAGAACTACTTATACAAGAATGATTCATGCATATATTGAACAAAATGAGGTATTTCTGTAGTATAATTTCAAAATGTCTGCAAACCATAACCATTGGTTTCAGTACACCACTCTATAAAAAGAACAACTGAATTTGAATTGACCTTCATCTGCTGCACTCATTCGTTTGTGTAGAGGTTGCCAGGTGAGGTTAATTGTGTGAAACCAAGATTTTCTTGGCACTCAGTGTTGAAAGGTCCACCGACTCTTGTTTTTAACAGCACATACATCCTTTTTGTCTCTCCGGGAGCAGTGAAACACATTTGAAAATATGACGTTTTGAAGCAGAACAGCTTGATATTCCTTTTGGAGTATTTATTTATGGTTAACTCCTCTTGTGCACACACAAATGAGAAATTTGTCACTTTCTCTTGGCATCCCCTTCCACTGCCCCTGTTGTGTCTGTGTTGAATATTCATTGCAGTTGGCATCGCAGGAAAAAAGTGGCATAATGATCAGTCATGCTATTTTTCACCAACTGCATTTACAAGATGCCCTGCTTACACCCTGCTCAACATAATTTCCCCCGCTGTTATAACTGAACTGGCAATTAATTGATTTGTTCCTTTTTGAATATCATATTTCTTTGTAGACCGTATTTACATTTAGTATAACACATTTTTGGGGAAGTGTTTGAAAGAATCATCTAATATATTTGATTTGTTCAAGTTTAGATAGTGAAGAAACTGGGCATGTCATTAAAATCATTTTATTACACATTAAGTATCAGCTTTGATTTATGGATTTGGATGGTGAAGGATTGTGTCCTGTTGTTCTCGGTGCAGGCTTCCCTTGGTTATTATATTATTTTGCATTATGTGATTTTTTTTTTAAATAACATATTAATAGTTTTTCTGTATACAATCCTGAACATTGTGCTATATTATTTAGAATGTTTTTTGTATCATTTTTATTTTATTATGTGTAAATATATTTATTCATTTATTTAATATTCTCTGTATATTTAGAATTATTTTTGGTCAGATTGCTTTAAAAAAAAAAGTATTAAATAATATTAATAATTTAAGTTCTTTCAGTTCTTTCTAATTGATTGTTTTAATCCTTGAACAGTGCACACATGGCCAAAAACTGCTAAATTCACCGCACAATTTCCTATCTTACTAGCTTCCTGAATTCGCCCATGAGTGTACGACAGCTTTCTTTGGATAAAAGTTTAAATGGCTGCCTGCTTGTTTTTCAGTGTCAAAACACATATGGCATTCCGGTACGATAGAGTTCCTTCCTCTTTCCAGTTTTCTAACCTTTAAATAAAATTCTCTCCTCAGCTCAGCGATCTTTTCATCCAGTTTGAGGAAAAGCCTCAAGGGGCCGCCTCCCTCGCTCAGGTCCACAAAGCCGTACTTCCAGATGGGAGGACGGTGGCAGTGAAGGTACAACATCCCAAGGTCCAGCGCCAAAGCTCCAAGGACATTGTTGTGATGGAGGTAATTACCGAGGGAGCAGGGCTGCCGATGCCTGGCTTCTGATGCCTAATTCACACGCTCTGTCATTGTCACACGCCCATGTATAGCTTGATCCGTCTAGGGGCCTGTTCACCTCCCATTAGTGCTTAAAAAATAGAATCCATCATTCAACCAACAGTTTTATTCATTAATTTTATTGCAAATAGCCATTTGTCCATGCACCTACAATTTCATATCACATATAATTACTCTATTACATCCAGGTCTTATTCAGAGTCTGGGCTTCAGTTTAATATAAAGTTGTGCAAGTTTGCACACCCCTTCCAGAGACTGAAAGATGTTTAGTACTTAAAAAAACGTTTTTTTTTTTTTTTTTTCCCTGTCAGAGAAACTTTAGTGGTTTATTTTGCAACTGTTGATTGATTGTACTTTATCCATTGCATGTATGTTATATGAAATACTTTTGTCAGGCAAGAAAAAATAAATAATATAAAATAAATGATTTCAATTATAATAAAATAAAAATAAATGACATAAATAAAAAGAAAATATGATCAGTATCATTTAAAAAAAAAAAAATCGATCAGATCCTGAAAGGATTATGTCAATGAGCATAACTGAATGCGTGTCTGTTTTCAGTTTCTCCTTCAGGCTGTCCACTGGTTGTTTCCAGATTTTGCCTTTATGTGGCTGGTGGAAGAAGCCAAGAAGAACATGCCTCTAGAGCTGGACTTCCTCAATGAGGGACGAAATGCTGAGAAAATAGCAGACATACTCAAGCAGTTCACATTTTTGAAGGTTTGTGACGGTGTTTTTCAGTGTGGCATAAATATTCTTTAATGACCTTAGGGTGTCTTAAATGACCTTAGGTTTTAAAATAAATCATGAGGACTTGCCAGCCAGGTTCATAAATGGCAAAATTACTTTCTTGAAGTGACCAATGATTTTTACTTTGTCAACGGCCTTCAGGAAACAATTCAGTTGCTTACTTTCCTTTGCAATGACTCTAAGAGGAGTGTGCCCTTCAGTGCTGCACGAATGCAATGAAATATGAGTGAAAGCTCATGTTTCAACAGATTTCAGCTCTACACAACAAAAAGCTCAGACTTTTTTGACATTTTAACATCTTATTCTGAGAATTTTGTTAACCTTCAAGTGAAGCAAGTCACATTACAAGTCCTACTAAAACACCGTACTGGCTTTAATTTGCACTTTTTCACACTGCTTCAGCTAGACGCTGCGAATCACAGTACCCTCGTATTTCTCCCTTGCAAGAAGACTTTGCAAGGTAAATAATCTGTCATAACAACTGCCAAATGCTTCCAGGCAAGTCCCCTTTTCATTTTTAATGAATAACAAAGAGACCTGGCTGGCCCTGCAGGGTAATGAGAATTGCCTGGGTTTACACCCGCAGATTTGTGCCTCTAATGCACACTATTAGCTCTGTCAAAACGTTTGACAACGGAGCACAAGCCACCATGTCAGGAATAAATCCCCGGCTCTCTGCATCAGCCTCTCACCCTGTAAAACAAGCGTGATTATACAGCTGCGGCGGTGCAGCTGAGTCGCAGGCAGTTCAGAGCGTTTTGCTGTTCCACAAGGCAGACACTGAGCTGAAAAATGGCTCTGTTTATATGGTGGTAACGGAGGGATTTTTTATCGTTGACATTCGTTTGATAAAGAGAGCGGAGAGGAACTACACTGAAAGTGTGTCGCCGGAGGTGGTGGCAAAAGCCAGGCCTTGGTATCAGGTGTAGGAAAATTATCAAAGAAAAAAACAGTAAACCTTTCTCATTATGTAGAGAAAGTTTTTAATTAGTAGCAAAGTGGTAGAGCGATGCACCAGATAAGCAGTGATGTTCAGGAACAGGAAACTGTCGTATGGAAAAAGGTCATCTAAAGCATCAAGAAAGCCTGCTGCTTTGAGCTTTATGTGCAGATTATAGCTAAATCTGAGCATCTGGCATTATCCGTCACAGAGAATAGTATTTCCTCTGTGTTTTTTGTCTGGAAGTACAGATAGCAATTCCAGGGCACAAATTGGCAATTTTGGTATGGCTAATAATGCTTGTTCACTCACAGTATTGTCTATAACGGTTTTCCAGTGTTTAGTTAATTACTGTTGTTTAATAAGTCAATTATCACTACTTCTCTTACTCATCTGAATTAGAAATTTGAACAAACATATAAATCTTTGGTATAATGTGTCCAGCAGAACACCATAGAAACCGCATAGCAAACACTCAAAACACCCTATCAATTGCATATGAACACTTAAAACACTCAGCTCCTTAGAAACCACATCTCTAAAAACCACTTAAAACACACTAGGAACTTACCGTTTTTAGGCTACAGGTTAAAGTGGTCTTCCCAGAATGCAGTTTTGACAGGGGGAGCCCATGTGGAGGGGGAAAAAAAAAAAGTTTTGATTAGCAGTTGGGCTGGTTTTGTTTCGCAGACCTGGAAACCAGTGAAAGGTGAAAGAGGACCAGGCATTGGACTTTACTTGTTGGTTATGTTAGTCCACTGTGAGTCGGCTGCCACTTACTTTCGTTTTGTCTTTCGTTTGTTTTGTCTCGCGACCCAGGGTTTGAAAACCTGTGCCGTAGGAACAGGAATGCTTAAAAATACTCTGCTCCCTAGCAACCACACTGCAACACTCTAAAACCATTTAGAACTCTCTATAAACTGTATAGCAACCCTCTAACCGTTCACAACACCCAAGGAAACACAGCATAAAACCACTCAACTCCCTAGCAACCACATAGCAACACTCTGAACAAATCAAATGCAAATACAATATACTGAAAACAGTTTAACTACTTTGAAATGTTCTGAATGTTACATTCTTTCTTGCCTGGTTCATAGAAGAACAAAAATGTTAAATGTCAGAAATTGGGAATGGGATTGCACTTTAGGAATTTTTTTTTACCTTTTATTTTTACTTTCACAGAATAGGATACAGCATCTTCTCGACATGAAAAAGCTATAGTGTTTGGGGGCGGGGTCAAGTTGTTTTCTGCCGGCCATCGTAGAACATAGGCAAGCATTATGCAAATGTGTTACCCTGTGATGTGTAGCCGTCACAGATGTGAGATTCTAATTACTGACAACTCGTTTAGGCTGTTCAGAGTCGATGTTTTTCTTTTGGGAGACAATACCTTTATTTATCGTGCACTTTCAGCTTTACAGCTATGCAGATTGTTTACATTCACATACAACTTCACGAAAGTCAATATTCGAAATGGCATAATAGGGGCACTTTAAAATTGTGTATCTAATTTGGTTAGAACAACTGAAATAAGACGTGGCACTTCTGTAAAGAATATGTTGAGAATATGTTCTTTGTTTTGTTTTCTCCTAGGTCCCGAAGATTCACTGGGATCTATCCACCAAGCGTATTCTAACCATGGACTTTGCGGAGGGCGGTCAGGTCAACGACCGAGAGTACATGAAGATACACGGCATCAATGTTAACGAGGTAAGAGATACACCCTTATCTCTGCGTAATTCTAAAACAGAGCACCAGTTCCTCAGAAACACTCAGATCAGCAGCCCAACAAACGGCGTTTGTCACAACTCCAGCACTCGAGATCGCTTAATCAGTAATTTCACTATGCCGATGTTAATTTGAGCATGGAAAAGTGCTCAGGAATGCTAATGAAGCAGTCACGTTCCCTGCGACGTGTGATGCCATGGGTTCTGGAAGCTTTGAAGACGTTTCTCTTTTGCCCTGTTCTGAGAGGCTCTGACACCGCTGAAATGGAGGCTGCTTGGTTTGATGAATTATGCCTCTCAAATTTCATTTCATTTTTCTAGCCCTTAGCAGATGAGCACTAAATTAAATCAGGCTCTTTTTCATATTTATATCACAGACTGTTTTTCTGTCGTGGCTGCAATTTATTCTACTCCGCCGCTTTTGTCAGCACAAGGACTCGCAGCGAGATCGAGCGCCTTTTTAATTTTGCACTTTCGTTAAGGTGACTCTGGTCTCAGGGTGAATGCGGTTGCACACAATGGCTTCGGTTAGAACTGAGGCCCTACTGAGTGAGCTAATCTGTAGTTATGCGGGGCCAGGGGATGACAGAGAGATGAATAAACTGAGGGATGCGACTTTTGTGAGGCCTGGGGGATAACGGAGAAACAAATGCTAATGGACTATTGATCAATGAGCCAGTGTCTGTTCACATGGGGATATTTTACGGCACGATTGCCAATGCATTATCATTTTCTTGTTATTTGGGTAGGGTAGAGTTATCACTTTGTCAGCTAGCTGGGAATAGTTTTCAAAAAATAATAAATGCATAAAAAGAGAGTTAAGTGAACTTCACTCTTCCTAACATGCAAATCAAATTCGCTCCTCTCTTCATTGCAATGTTCACAGGTGGGTGGTATGACCAAAATCTTATATAACGTTTTCCATAAGTTTATATCACAGTCTCTTGTATAATTGACAAATTTGGGCTGGAAATTCAGTCAAAAAATATTTTATTTATGTGTTTATATTTCAAATAGCGTCTGTTTTTTTTAGTGCATGTTAAATATATTTCATCCATTGTTTGTTTTTTATTAGTTTCATAAATAGACTTAAATATGTTGCGCAGGGCTTTGTTTACATTTGTTGATGGACAGACTAAAGACCTTTCACACTGAGTAGTCACAGTCAAAGTCACCTTAAACTCTCACTTAGTTTATTATTTGCCTCTCTCTCTCTCTCTCTCTCTCTCTCTCTCTCTCTCTTCTCTCTCTCTCTCTCTCTCTCTCTCTCTCTCTCTCTCTCTCTCTCTATATATATATATATATATATATATTAGTGCTGTAATAAAATAAAAGTTTTTGTGTGTTTGCTGTGTATATTTATTATGCATATGTAAAGACACACACATACAGTATATGTTTTGAAAATATTTAGGAAAGGAAAGGGAAGTGGTGTGTGGCCAAGTATGGTGACCCATTCTCGGAATGTGTGCTCTGCATTTAACCCATCCAAGTGTACACACAGTAGTGAACATACACCTGGAGCAGTGGGCAGCCATTGCTGCGGCGCCTGGGTAGCAGTTGGGGGTTCGGTGCCTTGCTCAAGGGTCTCACCTCAGTCGTGATATTGAGGTTGGAGAGAGTGTTGGTTATTCACTCCCCACCTACAATCCCTGCTGGACCCGAGACTCGAACCCACCACCTTCAAGTTACAAGTCCTACTCTCTATCCAATAGGCCACGACTTGTAATTTACATGTATATATTTATATTCATATAATTTATATTATATATAAATATATTTAATATATAAACATAACATAATTTTCTTAAATATATACATGCATGTGTGTGTATTTTTTAATATATATATATATATATATATATATATATATATATATAAAATAAATATACACAGTACAAACACACATAATATGTACACAAAAACTTATATTTTGGATGCAACTAATTGATTAATTGTTGCCCAGCACTAATATATTAGTACTGTCAAACAATTAATCGCTATTAATCACATTCAAAATAAAAGTTTTTGTTTACATAATATATGTGTGTACTGTATATATTTATTATGTATAGAAAAATACAAACACACACAATATATATTTTGAAAATATTTACATATATTTACATTTATATATTTATAATCATATAATTTATATTATATATAAATATATTTAATACATTAACATAAAATTTTTTTCTTAAATATATACAGGCATGAGTGTATTTATATATACATAATAATAGGAATGCACGATATATCGGCCACCATATCATTATCGGCCGATAAATGTACATTTTTCTGTTATCGTTATCGAACCGATAAGAAAATTTGGCCGATATATTAAAGCTGATAAATAATGGATTATTTCCTGCAGAGGCACTTCAGATGTGCACTGTTCACCGTGATGGTTTTTAATTGCTTGAAATATTATTGGAATCACTTCGAACAGGAAAGTACAGTGAAGTGCAACGTGCAGGGCAAGTCTGTCATATTATATTGAGAACATTACTGTTAAATAATTAATGGAATCTTTGTGTGCCTGTGATTTAGGGCGTTGTTACGGGAAGAGCGCATCCACAACGGAGCTACACATTCATGACTAGCACAGTCATGAAGTTCTCTTGCATTTGCAGCCTTTTGTGCAATTGTAGGTTGTAGTATTGTTTATTTTATGCATATATATCTGATTTATCACATAGGCCTATAGAATTTGTTTGCTTAAGCTAATAATACAGCGCTTCAGTGATCATCTTTAGCTCAGTGCATGCAGCTCAAACAACAGCGCACAACATTAATAACTATATGATTGGGACTATCATATATATATAATATTATAATGAAAGCAATCTATTATAAAACGTTGTGAATTCTTTGGTTTAATTTCTCGTGTTTCAGCGCGTTGTTGTGGAAAGTGCGCATCCTCAACAGAAGTTACACATTCTGCTTCACGTAACTTGGTTCGAGTTCACTTGTGCATTTGCGTCTTTTTGTACATACAAGTTGTAATATTATGTTTAGTTTATGAGTTAAATAAGCTGCCAGCAAAGCACTTGAAGCTCGAACAGCAATGCACAACATTAATAACAATGATTGGGACTATCATATATCAGGAGAACACTATTATAATAAAACGTTGTGAATTCTTTGGTTTAATTTATTTAAGTTTGATTTATGTTGAAGTGTTTAATGGCTTTTAATGTTGAGACTTTTTTGTAATCAGGCTCAAAAATTATATACAAATTTGGATTTAGATTTATCGGCCAACATATTGGTTATCGGTTTTCCATTTATAAAGAATTATTGGTTATCGTATCGGCCAAAATTTTCATATCGGCGCATCCCTACATAATAAATACACATAGTACACACACATATATTATATTATGTAAACAAAAACTTTTATTTTGGATGCGATTAATCGTTTGACAGCACTAATATATATATATATATATATATATATATATATATATATATATATATATATATATATATGGTACATTGTCTATGGTATATTGTACTTTTTCGGACACCTGCGTGTCTTTCTCTATTTTTGTCCATACAATGTTTGAATTTTCTAAATTTGCACATTTAAAATGTACACAGTTACAATATGACATCTTGCCACCCAGCTCTAGTCTCCTCAAAACACTTTTTTTTACACTTTCTGTAAACATGGATGCTTCAGCCTGTTCACTGAAATATCTCATCTTGTTGTTCAGTATTTCAGTTATTTCACAAGCAGCTTCCTTCATCATATTCCCAGATTTCATGCATCGCTCATCCATGGAAGAGAGGGGAATATGGAAAGCGGGCAGCGAGATAGATGAGATGGTCAGAAACTCAGAGCGAGAAAAAGACTGCGGCCGCTGAAAGCCGTGCGAACGCACCGGCTTTTGTTAAATGACTAAATGGGATCATTTTAGCACCTGCTTTGTTTGTGTCACTCTGTCATTATATTTCCTCCGACCTGTTCTGTCTGTCTGAATTAATATGCACATTCGCTGCCAGTTTGTTTTGCAAAGCTCGCTGAGGCTTTAAACGGCAACCTTTCCTTATCGTTGTACACCCAGGCATCAGTGAGCCTGACAGACGGGTAAACACGGCCTGAAACCGGTCTCATAAGCCACCGAGCCGTGCTTAAAGGGCACCGCACACCTTTGAAAGACAGAGGAGGGAACGGTCGGCGGGTGGATGGCACATCAAGCATTTATCACACCCCCCTCTCGCTCGCACTTGCACGTACACACGAGTGCACATAACATTTATTTTCCTTTACACGGTGTCACACACAACCACTGCTTGGATTTTTTTTTTCTGCCAAGCTGTTTTTCTATTTCTTTGGAGATAGCGGACTAGCGCACTGATTAACTGATGTTCCTGGTACAGTGTGGTAAATGAGGATGCGTTTTAAAAGAAAATGGCGTACAAATTTTATGCAGAGCTTGAAAATGCAATCAAAGGGCTCGGTTCATCAGACTCATTTGGAGTGGAGCAATTTAGCGAACGCTTCCGCTTATATTTTCCCTCTCTCGTTTTAATGTGGTGCCGTGCGTTGTGTGTGCGCGTCTGCGTCTGAGCGCTTTTAAGAGGGTTTTAGAGGTTCGGGGGAATGAAAGTGATCGTGGTATTAGCAAGTGTGCCACGTGGCCGCTCAATGGGGCTTTGCTAAAGAGACGCTCTCCGTTGGAACAGGTTGAAAAGGCAGTACAGCCCGCTTGCTTAAAAAGACACTTTATTTTGAAATTGCAGAGCTGTGGGGGGTTAGCAGAGCCGGTGGGAAACAGAGCTGGAGGCTGCAAGAGGAAATGAGTCTGCTCTCTGGAAGGGCATCTGAGCAGCGGGACCTGAAGACTGTGAAGAGCATATTTTTGGTGCCTTAAACCGCACCCACAGTTAAGGTTGTGCGTGAAAAGCTTTACTTGATATTCAAAGAAACGAAGCAGAAATGCATTTGAAATATATTTGAAAAAAATATCTATGTGTATACAATAGCCCCCTATAAGACACTTAAGACACTCTTAAATATATGGATCTTTTCTTTATATGCCAAAATATCAAACCATGTGACATTTATATAGAAAAAGCTATTTTTTGGATTTTATTAAATTTTAGTTTTTAGTAAAATGTTAGTGGAACCATACTTGCAGAATGTTGTAGTTCTGTGTGTTATTACAGTTGTAATGTTATAAAAAAAATTGTATCTGCTAATTCACGTTTCAAAAATTAGATTTATTAGTTATAATGAATATTACTTTATATTTATTTATATAATAAATATTAGCAGTTTACGCTTAAAATGTCATTAAAATATAATAGACATAATTGTATATCTAATGATATATGATATATATATATATATATATATATATATATATATATATATATATATATATATATATATGTATGTATATGTATGGGCCTATACACACACATATTGTCATTGTATGTCAGCTTTAAATGAAAGAATGCTGTCAATTTGCAAGTGTTTATCACTGAAACCATTTGAATAATAAACTGGGCTCATACTAATTTTATAAGCACTATTAAATTTCAGTTTGTTGGTTGGAAATCCTGGCAAATAGGGAAAGACCCTTTGGGAAATTAGTTGTGTGAAATTCCAATCAGTGTTAGATTTCATACTGTCATTGGATTTTGTGGCTCCCAAAGCATATGTTGACCAATGTTAGAATGAGAAATTGTGGTGCTGAGCAGGGTTTTGTGTGCATATAGAGGACAGAACAGATGTACGTTTTGTGTGCTGGTAAGCAATGTAGATGGCTGAGATAGATTGTATATCGGAAGGGGTGGAAAGAGGAAAAAGTCATAGTATTAGTATGTTTTGACTACTAGGCTTAGTATGACTTAATATTTAATGTTATGTTAACACAGTGTGGTGCTCACTTCTTTGATGTAAGGTGTGTTTTTTCTATAGTGTCATTTTCCTGCTGAAAAAAAAGCACAGCTTAAACAAAACTAGTTTGTTGTTCTCTCAACCTGGCCAAGCTGGTGTTTATCTGGTTTAGCTGGCTGGTCTATATTAAAAAGTGCCCAAAATGAGAAATGAACATCTAAACCAGCTTGGCCAATCTAGGAGCCCAGATATGGAGTGACATCATAATGTGTTGTCATTTGCTGTGATGTTATTTCAAAATGGATGAAAATAATACAAAATAACATGTGGCTTTAAGTAATTTCATCCATCAAGGTAATTTAGCCCTGTAGCTTCTTTATTTTACTGTAAAGAGGTTAAGATCAGTCAGCTCTCCTCCCTAGACACCCTCACTTCCCCTAAATCTGTCAATCATGGCATAAATGCCCCATCACCATGTTCCTTTCTCCTTTGCTCTGTTTCTCTTTTGCGCAGAGGTCACAGGTTCATAATATCAGACAGAAGCTAAGTTTCTACACTCTTTTCATGTGACAGCAGCAGACTTTGAGTACCTGGCAGCTGAGTCTGATCTTTAAAAACTTTATATTCTCAGAGGTTGAGAGTACATTACAGAATTTGTATTTGTGTGTTAAGTGTTGTATATGTGAAGCTCTACGAAAGTCTGAATTAATTGCCCCAAGGGGATTAATAAAGCGCTAAACTAAAAAAATAAAAATAAAAAGAATCACCGCATGCAAAATGTTCCTCCCAGATGCGACCAGAATAAGTGGTAATGATTAAAGTCAACGCTATATTAGCCAGCATCCCGGACAATCCTGCCCTCCGTAACCTCCACCGCTCCCCCTGCAGTACTCATTAGCCGTCGGTCAGCCTTTACAACGCTCACAAAAGTAAATAAAGCAAACAGTGTAGCCAAGCGCTTTATCTGTGCCGAATACTGGCTCTGGCATTAGCCAATGATGATGAGAGTTATTAGACAGCTGATGAGATAGATACAGAACATAATAAATGATGGAGTCTACCTCTGAAAATAGATAGAATTATTAACTGGCTCTGGCATCTGCGAGCTTCTGTGTGGGAGCTGGCGTGTAAGTAATCAAAAGATTGATGATGGCTGGAATGGACTTTTCTCTCTGTGTTCTGCCAACGTGCACAGAATGTCGGGATGTTTTATTATTTTTTTTACTATCCAGATGCAGCAAAGTGTAAAGACGCCGTACATTAGCTTGAGCTAAAGTCCTTATGGACCCCTACGCTTAAACCTTCCATAAACCATAAGCATGTTTTTGGTGTAATGGCTGTTTTAACATTATGCTTGTTTTGACCAAATTGTAAAGCAGAATCCCAGAATGCATTGCAACATGCTCAGTGCAAAAGTGAGATCCAAGAGAAATGTATTATAGCTAACTTTTACTACTAATAAATAGCTCAATCTAAGTAAGGTTGAGCTATTTTGCTGAATATTTGTGTTTGTTATAGTTGCCCGTATTTATTCCCATATTGTATCATTTCATTTGGTTAGTCTACAGAATGTCTACAGTTATGAGACAATTAAGTTGTGACAATGAGAAAATAAAAAAAAGAGTAATAATAATAATTCATACCCTCTTAGGGCTTCTGTATGTTTTGGAACATGGTTATATTGTTATGATATTATAAGTAAACAAAAGTAAGACATATGATCAGGCTAATTATAATAAATTTTATTTGGACATGGTTTTGGCTGTATTTGTAAAAAAAACCTATTAGCAGGTAGCTAAGAGGGTGTAAACTAGTAACCAGTGTGTTTATAGTGTGACTATGTGTGTGGTAAGTCAAATCCCATCTGGCTGATCCTTGTGGGTCAGGCAATGCGAGGAATTATCTCTATTAGCAGTGATTCCTACATCACAGAGAATTGAGAGCTCTTTAAATAGCCACATGAGCCTTTGGGCTGCTGTGAGAGTCCTCCTCTACTCCACGAGGTCTCTGGAGGGTTCTGGATCTGTTACAGCATCCATGCTGCTCTGAGAGAGACTGAGTGTGGAGGGTGAATCAACCCTGATGCTATTTTTGCCTTAAGACGTTAGTAGTGTTTGCATTTCTCTTTAACCCCTTTCTTTCTGCCTTTTTACTTTCTCTCAGAATATCAGAATTGATTTATTATTATTATAAGTGAATTTTGATTTATGTACTCACGTTCAAAAGTTTGGGTCGGCCATATTTTTAAATGTTTTTAAAAGTCTCTTCTGCTCATCAAGGCTGTATTTATTTGATCAAAAACACAGTAAAAACTGTAATATTGCTAAATATTATTACAATTTAAAATAACTATTTTCTATTTTAATATGTTTCAGAATATAATTTATTCCTGTGATGGTAAAGCTGAATTTTCAGTAGCCATTACTACAGTCTCCAGTGTCACATGGTCCTTTAGAAATCATTGTAATATGCTGATTTGGCTGATTTCAAGAAACAATATTAGTGTTAAAAATGTTTGTGCTGCTTCATACTTTTGTGGAAACTGTGATACTTTTTTCTGGATTTTTGATGAACAGAAATATAAAAAGCAGCATTTATTTGAAATAAAAGTAGTCTCTTTTGATCAATGTTATGTGTTTTGCTGATTAAAAAGTATTGTTTAGAAAAATCATACTCATTCAAATTAGTGTACATTGGTGCATAAAAATTGGTCTTAAAAGCATCCATTTGTGGTGTAAACAGTGATAATCTAACTTAGTAAAAACTTGGCAAAAACAAACTTTGCTAAGAGGTGTGTTTCGCTGAGTCATAGGCTACATTCACACAAAGTGTGCTTTTCTCTATGATCTGACTGAGCCTGGCAGAGTGTGCGCATGTGTTGATATTATTTATGTGATTATTATGAAGTATGTAATGAGGAGGTGAAGACGCGCAGCTGTCACACAGAGCAGAGCCAACGCTGGAGTGAAGCCGCTTGTCAAGTGTTGCTCCTTCATTTACAGCGCCTATTAAAAGCCTCAAACTCAATTATATTCCTCAGGAAGTTGAGTCCCCTTTGAGAGACGCTGTTGTGAGGCACGCTAAAATGATTCGGTTTGTCTCAAAGAGTCATTACTGCAATAATAAGGTGCGAAAGACTGTAATCCACATCTTCTGAATCAAACCAAATCTTTGACTGTTTGGAACCACTTGATGTTTGTTTTTTGTCTCCTCAGAAGTGTTTTAGGCTTACTGTTGGATGAGTTTGTGCTTCTTTGCCCTTGGTTTTTTGGTCTGTCAAGTGATCCAGTGGGTTTTATATAGAGAGATGTGTATGGACATACAGGTGGAGGCCACTGTATAAAAACAGTTTTCATACTTGTCTGATTTTGAGGACATCCTCTTGACTTACTTCGAGAAGGCTGTTAGTCTATTTTAAAAAAATAAATTGTTCTGAGCACAAAATATGATATTTTGAAGAATGTTGGTAACCAGATTAGGGCTGTCACAATTCCTTGTTTTTTTTTTTTTAAATCCTAGAGTAACGAGTAACCGGCTGCATGATATATTAAACCCATTTAAATATCATAATAAAGCATAATGCTATTGTGAATTCACATATGATTCAATTAAATAAACATGCTATAATATAAATAAATATATATATATATATATATATGTATATGTATATGTATGTATGCATATATATAGCACATATATATATATATATATATATATATATACAGTGGGATGCGAAAGTTTGGGAACCCCTTGCAGAATCTGGATGTGGATAATTTTACCAAAATAAGAGAGATCATACAAAATGCATGTTATTTTTTATTTAGTACTGTCCTGAGTAAGATATTTTCCATAAAAGATGTTTACATATAGTCCACAATACAAAAAAATAGCTGAAATTATTAAAATAACCACATTCAAAAGTTTGGGAACCCTTGGTTCTTAATACTGTGTGTGGTTACCTGGATGATCTACGACTGTATTTTTGTTTTGTGATGGTTGTTCATGAGTCCCTTGTTTGTTCTGAACAGTTCAACTGTTCAACTTCCTTCAGGAACATCAGTGAATGTTTGAACCTTTTTTAATTGTTGTGTTTTCAGTCCCTCAATCATCCTCAGCGTGAAAAGGTGGATCTCAAAATCATACAGTTACTGCTGGAAAGGGTTCAAATATGCAAAAGATGCTGGAAAACTGAAGAATCTGCAGAACATGGAGGATTTTTCTGAAGAACAGTGCTCAGTTTAACTGTTCAGAACAAACAAGGGACTCATGAACAACCATCACAAAACAAAAAAACAGTCATAGATCATCCAGGTAACCACACACAGTATTAAGAACCAAGGGTTCCCAAACTTTTGAATGTGGTTATTTTAATAATTTCAGCTATTTTTTTGTCTTGTGGACTATATGTAAACATATTTTATGGAAAATATCTTACTCAGGACAGTACTAAATAAAAAATAACATGCATTTTGTATGATCTCTCTTATTTTGGTAAAATATCCACATTTTCACAGATTCTGCAACGGGTTCCCAAACTTTCGATCCCCACTGTATATATAGGTTTAATATCACAGAGTGGCTCTGTTCACAGTAAATGCTGCTCCGCACAAACTGTTATCACAGGGCTGCCAACTTTTGAGTTCAACTTGGAGTGAGAATTTCCATGGCGGGATGGGTGGGGGTTTTGGTTGGGGTTGGTTTTGGTTGAAGATGTAATGCCTATGTCATGAGACTTTGCTGCATGTACAGGGTATGTGGCCATTGGTCCTGTTAGCAGCACGAAAATCTAAATTTTATTTAAATTCCGTAGCCTAGGTTTATATATAGCCTAGAAAGCGAGCAAAAAGGGCATCCATATAATCACTAAAAAACCTTCACTCACTTCAATTCACTCACTTCACCGGCATTTATATGAGTGAATTTGGAGTAACTTGAACAGAATGGCCAATCAGAGGAGTTCAAGAAATCAACAGACATGTCTGTGATTGGCTATATTGCTCAATGCTACAAAAACACTTTGTAAATAGAAACTTTTGACACTTTCCAGAGTGCAAACTGAAATACGCACTGGAGCCTTTACCAGGTTTTGCCTATATCCTATTATTACAGTTTTAACTGAGGTTGCTTTTGACTGCGTGAGAAAATGAAAGTTGGCAGCCCTGTCAGAGCGTGAGAACAGTGTCAACTGCCTGAGTCTCACGCTAAATGTGTGAGAGTGGATAGCCCAGATAGATAGATAGATAGATAGATAGATAGATAGATAGATAGATAGATTAACAGTACACGAAAGCACTTAATTTAGAAAGACATTTCCGTGTGTGTGACATGGTAGCACTTTGGTATTGTTTACATATTTATACAATTTATATATGTATACAGAAATATGAATATTATGTTGCTTTCTCCATAGCTGTTTCACTTGTTGTTGTTGACTAGCTAAGTATTTTTCTGTAGCTTGCACTGCACTTTAGTACAGCTTTGAAGTACTTAAACTGCATGAAATACAAATGCAATACAAGTAAAAATGTGACTAAACATTTTTAATTCATAATTGTTCATACACATCTCTGTTCTACCTTTGTACTTAACTTTATGACAAGCTAGTGCATTTTATTTCTGCTGGTGGTGCATAATAGGGAGGCAGTGAAACTGTGGATCATAGCATAGTGCATACAGCTTGTTTATTAATAAGCCTTTCAGCAGAGTTTTGTCTGGCATCTGGACATGCCTAGTAGCTAAGGTCTTGATGACTGTTACTGTGTTTTTATTATAAAATTATGTAGCCTAATCAACAGATCACAAAACTCGTGGTTCAGATCTGATATTACAGTTTTTGAGTCCATTTGTTGCTTAAGCTAAGCACTTCTTTGATACCACAGCAAAAACTACTAGCTTAACTACGTAAGATCAAACATGCTTCAAGGCATGTAAACAGTAAAAATAAAAATACACAAATTGCAAGAATAGATAAATACAACAGAACAAAGTTACAAATAAAATACTCTCCAACAGTATTCAGGTACAGAAATGTAATAAGTGTAAAATCACACTGTATAGTGTTCACTGTCTGAATTAAATATAGAATAATCATTGTCAAAGCTGTGTTGATTAGCATTAATGACGGCAGCTGCTGCCCCTTTAAGACCTGATGCACGGATCCAACATGAGATATGATTTCTTTCCCCACTTCATTCACTTAAGAAATAACTCTCTGTGTTTACCAGAATGACTGTCTAGATGGGTATTTTTGTCATAATGTGTATGTGTCTGTTCATATGCAAGGAGATCACGCACTGCTTCTCTGTGTGTGCGGCTGTGAGCATAGAAAACAGCGCACTAGTAATGAATCGTTTGCATCTTTTTTCACTGGAATGGTTTAAAATAGCTTGAGTGTGTTAGGACATACAAATGATAAACTTTCACTTTATTATGGTTCAATTTTGCAATTAATCCGAGGATCACATGCTTGCCGAACCATGAGGCCTGGTCCGTATGGATCACGGATCAGCTGCGATCCTTTCAACCCCTAGCTGCAGTGCTGCAAAACTATCTATTAAGAATAGCAATGCATAGCGAGAAAAGTAAAAGTAATTATTTTTACAAATAATTTCAAAAATATTTTGATATGAAAAATCAAGTCTTTTTCAATTAATCTATTAGTCTAATTTACATGGTATAATAATACACACCAATTATAACAAATGAAATTTTTCTTCGGTCGATTGCTTATCACTACAGTATGTCAGTCACTACTATTTCGAAAGTGAATCCCCATATTTATATCACAGCACAAAAATCAAAACTCGTTCAAATTCTGAATGGATTATATGTAGCCTAAAAGCGAGCAAATAGAGCTACCATATAATCACTAAAAAGCTGTGAAGCTCTCTATACTGCACAATGAATCTCTTATTTACATCATGTCTACACACGTCACGAGCACTTTCCAGAGCCGGAGCCTTTACCAAGTTAATTATAATTATCCGATTCCTCAATTAATCATCAGATAAATTGACCAATTTCTTGATTATCAAAATAATTGTTAATGACAGCCCTAAACCAGATATTTGCTGTAGCCATTGACTTCCATAGTTTGGAGAAAAAAAATACTTTGGAAATCATTGGCTACCAGGCTCCAGCAACTGTCTGGTCACTAACATTCTTCAAAATATCTTCTTTTCTGTTCAACAGAAGAAACAAATTATTATTGGTTTGGAAAAATATGAGGGTGCGTAAATGATGACCGAATTTTCATTGTTGGGTGAACTATCCCTTTAACCACTTGTTTACCATCAGCCTCACAAAAGAAAGCTGTGAAGTTTCTCCGCCATCTTTCATCGTGCCCTTCGTCCAATCAAACACTGAAGTGTGACAGTGAAGAATGGCGCTCCAGTGGTCGTCTCCTGCTGCAACACACTGGAGCTCTCTCTTCACTGTTATCCCTGTCCAACCCACCAGATAACAAATAGAAAAGACGTAATTAATTACCATAATTGAAAGACGGCATCCCTTTGAGATCAATTGTTTGCGGTGCTGGTGGCTCTTTCTCCCACTGGCCACTGATTAATGGGATGCAGGACTGTAAATGGCCTCTCAGTAATGCTCTGTGTTGTTATGCATTAGCGGCTTGTAATGGAGGACTTTTTTTCCAGCTCCGCTGCGCTCTGCCTGTCAGACCGCTCGTCCTCTTTAAGGTGACTGTGAGTCGTGTTTCTACATGCCGACAGTGCTTGGCGCTGACAGTACAAAAAGCCTGCGCTGGCTTATCCTCCCGCTGAAAGGGACTTGTGGATAATGATACAGTGTATAATTGATATTATGAACACAGTCCTTTTTTCCTTTTTTTTCCCCTCCTTTTGAAGAAGGCGGTGTCAAGGTGCCGGAATGAGCCGTTCTCTGGCTCTGTTCATGTGTGCGTCGCGGTTGTCAGTATTTAGGTCAAACAGAGGCATCCTAACAGGAAATCCCGAATGACAAGCGTGGCGGAGGTAAGATATTAAAGAAGACAGCTTGTCTTAGAGTGGATGACATGCTTGCAGATTGAAACAAACACTCCTTTCAGTACCTGACGCTCAGCCCGGGCCTTTAACTGAGCCCTGGAACTACACTCAACTGCCGTAGTCACATATAACGTTTAATCAGCCCGGACCAAATGTCATAAATGATGCCTACATAGAGGACTACAAATGTATGGCATTTATGATGGCCATGCTGAGGGATAGTGGCATTTGCTTACTTTCTTCAGAAAATGTGAAATTTTAGCTGCAAAAGAAAGTGCTGAAATATATTTGTTTCAAGTGGCCATTTGAAAATAAGGAATGCATGTCTCCTATATAGTTTTTAGTTCAATTTTAGTTATTTTAGTACATCAAGTTAAACTAAAATTTAAATAGGAAATACTGCCTTGGCCAGCTATAAAATAAAAAAATATATATTATATACATGTATTTTATTTAAAATAAAGGAAAGGCTGTTTTAATGGATTTAATTTGTTTCAATTTTAGTTTTGTTTTAGTTGCATGCTCTATATTGTAATGAAATAATACCTGTGAATCCATGAATCCACTTGAAGCATATAAAACAATCAATTGCAGTTTTTGTTGTTCAGTCAAATTAGTATAGAATTAGAAACGCCCATGTATTCATACTATGAAAATAATTACTGCTTATTTTAAGTTTATTTTTATAATTAAAAATATATACATTTATTACATTATTTTTTAGCTATTTAATAATAAAGTGAAAGTATTCTTTAGCAAATCTCAAAATTAATATCCATTTTGTGTATTTTATATATGTTTGTATTTTTGTGTAATTATGATGAAATTCACTTATATATTTTAATTAACAGAATAATTATCGACTTATCTGCATCAGCAAACATTTAATATTTTTTGGATCCCTAGATGTTAATGCATGTTATATTTAATCATTGTTTTCTAGCCCAACTCCCGATAAACCCTTGTTGAAGAATACATAAGTTCCAGAGAGGTTGGTTAGACCTGCAGGTAATAAAAGCTTTTGTCATAGACATTTGTGTATGTTGTGTTGCAGGGTTGTGGAAGGGAAAGAATGATGATGCCAGAGGGCCGGACCTTCTTATCTCCCTCACAGATCTGCCAATTCAGCCGCACATGTGCCAGCCGTGGAGAGCAGCTCATTAGATTTAGTGCTGCGCTCTGTTAAAAGCCTTTCTCTTTGTCTTGCCTTGTATTGATCAGCGCAGGGCCAAGATTACATTAGGAAGGTTTAAATAAATCTGCTTTTTTAGAGTTAAATCCAATGACACTCGCTTTATATTGTCTCCATAAATAAGCAGATGTAATCAGCTCAGTTGCCCAGGACGGAGAATGTGAATGATACGGATGTGTTTGGGGTTTTTGGTTGGACTTAGGACAAGGGTGGATAGTTGGTTGGTCATCCAGAATAGAGTAATTTGAGGTTAGTCATTCCAGTTTTTAATACCCTATGTATTTGAGCTTCATGTCATTATTGTTTCCTCCTCCTGTTTTTTGTCAGCTTGAAATCAAAATTTACGCAGTTTACTGCCTTAATGCATGCTCCAGGTCTAATTTTGCAAAAGTAAAAACTTTGTCATGTCGTTTTGCCTGTGAAATTACTTTATAATACCAGGATTATTTGTTAACTTAAACTAAAATTAAACTAAAATAAAAAAAATGTTAATCTGATGTACTAAAATAACTAAAACTTAAATACACACACATACACACACAGTATATATTAAACAAAGTTAAATTGGAAGTTAAAAATGTGAAAATATAAAAATAAAAAAACTGATTCAAAGTAATATTAAAATTATAAAAACTATAATAATAAATATTAAATTAAAATAATAATAATAATATATAATAATAAAAGAAAAGAAATAATACATTTTAAAAATGTTTGTTAACCTGATGTATTAAAATAACTAAAACTTAACACACACACACACACACACACACACACATATATATATATATATATATATATATATATATATATATATATATATATATATATATATATAAATAAACTGCCCTACAAAGGCCTGCTCCAAGGACAGTGCAATTGTATAGACAAATATTAAGAAAAAGAAAAGTAGAAAAAAAATTAAAAGAATAAAATAAAAGATAAAACAAAATATAAATATAAATGTGCAGGTCAGTATGTTGTTGACATAAATAGTAATATAACAGGAATGTGCAAAAGAATGTGCAAAAAAGTTGTACAGGGTATTTAAATAGCAACATATGAGGTAGAAATAATTATGAATAGCCTATTGAAATAGTGATGTTAACATGGAGTCAAGTGATGTTATGACACAGAGTGCAACCTCTAGAGTTTAGGAGCCTGATGGCCTGGGGGAAGAAGCTCCTCCTAAGTCTCTCAGTTTTTGCCATCAGGCTACGGAAGCGCTTACCAGATGGAAGCAAAGTGAATAGTCGGTTACCAGGGTGATTTGAGTCCTTGATCATTTTGACAGCTCTACTTTCAAGATTCAAGATTTTTATTTGTCACATACACAATTATACAGAGTATAACCAGCAGTGAAATGTAGGATAACCAGCAGTGAAATGTAGGATTTTTGCAGCGTTTGAGGTAGATGTCCTGCAGAGAGGGGAGAGCAGACCCTGAGATGCGCTCAGCTAAGCGCACAACTCTCTGTAGTGCTTTGCAGTCCTGATTGGAGCTGTTTCCATACCACACTGAGATGCACTGAGTCAATACACTTTCTATGGTCCCTGAATAGAAAGTTTTCAGGATTGCTGGTGAGACCCCGAATTTCCTCAGCTGTCGCAGATGGTACAGTCTTTGCCTGGCTTTCTTAACCTGTGTTTGGATGTGTGTAGTCCAAGTCAGGTTCTCAGAGATGTTTACACCGAGGTACTTGAAGCTACTCACCCTCTCCACAGGGGTCCTACTGATCATAAGAGGAGTGTAGGGCTGCTGCTGTCTCTTCCTAAAGTCCATGATCAGCTCTTTAGTTTTGCTCACATTCAGAGAGAGACAGTTGTCCTGGCACCATGATGTGAGTCTCTCTACCTCATCTACCTCTCAACTTTCACCACTTGAGGTCTGCCGGTGAGGAAGTCTTGAATCCAGTCACAGAGTGAGGAGTTTAGGCCGAGGTCTGTGAGTTTAGAAGCCAGCTTGATGGGGACTATAGTGTTGAAAGCTGAGCTATAGTCAATGAATAGCAGCCTTACATAATTCCCATTGTTGCTGTCCATGTGTGTGAGGGAAGAGTGGAGGACGTGAGAGATGGCATCGTCCATAGATCTGTTTGGGCGATAGGCAAACTGAAGAGGGTCCAAAGTATCAGGGATGGAGGAGCAGATGTGACTCTTTACAAGTCTTCATGACTATAGATGTGAGGGCAACTGGGCGATAGTCATTCAGACAAGAGGGTTTATTGTTCTTAGGCACAGGGATTATTACGGATTTTTTAAATGAGGTGGGAACCACGGAGGTAGCAAGGGACTCGTTAAAGATAGACGTGAACAAACCAGCGAGCTGATCAGCGCAGGACCTCAGAACACGGCCGGTTATCCCATCAGGTCCGGCTGCTTTCCTGACGTTCACTTTCTTTAGCGCCCTCCGAACCTCATCCTCTGACACGGTGATTACAGGATCATCGCTGCTCTGCCTGCTGCTTCCTGACGCGCTGGACGGCAGAGACGCGCTGCCGCCGTTGCAATCGAAGCGGCCGAAGAAGGTGTTTAACTCGTCGGCCAGCAACGGATCTGCTCTCACCTCCGCGGAGGATTAGTTTCCGAAGGCACAGATGGTCCTCAGTCCCTGCCACATCCGTCGAGAGTCATTGCGCTGGAAATGAGACTCAATTCTCTCTCTGTATCTGTGTTTAGCGGCTCTTACTGCGTGTCGGAGAGCATAGCACTTTGCTTGTATTCCGGTGTGAGAAAAATGGCGGCATGGTCCGATTTGCCAAAAGCCGGAAGTGAGCGGGCTTTGTAGGCATTCTTGAACTGAGTGTAGCAATGATCCAGTGTGTTTGGTCCTCTAGTTGGACAGGATACATGTTGGTGAAAGTTCAGCATGACCCGTCTGAGGTTAGCTTTGTTAAAGTCCCGCGCTATGATAAAGGCAGCGTCAGGATGTTTGTTAATGTAGCCACTGAGCACACCGTGAAGTTTAGACAAAGCCAAGCTGGTGTCCGCCTCTGGTGGAATGTACACAGCAGTAACAATGATCGTTGAAAACTCCCGGGGCAGATAAAATGGACGGCAAATAATGGAAATATGTTCCAGATGAGGCGAGCAGGAACGAGACAGAATTGAAATATTCCTGGGATCACACCATTTCTTGTTAATCATTAAACACTCCTCCACCCCTGGATTTACCGGCCTCTGCTGTTCTGTCCGTCCGAAAAACAGAGAAGTTATCACTTGGTATTACAGCAGTGTCCGGGACCATGGACGAAAGCCACGTTTCTGACAAACAAAGGATGTTACAGTCCCTTATGTCCCGTTGGAAACTAATCCTGGCTCTAAGATCGTCCATCTTATTCTCCAAGGATTGGACATTTGCGAGCAGAGTGCTCGGAAGGGGAGGACTGTGAGCCCTTTTCCTGAGTCTATCTCGAATCCTAGCGCGTTTCCCGCGGTGTTTCTTGATCCTTCGCCTCGGGGGGTTATTGTTCATCTCTGCGTTCCGAAGAATCTCCAGAGGCCATGCTGGATTCCTGGATAAAGTGTCCTGAAACAGGTTGGTGTAGCGGTTTCCAATGTCCAAAAGTGTTTCTTTGTTATAGGTGATCAGTGCCGACGTGAGATGTGTAAAAAGAGAAAGTAAAACTAAGTAAAAAAGTAGATAAAAACACAATCTTAACGGAGCGACCTGGACGGCGTCCGAACAAAGCGGCGCCATCTTGGATTTATTTCAACAACTGAAAGCAAGGCAGTTTCGGTTGAATGTCCACTTCTGAAGCCAGATTGGTTACTGTCCAAGAGGTTGTTCTGTGTGAGAAAGGCAGAGACTTGAACACAACTCAAATATAAATAGATTCAAAGTAATATTAAAATAATAAAAACTATAATAGTCCTGAAGGATATAATGAAATCCTGTCTTACATTTGTACTCCTCTATCTTGTTTCATTCAGAATTATGAAAGCTATAAAAAGGGGTTTTCATAGTAATGCAGCAGTACAATTTTCCCATAGAAGTTCTTAAAAGAACCATTTTTTTTCTTAGTGTGAAGAACATTTCTACTATCTGAAGAACCTTTTTCAATTATAAAGAATCTTTTGTGAAAGGTTCCATAGAGGTAGAAAGTTCATTATGGAAACATCATGCCAATAAGAAACCTTTATTTTTAAGAGTGTTGGACAAAAAAACAGTTTTCGTTGTGTTAATTTCCTCTTTCGTTGTGAAAAAACACTTCCTCTTTTTTCCAGATCCTGAAAGAGAGAAAGTCTTTCAGGTGTTTTTCTATCGCTCTCATCATTCTGCAGTGCCACAATGACATGATATTCACTCGGCCGGCAGAAGAGGTCCATATGGAGAGTTTTTATTCTGTGTCAAGAGCCCCAGTAGGAGTAATTGCATCGTCCCTTCTGAAAAAAATTCAATCTAGTGCGACGCGACAGGCCAGCTGTGTTCAGGTAATGCTCAGTTAGACATCATCCGCTCAGGCCATCCTCGCAGGCAATAACACGTGTGCGCGTATGCGCACAAAGGCACCTTTCTCTGTCGTCTGCATCTTTCTGTCCCCAAAGAGAGCTTCTCTGGCAGGTGATTTCTTTGTGTCCTGTGACACGAACCACATCCTCAAACGAGTTCAAAAGGAAGGTGGGAGTCGTCTCACGTTTCCAACCGCTAGCTATTTTTAGCATGCTGTTGAAAGGAGCTGTCCTGTCCCTGATCTCCATGCCGGCTGAACCCCCCTTTGCAACATAGCATGCAGCAGAAGTGTGAAGATGGCATCCTTCTAAACCACCGACTCCAGCATTAAAGGAATCCTGTGCTGAGTCATTCTGACTAGGTGCCTGCATGTATGTGTGATCGGTGCGTCAGCCCCCCTTCTGCTGAAACTTCAAACACGCGTCAGACACGCATTCATTTGGTGTGTGTACGTGTTGGCCGCTGGCAGGAATGCCCCCCTTTTTTTCCCTCAGCTTCTTTGGTATGCAGTGCTGGTGAAGGTGTCAGAGCAGCCTTGCCTCTCGTCGTCTTCCCATGGACGGTGCTCTGATGCTGCCAGGGAAACGGACTCAACAGTTTGGTGAAATGGGACAGAAAATATGATTTATTCTCTGCATGCACTCACTCCTACCACAGCGGAAGAAGACAGCGGAGAGGGATCCTGGAAAGTCAGCAGAGAGGCTTGGAGAGAAGAGGAATTGGAGGATAGACAGAACCTTTATTTGCAATGCTGCAAGCTAATTTTGCACTTCAATGACGCATTCTTTAATCAATGGCAAATATTTGTTGTCGCGATGGCCTCCCTCCAACAGTTGGGGTTAGCAGAGCCTGGTGACCTTATACGGTTCCTGGCTATTTCCTCAATTGATGAATTTGATCTTTTTGGCAATTTTTTTTCTGTGAGATATTGATTACATTTTTGCACTGTTTTTAAAGTGAAATGATGGCAGTGGTCATTGTAAATGCAAAAGGTTCTTTTCTTAACCTTTATATAATTTCACACATTTAAAAAAAAAAGTATACACAGGTGTTCAAAAGTTTGAAATATATAAGATTTTTTTAAATGATTTTGAAAGTAGTCTCTTATGCCATTTATTTGAGGTTGCATTTATCTTATCAGAAATACAGTAAAACATTAATATTATGAAATATTACAATTTAAAATAGCTGTCTCAATTTTAATATATTTTAAAATATAATTAATTCCTGTGATGACTAAGCAGAATAAAGAGAGAATGGTTTAGAATGATATTAGAATGCATATTAGAATGATTTGTGAAGGTTGGAGAAATAGCTGCTGAGAATTCATCTTTGCCATTACAGGAATAAATTATATTTTAAGATATATTAAAATAGAAAACTGATATTTTAGATTGTAATAATATTTCACAATATTGCTGTTTTTACTGTCTTTTTTATCAAATAGGTAAGGCCTTGGTGAGCATAAAAGACTTTTGACCTTTTGAGATTTGACCACCAGAAAATTCCACAATATATTTACATATATATGAAAAGTTTATTTGCAAAAACAGATAACTTTTTTTTAACATTTTCAAAAATCATGTTTTTTTTTATTGTTATCATGTTTTTATTGTGTTAGTTAGCTGTTTTTTTGGGGGGGGGGGGTTTTCGTTTTTTTTTACCTAGTCAAAATAACCCAAGTGCAGTTTGATTGAGATTAATTGGAATGCACAATGAAAAAACATGATTTTTTGCAAATTAAATCTTCATATGAATGTAAAAGTTTAACAACTTTAAACATTCACTATTTGTACTGACTGCAGCAAAGTGTAGGCAACACTACTTTTTTTTTTTTTTTTAGAGACAAATGGCATAAACTGGCAAGTTTGTAGTTTTTGCACGGGCTGAACATGAGAGCTGCATTTTTAATGAGTTGTTACCTTTTTGTTTGTTTGTAGCAACAATATGACAGATTACACATTTTTCATATTCTGTTTGCAATCAGATAAGGCCACCAAGCAATGACCTACAGTATAAAACTACTCATTTCACCTTTAAATAGCCTCACCCACTTTCTTGCATCAAGTTCACTTTGGTCCACACAACTCCTTTTAATCTGCCTTTTGCATACCCTTCACAACGCACCCTGCCTTGGGGATATTCGTCTGCTTCTTCCCTCCAAGGGCACTGTTGATGAGCTTTTCATCCGCCGCATCCTAAAGTGTTTATCAGCATACTAAAACTCCTCTCGCTGTCTATGCATGCCCAATCAGGCCTTTAGGGGTCCTCTGCCATCCCAGGATGCATTGCTTTTAGTATAGTAATTATTATTGTGAGCTTTGGGTTACTTAGGGATCTGACTGTCTGACCTTTCTGCATTTTTTACGCACTTTAGTTAATATTAATATTTTGTTTTTTTACTCAAATTACAGGGGTTAATCTGTTGATTTTAAAGTTTGGTGAAGTTCACCAAGGGATAGTTTAACCAAAAATGAAAATTCTGTCTCTAACCCTCAAGTTGTTCCAAACCTGTGGCTACCATCAACAGTTGACGGTAGCCATTGACTTCCATAGTATGGAAAAAAATACTGTTGAAGTCAATGGCAACCGTCAACTGTTTGGTTACCAACATTCTTCAAAATGTAATTTGCTGTGTTCTATAGGAGAAATAAACTCATACAGGTTTGGAACAAGTGAAGGGTGAGTAAATGATGACAATTGAAATTTTTTGTTGAACTGTCCCTTTAAGAATATATACCCTTTAAGAATATTGACTGAAGGCTGGAGAAATAGCTGCTGAAAATTCGGCCTCTTGGTGTTTGGTCATTCATACAGCTCAGAGCAGCGGCTCTGGTGTCTGAGTCACACCACACTGTCATTGTTTTACATTTTGGATGACATAATGGATTTAGATCACCGCTTTTGCGAGCTACGCAATCTTGAAAAGCAATTTACGATGAATCACAACAATTCACAGGGGCTTCATAAACTCCCAGACATTTGCGTGCATCATATACGTGCGTGTTTGTCCGGGCACGATCAGTATGTATCATGCCACAGAATATACATCAACTAATGACAAATAAATGCCCTATGCGTCACCACATTCCAATGAATTTTTTTTTCTCATACATTTCAAAGCTACATTTGCATTTCCAGAAGAAAATACCAATTCCTGCAAGGCAGCAACGAAATGTGTGCTATCCTGTAATTACTGTATGAAAATAAATGAAAAATGAAACAATTAAGCTAAACAATTAATTCATTCCAATTATTGTGGTAAACTGTAAGTGGACACCAGCCAGGGGAGTATGAATAGATGCTTGATTTATTCTCTGCGCTTCAGACTGACATTTCCTCATCCTACTTCACATTGGCTCTCTGCATTATAACACAGCTGAGGGGAGATGCTTATCACAACTTATCTTCAAAGAGCAAGAGTGGGTGGAATAATTGCATCGGGGGTTGTTTTATAATAAATACTTTCTCATCTGTTGGGGCCATGGCATCTTCGGGAAATGTTTTACGTAATCTTAAATGGGCTCCTTATTTGTCCGCATAGAAGTGGACATTTATGCTATATGTTATATTTCTGCCATTTCTTAATATTGTTTAGGCCCTATGTCTTTTATTTAGAAAGGTCGCAAGTCTTTTTTTTTATTTGATTCTAGGTCAAATGTGGGTAGATAGTATTTATAGAGTTGTAACTTTTTAGTTTTAGTTACTTTTTCTTATTTGTAAGTCGCTTTGGACAAAAGCGTCTGCTAAATGACAAAAGTAAAAAAGTAAAGAGTGTAAAGACCATCGACTCTACCGTGCGACTCCACCGGGCAGGGACACCGGCAAGGGATAGTAGTAGCTTTTTATTTAATTTTTTCATTGATATGTTTATTATTGAAATGTTGTTGTTATATGCATGTGTTAATTTTATTTAATTTCTTTATTTTCTTAAATATGTGGGTAGATAGTATTTATAGAGTTGTAACTTTTTAGTTTTAGTTACTTTTTCTTATTTGTAAGTCGCTTTGGACAAAAGCGTCTGCTAAATGACAAAAGTAAAGTAAGTAAGTAAAGGTCGATTACTTGGATTGTTTCTTTTAATAAGTGTTATGCACTCCACTTTTTTATTAGTCTTATAAATCTGAGGAAATTAAAGCTATCCCTGGCCTATTATTAAAAAAATATATTTACAAACATTTTACATGAAGATGTAAGCATTATATAGCTGTGCTTATTTTTAATGTACTTAAAGTGCTTTTATTTGTAATATATTAAACCATTTGTATTGCTTATTACCTAGAGTAAATACTTATTACTTATTATTTTAATTACTTATTTATATATCAAATATATATATTTGTTTGTAGTATTTGTACTTAGTATAAATAGCTTACTAAGTAACACTGTTCAAATTTTATTTATTAACATTTTTACATTTAAATGATGTTTAAATCATTATATATATAAACATTATGTAAAGCTTAGTCTGGACTTTTATACTAATATTTAATACTTCCTCCTGTTCTAATGTAATACACACAGTCAAATATAAGTGAGTCATTTGAATTTTTATATATATATATATTATTATTTTTATTTATTTATTTATTTTGTTCAGTATAGGATACAAAACAAAATAGTATTTAAATAGATCTTTGCTTTTAAGACCAGTTTCACATAAAGCTGCTATACAGCATGAGTATGCATTTCTTTACTTTCCTCTCCTTTCTCCTTCCTTTTCCTTAGATCTCCAGGAATCTAGGCAAGATATACAGTGAGATGATATTCGTCAACGGATTCGTGCACTGCGATCCTCACCCTGGCAACGTGCTGGTGCGAAAGTGTCCTCAAAGCAATAAGACGGAAATTGTGTTACTCGATCACGGCCTTTATCAGGTAAGACATCGGCCGAGGCGGCCACAGACTCGACATAGAAGCAAATTCATCACATATTACACCCCATTATTCACCTGCTGGCTCCCAGGTCAGCTGCACACTCAGGCCTGTATGCGCCGCTGCAGACTAAAAGCATTTCATTTAAGTGGCCCTGAAGCTCTAGTGTGTTTTAAGAAGTGCATATTTCCACATCTCTCTTATTACAAGCAAATATGCAAAGACACCGATATACACTCTCCTGTAGTTCACTGAACTTCTGTATTTTCAGAAGATGTGGTGGCTTTTAATAAATCCATGGAGATAATGTGGTGATAAATATGATAAAGCCGTCCTAGCAATTACATTTGGTTACTTTCTCGATCCAAAACACTAATTGATAGTATGTCATGTTAAGTTTGCTGAGAGCCATGGGTTGGGTCTGTGTTGATTAATTAGAGTGGCAGAATGGTGTAGTCCTAGTGGTATTCCAGTGAATTCTGTTTGTCTCAATAAGGGATTTGCTGGCCTTTAATTTAACCCGAAGCAGTTAATGAGGCCCACAAGATTTCACATTAGCAACTATCAAGTAATCTCATCTGTCTTTCTGTAATGCTAACAACATCATGAAACACAAATTTCCATTTACTCAGCCGTCTAAGATTCTTGATAGCTCACAATATTTGGATTATTAGTTTATGGTAACATTTGGTGACCATTCAGAAGTACACTACTGTTCAAAATTTTGGGGTCAGTATGATTTTTTTAGTAAGAAATTAATACTTTTATTTAGCAAGGATGCATTAAATTGATCAAAAGTGACAGTAGGGGCTTATAATGTTACAAAAGATTTCTATTTCAAATAAATGCTGTTCTTTTGAACATTCTATTCCTCAAAGAATCCTAAAAAAAGTGTTATTTCCACAAAAATATTAAGCAGCAAAATAAATAATTATAAGAAATTATTCCTGAGCAAGTCAGCATATTAGAAAGGGTAAACAGCTGAAAATATTAAAATGGAATACAGCTATGATATTTCACAATATTACAATTTTTACTGTATTTTTGATCAAATAAATGTCGATAAGGATTAAAAACCGCCTTAAAGAGTGTAAACGTGATTCTGTAAGGTTATAAAAATATTGCTCTGTTTGTTTGAACATCCTGACTAGTTAGATCCTGCAATTTTAGCTCAACCAATACACTGAATTTGATGCAGAAATATCTTTTGGGTTTAGAGATACTTGTTTAGAGAACATTCATTAATTTTATGGTTTCATTTGATAACTCTACTGCCACACTTTTACTTTTAAGCATTTAAGCATCAGTTCAGATGCCACAAACACTAACAGAACAAGTGGTGTCTCTGTCCAAGGTGCTGAACCAGGACTTCAGGCTGGACTACTGCAGACTGTGGCAGAGTTTGATAAAGGGAGACTTGAAAGGCATCGAGCGTTACAGCAGGCGTCTGGGCGCAGGGGATCTCTATCCGCTGTTCGCATGTGTCCTCACCGCCCGCTCCTGGACGTCAGTAAACGCTGGCATCAGCCAGACACCTGTCACTCAGTCTGAGGTAATCTATAAGCATAACTGATACCATTTATTTTGCATGTATGAGGGTATTTTGACCAGGTCTGCAACATGCACTGTCAATATGTAGTTTTGACACACCTACTTATTCTTTATTAATACTGTTTCCATATAAAATAACACACATGTTATGTAGTAATCCAAAAACCTTCTTAAATTTTAGCGAAACCAAAGTAGCCACCTTTTTAAACAATTCATACATGCATAGATCCATTTATACATAGGCACAATGTATATTTGTCTATAAAACTAATCTGAAGAACTTAAGTGTAATAGTTTAAGCTTTCGATGTTTTTTTTGAGATCATGATAAACAAAAGTCCATTCTTTGGACTGGTAGTGTATTTTTTATTCTTATTGCCAGAACAAAGTTAAACAGTTGGTAACAGTGGTAACTTAGCAATAGACCTTAATCAGGAATTTTAACACAGATGAAAACAAGGCTTAGATTTTCTGTATGTACTGTGGCACACTATATAAACAGGATTTCTACAGGGTCTTTAAATTAAAAAAAAAAATCCTTCACAAACATAATGCATTAAATAAGAGCAGAAAGTCTCAAATTCCTAAACCCATGGCCTTAAATCTTGCATCCATTGCAAAAAATGAATATATTCCTCAGTACTTTTGTTTTACCATCACAAATGAATATATAAATCCTTAGATCAAGATACTTCAGATACAAATGTGAAATTAAGCCCTGACAAACTGAACAAAATGAAGTGTTTATGCTTAAAACAAGAACAAAAATAACTGTCAGTGGGGTATGAAAACTTTATTTTACCCATTTGTTCTTGTTTTAATAATCTTACTTCATTTTGATCAGTTTAAATGAAAACAAGAGCTGTTATCTTAAGCTTTTCAAGTAACTGTATCTAGATATTTGCACTGGGTAAAATAATGGGGATGAACATCACTTTTTTGTGGCATGATCAGAAGGTGCAGAAGGTTATTTATCTATTTTAATGGTTGGGATGAGAGCTATTCGATCTGTCAGGTTTTTTTTTTTTTGGTAAAATTTATTAAAAACTAATGGATAACAGTCTCCTAATACAACTCATTGCTTCCTAGACATTTACATTTTGAGAACTTGACGTATTGTGCCCCCTTTCATTTAATTCTTAAATTTTCTTTATTTGGTCTTAAAAAGGTCCTCGGGTTTCCGTCATAAAACCTGCAGAAACCCTCCTAGATCATGTAATTTTCAGAACTTTCAAAACTGTTAGCCTAAGTGGAATTTTTGTTTACTGAAAGTGTTTTTTCCCCCCAGGAAGACTTTTTGTCAGCTAAACTATCATTATGTTGTTAAACAGCAATGCAACCCATTGAACTGTACCTCTATCCCTCACAGCCTCGTTTTCATTCCTGTCAGAAACGGGTCTATACCAGGGAGTGGTCAAAACATAAGACACCCCTCCTCCTGCAGACAATATTGAACAACAAAAACATTAGGGATGTGAAAACTGAAGTGCTATTTAATTGTTAGTGGTGGCAAAGGGCCACAGTAACACCTGTTGACCACATTTCTAAACAAGGTTCACCTGTCCTCTCATTAAAACTGCATAACTAACTGTCCAGGTGGCTGGCCTGGTGGCCCTGTGGCCAGAGGAGTGCTGTTGGGTCGGTGTGATGGTGGTAGAGGTTTTCTGAAGGCCAGGCCTGGCCGGAGCTGGCCTCTGTGGGGGACGTTTGACCATCTGGAGGGTGTCAGGGACATTTATTTATACTTTTATTGCATAACCTTTTACGGGACGTAAAACAGTTTGGGCTGTACAAGCATATTATATCAGAGCAGTCTTCACTAACAAACTATTTGTTACCGCATACATTAAAGCTATCATATTAATATAGGTCTGATATAATGAGTAATTAAATATTAAGCTTTCAGCATTATTGATGAGTATGCATATTAGAACAGACTGTATAAAAGTATAAAAATACACAATTTAAGCTTTAAATAATTTTTTCATATAGACTTACATATAAATTTATAACAAAATGGTTTAATGGTTTTGTTAGTTGACTTTGCATATCAAGGTTTAAACATTATATAAATGTAAATCTTTTATTTTTACTATACTTTTTGTTGATGTAATCTGTTACTATAACTTTATTTTGCTAAATATTAATTAAATATAATTTCTTAGTATAAATACTGTGGCTTACTAAATAACACTAAGCCATTTGAATTGTATTAATTATGTAAAGTTTAAAACTTGTATAAAATATTATACAAACATTGTATTAAATATTTTTATAGTACTGAATACTTCCTCCTGTTCTAATGTAAGATGCATAGTCATCTCCAAGTAAACCATTCAAATTATATTGATTAACATGAATTTTTTTATTATATTAAAATATATATAAATTCCAAAATGTGTTTTTATACTAATGATGAATATTTCATTCTGTTCTATATTCAACTATAAGTAAACCATTTGAATTTAATTTTACATGAATACGTTTGTGAATCTGGATTTATTTTGCTCCATTTAATTTGACAAAACCAAACAGGATATAGAGTTTGACTCCGTCAGATATACTCGACTATTAGCTGATTTGCTGCTTACTTGTTTTCAGATCCCCATCAGTTTCAGGAGCGTTCCACTTAGACCTATTTAGTCAGTCATCTCAGTGTGCGGCATTTGAGTGCACTTTCCTGCAGGTGGCTTTTCTTTGTAGATTAATTACCCAGAAGCCTTTGCAAGGATAATTATGGCCCGGTCCATGGCCACTCGTGTTGGGTGTGCTTTTTTAGTGGGGTGTAGTACCTCTTCCCTTCTCTCTACCCCTCTGAAAGTGTCTGATTCTCCAAGCCGTGCAAAAGTCTCAGCAGCCATTCCTCCTCCCAACATCATCAAATTACCAGGGTGTTTGGTATGCCATAATTACAGGCAGTTATAAAGGCGGATTTCACATGTACAGCTGTGGCATTTGCAGAAAGGGAGGCTGTCTCATCTGCATAAGAATGGAGAGATAAGAACATATTGTATTGCCAGCACAGAATAATGGGTGTTAAAAACTACAACAACAGAGCTTCGTGCTTTATGTTCCAGAAGAGAAGACAACGAATTCTTGTGCTTGAGTCTATATGTGGAAGAATATACTTTGTGCAAGGGTTTTTATTGATATTTCAGATGAAATCAGACTCCAGCAGAATCACCACCATTTGTCAAGTAGACATTAAATAGTATTTCATGTAGAAATTAACATATATATATATATACTGTACACTGCCATACAAAAGTTTGGAATCAGTAAGATTTTTTATTTATATATAAATAAAGTAAATATTTATAAAGTTAAATTTACTATTTCAATTAAATGGTGTTCTTTTGAACTGACTATTCAACAAAGAATCTTGAAAAAAAAAAATCATGGTTCCACAAAAGCATTAAGCAGCACATAATAATAATATGAAATGTTTTCTGAACATGGGGGAACATGAGACTAAAGCAATGGCGGCTGAAAATTCAGCTAATTAATGAATAACATTTTAAAATATATTAAAATAGAAAACTGTTATTTTGAATTGTAACTTCTTTCAAAAAAAATAAAGCCTTAGACCCCAAATTTTATCAGAGAATCAAGCCCAACCTTGTTAGTGCCATTCTAAAAGTTGAGCTACAGGAATGTTCATATCATACTTGTAATGTTCTGCAAACTTTCTGACATCTTGACTTTTCTTTTTAATTTCCCTTTTTAATTGTTAATTAGCTCTGCAGTGCTAGATGCTGGACTATATTTCCCAGCATGCATCATAGCTTGAATAAATCATGCAGATTACTAATTCAGTGTTTAGTGTTTTTGCACTGGTGTTGCTCGTTTTGAGTTAGGTGTCATGTGGTGACAACATAGCATGCATTTCTTCTCTCAAGAATGTGTTTTCGCGTGTCACCATTGTTGTGGAATGTAACCGATCTAGAGCAATGCTCAAGAACATATTTATGCTAGTGGTTTATTGAGTCTTGGAGAGCTGTCCGCATGACTCACCTCACAGGTCAGAGTGAGCAGATGCAAACACACACCTCACACTTGCCTCATCTGACCCCACACTGTTACCATCCACTGACTGCATCTCCACTGCTTCCACAGGGTTATTTACAAACCGAGTGGGCCTCTGGTAATATCTTATGTCTTTGTATTTTGTAGATGGTGCATCTTTTCAAAAAAGTTTTTCACTTTATTATGTGACATAGTTTAACCTAAAAGATTGATGACATTTATCGATACCAGGAAGAGAATTGAGCGATTCTGTACAGTGCATTTGCATATAATATAGACATTTGCTAATTTGCTTCCTTTGTCAAGTTTTGCAGTATTGGAGTCTTTTTATGAAATTTTCTAATTTAGTAGATGAGGTTAAAGAAGTCTGTGATGATCTATTGTTTCGCATGAATCATTCTTGGCTCCAAGCCCCCATGGCGTCACTGGCCCACACACTTTTTAAAAAAGTTTTCTTTGTGCCATATTTTTGTTTTATTTTACCTTTGCTGTTGTCCTGACTCATTACCAGTGGTTTAGAGGAAATATGTACCCAGGTTTTCATTTTACTTATTTGTCCATGTGCACATATAATAGATCAGATTATTTTGAACTATAGCCTACTCTTAAAAATAAAGGTTCTTTATTGCCATTTATGGTTTAATGAGTTATCTTTATCATCCACATTTCATTTACATGTATACATTTAGCGAGGGGTGTTGATACGGTCTCCTATGCAATGACATTAGCCAATCATAACAGTGGCTGATTCCTGAGAAACCTTAGGACACACCCCTTAAAAACAGCCTGTTTCTGAGAGAAGTTCAGAATGGGGGTTGAAAATAATAATTTTACAAATGTTTTATTTTTTTTGTGTGTGCAAAAACCTTAACATTATAAGTAAACTTCAAAGAACATATTAAAATAATATTAAAAAAACAACCATGTCATGATGACCCCTTTAACATATTGGCAGTTTATTAATACTTAAAAAGCACACATTCTGCATGACCATGTTCCCTAATCATCCCTAATCCTACCAAATACCTAAACTTTACAACCACCTTACAGCAAATTAAGCTGCAAATTAGGAGTTTATTGAGGCAAAAGTCAGTTAATGGTTTGTTAATGGCCTTACACATCAGATAAAAATTCTAGTGTGCTTGCAGATTTAGTTTTTAGTGTGTATGGACAGTATGTACTTTCCAGACAGGAGAAAGTCTGTCTGTTTTTTTTTCATTCTTGACTGAGAGTCATAGTTTAGACTGCAGAGCTGGCCAGTAAGTCAGTATGCTGGTTAAGTTTAGAGTTATTGGAGTTGTTTACTGGTGTAGCTATGAGAGAAAAACCCCCAAAACAAAACAAGCCTTCTCTGCTTTCTTGCAGCGGTTGTTTTTGTGAGACAGAAGGAACTGTTACTTCTTTACATTTTAGCATAGATTTTTTGTTATGAGCACTTGCACTGATTTTGATTGACGGGAAGGTGACATGTCATCGGTTTCAGAAGGGTGGACATTTTTGCATTAGAAGTGCTAAGCATGTAAGATACAAATTATAAAGTCTCGACTTGTTATATTATTCGACCATGTGCATTTGAACCCATTTAATTTCTTGCTTCAGATATTTGCATTGCCACAGTTGTCATTTTTCTCAGAATTTTTATTGGGCATTGGTTGCTTATGAGATGTTGTACATTGTATTTATTGACAGCATGAGTAGAACAGAACCTTTTCTTTTTTTAGGAAGAGAGTCAATAATATATGGTTGGGTGTGCACACTTATTTTGTTATACCTGTGGTAGTATTTTTGAAAATGAAACATAAGGAAACACTTGCAATAAGGAAACAGATGCAATTTGCACCACCAACCAGAAGTTATTTTTAATGAGAATTGGCAACTTAATGTGGCTTGGTGTGAGATTATGCAGCTAAGCAAAGTTTTTTGATCATTTTATAAAACTTCAGAGTTGCTTCCAGTGCATCCTTATTGAAGTCTGAAAGCTTTAATCCCAATTAATTGACAGATTTTTAAATTTTGGGTCAACTATTCCAGTTGTGGAGGTGTAACTTAATTAACAGTGAAAGTCAATGAGAAATCCTCAAAAGTATAAGCGCATATGTTTGTGTGTGAGCTGGTGTTTAAGTAACAGTGCTTTGAGCTCTCTCATTGTGTGATTGAGATCACAGGTGCCCTCCTGACCATCTGAAGAGCTCTCAGTATCTAAACACTCTGTGTCCAGTGCAGTGCGTTTCCTATTCACAGCCACCCTGCTTTGTACAGGACTATCAATATTAATGCAGTCGTCTCTACAGAAACCAGCGGTAGCATCAGAGAAGCTCCTCTCTGTCATTCTAACACTGAATAGAGATGCACTTGCATTAAATCTCCAATCAGCATTCAGCTTTACACATGGTCATTAAATGCTGAAATGATATGAATACCCTAGGAATATTTTTTGCTTAAGAATCCAGCTTGTTGTCACTTAATCAAATTCATTACTTTGCATGCATGCATGCAGTTTTGTGGTTTGTGATATTTTTTATGCATTACAATTATTTATTCAGTTCTAGTTAATTTTGACAAATTAGATTTGATGTGCCTCAGCATGTTAGAAAAATATTTCTTATTTTTATAATTTTTAGTTATACATCTTATAATATTCTGTAATGTATTATTAATGCTATTATTGTTGCTATTACTGTTAGTTTTATATATAGCTTTTTAATTTTTTAAATAAATGGATACGTAGGCACAAATTATGTTCGACAGCAATTCTAATTTTAAGCATTTAAGTCTAAGTCTTCAGATCGAAAGGTTTTTAAGATCATGGTAAACCTAAAGTCTGTCCAGGCCTTTGTGTATATAACCACAATATTAGATCAATATCAAAAACCACCACTTCTGTTTTTCAGCTTTGTTGTTTCCCTCTCGACAGCAACATTCATTCCAACAGTCCACATGAAAAGAAAATGCACACACACACACAAACTCAACTGGAGCTACAGGTTTCTGTATTTGAAGTGCAGTAAAGGCAAAACCACTCAAACATTTTGATAAACACACACCATTAGTGTTGCAAGTGAAGTGGAGTGCTGGTCAATATGGGCCTGCCCCCTCATTAGAGAACATGCACTCCTCATCTGCCAGACCGCCACAGATAAAAGGCTTCTCTCTCTCTTTCTCTCCATCAGCCTCTCATAGGTCTGCCTGAGCAATTACCTGCTACCCAGCACTGCCACTGCCCACAGAAATCACAGCCCTATTAACTACACACATTTTTTATTTCAGCATGTTGTACCTACAATATGCTGTTATCCATTCACTGTCTTTATTTGACTTCCTGTACTGTAAGTCCTTGTTTATATATTTACCTTTTAGCTTTTGTACCTCAGGGTACTACTGCGCCAGTGTTACATTTGTACTTTTTTTCTGAGAGTGAATATATGGTTTCATTTCATATACTGTAAATGGTGGGTTTTAATATTGATCTAATATTTTGGTTATATAAACCCAAATGTCTGGGCAGATTTGACTGAATTTAGGTTTCCAAAAAAAAGTTTGATCTGGAGACGTATTCTGAAATGTTTGAAATTAGTGTTGTTGATGAACATACTGTAAATTGTGCCTATATGTGAATTTATTTGCAAAACTAAAAAGGCATTTTTTATATAGTAAAATATTTCTTAATTTTAATTACATTTTATTATGATTATTTGATCTGTCTGTCTATATGCACAAATTTCATATTCTATGAAGCCACTTCTATGAACATTATCAACATCTGATGTATGGACAGCTTTATATGTGTACAAATCTTTGTTTTCCGAGAATATTACATTCTTAGATTTTATTTTATTTATAAAACATCACATTTATTGCAATTAATTTCTTAATTTTATTCTGGAACCACAAAACCGGTCATAAGGGTCAATTTTTTTTAATTAAGATTTATACATAATCCGAAAGCTGAATAAATAAGCTTTCCGTTCATGTATGGTTCCATGGTTTCCATTCATTGTTAGGATCGGACAATATTTGGTACAACTATTTGAAAATCTGGAATCTGAGGGTGCAGAAAAATCTAAATATTGAGAAAATCGCCTTTAAAGTTGTCCAAATTAAGTTCTTAGCAATGCATATTATTAAGTTTTGATATATTTATAGTTGGAAATGTACAAAATATCTTTACTTAATATCTTATGATTTTTGGCATAAAATTTTGTTTTATGATTTTAACCCATACAATGTTGGCTATTGCTACAAATATACCTGTGCTACTTAAGACTGGTTTTGTGGTCCAGGGTCACAATTGTAATTCTAATTAATTTCTTTAACTGGTTCTGTTTTTTTATTTTATTTCTGAAGACAGGTTCATATATTAATATTTAACTCATCATACAAACATAAAGAAATATGCAGGTGCTAGAACTGATTTAACTTTGACACCACATGCTGAAACTATACTTTAGATGCAATTACCTAAAATATACTGGGGTCATGTTCATATATGACACCGACATGGATTTTTCAATGTCTTTCTTTTCTTATTTTTTTACTTGTTGCGGTCTAATTACATGCCTGATTAGATAGAACATAATCATATTTGGGACCGCAGCCAAATGAACTAGAGTTTCTCTCAGGGATGGCAGAATGACTTGGCTACAAAATATGCTCTAAATCCTAATCTTGCAATCCACCGAATGGAACTGTATTGCATTTTGTTTGTTTTGCCGTGAAACTGGAACAAGCATCAAGAACATTAGTGCTGAAATTGAAATGAATGCAATTTACATTCATTGTGCTGATGAAATGCTCGCTTTGTGGATGAACTGAGAGCTGCAATCATTTCTGGAGAAAGACGGCAAGGAGGGGGAGAAGAGACAGCAAAGATTGTGAGGAAGTGAGAGCTAGAGCCATAACTTGTCTGTAGATTATAGATATGGGCTGAATAGAGCCATAGGAAGAGGGACGAGTGAGAGGGAGTGAAGAAGTTAACCAAAAAAAAAAGATTAAAGCCAAGGCAGATCCAGTGGAAGACAGTTACGATACCCCACCAAAACATCAAGATCTTTTAAGACTAGACGATCAATACCATCCAAAATACGAGTGTGGAAGGACTTTTTATATAGATGCTTTGTGATGAGTGAAGCATTTGTCTGTTCGTAAACATGAAGCTTATCGTGTGAATGTGGTCGGTGCTTTTGCTTAGTGAGGTGAAACAAAGAAAATCTCCTTTGAATCAATCTCCTCCAGCAGATGAAGCGAGGCCTGTTCTGCAAACTCCTCTGTCTCCAGAGGCTTCTCCTCAGTCCTAATCAAAGTTTTTTGTTGGCTTTGGGTCTGTTATCTGAAATTGGGTTTATGCTAAAATGGAAAAGTAACTACGGAGCTTTGAACCAGAGAATGCTAAGTGAAAACAAAGACCCAGAGGGCATCTAGAGCAGTGAATGTGAGTGCACTACCTGTCTGCCTGGCATTACACTGCTTGCCTGTCTGTATACCTCTAAAGGTAGTTTATTTTGATTCTATATTTAGATTTTCAATTATAATATACTTCTTATACTTTAATAATTTATTTTAATAATAATAGTAATAGCCTATTCATTAGCATCATCACTTTTCTAATAACCAAGACACAAATTTGATTGTATTTATTTTGTTATTTTTGTGTGGCAGTCATTTTGTAGAATGAGCGATGAGTTCTGTGTGATGGAAAATGTGTCTTACAAAGCTGACTCTCTCAGATGTTGCTGAGAACATGGAATTGAACATAATAGCATTGCCCTTTAAACTTCTCAGAAACGATATGACTGCCTAAATGCAAGTTCCTAGAGCACTGCGTTGTTCATCCAGTATTTGCTAAAGTCTTTGTCTTTTCTGACATTCTCCATCTTTAAATGGATTGTTTTGTCTGACTGTGTTTTTCAGTTCTTGACAGCAGAGAAAAGCACCATTTTCTTAAAATGTGAAACTATGCTGTTTCCTTGAAATGTGAAGGCTTTAGTGTGTGACTGAAGCTCAGGACATCTATAGAGCTCAGACATTTGGAGGGCATGGCAATCAGCTTTATACATGCATAACTGTCAATCAAAAGAATTATTAAAGTTATTTTTTGTAAGAAAAGCAAAAGTTGATTTTTTATTTTTTATTTAAAATTTTATATATGTATGTATGTACATACATACTGCCCTCCAAAATTTTGGAAACACTCCTGGCAAAGTGTGGGTTTCGGACGATATCAGCATAAATCCTTATAATTTTTTGGTGCAAATACATTAAAGTAACATGACATTATCATTTAAGACCAGAAATAAAACATAATAATGGCAATATATACATGTCAAAGTCAGACATGCCCCTTTGCCAGCTGTGATGCCTGGTTACTGGTTTAAACTTGGCCCAGGTTTTTAAAAGATTTTTGGGTCAGCACACCTTAATACTGTAGCTTCAACAACTGATTGCCAATTCTAAGTCAATGTTTGAATAAACTGACAGCTCGCATGCCCAGATTATGCAGAGCTGTAATAGCTGCTAATGGTAGATATTTTGATGAATAGAATGTTTTTTCTATGTATAAACTGTTTATGTAATAAAATGTTTTCATAGTTTGTGTTGTCCCTTATCAGTGCAAAATTATCACAAATTAAAAAGTATTCATGGCAATATTGTCCAAAACCCCAATTTTGTAGGGCGTTTCCAAACTTTTTGAGGGCAGTGTGTGTGTGTGTGTATATATATATATATATATATATATGTATATATGTATACACACTGCCCTCAAAAAGTTTGATTAAAACAATTAATCACGATTAATTGTTCGACAGCACTAATATATATATATATATATATATATATTAGTGCTGTCGAACAATTAATCGTGATTAATTGCATCCATAATAAAAGTTTTTATTTACATAATATGTGTGTATACTGTGTATATTTATTATGTTTATCTAAATACAAACAAACGCATGTATATATTTAAGAAAAATGTTAAGTTTATATAAATGTTTGTATAATATAAAATATAAGAATATGAATATATAAAGGTAAAAACATGTAAATATTTTCACAATATATACTGTATGTGTGTGTGTGTATTTATATATACACAATAAATGTACACAGAACACACATATATAATGTAAACAAAAACTTTTATTTTGGATGTGATTAATCGCGATTAATCGTTTGACAGTACTAGTGTGTGTGTGTGTGTGTATGTATATGTATGTATATATATATATATATACAGTGCCCTCCATAAGTATTGGAACAGTGAAGACAAAATTGCTCTGTTGGCTGTGGAGTCAAGACATTTGCAAATATGATTAAAAGATGAATATGAGACAAAACTACAGAATGTCACATTTTATTATTAACCGTTTCAACACATACATGTTTTACCAAATAAAAAGAACAGCACTTTTAGAGTTCATCCCACTCATTGATGTGAGCATAAGTATTGGGACAGTTGAACATGAGGCAGATATAAAAGATTAAAAGCTATTATTTAGTTGCAGATCCCTTGCACACAATCACAGCAGTGAGTCTGTGACCCATAGACATCACCAGACTCTTGGTCTCATCCTTTGAAATAGCCAACAGAGCAATTTTCTCTTTTGTCTTTACCGTTCCAATACTTTTGGAGGGCACTGTATATATACTGTGTGTGTGTATGTATGTATGTGTGTGTGTATATATATATATATATATATAAAATAGTTTGATTCCCTGGAAAGAAATGATCAGTCTGTAATTTTAATGGTAGGTTTATTTGAACAGTGAGAGTCAGAATAACAACAACAAAAATCCAGAAAAACACATTTCAAAAAAGTTATAAATTAGATACAGATAAGTATTTGACCCCTTCGCAAAACATGACTTAGTACTTGGTGGCAAAACCCTTGTTGGCAATCACAGAGGTCAGATGTTTCTTGTAGTTGGCCACCAGGTTTGTGTGTTTTGTTTAATAGCTTTTTTGGTAAGCATGGCATCTTACCCCCTGCTAAGCATACTCAGTTTGCGTAGAGTCCTTGAAGGCCTATATGTGAATAATGAGTTGTGGTGGCAGGACGAATAGCCTCCCTCCTGTGTAATTGCCTTAATGTTTATCCCAGGGGAGAGCTTTTTTTGGCTTTTCATAGCGCTGTCATCGCTGATCAGCCCCATGTCTCATAATGTTTGCCCTGCAGCAGCATATGGTTGAGGGAGAGGCTGTTTGACCTGTCTGCTATATAAACCTATATGTTAGCATGTCCAGGACTCCCATGGTCAGCTGTTTTTATCTGTCCATCAGAGAAGAGCAGATTCAGAGTTAACAGAATGATGAGTTTTGAAAGTCTATCCCTACATGGCTTCACACCTGTCAGTCTCACCTTTTTTTCCCGCTTTAGAGAAAGAGCGGGGAAATAAAACTAAACAAACATACAAACAAAAATAAAACTGAGTGTGCTTGTTTCAGTCTGGGCCTCTGTTTCTGAAGTAGCCTTCAGTGCCTAATGTTGAGCCTCAGGCTTTGTGACAGGGGCACACACTCAGCTAAAAGAAAACTTAAGCCCTCCTCTGAGTGGCTCTGGCCTTTTTATTTGGCAGACAGCTGTAGAAAGTTGGGTTGTCCTGTTGTGGCTTACTGTCCGAAAGCTGAGTTCTGAATAGTCCTCCGTCCAGCGAGCTTGCATTTAAGCAATTAAATAAATTTCTGATGTGTAAAGAATTTAATAGTTACCAACCTCCCTTCATGTACGTATCTCATAAATCTTGACTACTACTAATCCCGCTGACATTATTAACAACCGCAGTTCTTGTAAACATGCATTAAATGCATGACGCTTGCGTACGTTCTCAGCGGATGAGTAAAGACGTGACATTTTAATTCCGTGTACAGTAGATGTTTCTTCTTTGGTCTGTGCAGTCGGATGGTCACAGTAAAATCGAATCATAACCCAGACATTTTCCATACCTTTTCTTGGTATTAATTCTTGAAAGGTCTCAGGCATATTGTCTCAATGTGGAACAAATTCACTTCAAGGTTTGTTGGTTTAGCCTCAAGTTAGCTTTTGTTTTGATATTCTTTTTCAAAAAGCGAACAGTGTCTGTTTGCACTTATCAGCATTTGGCCAAAAGAAACCAGTGTCACATTTTCCAAGTCAGCTTGGTATTTATTGTACCTCTGGGCCATTTTCCAAAATAAAAAAGTACCTCCACCCCGTCTCTCTTCAAACTTTCAAGTAATTTCATATTTTTTTTCAATGCTGTAAAGCATTCAGACACAAGTACTACTTTGAGGTAATTAAAAAATAAATGTGTTCTTTCTGCATCATCCAGTTTTAGTATACTGTATGTTAGTGGCCCAGAAACACTGTACATGTAAACATGCATTTTTTGCATTTTGCATTTAGAAATGTCATTAAACAAATTCACATTTTTATATAATATATATATCCCTGAAATGTAATTTTGCATATTTGTACTATGCATTTCATAAGTTCTTTTTTTTTTTGATGTGGCATAGTTGCTACTTCTGTACAATAAACAGTTCTGGTACTATGTTGATTTAGTTGATGTAAACGCATTAGTGTATAAAATATTTACAAAGTCTTCCAAAGTATTCACTTTTCAGATTTTTGGTATTCTTTTGAAAAAGTTTAGATGCCCAGATCATTTACTTCTTTTTTTTAAATATCAATGTAATGTCTGAATACCTGCTAATTTTATTGCAATATTTTATAAAGATTGATAGAAATGCATTGTTTTAAAATCTTTTTGTGCAAGTTTGTGAACGTTTCTCCAAATCTCCCAATGGCCCTCCATTCGCTTGATCAGATTGACCCATTTCCTCAGTGCCTTGATACAGAAAGCTGCAGAGCTGAGAGCACTAAGCGGTTAATCCTTTTATGTAGTGATTTTGACTCCTCACGGGGATGAAATGGAATGTGTATTTGAAGCACTCGTGAATATGCAGAAGGACCGTCGCATTGTTATTTTAACGTCCTCTCCCTTATTTCCTCCTAGGGCAAGCTGTGAATTTTTCTTCATTAAGTATTCGACTGAGGGCTGACTATCAATCTCAATGCTCCTGAATGCTGACTGATTTGATGGGTAGTGACTCCGTTGGCCGGTTAGTTATGTGCAGTCCTGGGCCTTCTCTGGCTGCTCAACAAGATCCCCAGAGGGAGGGCCGCTAGGACATGACCATATTCTCAACTTCTGCTTGTACCGAGCAGGCAGAGATAGAGAGAGGCATGGCTAATCAGGACTGTCTCTCTCTCTTCAGCTGTCTGAGCTGGTAGCATGACACAGTTGGTCTGTCTCTGATTTTGTCCAGTTCACATCCACACAGAGCGATTGACCCTTTTATGCAGCGCACAAATCAGGGGACAATGGCGCATGAACGGAGCAGCGGGGTGACTTACCTCATGATTAACCCTCGTCTTTAAAGTGGAGAGATGCCTTGTAGTTGAACTTTGAAGTGCCGGCTAACTTCAAAAGAAGGCGGCGAAAGCAGAGAGATGGGGCCCAGCTGCTGAAAGGCAGAATATGTCATCACGCATGAAAAAAATATGGAGAATAATAATAATGTGTGACGTGATACTGAGTTACTCTTCAAGTAAACTAATAAAGTAAAAAAAAAACTCAGGCTGAAAGGCCTGAAGATTAAGCTTTATGACAAACTTTTTTTTTGGTCTGTGACTCATTTTTGAATTTAGAAAATATTGCGAACACTTCACACGTAACAGAATTACCATGCTTCTCACAGTCATGAAAAACCTGGAAATATGAGAAAATTTTAAAATGGTGTCATGGAAATTTTTATAGTTAAAAAAGAGAAAAAAATATATATATTTCTAGTTGCTTTTATGTATAGTAAAAATTCTTTGCAAGCCAGTATGTTAAATAGATGATTAATTAAAGATTAAGAAAATTTAATTTTAATATAATTTGTGTGTGTGTGTGTGTGTGTGTATTAGTGCTGTCAAACGATAAATCGCGATTATTTCCATCCAAAATAAATTTTAGTTTACATAATATATATATTTATGTATATATAAATACACATACATGCATGTATATATTTAAGAAAGATGTTGTTTATATATTAAATATATTTATATATAGTATAAATTATATGAATATAAATATATAAATGTAAATATATGTAAATATTTTCAAAATATATATTGTATGTGCGTTTTTGTATATCCATAATAAATATACATAGCACACACACATAATCATAACCATTTGACAGCACTATATATATATATATATATATATATATATATATATATATATATATATATATATATATATATATATATATATATATATATATATATATAATTTACATTTAGTCATTTAGCAAAGTAGCTTACAAATGACGACAATAGCAGCAATCAAAACCAACAAAGGAGCAATAATATGTAAGTTCTGTGATAAGTCTTGTAGCAAGTTTTTTTTTTTAAATAATAAATGAAAATAAGACAAGTTGAAAGAATAGAAAATGAATAGATAACGCTAGTTTTAGAGGGTAATTTTTTAATTCATTATTTAATATATGTGACCCTGGACCACAAAACCAGTCTTAAGTCGCTGGGGTATATTTGTAGCAAAATTATCCATTTTTATTGTATGCCAAAAATCATTAGGATATTAAGTAAAGATCATGTTCCATGAAGATATTTTGAAAATGTCTTACCATAAATATATCAAAACTTAATTTTTGAACTTCATTAAGACAACTTTAAAGGTGATTTTCTCAGTATTTAGATTATTTTGCAACCTCAGATTCCAGATTTTCAAATAGTTGTATCTCAGCCAAATATTGTCCTATCCTAACAAACCATACATTGATGGAAAGCTTATTTATTCAGCTCTCAGATGATGTACAAATCTCAATTTCAAAAAATTGACACTTAAGACTGGTTTTGTGGTCGAGGGTCACACATTTATGTACTGTATGTAAAATGAAAAAAAAAAAACAATCTGCGCAGTTCATAGAAAGTTCTAGGGTATGGGCTTTACATTCGCCCAAAAAATGAGGGGTGGTAATCTCTTAGTGGGCTTTTAATCCGAACGGACTCGGTCCAGAGATGGCCCATAGTCATTCTTGGACTATAACCATCTATGCTGCACCACAGGAAACAAAGCAGTGAACCTGTCAAGTTAGTCTTTCTTTAAAGAGAATATGTGCACATGGATGGAGCGCATGTGTCACTGTCTTATTGTTGCCGCAAGTGGTGGGAAATATATACAGAGAGATGTGGGGGCATATGGGTTGGATGTTGGCGCAGTAGCTTGAGGTCATAGACCAAGTGTTCAGTGTCCTATTTTAATCCGAACCCCTCACTTCTGCTCGCTGCTGCTGCCGGCATCTGTAAATCCCACCCTAGCGATAGCAAACTTAAATCCACTTAATTTAGCACCTAATCCCCCCCCCTCCTCTGACAAAATTTTAGAGATTGAGATTTAAGGATTAAATAGATAAATGGACAGGAAAATGGAGCTTGCACATGTTTTTCAAGCTCAAGTCATAGCACAGCAATCAGTTATTAAAATACTGTTGCTGCTGGAGTGCACTTGGATGACCAGACTTTTTATCCCGCCAAGGAACCAAAGTAATTTCTGGGAACTCTCTTTTGGGAAATTGTCTTTGCATCGACTTCCCATTTATAACAGAACATGTTTGGGAATTTGACACCCTGACCTGCTTTGCTGCTTACTTTAGGTGATTGCCAATGTGTATTGAAAATCCTTTCAGATGTTCTGACCAATGGCTGTGAATCTAGATTGCAGTTGTACAGTTTGCACTTCGTCTCTCATTTTGATTTTCTAGAAAAGGATTTAACCTTTACGTCAGGCTTCCGTCGGAACTTAATCCAAAGATTGAGTCATGTGGCTTAATATAAAATTGCTCAAGTTCTTTTCTGAAAGAGGCTACATTATACTCTTTCATAGCAGTTTTTCCTTTATCCATTTAATACATTAGATTCTTATGCCCAAAGCAGTCTGAATCTACATTTGCTTCACCAGTTTATATTATCTGTGTAATGCTCTTTTGGATATAAACAACTTCTGTTATGATTAGCTAACATTCTGCGTTCCAGTGTTCTTGTTGCTGTTGTTTATCAGACCAGCATGTGCTCATTAATGGTTAATGGTAAAATACTGTGTTTAGCCGCTTCTGAATCTACAGTGCACAGCAGGCACTGCCTAGTGTGGTCAGACTCTTCATAGACTCTTTTGAGAGGGTTCTTTAGTGATTCAAAACCACAAAGTGCAGCTAGTATAGTCCAAAATATTCCTAAATGAATGACTTCTAGGAACCAGTTCTTTTAAGTCCATCAAAAGCTATTTAGTGCTAGCAGTGCAGTCCAGTTCCCAAACAAGTGACTCTTATGAATCGGTTCTTTTTAGTGAATCAAAAACATACAGTGTGACCAAAACACGCATTCTGGGTAAATCTAAATCAAAACTTGCAGTTATACTTGCAGTTACTCTTTGTGCTTTGTGTCCTACAGTGTTGTCACTTTTTGATAGACTAAATGAAGTTTAATTACCATCATCAAGGTTTGTGATTGTTAATCGTGAATTGTGATTTTAATCACTTGGTCTGCTGGACAGTGGAATTAATAGCTGTTAATGCAAATTACTACTGTTGTCAAACCTCAGCTGAACTAGAGTCCACAGATCTTTTTACTGAATCATAAACATACAGTCTGACCAGTTTAATGCAATTCCCAAACCAGAGACACTTGTGAATTGGTTCTTTTTAGTTAATCAAAACCATACAGTGCGATCAGCGCACTCCAAGTTCTGAACATATGACTCTGAGTTGCTTGTTTCGAGTGAATCAAAACCACAGCGCATACATTTTACAGTTATGTTACTCATAATTATTGTAAGAGTTGGTTGTTTGTATGGCATTGTGTAGCTAAAGATTTGATATACTAATTAATGAATAGTGTTCACATTTTTGTTTTAGTATTGGTATCTAATATAGTCAGTATTGGATTTCCTTTATATTGTCTCATCAATACAAATTTTGCAAGAATTTGTGTGTATTTATAACTGAAATAACTTAATTTGGCTAAAAGGAACTGAAATTATGAAATTATGATTTCCATTTCTAAAAGGCTCTGATATGTAAATGTGGGTGATGATGTGTTAATCCGCTCATGGTTCAGAATGACTTGGTCAGCTTTGATTCTATTAGTGGTCTGGGTGGATTTTGTGTTGTCTATCCTTTAATATGTCTTGATCATTCTGTTCCTCTGGGCCTGTTTTCTCATCTTGCTGGTACTCATATTGTAGGGTCACTGCCTCCATTTTTCCAGAGACGTGTTTGGCATTGAGGCAGCTCTACACCTGTCCTGGCTGTTGCAGCAGCTTGTTGTGGGCCCTGGGCTGCTGGGGGTATTCATGGGTCTCTGCAGGCCCCAGACATGTCTCTTGGCTCCTGGCCCTCTCAGGATAGATTAGCCCTGGGGTAAAATAGAACCAGACATAACCAGGTCGATGCCAACTTGGGAGCCATGCCCATGTGATACCATCAGGGGCTGCTTGCATAAACAATTGGATCTTAATATAATACATTATTATTATTATATCTTGGTAGTATGATCTAATTTTGAAGAACATTGAGAGTTTTGCACTCAGATAGCTGGTCCCTTCCGTCCTTATGATTCTTTTGAGTATGTGTACACTCTGTGAAGTGGGGTTATTTCAGCACAGGACACAGGGTGTCTGAAATGTTCAGCCGAACCCACCTACTGTCACATTCACCTCGGCTGCTCTTCACACCACAGCCCAGCACAGCCGTGAGCAGAATATACTTCAGTGCCATCACAACCCATATGTAGTGTAACCCTATCATTTTGGTTTATAGAGACTTTAAACATGTTTCAAAAGAACATTATCTGGAACAACCTCGGGTTCTTGTGAGGTTTCAACATGCAGCCATATAGTTACTAGTCCAGATATTTAACCACTAGGCTGCTGATTCATACAACATAGTATCAGTTTTGATTTTTGCACATAGGCTCTTGAAATTAAAGCGAGATATTATTGGAATTTATATCAGTGAGCCTTTTAAAATGAAGCACTTTTTGCATTCTGGGTAAATCTAAATCAAAACTTGCAATCATACAGCTCTTTGCGCTTTGTGTTCTACAACGTTGTCACTTTTTGGTACCATAGGCTTATGTTTTTGCAAGGACTAAATGAAGTTTAATTGCCTTAATTGAGGTTTGAGATTGTTAATTGTGAACTGGGATGTTTTCTTTTTTTTTTTTTTTTTTTTTTTTTAAACAGTGGAATTAATAGCTGTTAATGCAAATTGCCACTGTTGTCAAACTTAAGTTGAACTAGAGTCCACAGATTTTCATAACAGTAAGTGTTTTTTTGTGTGTGTATGTTGAGTTGTCCATTATTATTAATTTTCAGCCAGGTCAAAAAAGACATTGAATGAATGAATGAATGAATCTTAATTTTAAAAATCTATTAAACTGAATTAATTAATTTAAAAAAATACATAATATATAAAATAACCTTGTGAAAAAATTAAATAATGCAGCGAGTAAGGTACAGCATACTGCTTAGTCAGAGACTATACAGGTATAAAGCTCTGCTTACAACCTGGACTTAAATGTGGCCACTGTTGACATCTTGTGGAATCTTATTTTTCCAGTCAGGCAGGGGGAGGTAGGGAGGACTTCATGCCTAATTACTAATAAAAATTTGCTGGGAGTATCAACAAGTATCAAGGGGGCTGATGTTGCTGAAGTGACCGAGCCAAAATACCTAATCATCACAGTCGCAGTTTCAAGCACTTAGTTTCTCAGTTGTCTGTGAAATAAGCTACTCCATTTCTCTGCATCCTGCTCTCTCGCTCTCTCTCTCTCTCACACACTCTTTCCTGCTCTCTGCCCCCCAATACTGAATATTTTAATAACTTATGTAGGTGGGCGTGCCTTTAGAAAAGCAAGGCTGGAGATAATCTCTTATATAGTCTACTTAAAAAGTAGCCCCAAAATTAAATTCTCTCATTATTTATTTATTTAAATGTCATTATAATCCATTTTTGAAGAAATATCTGTTCAATATAATCAAAATAATATACTCTTAAAATAGTGTAACCTTCTAACAGCACTGTTTTGTTTTACCTCTCAGGATGTGGAGATCCAAACGAATGCGGCGCTGTACCTCCCTCAGATCAGTGAGCTGCTGAACCGGGTTCCCCGACAGATGCTGCTGCTTCTGAAAACCAACGACCTGCTGAGAGGCATAGAGACTATCCTGCAGACCAGAGCCAGCTCCAGCTCCTTCATCAATATGTCCCGCTGCTGTACTCGTGCCATTGCCAGGTAAGACATCAGCGACAGCAAAGTGATTTCCATTTCATTTCTCAAGATAAGATAGATAGATAGACAGATAGATAGATAGATAGATAGATAGATAGATAGATAGATAGATAGATAGATAGATAGATAGATAGATAGATAGATAGATTGAAAAAAAAATTGAAAATGATTTTAAATCATAATAATAATTATAAAATGTCATGATATTACTGTTTTACTGCATTTTTTTTTTTTATAAATGCTGTCTAATAATTATTTAATACTGATTTGGAATATTAATAATATAAATTATATAAATATACAGTTGAGGTCAAAAGTTTACATTCACCTTTCAGAATCTGCAAAATGTTAATTATTTTATCAAAATAAGAGGGATCATATAAAATGAATGTTATTGTTTATTTAGTACTGACCTGAATAATTTGTGGGACCTGAAGGATTTTTCTAAAGAACGGCAGGCAGTTTAACTGTTCAGGACAAACAAGGGACTCGTGAACAATTATTACTGAACAACAAACAAAAAAAACACAGCTGTGGATCATTAAGGTAACAACAAAGTATTAAGAATCAAGGGTGTGTAAACTTTTGAACGTATTTTACATATATATGTATGTATATGTGTCTGTGTGTTTCTTTTAAGTCTCTTCTCTACAATAGTAAGGTTCTGCCGTATTCAATGCCACGTTACTTGAATAGTCACAAGGTTAGTGTTTCAGCAGCTGAACGAACCGGTTCCCACACAGGAGTGTGTCTGCTCTTAAACGCCTCATTCTCTCTGTTCAGTGGGCTCTCATTGGCTCATCTCTGCGTGTCTGCTGTGGAGCTCAAGTCCCTGATGTCATCTCAGTGCTCAAAGACAGTGTCATCTCTCTCACACCAGTAACCAACAGACACTATCCCACACGCCGCAGGAACTCTCGTTCATTTAAGCAGACTCTGTGGGACCTCACAGAGCATTTTAAATGCACTCAGACACACAGCCCCTCAGTCCAACCTCCCCCACACTGAAATGAATGCCACTATATTGTACTACATTGTACTTTCCACAGCATTGAGCAGTGATCATATTGATTTATTCTCACCATTCTAATGAAGAACATGATGATTGGAGGAGAAAATCGTTCGGATTTGAAGGAGGGCTCCTGACAGTTGTCAGCTCAGAGACGCACGCTCACGTCTGCTCGTAAAGGATTTCAGCACGATACAGAAAGAAAGAAGCACCCAGACATGAAACTCAATGTCGTCTGCCTCAGCGCCTCTTTATTAAAACCAAATGGCAGCAAAGTGCAGAATGCAGAATCTAAAATCCATTACCAATTGCTGTGCTCACAGAAACAGTAGAAAGAGAAAGACAGACCTAGAGAAGTAACCGGACCATCACACAATGATTTAGTTGGATGTGAGCTGAAATGTTTGCAGTATCATCTATTACGGCAAGTTAGATTTTTAAAGTACAAGCTGTAGGAATAGTTCATCCAAAAAAGAAAATTCTGCCATCATTTACTCAACCTCAGACCTGTAAGGCTTTCTTTTTTATTTGTGGATCACAAAAGTAGACAGTTCCTATGCAAGACTTGTCATACAACAAAAACACCAAAAAGCTCCAAAAAAGATTTCAAAAAATAAACAACTTGAGTTTTTTGAAGTCTTTAGACTTCATACAACAGATTTGAAGAAAAAAGCTTGCATCTAGCCTGTGTGTACATCCATAATTCAAAAGTGGCATGCTAAAAATCTATCAGATGGCTTGGAAAACAATGATTTTATGGTGTTTTTATCATTTTTTGGAGCTCCGCTGACTCTGAACTGCCTATAAAATGACTTAAACCTTAGTGCTTTTGTGTCTCGCAGAAAAAGTTAACAGCATACTTGTTTGGAACGATATGAAGGTGAGTAAATAATGACAGAATTTTCATTTTTAAATGAACTATTCCTTTACAGAACAGAAACACGAGTGTTGTTCTTTCTTTGTAGCCTACACAACCCACTCACTTTTCTATGAAACAGACACTGTGAAATAGCGTCATGAAGAAATTAGGTTATTTTTATTAGTCTCCCCATGAAAGCAAAGTGACATTAGCATTCATTCTGTAGCCTCAAACTGTTAAATATTATTTTCAGCATCACTGTACAAGTGACTAATGCAATCCATTACGGTTCTGGAGGTGTCCCTGCGCTTTTCAAAATACTTAATGGTGGCTAGAGAAAATTAGAGGAAAAAGCATCTTTTCTTATCCTTTTTCATGTTTGATTAGCCTTTTTTAATCAGTACGTGCATTTGCTGATGGGTAATATGCAGTAAGCCACTGTCCAACAACTTTAATACAGAATTCACAATTGGTTGAATGTGGTCAAACTAAGCACAAGTCCTACATTTAGCATTTCGAGTAACATTTTGTAATATCTTTCATTTAATAATTCCAAATATTAGCCTATATGTTGATTATCAGATCTGTTGTGCATGTTCATTAAAATATAAATATAAATGAACGTTTAATGACAGTTCTAACTATATGAATGTGCATTAACAATCTCTTAACATATAATGTAATGATTTTTAGTGTTATTAATTAAAGTTATTGTAAGCTCAGAATTTGTGCGCGCTTGCTTCTATTTTTTAAGTAAACAATGACCCACTTGAAAGGATTTTATTTTTTTTGTAAAAATCTATTTGTGATGTACTTTGGCATTGTGATCACTTCCCTAGAAATAAATACTTTCCAAGAAAGAGTATTTGAACAGCAGTAAAATCTCTGAATTGCCATTTTGTAATTGCTGTAATTCAGACATAAAGTCAATTCATCTTTGAGTGAGCTTTAGTCATAACCAAGCAAATAATTTAAGACTACTCAAGACTTATTTCTAGGTTTAGATGATTGATGTTAAGTTTTTTTTCAACCCCTCCATCAGACTTCATTTTGATTCTTTCTACCAACCACTGAGCCGCCCACATAGGATTGTTGGATATCATACGCAGCGAAGATGCATTTATGCGGCTCTCAAAAATCTACCAGATGAAGACAGGATGTTATAATATATATTATTCAAATGTGCATTAATGCCACTGCTTCCTGTGAAGGTAGTCATTTTCAGGTTTCGAACACATGCATGGAAATGAGAAACGAGGAGGACTGGAGGTGCATGCTGGGTTCACTCTTTCTGTCATTCTCTGTCTGCTGGCAGGGACAGACAGACTGAAAGGCCTCTCGCTGAGCTGGCTTAATAATTCATCTCCCGCTCAGCTGTGACAACATGCACTATATCTCATTTTGATATATTAAATATGGATAATTCACAAGATTCACCAAGTAATACTCTCTAAATATATACCTGCAGGATCTAAAATTAACTATAGTGCCACATGTAAAAATTGGCTTTGGCTATGGAATCACTCACACACACACACATGCACGCACACACATTACACTACAGTTCAAAAGTTTGGGGTCAGTAAGATCTTTTTTTGGAAGAAATTAATACTTATATTCAGCAAGGATGGATCAAGTTGACCAAAAGTAAAAGTAGAGACATTATAATGTTGCAAAAGATTTACATTTCAAATAAATGCTGTTCTTTAGAACGTTATACTCATAATAGAATCCTGAAAAAAAGAATGCGTCGCAGTTTACAAATAATAAATAAAATAAACAGCTTTGCCATCAAAAGAAAAAGTTATGTTTTAAAATATGGTAAGAATAGAAAGCAGGTTACAGTGTAATAATATTTCACAACATTGCACTTTTTGATGGAAGGTGGTTTCCACCATGGAATAAAATTAATAAATTGTGACTTTTTATCTCACATTTCAGATTTTTTCTCATAGTTGTGAATTTACATCTCACAATTCTGACTTTTTCTTTTAATTCTGAGTTTATATCTCACATTTCTGAGTTTATATTTCAGATTTGTGAGGGGAAAATTCAGGATCTTACTGGCTTGAAATTTTTGATTAGGTGTGTAGATTAGATTTTGCAGGAAAAATCCAATTTAAAAGTGTGTGTGTGTGTGTTATATGAATATAATGCTAAATCTACTTCTATGACTGGTAAGAAATATTTTGTTACATTTTCTCAGCTCAGTTCTCCTAGATTTGGCAGATCTGGCAAAAATCAAAAATCTGTGTGCCGAGCATGCAACAAGTTACTGTTGACATTTTTGCAAGATTTCTGGAAAAGTAGGACGGATGACGATTCGTGACTGACTCCAGGGTTCCCATCAGTCCCTGCTTTCTGTTTTCAGCCTGTATTCTGTTCATGCTGTCACTGTGCTCCTGTCAGATGGTGGAAATGATACCAGCGTGACATCTCCAGCCTGAAAGCAGCTATGGTCTAAAAAGTCAAACTTGTCCACCTCAAAAAGCTTTGTACGGTTCGAATACTCAGAAATTAGAGCAAATTTCACCATTACCCTCCTCTTATTTCTCACTCCCCTCATCTTACTTTTTCCCAAGGGAATGTGTAAGGAAATTAATGCGATTTCACTTACTGTTTGTCAGTTCAAAGCTGTTCGCTGTGACAATGTGAGATGCATTCAGGAGAGCGGAGGAGTCATTGTTTTCCCCCCAAGGACATCCCACTTACTACGGCCTTGACACTGCTGTCTCTCTCTGTCTGTCTGTCTCTCTCTCTCTCACACACACACTGTTAATATTACATGACCTAGTGTGGACTTTCTAAAGGTCCTCACTTATACCACAAACCCGAGCCAACACAATCTGAATCATTTACTTTAACCAGTGTAATCTCACCTCTCCTCTACTGGATCTTAGTCTTTCTTATCTTTCTCTGTTGCCTTTCTTTTAGACACAAGAGGAGTAAAACCAAGTCTCGGACCAGGCGACTGCAGATCTCTCTGTCTGAGCGTTGGTCTCTGTGTCAGATAGATCTGTATGAACTTGTGCTGTGGCTCCGCAGCTCCGCGATGGCCAGATGGGTCTCTTACCTCCTCAACTGCCTGCCCTACACAAACTGAGAGCCTTGAACCAAGCCATTACGCCCTCTGTACTGAACTCAACACACTGCTGAGTGAATTGTGGGTTGATCATGGACCGTTTTTAATAAGAGCTGAAAGGGAAAGAGTCTTTTTTTTAACTTAACAGACAGCCATAGTCTCGAAAGTTGACTGATCATGTGATTAATTAGTCATGTGATCAGTATGTGTGAGCAAATGCTCCATGCATGTTTAGTTTCTTTTGAAGTATCCAAAATATATTTTTCACAGTACTGTAAGTAAGTTTGCATCATGCAGTATCTCAGACTTGTTAAATGACTTCTGGATTCAGCATCAGCATCACGTCTGCGGAATTTCATGGGAAGTCTTCATTTTACATTCCTTCAGATTTCAGAACATATCAAACACTTTAATACAACAGTTACAGAATAACATAAAAATATAAGTAATTTATTTTGGGCCTTTTCTTTTTTGAGTGAACCTGTGGTTTATATGTAATGTTGGATCAATAAATGGGAGTGTTTTTATTTTTTGTGTTTGTTTGCGGGTTTCCTTTTTCATCTTGTGCTTTGTGTCAAATTTCACATTAAATTAATTTATCTGTGAACCAAAACATATTTTCTATGTGTTATTTGTGTTTTATGTGTTACACATTATTTAACTAAACAACAGGACTATTTAGTGTGGGTTTTATGGCCTTATTTCAGCTACATTGTTTTTCCCAAAACTTACTAACCACGCATAATATTTTTTTTTCTAAAAAATGCAAACATGTACATCCATCTTGGTCACATATTATTGTAGTATTTGTGCTGAATACAAAAAAACGACATGTTGGTCAATAGTATGTTATAAGTAGCTGAAATAAGCACAAATATCAGGGCATGTCAAAAAATCTCAAGGGCCCCAAAATCACCTCAGACCCCAGAGGGTTAATGTCTGTATAGTTTTTTTTTTAATGTTCTAGTTTTTCATTTTAGTTTATTTAGTTTTAGTTATTTTAATACTTAAATGTAAATACATGAAAATGAGAAATGCTGCCTTGCCAACTTCCTGAAATATTTTATTTTATTTCAGTTAATGTTTTAAGTGCTATTTTTAATTTTTTTTAGGTTTAGTTAAAGATAATATCCCTGATTCTATAGGTCATCCAAACTCAAATGATGATCCTGTGTGACCTTAAATTTAATTTGTTATTTACTGAAAATGGTCCATGCATGCCGCCATATTAAAATTTTTAAAATAAGAATGACATTGACATCGGTCATGATGATCTGATCACGATAGATGAAGTTTGAATATGCGTAAATGTAAATGAAGTGCATAGTGGAGTTTGGGCAGTCTTCAAATAATAATAATAACTATAAAATATCTACAGAATTATGTATGTTGTTTTTTGAATGACATGAGGGTAAATGTTTTTTTGGGGGGGTAAACTAATGCTTTAATGTTTTTTTTTTTCTCAATTACATTTGACATAGCCTATATAAGTAGTTTTCTCTGAATGCATTGCATGCAGTACAATCAAGAGCTTGTAACGGCATAAATGTTGTAAGCTAGACCTGTATCAGATGTTAAAGAGTACATCTCAGCTAGTCTTTTTTTTTTTATCCAGAGGGCAAGTTTTGGATCAGTTACACCCTGTACGTCCCTCCCAGGTTAGCTTTTTCAGGTTAGACCCCAGTTGAGGGGCCACAGGAGCAGAGCATCACAGAAAAGCCCTCACTTCCCCCAGCCTGAAGGCAACAGCCAGCAGTCAGGAAGTCCAAACCCCGCTATACTAATGCCCTCAGGCTAGAGAGCAGATTTTAGCTGCCAAGCATCGGATGATGGACGCAGTTATCTGCTCAACAAGTCTCTTCCACATCACTCTCTGCTCAGCTCACAGCTGAAACCAAATTGCTGAATCCCAGCTTCACCATCCACAATAATGTGTCATTTACTGTGTCCACAGTTAATCCTGTCAGGCACGAATTGCAGCTATAATGTGTTTCCAGGAACCGTGCAAACTTCTAATTAATAATTTCTGTGGATGGGATGCACTCAAATTGTGTAAGTGCACTATTACATTTTTTCTGCCCCCTTGATATTTGCTCTTTACAATCTCTGTTGTGTTATCCTTTTATCTGATGTGTTGTTGTTTGTCATGGGAAAATTGCCTTGGTTAGCAATAACTGAGCTGAAGGGTGAGGCCCAAAAAGATGGAGGTAACATATATATAATATATATATATATAGTGGTGTGAAAAAGTGTTGGCCCCCTTCCTGATGTTTTATTTTTTTTGCATGTTTGTCACACTTTAATGTTTCCGATCATCAAACAAATTTAAATATTAATCAAAGATAACACAAGTAAACACAACATGCAGTTTTTAAACCTGAGTTTCTCTTCATTGTCGCATAAATCTTTCGCCTTTTACTAAAGATTTCCGTAGAGGGGAGTTTTTGCAAGCGATCTGTATTTTGGGGGGGCTTTGCTCACAGCAGAGCTACACTTACTTACATTTCACTGCTGGTTATACTCTGTTATACCCCCACCCCCCCATAACTGTGGTTTATCACACCTGAGTTCAGTTTCTCTAGCCACACCCAGGCCTGATTACTGCCACACCTGTTCGCAATCAAGAAATCACTTAAATAGGACCTGCCTGACAAAGTGAAGTAGACCAAAAGATCCTCAAAAGCTACACATCATGGTGAGATCCAAAGAAATTCAGGAACAAATGAGAAAGAAAGTAATTGAGATCTATCAGTCTGGAAAAGGTTATAAAGCCATTTCTAAAGCTTTGGGACTCCAGCGAACCACAGTGAGAGCCATTATCCACAAATGGTGAAAACATGGAGCAGTGGTGAACCTTCCCAGGAGTGGCCGGCTGACTAAAATTACCCCAAGAGCGCAGCGACGACTCATCCAAGAGTTGACAAGACCCCACAACAACATCTAAAGAACTGCAGGCCTCACTTGCCTCAGTTAAGGTCAGTGTTCATGACTCCACCATAAGAAAGAGACTGGGCAAAAATGGCCTGCATGGCAGAGATCCAAGACGAAAACCGCTGCTGAGTAAAAAGAACATAAAGGCTCGTCTCAGTTTTGCCAGAAAACATTGTGATGATCCCCAAGACTTTTGGGAAAATACTCTGTGGACTGATGAGACAAAAGTTGAACTTTTTGGAAGGTGTGTGTCCCATTACATCTGGCGTAAAAGTACCACAGCATTTCACTTCAGCTTGAGGTCTGCAGCAGGACAATGATCCAAAACACACCAGCAAATCCACCTCTGAATGGCTGAAGAAAAGCAAAATTAACACTTTGGAGTGGCCTAGTCAAAGTCCTGGCCTGAATCCTATTGAGATGTTGTGGCGTGACCTTAAAAAGGCGGTTCGTGCTCAAAAAACCCTCCAATGTGGCTGAATTACAACAATTGTGCCAAGATGAGTAGGCCAAAATTCCGCCACAGCGCTGTAACAGACTCATTGCAAGTTGTCACAAACGCTTGATTGCAGTTGTTGCTGCTAAGGGTGGCCCAACCAGTTATTAGGTTTAGGGGGCAAGCACTTTTTCACACAGGACCATGTGGGTTTGGATTTTGTTTTCCCTTCATAATAAAAAAAACTTCATTCAAAAACAGCATGTTGTGTTTACTTGTTATCTTTAATATTTAAATGTGTTTGAGCTGAAACAAACATGCAAAAAAATAAAAAAATCAGGAAGGGGGCCAACACTTTTACACACCACTGTGTGTGTGTGTATATATATAAATTGTCTATTAAAATATCCTTAAAATGTAGTCAATGTTACCTTGTTATATGCATTCTTTTTTTTTTTATTAATTGTAGTGTATGTGAATCACACTATAATTGTCACATAACTTCAACCATAATTGCATGTGTGTGCAATGTATGTGTATGTGTCTTTTTTTTTTTCAATAGTAAGTTTTAATAAATGTGCTTTTAGATAAAATGAGAGAACCATTCCTTAGAATTGTGCATGTGGCTATCATATTCATATTTCTAACACAACACTTCATTGATGTACTGTTGTCTCAATCTCTTCTCCTCTGCTTTGTCTCTCCTTCTCTTGATGAGTCAGAAATGGAAAATCTCTCTCTCTCTGCTGAGTCAGAAAAGGACAATGGGTGCTTTTTCCTTATCACTTTCTTTCCATCTCTTAATTAGACTCGACCTCTGTAGGCAAACCCAGAGCCAACATTAAGCCTGTGTCTGCCCAGAATAAAAAAATCCATCCATCTTGATCAAAAAGCTGAGGCTGGAGCTGCCAAATGTAATCACTCTGGTAATAGGTCTGAAGCCTCCAGTGGGTACAAAAGATGCCCAGCATTGCTGTAAGGTGACCGGAGAAGTAGAAGTTCAGCTTCAGGTGTGTTCTTTTTTGGTTTATTTTCAGTAAGGTTGCTGTAATTGTGCAAGCAAAACACTGGTATTTAATTGGTATATACTCTTCAATTGGTACTATACTCTTATTTTATTGTTCTCCACATTGTGGCCTTTGCTCTATCATTTCTAAAAATGAACTCTTAAGCAGCAGACAACTCTATAAATCACAAGCTATCTTATTTTACCTAAGATACTATTTTCTTGAATTGTATAACACTGTGAGAACCACAGTATTTAAAAGTATTTACCTTTAATAAACTTAAAAGACTCTGAGAAAAATCATTATAAATGTTGTGTTGATATGACTATAAAGTATAATTCCAAATGTTGATGGTTCTTGATTTGCACCAAAATCACAATGCACCAAATTTAAATATGTGCATATTCAAATTACACAATTGCAAATTTAGAACCTTTTCAGAGAATATCAACAAAGTTTAATGTTATCATGCAAAGCTTCAAAAATCACTCAAACCATATGAACTGCATGTGATACTTGCAGTGTTTTTTTTTTTTTTTGCTGAAATCACAGCAGCTTCATTGTCAAAAAAAAAAAAAAAAAAATCATGTGTAAATCAACAATAACATGTTTATAGCAATATGTTTCTTTAAAAATAAGAATGTGATGAATGTCATTTGTCCAGCAGTTATTATATTGTCAGTGGCTTTGTTGCTGTGGTTTAGTGAGTGGAAGAAATAAGGCATAGGAAGTAAATTATATGTCGCAATCAATTGCCCCACATAGCAGAATGTAATCTCTTTACTTCCCTACGGATGAATGAAGGGGGAGTGCACCATTTACGCCACTGTACTATACTTCATGTTGTTTTTATCTATCCAGTTATTCAGTTTTGTGTAGTGTTATGTTTGTATGTGTGTGTGTATCATGGTGCACTGTATTTGCAAACGTAATTACAAATCTTTTATTATACTAATATTTTGACCTTGACCTTACTCTCACATAAGGCAGAGTATATACTGCTACTAAATGCTCAAATGTTTGTATCACTGCTTTCTCTGCTGTTAACCTGCTCAAAGCCTGTTAAGTCTTGGAACAAGCCCAGCCAGAAGTGGGACATCCATATCTGTTCTCAAATGGTATTTTGCACTGTTTGCTTCCTCATTTCACATTTACCATAAAAAAGCAGTATTATTAGGAGTTAAAGGAAATAGTTCACCCAGAAATTAACATTTGCTGAAAAGTTACTCGCTTTCAGGTCATCCCCAATGTAGATGAGTTTGTTTCTTCATTAGGTCCATTTTGGATAAATGTAGCATTACATTACTTGCTCAGCAATGGATCCTCTGCAGTGAATGGGTGCCGTCAGAATGTGAGTTAAAACATCTGATAAAAACATTACAATAATCCACAAGTGACTCAAATTCATCAATACATCATTCTGACTATTTTTAAGTTTTTAGCTAAAATATAGGCTCATAATCCATATTAACACTCCAGTGAAAAGTTTATCCCCTCTTATTTTCTCACATTGAAATCCATAAAAAATTTTGGACTTTACTTAACAAAACATTAAATTATGAACTGGAACTGGAGTTGTGTGAAATACTTGTGGATCATTGTGATGTTTTTATCAGCTGTTTGGACTCTCATTCTGACGGCACCCATACACTGCAAAGGATCCAATGGTGAACAAAATTCTCCAAATCTGTTCTGATGAAAAAACAAACTCATCTACATCTTGGATGGCCAAGTAAATCTTCAGCAAATTTTCATTTTTACGTGAAATATTCCTTTAAATCCATTGTGTAGTATTGTAGTATAAGTGCATTTACAACAAAGAGTTAATGTACACTTTGTAACATTGTATTGTTTTCCTTTTCAAATCATCTTCATAATTTGAAAATAGACATTTTGTGTTTCAGAGAGGATGGTGTTTACATGTGAAAATCACTTTTTTTTTTTTTTTTGCATCGCAGATGGTTTAAAAGGAAACCACATTTGTATGACCATTTCCAGACATTTTTAGGTTGGGTTGAGACGCGGTGGTTTAAGTGTGGCTATAGATTTAAGAGCAATGGCAGCCGTGAAAGACATTTTAATCTGCTAATGGAAAATCACATTACATTTTTTCCCTCCAATTTGGCTCTTCTGTTAGTACAATATCATAGATTCTGGATTGCAGTGCAGGCTTGGATGGAGCCACTTTTCTTCTGGCTGTCCACATGGTAAAACCCAGCATTTGAGATGGAGATTACTGCTCACCCAAAGAATAATTTTCCCCTGGGATTATCTTCATTTGCTCTTATGCAGCCGTGACTTTTCTCATCGCAACCTATTATTCCATCAGGCGAGGTTGGTGTGGTACCCGAGGGAATCCAGAGTCCCTCTGAATGTTTCAGATGTCTGATATCTTTTTATGGGGTTCCCAAGGAAACTCTGGGAAGATATTCATGTGATCCTGCCAGTCACAATGCTCCAGGTAAAGAAAACACTGCTTACCTCATTTATCTGACCTTTTTTTTTCTTTCAAATCTGTCTCCATATGTTTTCATAGTGCATGTTGTGTGTGTGTGTGTGTGTATATATATATATAAATATATATATATATATATATATATATATATATATATAAAACTCTCTAAAAAAATGCTGCGTTAAAAACAACCCAACTTGGGTTATTTAGCAACCCAGTGCTGGGTATATATTACACAGAACACATGCTGGGTTGTTTGATATATTGTTTAAAAATTATTATATAAGCATGATAAGATGAAGAGTTACAACAGCTCAGGCATTCAGGCTCACCAGCGTTTGGAGATATAGTTCATGGAACACAGAAAATACTGTAGATGAAGAGAAGGGATAAAAAAAGACCAAAGAGAGCAGAAAAAGTGTGCATGACCAAAGAACAATAAATCCACTGGGCTTGTATGCTGCTCCTTTGCGTTCTCAGGCTGCAGTGGGAAATGAGTTCATTTAATACTGTGAAATTCCATTAGAAGAGAACATGACGATTTTGTACAGCAAGCACGCCGTTTGCAGGCCCTCTTAGACACATAATTCCCCCATAAGACCAACTCTGATGAAACAGCCAAAACATATTTATTCAGAGATTTAATCTCTGTAATCACAAAAATGGCTTTACTGTTGCTTTGGAAACAGACCAGAATTGAATGACCTTATTGCGTGTGTATGTGTTCACCTCCTGTTTAAATGTGTAAAGTTCAAACCAATTTTCAAGCATTTGGAAGTGAAACAAATATTAGGGCAGTGAAAACAGTATTAAAGGTTCAGCACCTTTCTGACTCTGTTAAATATGATCTTGCGCAAGTTCAAAAATCCATTTTATGCTCTGTTCAGACTGCTGCAATGAACTGGCTTGACTTATTTCATATTTATTCATATAATGAACAAGATATAGACTAGAGAATACAGCGAGCAGCATGACATGACAATCGTTAGCAGGTGCTGGTCTTGTCAGGCCTCTTCTCATTCCTGCATTGATCACTTGGTGTAATTAAAGAAGAGCTTGCTTATGCAAAGCCCTGTAAATGAAGCACACAATCATTAATTAGGCTTAGATGAAACGCATTGTCTGTGAGTTGCTCTAGAGATTTGTCCAGCGATAACAAAAGTGCAGTTAGTCTTGAGGCAAGTCAGACCGCTCTTAGTTAACTGCCACTCTGCCTCGCAAGGATCAATACTAATCTTACTGATTCAGGCTAAGCTCAAACCATTTCAATAAACAGGCAGCGAAGAATTGTGCCCTGCTTCAAAAACATGCCAGTGTTGTCTTATGTAAGAGAATTTGTGCTTTCTTTAGGGGAAAAGCACTTTTCCACTAGTTTAGCCATTAGAAATATCATTTGAATTAACCTCGAGATGTACATGGTTTTTTATGAGAAAGCTTAGAGATGATGTAGAAAATAGACAGCCTTGTTTGGGTTTACTGAATTAAGATCTAAAGTCTCGTAATTTTAATTTAAATAGTAATTTAGAGGTAAGTCATGCAGTGACATTCAGAATAGAGACCTACATATGGAGTGATTCTAATGTCATTAAAGGGACAAATCACACTAAAATTAACATTTGTCATCATTTATTTACCTTCATGTCACTCCAAACTGTCATAATAGCACATAAGTCTTCTAGTAAGAAACTTTATAAAGTTGTAAGTGTTCTTTTCACAGCATCCACTGTCAATAGTATGACAAAGTGCTAAACTATTTCTGACTTTTTATCGCACAATTGAAATTTTTTCTCACAACTCTGAGTTTATATTTCTCAGAGGAACATCTGAAATTCTGAGGTAAAAAGTCAAAATTCTGGGTTTATATCTCACAGTTTTGAATGTATATCAGTTATGGTACATTGAATGTATTTATAGAATCATACTTATATTGTGTGTGTGTGTGTGTGTGTGTGTGTGTATCAGTTTTGCTCTTGGAATTCTGTCATGCTCAGCACATTTAGAAACTACTTCTTTCTTTTGAGTGTGTTGTCATTGTTGTCATTACAGCTGTTTTAATGCAGCAAAATGTGTTCATCCACAGGGAAGAGTGTAGTTTTCAGAGTCTCTATGGTGTAGTTGGAGCCGGACAATAATTCACACCATTCTAAAAGCTCTCACTTCACACCTTTATGCTGGCATCATGCCTGCTTCATTTAGTGCATGTTTGCAAATCAGTCTCTAGGGAGTCCTTGCCATCAGAAAACACAGATTGAGTGGCTCTCTTTAGGACTGTTACTGAATGACGAAATAAACTACTGAATCCAATTCACTCAGGCCAGAGGGAGATGGTGAAAGTGTTTCTGGAGAGAAAGGAAGGTGGAAAACAAATAAACTTTGAAACACCTCAGAATATTCAAAATTCTGAAAGATTATATATTTTAGATTTTAAAAAATGCTTTTGAGTATTCAAAGACCTGTTATCTACTGTATACACATTTGAGTGTTTACTCAAATGACTGTTTTAAAAGTATTTATCCATCTTGTTTGAATGTTTTAAAGGACTGTTTTAAACATATAGAATGCTTTTAAAGATAGACAAATTTTAGTACTCAAACATATTATTATAATTCGTGACCCTGGACCACAAAATGGGTCAATTTTCAATCTGAGGGTGCAAAAAATCCAAATACTGAGAAAATCGCCTTTAAAGTTGTCCAAATGAAGTCCTTTGCAATGCATATTACATATCAAAAATTAAGTTTTGATACATTTACAGTAGGAAATTTACAAAATATCTTTACTTAATATTCTAATGATTTTTGGCATAAAAGAAAATCAATCATTTTGACCCATACTATGTATTTTTGCCTATTGCTACAAATATACCCCAGCGACATAAGACTGCTTTTGTGCTCCAGGGTCACGTTTAATATAACTCTTTTCTATTTTTTTTATATATTTTAAAATGTAATTTATTCCATTGATGATAAAGCTGAATTTTCAGCAGCCATTACTCCAGTCTACAGTGTAACGTCATCCTTCAGAAATCATTCTAATATGCTGATTTGGTGCTATCAATGTTGAAAACAGTTGTGCTGCTTAATATTTTTGTGGAAACCAGGATTTTTTTTTTCAGGATACTTTAATGAATAGAAAGTTCAAAAGAATAGTATTTATTTGAATGAGAAACCTTTTGTAACATTTATATGTCTTTACTGTCACTTTTGTTCAATTTAATGTATTGTTGCTAAATAAAAATTCTAGATAAATAAAAAAAGAATTCTTTTGTTTTTAAGAATTGTTTATCCATACACATCTGAACATTGAGTATTCAAAAGACTGTTTGAAAAGTGTTTGTTTATCTAAACCCATTCGTCTGTATTGAGTATTCAAAAGATTGTTTTAGAATTATTGTAACTTTTAAAAAATATATATATATTTGTTTATCTGTATACTTTTATGTGTTCTGAGAATTCAAAAGGCTGTTTTTAAACACTCAAATGGGCATTGATAAACAGTCCTATAAATAAAAAAAGTCCTATAAATACTCCAAAAACTCATGTGTATGGCCTCCTCTGGTATCTTAAACATTGTTTTCCATAATTTCTCCCCAAGTACAGAGTCAATGATCTATTGTGCAGTGATCCTTTATAAAGGAAGCAATAGGAGGAGTATGCACAATCAATATATATATATATGTAGACAAAACCGAGCAACGATGAGCGATGGAGGAAGACGAGAGGAAAATGATCCCTCGTCGATCTCTGTCTTACTATGCTTTATTGCTCCAGGGCGTCGAGTGAGATGGCAAAGACAATGAATACAGTATTATTTATTTTGAAACTCAGAGAAGTGGCAAGTGTCTGTGCCTCTCTCCAGCACTTGGACATTGATTAACTCACATCCCTGTTTTTAGCAGAAGCCCATTATGAGCTTGATTCAGTCACGGATCCAGCCTGACATTTCATTTAACTCGTCCTACAGTCCCATCATGCTCTGTTGAAATAATGTTTCTTTTATTAGTGTTGCGATAGATTTTGCTTGTCTATTTTATTTACACGCATAGCCTGTTTGTTTCTGAATGGGAGTTTATGGAGGTACTGACCCGGAGAGGACCAGGGGTAGAATTTCAGACGTTGATCGGGTCAGATGTAGTTTTCATCAAGTTACAAACTGCTTAAGGGGAGATCTTCAGCTCTTTAGACCTTCATTGTTCTGCTTAAACAGCTTTCTTGGATGCAATTTAGTGCCAGATTATGAATTAGTCTGTTTCATAAAACAATAATACATTTAAAATATAATAACTTCATACAGTGATGTGTTTTTTTATTGTGATCTGGCAACCTGATAACTAGCCCTGATATCATTCTGGCAATGTTCTCTCAAAGTTATGAGCAAAAATTATTCCAGTAACATTAAGGTAACAATTTATAGTGAGGTTTCTTCTATTAACAATATTAATTAACATAAATTAGCAATGAACATTACTTATACATCATTTTAATGTTAATTTCTACATTTAATAATGCAACTGTTAACATAAGGGTTATGTGCAGTGAACTAACATACACCATAAACAACTGTATTTCTTCTTTTTTTACCATTTTTATTGTTTTAACAAATTTTATTTTAACAAAGGTTAACATCCTGTAAAATATTATATGTTGCACATAGTTATTTCATGTTAACTATTGCATTAACTTGTTAACATGAGCTCTTAATAGAATGTTCATTAAGAGTTATCTGGTCTTCGATATTGTTCCTAAAACTTTAGCACAATTTTTTTTTTTTTTTCTGTAATGCTTCAGTTGAACATTTGTCAAATGTGTTTTTTTTTTCAGTTTACTTTTACAAGTAACGTTCCCATAATGCTGCAAAATGAAATAATGGAATGTTCCTGTAATGTTTTCCTCTAACGTTTGCATAATAGAAAATAATGGTTTAAAATAACAATGTTTTGAACGTTCAGGGAACATTTCGAAATAATATTTTTCAAACTTAATGGGAACCTTTGCAAAATGTTGTTAATATGTTTCTGTTAGCTGGGAGCCTATGTCTCATATAGCCTAGCTGTTTAAGAGAAATATGTTGTGGAAACTAATTATAATAATATTAAATTTATATCCTAATAAATGAGCTTTTATTGTATTATAGTGCAATTATGCCACTTCAATTGCACTAAAGAAAAAATGTCACCCTTGCTATGACTCAAAGTAACACGATCCTACAAAAAAAAAAAGAAAAGAAATCAGCACATGTAAGCTTATCAGTGCTAACACTGCTGATTGAATAAGTTTCTATTTAAAAGCAGGTGACTCATCATTGACGTAAAAGTGAGAATAGAAAACTGAATATCATTTTGAACTTCTAGAACTTTCCATTGACGTTATTTCAGCTTCCATTCAGTTGAAAATTTCTGTCCATAATGTTATTTCCCAGACCATCAGTGTGATGTCACATTCCTAATTTGTTATTTTGATTGTTGCTGTGTGTTGAAAAGTATTATATTCATTTGACAGCATATCTCACATTCCATCTCTGGCACAGACAACAGCTGCCATCAGGTATTCTTGTTGCATAATGTTGCCATGTATTATTGATGTGGATATTCCTGCCCTTAAACACACCGGCCAAGATACAGTGACACATTATACTTCTGCTATATTCCTGTGTATAGCTGCGCTTCTGTTGCCAAAAGACCAAGAATGGCTGTTAAATCAATATAGAACTATATTTAATATTACACATGCCAATCTGAATTAAAAATATCAGATTGCACATTCACTAGAAATGACAAACTAGATCCATTATTACTGATTTGAGCCCATGATTAATTGTATTGATATGCATATTTGGATTTCAACAAGCAATATCTTTCTTTCCTGGCAGTAAAAGTCTTTGTTGGTGGACTGACAGGTGGAGATGGGTGTATATATGTGTATGTGTGCATGACCTCTTCTGCCGTCATCAGTTTACATGTGAGATAAGGAGTCTCTAGGGAAAGCTAGCCTGTTCTGAAAGATACAATACCACATAGACCACTAACCCCATTGGGATCCAGGCTTAATGCTGGGTAGCCATTAAACTTCAAGTGTAAACTGATACTTCTTATTAGATGTTGTAGCATGAGTGGTCACTTAAACATATAGTTTCTTTGCTCACAGTCATATGCAATGTTTGATTGTATGGATTTGTGAATGTGAAAGTGAAACCCCCACAACCATCACCACCTCCACTGTTCAAATAACATTTACAAATGAACAATACCGTCCTTTGTTGGTTCTGCAGCTGCTGAACTTGAGTCAATAGAAAGTGCTATTTACTCAACCTCTGTATGTCATTTCCTGGCCATTAATGTGCTTCCATTATCTCGCTTTGCTGAAATTTTCATAAGCTAGAAGCACATTTTCTCATAGGGTTATATCCTGAGATAAGCCTGACTAAATCCTGATTATAGTCGGCACTTAAAACCTGATTTTATTTGTAAAACCTTTTTTTGTTGTTGTTATTCTTATTTGGCAAGATTTTCCATTTACTCCAAGCAATTAATACCTCAGTGGTGTTTTGAATGCATTCCCTGTGTGTATTTTTGTATCGTTTAGTATTTTCGTGCTAAACACTTGTGTGATTATAACACGATTGTGCACTTAGCTGGCGGTGGGGTCGAGCTGCTCACCACTCTAAGTCAACATCGTGACGCAGTGGACGGGAAAACGTCCCGACCTGCTTTTGTGTGGGCTGCTCTCTCTGCGGATCCACTCAGCATCATTTATTTTGTAACGGAGGTCGAGCGTATGGGATGTGCTTTTAAAGCTCTTACGATGGAGTTAAGTTTACCAGGCCAAATGTCATGGGAACATCATGTTCAATGGCGCATTGTGTGCTACTCTCAAACTTCATGTAAAAGATGGCAGGAAATCACCCAAGTTAGTCTGTATCTTGTCACTGAATCTATCTGTTAGTATATTTCAGTAAAATTGCAGACATCAGTCCTGCACAAAATATATTAAATCAATGACAATTATATATAAAAGAAGGCCTTCGATTATAAAAATGTCTGTCTAAATACAAGAATGGGATATACAATGCAATGGATTGCGAAATAGATGTACTAATTAAAAAAATATATTTTAACCAGAACAGCATATTTAGATTTTGCAATATGAAGCACTAAGCAGAAATAGCAAAGTGCAGGAAGTGTTGCATTTCTTGTTCTCAAAAATAAATGGTCATGTTGGAATGAGCCAAAATGTTTTATTTTATTTTAGATTTTATAGTAAAAACCACTAATAAAACAAGATATATTTTACTTGAAAAGAAAAATTACATAAGAGACTAAGAAGTATTTTTAGTGAAATTAATAAAATTTAGATCAGAATCAGAATTGGCTTTATTGCCAGGTATGTTTGCACATACGAGGAACTTGTTTTGGTGACAGAAACTCCACAGTGTGACAGAATGACAGTGACAGGACAAGACACAGATAATAAAAATAATAATATACAAATATACAAAACCGACAATGTGCAAAATAGCACAAACACAATATACAAAATAGACAGTTTAGTATGTACAAGTATGTTAGGTGCAAATTTGAAACGTAATAAGTATGTGTGTTAAATAAACAAATATATGATAGTGTTGTGTGTTTCATGTTTCTTGTTAATTGTTCAAATGTTCATGAGATGGATTGCCTGAGGGAAGAAACTGTTCCTGTGTCTGGTCGTTCTGGTGCTCAGAGCTCTGTAGCGTCGACCAGACGGTAACAGTTCAAAGAGGGAGTGTGCTGGATGTGAGGGGTCCAGAGTGATTTTACCAGCCTTTTTGCTCACTCTGGATAAGTACAGCTCTTGGAGAGTGGGGAGGGTTGTACCAATGATTCGCTCAGCAGTCCGGACCACCCTCAGTAGTCTTCTGAGGTCAGATTTGGTAGCTGAACTGAACCAGACAGTTATTGAAGTGCAGAGGACGGATTCAGTGATGGCGGAGTAGAACTGTTTCAGCAGCTCCTGTGGCAGTTTGAACTTCCTCAGTTTGCAAAGGAAGTACAACCTCTGCTGGGCCTTTTTGACAATATGTGAATGTCCCACTTCAGGTCCTGAGAGATGGTGCTGCCCAGAAATCTGAATGACTCCACTGCAGTCACAGTGCTGTCCATGATGGTGAGTGCAGAGGGGTTTCTCCTGAAGTCCACGATCATCTCCACTGTTCTGAGTGTTTAACCTCTTTAACCTCCTGTCTGTAATCAGACTCGTCACCATCCTGAATGAGGCCGATCAGTGTGGTGTCATCTGCAAACGTCAAGAGCTTGACAGAGGGGTCTTTAGATGTGCATTCATTGGTGTAGCGGGAGAAGAGCAGTGAAGAGAGAACACAGCCCCGAGGAGCTCCAGTGCTGGATGAGAATTTTCCAAGCTTTACTAGCTGCTGCCTGTCTGTTAGGAAGCTGGTGATCTACTGACAGACGGAGGTGGGCACGGAGAGCTGAGTTATTTTGGGCTGGAGGAGTGATGGGATGATGGTGTAAATAGCTGAGCTGAAGTCCACAAACAGGATCCTCACATAAGTCCCTGGTCTGTTCAGATGCTGCAGGATGAAGTGCAGTTCCATGTTGACTGCATCATCCACAGACTTGTTTGCTCTGTAGCCAAACTGCAGGGGGTCCAGTGGTGTCTTTCAGATAAACCAAAACCAGTTTTTCGAATGACTTTATGACCACAGATGTTAGAGCCACAGGTCTATAGTCATTAAGTCCAGTAATTTTGTGTTTATTTGGGATGGGGATGATGGTGGAGCATTTGAAGCATGAGGGGACTTCGCACAGCTCCAGTGATCTGTTGAAGATCTGTGTGAAGATGGGGGCCAGCTGGTCAGCACAGGATTTCAGACAGGCTGGTGTCACACCATCTGGGGCTGGTGCCTTTCTTCTCTTGTTCTTTCTGAAGACCTGGCACACATCCTCTTCACTGATCTGCAGTGCAGGAGGGGGGAGATGGGGGTTGCAGGAGGTGTTAATGGTGTTTTTCAAACCTGCAGTAGAACTCATTCAGATCGTCTGCCAGTTGTTGATTCTCCACAGTGCTGGGGCATGGTGTCTTGTAATTGGTAATGTCTAGTGAAGTTTAAATGAAATTTATAGGTGAAATTTAGTGATGTAATGAGCAAGATAAAAATTTAATAGATAAAAATTAAATAAACGTATTAAAAAAATACACTTTTATTTTTCTTCCCCCATTCGATATATTTTTCATATTTTAAATATAATTCTTATGCAAATTTGGTTCGGTTAGATTCTTTCTTCTAGACACTTGGGTAACACTTTATTTTAGGATCTCTTATTATCATGCATATTACTAGAATATTAACCATTTATTAGTTGTAATTAAGCACATATTAATGCCTTATTCTACACGACCTTATTCTACATCCCTAATCCTACCCAATACCTAAACTTGACAACTACCTTACTAACTATTAATAAGCAGCAAATAAGGAATTTATTGAGGGAAAAGTCATAGTTAATGGTGAATAAGTGTTCCCTATTCTAAAGTGTTACCGACATTTGTTGGAAAAACAGATTAAATTAATGGCTCTGTCCATGCAAGAATGAAATTAGTTTACAATGCAATAGAATGTGACTATTAAAAAAACACTTTCCACCATATTCCAAAAAATGGCATATTCAAATTTTGCAAGAAGATGAAGCACTAGGCTCATCTGAAGCATAAATGGCAATGTAGGTGCAGGCAGTGATGTATTTCCCTCTACCCTTGTGGCTCTACACTTATATTTAAAGCAAGCAGAATCGGCTTGACAGATAAGTTCTTCTTGGCTCGAAAATAAATGGTCATGTTGAGGAATGAGCCAATGAAGACTTTTAAAAATGGCAGTGTAATCACAGTAATTAGAGTCGAGGTGGGAGGACGGAGCACTCAGGAGCCAAGATAAAAGATCCACCGCTGCTGTAGAACAACGCAAAACGGTGTGCATTATGCTTACTTATTGTTTACATTTTTGCAATGAAAGAACAATTCCAAATCATCTCATCCACTTCCCAGAAACGCATTTGAAGGTTAAAACCCCAACTCGACTTTGAGGAGAGAGTGAGATGGAGAAGGAGTTTTCAGAGACTGGCAGACAGGAGGAGGATAGGGAGAGGAAGTCGATGAAGTAACAGATAACAGATTCAGAGAGACAGAAGTAGCTAGAGTGAAATAATCTCTATAGAATCAGCTCTGGGAAATTTAATGGAAGTTGGACCGATCTAGGGACAGGACGTGTCTACTGTAATGCACTTATGATGTCAGGGCGAGTAATGAGCCACCCGACATCAAGGAAATGAGAGGCTTTGATAATGTCTGCATTCCCAGAACTCAGGCAATGCCTATACTTCTTTGGAAAGAAAAGAAGCATAGGAAAGAAGCAAGAAAGAGAGAGAGAGAACTTCCCAGAATACATGTGGTTCAGTTTATGTGAAAAAATGCATGGAGAGGACAAATACTTTCTGCACTGCATTGAGAGAGAGAAAAAAACTTCTAGACCAAGGTTTTGTTTTGTGTTTTATTTCTTTATGGTTTTTGTTGTGTGGTTTTGATTTTATTGTGCTGTTGTTTTTGGCTTTTGATGTTTTGTTTAGTGTTTTTTGTTGTTGTTTGGTTGTGTTGTTTTTGTTTTGCATTTTGTTAAAGTTTTTGTATTGTTTTTTGTTGTTTTGTTTTGTTGTTTTTTGTAAATTTAGTAAAAAAACAGAAAAGGGGATACATATTCTTTTTCTTTCCCAATTGAAAATGCTTATTAACATTTTAAGCATAAACCTTATGAAAATTTAGTTTGTTTGTTATAAAAACAAGACTTATCTTATTTTGTTAAACAATATTTTATGTTCCACAGAAGAAAGTTAAACAGGTTTGGAACAATAGGCATCAGTGAGACTTATCTGATATCAGCAGGTTTGGGAAGCCAAATAAAGGAATCATTAGCAGGTCTGCTCCTGTTATATAAAAAATGTTGATCTCAGTATGCCAGATGGGAACCTTTGGAACTGTGAAGGCATGTTTTCACTATTAATTTAGAGTCTGTTATTTAGCTAACTGTTGGAAGTGACTGTGTTTGGGTTTGTTTGTGGGTAGGGGCAAAACAGAAACAAAAGAGAAATACAATAGTGAATTTTTAGGTCTAAAAAAATGTAACAGTTCAGGCTGTGCTCTGAGATAACAAGGGTTGAGTAAGTTAGACTGTAAACGTGAGACACAGATATCCTGCACACAGGCTGATTCTCCAGCACAGCTTCAGCGTGGAGGACTTGAGCAGATGCTCACAGAAGGTTGATCACAGTGAGAGAAAGAGAGAGATGTGCGATATGGAGATCTTGCTTGATGAATGTGAGAATCTCAGAGGAAATGTCAGTGAATGCTCCAGTGACTCAGTATGTTATCGCACTTTCTTTTTTTTCTCTAGTTTTCTATCTCTCTCTTTGTTTCTATCTGTCAGATTGTCTCTCTCTACACTGTATCTCCTTTTTCTTAATGCCTTTCTGGCTCTTCTGTCTTATACATACACAAGCTGATACATATTTTTCAGCTCCATACTCTTTCAATCCCCCTCCTCACTGAAATATTTTGAAATGCTCACTTCTGACCATTTATTTTCATCCTAGATACAATTTTCTCTGAAAGTTAAAGAATATTTTTTACTCATGTTTTTTAATAAAAATAAATATTTATGATCTTATCTTATGATTAGGTTAGTTAGGTTTACTAACGTTAAACCTCACTGGTTCATGATGTTTGGTCTCGTGGAATATCAAAGAGGGTTGACGTTAGTTGACGTTTGAAATTTGTGCCACCATTTGATGTAGTCTGCCTATACTGCCGCAAATATTTATTTTAAGATATATTTTAAAATTATACACAAATTCTGATTTTAAAGTATACTTACATAAGGATATTTTGCATAATTTGTAGTTATTCATATTTCCTATTTTATTTGTCAGTTTTATTTCTATTTTATATATAAAAATATCTTTAAATTTTAAGATTTAAGAGTGAACAAAGGCTTCTATTTCCATTCAGTACATTCAGCCAAAATAATAATAATAATTTTCAAACCTTGAAGCTCATTCTTTCTTAGAAACTTCTCGGACATCATGACGTTTGTCACATGACTTGCAAGAACTAATAATGAGGTCTGACATTTGAGGTTTGTACTGCCATATTTGATGTAGTCTGCCTATACTGCAAATATATATATTTTTTTCAGATAGCATTTGAATATATGGATTAGAAATCTTTATTGTCCACACATGTGGAAATTCATCTCATCTTCGGCCCCACAAAAACATATACCAAAAATACACTTGACTTCACAGTCCAATACAACAGACACACCGAACATACAAGAGCGTCCTGCCCCAGGGATCACAGACACATAAGACGCAAAATAAGTATATAGAAATTAGGCCAATAGCACTAAAACCACAAATAGATAATAATAAATAACTAAATAATATTAACAAACAAACAACAGCAATTAGTTACATAATATACATAGTCCTGATTATAAATCATTTATTTAATAAAGTAACAGCAGATGGTATAAAAGATTTCTTGAAGATATTTCTTGTTGCTATGGGTACCCTGTATCGTCTGCCTGAAGGACGTTTTTCAAATTCATGTTGGAGAGGATGGCTGGAGTCCTGAACTATTTGTGAGGCTTTTCTCCTGGTCTGATTTGTATAAAGTTCCACCAGCTGCCTCTGGGGGTCTAATATGATTTTACTGGCTATATTAATAATCTTTGTGATCTTACTTTTACTTCTAGCCCCCAGATTCCTATGCCAACAGGTGATGTTATAAGAAATAATACTTTCCGGTATACTTTAACTAGTGTAGACCATCCTCAGGATTCCCTTGCTCACATTAAAACTATTTAGTTTACTCAAAAGAAACAATCTTTGGCTTGCCTTCTTGTAGATATAGTCTGTGTGCTCAATAAAATTTAAACTACAATAGGATAATCCCTAGTTATTTAAAACTATTTACAATCTCAACATGTCGGCCCCCAATTATGATTGGCTGACATGTAGGTTGCCCTTCCCTAGTACTGACAACAAGTTCCTTGATTTTAGAAGAGCACTCTCCACACACCATGCCACCAGGCGGTCTATATGCTCAAAGTAAGCCCTTTCTAACTCCCCCCTTCCTCTGACCATAAGACCAACCATAGCCATGTCATCGGCATACTTAAACTAAAATTACTTTCACAAATCTGCATTTCATTTATATACATAGAAAACAATGCAGGTGATAACACACAACCTTGGGGGACTCCAGTGTTCAGAATAACCTCGTCAGAGGTTTTCCTTAAGAGGGAACCTTGTACCTTGTACAGAGACTCTTTGAGGACAGTCAGCTAAGAAGTCCTTGATCCATAACACAAGGTGCCCATTGGTATCCAGTTTTAATAGCCGATCTAATAAAATGTCAGTTCTGACAGTATTAAAAGCAGAACTAAAATCAATAAATAAAATTCTAGCAAAAGCACCAGGATGCTGAATGTGCTGAATGTGCTTACTAATCACATGCAGCAGAGTTAACGTAGCATCCTCCGTGCCTCTCTGTGCCTTATAAGCAAACTGCAGTTGGTCAGACAAATAGGTATTTGTCAAATGCCCTAACACAACCCTTTCCGTGCATTTACATAGTATGCTGGTGAGGGCAATAGATCTGAAGTCATTAGGTGATACAAGGTTGCAGTTTTTAGGCACAGGGATGATTGTGGTTCTCTTCCAAGAAAATGGGACAGTGTGTGTGTCAAGCAAGATCTGAAATAGTCTAGTAAAAACACCTTTAAGTTGGTAAACGCACCCTGCTACGGCTCTCCCTCTAAGACCATCTGGGCCAGGTGCTTTATGAGTGTTTACCCTAGCAAGACAACCATCTCCTCCTCTGTAAGAATGATGGTATTCCAAACATTGCTACACACTTGGTCAGCCCTAACTGCATGTGTAGTTTTGTCAAACCTACTCTAAAACTGATTTAATTCATTTGCAAATGATCCAATATTTGTGGGTAGGCTATGTTGCTTCTGGGTCTCTCTACCCATCATATTGTTTAGACTGCTCCATGCTTTACGAGCATCCCCAGTGACAAACTGTTTCTCCATTTTATCTCTATATTGCTGCCTGGACTTTCTAATAATCGCTCTGAGTTCTCGTCTTTTGTCTTTAAAGAGCACCATATTACCTTGAGCAAAAGCAGCCCTTTTCTCACTTAGACATTTCTTCATTGCATGTGAAACCCAAACCTTATTATTAGGGTATATTTTAACAGTTTTTGTTGGTACAACATTATTCTCACAGAAAATTATGTAAGATGTTACTGTTTCTGTTAACTCATTTGTGCTTACACAGTTATCAAAGAAAATGTCCCAGTTCTTATCATCAAAGCAGTCTCTCAGTCTCTCTTTACAGACCTCAGACCACATATGCAAAACATGACCACAAAAGATAGATTTTACAAAATATTTTAATTAATAATTTTTCTATATATTTTAGTTATTTAAATTTCCTCATATATTTTCTGGCATTTTTGTATACAAATACAAATTATTATATTGTCCAAAATAATTTCACTTCACAAATGGACCTTGTTGACTTCCATAATTTGGACAATATCTTGTTCTGTGTTCTGCAGAAGAATGCAAATTGTACAAATTTGGAATGAGGGTGAGTAAATGATGACAAAAGTAGAAGTCCAGTAGTATACGTTAGAGATTATAAATAATTGACAAACTATCCCTTTAACTGATTATTTGAAGTGTACAGTCACCCTGAAGGTTAAATTATGGGGTATACAGTTTATTATTGTACCCCCAGCAGGAAGCTCTTCTCTATTTTATCCGATTTTATGAAATAGTGGCTTTAGATTTGCTCAGACTAAGACTTAAAATCATGCTGCAGAAACCTGACTTTCTTATGCGCTTTGCAAACAGAGGTCTTTCATAGTAAAGCCAGCCATTATGCAGTGACTGAACTTATCCTTTTTTCCCTTATCATCCTTTTACAACAAAGCTTGTTTGCTTGTCTGATTTCCTTCTGACACTAGTCTTGAATAAGAGAGAGAGAGAGAAAGATGGCTCGGCTGGTGCCTCAGCTCTACGGAAACCAAGAAAAGCAAAGAAAAATACTTATTACAACAAGAAATACTAGGTTAAATGTAAACCCTGGAACTGATAACTCCATAGGTCAGTCTTCCAGAGCAAAGTTAAACAGAATATGAGAACAGAGCCGTCAGTCTCTACCAGCATGCTCTCTTTTCAGCTTGTTTCATCAGCTGCAACACAGGAAGCTCGGGAATGTGAGTGTGTCAGTCAATATGTTGTTTACTTAGTCAATCTAAGTAAATCTGCTCTGAACTCATACCTGCGGGCGCAACATTGATCCACTTGACCCAGGCGGCTTCCCGGTTTAATTGAAAAAGAACAGCTGAGACCTTTATGAATTAACTGGAGAAATCAATATCTGCAGAATGCCACCCTGTAAACTCTCTCCCCATGATGCCAGAGCAGCTAGCAGGCAGGTTGTTTGCAGTGCATAGTAGAGTAAACAGATGGTTTCCTTTGCTTTCTGTACTGTACAGGTGTACTGTACTGTTTTATGCACTCAGATTGTTAGTGAGTGTGAAGGCTGTCATCTGTTCCTCTCTTTTGTTTTATGTCACGATATATCGAATGACAACAGGTGGCAAACATCCTGCTGTAATGCTTCAATATAAATCTTCTGCAGATAAAACTCTCAGTCTCATGCTGTGTGGCAAGTCTGCTGTATTTACATGGGCACGTTAAAGGAATAGTTCACCCAAAATGAAAAACAGCTGAAAATGTATTCCCTCTCAGGCCATCCAAGATGTAGAGGAGTTTGTTTTCAGCTATGTTGGTCCAGATGCAGCTTCTGTGTACATAAATGATTGATTGATTAAAATTAATCAAAAGTTTTAATTAAAAGTTATGAGATCAAAAGAAAAATTAAGCATGCACGGATGAATCATTCACAATGACAGCAATGACATGCATTTAGAGAATATATAGGGACAGAGCAGTCACAGAATTCATAACCAGTCATAAGGTTAAATTTTTTTAAAGTTGAGATTTATTATTTAAATTGAGATTTATTTTCTATTGATATATGGTTTGTTAGGATAGGGCAATATTTGGCTGAGATACAACTATTTGAATATCTGGAATCTGAGGGTGCAAAAAAATCAAATTTTAAGAAAATCGCCTTTAAAGGTATCCAAATTAAGTCTTTTGCAATGCATATTACTAATCCAAAATTAAGTTTTAATATGTTGACAGTTGGCAGTTTCTTCATGGAACATGATATTTATTTAATATCCTAATGATTTTTTGGCATTAAAGAAAAAACAATAATTTTGACCCATACAATGTAATGTTGGCTATTGCTACGAATATACCCGTGCTACTTATGACTGGTTTTGTGGTCCAGGGTCACATATCTTAATATGTACAAAGAGTATCAGTATCTCCTGTACTGCAGAAGATAAAAGGGCATGGAATTTGCATGAAAACAACAGTAGTGAGATGCCATCTGACCTGGTTGTGTACTGGTGACGACAGGAAATTGGTTGGATGTGAGTGAATGAGGGAGATGTCAAGCTTTCAGGTGAAGGGGCTGTTTCTTAGAGGGTGGTTTGGAAAGCTTGTCTTTGCGTCGTGTCTGAAATGTCCTGAAGGGGATAAAGAGAGCCGGTCTGTCACACAGGGCTTGTAGATGCCTCAAGACCTATTAGTCGTTGGTGAATACTGGAATTGGCAGGCACACAATAGAGTGGAATCCTAACTTTCATTCTTACTGTGTGAATGAGACCAAAACATAGTCATCTCACAGGCACTGCATGTGATAAAGCGCTACTAGAAGAATCCCAACACTGCAACATGCTTACCTCTGATAGCTTTTCTTCCTCAAATACGTATCGTACAGCTTCAGATGAGCTTGACTCTGCAGGCCGGAGAGGTTCGATCCATTCAGGATCTATGACGGATCTATGATAGATCATTTGGGCTGCAAATCAATGACATGGTCAACACCTTTTGATCGCAATGTTAGTTTTTTGAGTGTGCAGATTTCACTTGCGTCCCAAGTAGCAAACTATCTGGAAAATAGCTTTATACCCTTCTGGAAGTTAAAATACATTGCCCCCCCCCATTCAATTCAAAATGCAGCTGGTGCACTGCAGTTGTGTTGGTGGTGAAGTTCAGCACCAAGGACAGCAGACTCTCTCAGGCCTTTCTGTTGTCCTAAGTAAGTGCACCCACAAAAAAGATTCACAAATTTATGAATCAGGTTACAATGGATCCCCTCTTAAGGAAAATGTTTTATCTGGTTCCAAGGTGCATTATTATTGGAAACAAAAGTGTTTTTAGGAGATTAAGTTTCATTGCACACTATCATAGAGGATAGTATGTATTTTTGAGGGGATAAATAGGGTATAAAATAAATTTGGGTTAAAATAGATTCATAGATGTAAAAAAAAAATGCTGAATTGCTGAATGGTCAAAGGTGAAAAGTTGAAAAGGGTCCAGATGTAACACTTTTTAAAATTAGTATTGTTTATGAAAACTTATTCAATAAATCAAATAACCTGATTATTGTATTTTTAGATATTCTTGACAACGCTGCAAAGCATAGCATTTTTTATGTATATATTGAAAACTGTCTAAAAATGACCATAGACACATTCACTCACATAATACGCGTTCCTTGCAGGTATTGTTGCGAAATGACTATACTTTATTACATTTTCACCGAGTATCCTGGTAAAGAAAGGATGACTGTATCTTTAGAAGAAACGGCGCGTATCTCAGGGAAGTCAGCATGGATCTACAAAGGTAAGCAAACACAGCCATCTCGTAAACATTTCGTGTCCCTTTCCCCATATGAGTGTATCTACCGCTTCAAAAAGACACTCGTTTGTTTTCGGCCAAGTTTTCTCTCAGATTTTACTACACCTTTAAATGGCGCGAGCCGCGCAGTTAGAGGAAGGCGGGGTCGCGCGGCGCTTGCGCGAAAATCTCGTGATTGTCCAACAGTATCTCTGAGCGCGCGGCTCTCTGTAACTGCAAGCGAGCACAGGACGAGGGTAAAACATCTTCACACAAGACCTCGAAAAAACCACATTTAGCAGCGTGGACCAAACATATAGAGCCTGTTGGGAATGCAATGTGGATTATTACGCTTTGGGATATTTTTTACGAAAACTGAGGTTAGTCTGTTTCTTTTTTTGGCACGGAATGATTGAAAGCTCGCCGGGATGTTATAAGTTCATCACTTGCTCCGAGTATTTACTCTTAGTTGACTTGTTTTTTACATTGTAAATCACGGTTCTTATTTAATTTTACTTTTATTTCTGTGAACGCGGCGTGTTGCATTGAATCAAAATAAATGACATTCGCGTTGTTTCGCGGAGAAGCGCGATAAAAATACTAAACTAACTTACATTATCATTCAGGCCCACAACACAAGAAACGAAAAGAGGTTTTACACGCGCTGTCCAACTCTAAAAATACATTTACGAGTATTTATTCTTCAAGGATAGATGGTCATCTTCTGTACAGAGCTCAGTGTGGAAACAGTATATTTCTGTCAGAGTTGACCGGTTTTCGAGACAAAATCTTAGGCACAAAAATAAGTGTACTGCCTCTTTTTTGTCAGCTGCCCAAAATATCACAAAATATTTCGTTTATTTTCATTAAGTTAGACAATGTAGGCCAGTATTCTTGTTGTAAACACGAAAAAAGCACGCATTTTCCTCCGTAAACATGTAACAAACAATTTCGCGCTTTGCTCTCAGGAGACCTGTGTTTTTCTTAATCTGTAAAAGTAGCTGTGAATAATTAATAAGAGTTCTCAGGTGTCTGTGGAGCCCATCATCAGCTGCCACTCAGGATAAACAACACGCATGCCCACTGCATCCTTATGAATGCACCTAGACATGGACTGGTCAAAAACACAGGAACATATCCATGTCCTTTTTAGCGCATGTATGAATATGTACTAACATTTATTTGGGTAAAATTTATTTTTAGCCAGCACACATGTGGTGCACTTATCCTAAAACATTTTACTAATATCTATTAGTGTATTACTTTATTCTGGATTTTATTAGACAAAATGTATAGGGAAATTTAAGCAGTCTTTTATTAAAAATATATATTTATATATATATAAAAAAAATAGTTAAAGGGTGGTTATTAACACGTTGCAGTGATTTAAGAATATTCACAAACCCTTATAAGTTATTCGATATAAACATCTGTCTTGTTTTCACAATCGAAATGTTAGAATTTTTTTAACTGATTTTTTGCACGTTCAGCTCTTTTCGCTTTGAAGTGAGTACAGTGCATTATTAGAATATGTTAATTCGTTCTCATCAGTTTTTAGTGGCTCATTTAGATCTCCTGGAATTTAATAGACTTTGGTAATAATCCAGTATAACACACACACACTAGCGCGTTCACACACTCATTTTAAAGACTATTCAGGCGTGTGCTTTTTAGTAGCCTACCTACACTTGATGTTTTTGTCAAAATAATAATTGGGCTAGACACACTGTATTTGTGTCTTAACATTTTTGCCGAAATGTTAACACATCCACCCAGACAGTATCGTTTGTCCTGAAATTGTCGGGGTAGATAATATTTCCTGAGCGCGGCCTTGTCTCACACACATGCATAGACGATTTTTCCCCCACAGTTGACAGAAATGAAAATGAACACGTATGTCTGAATTAAAATAATATATCATATATTTATTCGAGCGTGTTTAATTTCTCCATGACGCTCGAGTATAATTACACCCTGTGGTGTTTTGTGACCTCTTTTTGTGTGAAATATGATGCAGTGTCCTCTCACCAAAATGTAAAATAATTTTGTCGGTCTGTTTATACATGTGCACATTTATTTGTGAGACTGACGTGCCTTATTTTAGGTGACCGAATTGTGCACTAAAAAGCGAGATTTCAGTGTATTAGAGCGCATTTCGTGTATATATTGTGCACCAATGTAAAAGGGTGAAACGAAGCGAAATGCTGTTTTAAAAACGAAATATTGGAGCACAAAAACCTTTCAAATTTAATAATCTATTTAAACGATTGTTGCTTAAAAATATACATCTGTTTCAAATGTAGCTATTAAATCGCATTGCACGCTAGCTAAAATTAAAATAAAAGGATATTTGTATTAGCCTATTTCGTTTCTCTGTATTTTGTATCGTCTTGTTCACACGGGTGTTGGTTATAATCTCTATTTAGATATCAGGCCAAGACAGCTAAATGATTTTAATGCAACCGATATATTTTCCCACAGAGATAAACGAATTAGAATAATTCACGCTGATAATTCTAACACTGAAAAACACGCATATATATGCACATATAAATGTATTAGATATTTAATGAACGCCATGTAAAATAAAATATATATTTTTGTTTTGTTTACCAAATATAATATTTCCCAATTTTGTAACTATGTCGTTCTGCCGGGTTTGTGTGTGTTTTTTTTCCCCTTTTTTAATTCCTTCAAATCGCCTTTTTGTCTGTCGCATTGAAGAATATTTCCTATTGGCGTTGTGTAATGCTCAGCCTCCAAAACTCTCATCTAATGTGCTCTGCCTTTCCAATACACCGCAGTGTGACGTGATCTTTCTGTCTTGTTCAGAGCCCTATATGATGCACACACACGCCACACCTTTACCACAGTGAAATTTGGTCATAAATCATATTCCTAATCCTCTGTTTCTGATTGTGAGGGGTATTATAGTGAATCATGGCACAAGGAGGGTGTGTTTTGGCAAGGTGATGTAATGCCGTAAACGACTGCTGCAGAACCCTCCTGCTTTAATCTGCTCACAAGTCGCTGTTCCTCTGCAGTGGGTTGTTTAGGGGGTTGCTGGTGGTACCCGTGCCCACTCTGGGTCACTGGGGGGAGGCTATATGAGGCCAGGTAGGAGCCTCACGCCTCCCATTCACCGGCTGGCAGCCCAGGAGGAGAGCACCGGACGCTGATGTCACCCATTTTGGCCCAGCTCTACCTCGCCCACACCTCCGCTCCACCACACGGATGCTCGGCGCAACCGTGTCACGTATGGAGCCGAGCTCACTGAAATGGCGTACGCCTCCTCCCAAAGCCTCCATGATATCATCGGGGCGCACTGGAGGACATTTTGTCGCAGCTCTTCTGGTGTAATGACAGAGCGTAATTGAGGCACCTGTGGTAAAACCCAGCTTTGTGTGTGTGATGAATGGTTGGCCCTGCTGTCATTAACATGCCCCCCTTCCTCCATTACACCTCCTTCTCCTACTCGCCGACTTTTTAAGCGGGATCCAAATGCAGGGGTTTTATTTTGTGGTGTCGTGTGCCGTTCCCAGTGGGGTATGTCAATCACATATCAATGAGGACAATGATGGGCTTAGTTTAGCCTTTTCACCTCTCTCCTCCTCTTCGCAAGCCCTCGCCCGACAAAAAAAGAAAAAGAGAAAGCACACATGCATATTTCGAGGTGTGGGTGCGAGCCAATGTGGAGTATCTGTTACAAGCATGCGGTCTCTCACTCTTTTTCTCCTCTTCAGCTGCAGAAGGCAGAGCTCTGACGGCATGCATTGTGTTTCGGCTCGGTTGAATCGCGTGGGCTGGTAGCACTATTGTCCTGCCGTACCTACTGCCTACGCCTCAAGGACACGGGCAATATTAGATGTCTATTAGGTTACACCTCGCATGTTGCCATGTAATTGGAGCCTATTCATTTATGCACGTAGGGGACACATGTTAAGAGGAGCCAGAGCTGCGTTTTGCCTTCACAAAAGTCCTGCTAATCTGTGCTGGTTCAAGGCCAAACGTCAACTCAGCATGGAAATAACAAAACAGGCCATTTTGTTTGTGCTTAAGGATGTGTTAAAAAAACCCTGTAATTATTTTAATCCATAAAATAAACATTTCTGTTGCATTTTTACTGCATCTTGTTATGCAACTTTCCTTTAAAAAAAAAAAAAAGACAATAATAATAATAATGCACAATAATTTTAGATTTTAATATCATCTTCATGCAATGCATTTTATTTTCAAAATGGTTCAAAATGAAGGACCACAAATGAAATATTTTTAAAGCTAAGTATTGTAGGTTTTTAGACCTAGTGTTTAGATGACTGTGGAGTATATGTCATGGGAATGTGTCGACATGCATATTATTGTTTTCATGCATTGTGCATCCTGCAGAAAGCCTTTTAATTTTCCACATCATCAGATAAACACGGACTCGCTGCTATTGAATGATAGCTGGAGCTGCCATGTGAATAATGCTGGTAATTTACACACTAGATGACCGATAACACACAAGAATCTTTTGGGTAAAATGCCTCTAAAATAGAAACTTTTAATTAGGCTTTATCAGGAGTTGCATTTTACAAAATGATGAGAGCCTTATTCAAATGCAGCTTTTCATGATTATAATTGTGAAAGTGTACTGAATTGTTTTGTTACATAATATATTTTTATGCTTTTGGGTTTCATGCATAAAAAAAATCACACACTCGATAGACTGAGACATCTGTGGATTTGTTTGTAATTTGATGCTTTTCTATTTTGACAGCTATTGTGCGCTAGACAGGGCAGAGCAACCATATGGACTACATTACCCACAGTGCATCATGCAGTCTGCGTTGGTTTCCCTAAATACAGAAAGAGTCCTACCTGGAGGACCTGTCTGGATGATTGAGGTCTGAGGAGATACCAGAAGAAAACAGCACCTCAGCAGACACACAGCACCTCATCCGCTCGTCTCCATTCCAGGAAACGTGGAAGAAGTGCTTTTATTGTCGCCTGACAGAGATTGGATTGTTGTGCAATGTCATTGGCCTTATGACTGTTATTTAAGACTGTTCTCCTCCTAACTCCCTCTCCTCTTTTAGGATATTTTTTGTTTGTCGCTGCGTTGACGATCTCACCTCTTCTTTAGTATCTCTGGGCATATACTGTGGGATGTACTTTGGATATACTGACCTTTGAACCAAAGCGAATTCAATGATTTCCTTCTGTTCAGGATAATAACCCCAAATCTCCAGCACTTTTACAATGAATTTCTTCAGATTCCCAGTCCAGTTGCAGCTGCTGATCAGTACTGTACTTGGGCCCTGCTTGGGCCTGGAGTTTACAGGGTCGCAAGGCCAGTGGGCACGCTATCTCCGCTGGGACGCCAGCACCAGAAGTGACCTCAGCTTCCAGTTCAAAACAGACGTGTCCACCGCCTTAATCCTGTACTTTGACGATGGCGGCTTCTGCGACTTCCTGCAACTCATGGTGGTCGAAGGGAAGCTCCAGTTGCAGTTAGGCATCGACTGCGCCGAGACCACAGTGGTATCGGACAAGCGAGTCAATGACAGCAGCTGGCATTCTGCCACCCTGAGCAGGTACAACCTGAGAACTGTGCTGGTTCTGGACGGAGTGAGCAAATCGGGCGAGGTGCGGCCACAGAGGCAGTACATGAAGATCGTTAGTGACCTCTTCCTGGGCGGAGTCCCTCAAGATATTCGTATTTCTGTGCTCACTCTCCCGACAGTGAAGGATCTTCCGCCGTTTAAGGGAATTATCAGGGAACTGAAGTACAATAACAAGGAACCTATTCTGCTGAGCAGCCAGAGGGTCCGCATGGACATAGAGGGGATCTGCATGGAGAACCCATGCGAGAATGGAGGAACATGCTCCGTTGTGGATGGAGAACCGCTTTGTGATTGTTCTAAGACGGAATACGTTGGCCGATTCTGCAACGAAGGTAAAACGGTTTATATTTTACAGCTTGATAAAGAGCAAATGCAATATTGACTCCATACTGTATATGCAATGTAAAATCTTTTCTCAAACGTTTATTGGCATCCATCTAATTATACTCGAAATTGTCAGTCTTAACTGCTGAAATGTAAATAATGTTTCCCAGAATCCTTCATGCTACTGAAGTTTGACTCTGAGGTCCAGGTTAATGGCGGCTCTTAGCTTGTTTTGTTTTCTGCATTGGCAGGTGTTTTTGTGCTGGGAATTCCTCGATCAGCATCATAAGACCCTCCTCTATTCCCCCATCGCTTCTTACAGTCAATTGAAAGTGAATGCCATTGAAATGCACTACTAGCAAAGCCTGCATTTTTACCTCTGTAAAGCACTAAGCTGTTTGTCTCTGGCAAGCGTTTTTGTGTATGTGTGTGTGTGTGTGTGTATGTGTGTGTGTTACCGTGCCCGGCTGAGGAGGTGGGATGTTAGGATGTTAAGGTGCCTTTTCAGATCCCTTGGTTGTTTTTCTGAAGTGGCCATTTTAGTTTCTCTGGGGATTTGAGGAGGCCATTTCACAGCTCTGGGTTTTGTTGTTGCACCTCTTCAACAGAGAATGAATCGGAGACGGGGGATAATTGCCTATTTTAAACATGTCAATTGCAATTCTTTATAGCGTCATTACTGGTTTTCCTTGAAAGAAAATTTTATGACCTTGGTTATCGAATGTGCTCATTTATATACAGATCTTCTGGTTTGCGCACATTTATTTTGTAAGTATAATCATCATAACTAATCTAATTTTATGTTATACCAGAGAAGAAAATCACAACTTTGAGTTCTTCCCTATGAAACATGTTTTAGATCCTGGTAGATGATCCTGATGGTAATGAAAGGTACACTATGATATATATATTTTTAATATTTCTGTTTCTTTTTTGCTTAAAAGATATCCTCATAAATGCCTTCAATTGTAACAAAAAACAATATGGGTTATCTTTACCTGATATATAATGAATTTGAATTAGCTAGAAAACAATTACAGAAACTAATGTGTATATATCCTAAGGCCTAAACTTTTTTCCCCTTGTGCTTGGAGTGTTTAAGCTGGGTGATTGGTCGGTGATCAGTGCTCTGAGCCCTAAGAGTTGTTACTCTCATTGTAGACACAACCTCTCCTGCGATGCTCTCCTTAATTACACAATTACTGAATGTGATTGAAAAGTTAAAGCCATGATGCTATCTGTGTACTTAGGTATTTAATATAGAAGTGAATGTGTATGCATGTACAGCCAGTGCAAGAAAGAGAAAATGAGAGAAAGAGGGATGTGTAGAAGACCGGGCACTAGGGTTAGATTTATTGGTTGTAAAGAGAACAGAGTTTTGGGCTTGATTTACAGCCGTTGTTCCTCTCCATCTTGTTTGGCTGACTGGGTCCTGCAGTCCACTGATAGGGGCTAAAGCCAGACGTAAAAGCAGCTTTGATGGCATTGAATGCTGGGAATCAGTTCAGCCAATCATAAAAGAATAAATAAACCATTTTTGGAGGCCATTTATACTGGTGCACAGGGGTAGCCTGAACTTAAAGGCTCTGTAAGACCACAGCTGAACTTCCTCTCCTGATGCCTCTTACAAATCCAAATCAAAACCAGTATTGTGGAATGACACATTAATGGCTGACATCAGTGTTTGATAACAACATTACGAAAATCCACTGAGCAATCTTAATTCCATCTTAATCTCGTGTCTTCAGGCTTTTGAAACATCTGTATGTGGGTAATAAATATCGGGTCGGAGCCATATGGCAAGCTGGTACGAAGTGTTAAGCATTAGCCTTACGTACGTGTGACTGAATCCAATTGCCATAGCAGCGGCAACAACAATCTGACACTCCTCTCGATGGCCAGATGGCTAAAATGGCCTCAGAACTGTTTTGCGTTGTTGTGGCATATGTTTCTTGCTCTGTGAAAATCGTGATAGCCACACCACTGCATCTTTTGCGAAAGCGCATAATCTTTTGGCGGATTAGAATAATAAACATTTGGCAGCCAAACAAACACTCAATCTGTCTTCCCATGCGGATGGTCTCTGAATTGGTACGCTGAGGTTTATGTTTAAGCTGGCCACTCTTTACAAATCTCCTCGTGTTATTTAATGTAAACAAAGCAAATTCAAAAGTACATTATGAGTATATGTAGATCTTAGAGTTGTTTTTAAAGGATACGACTCTCGAAACATTTTCTGTTATGGTTTGCTATTTTTTGTATATAAGAGAACTGTTCTAAGTTATTGAACTTAACATTTTCACTTTCTGAACAAATTTGTTCAGAAAATGCAAATGTTTAGTATTATGGTTAATAATTTAATATTTATTTTAGAAAATTGTGCATAAAATGTGTTGAGAGACATTTTATTCACATGACTCTTTGAGAAATGAAGGAAAAGATCTACTGATGTGCCACAACTAAACGTTAATTTCAGTTTCACTGCTGTTTCTGAGAAACTAGGTCATCATAGAAGGCTGACACTGCATGTAGACATTCATATTCCAGCCAGAACTTCAGTACAGGTCATCTCAAGAGCTGAACACATCAATCAAGTCACCATGGCTCTCACATCCTGAGTGTAACTCAGCATTCCCCGCTCTCCAATCACATCCTAATTTTTTCTCCACCAGGTTAATGCATCTCATCAGAGGACTTAATGTCCTGTACCAGCCTTTAACAAGCACGGCAGACAGACACACACTTACACATTGGAACGTGTCCCGAAAATGAGTGACCGTGAGAGACAACATATTGCATTTTCAGCCAGTACAGACATCAACACATACAGGACTAAATTAATGTCTAATGTAGCTATAATTACTCTCCACTAAAAGCATTTCATGGAGGCAGACCCCATCAGGTTTCCCTTAATTTCCTGTATTAGCTGCAGTTTGTGTGCACTGGCAACAGATAAATTGGTTTTTCAGCCTGTCTGTGTAAAATCTGTAATTATTTAGAGTCATATGAAATAATCCATTGTACTAATTTGTATAATCTCAAAATTCTATCTATCTATCTATCTATCTATCTATCTATCTATCTGTCTGTCTGTCTGTCTGTCTGTCTGTCTGTCTGTCTGTCTGTCTGTCTGTCTGTCTGTCTGTCTGTCTGTCTGTCTGTCTGTCTGTCTGTCTGTCTGTCTGTCTGTCTGTCTGTCTGTCTGTCTGTCTGTCTGTCTGTCTGTCTGTCTATCTATCTATCTATCTATCTATCTATCTATCTATCTATCTATCTATCTATCTATCTATCTATCTATCTATCTATCTATCTATCTATCTATCTATCTATCTATCTATCACGCGTGTGCATACAAAATAGATTTCTGTTTAAATAGTCAAATATAATTTTGTTTGTCTAAATGCTATACAATGGCTGTATTTTAAGAGAATTTCGTTATGTTTAACAGCTGAAGTTGAACACAAAAGCACCACTGCTAAAAATATCAAAGCTTAAGAATCGCTGACCTCACTAATCGAGAAGTTGGACGGTCAGATGATCGTGAATCATCCCTAGCCAGAACAGATTAGAGAAATCATAGATTAGCTGTTTTTCATCACACAGAGCATTGCAATGCCCGTTTATCAGTGTTGGATGCCCTTTGGTTTGGGAGACGACCAGAGTGCATTAATGAAATGAGTCAGCCCGGTGCTTCAGTGCCAAAGGCGGCCTGTGACACCAAGAGAGAGAGAGAGAGAGCGAGTGTGTGTCTACAATGAGAGTAAACGCTACCAGGCTCTGAGTATGGAACAGTGCTTTAGACAAACATCAGCGTCCCATAAATCCACAACCCTCTCTAAAGGGAGCAGGTTCTGTTGCCTGTTTGGATTTATGACCCAGGCGTGGATGTGGGCTTTATGAGTGTGTGTAAGACATGGAAGATGAACTAGACCTCTTAGATGTTGGTGTGTCGTTTTGTTTCATACACCACAGATCTGATCCCCCCCTCTTCATATCCCAGGGAGAAGAGGGGGTGGATGGATGGATGCAAGGGGCATTTTAAGGGTTTCTATGTACATGCACAGGGCAGATGTCTGCTCAGTGCATGCTGGCAGGTGTGTCAGAGTTTGCATGATAGTTTTCATGCAAAGATAATAAGAGTGGGCTCTAATGGCTACAATGTTTCTCTCCTCTTTTTTTTCTTTTTTCTATTTTGTCTTCTTTGCTGCAACACCATCAGAGGCCAACAACATCCCAGGTGAGTTGATAATGTCTTTAAAGCTGAATTGAAGCGGTCTTTTATAGGTGGTAACAGCATTAATGATGTAGAGTGCATATGTTATTTAAATGTACAGTAATATAAACAGATATTTTCAAACATGCTATTGCTCTTTTTACCATAATGAAAAAATACTTAGTTACCATGAAACCGAAGTCGCGATAGATAAAAACTAAAAAACTAAAATAAAAATGAAATCTACATGAATGAACTGTTCACAATAAAATCTGTAATATGCATTTGGAAAAATAAAATGAGACTTTCATCTCTAAATTAGTCATTAAAATCAATATACTTTGTCACATTTATATAAACGTCACATAAAATGCACAACACTGTAAAATTATTTTTAAAAGTTGTAGACAAAACAAATATTATTGGAATATTTTTTATTCCAATAAAATTTTACCATTTCAGTCTTTCTACATCAAAATTTCAAAATTTCACATTTAATTAAATGTGTTACTTGACATTTCTTTGTAATTGTCTAATTTAGCAGTTTATGAGTATAAATAATTTCTACACCAACGTTTTACTATATTTGACTATAGATGACTATTCATAATATATTTACTTTTTTTCACTTTACAACCAAAAAATTGAGCTGTCACATTAGATAAAACATCAAAATAAATAAAAATAGTTAAACCAATAATTTCCATAAAAATGCAAACACAGGGACTTTTGTAATTGCCACTTTGTGTCAAATTATAAAAACTTTAGGTTACACTTCATTTAAGGTGTCCTTGTTACAGTGTAATTATACATTTAAGTACTGAGTAATATTAATTAACTACACGTACTTACTATATGGTTAGAGTTTGGCTTAGGGTTACTTGCATGTAATTATGCATAATTAATTGTTATTATGATAGTAAATACATGTAACCTGTGTTAACAATGACACCTTAAAATATAAGTGTTACCAAACTTAAAAATAAATAAGAGCCTCATAAACCTTTTCCTTCTGCAAAGATTTAATGTCATTGCATGGTCTGATACATGCCTAAAGATGTTCTTTTCTTTCTGTCACTTTCTCTGTTTCTCAAAGGATTTGCACACATGATGGCGGATCAAGGTATGCCACACCCCTTCACTGGTATTCACTCTGTTGAGATTGATTATGCATGCTTGAATTGCTCTGCACTGAATGAGCTAAACTGTAACTCTGAACCTTGAATGCATAGATGTGAACTGTGCTTTGACCGTTTCTTCATATCTCTCCATGCTTACCTTCTGTGGATACTCCTTTATCTCCCTGTTCGTTTTCATCTCCTTTCTCAAGCCAAGGGCAAAGGTACAGAACCGTTTTCTTCCTCAAGTTGTGCTCTCCTGTGTTTACATTCTTGTTTTTAGTATTCTTTTCTAATAGCTGTTCACCATGGGTGACTGGATCAAGAGTATAATTAAATGAGAGTTAATTGAAGACAAACACACAAAAGGTATTCTAACTGCATTCTTAATGGTCTGAACTGTGGCGTCTGCCTCCCTGGTGGTCTTATACCCAGTAGATATTTGTATCAGCTACTAAAATGCTTAAACGGCACAGAATGACTCAGTCTCATGAGGGTTTATCTAGCTTGAGACCATGAATGACGCTTTATTTGCCATGCAGTGTTTGTTGTGGCTTTGATCTTGCATTGTGGAGTTTTGAGAAATGTGTTTGTGTTCAGCCAGGTGCCACAATGACTTTCTCTGTGTTTTTTTTTTTTTTGAAAGGAGAGAAAGAAAGAACTGTGATATTTCAGTCTGGCAGTACATGTGTGCTGTCATGTCATTTCATTGCAGACTTCTCTAGGGAGGCTTGTAGATGGGGCCCGATTTAGCCTTGAGTTGCTGCTGGGCTGAGCATCCCTGTGGAACGCTGTTGTACCACATGTCATCCCGCCGTCTCACCTGATCCAATATTTCATCATGTCTCCGAGTGGCCAAATAACTTCATTCTTCCATGGACAAGGCCTGGAATTGCCTTGATCATTTGCAGGACCTCAGTGCATCCAAAAAGTTTGGAAACGCCCTAGAAAAATTGGGTTTTGGACAATATTGGCATGAATCCTTTTTAATTTGTGATAATTTTGCACTGATAAGGGACAACACAAACTACGAAAACATATTTTATTACATAAACAGTTTATACATAGAAAAAACTAAAATTTTCGATTCATCAAAATATCCACCATTAGCAGCTATTATAGCTCTGCATAATCTGGGCATCCGAGCTGTCAGTTTATTCAAACATTGACTTAGAATTGGCAATCAATTGTTGAAGCTACAGTATTAAGGTGTGCTGACCCAAAAATCTTTTAAAAACCTGGGCCAAGTTTAAACCAGTAACCAGGTATCACAGCTGGCAAAGCTGGTCTTCAATGATAATGTCAAGTTACTTTAATGTATTTGCACCAAAAAATTTGGATTTATGCTGATATCATCCAAAACCACACTTTGCCAGGGGTGTTTCCAAAGTTTTGGAGGGCAGTGTAGCTGTATTATTTAAAAGTTCTCAGGTATTTAGGTTAATTGCCAAATGGTTCTCTCAGCTTGAACCCCACAATAGAAATTTTGGTGCAGACCTGAGTATATTTATATTTAGTTGGATTTTTTTGTTGGTGCAGCATATGTGAAAACTTGTATGCTTCTTTTTTAGGGATTGATCAGTTGGTAATGGTCAATTCTGAAAGCATAATAAATGCAATAATTTTTTTTCAACTTAAAAAAAAAAAAAATTTTAATACATATATGTAATTTACATAGTTTTTTATCAGTTAAAACAGCATATTTTTCAAGCAGACATAATTATCAAAATGTACTTCCCTAGTATAGTTCTGGTGGACTTCAGAATGATTTGCAGTTGGTTTGAATGTAGTCTAGTCTAATATACCTTCAGGTTAGACGCCATATTGAATTTACACAAATGAAAACAAGACTGTAAGGGACAGCCTTACACATTTTTTTGTAATTGCACACACTGTATAGAGATCCTATCCCATAATTTTCGCAAATTTCAATGCTTTGTGTATTTTTTATTTTAAGACGTGTCATCAGCTGAACAATTGGCATCCAAGATTACATCTCAGAAAATTGTGTATATGTCAATTAGGTAACTGAAGGGAAGAAAAAATTTGTAAAAAAAATTGATGATGCACCTCTTCTCTAAAAAAAGGTATCTGCTGAATGAATTAATGTGAATTGAGACTTGTGGATTCACTTACAAGGAATACACAGTTGATCAATCAAACCATATGTGAAAATACGCAAAGTCATCGGACATTAGAAATGCATAGTACAGTATAAAGGGTGTGGCTTTCTATTGCATGAATGCTGATATGAACTAAAATAAATCCAGACATATGCTGCAATTCCACTTGCCAACCTAGTTTCTTCCCTCAGCCCAATTTAAGTGCTAAGTCAGAGCCCAGTCAGCGAGAACCTGGCAGACCGACAATACCGTATAGCCAGTTAGATGCATTAGCATGTATTTGCCTGCGTTGCATTAAAAGCGTTTGTATTGTAGCGCTGTCTCCAACGCTGTCTGTCTCTCCCGCTACTGCCCTGTGTTAAATCCCTCTGCTAGACGGAGGGACATTATTACAAATCAGCCTGGCTGTACGCCCAAGTTAAGACGACAAGGGCTTCCATTTAGGAATTCATTTGCATCTCCGCCATGCTGAGCGATTCTACGAAATGTTTAATTTATCTGCATTTGTTTCCATCGCTGCATCTCTTCCTTTCACCTGTCATCGCAGCTCGAGTTTGTACAGCACGTAAACCTCTCATTTTTAAACCTTTCCTCAGAAACCTCTTGCAGTTAAACCTTAGGAAGGTTCCTAATTGTTGTGCTTTGTAATATTTGACAGTGTTGTGTCTACAGGACCATAAAGGGAGGAAGTGAGAGGCAGCAGCTGTTTTTGGGTAGCCCAGGGCTTGCCACTCATGTCTGTGTATCTCACGGCTCTCAGACGCCATTCCTCTGCACCCATCTGAAGTCAATCATATCAGTCAGCGCCCTGTTCTCTTCTCTGGCACAGGCATATGTCAGCAAACAACAGAAAGGCACAGGACAATGATGAAGAAGGATCTCTCAGGACTTCCTGTCTCTCATTGTTTTTGATTCTGTCCCCTTTCCTTCCATCTGTTAGTTTATCTGTGATGCAACTTCCTTTTATTTTCCCAGAGAAACCTTTTAGTGCTCAGAGGTTGTGCTTTCATAACTTAGGAGACATAACAGAGTTCTGACTTGTTTTTCTTTGAAGTATCAGCTTTGTCTTGAATGATTTCTAGAAATTGCCACATACGACAATTGTTACAGAACAGTATAGAACTGTAAAATGAATATGGATGGCAAGCTTAGATATTTTGGTCTTAAAATAAATATTTGAGGTAGTATTTTTTTGTATTTAGGAATATTTGACAAAACTTTCAGACATTTATTTTCTTTTTTGAAACTCTAGTGGAGAATTGTGAGATTATTAGAAGTATTTAATGAGTTCATATTAAGTCTGTGATATTGTTGAGATCTTGAGGAGACAGATGTTAGATTACTAGGGTCTTTAAATCTGAAAATCAAGAGACATAAGCAGAAGTCTCCATTTTGCTCAGAGGTTGCTTTTTTCGTAGCTTATTAGACATAATAGAGTTCTCATTTATGACTCATTGAACTATGAGCTTTGTTTCAAATGTCTCTCATTGTTTTGGATGAAAATAAATAGATATAGTTGTGAGACAGATGGTGATAAGGATTGAGGATATTGCTAAATGTAAAATTAAATACAATTTATTGAGGATTGCACTCAAATGATGGTATTGTAATATTTAGTGAGAAATGTTTGAGTTCTTATTGAAACAAATTTGAACAATTTTTTAGTTTCTACGGCTCTAACGGAGACAAATGTGAGATTACTTGGGCCTTTTGTTTTCAGGAGAAAAATCTGAAAAACAGGACACTGTACAGAGTAAAAAATGGTGTAGGATTTACTTTGAAACAATTTGCTATTAAATTTCGCACAATTACTAAAACAACAAGTAACATTGGATTAACCATGAAGATGGACTGAAATGGTACTTTCCTGTAAAACGAGCTCTGATAATCTGTTTTATTTACAATTTTTTTTTTTTTTTACAGTGTAGCAGAAATTTGTTCTCCATTGAGCAACAATTAAGATAATTTGTGATTTTACTTTCTTGGTCATGCTTTTGTGTCTTTGCGTTGTCTGAGCTGTACAGGCATTCATTTGCAAGTAAATGGAGATTCTAATTGATATTTTTAGTTTTTTTTGTCATAATAGCTCTGACGCAATGTAGTATCTCTCACCTGTTCCTCTTTATCATCTTAAATCATTTGCAAAATATATTCATTTTAGTCAATTAAATCAGTACAAGTCTGCAAATATTGTCTGCTTCGCACAGCGGTTAGATAGGTTACTGTGGCTCTGGTTCAGACCACCCGGAGATTTCGTAAGGCATTCTGCTAGTGTGCGAGTCTTTGATAGATATTAGTTGGTACAGGAGACAGTAAATGAGTTGACCTTTTCGGACGGCAGTGGAGAGTCTGAGCTTTGTTACAGGACAGAAGGGAGTAGAAACACTGCAGCTCACGCTATGCTGATGAACTCGCATGCAAGGTAATGAATTGCAGTGCCATTATGCAAATACTATGCTAATTATCTAATCAGATTTGATTCCATTAAGGATGTTCCCAGCTTCCTAACCTTGAGAAGAGAGGGACTGATCAGCGCACTCTTTCTAAATTTGTTTCTTTTCTTTTCCAGACATTTTCTTATTTTTTGAATCGTTTGTTTTTCTTGCCTGTTTTGTTTTCAAGAATTTTTCTTGTTCTTTTCAATGATTTTATTTCCCCCCCAAAAAGACTTTTCAAACCTTGCTTTTTCTTACGTTTTATTTTCCTTTTGCTTTTTCTTTTTCTTTTTCCTTTTCTTTTTCTTTTTCTTTTTCTATTCTATTCTATTCTATTCTATTCTATTCTATTCTATTCTATTCTATTCTATTCTATTCCTTTTATTTTTCTTGAAATTTATATTCCTCTTTATCCCTTTTTCTTACCCATTATTTTTTCTTTCTAATTCTTTTTTTGTTTTAATATTTTTTTATTTTTCCTTTCTTTCTGACATTTTCATACTACTTTTAAGTTTTTTTACATTTCTATTTCAAACTGAATTGAACCTTTCCTTTCCTTTCCTTTCCTTTCCTTTCCTTTCCTTTCCTTTCCTTTCCTTTCCTTTCCTTTCCTTTCCTTTCCTTTCCTTTCCTTTCCAAACCAAACCAAACCAAACCAAACCAAACCAAACCAACCCAACACCTCTAACTGCTTAAAGGTTTAGAAATTTGAAAAAAAAAAGAGTCCTGTTGTGATTTTTCATATTTACATCTTATTTGCTGCAGTACAAAAGGCTTTACCACCCTGTTCCTCTTAGTGGGGTATTTTTTATGGCACAGAACAGCGTTAGTTATCTGTTACCGCACATCTGAAGGCAGGTCTCCCTGACAGTGAGGTGACACATGGTGTGTGTGTGTGTATGTGAGAGCCAGATAATGAAATCTTTATCACATGTTTGGGAGGCCTGTAATTCCATTTGCTCTACTAATCCCTCGGTCACTCTGTCTCTCTGTCACTCACTGAACAAACCTGTCTAACCAGAAATACCCTTCCATTCATCTACAGTTTACACTCTTTTTAATGGCATAAATGTGATGAGCCTAAATAAGCTTACTTTTAAAATAGGCCATGATTACTTTCTTAATCAAAGCAGGCTACAAATGTTGTCTCTAAGCAAATACAGAATGTGTTTTTTGGAGGAGATATGAAGCATGAGAACCCTTTTCAGTAAGAATATGTTAGGAAATATGCCGGTTTGATGTTACTTGCAGAGTCGTGTTTTGTCTTTCATGTTGTCCGTAATTTATATAGTTTTTAAAAAAAATGTCATGCACTGAAGACTCCTCAGGCCTCATCAGTGCAGGAAGAGCTCTTAGGAAAGCCTGACTGAGCCACCTTGCCGGCTGTCTGCTGATCAGAGCACGATGGCCTCTCTTGTGTAATCAGGACCAGCCACACAGGGCGTCCTTTAACAAAATAGCCTCATCACCTCCCCCTCCGTGATCTCCCCCCTCTCCATGCGCTGTAACCGAGACAACAGAACTCCTCACCGCCCCCCTCCCCACGGCCCTCTATTTCCAAATCCCAAAGGCTCTTTTCAGCATAACACTGAAAAGAACATCAATCACACCTGATACGCACACATGTACACACAAACAAACAAAAAAATGAAGCTTTATTCTGCCACCCCCCGGTCCACCCATCTGAATGCAGTTATGCCCATAATTGCCTCCAATTTCCCTTAGTCACACCTGACATATTAAGCTACTGTACACAACGATTTCCTTTTTGGTCTCCAGAGGGAACAAGTGCCATTTGATTATGGCTAAATGTGATTATTGTCCTCCCGTTCCAACTGGCTTGTGGCGGTCTTTTGTCCCTGACAAAACAAGAGAACAAGGCGACCACTCTGATAGTGACGGACCAGCCCGGATGTTGCCCGGTGAACAAAAAGTGGTTAATTATTTGTAGAAATAGGCATTCATGTAACAATGAAATGAACAAAAAGAAAGAAATCAGATGCATGGAAAACTGTTTTTGCAGAAATAGGGTTTTGTAGAATAGGGTTTTACATGCTTCTTTTTTTCATACTAATTTTGTTGTAATTATATAATCATCTGTTAATAATAGTGAGTAATTATTATTATGAAAGGTTTCATTATTACTTATTGTTTTGAAATTAACAAAACAAAGAAAAGAAAAGAAAAAGAAATGCTGTGCAAACGTTGTATGGCTTATAGCTGAATTATTATTATTATTATTATTATTTTTTTTTTTTGCATGTCTGTAGACTGACTGATGAATGCAAGATATTTTTGGCCAGCCTCATCAGACATTCAGAAGTAGGAGGCACATTTGCAAAAAGGACTGCTTATTTAAAACCACTTCAATTAGTAAGATTTAACCTCTCTGTTCTGGTGAGAGGAGGGTATACGACTGTTTAGTGTGGTATCTCTTCTTTTACCTCTCATTCTTTTTTGAGACATCTCAATCACTTGGTTACATCTTTTTGAAAATGTTCTGTTTCCAACAGTAATAAGAATTTTTTTCACATTCAGAGTGAATAGCATCGGTCTGTTATTTGTCATTTGAAAATGTCATGTTTCAGTAATGGAAATTGATTCAGAAATGACACAACTTGTCTTTATGACACTGGCAAAAATAAGACTGGGCCAGACCTAATGGAGTTCTCCAGTTTTTATAACGCAAAACTATGGAGAGAATATAACCTTATTTACTTTACACATAAGCATATACTGTCATGGCCAAAAATATCGGCACCCTTGGTAAATATGATCAAAGAAGGCTCTGAAAATTAATCTGCATTGTTAATCCTTTTGATCCTTTATTTCAATTTACAAAACTCTAACCTTTCATTGGATAATAAGAATTTAAAATGGGGGGAAATATCATTGTGAAATAAATGTTTTTCTCTAATACACATTGGCCACAATTAATTAACCCTTTTATTCAATACTTTTTGAAACCTCCATTTGCCAGTTTAACGGCTCTAAATTTTCTCCTATAATGCCTTATGAGGTTAGAGAACACCTGACAAGAGATCAGAGACCATTCCTTCATCCAGAATCACTCCAGACCCTTTAGATTCCCAGCTCCGTGTTGTTGCTTCTTCTCTTCAGTTCACCCCACTCATTTTCTACAGGGTTCAGGTAAGAGGATTGGAATGGCCATAGGAGAAGCTTGGGTTTGTGTTCAGTGACCCATTTTTGTGTTGTTTTTAAGGTTTGTTTGTTTGATAGATATTTGATAGAATCCATGATGCCATGTGTCTAAACAAGATGTCCAGGACCTCCAGCAGAAATATAGGCCCACAACATAAAAAATACAGCAATATATTTCATTGTACACATGGGGTACTTTTTATACCTGTGTTCACCAAACCCATCTTGAGTGTTTGCTGCTAAAAAGCTCATTTTTTAGTTTCATCTGACCATAGAAGCCAGTCCCATTTGAAGTTCCAGTCATGTCTGATAACTGAATATGCTGGAGTTTGTTTTTGGATGAGCTAGGAGAATTTTTCTTGAAACCCTCCCAAACATGTGATGATGTAGGTGCTGTTTGACAATTTTTTTTTTAAAGGTTTTCTTACCCCTATTTTCTGCAATTCTCCAGCTGTGGTCCTTGGAGAGTCTTTGGCCACTCAAACTCTCATTCTCACCGTGCATTAGGACAATATAGATACACGTCCTCTTCCAGGCAGTTTCGTAACATTTTATGTTGATTGGAAATTCTTAATTATTGCCCTGATGCTAGAAATGGGGATTTTCACTGCTCTAGCTCTTTTCTTAAAGCCACTTCACTCATTTGTGAAGCTCAATTATCTTTTGCTGTACATCAGAAATATATTCTTTGGTTTTTCTCATTGTGATCGATCATTAAGGGAATTTGGGCTTTTATTTTCCCTCCTATTTATATTGCTGTGAAAAAGGAAGCATGGCTGGATAATTTCATGTTCATAATCACCCTGGAGTGCTCAAAATTGTGAATATGAATGGGAATATACTTCAGAGATATTTTACTCAAAATAATTTCTAGGGGTGCCAATATTTGTGTCCAACGTGTATTTGAGAAAAACATTTATTTCATAATGATATTGCCCCCCATTTTAAATTCTTATTATCCAATGAAAGGTTAGATATTTGTGAATTCTTTAAATAAAAGCTCAAAGTGATTAACAATGCAGATTAATTTTCACAGCCTTCTTTGATCATATTTACCAAGGGTGCAGATATTTTTGGCCATGACTATACATGTTTTCAGCATGTTTTTGTCAATTTTTATATGAAATTAAATGCATACATTTTGATTGAATATTAAACATTCTAAATGTTTTGCTGGCTGCAAGGCAAAAAAAGGCTCAAGTAGACCAGAAACATTTTTATACATTAATTTTTGGTGATTTCTCCATTGCAAGGGTGAAGACAATATTTATTTTTAAATAACCATGATAAAGCATGTGTGTTTGTGGTAATGAGAGTTTATATAGGAGTCTCCGAGTGTAGATGTCTGGTTTTGCACACAGGTCATACAGTGCCAAGCAGTAATTACGTTGTTAGAAGTGGGCAGATGTGAACATCTGGTGTCCAGCAATGCACCTATTGACCTATTGTACTTGGAGACAGCAAATGGCTTTCATTCCCACAATCACTCTTTAATTGTGACAAGCATGAAACAAGCATATTTAGCACTATTAACCATCATTGATTGAGAGTTATTTGAGACCAGACTTGTCTGTGCAGGCTTGCAGTAGTCTTTTGTTAATGCTGGACACAGCAATCATCTTTATTTACTGTTTATTAAGAGGATTACTGATATAAATATGGAAAATAGCTAATAGGATACTATTATAGGAATAATTCACCCAGAAATGAAAATTTGCTGAATTTGTAACCAATCTCAGGCCATCCAAGATGTAGATGACTTTGTTCTTTATTAAAACAGATTTGGAGAAATTTCTTCAAATCTGTTGTGATAAAGAAACAAACATATCTACATCTCAATGGCCTTGATTAAATGATGGATGAGTAAATGTTCATTTTTGGATGAACTATTTCTTAATTTCGATTTTAGAAATAGTTTCTAGTAGTTTGGTTTTCATCTCTATTTAGGGATGCAAAGTTTTGTTAGATATAAAAGACTAAAAAATATCTCTTTTCCAAAGCATAGTGAGCTGCATATGGAGGAACTAGTTAAGAAAAGTGGTGTCTCAAGGCTGTACCTCATTTTGGCCAAATTTGAAGACGCCATTGAAGGTTTTGGAACAGATTCATCATGTTAATTGAGATAGTTGGCAACGTTTCCAATGTTTTTAGTATTATGGTTCAGTAAAGTTTGTGTATTAGGGTGATGAAATTTAGACAGTGTTTACAGCTCAGAAGTTAAAATGCTAAATGTACCGAAAAACTATATTTCTGAATATTTCTGTTTTTGTTGTTGTGTGTGTATATAAATGTATGTGTGTATGTGTATATATATATATATATATATATATATATATATGCATGTGTGTGTGTGTATATATATATATATATATATATATATATATATATATATATATATATTTATATATATAACAGACGTCCATGTTATGTTAGATAAGATAAGTAAATGGGTGCATGTAGATATGTGTGAGACAACCTACACCTGCTAGAAATCGATACCCCTCTCAAGCGGAGCCTGGGTACCATGGTAACCCCTCTCAAGCTGTTTGTTTGGGATGGTGTGTTAGCATGGTGCCTTGCCTGGTTTTCCCTAGTCTTGGCTAAATCTAACTAAAGCGGACACTTTGGTGCATAATTGTGCATCAATGGAAATCTTAGAGTAGCTCATGCAGCTCCTAATGCTAATTTTCTTTCCTGTTATAATCCACATGCGGGATTAAACAGTGCATCACAGTACTGACTCACACTTTCATAATATCAACCTTCGTAATGAAGACTTACAAGTAGGCATTTCTCACAGTCTGTGGACATGCTTAAGGGCTGAGAAAAGCTTTGAGAATTATGCTGCATTCCGTTAAACGTCAAACGTCCTGTTTGTGAAAGTGCCACTTGATGTTGGACTTGGATACGGGTGTGGTTTTCTCATTCATACTTTATCTGTATAATTTAGAAAATATAAAGTGAGCTATTACAGACAAAAAGTGTTTTCTTAAAATGTGTCTTTTTCTAAAAAATAAAATGAAATGACACAAACTACTTTCTACATAGCAAAACACCTTATGATGATAACTGCTGGAGGAATCTCTGGGTGGATGGCAGATTCTGGCCCACTTTTTACCCGAGCTTGGCTAACCTGTCGTGTGTGTGTGTATGTGCTGAACACCGTTTGAATTGTGTGCGTTGTGAAATATGCATGAGATATGCCTGGGCAAAGGGCCATGAGGAAGCAGGTCAGCCCTGGGCTGGACTTGAGAACCTGTTAAGTGTGTATACACACACACACACACACAAACTGGACTTCACTGAGCACATGCTCAACAGCAGGTTGTGCATTCACTAAAAAAAAAAGTAGAGAATAAGGCTTGTTTTGTGTATCTGCACAGGTTTTAATTTTTAATTTTAATTTTGACAGTGGATGCACAATACTTTACTGGTTAATATATTTTTATATTGCTTATATCTAACATATAATATACACTGTACAAAAGATTTTTCAAAGCTGTAAAAAAAAACAACAACACTGGAGTACATTTTACAAGAAATAAAAAAAGTTAACTTATTTCAATGTCATTCACCATTTCTTTGTATTTGTTTGTTACATTTGAGTGAAAATAGTTTTAAAAATTGTTTTAGTTTTATAATTTATTAAATAGTTTTAAATTGATTAAAAATAAACATTACTATTAATATTATATTAAATTCATGCAGGTTTGGAACAACTTTAGGAACAAGCAAATGATGACAAATAAAATTTTTTTTGGTGAAATTAAATGTAAAATGTTGCAAATTTCAAAGATAAGAATTTGTTTTCATGGTTGAATTATAATATTGTGGTTTTCCTGTGGCCTTTTAAAATGATTGATTTTAGTTTGTAGTGTTGTATTTTTTTTGCTGATCTGACAACTAAACATTTTAATCACACTTTCTCTCCTTAAGTTAATGCCTGGCATCACCGTAGTGTTTCTGAGACAGGATCCTGTCCTTGTTGTTGACACTCTGACCTGTGCTTTTGGTTAAACGCTGCACATCTATTCTTTCCTGCTCTTCTCTTTCCTAGAACACACACACACCGAAAGTAACTGGTGACAGTGTCGTGCCCGTGTTTGGTGTGAGTAACCCCCCCTCAGTGCTTTGGAAGCCTGAGATTGTCACCTGATCTGGCCTTGCTGTGAAAGGATAGAGTTTGTGACCTCAAGCTTGATGGGATGCCCTGCCAACAAGAGCCAGGCAAAACAATGATGAAGGATGATTGTCTGTTTTAAAGAAAGCAATATTTCATCCGAGGGCAATTTCGGTGTCCCTATAAGTGCACAATTCAGATCTTAAATGTTTTATAATGTAAGTCACTGTAAGATCAAGTTGTCGTCTGCTGATGTTTCACAAGACATTTGGTACGTTTTTGTACAAATGTTACTGGAAGCTGATGGCAAGGAAAAAAAATTGAATGTTGTTCCTTTAATAGTGTTTGATACTCCACTCGTACTGCGTCTTGTTAAACACGCTATGGGAAAAAGCCTCCATCTGCAAACGGTTCAGTTGATTTGGAAGATCTAGAGCCGAAGTAGACCTTTTCGCCTCCAAACACAACTCGCACTGCCCAACTTATTATTCGAAGGTCAAGGACGCGTTGGCCCACGACTGGCCCAACCTCCTCCTTTATGCATTCCCTCCGATCGCCCTGATTCCACAGGTCATCAGGCGGATCAGGGAACAAGGACACAAGGTCTTATTGGTGGCTCCTCTATGGGAAAACCAACCTTGGTTGTCGGAGATGACTCAGCTGCTGACTGCAGCCCCCTGGCCCGTACCCCTGAGACGAGAGCTCCTCTCTCAGGCGAACGGTACAATATGGCCCGAACTGTGGGCCCTTCACCTTTGGCCGCTCAACGGGAGCCTACCAGCCTCCCAGAGCGAGTGCTAAACACCATTTCTGAGGCTAGAGCCCCGTCTACGAGATACCTCTATGCCCTTAAGTGGGCGGTTTTCTCCGCTTGGTGCCTGGGCCGTGGTGAAAACCCTTCTACCTCTGAGTTAGCGGTGATTCTGTCCTTCCTGCAGGAGCTGCTGGATAAAGGACGTTCTCCCTCTACACTTAAGGTGTTCGTAGCAGCTATAGCGGCCTTTCACGCCCTATAGCAGGCCGATCAGTGGGCAGAGACAATACAATTGTCCACTTTCTGAGGGGAGCTAAGCGGCTGAATCCGCCTCGGCCCCTTACCGTCCCTACATGGGACCTACCCACTGTACTGAGGTGCCCTGAAAGGTCCTCCTTTCGAGCCTCTACAGTCTACGAACCTTCGGTCACTGTCGCTGAAGACTGCTCTGCTATTAGCACTAGCGTCGGTTAAGCGAGTAGGGGACCCAACAGGCACTCTCTATTAGCCCTGCCTGCTTGGAATTTGGGCCCAACGACTCCAAGGTCGTCCTGAAACCAAGGCATAGATACGTACCTAAGGTACTTTCGACTCCGTTCAGAGCCCAGGTCATTACACTCTCCGTGCTTCCTCCCTCTGAGGAGGACCGGGAGGTGTCCTTGTTATGTCCTGTCAGAGCTTTGAGGATCTACTTTGAGCGTTCCGCTTCCTTTAGGCATACGGAACAGCTCTTTGTTAGCTTCGGTAACTGCGCCGAAGGGCTTCCGGTCACGAAGCAAAGACTCTCTAAGTGGATAGTGGATGCTGTTAAGCTGGCATATTCTTCCTTGGGCCTACAATGCCCCATTGGAGTACGAGCCCATTCGACTAGAGGCATCGCCTCGTCATGGGCTTGGTCTAGCGGTGTGTCCATTACAGAGATTTGTGTACCGGCCTTACAGGCCAGGGTCCTCTCTGCTTAGATGAGCGTAGATTATACGCTGTGGGAATACTCCTGACAGAGAATCCTTGACCGCGAGGCTCTCAAGCTCTCTGGTGGGGTCCTTGCATACTTCGGTCCTAGTAGTACCTAGTATATAAGAGTTTCATGGAACGATCAATCAGGCCGAGTATGACCTCGATGAGTTTAGCTCGTTTAGCCTGGAGTACACTGTTGCACTATATATAGGCAGATAACCCCACCCATTCTGGCGGGATCTGGCAGGCTTCGTCGCCATAGGCTCGTGCAGCTCTGTTGCCGACCCATTGGTTCGTTTTACACACACTGCATGAACCAATAGCCGTGCAGTTTCACTGCGTGATTGAATAATACTTCAGTTCAGGAGAAAAAGGCTTTTTCCCATAGCGTCTTTAACAAGACGCAGTACTCGTTCCGTATCTCAGGGAACCGAGGTCACGACAGTAACCGAGTACGCTTCAGTGAATCAGTTGAGAAATCCCATTGGCCCAAAAGACAGCTTTACCTCAGGCAAAGTCAATAGCAGAGGGCAAAACATAATTTATCTGGTGCATGCATCTGTTGTGTTTAGAAAACATAGGGGCCAGACACCAGGAGATCTACTAGAATACTGATGAACAGTCTGTAAGCCTCAATTATTAAAAGCTTAATTTTTATGCATCTTAATAGAAAGACTGTTTTCTGTTTTAATATTTTTTAAATTAAAATGGAATTTAATTGATTCCTGTGATGGCAGAGATTATTTGGTGTTTAAGTAACTCACACTAACTCACTCACACACACACACACACACACACACACAAAAAAGACTGGACCAAGACTGGACTCGAGTTGGTTTCATACGGCTTACTTTATCAGATAATATTTGTTTAAAAATTGACACTTCAAGCTTTCTATAGATATATTTCTCATGTCTGTGTGTCAAGTATCCCCTGAGTTTTCGTTCATTTTTGTGGCACATTTCATAAAGAAGTTCACAGAGACCGAGACGGCAGAAAGTGCACCCTGTTTGTTTTCTTTATTTTACAAAAGCACAATGTTTTGTTCATGTGAATTTATACAAATTAAAGCAGACCTTTTACAGTTTCAAATGATGTATTACTCTTATCTGTTTGATGATGTTGACAAAAAAAATTACAGCGTTTTCACTGTTATCAGGAAAAATATGCAAGCGATTGTTCAAGGTACTATTTTCATACTTATATAATTTTAAAGTCAATATTAATTACTGAAAGAACTATGAGTTTCATTCTGTAGTGTATTTGTTTAGGTTTGACTAATTGAAAAGTAAAATAAACTTGAAGTAAAGAAATGAGTAATCTGATAACTTTTTAAATGCAGTAATCAGTAATGTAATCAAATTGCAATTTTAAAGTAGTAATTAGTCATTTGTAGCGGATTACTTTTTTGGAGAAATTTACTAGGGCTGTCCAATTAATCAAAAAACAGTTTCCATTTCGATTTTGGCCTCCAACGATTATGAAAATACAATAATCGAGATAAAACGATTATTGCACTCCATTCCGCCCCCTTTCCAGCGCTGTGCTTGCTCCTCCTTAAAAGCCCAGTTTCACGTGTAAATCAGTAAAATCATGTAACATGGCTTTTGCGAAATGGGACGTGCTTGATTTAATGAAGTATATTTGATTTATTTATATTTTTAAAAGCGTGAAAGAGAACTTGCGCTGCTCCTCAGGAAGATAACGTTATATGCGCTCAGAGACGGAGCAGAACACGGACATGTAAAGTCATCTTTTAGCTCAAGGTGTGCACCTAAATGGTCAAGTACATACAAAAATGTGTTAAAATGCCGCGCTTAGTGATTGTTCATGTATACCTTCATCGGTCATGTAATAAATGAACGTAAAGAGTTGAGAATGAAAATATGCGAGTAACAGTAATTGGATCCGTGCGGCTCTTAAAATGACAGTGGGCTATATTCATGCTGTGACTGTGTGCTTAATAGTAATCAAACAACAAAAGACAAACTGCTCTTGAGTGAAGGACCTTTGTAGCTTTAATAAGAATCAAAGAAATTGTAATTCTTACAGTGAAGACTATTCTGTTTATTTTACATTTGATTATTCATTTCTGTAATAGGCTGTTAACTGCTTGAGATTTGCATAAAAAAGCATTAAAGCAGCTCATTTGTATCTTTTTATTTTATTGCATTTGTTCTTTGCTTTTTTATTACTGACAGTTTAATTATTTTCAATAATTTTGAGCTCTGTTTGTTTGTTTATTTGTTACTTATAGGCTAGTTACCTAATTCTCTGTAGAGACCAGTGAAATTTCACAATTCTCAATACCACAGCAATGTAGATGTCATATATTTGATATGTATCTTTAAATAAATCACTCATATAAAGTTTTGGTCGTATTGCCCCCTCATAATTATGTTAAATAACCATGATTAGAATATTGACCAAAATAATTGTGATTATTATTGGTAATATATATATATATATATATATATATATATATATATATATATATATATATATTTATTTTTGGTCAATATTGTAAATATTAATATTTATTGAATGTGTCATATGTGGATCAACTTACTTTGTTGTGTATTTTCAATATGAAAAAATAACTTTTATATTGATTCAATGGATTTAGTGCATTTTGAAGAAAAAGAAAATAAAAAAACGTCATGGATTTATTGCATTTTGGGGGGGGGGAAAAGATGAGTTTTTATAATAAATATTTGAAAATCAAAATCTGGATTTGAATTTTTATAACCTAAAGATGTTATGTGAAAGTTTGAAACAGAAAATAATGGTTTTCATCTTGCCACTTTCTTGGTAAAGAAAACACATTTTTACTCAAATTAATCAAAATGGATTGATAGCGTTTTGGAACCAAACTCTTCATATATACATATATCTGACATTTTTGTCAAAATTTAGTTATTCGCATATTCTTATTCTGTGAGAATTTATTTACATTATGTGATAGATTTTTTAATGTTGTGTACATTTTGGGACTTTTTATTTAAAAAACAATAAGGTTTTATCTACACAGTCGAATGGAATGCAAAAACTGAAGCTCAATATTGAAAAACTACTCTGAATGCAGATAGAACCTTATAATTCCAAGAGGATGAGATATACAGTATATACAAACACACAATACAAACACACGAGAGAGATATATACAAACACACATTGTTTTGTTTTAGTTTTAGTTTTTTTATAACCTGAATCATTTATAGTAATATCAGGAGTGTTTATTGAGAAAGTAGAAAGGGTCCCTTTTGAGATCATGGTGATTTTATTGAAACAATTGGCTAGTTAAAAAGCTATTATCAGCATTAGCACAAGCGTTTTTATTTTTAGCTACAAATTATGCCACTGTTTCCGGTGTGAAATCCAAATGACACAAGCACCGCCATTCCTTTGAGGAGGCTGTTAATGTTTTAAGGTCTTTAGATCCGCCATCACACCATCACAAAAGCATAGGGAGAAAAAGCGCTTTCTTTTTTTAATAAGCACCATGGGTCTTCGTCTCTCAGAAAGCTTGATTTAGGAAATGAAAGACTTCAAAGGCAGTGTTGTGCCCTTTCATGTTCCAGATTAAACAGGGTACGCTCAGCCAGAGTGGGTTCGCTCCACACGTGGGGAAATCCGTGCTGATATGATACGTGCGTATACGCTTATAGGTGTTCCTCCGCATGACTGTTGGGTTTCATGTGCAGATCCACACACGAGACGCTTGTAATGTGATTGGCTTTGAATAGAAAAAGAGAAAGTGACACATCAGATTATGACATTCTGTCTGCTGTATTAATACTTTTCTTGTAGTATGCTGGTTTCTGCGTGGATTGATTTTGTGTGTATTAAAAAAAATGTGTACATACTAGACACATCAGACCTGACACAAACATACACACATTTACATGGACACATCTTTGGTCTGGCCTGTTGGGAATAGCTGGCAGTTTCATGCTGAAGGTGTGGACTTACAGTCAAGAGGTCACTGCTTTGATTACCATTTCCCCTGTCACTTTTCCCCCATCTAAGCGTAGTGAGAGTGATGGGTAACATAGCTGAGAGCGAGATAACCAGACATTCATGCTTCTGGGCTAATCACAAGCTGTTGTTTGGATGTCATCATGTGCTCATGTGTCAAGTTTGCTGCCAGGGTTTTGCAAGTCTTGCTCGTAAGTGCCAGAAGCATTAAGCTAGATGAGGACTTCCTCTGTTTACACCCACTGGCATCCGACATGGCTTATGAATTTAACATAGCCGACCTTTGGTATGAGAGTGTTTGCTATTTTGGGTAAGTTGACTGTATTGAATAAAATATTCAGCAATTTTAGTTCAGCTCTACTGCAAGAGCAGCTGTTTACCAGAAATCTCTTCTGATGGCAGAATAGTTTTATTAGTTTACTGCCTCAGTTAAAGGAAATAACTGATCTATTCAGATGTATTTTGTTCACTTTTCTATTTGGTGATTGGATTACAGCCCATTTTACTTTTATAATGTGTCATTTCCAGGTGAAACAGAATATTCAGTGAGAAAAAATGTAGGATGGGACTCGAGTGTCTTTATCAGGAGTTGTGAAAAGTGGATGTTTTGTACTAGATTGAATCTAGTATGAATGCTGGTTTGGACTTGAATTAATTCTAGGACTTGAATACTATTTTGCAGTCATTTGTGCAGGACTTCTGTGCTATGTTTGTGTGGAGACCGAAGGACAAGATCAACCTAATTTTTTTTCAAATCTATTGTTATCTGCTGTTATTGTAGTAGTCTTTGGCATGAAACAGAAGTGGTGATTGTGATGTATATCTGTGTGAAATGGCTTGTCAAACGAGGAAAAATGTAGGATGAGACTTGCTGGGATCTCAAGTGATTGACAGGGTGCTGGAGAGGATGGATTATTGCCCAGCCCTCGCACCGTCACACACGTCATCATAAAAGAATAAAATAATTTTGTTGTCATGTTTTTGATTAAAGATTACAAAGGCACATGATTTTTTTAGAGCAAATGATGATGGTTATAATCATTTACTGTATAATAAACACTGCAATATTCCATTTTAAAAACAGAACTGTCAATTTTGAATTCATGGTGACTTCAGCTATTGGCAAGATTTTCGAAAGGTGACATTAACTACAGCAGCAGTCATTTTGGTGATCAAAGTTGTTGCATTTGGATGGAAGACAAACTTTTTGTTGTTATACTGCACACTTATGTATCAATTATGATAAAACCAGGAATATGTACTGAGAAGGTATCGGGGATTCATTTAGATTTTTTTTGTTGACTTTAAGCTACCAGAGCTGAAAAGGAATCCCTTTTAACAGGAAACTATTAAATTTAATTAAACTATTAAATTTTAAACTTAAACTTAATTGGTTCAGTTGTTTCCTGATATGCTGATCCAATTGAGAGGCTAAAAACTTGTTTTCAGATTTGGCAAGAATTAAAAATCCTCCTAGGTAAGGCTTATCATAGTTAAGATTTTCTGCTATAGTGCATGGCGTTTAATTCAGCCTGCAGGCTTGTTTTCTAAAGAAAGAATCCTTGTAAGTTTGATTTCTGGCACATTAGCGATAGCTGAAGCTGACATTGTGGTGTTGCACTTACAGCAGTTTGTTACACACTAGTGTCAGTGAATAATGAGAGCTTGTGGAACATTTTGAAGCTTAAAATAATGAATACTCCAGAGGTGTTATTTTCACATTCATCCAACATTTGGTGAGTTTAAGGTGTCATTTGTCATGTCTGCAAATGACAGAGAGTGCAGAGGGGCAGAGGCATGACAAATAATCCACCCATGTATTAAAGCCACTTTTTTTCTCTAGACATTTTGGTTAAAAGAGGAAAGTGTAGGAAGATTTAACAGGAAGAGGCAGGAGCACTGAAATTTGGTCAGATATATGTATATGGTTATGACACATGATTGCAGTGGAGCTGATATTACACAATTCTGCTATTGCTATTGTGGAAATCCCAGACAAGGGATCTGGGATTCACATCAGTTTCATAACTTGAAATAAATTTATTAATCAAGCCGAAAGTGTCCCAAATGGACATTTGCATCAGAAAGAGGGGTGTTGAGAAATATCAAAGAATGATTGAAGTTCTTGGGACACTTCAGCTAAAATAATTACTTAATGTAAATAAATATTGAATAACAGTACTATAGAGTGTATCTACATAGGCGCTGAGCTGTTAGCACCACAAGCTCTGATGTCCCACTGGATGATTCAAGGCTTGGTTAGCTATGCCAAAGTGTTTATTCTTCCTCTTTTTTTATTTTTAGCAGCCAGCTAATATTAACAGTTTTGTCAACTCTACTGCGCCTGTGGCAAAAGCGCTTAAGTGTATCTTTTGCAATTTAAGTGACCTGCTTTCCGGCTTCGACTTTTCCCATTACTGGGAGTGACATTTCATTTAGGGCCCATCATTCATCTTTCTTGCGCCTGGGCCTGGGCCATGAGCATCTGTGCCCTTTCTCTCTTGCAGCTGAATCTATTTTTACTTTTCTATTTTTTTTTTTTAAAGGTAGAGACTAGCTCCTCTTTGCGCAGTTCTGTAAAACATAAAAATACAAAACTTATCAAAACATTTCAGCTAGTTTAAATGCATACATATTTTGTCTGTGATCATATGTCAGGTAGAAAATGTTATAAAATATTGGGAAAAATTAAAATGGCATATATTCGTGTACTCACTTTGTGCAGTTTTGTAAAATTAAAAAAAAATAATACTTATGCATTTTGCCTGTAGTCATCACTATGCCAGTTTATAAATGTTATAACATAGCTAAAGAATAAATTGCAGATTTTAAGATGACAAATACACTGTATTCCTAAAAATTAAAGAAACATGCTCTTCTGTTTTGTAGAGAAAACCTACATAATTTTGTCATTAATGTTTTGGTTCCAGTGCAATAGAACTTGTGGGCAGTCTTGATCAGAAGTAAACTAAAAAGGGGAATTTGATGACGCAGGAAGAGTCACTGTGGTTTGCTTGTGAAAGAACCAGAAAGATGGTAGATATGCCTCTTGGGGAGTAAATCAGCGGAAAATGAACAGCACCGGCTGCCTCCTACGCACACTTAGCTCCGTGTTATTGTACAGATTTTTATGCATTTTATTTGTTTAGCTATTTTTACTAATTGATCAGAGGGAGCGTTATCAAAATGACATTAGCTCCTGGGGTTTGGATTGTATGCAAAGAGATTTATATTTTTCTGACAGGTCTGTCTTTTTTTGCCTAAATGCACTTACTTTTAGTAAATAGTCTTAGCGTATTTTTAAGATTAATCTATGTAAAAATCTACTGCATGTAAAAATGTAAAAATTTGTGTAAATTTTGTGCCAACAGAACTGAATTTATTTGCAAAATGTCCCCTTTTATTAACCTTGTTTTAAATTTTCAGGATTATGTACTTGTTTTCTATAAGAAATGCAGATAGATTGTAGTCCTTTTTGAAGAAAAATAAAAACACACACATACAATACATTAATCCTGTTACAATCTGATTATTTTTCAGCACTATTTACTTTGATATATATGGTTTTATGGTAAGCTAATTTTAATATTTTATAAGGTTGTGACTGGGACTCCCACACTTCAACACTTCCACTGAGCGTATGCTCCGTTATTGCCTTTATGAAAGTGACCTCATTATTACAGGAAAATGATCAAGATAGCAGAATGGCCTATATGGATTTTGAAACCAGTGAAGGTGATGTATCTGATTGCATGTTATGCAAGGTGAGAATATGAGTGCCCCTTTTATTTTAATCAGCACCAATTATTCCTTGTAATAATTTTCATCATAGTTTAATTATGGAAACGTTTCTTTCTGTTATCGGATAGTGAGCTTTTCATATGTAGGATCCCTTACTGGCTGGTGCTTGGATTATATTGGAAGAGATAAACATACAGTGCATAATGGGTTGTAGTTCCATTCCAGCAAGACAAAAACTACCTGTTGTTCTGTCTGAGGACAGCACAAGTGGGTAAGCATGTGTGAATGTGTTTGATTCCCATATTTGCCTTCTCATAGAGCGTCCTTGCTATGTTCTTTCAACTGGAAGTCGTATCTGATTGAGTCAGAGACTGCAGGGTGCAGTGCATTCTGGGACAATGGACATCCCTTTAGGGAACTGGTAGGGGCCATTGATAATTTTATATCTTTTACATACCCCCCCACCACCACCACACACACAAAAAAATGCACTGTAACCTTCCTAACATTTTATTTTGAGGATCTACACTAAGAATCGTTATAGTTAATGCATTCATTTTAGTATTATTTTCAGTTGAATTATGGTTAAATTCTGTTATGGAGTTTTCTTGATCACTGTGATAAACTTTAAAGGGGTGCTATTATGCTTTTTCACTTTTTGAATTTTAGTCAGTGTGTAGTGTGTATGTTTGGGCATAAAGCGATGTACAAAGTTACAAATCTCAAAGTCCACTCCAAAGGGAGATATTTCGTTTTTTAAAAACCCTTTTCAAGAACTACAACGAATGGATCATTTGGACTACAAAGTTGTTTTCCTTTATTTGTGATATCACAAAGATAAATCCCGCCTACTGAAATTCTAATAGTTGGGGGGCGGGGAGAACGCTTGGTTGAGCACTTCACGTTTTAAATTTGAAACCCGTGCTGGTGTTTTTATATCACTGTATTTCAATTCACTTCAATTCAATTCAATTCAATTCAATTCAATTCAATTTGATCACATATACATATATTGACACATTTGATCAGATATAACTGCAGTACAAGATTATAAGATGCATTATGTGAATGCTTGGCTAAAGAGATGTGTCTTTATTCTAGATTTAAACAGAGAGAGTGTGTCTGAACCCCGAACGTTATCAGGAAGGATATTCCAGAGTTTGGGAGCCAAATGTGAAAAAGCTCTTCCTCCTTTAGTGGACTTTGCTATCCTAGGTACTACCAAAAGTCCAGAGTTTTGGTTGGGAGCGGGTTGGATTGTAGCGTGGTAGAAGACAAGTTAGGTACGCAGGAGCTAAACCATTTAGGGCCTTATAGGCAAGTAATAATATTTTGTAAATGATACGGAACTGAATGGGTAGCCAGTGCAGAGACTGTAAAATTGGGGTAATATGATCATATTTTCTTGATCTGGTAAGAACTCTAGCCGCTGCATTTCGGACTATCTGTAGCTTGTTTATTTCTGATGGAAACCGACTGTTTTCAGAAAATTTTGGATGTCATTTTCATTTCTTCTTGCATATAATGTCTGATAAAGCAGCGGTTTGTGAGCGGAGCTCTGCTTTGTGTACAGTGTTACCGGGAAAACAGCGCCTCCCGCTGGCAGAGAATTCATTTGCCTATATATGCGGCCACAAATAGTGTAAGTCTATGGTGGGACTATGGTATAAATAAATTCAACTGTATAACAGTTTCACTGCAATTCATGTTATAATGTTAGAATTAAAGATCAATAAACATAATACATATTACCGTTGCACTTATCTGTAAATAGTCAATGCAGTTATTTTTAAGCTGTTGTTGACATCCTATCTAAAACGTGATTTAGCCAAAAAACAACAACAATAACATTACCACTTTAAAATGTCTTGCAATATCCGTGCGTGCAAAAGATTCTGAGCGATCGTCTTTATTCTCGAGGTCTGAACTGATATGGCAATATTGACGAACTTACTGCTTTGGCAAGGGGCGGGGCAGTACAGAAACACCGTCTAAGCTGTTCGCCAATCACAACGCACTGGGACAACTAACAAATCACAACACATTTTCGGAAGGTGGGCCTTCATCAAACCCGGAACTAATCGAGTCGTTTGTGTCAGGCTGAGGAGAAAGGTGTTGTAATAATGTAAATTATGTGAAAAATAATGCGATTTTCGAACCACCAAGCATGAGAGCATGTTCTAGTACACCCCCTAAACAAAATCAAGACTTTGTAAAAGAGCATAATAGAACCCCTTTAAAACCTAATATTTTATCTTATTTTTAAGGATCTACACTAAGAATCATTATAGTTACTGCATTCATTTTTGTTGTATTATTTTCAGTTGAATTAAGGTCATTGCACACTGGGTCCGAAATTTTTACACGTTAAAAAATAAATACAACCTCACGTTGTGTCAATCACGTTTACACACTGCCTCTGAAACTTTCGTCCGTCATAAAAAATTCGGATCAGGTTTGATTTTCTGCATTTTCGCATCCGTAGCAATCATTCTGATATGAAAGGATGACTAATATAAAAAAAAACGCATACGGAAATTTTGGACTCAGTGTGCAATGGCCTTCATGGTTAATAGGCATTTTAGACTGTGATGTTATTGGCAAGTACATCATTGTCTGTTACATCATCAGAAAGTTTCAGAGAGAAGATTATTATATTGCAGAAATTTTACATAGAAATAATTTTTAAAATCTCTTAAACTTTATAGTTTCTATTCACAAGTCTGTTCTATTTTATTCTAGGTATTGATGCAAGAAATGCTAAATGATATATAATAAATTATATCTCAATATTCCAATAGGCAGTCTATTGCTTATGGCTTTCAGCATTTTACATGTTTTTTTTGATATAGCAGTGTACATTTCTGGCCAAACTGTGACCTAGTACTTGATAGCGAAGTTTACCCTGTGCTATTGTTGTGAAATTATCTTGACACTCTTGAGCCGTCTGACCTCATGTTCATGCAGGAGGGTTGAGGTGATACCGTTATCATTTTGAATGTGCGTTTCACATCACTGACTGTGTTCTGAAGATTTTTTGGGGGGTACCAAAAGCTCCTGCTCTGCCTCTGGCTTTCGATTAGGTTTGACAAACAAAATGGCTCATCTAAGACCACCTCCATTTTCTTCAGACACACCAGTTGGAAGAACGTCTTTTTTCTGATTCTTCACAGTGGAAAAGCTTCCCTAAGGGGAAACATTTCTAACCAGCTCTGCTTTAACAAAGAACATTAAAGCACAAAGCACTTCTATTTCAGTGTTTCTGCATGTTAAAGTTTGTTAAAATTTTGTAGAGCAGGTTGTGTTTTTGTGCTGTTTTTAAATATAAATAAAAAAATATATAGTAAATGCACATTGTTTTATTGGCATTTTTACAAGACATTTTCATATTTTTATTTATTTACAGGAATTTTAGATTTTGAAGCTTTTTGATTATTTTTTAAATCATCTATCCATTCATCTACGAAAGCATACTAAATTTCATTGAGCCCGATAGAGACCAAAAACACTGTCTTTGACTTAGAAAGGGATTTTTCTCTCGTGTCTGTATGGTATACAATCACCTATATGCTTTTATGGCACTATTATTGTACATTGATGTATTGTACTCTATTTTGTTATTACAATTTTTTTCTCTTTCTGTCTATGCATTCTGTATGTATTTAGATGGAGTGGATGTCGTACCCATCATTCCAGTTCCTGGCTACTTTCAGTACAGATTAATCTGTGACACTCTGCATTTGTTGTATTTTACAGATTGTCAGATGTGGTCCATACTGGTGTCATCTCTTTTGACTGTCCAGAGACATGCATTGGTTGTTTTGGGATGAGAATTGTTGTTTAGATAGCCTTATTTTGGTAAGATTGGGAGACTGGGAGGAAGTCCAAATGCACAGTGTTCCCACTGAGACTGAAGCAGAACATAATGCACCCTTCACCATCAAATTATGTGTAGTTAATTACAGAAATTGTGCATTACAGTTCATTTCAAGTCTCTCTTCATTGCATTTCATTTTTATTGTTTATTTATTTAGTTTTACTTTTCTTGGAGGAATTGTCTGTTTTGGTAAACTACTCGCTCAGTCTGTGTATATGCAAAAACCTGAAGGATTTTTAAAATTTAATTTTAGTTCAGATTTGACAAATAAATGCTACTAACAAATTTATTTCAGAATACACAATAAACTGATATGCATAACACACAAGGATTACATTTTATGTTTAAAAGCACAGCTCACCCTGTCAAAGGAGGGTGCAGGGAGACAGTGACAATTTGATTGGTTTGATTGTGATTGGTTGGCACGCTGTGCTGCACTCCCTGTTGGCCCGTCTGATTGGTTGAGAGCTCTCCGTGGTGCTGAACTCAAGAACAATAGTGCTGTAGTAGAGTGCCTGGTGCCCCCAAGCACAGATTATCAGGCCCTCTTCACTCTTCCTCATAATTTGTCCTGAAAGGATGGGTTTCCACCGATGGCAAGGCCTGAGTCTCTTGCGATTTCATGGAGAGATGATTTTGATGATTTCAGTGAATTGGTTTGGGTTAATCCTCTTTTGTTTGACCCCCTACCACATGCCCACTGACACAAAACCGTGGTCTGAGTCAGTTCATTTTGTTGATGCTTTGTCTGCATGAGTGCAAAATTCATTATCTGTAAATCTTTGTCAAAAGAATAGTTTTAATGTTCCAACTGTATATAGTAAGGATATATTTTTGGTTTTACATAACCATCTAATACATTCTAACAGAAACCACTATTTCCATAATCTGTTAGTAACTCATATATACACACAAGGTGTTATCGATTTTTCGGTTTCTGTTTGCTCTGTACATAAGTCCTGACAGCTGTACATTCTGCCTCAGGCTGTTTATATAAAGCAAGTCAATTCAAGCACATGTACTGAGAGAAAATTAACCCAATTATGCCCCTTAATCAGTACCCTGCTCCCATCCAGACGAGAGTAATTGAAGGCCGTGTTCAGCACTTTGAAATTGAGGGCGGAAGAGGCCCCTGTCATTTTTGAGGGTCTAAGACGTCATATAAAGGTTCAGCCAATTACTGTAATCAGCCCCAGACAGCACAGTGTGCTCCAGTCATGGACGAAATGAGAAAGGAAACAGACTGCATCTTTTTCACTTTCTGTTTGATCTGTCCTCCGATCCGGAGATTACTGAACGTTGCATCCATTTAAAACATTAAAACTGTAAAATATGTTGTGTTATATTAAATAATTTGAAGTAAAATATTTGTTTCAAAAGTGTGTATATTCTACATTATAATATACAGTACTATGTTTTATATATATATGTAGTTGTAATGTTTCACATTATAGTTGCAAGTTGTAAATATAGATGCAAATGTAGTGTGGAACATTCATTATTTTAGATATTTAATCAAGGATTTTGAAACATGAATATTTATACTTCAGATTATTTAATAGAATGCAGTATGCCAATGTATATATGTGTGGATGTATATTTACAATAATATGTAAAATATTTAAAATAATATCTTGTTTGTTTTAATGTTTAATGGTTTTTATTATTTTTATAATAATAACAACTAATAATAACTTATTATTATTAGTAGTAGTAGTATTAGTATATAGTAATAAACTTTGTTTAAACAACTTTATATCCACAACAAGCTATAATAATTTAATCTTTTATGTAGGTATCAATAAAACAAAGTAAACTCATTTGGTCAGAACATTCAACCAAATGTGGTACTAGTAATGTGAATGAACGTGTGTGTGTGTGTGTGTATGCGTGTGTGCATGTGTGTTTGTGAGTTGGGACATTTTTTTTTGTATGTATGCGCTACATTATATGTTGATCTGAATGAGAATGGAAATATATCTGGTGGTGTTTTTGGATAGCTTTGTCTTTGCCCTTAATGCATTCAGTGTTATTTTCATTCCTTTTTTTCCTGGCACCATAGCACAGAACACACACGTTAGAGCGTTAGAGATTAACATATTAAAGGGAGATTTCAAAAACACATTACACTAAACGTCTTGTGTTCTTTCTGCCGTTGACTGCGTTCTCTAGGAGATTGTCTTTGAAGCGAGGAACAGGAAGGAGGAGAAGAGAGAGTGATGCCTTGTGGGGCTAATGAGTGGAATCATAGCCGTTTGTGTAGCGAGTTTTGTTGATTAGCTAATATTTGACTTCTCTGCTGCTTGTGCCTCGCAGGACTTTAGCTCATTGAGTTTGTTCAGGGAAAACAGCAATGACTTTTGAAAACTCAGATTACAGTACCTTGAAAATGAAAATTAACCTGAAGCTTTTTTGAAAGTGAAGCTGTTTTGCAAAAAGCCTATTATTGTTCCAAAGTTGCCCTTGAGAGTTACATTTTAGGTATATGCTCAGCAAAAACAGCACCATAGTTAATAAAAGCTCTGGATTGATTGACAAATAGTGTCTCGCCACTGTCTCGTACAGAAAAACAGGACAATACATCTGCCTCTTGAAGGACATCATTGAAATAAAATAAAAAATCTCTTTATAATGCATTTTACACATTTTATGTATTGTAGAATATGTAATGCATTATGTATTGTAGAAGCCATTTTCTTTGATTTATATTATTCTTCACAAAGCTTTTCCAATTTTGTTTTGTTTTGCAAAGAAAACACCTTGTTGAATGCAGTGACTGTGTTAGCAATGTGAGATAAGGCTATGAGAAAGCTAAGCTGGGAATGGTCTGGAGAGAGAGAGAGAGAGAGAGAGAGAGAGAATAGGAGAGAGAAACACTCCTTTCCTTTTGTTTCACTCGGTTTCTGACAGTCACTTTGCTGCTGAAGCTGTCCCTTTGTGTCTGTGACAGCTGAACAGACTCCGATAAACAAAAGGGTTGCATCTGCACTTCACTGCAACTTTGACTGCAGCTCCGCTGGGAGATTCCAATCCTCCTTCTCTGATTTTCTTTCCCGTTTTGAGGCTTCTGACGAACTGTACTGCTTTGAGATTTTCTTAATCTAAATATTAAAGAACTTGGACATTGTGACCCTTTGATAATGGAGACTGAATGTTCTGAATTTATTTACATTTACATTTATGCATTTAGCAGACGCTTTTATCCAAAGCGACTTACATTGAATTCAAGTTACAGTTTCTACATTTTATCAGCTCTTGCTTTCCCTGGGAATCGAACCCATGACCTTGGCGTTCCTAGCGCCATGCTCTACTATTTGAGCTACAGGAAAGTAAACTATGAACTATTTCATAGTTTACTCACCCCCACCTTATACCTTAGCATATTTAAATTTGGCACATTACACTACATGACCGTTGCAAGTATATTTTTGAAGAAGGTTATGAAGAAATTAATACTTTACTTCAGCAAGGATGCAATAAATTGATCAAAAGTGACAGTAAAGACTACAAAAAAACTAAACAAAAAACAAATTTTGTCACAAAAAATATTAAAAAAATTATATTATTTTGAACTTTCATCAAAGAATCCAATATATCACGGTTTCCACAAAAGTATTAAGCAGCATAACTGTTTTCAACACTGATAATAATAGGAAATGTTTCTTGAGCACAAAATCAGCATAATATATTTTTTGAAGGATCACGTGACACTGAAGACTGGAATAACGGCTGCTGAAAATTTGGCATCACAGGAATACAATACATTTTAAAATGTATTACGACAGAAAACAGTTATTTTAAATTGTAATAATATTTTACTGTATTACTGTTTTGCAGTATTTTTAATCAAATAAATGCAGCCTTGGTGAGAAAAAAAGTGAGAAAACATTAAAAATAATCTTAGTGACCCCAAACTTTTGTACTAGGGTAAACGTACCCATTCAGCACACTTTCATTTTTGAGCTCCGATTATAAAAAGAAAAAAATATATATTATCCTACCTGATGTCTTACCAATTGATATGTTTGTTACTATATACTGTACCTCCTATAATTTCAAGTCAATCAGATTATTGCACGCTGAGATACGGGTCTCCATGTGTGCACACTGTCTGGTGGCCATTTTGAAAGCTGTCTAAAAAATTTCACCAAAAGAGGAGCCCCATAAATGTGCGGTTTTTAGATGTTTAAGCCTTTATTTTAGGTAACTTACTGTACTTACTGTAAAATTAAGAGATTAATGTTTAGACTTTTGCATATTATAACCTGGAACTTGTATGTGGGAAATAATTACAGTAGATCCAAAAGATAGTTTTAGCAACACAGCGCTGACTAGCTGTATAAGATTGTGTGCTACGCTAATATATTACTTCACAGGCATTACTGGCTTGTACTTTTACATCCATAATACTATAAATTAACAGTTTATTGCTGGTCTGTGGTTTTACACTGCTGTGATTTTTAAAGATTTCATATTATTTTAAGGTGAGCTTAAAGGGTACGCTCCTATGAAAATCAGACAGCTTAAGTGTGACATCAGTAAGAAAAAGTATAGTTTCATAGATATTATTAATAATAGTTGTTCATATTAAAATATGTATGAACCTAATACATGAACTAGATTATTTATTCAGCAAAATCTTGTCATTTGAATAAATATTACATGAAATGTATTAAAAATGGTTGCTGCTCCAATTAAGCTCAGTGTGCTCTCTTTAAGCTCTTCCACATTAACCACCTATGTAAATACTTCATAAACAGACTTTAAATGTTAACTGATGGTTATCATTTTAAGATAATCTTTCTAAAATGTCTAATAACTTATTTTAACAGCTTTAAGATGACAAAATCGAGACTTAACTATAGTTTATGCCCAAAGTTGAAAGAGGCATGTCGTCCGTCAGAAACCTGTTGTATGTGTCCAGGAAAAAAGCAACTAAAGGCTGGAATACACTACACAACTATTAAAATGTGAACAGATTTTAAAACACCAGGCATCATATACTTAACGACTTTGTAAATAGTCACAAAGGAAAACTGGCCATCATACACTAAACGACTGAGGATCACACACCAGCAGACTTTAAATTCCTTCCGATCACAACAAACTCACACAGAAATGTACGCATTGTTTCTGTGTTCATCCCCATGAAGGAAATGTTTTATTTAATTTTTGAATAGGTGTTATTTAGCTGAACGTGGACTAGTCTTGATGTTGCAGTGTCCTTAAATAACACTACACTATGAATATATAACTGATCAAATTGAATGCCCTGTTGCTTGATTTTAGTGTTTAGTGCTTTTTTAATTGACTTTGTACCTTCAAATAAAACATTTTTCAATTATTCTTTAAAAAGGTTTTTTAGAATTTGTAATAAAACATGATGTGAGCTTAATGGGAACAGGGGTGTGCTTAAAGGGTACACAAATGTATCCATTAAGCACAGCCAGACTTTTTGAATTTAATGATGTATATCTTAATCAAAATTATTTTGTCATTTAAAAATTAAATATTTTACCATAACTTTTTGTACTGAAACCAATATCTTGTGCACTAAAATAAACTGAAATATAGCGGATTTTTAATGCTTTTTTGTTAATCCTTGGATAGCCTCCTTAGTAATTATATGCTTTTGTTCAATGAAAAAGAGCTGCTTGGATTGACATGAAAGTGAGTAAATAATTACCAAATTTAAATTTTTGAGTGAAATATTAATTAAAATAGTAAGTATACATGTATAAATTTACAAATGTGCTCGTCAACAAAATTAAAGTTAAGAAAAAGTGTATAAAGGCAATAAACAGACTGAGAGCAAAGTGAACTTTGCAAAACTGTCTGTAAATGCACATCGGTGTAAATGCGTTGACCCCAGCGCTAAGTAAGCAATGTTTTCTGCTATCTGATGAATAACTCATACAGTCTCTGACTGGAAAAGGTCAGCACGAAAGCCCTACACGCTCTTCACCGATACTCCGAGCAGATAAACAATCCTTTCATCTTGTCCCACTGTAGCTGTTACAGGCCGATCTGCTGTCATCCGGAGCACTGAGCAAACATGGCTGCCATTCCAGTCTCTCTGCGCTCTTCGTTCTCTAAAGTGTGCGTTATGTAAATCAGCCTTCAGAAGTAATTAAGTCGCAGATCACCTTTGACCAGACCTACAGAATTCAGTCTGGTCTAGTTCTGACTGCTGCCTGCCACATAAAAACTGGATGTTACACATATAGATTGTTGTCATGCAGTTGGGAACTTTTATTTCATGACCTAGATGATGATAATTAATTACTCTCTCATTATAGAGCAAAAGAATGCATTAGACTGTAAGCCATTTGGATGAAGCCCATTTGAGTCTGTACACATTTGTGCAATTATGTCATGTATTTCCATATTGGTTCCTTCACCCTTTCAGGCTCAAAGTAGATCCTAATTATGCAGCAGACAAAAGCTGAAATTAAATGAACAGTACAGAAAACAAACAAGCCCCTACAGACATTTACCTAGACCACTTTAGTCAGAGTAAATTCAATTGGATGAAAACATTGTGATATTGTAGCATGGTAACTTTTTTGGTCAAACTTTAGTATAGGGACCAATTCTCACTATTAACTAGTTGCTTATTAGCATGCCTATTATTAGCATATTGACTGTTTATTAGTGCTTACTGTATAAAGCCCATATTCTGCATGAACATATTCTACATCCCTAATCCTACCCAATATCTAAACTTAACATCTACCTTACTAACTATTAATAAGCAGGAAATTAGGAGTTAATTCAGGCAAATTGTTAATAGCCAGAATTGGACCTTAAAATAAAGTGTGACCATTTTTTTTCTTGCTACTGCTGTGCTTTTTCTTTTTTTTTACTACTGAATTACCATGCAGCCATAATTTTGCCAGAAAATATGGATTATGAAAATGTAAAGTTGATCGAATAACTATACTGTATGACATACTTTAGAAGTTTGGGGTCTGTTTTAAAAGAAATCTCTAATGCTCACCAAGGTTGCATTTATTTGATCAACAAATACTGTAACATAGTAAGAACAGTAATATTGTGAAATATTTTTGCAGTTTAAAATACATTTTTATTTTAATATATTTTAAAATGTAATTTATTCCTTTGGCAAAGCTGAATTTTCAGCATCATTACTCCAATCTTCAGTGTCACATGATCCTTCTGTGCTGATTTGGTGCTTAAGAAGCATGTCTTATTATCAGTGATAAAACAGTTGTGCTGCTTGATGTTTATGGAAACCATGATACTTTTTTCAGGATAAATGGAAAGAACAACATTTATTTGAAATATAAATCCATTTTATTTGTCACTATTTATAAATTACTTAATCCTTACTGAATAAAACTAATCATTTTTTAAAAAACAGCAACATTTGAACTGGGTTTAGTGGTCTCTATTTTCCTTTGTCAGTCTTGCTTTTGTTTGCAATTTAAGTAAGGCATTTACTCCAAGACATCCCCACAAACTTAGAAGCTCCTCTTTTGTTCACCCTTTTTTTTTATAATATAAACTGAGGTATAAACAAACCTCTAAACAGCCTGTAGTGGTCTGGACTTTATGGAATAAAAAAAATACAAGTTTTCCATTCAGGTGCACTGAGCAGTAGAGGAAGGGGGACGACCAGAAATGACACTGTCAATCTTCTCTTTGAAAAACTACATGCGCAAAAGCAGGCAATCAAGTCGACGTGTGGAGCTTCACACATGAGTGGCTTCCTCTTACCCAGCCTGCCCATCTCCACACAGAGCCAATCCAGAACGGCCCACACGCCAACCCACACGCACCGCTTGCTATACCTCACCAAGCTCTCTGGGTTTATCCATCAGCTTTAACCTGCCCGTAAGGGATCTGGTGTTAGTAGGCATCCTTTGTTTGGTGGCCGTTGGCCCAGACTGAAGGAAAATAATGATTTAGACTCAGGTCATGGAATAATATCATTCGGTTTATGCCTGCATTCTCCCATTATTCCTCTTCAGTGAGCAGCAGTCTCAAACTCTACCCCCACACAAGCCCTGCACCGTTTTTTGTCCATATAAGATCACGTTAGAAAGCATTATGCATAGTACATATTCTATTTAGGTAAATTATATGTTCCATATATATACATATTATATATTTATTAACTTATTTATTTTACATATTAAAATAGGACAATGGTTTATTTACTGGCTACATACAAGGGACATATAAATAAACCCAGGCAGTTATTAGGACCAGGACATAAAAAAAATAATAATAATTAAAAGCTATTATTTATTATGTAATTTGTAATTTATTATTATTATTATTAATTAATTTTTTGTAAAAAAAGGGACATACATATACAGGCTATATAAACATTAAATGGACATGTTAAAAATAAAAACAGAACAATGACTGAAGCATTACACATGATGTCATGTCAATTTTATTTAATTTTATTTATTAATTAAAAAACAACAACAAAAAACAAACTAACTAAAAATATATAACCGGAACATTAAGCATGATAAAAGTACATTTGTTTGTTTAACGTTTATTTGTTACTTTATTTTTAATCTTTTTTTCATTTTTTATTTATTGTTATTTTCACTATTCTTTTTACAGCTTTAGGAGCCTTAATCACGACAAGGGATACTTCAGAGGGAATTTGGGGCAGGTTTAGACAATGCAGTCTGAGGAATTTCAGGCAGTCGGCTACTGCAGAGAGATGAGTGAGTGGGAGAGAGAGACAGTGGGGAGGGGGAGTCATTCTGAAAGGAGGTGATTATGGGACGCCTGGGGACTCCTTCTGTCTGGTACCCATGAGAGAACGGGTTAAGAACACTTAGCCCGGGGGGGCTGTATAGACTGGGTATAAGGGGGATGGGGGGGGGTATATGAGAACTAGGCCTTCCTCTCCCCTCTCTTGAATCAGGTCCCTTATGGATAATATGGACTTCTGAGGGTCTTTGCAGGGTCATTGTGTTTGACACTGGTTTGCCGAGGGCCTTGCACACTGCTGCTGGCCTGGTGCCAGTTCCTGTGAGGAAGACCCCGGCAGTGGATCTGTCAGATGCATCTGTCTTTCTGTCTCTTACAGTTTATTGTACATGTTCACAGCCCTATCTACAGTCTGCATTTAATCTGCAAATTCATTTAGAGTGTCATTAAAGCAATGAGAAACAGGTTCCATGAAGCTTCTTGAAGAACAATAATTCTTAGGCATGATTTGAAGATGTCTATAAATAATGCGTCTTAACAAATATGTGACCCAGGACCACAAAACCAGTCATAAGGGTCAATTTTCCCAAATTGAGATTTATACATCATCTGAAAGCTAAATAAAGTTCTTAGCAATGCATATTACTAATCGAAAATTAAGTTTTGATATATTTACAGTAGGATATTTAGAAAATATCTTCATGGAACATGTTCTTTACTTAATATCCTAATGATTTTTGGCATAAAAGAAAAATCAATAATTTTGATCCCTACAGTGTAATTTTGGCTATTGCTACAAATATACCCCAGCGACTTAAGACTGGTTTTGTGGTCCAGGGTCACATAGAATTAATAATACTTAGCTAAAAGTTAATTAATAATACTTATAGCTAAAAAAAAATCTGCCATGGCAAAATTGCATGTAAAACAATAAATATTTCTAATATTATTTCTCATTTAATGGATAGTAGTTTATTTTTTTCCCTTGACTTCTAATACAGGTAATAATAGCAAAATGGAGTTAAAGCAGTCAACATTTTATGTCTTTTTTTTTTTTTTTTTGCTAGGCTAATATCAAGATTGATGTTGACAAGCATATAAATTGCCCGTCATTGTCATTACAATTAGTGTTCCTTAAATGAGGGGAAACATTTTCCAGTGCCACAGGGCATAATAGTGGCCCACTCCCTGGGGAGTGAGATCTAGGCTGTTCATACAGACTAATGAACTAAAGCAGCAGATTCCACTTCCTGAGGTCTTCTGAAGAACCTGTGTGTGAATGATAACCTACAATTCTGGTGAGCAGTATGTTTCTGTACATTTATATCCATTCTGTACTGTAGATATAATTCATGGGTATTTTGTCTTTCTCGTTCCAGGAGTGCATTAGACTCTGAACTTTGTTACTTCTCTGTTTTTGTGTCTCACTGCTTTCTGTTTGCAACATATGAAACCGTTCTGAAGCATAAGGTATTCTAGAGTTTAATGTAGGCAGAACAAATAGAGGTAAAAGGATGTGTTTACTCTTCTGAAGCCTTGATATGTATTCTCCTGTTCTGACTCTGTTGCTTTAAAGGACGGTAGCTCTTTGTTTTTGCCGCTGGGTGCTGCTGGTTACAAGTGGACAACCAATCACAGCACAGTGTCCTGCACATAGAAGAAGCAGGTTTTGTGTTTTTGTTTGATGCATTAAGTGACTGTAGATCTGTTTGCAGACTGGAGTGGTTTATTTGAGATATTCCAATGCTGTATAGCTTGCATTAGACAAACAGAAGTGTAGAGGCAGTTTAATCTGAAATGACCTTTCCTCGGTCCTGTTAGTTGTTCTTACATAACAATTTTTTGCCTGTCCAGTCTCATTCACTTACCTAAATTAAGAAAACACATTGACTTTAATATGTGTAATTTATCAAAAACACTCTGAATCCTTCTGTAAATTAGGTTAACATTTTGATTAATCTCAGCTTGTGCTATCTCTCATGCCAAAGCGTCAATTATTTCCTCTAACTGGTGGAACGTGGTACAGCCTTTATGAGGAATTATGGAAAGCCGAGGAGACAGCTGTCTTTAACACTGCACACACATACATGGCTTTTAAGACTTTATAATCACTAATCATTCATGACCAATAATGTCAAACTTGATTCAATAGAATCTTCATACTGTTTTACGACCTTTCATTGATTCCCAAGCAGGAAAGATGCGATGCACAATATGTGGTTTTAAGGATGTACGGATGAATGGAGAGATATCAAGGGAATAGATGCCCTTGGTGATCAATATCCTTTATTAGTGTCACCTGCTCTTTCTCTTTGGAAGTGTATGGGCTATTACTTTGTGTTTAATGGTGTTTCTTGTGTCGTGAGTTTATTGACAGGTACGAGTCATGGATATATCCCTGTGGAGGGTAAAGGTCATTCTGTTTGTTTTCTCGAGCAGGGCTAATGTGTTTTTGTAGTGTCTGCTTGTAGGAGACAAAGTGTGTCCTGTTTGTCCTTTTGTGTCTGTAGATATAAATTTAGGACATGGGAAACATACTTTACACAAGTACTCTGATGCAAATTCTTGGCTAAGCATATGCTCCTGCAGTACATACTTAACGTGCATCCTTTCTTTACTGTGATTATAACCTCCATGCGTTAGCAGTTGATGGTTACTTTCAGATAACTATGTACATGTTGATAGTTAATACTACAGTGTGTATATATATATATATATATATATATATATCCTATATCATTTTGTATGTCTCCCTTATCAGACACACCTGATTCAACTCATCAGCTCATTAGTAGAGACTGCAAGACCTGAATTGGGTGTGTTTGACAAGGGAGACATACAAAATGTGCTGGGCAGGGGTGCTTGCAGGACAGGTTTGAAAACCACTGTCCTATATAATATTAGGGATGCACAATATTGGAATTTTGCCCGATATTTTTAAAACTCATGGCTGATAGTCGATGCTGATAGTGATATATTTCCTTTTGTTTGGAGCAACACCAAATTTCTCCTGTGCGAAGGAAAAATATATATTTTTTTAGTTTTCATTCATTTTGAGCAAAAACGTACTTTTTAAAACTAAATAAACAGTAATATAGTTATTTTTATAATGAGAGTACATTGAAAGCTTTGGAATTAACTAATAAAATGAATAACTGCAATTTTTCAGATAGATGCTATTTATTTATTTTATTTAGTTGAAATCTTCACATTTTAGTTGTAGATTTAACATTTGTAGATGGTGTAGAACAAAAGAGCTTTAAAAATTAAAAAAAATCTTTTAGAGCTCTTTGTTTTCATTATCCATTTTAAAAATCTGTATATGTAAAATTATTGAATTTACAAGTACAAACAGACTCATCATTTATGACATCAATTACTGCTTTATTAATTCAGAAACACAAGGATCTTAAGTGTATTTTTACTTTTCATTATTTTTATATATATATATATATATATATATATATATATATTTATATATTTTTTAGAAAAATATATAAATAATATTAGCGCACTTGCATTCATGTACATTCATTAGTTCACTTATGGCCCAGTCAATTTTATGTTTTCAAGGTCTACCTCTCAGTTTATGAAAACTGATTTTACAAAACTGTGTATGATATGATAAAAAAAATAAAAAATCTCAACTGTAATATCTCATCATCTAAAAATGCACTACAAATGATTTGTGCTATTATTCTCGCCTGTGCTCTACACTGTTTGTACTGGGTTTGTGTTTGTGCTCTGTAATATTTGTGGACATTATATTAATTTTATGACCTAAGCTAAAATTGCAATATATTTGCTGTTTTCGCAGATTCCTTATATTGTTTTTTTGTTTGTTTTTTTGGCCTTTTCTTTTGTGTGCTCCTTTCCAAGTGCATCTATTTACATGATGTATGCACTTTATTGTTGTTTACTGTGATAATACAGAATTTGCATTAGGAATATAAATGCAAATGCACATGGAAATCAGGTGGCTTTATTTGACCTCACTAAGTGCACTCAGTTGTTAACAATAATGTGTACTATTACGATGGCCTGCTATTGCATATCACAGTGGAATTATGCATTTGTTTAGTGCAATATAACCTTATCCACCAATATAACCTTCCATTGCATGTTATAAAACAGTAACCCTACTAACAAGCTATCTCTCTCACTCTCTCTCTCTGAGTGTAACATTTGAAACGTGAGATGCAAATGAAGGGGGTTGGAAAATAAATATTAAATTTGGGCTCTGGCACTAAATGCCTGTCTTATCTGGTTTAAGTGGAAAATGATGGGCCAAGCCCCACTGCCCTCCACCGGCATGTCTCCACGGCAACACCGAGGCAGCTGAAAAATGGCACCCAGACATAGATGCCCCTTCATTAAATATCAACACAGCAGCTGACAGCAGAGATAATGGCCAATAACACTGTATTATGTTTAAAGCAAATGAAATACTCATGGGACTGGCTGTCATGCCTTGGGTAAGAATACATACTGACCCAAAGTACAGGTGTACTGTATATGAATAACGCTGGATTTCTGCAAGCCACTGCTCACAAATAGAGAGTTAGTGCACAATTTATGGCTGTATGCTTTACGAAAACAGTGCTATATCAAGAATATTTTTGGACCAGGCTGGAAGTGCCCATTTTTCCTAGATTTTTCTATTATTTGAAAGAACGACAGCCGTCATGAGCTGTTCATTGTAGTAAAAATGGCAGCCAGCATTTTCCTGCTTTTCAGTGTGATCTGTTGTTTCTCCTTTGTGACGTTAAATTCACTGACATCCGGGCGTTTCATTGGGTGCCGAGAGCAGACTAACAAACGAGTTCTCGTGTGCGCAGACATTTCTGATGATTATCTGTCTTCTATTCCATTGGAGGAATCTCTCCTCTTGTCTTTGGCTCGTCGGCTCTCATTTCGAGGTGTATTTTAGTTTCCCTCACCCCCGTCTTACTCCTGAGATGACAGTATCTTTCTCCTTTGATACTCTACTTGTTCTAGTTTTTCTGTGCTTTTCTTTTGCCTTTTTAAGGATTACATCAACCACTCTGTGCCATTACACCAAATTACAGCGGCAGAAACGGAACCTTTCAGAGGGAAGTGTCACCTTAGCTCTGGATTGTAGATACAGTGAAAAATGTGACATTTTCAGGGAATGTAGATCCTAGAGAGGAACTCATGTGAAAGAATCTGCATTTCCTCCAGTGCAAATTTAATCCTTGTGCTTAATAAATGTGTGTAAAGCATCATTAGTGGCATCATTACTCCTAAAGCCAACAACATCTCCAATGGTGCAAAAACACGTAGCTACAGTGCTGCATATTCAGTTTTTTTTCTATAGAACATTTTTGAAATTCATAACAATCATGTCTTAAGTCTGTCGATGAAAATGATAAACTTTTATTCAGCAAGGAGCAGTACAATGCTTTGAATGTTTCTATTTTATATAAATGAAGAATCCTGAACATTGATGATAATAAAAAAAATTGTTGTGCACCAAATAAGGATATTAGAATGATTTCTGAAGGATCATGTGACACGGAAGACTGCAGTAATGATGCTGATAACTCAGCTTTGCCATTGGATGGATACATTCGATTTTGAAAAATGTATTTAAAATAGGAACAATTGTTCTTTTATTAGTGAGTTTCAAGTCTGTTCAATTCAATCGAAGTCAATTCTAGTTTGCAGATGTAACTTTATTTCTAGAATTCCATGAACCCTTAATGGCTGCACATCACCTGCGGTTGATCAATGAATAGCTTTACTGCTGTTGGACTGCTAGTGCTTTAATAGTTTTGTTTTCTTCTTCTTTAGATGGACCCTCAATCCTAGAGCGTCATACCTGTAATTGAAAATATGAGAAAAAAAATTAATGAAATACATATAATGCCAGAGATCAAAAAGAGCTGGCAAATTTAAATTAGCTGGGTATGAAATTGCTTTCCCTGGATTGTGAAAGCAAACGCTTAAACAGTATCCTGAAGCTTTTCAAAAGCGGAATAACAATTTCAATGGAATGGGACGCAGCAATGCTTGTCATTTGAAAAGCTGATCTGCATGTAGTTTCACCTAAAACGAGGTAGGAGAGGAGATAATACTCTCATCGCTGACAGATAGGCTGATAGAACATGGCCTTTAACAGGGACTAGATTGTATACCGTTATCTTTTCATTTCTCATCTCTCATTCTCAGGAAGAAAGGCTTTGCTGGTACAGGGAAGTTGGAGGTTTAATTTATCACTTGTGTTTGAAAAGATCTCATCCCACCAGGAAAGTTGCTTAAAGGAATAGTCCAAACAGTTGATAAAAACATCAGTCATCCACAAGTATTCCACATAACCATAAAATAATCCATTAATGAATATCTTGTGAAGCAAAAAGCTACATCTTTGTAATTAATGTTTTAGTCCTCTATCATAAATACCACTTGCTTTAGTGAAAATGTGAATCAGAGGAGAAATATTCACAGATCAAGCAATGTTTACAATCAAAAACTGTCCAAACAGTTCTATACAAATGCTGTTTGGACTCTCATTCTGATGGCACCCATTCACTGCAGTGACATAATGCAGAGTTTTCTATAAATCTGCTCCGATGCAAAAACAAACTCATCTATATCTTAAATAGTTTGAGGGTGAGTACATTTTCAGCAAAGTTAAATTTTTGGGTGAACTATTCCTTTTAAACACTCAAACCAGGACAACATTTTAAAAGTTGGCTCTTATGGCAAGAAATTTGATGTTGATTGTGTGTTTTAATGCATTGTGTATTTAATCTGTCTCAAGTATTAATGTTTTATAAAGATTTCAGTGTAAGCGCAGTGTGTTTCAGAACTTAAGATTGTATGTTTGCTTGCTCTGAGAAAGACCAACAGATGGTCCGATCTGGAATTCCTGTCTTGTTGCACCTGGTCCTAGTCCAGAACTCCCTGCTGATTTCACTCCTACTCCTGTCCTAGCTAGGCACGTCACACACCCACAATCAGGCACGATCACACACACTTGCTCCATATACACAATCAAAACCTTACGTCTTTTTTACACCAGGTTTGATACGACCATCTGTACATCTGCTCCGATCTTTACAATCACTGGCAAGCTTTTGTGACCTCGTCAGAAATCCTGTTTTATATCTACTTTAACAAAACACATACATCTGGGGTTGAAGGTTCAAGGCAAGCAGACTGGAAAAAACAGAATCAGATGTTCACAATTTGGATCGTGGGAAGTTTGATTGTGTTTGAACGTCCCATTTCACTTGTAATCACTATAGGAAATGACGAATAATCACATCAAGCTTTTTGTTTCACCTGGCGTATACAGGTTAATTCTTCTACACGGTGGTTTAACAGGCAGACTGACACCCAGACACCAGCGGGGAGGCAGACAGACCAAGAGAGATGGAGAAATAGAGAGAGAAAGCTAATAGTAGCAGCTAAAAGCTGCAAAAGGGAGGAGCAAGCCATTGAAGCTGAACACGGACTGCGGCAGGCCTCTTCTACCCAGAATGTTCTCTCAGTGAGGGAGATTCAAACACACACTTACATCAGCAATTAGCACTTTCTAGCAAAAGGTACAAAATAGGAACTGAGACTCTTATTTCAGGCCCTCTGAACCTCTTAGAATTTATTTAACTTTTTCAGCAAATGTTTGGAGGGTGAAGGAGATGGGAACAAATACAGCTTTTTTGTTATTTAAAAAAGTAACACTTTTTCTAATTAACAGTAGGAAAAACAGGGTTTATTGGTTTAGAAAATAATGCAAAAATATTGCATTATATAAAAATGTTGCAAATGAAAATGTGGCCATATCTACATATCAGTGCAAAATATTATACAAAATAAATGTATAGTATATTTTTGTAAAAAAAAAAAAAAAAAATGGAGTTATGTTTTTGCAAATAATCTCTACACACACACATACACACACCTACACAAAATATTATAAATAGTAATAGTGTTTTAGAAATATTTTATTGTCCAATTACAACATTGTTTGATTTATTATAGTTATTTATATTCATAACCACTTGATTTGTTTAAATCTAGTTATATCCTACTGTATATATAAGCTGTATGTATCATTTCTTTCTTTTTCCTTTTTTGAAAGAAATCTAAAGAGTACTTTAGAAATGAATACTTGATCAACACAACTGATGCCGACTGGAGTAATTGCTGCTGAAAATTCAGCTTTGTCATCACAGGAATACATGTAAGAATATATTCATATTCATGGCACATATTCATGGAAAGTGCAGAAAGTGATACCTGCCTGTCAATAGAGGTTCAATAGACATAATCTATCTCTATAAACAGAGGAAAAACCCTACAATAACATCAATCACCGCACGATGACCAAGAACACATCTGACATTGCAATTTTCCTCTTTTAAATAAACGATTAACTTGGTCAAACATTATATTGTGCATTATAAATCTAATAGTGTAGTGGGTGGGTTTGGTTGCAGTTTTGTGTGAGTTAACACCCTGAGGTTGTAATATACTGTTGCTAGATGCTGGTGAGTCAGCAACTGTCCGTGACGGGAGTTTGGTCTGCACAACATGGTCTCTCTAGGTCAGCCTGAGGGAGATGGGCCCTGTTTCTCCTTCCCTCTTTATTGATTTTCTCCGTCACCGCTGCATGACGGATGCTCGGGCCATACCGTCTGGAAGCTCCCTCTGGATCTGCAGGGATAGATTAGCCTTAACACTGCCCTCAGTTGACAGATGAAGAGAGAGAAAGACTGAGGGAGATTGATTAGCTCTAATTATGTACTCTTTCGTAAGAATGTGCTCATCTTTTGTTCACTTTTAAGATGGCTTGATGTTAGAACAAGCATCTTCCTTTGAGTGTTTTCATGGATAATAAGGTGATAATAGAAATCAAAATATCAAAAATCAGCTCATTCTATAGACCAGACATTTTTTGCGAGTTTTTGTGTATTTTCTTTTCTTTTTTTTCTAATTAAGGTTACACAAAATCTGTGTAATGCAATGAAAACAATCTCTACTGTATAAAGTGGCATAAAAATTAAGGTGAGGGAAAATGGTGAAGAAACAATTTCCACTCAGAAATAGCTAGTACATTTTACAATTAATTACAAAGAAATGGCAAAACATTGAGGTAAACATGATTTTTTTTTAAAGTTTAAAGATTGAAATATTATTTTCTTGTAACACATACTCCAATAATCTTTGTTTTATTTAAAACTTTGAATTTATTGTTACAGTTTTGCACTCATTCAGTTTGATCTTTAACTGAAAGTTTTTGATAATTTTTGATAAAATTGTCCCTGATCTTGTGCTTAATTTATTTGTGAACAAGCTTAATCAAATCTTTCATCAAAATGTAACATTCTCAGACTTATTTTGCTTATGCAAATAGTTTGGGTCAGGCAAAATATATTTGAATGAACCAGTCAAATCCTGATATTAAGTCTTGTTCTACTCTTACTCTTAAAAATAAAGGAGTTTCACGATGCCGTAGAAGAACCTTTTTGTCTAAATGGTTCCATAAAGAACCTTTAACATCTGAAGAACATTTCTGATTCACAAAAGGTTCTTTGTGGCAAAAGAAGGTTCTTCAGGTAAGAAAGAAATGGTTCTTTAAAGAACCTTTGACTGAATGGTTCTTGTGGAACCAAAAATGGTTCTTCTATGGCATCTCTGTAAAGAACCTTTTAAGCACCTTTATTTTTAAGAGTGTACTTTATTTCCTTCTGATTATTCAGTTCCACTTTAAAATGTCACATTATGAAGTGTATTAAGTTTGTAAATGATGACCGATTTCTCAGGTTTGTTTGAACTCTCCCTTCAGATCTTTGATATATTGTCAGCACCCATGATGCAGGCATTATCATTTCCATCTGTGTCTGTCATGGTCGACTATATTTTTGTGGAGGGCACTATGTGGCAAATGCCAGTTTTGTTTTAGGAGTTGAGAGGCCAATTGGTCAGAAAGTTGCCTGCATCCTCTCACATGTGATTGACAGTTTGAGAGCTCTCACCCTGTAATGGTCTCCTCCCTAAAGCATGCTGGATTTAATGGCTTCTCTAACGACACTACTTTTCTCCACTCATGGTCCTCTGACACCTTTACGCATGAGCACGTCTCTGACCAAACCACCACCATCCGTCTCTGTGTAGTGGAGGGAAAAAGCATTAACAGACCATTGCAATTATGACTCGATAAGAATCTCTGTCCCTGGTGCAGATTTTACTAATAATGATGTTTTCATTAAGATTTCATAATTCAGCACGTTTACTATCTCACACAGCCTGTAACCTCACCCCTCCTTTCCGTCGGATTCTCCATTATAGAGGAGATTAAGTACCTTTGCCCCCCCTGAGGATTTTCATTAAAAATCTATACAGATAAGGTTTGTTTTGAAAGGAGTGCTGTGGCGAGACAGAAACTGTGGGAAATGTGCTTCTGTGCTTGGCTTTTTGTTCACAGTATTCTGTGATAGTTGTAGATTATAGGCTGGAAACTTTATGAAGAAGAAAGTCTAAAACAAATACAAAGGAATGAATAAATAGTATTCAGTATTTTAATCTCAGCTGGATTTCCTGCAAGGCCGGAATTGAATCCCACGTATGCTACATTGCCAACAATATGTCTTCTAATTGTCCTTAACTAACATATTGACATACTGAAAAATGTATTCAATGAACATATAACTTGTGGAAGCAAATCACTTCATTCTTTTGGCCAAATGTCTGGCAATGAGATTTTTCTCTATTATATTAGAGCTTGGAAAAAGTAGGATTGTTTTGGGGGTCTTAAATATGGATTGTTGAACATGTTAAAATAATGAATGCAGTTAACGCAGCCACAAGTAATAAGATTGATCATGTTTTGTTAAATAATAAACAAAAAGAGTAGTCTGGTAATTTGAACTTTAGCCAACACTGATGATAATAAGAAATGTTTAACAAATCAGCGTATTAGAATGATTTCTGAAGGATCATATGACACTGCTTAATGGCTGCTGAAAATTCAGATTTGCCTTCACAGAAAAAAATTACAGTAATTTGTTAAATATGTTAAAATATAAAATAGCTATTTAAATTGTAATAATATTTCACAATATTACACAATTGTTTTTATCAAATAAATACAGCCTTGATATGCAAAACGTATTTGAATAAAACATTTTTGAAAATCGTACTGACCACAAACTTGCGATATTGTACTTCAGTGTACTTTATTTATTTAGATTCTACTTTAATTTGAAGATTTGATGTGTAAATAATTTATTTATTTATTTTTATTCACAGCCATAATTTATAAGTCTTTTTCCTCTTTCCTTTCCTCTTACTGACCCTCCCATTCTTCCTTCACATCTTCCACTCTGCTCATGTGTGATCCCACATCATATCAGCATGGGAAGGTGACTCTTTATTAAGTATTCAGAGCTTAAGATGATTGTGCAGGGTAACATCTGGCAGTAATGTGGAGTGGTGTCTTTAGTAAAAACAACACTCTGTTTAATTAATAATTGATCAGTACTCTCTCTAGGCACTTTAACGGCATGGCAGGATCTCAGGGATGCGGTTACAGCACCAAGTCAGTCAAGAGGAGGGCGATATTGTGTCAGGGAGCTATTTGAGGGTCTGCTCTCTCAGAAACACGCCGCTAACAGTAGCTGTGCTCAGGGGAGTAATAATGCATCTGCTGAGGTGTCGGCACAAGGCTTCCATGCCAGCAAGTAGCTGACAATAACACCCGAAAAGCACTGGTCCCTGTTTCGAGCAGGTGATCTAGTTTGCTCATGATGTTGAGATTTGCAGTTAGATGTGTGCAGGAGGACACAGAGAGGCTGGTGAAATATTCCCTTTATTTGATTCATACAGTACCAGGCCTGAAACAGAGCAGCAGTAAGTTCTGTGCTGTTATTATTATAAACAAAACTGATCTGAAGATTTTGCCACTAAATATATGTGTTTACATAAATAGATATATATTTAATACATAATTTATGATGTGTGTAATATGCATAAATATCTAGTGCTGGGCAACGATTAATCGCATCCAAAATAAACGTTTTTGTTTATATAATATATGTGTGTGTGCACTGTGTATAGGTTATTAAAATGGCACAAACATACAGTATATATTTAACAAATATTTACATGTATTTTCATGTATATATTTATATTCATATAATTTATATATAAAAATATTTTTATATATAAACATAACAGATTTTTTCTTAAATGTATACAAGCATGTGTATTTATGTATACATAATAAATATACAAAGTACACACACAGCCTATATTACGTACATAAAAACTTTTATTTTGGATGTGATTAATCATTGCCCAGCACAAAAATCGTAAATTAATATATAATAATAAAATATAATTGTTAATGTTATTAATATAATACATTTTAATAATGTAATAATTGCTACAAAAATTATTATTTATATTAAATTTGTTGTGAATTTCATAAATGCTAAGTGGACTAGTAATACAGAGTGGGCCTGAATTATATTTGTAAGGCCTGTGATAATTTTGTTGAACGTCTGTGACTTTCTGTTGTGTTGATTTGTATTCGTGCTAGAAAACTCCTTGACCCTCTTTGGCACGGTCCAGTAATCTCCACAGGCTAAACATTAAGCTCTCTTTATTTTTTCCTGTAGAGTCTAGCCAAATAATAATGGACTTGAGAATCTCTTCGGCAGTGTGGGATTTGCACTACGAGTAGCCAAGTACATATAACTGCCAGTTTTTGACACATGGATGATACACCACCCTCTCCTGCTGGACAAAACTCTTTCCCACTATCCATCCAGTCATCTTTCATTAATCTGTTTCTTTCAGCCTTGTAATGAGCAATATAATCTGAATTATCTCTCTGACTGCACAGAAGTAGTGGATTTTTGGTTTTGGTGTTCACCAGCTGCATCAGGGTCCCATGTGTTTCCAATATGTTCCACTGTCAGTCAGTTTGCCCCCTTCTTAACCGTGAGTTTATTACCATGTGAAGTGTATCACAGCTGGGCACCAGTATCAGCCCTGATGAGAAAATCTGCTCTGCAACCCTGCAGTCTGCTCAGGCTTTTTTAGTCCAGTGAAAAACTGGTCAAGATGTCTTTACCCGGTCAGTTAAAACACATGCTACATCCACTAATGCTGATCGCCGAGGTGGAGCATAGACTTGGACGTGTGAGTGTTTTGTCAACATTTAGCCAGAGAATATATCGACTCCACAGTGGCCCAAGTGAAGCACTGATAAATCAATGATGCCATTAGTGCCGAGGTCCTTCTTTGGCCGCCTGATATAAATGATGTCCTGTGCTGATTTGGAGGAACTTTCCATTAGATATGTGTATTTTTTACCTCCTCTGAGCCATACCACCATAGCTTGGTGATTAATGGACTGGGGACCACATGGACCAGGAGTGAATTTATTTCCATAAGTTTGGATGCAGTAGATTATCTACTATGAATTACAATGACCAATGGGATCTTGGCATGCAATCACTAAAACTTAATTTAAAGTCAATTTTACATCAAAATTACTGATATCAAAGTTTTTCCTCATAATCTTTCATTTTCCACCTCAGAAATTACTTTCATGTTCAGCTGATGTCACCAAACACTTTTTTTTTTCTTCACAGCTCCTCCCTTTAACTACCTGTCATATAAGGACCATTTTTCTTGATCCAAACAAAACCTGATGGATAAATTCAAGTCCCGCCCAACTTTTTTTTTCTTGTAGAATAACCTGTTTTACTTTGAAATATGTACTGAGATAAAATTGATAACAGCCTATTTTGTTGACTTTAAATGTTATTAGGAAACTATTTGTTCTATTTTACTGTTTTTAAATAGGGGTGTGTGAAATGCATTGTCTATGATAATATCATATTTGTTGTTTTAATGGTGTCAGTATTATTTATGCAGTGCATATGCATTTATTCCACCTCTGAATTGCATTAAACAGTCTGCGGAAATGCATCTATATGCCACTTCAGATGCTGCTTTTGTATCATCTCTGGATGATCTCATGGATCAGGCATAGTTTGAGGAGCTTAAACAACATTAATGGTGATGGATTGGAGGGCACAGCAACTTTTGTAATTATGACTCAGGCAAGCAACACAATCACTGAATATTAACGCATATATGCCTCAAAAAGAGAAATTATCTCCCTGATGATCTCACCAGATCTTTGGCTTTAAATGCACAGCCTCTTTGTGTGTTTCGCTGCCCACACTTGGATATGCGTCATCTTGTCTCATTTTGTGTCATCTTCCCTGAGCTTAATTGCACTCCTTCATTGGTTAATATCAGGAAACTTGTATATTTGGGTTTGTTTTGTTTCAAGATGTTCTAACAACAGTTTTTCCCTCTCTTATAGCGCGAGAAGAGAACGTGGCCACATTCAGAGGTTCTGAGTACTTCTGCTACGACTTGTCTCAGAATCCCATCCAGAGCAGCAGCGATGAGATCACATTGTCCTTTAAAACCTGGCAAAGAAATGGCCTTATCCTTCACACGGGCAAGTCAGCTGACTACGTCAACCTGGCCCTGAAAGATGGGGCTGTTTCGTTGGTCATCAACTTGGGTTCCGGAGCCTTCGAGGCCATTGTCGAGCCTGTCAATGGCAAATTCAACGACAACGCCTGGCATGACGTGAAAGTCACACGCAACCTCAGACAGGTAATGCTGAAATGGCTGGAATTTCATGTTTTCTGATCTAATTCAGAGCTAAATGCTACTGTATATTGCTTAAATTTGCATTTTCAGTTATTTTAAGTTCTCAGAGATGCTAACGCAACTATTTCTTCCCCTGAGTTCTTCTACCTTGCCTCATGTTTTGCCTTCTCAGGCATTTACCTCTGTCTGAAGCTATCAACAGTGCGATGGCTTCAAGAGGCTGTCTCTCTCTCCCCTCTAGATATTCACCTCACTTCTCCAAATAGTCTGTCTTATCAGGGCAGCGGGGAGAGGCTCCAACCAACCTCAACCGTTCCATTTACCCACAGCCAATCTTTGTTGAACTGTTAAATCACTCCGCCGCTGCATTTTAAAATATGTAAATATTTAGGGTGGTTTTGCCCCTCAGGAGTGAAAGGATGTCACTTTTTGCGCAGGCGTGTGTGGAGGCGTGAGTGCCCACAAGCACAAGCTATTTCAGCTCTGATCCACTAGGACTGTGACATTTGTTTCGCTTTGTTTAATAGCTGATTTACTATCACGCCAAGAACATGCATTAGAATTACCTTATACATTTGCCTGAGGAAAGTCAAAAACCATATGAATCACAACAAAGAGGCAGTTAGATGGAGGTCAGTGTTCACGGTTGTAGCAGAAAACAGTTACGAAACATTACATTAGAAGGGACCTAAAAATCAAAGCTAAATGTGTTTTAGAGACGAAAAAAGGGAATTATTGGTGAAAAATTCTGTATTCTGGAAGGCTTTTTCAAGTGAGTATGCACTTTTAGATTTTGCCGACAAGTGCAGTGCTTTGACAAAAAATTGAAGTGCCACAGGCTCTGTGGAGAATCCGCTGTTTCTTTTTCTTTTCCACCTTTTCTTACTCTCACTCATATGCTTTGCTTGTCTATGGATAACATTTGTTCAGACCCAGACTAACCACTCATGAACCATTGACTAGAGTCTTTAGTTTACTAACCAGAACCTAAACTAATGTGCTTCTCATCATGACTTCATTTGATTTTATATAATTTTATTAACAGCCCTTTTGTTCATTGTTTAATTTCCTTTCTTCCCCCTCTTCTCAAAGCATTCAGGTATTGGACACGCTATGGTAAACAAACTACATTGTCTGGTAGATATCATTCTTATTGTCCTTTTTTGGGTTTACCGTGTGTTTCCCTGGCCCTCTTTCTTTCTCTTTTTTGGGGTTTCATGGCTTCATAAAAAATTAAACAGACTTGGGTTTGTATTTCGGGGATTTCTTCCTTTTTTATTTCAAATGTCCTCATTCCATTTTCACCACAGCTTTACCGCTATTTTCTATCTTTCTTTCTTTGAACTTCCTCTTTGGCCCTTTTTTTAGTTTTTGAAGGCTTAGTCTCCCTCTTAGCCATTTACATTTTTTTTTTTAATCAAATACTGTCAAAAACTGGCAGAAGCTTTCCAAAACAAAAAAGTGACGAAAACAACAGTATGAAATACAAGAATAAAGAACTACTTCAGCACTGGAGCTCTGACAGTTGATTCCAGTTGTTTGCGCATGCCGCGCTGACCCATTCATGTTGGATCTACCCTTGTGTTACTAACACCTAAACTCTTGTCTGAGCAACCCACCATCTGCCCAGTGTCCTGTCCTGCCTGTATTGTGGTGTATGACATGACTTCTTGTGTCCTCCCTCATTATACCTCATCCTGGAGCTTTTGCTTTGGTCTCATATGTGGTGCTTCCCCTTGCATGTCATCTTGGCTTGAAGAAGATGCATGATTCCATGTTTGCCGTGGTTGTGTATCTCACTATTAATGTTATACGAGGAAAAAGACCATCTGACCTCTGTGTTGCATGCTCATTTGTGGTAGTATTAGCTCATTTTGGATCGCATGCATATGTATGTGTCAACTAACCCTGTGTGCACAGAATTTGAACTAAAAACAAGCAATTTGTCTATAGTTTGTACATAACACTAACCCCTCAAACTAATGTCCCAAACCAGAAAACCATTTCTAACACCATCAAAGATAAAGAAAATATGCCGACAAAATATTTTCTTTACCTGTCCTTTGTAAGTTTACCAATACTAGACAAGAACGGCCTACTAAAAGTCTCGAAGTGGTCTTTGGTACACAATCAAAGACAGACAGACAGCAACCTGCAAGATCGAAGCTAACCTATTCCTGGCAGAGCGTCCGTCACAGCCATGATGTTCATGAAAGGATTTTCCCCTCCCTTTTGTCATTCCTCCCAATCAGGTGACAATATCTGTGGACGGCATCCTGACCACAACAGGCTATACGCAGGAGGACTACACAATGCTGGGATCAGATGATTTCTTCTACGTCGGAGGAAGTCCAAGCACAGCAGACTTACCTGGGTCGCCCGTCAGCAACAACTTTATGGGTTGCCTGAAAGAGGTAGGTGGTCTGGGCAAACCCCGTTCTTTCATCTACATGCATCATATCACCATGTCCTTGTCTGGACTGAGAGGGAACAAGTTTGAATAGACCGTCCGAGCAGAATAATAGATGCAGTACAGCTTATCTTGTGAAAAGGATAGAGCAGACATCATACCCGTGGTGTGTTTCTCTAATGAAATTCGCTGGAGTTATACATTTTTGCTCAGATGCGAAATTGTTTCAGGCGTATTTAATTTGACTTTTCAATTGTGGTGAATCATTTGATTAAGGTTTCACAGGCCAGAGAAGAAGCTAAGGTGATTGGATGAGATGAGACTTTGCATAATGATATGCATCATTCTCAAAAAGGGAACCCCAAAAAGATTCTGCTGAACAACTGGACATGAAGACATCTGTAAATGCAAAATAAAATGTACCCACAAGCTGACTTTATAGGGTGAATCTCACAGAAAAATCTTTCATATTTCACCCCTAAATTAAAAAGAATTTTTTTTTTTTTTTCTGCGAAAAGAAAATTAATCCTATTTTAGGACCATTGTTTTTTCTTTTTTTCTTGTATTTATTTATTGTCATTTGTAACTTAGTTGTGATAAATTTAAAACCTAATTAAGAAATGTTTTTTATCAAAAGAAAAAAAATGACTGCAGTAAATGTAATGTGAATGCAGTAACGGTAAAGAAAAACCTTGTCATAAAAATTGTCACAATGCAAATGATCTTCGTTCTAACACCTTTTTTTCTAAACAAAGTATATATATATATATTTTTTTTTTTAGGTGAATTATGATCCAGACAGGTTTTGTTTTTGCTTTCAGTTCACCCTCTTATTGTTGTTGTTGTTATTATTATTATTACATTTTCCACATTACAGTAATTATAAATTTGTTAACAAAGTCGCTTGTAAAATGTTAATTTTCATCACTTAAAATGGAAAATGGAATTAGATTTAAATTAAAAGCTAAATTTAAAGGACAAAGACAAAGACAAAAAAGTAAATGTAATGTAATGGTCATGAAAAACCTTGTCATGAAAATCATTTAATGCAAACGACCTTAGTCCAAAAAAGTTTTTTTTTTAAACAAAGTATCATTTCTTTTTTTGAATTTTGGGGTGAAATATGATCCAGACAGGTTTTGTTTTCGCATTAATTTCACTCTCTAAGAGCCATTATAGTGTTTGCAGAAGTTAGATGTCATTCTCTTCGATCAGCTGTTCATTTCCACACTCCTCAGTTGTCAGGTCTGGATAACTTTATCAGTAAATGGACTGATCTTTAATTTAGCTGGAAATAGGCAATTACTCTGTTGCGCGGCTGCTGGTGAGATCCTCCATTAATTCATGCTGAACAAACAGCAGACAACAGAACCTCCTTTTTCACAGGGAGCGCTACAACAGCCTGCTATCTTTTAATGACCCGTCATCAAGCTATCACTGCCGTTTCCATCTCAGACCACCCCTCCTATCGCAGCGCTAAAAACCTGCAACATTCGGCGTTTGCGTAAAAAACTAATTTCATTCCCTCTTTACTGTGCTGAGTTTTAAAAAAACTGCTAACCATGTCAGAGATTACAGTAATCAGTCTCATATGTGCTGCGATTATAGCGAGTGCTTACATAACACTGCTCTGTTAGATAGGTGAACTGGATGCTAAGAGCTGCTCAAGACGAGATAGCAGAGCTTCTACATCCTTCACCCACCCAAGAGTGGCCATAATGATAGATACCTCCTCCTCACACTCTTTCTCACAGCTCGAGTCCAAGGATTAAAAAAATAAATTTTATACGCTTCTCAGCTTTTAAAACCTCACAAATGATGTGAAAATTATGTAGTTGTTATGGATCACGTGTGGCCGCTCAGACACATGGGGTTTGTAATATAGCATGAGACTGTGCCAACATCGGGATGTTGACACTTTTTTTTATTTATTTTTTTTATACATGCAGTAGCTACATAGAACATGCAAAAAACAAACATACAAAAAAAAAAACAGTTCCAGAATAGTATATTATATTATATTAATTTCCTTTTATTTTTCCTTTATTCACTTCACATTTTTGTCTGTTCTGGGGTATTTTTGTACTGGTAAACTTAAGTGATAGTAACTATTAAGTAGTAGATTGTGGTATTGTAGAGTGTACCACCCTGTGGCACAAGATGCTTATTGCAGCCATGTTGTGGAAAGGGTAATGCAGAGAGACACATTTAACACTGCTTTTAACTATGAACTGTATATAGGACAGAGGTTTCAAAAAATGGCTTTAAGACAGAAAATCAAAGCAATATGCACTGATTTCTTAATATGTTTAAGACCACAGAATTTTTAAAAATGAATTGATAGATGATTAGATGTTTTTTAGCGTAATTAACTATAGTTTTTTTTCTCTTTCTTTAAACAAAGCAAACACTTGCATAGATAGTTGGTGGCCCCCTCAGACCGCCTTGTGTCCCTCTTTCAAACTGAGCGTGAAGGGCAGTAATCAGGGTATGACGGGGCATGTGGCTGCACAGGGGTCTGCCAGCACTAATGACTGGATACTGAGCGGCCTGCACTGCTGAGCTGGACTCTGGCTCTCTTCCTTTGTGCTCTGCCATCACAATCAGTTTCCAGGATGTGTGCATGGTGACTGTCATTTGTCACTTTGCTGGGCCGGCTGGATGAAACTGCCCCTGCTCTCTGGACACTTGCTCCAGAGCCAGCACTGCTCTATGGATGCGAGACAGGTCTGAGAGCTCTGATGGATAGATTGACCCAGTCTCACTCACTCTCTCATCCTCTATCCAGCAGATTTGTTTCAGTAAGCACCGCAGGACTGTTAATATTTGGCAGAAGTTCAGAGCTGTATTGCTGGCCAGCCTGAAACAGCAGGAGTGGTCTTTGTCTTCTGTGTCAGACATGTAGTGTTCAGATGAAATTATATTTTAGAATATTTTGATGAAATAAAAACAAAGCATCAGTTAAAGTCATAGTTCACCCATTTGTCATTTACTCACCTTCATGTCGTTCAAAAGCTGTATGACTTTTTTGTTGTTGTTATTGTCAACTTAAATTAAAAGCTGACATAAAAATGTTAAACTAACTGAAACCTTAAAAATTTAAAACTTTAATAAACTCTACAATAGTATATAAATAATATAATTAATATAATAATATAGTATGTAATAATAGTAAAATAACACAAATGTTAAGAATTTATTTATTTTTTATATTATTTTTATTTTATTTCTTACATTTATTTATTCATTTTATTTTATTTTATTTTATTGTTTGTGGTCCAGAATATGGAGGTAAATGGTAACCAAAACTCTTTGATTACCAGATTATTCAAAATATCTTATTTTATTCACAGAAGAAAGACAGTTTTATAGGTTTGAAATTACATGAAAGTAAATTATGAAGAAATTTTAATTTTTTGGTCAACTATCTCTTTAAGTAGACCTTTATCGATAGTCAGTGTTAAATGGCTAGCTAGCAGCAATGAGCTGATGACAGATTTCCTCACAGGTCATGTGGCTAAATTGTTTGTTAAAGTGAAGATGGTAGGCTTCTCATGTTAGCATGCTCATTAGCATTTGGTTCAACACTCTTGAGCTTGTGAGGAAAATTATATTTGAATACAGTGCATGCAGATGAGCCGTGGTCTAGCAGAGGTTTGAACAAAATAAAACAAACTATGAATAAGTTGCAAACCAGACCGGCTGCCATTACGCCAACAGTGAAATGTTTGGCTGTGCGAGCCTTGACCTGTTATACCATGTTCAGCCAGACCATCTAGACCTTTCTGTACCTTGTTGCCCTAAGCTCCCATGCAAAACATCCACAAAGGGCCACCTGGCATGCTTGACTAGTGAATAATCTATTCCGATTTCCAAGATTTCTCCAGTTTGACCTGGGGGCTATTAATTCTTTGAGAGTGGTGGGTAGGCACTGTAGGCAGAGATTTATAGTAGAAGCAGACAGCTGTGGATGATGAATGCGGATGTCACTACAGGCCCAGCACAGGCAGAGAGGAGGCCGCAGACACAGAAAGTGCATATCCGCTCTTCCAGGTTCTCAGCACAACAGCATAGGCACTACAACAGAACCTTAGCTTCAAATCCAAGCAAATATCCCTTTGCTTATCTCATGCTCATAGCAGTCAGTGAGAGCAGACGCCGCTTGATTTGACGTACTATCTTTCACAATCCAGACTTTCAATCCACTGGAGTTCTGTGGAAAGACATGTCTTCAATATTTCATCGGCAGAATTGACACCCAGGTGCACAAAAATACAATATGTTGAATGGACTTCACTTCAAATGACGTATGAGTTCATTCTGAAACCTAGTAAGCTGACCTACTTAGTCAGCATCTTAACTTCACAAGCGCAGTGCATTCTGGGATTGTCTTAGACATAAAGTGCAGTGCTGCCATATAATTTGGCCTAAACAAATGATGGTGTCTGTTCTGACTGAGGTTTGTTATATCATGGGTTTTTGTCAAACATTTTGGTCCCACTTTATATTAAGTGGCCTTAACTACTAATCAATTGGTACAATGCACTTATTGTGTACATATATATTTTTACATTGTACTTGTATGCAGGGTGGGAATTACACAGTGACCATCGGGGGGTGGAGGTCAGAGCACTTGTTTTTGATGCAAGTACATAGTATTTAAGGCCGCTTAATATAAAGTGGGACAAACCTTTTTTTTTTTACAAAAGCCTTGGGAAGAATATATGGCCTCTCTGGTTGTAAATAGCTCAGCTGTACAACAAAGACTTACATAAGAAACGTCGCTCTATCCATCATTTTTTGTTTCACTTTTTCCAGTTTATTTCAGAGTCTGCAAGGCAAGATAACAACCTGATTAAATTTTTAGTCCATCCACACACTCAAACAAATTTCTTTCTGTGTCTCAAACCACTCAATCCTTACGTTCCCTCATGGCCGAATCCATAAAGCCGAGATAGCTCCACACAGACAGATTTTTGGAGTCTTCTCATGCCTATCTATAGATTATGTCTCAGTTACACTTGCTTGCTTGCTTTTCCTGCAAACTACACACCAGTTGTTGTTAGATAAAGCCCTGGCATTATATTCAAATGTCAGATTTCTATGAGTGCTCTATTCAAGTAACCCTTCTTTTCTCCCAGGGGAACAAATATTTGTTCTCCCCTGAAATGCTTATTTTGTTTGAGTGACATATGTTGCTTTTCCGTTATGGTTTGAACCAAAAGTTAATTAATGCAATTAAAGAATGTTTCTGCAAAGAGATTTAACAGTTTGGACAACTGAAATATGATTTGCAAGCTCGGTTACAGAATCAAGACTTAGAGAGGAGTGCAGATTTTTCACAGCTCTGAGCAGCTCATCAGCTGAATTAACCGGCTGACATTTCATGGGCCGCCTGAGCGCATCAAAATGACAATGCCATAGAACGGACCAAATTGCAGAGTATCAATTTGTGTCAGACACTATGGCTGCCCCTGGTGTTGTGGACAATTTGCGAGATGAAACATGATTTAGGTGATGAAAAATGCACCAGACAGGATAAATAGAAATGATAATGTTACAAATAACAGCAATCATTGTCTAATCAATGTCTGGCAGTTTTCAGTCATGTTGAAGTCCTCAAGGTCATATTTAGGACTGTGTGATGCTTGCGAGGATTCTGTGGGTAGCATACGATCTCTTTCTCTTTCTCCATTCCCGAATCCTTCATTCAGAGATTATCTGATGTTCTGATGTGTTCTACTTGATGTACAGCATAATGTAACAACGTGGCTGCTGAAATTTCAGCTTTACCATCATATGAATAAATAACAAATTTTTAAGTTTATTCAAATAGAAGACTGTTATTTAAAATTTTTATAATATTTTACAGTATTACTGTTTTTTTACTGTATTTTAGTAAAATAAATGCAGCTTTGGTGAGCATAAGTCTTCTTTCAAAAATATGTAAAAACAAACATACTGACCCCAAACGTTTGAATGGTAATGTATCTTTAAAAAAAAAAAAAAAAGATCTCTGTATTATATTGTTTCTGTGTGTGTATAAATCTCAATTTCCAGTTGATATAATATAGTTTAAGAAAACGGTCTATACAGTACATGATGTACCATCATGCCAGTATTTCAGACATGGAAGTCTATAATGTAGTCTCCAGTTTCTAGACAACAGAGAAATAAGTGCTTTAAATTTCTCTGATTCTTTCCATCGTGATGTTAGAGATTTAACAGAGCCAGTGTACGTCAATCTATCTGACAGCACCATGATGGTTTACCAAGGAGAAATACTGTTTTTGAAAGAACAATAAGAGACTGAAGCTAGCAGTTTTAGTCTTGTGGAGAAAAATTACGATGTTTGTATGAGATGTGAGGAACCAATGTATGGCTTTGTCTGAGAAATGGATCCCCCTCAGGGAGAATGATATTTATGATCTATCAGATAAGAAACACAGCAGAGGAGAAAAGCCTGGAAATCTCAGTGGCTTTTCTGCAGAAAAAGAACACAATCCTTCCATTCCGCTATGCCCTTCCTGCACCTGAGAGGATGTTTGATTTACAACCCGCAATGTCCAGGATTAAACTGTAATATCAGGGCTGGAACGTTTGTGTCGATTGCTTGCGCTCAAAAACAGCGTGATGTTCTAAAAATGTACACCCAATAAAAGATCTCTTTCTTCAGGAGAAATTAGCTAAAGCAGGCAATTTCACACCCCGGCGAATTTCTGCAGAGTTTGCAGGTACAGTATGCTCTAGACCAGTTTAATCTGTATTAAATGTAATGTATGGTCAGACCATGCAAAATTAGTACGGCAGAGAAATAGCAACCATATTAATTTGCCAAAAAATAGCCCAGATGGTCTTAAAGAGTAACCTGTTCCAGCTTTTCGAGGACAAAAGGATCTACAGCCGCTAACTGACCTAAAGAGTGTATAGATGAATCTACTCTGAAGAGAATATAATCAGCAGATAGCATACTACTAATTTCAACAGTGTCAGCTAGCCTTCGCAAGTCTCTGGCAACTGTTAGCATGATGACTTCAACCATCTCTCTAAAACACAATGCTGAATCGATGCTTGTCAGATGCCTTTACGTTAACGGGCATTGCGCAGGCAAACAATCGAACGCAGAACTTTTATAACAATCAACCAATGGTGGCATAAAGACCGCCTTCTCTGATGCTTGATAGACACCCTCTCATTAGCATGTTGAGCTGAGGAAAAATAAATACGGAACTACATTCAAAAATGAATAAACATTTGATGGGGGGGGACTTATTTCCCCCAACATTTGTTTAATTTATTTAATTATTTATTTTCTCGCACATTTAATTATTTATATATTTATTTATACAGGAATATGTGGATTTATATATTTATTTATGTATTTATTTTTGACATTTATTTATTTATCTATTTATGTATTATTTTGTGGATTTATTTATGCATTTATTTATTTATTTATTGTTTTTGCAGGTTTGGTCCTCCATACTGATGTACCTTGGGCTTGTTTATAATTAGACGTCCCACATTATGCATAAAGGTTATATAATTAACTAGAAATATTTAACTCAATCAAATAAATAATTTTGCTTTTAAATATCTCCTTGTATCCCTTTATTAGGATAAAAAAAAATCAGTCTTTCAATTTAAAAGCACGTGTGCATTGGAAAAAAGTAAGAATTAAGCCCTAATAAAACTAAGCACTTGCTCAGAGCACATGGTAGGTGTCTTGGCTTTAACTGACAGGCACTAGGACCCAGAGCACAATGTCAGATTTGGGAAGCAGGCAGGGGGCAGGACTTGCTTCCTCAGAGCTTTTGTGGCAGAAAGTGCCATTGCAGCTTTGTCAACCCATTACCATTGTTATCAAGAAAACCAGACCCACATGCTTGTGCCAGCACAGCCCGAGTCAATTACCATTGAGAGACAGTCATTTGCAGGCAGTGGCTGGCCTATTGGTATTATCACAGGTCATATTTGAATAAAGTCACCTTTCCTGGTCTCTCTATTTAGCATCCAGCAAAAAAAAAATGAATTTGCATATTCATATTCATTATCTTCGAAAGCCAGATAAAGATATCCCATATATCATCATCATTGAGTGATTCTTTGCTTACATCCATGCAGGTTGTTTACAAAAACAATGACATCCGGCTGGAGCTCTCCCGGCTCGCCCGCATCGTGGATCCCAAAATGAAGATCCAGGGAGATGTGGTGTTCAAGTGCGAGAACGTGGCCACCCTGGACCCCATCTCATTCGAGACGCCCGAGGCCTACATCAGCCTACCCAAGTGGAACACAAAACGCATGGGCTCCATCTCCTTCGACTTCCGTACCACCGAACCAAACGGCCTTATTCTCTTCACCCACGGGAAGCCGCAGGAAAGAAAGGACGCCCGTAGCCAAAAGAACACAAAGGTGGACTTTTTTGCTGTAGAGCTTCTGGATGGAAGTTTGTACCTGCTGCTGGACATGGGCTCTGGGACTATCAAAGTGAAAGCCACACAGAACAAGGTGAACGATGGGGCCTGGTATCATGTGGACATCCAACGAGACGGAAGATCAGGTCAGTGTGTGGATTCGCAGATGAATACACTCACACACACTTAAGTGCATTCTTTATTCCATGCTGAACACATTTAATAAATGCCTTTGATTTTTAATTTTGTTTTTTCAAAATCCAGTAAATTTTTATTGTATATCATTTTTATGTACTTTAACTATTTTATTTTAAAAAAAAAAATCCTAGCTTTTGCACTATTTTGTATTGCAGTAAAGCTATTGTTGGCACATTTGATAGCTTTTCATTTTTCTCATTTGTTCCTTTGAACAAATCTAAAGTTAAACGTCAATAGATATATAATAATAATAATAATAATAATAATAATAATAATTACTATGATTATTATTATTTTTTACTTTTATTATTATTAATAAAATGGAAATTATATATTTATTTAGCTTTTTTTGTTGCTTATGATAACAGGCTACAGTGTAGTGTAGGAGAAAAGTACTGTAGGTATAATAAGTGCTTTTTGTGCTAAGCCTTTTTTTGCTCCATATACATTGCTGAATATTATATGGCTGTTGATAAAGGAAATATTCAATATAGTAACCCAAAATCACTCCATAATATTTATGTTAGGAAAACAATTTGTTAGAAGCACAAAGCGAACCCGCTATTGTGGTTTTGCTGTTTCTTCGTTTGCCTTATGAAATAGACCTAAAGGTATTGAAAATGGCTTTGTACATCTAATTTGTGACAAAAATTACTAACATTATAAATGCAATTCAAGGAAAAAGTCTTTAAAATTGATTTCCATGTGGGAAATATGCTCTTAGAAATAAAGACATTACCCATAAATTGTTTCTCATTTTAAAACCAATTTTTAACTGAGCACATGAAGAACTCCCACTTTGTTTCATTATTAAATCGGTAGGATACTGTAATTGCTTGTTAGTTTTCCATAGGCGTTAAGCTCTGCAGCCCAAAGATAACAGCTTTAAACAAAAAGCACTGTGGTTAGTCACCAATAATGAACAGATTTAGTCCAAAGGAGGCTGACATTTTCATTTCATTTCACATCTATTTTGACAGAACTTTCTATTAGGTTTTATCCCCTCTATCTTTCTCCTTATCCTCCTTCACCTCTTTCTTTCTTTCATTGCCCTTGAATCGCTGGCACTCTGTTTCTGAATCGATCGACGACTACTCCATATCACTTCATAGCACAGGGCCCTTGGGAGGTCTTGTAGGATATCAATAATGCGAGGTTTTAGACAGAGCCATGTGGGTGACTGGACCGGTGTCAGTTCTGAAGAGATTATTCCCATTGATCCCTGGTTGCTCACATGGGATGCATTGTTTACATCTGTGTGTCTGTATGAGGGACGCCGCTTTACAAGATTCACACACTCCCCATGAGGTCATAAATAGAAAAAAATCTTCTTGTAGCCCCCACTCCTCCATCACTTATTCTATGGCTAGTCTTTCTATCCCTATCTTTGTCTCTTGTGGACAGGATAGACACAGGACAGACAGTCTTAGTCTGAACCCTGCTGGAATACGCAGTGCAGTAATTTACAGTACTTTAGTTTAGAGTTTAGAGTTTATAGTCTCTCCACATTAAAAAAAGCATTTATTTTATTTTTTGTTTATTTTATTTTATTATGCATTTTATTTAACATGACCTTCACTTAAAACATATTCATATATTATTTATAATATGAATTATTACATATATGTATGTCTCCTAACAGTTTTAGCATGTATATAATATTAAAGTATTTAATAATAATCTAAACTAGATTTTATTTTTTATACTTTGTTTTCAATAAAATTTTAGTTTGAAATCAAATTGCTCTTAAAGTTCTGATCTGTTTACATTTAACTTCACCTTTTTATCAGACATTTTTAAAAGAGAAAAATCACAAGCAATTTATCATACTTTTGGCAACAGAATCTAGTTTTAAAAAATTGATAGATAGATAGATAGATAGATAGATAGATAGATAGATAGATAGATAGATAGATAGATAGATAGATAGATAGATAGATAGATAGATAGATAGAAGTATTTGTACTTATCTTTATTTTTAAGTAAGTTTAGTACTTCAATTAAAAATTATTTTATTTCAGTTAGTTGCAAAGGCAACATTTCTAATGCATATTCACATTTTTGTTGAAGTTTTTTAAATTATTATTATATAGTATATTTTATTTATTTTATTGTAGCTGTATTTCAATAATGTGTTTTGTCAAATTAAAATTACTTTGCGTTTACTTTGACATTTTAGGGGTTAAAGGGGTCATATGACGCAATTTCATGTTTTCCTTTGTCTTTGGATTGTTGCAAACTGTTCGTGCATATATAAGAGCCGTAAAGCTGCAAAGATTAAAGTCTCAAACCCAAAGAGATATTCTTTCTAAGTCACTGTGTGGGAAGTTTTGCATAACACTGCCCAAATGTATACACCAAGAAAGGTGGTGTAACTTTTATTCTCGCTGTAGTTAAGTGAAGTGACATACTGCCAAGTATGGTGACCCATACTCGAAATTCGTGCTCTGCATTTAACCCATCCAACGTGCACACACACAGCAGTGGACACACACACACCGTGAACACACACCCGGAGCAGTGGGCAGCCATTTATGCTGCGGTGCCCGGGGAGCAGTTGGGGGTTCGGTGCCTTGCTCAAGGGCACCTCAGTCGTGGTATTGAGGGTGGAGAGAGCGCTGGACATTCACTCCCCCCACCTACAATCCCTGCCGGCCCGAGACTCGAACCCACAACCTTTGGATTACGACTCCGACTCTCTAGCCATTAGGCCACGACTTCCCCAAATTATTGGGGAAAGTACTGTTGCCGCCGCAGCAATGGAAGCTGATATGGTAAGGGGTGTAACATTTCCATCACACGCTTGAGGTATTCGGCCAATCACAACGCACTGGATAGCTGGCCAATCAGAGCACACCACGCTTTTCAGAACAATGAGCTTTGTAAAAATCGACATGTTTCAGAAAGGCGGGGTAGATAGGTGCAACAATAATGTACGGTATGTGGAAAATAATGTGTTTTAAAACCTTCAACTGCATAAACACATTGCATTACACCAAATACACAAAATAATGTTCTTTTTAGAAACGTCATATGATCCCTTTAATCATAAAACTAAACTGCTAAAAAACTAACTTGTAACGTCACTGGAGCACTAACAGTAACTGTGTGAATGTGTTTCATGTATTTTGTGGCTCATATAATCTCTGTCTCTTCTGATTTATTTTTTTATTTTTTCAGGCACCATATCTGTTAACAGCCGTCGCACTCCGTTCACCGCCAGTGGTGAAAATGAAATCTTGGACCTGGAGGGGGACATGTACCTGGGTGGCCTCCCTGATAGCCGGTCTGGCCTTATCCTTCCCACCGAACTATGGACTGCCATGCTAAACTATGGCTATGTGGGATGCATTCGGGACCTGTTCATTGACGGTCGCAGTAAGGACATCAGGCAAATCGCTGAGGACCAGAACGGTGCAGGCATCAAACCTTCCTGCAACAAGATGTCAGGCAAGCAGTGCGACAGCTATCCGTGCAAGAACAAAGGTGTGTGCAAAGAAGGATGGAATCGCTTTATCTGTGACTGCACAGGCACCGGTTACTGGTCCCGCACGTGTGAGAGGGGTGAGTTAGCTGCCTTTACATTTACCTTTCATTAGTTCATATTAACCTAACAGGCCTGGTTTCCTAAAATAAATTTTTTGCTTTGTTTTAGAATAAACCCGAGAGGTGGGTTTAATTTCAATCGCAACATTTGAATAAAAAAAAGAAGTGTTTACAATCACCGTCACGCCAGTTTGTTGAGCTTCTCACCTGTAAAATCCCATCTGCTGCTGTTTGTAAACAACGGATTAGCTCTCACATAATCAGTTAAACTATAAGCTCATTAATATCTCAGCACGTTGCTGTATGGAAGCTGATGTTCTCCCGGGTTTGGGGAGTGTTGCGTCTGAGTCAAACCCCTGATGATGTCATACCTTGGAAAAAGTCCAGCCGCTCATAAAGTACAGATCTTCAGATATCATAGGCAGAAAGATTTATAGAATTATTATTATTTTATTTTTTTTGTGTGTGTGGTTGTTTTATGTATTGTTGCAGTTTTGAGTCCAAGACAAATTTCCTGTAAAGGACTATAAAGTATAACTCTAACTCTAACTCATAGTCACATGAAAAATGAAGCGGAATGGTTTTGGTAGATGACAGGAGATTGGTTGTGGATCTTTTGCTCGAATCTGTTGGGGCTGCATGTTTGAAGGGCTCCATATGGGCCGGAACGCAGGGGTTCCAGGTAACCAGGTAATAGAGGGACTTCCAGCGTGTCTGTGAACACTGAGCAAAGCAAATTGCTTATTATGTTGGCATGAGAGCTGGTTTCTCCATTGGGCTTCATCCATTTGTGTAATATTACAAGAAACCATTTTTTATGGTTGTTATCGTTTTTTACACTCTTTCTACTTTTTTTTTTTCACTGTTTTACTCTTTATAACATATTTAGATAATCACATAGATAAAGATAACATTTCATAACATATCAAATCAAACCAATAAAATTTTACAAAAATATTACAAATGTAGCTTCTTTAGCCCTTCTTATTTTTAAAAACTAGCTTCTGTATACTCTGTACTGTAATACAGCTAATATTGTTGGCACTTTTATGATAAACTGCTTGTGAATTTCGACATTTGGGGCTTTGCGGAAAAAAAAAGTCTTATATACAAATGTAAAGTTCAATGCAAATAGATGAGAAATTAAAATTAAAATAATCAAATTTTAGCCTTTGGGCTCATGTTCCCGATTGAGAGCAAAAGTTTCATGAGGATACAAAGGGTCAGACGTAGCAAATATTGACATGAATCGTTTTTGTATTGTCAGAGGACGGACATGCTATGACATCTTTTTCTGTCCTTGTACAGTGTTTTTAGACAAATGTAAAAGTCAAATACAGCATTTTAACAGTCCATTGCCAGAGACAGATTGTAAATCAACCTCCTGCACGTTCATTTGCTGTGAATGTCAGTCATAATCATCTGCAAGGGCATCAGACTGAGTGTCACCGCGAGTTTGTAAGAAGAGTGAGTGTGAGAAGTATTCTGATACTGACTAGAAGTGCGTCTAAACATTGTCATTTGGCTACACTTATGCCACAAGGCAAAATAGTCTTTCTAAGTGTCAGTCACACACACACACACATCTGTGTGCACCTGGACTGCTCTTTTGCATGGCTCATGTCTGAACTAATAACCAAATACTAAAATGACTAGACAGCCCTAACACTTAAAAGAGCACATTGTAATTATTACTGATGCTTGCTCAGCTGCTTATCTAAACTGTATAGAAAACACAGAGGAAATACCTGGTAAAATCTGTGTAGCCTGATTCAACCAGCTCTTGGCTTGGCCAATAAACAGGCCGTATGTCATTGGGTGCACCAGCTGAGACTTTACACCGATAGTCAGATGTCTAATAGTTCTGCTAAACTACACAGTCAGGTTCTATGTTTTTTTTTTTTTTTAGTGTTATAAATCTAAACTCACACTCTGCCAAGAGTGCACACCCGACTACCTGATATTTGTCCAGATCTATTATCTGCTCCATAGAAGCCTGTAGCTGCTGCTTGGGCCAGACAACTGGCTGCTGTCACACACCACGCTGTCCTCCTGTCAGTACACATACACTTCAGATTTTCTCTAATGCACACTCGGCATTTCAACCCTGACAAACACCTCTTTTTTTCCAGATTGAGGAAATGTGACTCTGTGCTTGGAAATTTCAGGCCTGGAAGAGCAACTGCTGATTCATTGACTGTAGAAATTCAAAACATTTAATACAGGGGTCATGTAATGGGAAATTATTTTATTTTTATTTTTAAATGGTAAAATACTAATAAAGTTTTGTTCTATTTAAAAGTAAAAAAATATATATACTATTAAAAAAATATTTTAAATGATTTCTCATGATATGACCCCTTCATTAAATGCCAGTATTATAAAATTCTACATATAATATTGTTTCAGATGCACCTTGCTCGAACATCTAAACATGTTATATCATGTGATTTTATATTATACAAAAGCCTACATACAAGTATAGAAATTAACATGAATATGAATGTACCTTTTCCTCTCTCACTTTTGTGAGTTTGATTGGCATAAATTATCTTCTAAACAAAGAAAACCTTCCTCACAGAATAGCCTGCTGGAATATAAAACACACGCAAGCTGGAGAGTCGGAAATAACTGAATCCTGTTTCCTTAAGAGTTATTAAGTCCATTATGCAGCTAGGATCTCACGAGGTCATTTCATATCTTATTCTTAAAATTACACACAACATCATTGCATATACTGCATACGAGTTTAGAAAACTACATTTTTGATAAGTGAAAGGGATGAATACAGTACTGTATTCTTTATAGAGCAAGAATTCAAATTTAACACTGTGCAGCTTTACACAATTTTGCATCGTATGTAACTCATTGGCTATAACTTTGACTACAGTATATTCACAATATAGCGAAGTCCTATTTATTTCTTCTTATTAGTTTGCATTATAAATTTACGCAATTTAATTCCAAGTGCCATCTTTGCACAGGAAGTCTCAGTATAATTCCAAGCCAATATCATAGCAATCTGTTTTGTATTAAGAGATTTAGTATTTTGTTTAAATCTCTTATATCTGAATGATGGTTTAAAACATTTTCCTTTAGCTTCCCAACCAGAAAACTGCAATACTGTTATAGCTCACAGTAGAATAAAGTTAATACTGTGTCAACAGGTGAAACCTGTTTTCATGCAGTAATTGAACTCATTTTACCGCATCGTCTGATGTGCCTTGCCAATTTAGTGCTGAGATTTCGTTTTGCACGTTAATTCCTTCAGTCATTAATGTACAAAATGAGTTTGTTTGGTTAATAAATGCAAAACCTCATTTCCGTGCGAACGGCCCTGATCATTTCAAAAGTAGCTCGACAGGTCATGCCTCAGTAATGCTAAATTAAATAACGAGATCGGATGATTGTGGGATGAGCTGATATGTTGATAATTGGCTCAGATATTTTGTTCATATGCATGGTTTGCATTACAGATTAATATCTGTTCAGTTAATATCATTTATATGTGTCTAAACTCTATGTTTTAATGTGTTTTTGTTTGCAAACAGGCCGAGTTATACTGGGAACTTTGGGGGATTTTTTTGTTTTTTTACAAAGCACCACTGGCTATAGTGCTCGAGTTAATTGCTATTGATTCAGGCAGTGTGAAGGTCATCTATGCCGGCCTGGAGGCCTCAGAGAGCCAAAGTGGACCCCACAGCCATGGCCCTTAAATCACCTGAGAGTGCACTGAATGCTAGGGCTACGGTCCCTTAACAACACTCAAATATAATCACAACTGAGTTTACTCACATTCTGGGGATTTTTTTTCTATCTTTGTCAATACTATATTTCTCCCAGGCTTGTCCGTAGTGAAGCCCATGTGGCACGGAGGCCTGGGTGATTAGTGTAAAACTTTATAATACAAACTGCAGGTTCCCTCGGTAGCTTCCCTGTTTTAGCACGCACTGTTTTACAGCCGAAGGCTTTTAGCATATATTGATTTGATACTGTAGTGTCTCTGATTAAGCCACAAAGAGCACATAGAGATGACATCCGTGAGGGTTTATCTTGCAATTACTCTTTCCAGCCTAATCTGGGTAATTATGTCAGTGACTTTACTTTTTCCTCAGGTTGTCCTTTCTTTTGATTGCCTTCATTTCTTTTTGTTTCATTCTCTTTGGAGAGATGATGAGGGGGAGGAACCTTTGTAAAATATACAATGATTGGGGTATAGCATTTAATGGCAAAATTCATAAGACAAAACACACAGAATTTAAAAAGATCTAGATCCGTGCAATTTATTCATGCAGCTACAAATGTGTTTATCCACAAACAAAAATACAGACACATACATGTTTTATTTGGATTGCTTGCAGACAGAAAAATGTTCAGTGTGGCATTGAGGTAGATGTGAATTCTGTTAGTCTGTTTTTAATTTTTTTTAACATTTTTTTTAAATCTTTGACTGTTCCATTCAGGGTCTAGTATTCTTGAGTGTTGCATTTTTAATGATATATCAAGTTAAAAATAGTTGTAAAATAAAAGTTTAATTTGTGGTTTGTTGATTTTTATTTTTGAATTAGAATTTTTGAATGTGTGTGTGTGTGAACTGATTCTTTTAATTAATCTCACAAAAACACTTATTTTATTTAAATATAAAATATGAATAATATATAAATATTAAATTGAATTATATTAAAAAGTAATGATTGTTTATTAAATTATTTATATTATTTAATAATTATTTTACATAAAAAATAAATATATAAAATGCCAAATTAATTAATTATTAATTATTTATTTATTTATTTACATTTTGATCGCTGTGGTCATTTTAGTGTACTCGTGCCTGTCACTAATGCACAGATATGAGTCCACTCTCACATATAGAGTCCACACTCACATATACGTACATATCCACATGTTCAGACATCTTGGACTGAGGATTGAGGGTATGGATCGACACTAAAGTCAGATCTTAGGGGTAAACATGTCAGTATAAGATTTCACAGCAGTCGATCAAAACGTGCCTCCCCCGTGGTCCCAAGGCTTGTTATCTTCCCTCATCCCTTCCTCTCCATCCCCAGCAATCTGCCTGATTTCACAGCTTCAGGAAATCAGCTCATATTCTGCAGATTTTCCCTCCCTATCATTCACCTCTCTTTGAAAAGTCTCTAATCATGCTGAATAGCCAATCAGTGAAGCACTAACAACAGCATTCATTTGGCCACGGTACACAAGCTCATCCAGACGGAAGTGAAAGGGAACTTTCTATCTGCCGTTGTGTAGCTCTTTATTTAGAACCGGGTAAAAATGATTTGTTCCTTTACGAGATGCATCAGTGTGTTGACATATCAGACCCCATCAATAGAAAGTGTTCAACATGAGGGTACAAAACATGCCATTCCATCACGAAAGGGGAGAGGTGGTCTCCGCCACTGCCTGAGGAAATGGGAGGTAGCATTGCTTTGCTTGACAGTTGTGGATATTGGATATTTCAAGTGTTTCCACGTTCTCTCTCGCTCTCTATTTTCCCTTTCTCACTCTATTCTTGCATTCTGTCTTTGCTAGAATATATTCCTGATTTATACTATATGGGCCATATTCATAGCTTTTTTGTTACTGTTTAAGTCTGTTTATAATGTCAGTGAAAGGCTGTTTGAAAAAGTAGGCAGCATATTTATGATCCTTCTAAGGCAGCATAGCATGCATCCTTCACATCCCATAATGCATTGCAACAGCTGACCCACGATGTGTGATGGAGCCATATGAATCTCCTTAATCAAACTGATTGATAAAGCTTTTTTTTTTTTTTTTTTTTGCGCAATGGGCAACATTTTATAATCAGACCTGGATATTTAATATGATGATTTAAATCAAAGGTTCAGGAGCCATTTCAGGTTTTAAAAGCATTTTGATGAATTATTCAGTAGATTTCAATGAACTTCTCTGGTACTGATCAGGATTAAAACTAATTTCTCAGAGTTCATGACTAATCAAAATGGTGAGCTGGAATAAATTAATTAGAATCACTAAATATCTTAAAATAAAGTCTGTCATGAGTAAGATAATACTTTTGTTTTTGACTCATTGAGTCTGTGATTTAGGACAATACATGAGCACAGAAGAATGTGAAAGCAACTTATTATTTTTCTGTTGTGGCAGGAACATTACATTCTTTCACTATTCAGAGAAAATAGAAGCATGTTTCTTTCCAAAGTGCTTTTTTGTTTTCCGTTTGTCTCTGAGTACTTATCTGTCAAGCAGACTTGAATAATTATTGAAATGAGCAGACTGTGGAACAGAAAATCAGCATTTTTAATTTACTACAGGAAGTGAACAGCCAAAGGGAGAAAAGAAAAAAAAAAATTATATATAGTAATATTTAGTTTATTCAGACAGTCTCACAAGTCAGAGAAAAAGTTCAGAACTGCAAGATATAACCTCAGAATTTTTTTTGCAATTCAAGTTTATATCTTGTAATTTAGATTTTTCTCAGGTTACACTTCATTTAAGGTGTCCTTGTTACAGTGTAATTATACTATTGGTCATGGAATAAAAAAGGTACTTTTACATAATATTTTAATATCTCATGGTTATATCTCACAATTGCCAGTTATAAACGGGGGGGGGGGGGTCACTTTTAGGTTCACGATTTTTCAGAAAATGCTGCATCGTGGAGCACACTTTATGCTGGTAATGTCACATAGACAGTCTTTTGATTATGTATAAGCTCTCAATTCACTGAATAGTACTGAGAATTTAAATAGTGTTTTATCACACTGAAAATTCAAGCTGACACCAAGTAAATTAGACATCATTGAGCATTCACATCCCATAGTATCTCATTTTATATCAATGTGGCTTTTTTCTCTCCCTCCTCTCCATGCATGGAGTCACACAGGAGCCAAGGTCTCTGTCTGCACCTCCGTCACAGCTGGTTAGAGGAGCAAGAGGTGACGGCCCATGATTATCCACCTAACATGCTCTTAGTAGTCACTCACAGACCTGTTGAATTTTTCAGATCGCAGGTGTTGGCAGCCTTAAAAACCTTTATGAAATATTGTGTCGACGACCTTCATCAGGTGAAACTAGACTGTTACATCATTGTTTCTGTAGTCATCTATGCCAGTCACTACCCTTCCTGCTTTCTTCCCTTAGAAAAATATAAATGAGCCATGAAAGGACAAGGAAGGAGAGCACAGTAGGGAAGAGGGAGTGAGCAAGAGAAAGACAAGAAATATGGGAACTTGCATAGCGGTTAGCATATGTGCCCCTAATGTACAGCTATGATGCCCATGCAAGTCATTCTAGGATAAATACAACCTATGAAATCCAACCCCCCCGCTCCCCCTTTTTTGTGTGTGTATGTATATATGAAATTGTTTGCATTCATATTGAAATCTCTCACTTTTTGATTGCAGACTTTGAGTTTGTGACATTGAAATCTCTTCCAAAATTCTTGAGACAGGTGAGATTTCAGGGGTTTTCCAAGGAGAAAAGTATACGGTACATTGTATTTAAATTAAAGTCTCCATTAGCTCTCCATTTAATTGGGAGGATTAATACATTTTACAGATTTTAAAGAGATTTGTGATTTTTATTTGGGCCTCTCCCTGCTATTCTCTAATATCTACAATAAAATAAGAAACCCAAGAAGAGAGGGATTCATGGAGGGCTTGTGGGTTTGCTGTAAGCTGTGCGGCTCTGCGGTTGAAAACAGTTTATTTTCAGTGGCAGGAGAGTTATTGAACTGTTTCTAATCCAGCTCTGAAGCTAAATGAGTGCAGACGAGAGCGGTCAGCAAGCTGCTTCCACAATCGCAGCTGAAACAGAACAGAGTAAATCCTTTTGTGTCTGCGTTGGGAGGAGCAGAGAGGCAGCACGTGGAGGAGGGATGTGCCTACTGTATTTGGTTCACCTCTTCTCTTTTTTAAGGGCGGTTCTAAATTATTCAAATTGTTGCTGCAGTATAGCTACGATCTGCTATTTATGGCAGTTGCGGGTGTCAGAAACCCCCCTTTAGGGTTTCACTACAAGCCAGTCCTGTGCCCACACCAGCCATCTTTTAGAACAGACCAGAGCGTGAGAACTGATTTGTACTTTTAAGTGGTTTTGAAGGATGCATAATAAACTTGAACATTGTTTATTCACAGGCGGCACGGGTTCTTTAAAATAGTTAATTGTGTACCATGTCCATGCAGAAGTGATTTTAATGACTTGTATTTAATATTGGTTGACATTAATTGTTGTGCAACCGTTTAAAAAAACACTGCAATATATTGATTTTGCATGCATTGTCATCATTAGGCTTCTGCTGCCATCTAGTGGCACAGGAATGAAATATTAAAGTCTCTGTGATTGTCAAACAAGGGAGATAGAGGACATTTTAAGGACAGATGCTGTTTTCTGGATATTTGTCCTGTTTGGTGCTGTGCATAATCGTGTGCATCATTTCTAATATGAATTAGATTTAAATGTTAAGCATTATACAGTATTTCCTAATTTAAGTAAGATAATACTACAATTGATTGCTTCTGTTGTCCTCATTTGTAAATCGCTTTGGATAAAAGCGTCTGCTAAATGACTAAATAATATAATAATGATAATAGATTCAACTTGTTATTCATACTTACATATATATTTCCAAACCCCTCTATATGACATTTCAAATCATCTTATGTAAAATAACACTGCTTCAAATAAATGGCCTGTAAGTCATTATAGTCACATTTAGTCCTGATGCGCTTTTAGATTTATGACGGTTTATGATTGTTGAGCAGTTGTGCTGTGAAAAACCTTCATTTTCTCCCTTATGACAAAATAATGCTCATTGAAAGGGAATCTGTTTCATGTATAGTGTGTGATTATGGCAGTGACCCAAAATCACGTCTCTCTCGTTCTTGTTAGAGACTGCAATTAGCATCATCCGGGTATTTGCTTCTCTACAAAATAGAACGCACACCTGTGACGCATTATTTAGCATGCGTATGTGGACATTTGACCACCTGCAAGTCAGTTTAATTACAAACATGCACTGAACAATTTCCTGAAAAATTTGGCTTTAGTGAAAGGTTTTAGTTCAGATTTCACGTCATTATTTCGTCTACAGATGCAGAGAATATTAGGGTGAGGTGTGTCACTTCCTGCAATCAGGACAGCTATGTTTCCCGTAAAAAAAAATTTTTTTGTCTTAGGTACTACAAAACCAGATTTGTTTTAATACTAAATTATTCTTATTGTTAGTTAACATTCATTAAAGGAATAGTTGAATGCAAAGTGAAAATTTGCTGAAAATTTACTCACACTCAGGGCATCCAAGATGTAGATGCATTTATTTCTTCATCAGAACAGATGTGGAGAAATTTACATTACATCACTTACTCGCCAACAGATCCTCTGCAGTGAATGGGTGCCGTCAGAATGAGAGTCCAAACAGCTGATAAAAACATTACTATAATCCACAAGTAATGCACATGAATCTTATCCATGAATTATTACTCACATATTGTTGCTTCTGGCTAAAATGGAAGTCCATAATCCATAATAATGCTTCCTCCAGTGAAAAGTATATCCCCTGTTGTCCTCTATAACTGCTTTTGCTCATGAACAGTGCTTGATCTGAGCATATTTCTCTCCAGATTCAGATGAGACAACTTTTTCACTAAAAAATGTTATAGTGCAGATAAAGGAATTGTATTTTAGCCAGAAGCAATGGTTTGAAGTTAAGAGCATTTTTATGATGGATTACAAACATGTTGCTTACAAACATTACTTATGGATTATTGAACTCTCGATCTGACGGCACCCATTCACTGCAGAGGATTAATTGGTCAGCAAGTGATGTAATGCTAAATGAAGAAACAAACTCTTCTACATCTTGGATGCAACGATTTCTTTAGTACACCTGAATTGGCTATATTATTATCATAATCATCTGTCATACTCATACAATGGTTGATGAAATGTCATCAGGAATTACCTAAAATCTAAACTGGGCATTTGGATGCTTCACTGCAATGGCAGACCTATCAAAAATCTCTTAATTTCCAGCATGTGGCACCACAGGAGCTGATGAAGCTTAAGAGTCTAACTGGACAGCGGCAACAGCTGCTCTGTTTTGAGGCACTGCTTACCAAATGGTCTCTGCACATCTCTGTCTCACAGAAGAGATTGAAGGTTGAATTGCTGTCTGCATTAATGTCCTTGTCATCTTCGGTTTAGAGTTTGTCGTCTGCCGGTGAGCAGCAGGAAGACTGACAGTTTAATGAACATTGATTGCATTTTATGCCTGATGTTTCTCTCATTATGTCATTGAGACAGAGCTCAGTACAGGTCAGTCTGATCCCTCTGTGCCGCACAGATGATGATGATAGATCATATCACAGATACACCTTAATTAAGCAGCCAGTGTTCACTCAATATTAGAAGCTAAATCAATACATTTGTATTCCAGAGCGCTAGCCCATCCGGGTTAATCGAAATGTTATGACACAAATGTGTTACCGGTGCCTCAAGCAAGGCCTGTAACTTGATGAAAATAAATAAACACAAATGCATTCACACAGGGTCCATTATTTTTTAATGAAAAAATGTGCCAGTCACAAATATTTCTGTAAAAAAAAGAAAAGAAAAGATTTTTCAAAGTTGATATAAATAGAAAATAATAGAAAAAATAAAATAAAAATCTAAATAGAAATAGAACAGGTGCAAGAAAATACTATTTATTTCTACTTCAAAATTTATTTTGATGCATATTACTATACATTTCTTTAGTAAACCCTACACCTTTATTTATGCATGTGTATATATATATATATATATATATATATATATATATATGTTTGGCAAGAGTCCTTTTGGACCTCATAAATAGACACTTATGTATGTTTCTAAATTATTTTTGTGCAATAAATTTACTTTTTTTTAGCATATACTGCAAAAAAATATGAAGTAAAAACAGACTATACAATAATCATAAACTAATTACCTAAATGTTTTCAGCTGGAGTATAGCATGTCACACTGCAGGACACTGCTTGAAATCTAACTTGCATATCCCCTTGAATGTGCATGAATGCTCAAATGCATAAATGCATGAAAGATCTGTTTGTGAAAGATAATACATATCCAAAAGTTCAGATGCAGCACAGAGAGAGAAAAAAAAACAATTCTGATTAAACATTCCATCTATTCAGTCATCAATTAGTCAGATGGAATGTCAGTTAAAGCCCTTTATTTATTGAATTAGCCTCTCCCATGAGTAATGCTTTTTGCAGCTCATTTGACTTTCATGAACCGTGTTTCATTCGGGCATGTGATTGAATAAGTTCTGTGTTCATTATTTACATAGGAAAACAAAAGCAGGGCTTAATTAATATTCCGAAATGTCAGATGTGCACCGCATTTTTATACAGCCACATGATCTGCATTAATTACCCCAGCCTACAAATCTAAAAGAGAGAAAGACAGCCACATTTTACAGGTAAATACAGTGAATGAGTCCCCTCACGTGCTGTGAGACGGATTTATGAGATGCTTTGAGAAGAAACTCTCTCAAGATGGCTGCCGGATGCTGTTGTGTAACATCGGCCCCTTATTGAGAAACACTGCCACCCTGTGAAGATCTCTGGTGCCTTATTCCCCTGTCACTCTCATCATATCCTCCACGGCATGTTTCTGTCCACTCGCATCAGCCTGCTGCTCAATAACGTTGATACAAAATCATTTTGATTTGCTTTCACTCGGAGTTAATCGTCAGATACTGTCTAGAGGTTAGTCCCACTTATCTGTTTCTCTTCTCGTTGTCTTCACTGATGGCAGCTCAACCTCGATTTCGCTCTCCCACTCTCTTAGTATGCCGGGTGTAAAATTTAAATTGGCGGGGGCCCCAGGGAGGATTGAAAAGCAACTAATCGCACATAATAACATATCGATCACTGTAATTGTAGAGTTTGTCAGCGGTTTCTATGCATCGATATTTAGGATGCATGTGTTCAAGATGGGGTTTTCACATCTCAGGATTAAATGGGCATCTGTTATTAATCTTCTCTTGAAATGTGTGATCATTGTATTTACGTCTTATGATTTAATGAAGTCTACTAATATGAGCTAATCTAAACCTAATCTTGTCTGTATATGAATGTCTGCAATTTCATTTTATTGTTGTTATATTTTTACAAATACTGTTTAAAAGTTTTTTGAAAGAAGTCTTATACTCAACAAGGATGCATTTATTTAATCCAAAATACAATAAAAATTAATTGTGAAATATTGGTATTACATTATTAGTATTATACAATCGATTATGTCTGATTTTTGTCAAACAACCTTATTTAAAAAGTTTCATACTCAACAAAGATGCATTTATTAATCAAAAATACAATAAAACAAATTTTGTTAAATATTATTATTATACAATATTATACATTGTTTTATTTTGTCATATACTTTAAATATGGAATTTATTCCTGTGATGGCAAAGCTAAAATGTCAGCATCATTACTAATCATTACAAGAAACGTATCTTAGTATCATCAATGTTGAAAATGGTTATGCTGCTTAATATTTCTGTTGAAACATGATACAATTTTTTTCAGGATTCATTGAGTTGAGATTGAACAGCGTTTATTGGAAAGAGAACTCTATTGTAGCATTATGAAACGTCTTTACTGTCACTTTTTATCAGTTTAATGTGCCCTTGTTGAATAAAAGCATGAATTTCTATTAAAAAAAAATATCTGAATGGTGGTAGTATTTTATTTTATCAGCCTGAAGCAAACTTATTTTCACCTTCATTGAATATTGCAACAAAAGGTAAATATCTTGTTGTGCTGCAGAAGGTTTTTCTTTATCTTGAAGTGAGATTTTATGTGGCCTCTTTTATATTATAATTTCTTCTATAAAAACCCTGGCCAGACAACGCAGCCTAGCTGTGATTTATGTCTTTCTTTCACCTGCACGTCTACGGGCTGTAAAGTCCAAGCAGACATTTTATGCCCGGCTGGCTTTTCTAATACTTTCATATGGAGTGTTTTCCAGCCAGCACTGTGTTGAATGACAGTCAGAGGCTGAGGCTGAGGCTGAGGAGAAAGGGCATCGCCACATCCATCAGTCCCGTCCTAGCAGTGTGCCTGACTGGCCATCTATGTGGCAGCTTGCTGAAAAGTGCAGATGTCTTCAACATTTCCCATGGCAGGAGAGATCTGTTCATTTAACTGTTGAGCCAGTTAATAGAAACTTGTGGGAGGCTTGTGCAGATCGTGTTAACTCAGTGTGCTTTGTTTTAGCATTTCCTCAAGAAGATGATTTTAATTTTTGCAGGCCATCATCTTGAACGTGCAGACTGTTGGTTTATGTTGTGTTGTAATGTTTTAGGATTGTTTAGGGATACAATTTAACATTTCCTAAACAAAGTCAAAAAAATATATTATTTTAATTAGCAAAGTTTTTTTGTACCTATAACTTGTCTAAATCTTGCATTCTTTTGTCCACAGAGGCGTCCATCTTGAGCTATGACGGGAGCATGTACATGAAAGTGGTGATGCCTACCGTGATGCACACTGAAGCGGAGGACGTGTCCCTTCGCTTCATGTCTCAGCGGGCATACGGCCTGCTCATGGCCACCACCTCACGCGACTCCGCCGATACTCTTCGGTTAGAGCTGGACGGCAGTCACGTCAAACTCACGGTCAACTTAGGTATTGTATAAAACCCCCTCCTTCAGGATGCAGTGCTTCTTTTTTCTCTCTCTTCCTATCTGTCCATCATTCCAACCCCATCCTACCCTGCCTCCATCATCATTACATTAATTAATAAGATATATTAAGATGTTGTTTTATTGTTTTTCTTAATTTGCATGGTTCACCAGACATTTGATTGAGTTCAGTTTGAATTTATTATTTTCTCAAATAAAGTAATTGACGGTAAATTCAAATTTTGGCTACTAATTGATGTTAGGGATGGGTGGTATGATATTATATCACTGTACAAGTAATATAATATTATATAATCACAATATAGTTACATATATGGAAAATAAAAAAATAGTACTTTATACTTTTATTCTGAACATCATGGATGCAAAGCAAAAGATAAGTTTGTTTATAACAACCGAAGGAGTATGAGGAGCATTAGCTGCATAATTCAGGTAAAAACATGAAATATTGTAATGAAATTAGAATATATATATATAAATATAAAACATACTTTCAATTCTAAATTCTGATTGAAGGGGTCATATGACATGATTTCATGTTTTCCATTCTCTTTGGAGTGTTACAAGCTGTTTGTGCATAGATAAGATTCGTAAAGTCGCAAAGATTAAAGTTAAGACTTAACCATGCCTTCCCAAAATGCCTCATTTAAACACGCCTCCACAAATCTACATCACTGTGTTGGAAGATTTGCATAACACCGCCCAAATGTACACGCAAGGAAAGAAGGCGTAACTTTTATTCTCGCTGTTGTATTGTTGCCGCCACCGCCATGTTGTGGAGATTCTGTGTTTCCAAATATGGGCGTAACATTTCTGTCACATGCTTGAGGTATTCGGCAATTACAACGCACTAGATACCTGGCCAATCAGAGCACACCACACTTTTCAGATCGATGAGCTTTGTATAAATCGATGCGTTTCAGAAAGGTAGGGCAGAGAGCAGCAGCAATAATGTACGGAATATGGAAAATAATGTGTTTTTTGAACCTTAAACCGCTAAACACATTGCATAACACGAAATACACAAAATGTTATTTTTTAGCATTGTCATATGACCCCTTTAAATAAGCTCACATTATAATTGCACATCATTCGAATTCTTTATTGATTTAACCATAAACAGTTAATCTATATAATTTTATATTATTTTGCATATTTTTGGGACATACTACTACAAATTACTACAAATTTCTCCATTTCTTTCAACTGTAAATAACTTACAGCAGTCTTGCCCACTTATTTCATAGCGGATGTGTCTATTGCGGTATAAAGTTATTGCAAAATTTCTAAATTGCTGTCGCATATACAGTACCACCATACTGCCCAGGCCTAACGTACACAATGTTTGGTGCATTTTTTAATATATTAACCATGATCATTGTCATAGTGAAAACAAAACTCCTTTGAGACAGTCACAGCACTGCATAACAGCATAGCATTTTTTATTTAATGTCGACTTTTGAAATGATGGATAATTCCTTTTTATGATTATAATCCAAGTGTTGTGACTTTCTGATTGTCAACTTAACACTAATTCCTGTCATCTTTTCTACTTGACAATGTCTTCAGTAACTCTTTTCTGACAAACCTCATGTTCTGTCTCCGTTGGTTCCATTCGTACCACATTTGTGCTTTGGTTGGTATTTCCTTTCTGTTACATCACTTCCTTTTAACCACCGTCACCTCTCCCTTCCTGTTCAGTTCTCTGACACACATTCTCCATGCTTTGTCAAAAGATGGTATTCACCCCTTCAAAGGCCCTTAGCCTGCGGCCCGGTCGGCAAACAGCCCGAGAACAGAGCTCTCAGCTTCACCTGCAGCTGGTAGCACCTCTCAATCCTCGATCCGACACCATTACCTTTACATGAGAGATGAGACACCATAACTGGTCATTAAGTCACAGTGTCATCATTAAAGGAAGTGACACAACTCACACCTCACTGTAGGAAACAGCCTGAGGTTTGACAGTAGTACTGATCATCTGTGACAGCTCAACCATAGTAGAGACAAACATAGCCCACACACTGTAAACATACTGAAAGAGACAAGAATGTCTTATGATTGCATACACAGAGAAATCATCTGGAATGATTTGACAGCCTGTCAGCCATAAAACACAACCGAATACATATGTATATCATTAGATATACGCTCAGGACTGCTCTAGCTTCCAAAATACAAGTTTATTTTACTTTTAGGACAACGCAGACCTCTACAACTATACATTTACAAATAATTATTAATATATTAGAGACTGTAGTATATTAAGGGCTCATTTGAGTGGTCAGATCTCAGGAAGATCTAGCTGGAGGTACAGAGGCCACTGCATGGTGCTGGTGCTTATTGGATCGAGGCTGTTTGCTCCCACTTTTCTGTTGCGGTTGACGACACATGGTAAATCCAGCCACACAGAGCCCAACCCAGAGCATGATGCCATCAAAATGGGAAGGCAAGCTTGAAATCGTTATTTTCCAGAGCAGTATTCAAGAAAAATGCCCTAACACCAGCTTCTTGCTAAATGTATTTAAGCTATTAAAGCCTATTTAGCTAATGAGCTGGTGTGATTTCTATGGGGCAGGACCTCAGATAGGTCTGAGAATTAAAAGCATAATTAAAAAAAATATATATAACGCTCTGGGTTGAATAGTCTTTGTGGTTGGTGAGCTCCAAGTGGCCATTTTATAATTTTATAAAATAAACACTGCTTATAAGGCAATTATTTGTTTTTAGCAGCAAAATAATTATAAAAAGTATTTTATTCATAGACATTATTATAATTATTTGACAGTTGCAGATAATCCAGTGACTTTGTGCGCAGTATTTTCATTAAATTATAATGCTTTCATTAATAATAATAAAAAAATGGCCGCCTCTTTGCATGTGGACGTCCCCGGAAGGGTGGAATTATTGTTTTTGGATGTCTGCAGCTGTAACCTTGAAGGATGCAATTTCATCTGTCACTTATTTTCCCCCATCTAGACTGTATCAGGATAAACTGTAACTCCAGTAAGTTAACACTCAAGTTTCATTTTGCTCCTAATGATTCTCTTGTTGAAACGAATGTCTTAAGTCTTGTGCCTTTTCCTCCATTTAGTCAAGGAGAATTTGCGTCTAATGAAAGGGTCAGTTGATGCATCTCGCCAACCACGATTACCACGATTATAACTGGTGGTGACTTAATAATCATGGCTTGTTTTTGACGGCCTGTAATTTAGCTGTCATGTCAATCTATTTCCTATCCTGTCAGCATCTTTTATAGAAAAGTCTTAATTTGTACTTAAAAGTTGATGCTATCTTTTAAACTACTATTTTTTTTATACTGCCTTTAGTAAGGAATGCAGTATTTAAGTTTAAAGTAGTGCATGCATTAATATGAAATATTATTGTGCATGCAGAAATACATGTTATGTTAAATTATTGTATTTGGAGACAGGTTTGCATCTTTTCATGTTGCCGTAACTACAGTTGTACAGCGTTTAAAGTCACATTATAAAGTCACCACAAACTTTTTTCCTAAAAAATAAATTGTAACTCATTTGCATACAGAGAACATAAAATCACTAATGTTACATTTTTATAATGGCATCTAATTTCTGGATATTTTTATGATATGATGCAATATGGTTTTGTCATGTTTCTGTTTGCTGGGTTGGTTGTATTTTAAGTCAAACTACTGCAATTCATTTTAAGCTCAGTAATGTATGGCGTAATACAATTCTTAAAACAAAAATGATGCTAAAGATGCACATTCAGTTCAGTTGTTACCTGAAGTTCTTGGAATATTCCTTCTAAGAAATACAGAAATGTCTTTGTTCAATACTATGCCATTTTATTTAGTTGCTTAACTTTTTGTACTATTATACTATTAGTAAAGAAAACATTTGTACAGTTTTGGCAAAAACACTGCTTTTACTCAAAAATAGGTCTTGAATTCTCTCAATGACAATTTTTGATTGATATAAACTATAAAGGTGATATCATATTAGATAAATATTATATATATATATATATATATATATATATATGTATGTGTGTGTGTGTGTGTGTGTGTGTGTGTATATATATATAATATATATATATATATATATATATATATATATGTGTGTGTGTGTGTGTGTGTGTGTGTGTGTGTGTGTGTGTATATATTCACACACAAATTTTTTAAACAAATAAAACCACTCTGAATAACTATGAACTAACTGATTTTCCCACTTTCAAAGGTAAGAATGTTTAATTGCATTTGTCTTATTTTGGCTATATATGTGTATGACTCTAATAATAATAATGACTCTATAAATGGCTTGCATGCCTTATGGATCTTGATATCTTCATGCAATAGTTGCACGTTTTTTTTAAGTGTTTTCATATGTTGTTTATAATGTGACTGTTTAAATACTATCCTTACAGTGGTCTGATAATAGAAAGGTAGCAGGCTGGATTCCATGTGGCTATTCTTACAATGACTGTAAGTTACTTTAGATGAAAAGCGTTTATGCCAAATGATGAGTGTTGGTGATGTACTAAAGAGCCTGGCCCTGCTGGAAATGTACCAAGTAAAGCAGTATCCCACAACTACGCCTCCATCAGTCATTCTGATCAAGTAGCAAACACTCACATCATGCTAGATTAGTCTCATCCCTTTACCTGCACCAGTTCACACTTTCCATCACTCAGATTAATACAACGCCACTAATTATAATGATGTGCTTATCGGAGCTATTGGTTCTTAAGCTCCTGTTACGAGACCTGCATTTTTAAAAGCTCTAAGATTATTACCTGCATACAGCAGTGGAATTCGTGCAGAAAGTGGTTGATACTGGTGGATTTGTTCATTAATGTAACCCTGGTAAGCCGAGATGAGATTTTTATGCTTTCAAAATACGGTAATTGCTTGTATGGCCTTTAATAGTTGTTCTGCTTAGTTATTATGTTTTGAAATTCTGAAAAGGACAATGTTACCCTTTCAGAATCAAATATGCACTAGGTATTGTTTTTGCATCGGTGTAGTAAGGATGATCTAATAGACATGATAAATTGTCTGAACAATGTCAGTGATGGCAGATTGTGAGCTTCATGTCGGTCAAAACACATTTATGTCAGTGCTGAGGAGGGTGGAGGGTAATATTCTTTCTCAGGAACTACCGATAACTGCATGCTGGTAGGTACATAACACAATTTCCCAAGAGCCAAGAGATTTTGAGGGATGTGGAGCATGATTTCATAGCATGCTCTGAGCTGAATCCAAAACACTTCACTGCTCTCCTCTGTGACTACTTAACTCCTCAAATGTATTGCATCATAAAGAATATATTGCTTTCTTGTAAATTAACTCCGATTCTGACTTTAAAGGTGAAGCATTTGATTTCTGTGTCACTCGTGTTACCAAATCAAATTGCAAAAAGATTAAATTTTCAAACAAGTTTCCTATATTACAATCCTTTCTGCCATTGGTTTGGACAAGCATACAGCCCCGTCCCAAACTCATGCTATAGGTTGAGCGAGTGTTGCCAACTTATAGATTCATATTCACAACTGTGACCAAAGTTAACCAAAGTTAATTTATGTATAATTTACATTATCAAACCAACTGTGAGAACTTTGTCTTTTGAGTGGTGTATCAAGACCTTTTATGAGTAAAAGCCATTTTATAATCTCAGGATTATGTTTTGAAGTGATTATTGTGAAAAACAGAGGAAACTAAATTAGCTAACAATTTTAGTTTTTTGTTAAAGCTTATGTTTTTATGTAATATTCAAAAAGATCTGCACCAAACCTCTGCTTTCTCTATTGTGGTAATCATCTCAACTCGGAAAAAAAAGAATCAATTTAACCTGATTTGCCACATAGTTAGCATCAAATTCAAAGCAACTAAAAAGTTGTAACTTTTTCTTATTGAAAGCAAAGGTTTGGTCAGAGACGATTCAGGTTGGCATTAACGTTTCATGACCGTCATTCTCAGGCAAAGGACCAGAGACACTGTATGCTGGACAAAAACTCAATGATAATGAATGGCATACTGTGCGCGTGATCCGGAGGGGCAAAAGCTACAAGCTAATGGTTGACGATGACGTAGCAGAAGGTACTATCCTGAAAGACAACACAATTCTTGATGCGTTATTTTATTTAAGAAGCTATAGATGATTCAAGTGTGTAAATAAAGCAGTTTTGCTGCAGGAAACTGCAGAAATAAGTATGTGAAAGTTTTCAGAGTTACTAGTTCTAGTTATTCTTTAGATACAGATTGTGTCGTTTTGATAAATTGTGGGAAAAATCATTTACAATGTTTCATCAGTTGTTCTCATTCCAACACTACTTTAGAGTTTCACAGCAATAAGATGCATGTTTTTGGTTCATGTTTATTGCTACGCTGACATAATGTAGAACTCGCTCTGTGTACCCAGTAGTTGGAGAGTCTGACTCAGGGTTTTGGTGTACGGTAGCATTTTTATGCCTGTGCAGCAGTGTAATATTGTTTGAGGGTGTAGTATAGCAGCATCTTTTTTCTTGTTTTCCTTTCCAACCTGCTGTGGTTTGTAGGTCAGATGGTGGGCGATCACACCCGGTTAGAGTTTCACAACATCGAGACGGGCGTGATGACCGAGCGCCGTTTCGTCTCCATGATCCCCTCCAGTTTCATCGGTCACCTGCAGAGCCTCAAGTTCAATGGCATGCTCTACATCGACCTATGCAAGAACGGTGATATTGACTACTGCGAGCTCAACGCTCGCTTTGGCATGCGCTCCATCATCGCAGACCCTGTGACGTTCAAGTCAAAGAGCAGTTACCTGAGTCTAGCGACCTTGCAGGCTTACACATCCATGCACCTTTTCTTCCAGTTCAAGACAACTTCTCCAGATGGATTCATCCTCTTCAACAGCGGGGATGGAAGTGATTTCATCACTGTAGAGCTGGTGAAAGGGTAAGCCTTTTGAAGAAATGGACACTTTATTTTATTTTTTTATCTTGCCGGTAAAAGTGTTTACAAGGTAACAAGCTACTTTAGGTAACACTTATGAGGAAGAACTAGATTAAACTATGTCATCTGGCGTTTTTGGGATTGAATCTTATCAGCATACAGTAAATGAGGCAAGTAAACCACAAGTCTATAAACTGAATCATATATCCTGCCTTGTTTTGTAAGAATTTTTGTAAGGAAAGAAAATTAAAGGTAATTTCTGTTTGTTTTTGTGGCATCTTGACATAGACTGGTAATTGGTTTACACTTTTTTTTAACACAATAATCGGTTCTTTAATATTGAAGCCAGAAAAATTACATAATTAAAGTTGGAATGGAATATGATATGGCCTTTCTACTCTCCCTGTAAACTGAACTTCACTCTTCTGTCTTTTAGGTACATACATTACGTGTTTGATCTTGGCAACGGGCCCAATGTAATCAAGGGCAACAGTGACCGAGCTCTCCATGACAACCAGTGGCATAACGTTGTCATCACTAGAGACAACAGTAATGTCCACACACTCAAAGTCGATGCCAAGGCAGTGAGTCAAGTCGTCAATGGCGCCAAAAATCTGGACCTTAAAGGTACGTAACCAGCTAAAATTCATATATTCTCATGCCCCCAATCACAGTCTTACCTGGGCATCTATTGTATCTGCGTTCTGCTCAGGTGACCTCTACATCGCCGGATTGGGGCCCAACATGTATAACAGCCTGCCGAAACTTGTGGCCTCTAGGGATGGTTTTAAGGGTTGCCTGGCATCTGTGGACCTGAACGGACGCCTTCCCGACCTCATAAACGACGCTTTGTTCCGCAGCGGTCAGATCGAGCGAGGATGCGAAGGTACACCCTCTTACAACTCTAGCTCGAGGAGCCCGTTCTTTCTCATGAATGCAAACAGTAGTTCCACCTCACTGAGCCATCACTCCATCTTTCTGACCCTGCTTGTCTCATCTCTCACCCAGTCAGCTCTCTGTTGAGCCAACTGGCTTATTAATATTTTTATTGGCCACATTGGTCATGCTAGGATCAGCCAAGTCTTTGTTTGTATGAATTAGTGACATTTTTACGAACCGACTTACAGAGGGAATATTTACATTGCAGTATTTTGAGTCAAGATGGAACTTTATGCATTTGATCTGATGTGTTTTGACCTTAAACCATTAAAAATAAAAGAAGAATATGTGCAGCTATTAAGTAATTATGACAAATATGTACACTGGCATTCAAAAATTTGGGCTCAGTAAGGATTTTTTATTTAAGAATTTAATACTTTTATTCAGCAGGGATGCATTAAATTAATCAAAAGTAACAGTAAATAATAAGTAAATGCTTTTATTGTGGGCTTTCTATTCATCAAAGTATCCTGGAGAAAAAAAATTTATCATGGTTTCCACAAAAATATTGAGCAGCACATCTGTTTTCAATATTGAAAGTGTCATGTGACACTGAAGACTGGAGTAATGAATGCTGAAAATTCAGTTTTTTCCATATTAGAAATAATATATTTAAAATTTATTTAAAGTTTTAATTGTAATAATATTCAAAAATATGTTTTATTTAATAGTTTTTACTGTATTTGTGATCAAATAATGCAGCTTTGATGAGCATAAGAGACTTATTTAAAAAAACATAAAAAAACTCTCAATGACCCCTGGCTTTTAAATGGTAGCGTATATATAATATTATTTTTGTTTTGAATATATATTTTGAATGGGAGTGAAATAAACGTAACATTTGAATATTGTGATATAATTACATCTCTTTGCATTTGACTGATTAGAATAAAAAATTAAAGACAAAAAGAAAATAAAAAAAAATTCTAAAATATTTAGAAATACAGATTATGTAAGAATTTGACATTTTATCGGAAGCTAGGTGTCAGTAAAATGATAGTGCAGATATTATGGTCATATAACCAGCATCAAAGCTTCAATCATAGCAACTGATTGTATGTTAAATGCCAAATATGTCCAAAAGATCAGAACACAGATCACTTAAGATCCATACAAGAATATTTCTTCACTTACTCATTGCTAATATCCATTTTCTTATGTACATGAGATCTCTGCCATATTTCAGTGCATGTTAATGTCTTTGTTTTCTTGACATTGTTTGGTTGGTTATTTTACATTTTTATTTTTTTGGCCTTTCACTTTTTTGTTCTCAGTGTTCTCTTGTTCTCTTTTGATTTGTTATAGTCTTGTTTGCGTAAAACTTTGTGTGCAAGCATTTATATGATCTGTCCATCCATTACAAAATGAATTGTCCGTCACAATTCCATCATTCATCTCAATGTTGTCTTGAACAAAAAGCCTCGCTTTATGTTGAGTATCCTACATGTTACGTTTACATGTTGTTGAACCAAGAATAAAATCTTAACCATCTAAATCGTTTGGTCTTTTGTTGTATCATCTTCACATTTTGTTGCTTGAGTCCATTGTGTGAGCTTGAAATGTCAATGTCAGCATGCTTGATAATCACATACAGAAGTCTGGGATTGTTTTCCAAAGACAAAAGGCTACTAGTTTATGAACACACCACAGGTCTTAACAGATATGAAAATGTGTTTTTCCTCTAAAGAACTAATGCACATTTAATGGTTTAATGTCAAAGCGTACACAATTTAAAACATGCAAACCTTTTTTTCCCCTCGAATATCAGTGTTGAAAACCATTTTTCCACGACTTTTTATAGCTGCCCTTATATTGTTGAAGCTTTCAGAACCTACATATAGGCTAAGCAAGGGCTTTTCACACTGTGCTTAACCCTGGGTTATCATCTGCTAAACCTTGCTTTTAACCCCAGATAAAGGTATGTTTCATGGGCTTAACAAAGCTTTTTACTCGGGGTTATGAAAATGTAAAGGAGCAGGGTTGGCACTGCTTTTACACGGTCAAAGGAGTACAGTGTGAACTGTTGACACGGATTTTAAAATTTAACGCTAATGTCTAGAAGCTAATTTTGATAATTTTGTTCATTTTAATTTGATTTTGACGGAGGGGACCCCTGACGCATTTTGGACTGATTTTGTTTTGTAGACATGGCAACCCGGTTATAAATGTAGAAACCTCTGCTTATGAATTAATTGTTAACCCCGGTTAAATTATGAGCAGTGTGAATGGTAAATCCGGATATGACCTATTTCAAGTGTGAAAAGCCCTATGCAATGTTCATTAACATAATTCCACATATTTTCAGGACACAGGCTACCACCAGATCATCTGATGCAGGTCCTATTTTATAAACAGAGACAAACCCGACACCATTTGAATTCAGTTCTTCATTTCATACATGAATAGAACAATTTTGTGTGTGTGTGTTTTACGTTTATCTCTCCCGCACAGCATCCAAAAGTGAACGTGAGTAGGTTTTTATGTTCACAGCCCAGCATGAAAGAGACATCACTCTGTACTGTACTGTTTGTGCACAGTAAAACTGTAAACCGTGTATGGAATGGCTCCACAATGGCAACAGAATCCTTTGCTGGTTCATATGGCAATGAATGCGCCATTCTGTTGTAATGAAGCTTTTCATCCACCTGATGGCAATGATGCACCTGTGCTTAGGAAGGCGAGGGCTCGATTACATGCTGCAGTAATACAAGGGAACATTTTGTTTTCACAGAACGCAACATCATTAAATGTCCCCTCTCTAACCGCTTGCTTTATACAGTTTTAGCATTTTCTGTTGAGTTACGTTAGCTTTAGCACATTATCATGCCCATACTGTGCATTTGAAAGTCATTTGAACATTTTTGCTGTCAGAACAGCGGACTAGAATGGAATATGCAAATGAAGCCTGATTTTTCTGCATGTTTATTGGCTGAATATATTTAAACCGTAAATGAGATCATTTTTTCAGCCACAATTTCATCAACAAACTTCAGTTTTAATTTACTTGTGCCTTTTTTAGCAACTAAATAGTAGGCCTATTTTCATTGAGTGCCATTACACTTTTTTTCAGCCCAGCCATGCTGAATCAACCCATCAGTTTCATGACTATTATTATAATTTTTAATCCATGGTGCAGTAACTCAAGAGTGCAAACCCTTCCTAAGAATGGTAAACGCATGTCCTGTTAGTAAAGCAATTGCTTTATTAACAGAAGCCATCGACCACTTTCTTACCTGTTTGATTGTTTTCGCTTTTCTGTTTCTTGCTTAACAAAGTTGGTTTCACCAAAGCAGATCTACAAGGTATATAAGGTTCAATTCCATTCTGAGCTCGGCTGAAAGCTGCTGTTTTGTCTTGTGCCAGTTTGTTTTGTACTCTTCCCAAAACCCAGACATAAAGCGGACACTAGCTGGTTCACTGTAACAATGTCTTGGTATAAAATGGTTCACTTCTTTCTAAAAGAAAATGCCCTTGTGTTTTTACCGAAGGTCGTGAGACTTGCAAAGTGAGAATGAGAAAAGTAATGATTGCAGAGTCTACATTAATAAAACATGAGGTCTCCTGTATAATTAAGCCCCCATGTCCTGTTTTGCTGTATCTGGTCTTGTTTCTTTTTTTTACGCTAACGATGTTCAGCTGAGAGAGGAATCTGGCTTAGGAGAATCCATTAAGTAGCTCACCATGGGTTACTTCTCGCTTGTCTGTAGATGCACTGAACAGCAATATGATTAGCAAAATAATTAATAGAATTAGCATGAAAATCCATCTGGAAATGTCGGCACGCTACCGTAGACTTTAAACTCAGATAGCGTCCCACAGAGCACGTAAACTCAAACAGATGTGATTTCCACTTTATTATTTAAGCGACATCACACATAAGAGTTCTTGCTGTTGATGTGAATATCATCGCAGTTGAGGGTAAATCACGTATATGAAGTCACTAACATTTTAGACCCAATGTCAGCTGGTTCATTGCTGCAAGTCATTCCTGTTATGCAGTACATACAACTAATCAAAATTAATAAATAAAATAAATGAATGTGCTGGTGTCGCAATTTCAGCACTTTAGCTATTTATATGATGGCAAAAAAATAGAAACTGGTTTAGGAGAAAGAGTTAAGTTACATGGATGTCAGCATTTTGTGTGTGTGTGTGTGTTTAACCAGTATTCTGTTTCAGGACATGTTGTCTTGAAAACAATTTGAGTATTAAATGGGAAAAACTGGGAAATTTTGAACTGTGTTGTATAACGTTAATATGTCAATGCACTGCATACTATGAATGACCCTCATCAGCACTCTTGAAATGGCTACTTTCTAATCAAATTTGTGAACTGGTACTATGCAAATCTGTACAGAAACCAAAAATATCCTAATACTGTCTTAATAAAGCCAGTTTACATAATGTGACGTTTGACCGTATCCCATTAAAATACGTTAATGTGCTGCTATAATAAGCCTGAATGATGTGAATGGAAAAATCAGAGAGAACTATCTTGAAGTATAGTCTCTCCGGTTTTCCTATCTGCAGTTTTGACAGTCAACAAATTGGGGTGAATCATTTTATGTTGAACTTTTACGTAGTACTGAAGTTGCACTTTGCGTTGCAGAGTAAATGTGCTTTTAGGCTTCTTTTCTCCCCCTTTTGTTAAACTAAAGTTTATGTTTGTGGTTAACCTCTTGTTTTTGCAGTTGTATTTCATAAGAAAAATGCACTCAAAGCCAATTCATTTGCAATTTTCTTGTTTACACGGTTAATTCAGGGGGAATGCATTCACCCTCTTGCTCTGAATTGGGTAATGAGCTTTATTGTTGTTGCTGCATTCCCTCAAAATGAACCCACGTGTGCCAAAACACAAGATGTGTTTGGAGCACGCTCAACTCGATTGCACGTGGCTGGTGTGCACACTATTGTTCTTAACATGTGTAACAATAGTACCTGGACTGTGTACACATCTCGCTATTAAATGTTGTCTTTGACCTTTGTTCCTCTGTGCAGATGTGAGAAAGTTCATGCTTGGCCCCATGTCTGATTCTACTGTAACAAGCCATGTTGAATATGTCTAGAGTATGATGTTTATTACTAAAATCCAGTCGTTTATAGGGAATGCCACGTTTGTTCGACAGCTTTCAGGATGTTTTTTGAGTACCTCTACTAACCCAAACTGCATGTGTACTGTTACACACACCTGCATGGCACCTTAACAGCATGATGGGACGTTTGCCCCCAGTATTACATTGCTCTGCTTTGCCACCATAGGTCCTAGCACTACATGCCAAGAAGACTCCTGTGCCAACATGGGGATCTGCATCCAGCAATGGGAGAACTACACCTGCGACTGTTCAATGACCTCCTATACCGGGACGCAGTGTAATGACCGTAAGTTACCCTCCGTCCCGTGCAGTTTCCACATCCTCTCTTTCTTTTTTTCAGTTCACTCTTTGGTTCTCTGGTTTAGACAATTTAAATGATCACATGGAGTCATTCTACGAAAGATTAATTGAGCACACTGTAATCTACAAAAGCAAATGTTACACAAACACCAACAGTATTTGGTTGCACAAAATCTCATACATAAGCACACATACACACACACACACACACACACACACACACACACTCACTCACTCACTCTCTGCATTCGTGTTCTGAAGACCAGTTTGGGAGACGACAAAGGTACGTGTTGTTCTCTACATTTTGATGCTGGTAGAACATTATGTATTTTACTAGATATTTATTTATAATTTTTTATAGAAATATTTGTGTATATATATTTGGAATTTTAAATAGTATTTTATATACATAATTTATAATTTATATAATTATTTTTTTATTTCTGAAATAAAAACTGCTAAAAGAAAATTTAAATTAATATGAAATTACATTTTTTTTTTTTTTTTTTTCAAATTATTTATGAATAATACCTATGAGAAAGGCAACAGTGGCTCCAAAAAAGTTTGAACACTTATGGCAAATATGGCACAATCAAACTTTTCAGTTTTTCAGTTTCAGTTTTAAGAGGGGAACTGGTTTATGTAAATGTTGATTTATTTATTGTAAATATGAATATTTTATGTCATTATTTATTTTTAGTTATTTATGAAATGTAGTCAATACTACAAAGCAACAATGGGTCCAAAAAGGTTTTGAATACTTAAACCACATATTATGAAATAATAATAATAATAAAAAATAAAAAAATAAATTGGCATGCACAGAAATATGGTAAAAATCACACTTCAATACATTTCAGGAGAAAAAAAAAATGTTTAAGAGAACTGACTTTATACATCAACTAAATGATCAGAAAAGCTCAATACTAAAATACAGTTAGTTCTGAGACAAGGTCTATTTGTTTACTAATACCTTTGGTTTGATATAGTTTGTACATCTTTGTGTTTTAAGTTTCCAAACCATTTATGGTTCCACTATATTGTGTTATATTAATAATTGTTAAGTGTGACATTTGAGTGTTTTTTTCACAGAGGTCACATTAGTAAAGATCTAATTGAAGGTGACATGAAACTCATAACTATGAGAGAGACACAAAATAACAATCTGCTCATAACCAGCCCTTTAAAGTTCAAGTCTGCAATCACTTCACTGAACTCCTCATGGGTTTAATCAGATCTGATTATGTAAAACGTGGGAGTAAAATATAACACTGCATGGGTACATCACTTGATCTATTCGGACGACCCCTTTGCATTACAGGTCATCATGTATCAAATCTGTCTAAAAAGCCCTGAGAACCAAAATCAATCAACAGCAATGCACTTCTACCACGAGGAGTCCGTCTTTATTCTATAGTCATAATGATGCAATTCTTTTGACATCACTGCCACAATAAAAGGTGTTATCTCGAGCCGGTGGAGATAAACACCATCCCTATAGACGCAGAATGCACCTTGGTGAGAATGTGATATGACTGTGATTGCCTTCCTCCCCTCTGCCGCAAGAACAACACAGTTGACCTTCCAGAGATTGAAGACTGACATGCATAATAGTACGCTAGCCTGCTGCTTTGACAACTCGTATTTTTGTGAAAGGCAGCAGTGAATCAAAAGCATGTTAGTGAAGATAGGGATGGACTTAATTGAATAATGCAGAGAGAGTGATGTGTGTGTGTGTCAGCTTTGTCAGTCTGGAAGAATATCTGCCGCGGAGGAAGGAACTCAGAGGACAGGCTTTTTGCAGCTGCGCCAATTCTTGCTGCTATTCTTAGGCTTTCGAAAGCTTATTCAGTGCTATAATCAGAAATGTCTCATTTGAAAGAGTCGTAGTGACATGTGACAGGCCATTGTGCTACACAGACGGAATACAGAGCCTTAATAATGAATATAATGTCTGTGTTAGTAGACGAAACAGACTGAACAATCTTATGCATGTGCAGACTGAACGTGTCACTATTCAACACTAGGTGGCAGTAATGTTTTAGTTAGAAACGAAAGAAGAAGTCTGTTGTGTGCAAAGAATGTCTTATAAAATTTGAATATTTGAATAATGCATTATTATATAGCACCCTCGGTTCTTGGTAAATATTTTTGGAAAATGTATTCTCACATGCTCCTTATTCGTAATTTTGCAGAGATTTCTTTCTTTTTTTTATGATTGGAAGCTGCAAGACATTCCAAATTAGGAATCATTTTTTAGGAAGGCTTTCTTTTGACAATAGAAATGTTCTGTTTAAAGACGGGTTATTAATATTAACACACAAGGTGTGATGTTGACTACATATTTTAATCATAAAGCTGTGAATTATTCAGTATTTAATATATTTTTTTTTATAAAAACTAGAGCTAGTGAAATTGGCAAAATGTGTCTTTGAAGCAAGATTCTATTCGTAGTTTTGTGGAGGGTTTTTTGGTTTATTTTCATACTGCATATATGAGCTGATATTTGAAACAGCTGAGAGTTAATGACACGTTTGTACTTTATTCCATTGCAATCACTTGCCCTTTGAAAGGTCAAATCATATTATTTATAAAAAACGCTTCCACTTAGCAAATTTGAATCATTTATTTATCAGTCATGCTTTTTGTTACAACTTATTTTGCAGCATTTTGGTTTGTTGGCTATAATAGATAACTTAGAATGTATGTCTGTGGTCATAATTAGCATTTGCATTCGTATAACTATATGGTTACATTCTCATCTGGTTTTGCCTTGAGATTTTACAATTTGGATATCATATGCTCTCTCAACAGAGCACCAAAAATAGTTTTTCACTCAAAAGTAATAAAATGTTCCTTTGAATGCGGTTAGGGGCATTTGAATGATCTCTTTTAAAGCGTATGTGCGTATAAAGTACTGTATAAATACAATATTTTATTCTGCATATTAAATTTGAATATATGAATGCATCCGTTCCCAGAAAAGCCACTAGAATATGATTCACCCAATCCAACCGAATCTAACACTAATTTGGTTGTTCCATTGAAGGAGGCCAGTGATCATCAAAATGCTTTTAGTCATAGTATATTTAGCAATGGCAGACATGTTTGCCCTTGGCCTCTAAATTAAGATTAAAAGTGAGTACAGTGTTAATGCATTAGACAAGAGCTTGTGCATGAATGAGATGCATTTGTTGCCTCTTTCAAGCAGCTACAGCTAAACAAACACCAAATTGCAAGTTGCCCCTCGCATTCCAAGTCTTTGCTTATTCATTTGGACACACTGTGCAATCACGTTGATTGAGCTGCGGTAATAAATGACTGGTTAGAAGCTCCATTGGCTGTTAAATGAACTTGTGGCAAATGAATATTGCTTAAAGGAATTTGCCAGTATCCGCTAGACGAGGGCGAGGTACTGTCTGAGAACGAAGCTGTTTATTCATAAGTTTAAACGGCCTCATTTCATCCGGGATTCTTTTAGTTCCTTAAAGCAAAGCAGTCAGCGCTCAAATTCCATGAGATGTTCACAAAGGAGCTGTGCTACGCGCTTCCTAATGAATTCCCTCAGGATTTATTGAAGGTGCCTGTCATTTTCTTGGCTGAGGGCCTTGATGGCCAGCATGCCATATAGCTTCATACCTTCGTCGAGTTTCGGATACGGAGACTCCATATCTGTTCGTTTGAAAGTGAAGATACTTGATAGTGCTGTTTTATATAAAAACTTATGAAGGGGTTTTACAAATTGCCTAGTTGCACAACAAAGCGATTCTTTTCCTTTTCTGTTTTCCTACAACATTAATTACCAGGGTTAACATAAAATATTGCTTCGCACAATTTAAATGATACCCATCGGCATTCTTTCTTTTTTTCCTCCATGTCCAACATTTGTTTCATAAATTTATAAATTAAACGACAGATACACAAATAACATGCTGGAGGGATGGATTTGTTTTCCCTCATGTGTGTCTGACATGAACAGAATCTCGGTAATTAAGGAGCATCTTTTTCTCTGTCTTTGCTGGAGAGGAAAGAGGAGGAGGATGCTTCACATCCCTGCTAGCGAGACTTCATCAAAGCTGTGTTCTCCTCACTCCATTAGAAACAGGAGAACCCATCTGAGCCACACCATCAATTAAGATGGCAACAAAAGCAGAGGCGCACCTTCAGCTATCTCGTGTCCAATGTAGTGTTTCTCAGACAATACGTCTCGGCGGAGAGAGAGAAACGCATTAGAGATGGATGGAAGGCTTAAGTAACAGGAAATGTTCTGTGATTTAATTAAGCGAAGTGTAAATGCTTTGACTAGAATTATGAAATGACTTCCTGGATGGCAAATGACTTTCAAGAAAATCTTCTTTTTTTTTTAATTAGTGGTGCTAACCTTGGGTTAGAGGTTTAAACAAGACATTTTTAAGGTTTAAGGGCTTGTTCACACCAAGAACAATTACTGTAAATCTTAGTCAGTGTAGTGCCATATTTAATTTTTGACAGGAATGAAAACGAGGCTGTGAGGGCTCAAGTACAATGAGTTCAACGGATTGTTGTTTGACAACATACCGATTGTTCAGTTGACGAAATGTCTTTCTTAACCAACTCTCAATGGAAATTTTTTTTTACATAGAACAGTTTTGAAAGTTGTTATTTGTGAAAATGACTTGATCTAGGATGTTTATGCAGCTTTACACAGTTTTTAGTATCATCAAACCTGATGAAGGTCAATAACGATAACTGTAGTAGTCAACATTTGAAGTAGATCAAAAAAGTTCATCAAAGGTGTCCTAAGACAAGAATGCATTTTGGTTTTAGGATTTAAGACATCTTTGATGAAAGGTTGTGATCCACTTCAAATGTTGATATTACCGCCCATTTATTACCCAATTTATGAGTAAAATAATGTGTGTGGTAAATATAAATTGATGATACTCAGGCATTTAGCGCTACTATATAAATTACACACACCCAAACTGAAAACGTGAATTCTTAAGCATTTGTTTATTTTTCAAATAATGAGCAACTATAAGAATCTTTGGTGTGTGAATGTGTGCAGTTTAGGTTGTACAACAAAACATACCACTGATATATTTTACTCATGAATTGAAAATCCCAATTATAAAAACCTATGGTAAAATTTTGAGGGGACACATGGGTAAATAGTATTCTGGGTTTTGTTGTCACAAATGCAGCTTTTTATTGACCAATCAGAATCAAGTGTACCAGAGAGCCCTGTAATGACACAGTAAAGGATAGATCATTTATGTAACCTTTATGGTAATATTGCATATAAATTTGGGGTGTTCAGATCATGACAGAAATAACGTATTTACGAGTTGAACGAATATGAATGTCACCAAAAAATCAAATTAGGAGTGGAAAACTAGGAAATTCAGAATTTTATTTGATCCCAGAGTTTCAGAGTTGAGGGCATGTCAGTGAAAAAAATGACGGTACTCAATTCATGCAGCGGTCACTGTTGAAATGAATGAAATTTCTATATATATTTTTTCATTTGCAATAAAAATAAAGTTGCATACAATAATATTGTAGAATTATAGTCTAATATAAACAAATAATATAGCTTACAGTGCCTTCGTAAATTGAATAAAAGCATCTAAAAAATAAAAAACACACCAGGTGCACATTTGTTATTCATCATTTTGTAGAAGTAGAATAAAACAAATTTGCTCCAACCAAAGTGATTTGAACACACCTGATATTGTAGTTTCAAATAACCCATACATACAAACTTCCCATGTGGACTTGAACACACCATTTCTTACAGTGTTTTTCCATCTTATCTAGCAGAGAAGCCGGTTGGCCTTATTTTGCAAGAATATTGCAGGGATACATAAATCAATATGCATTACAGAATATATAATGTGTTACACTAAACTAAAAAAGACAATATAAAGGCCAGAAATGGTATATATATGTAAATACGTATTTGAACTTCAGGAGAAATCAGCATACCATAATAAAAGTAAACAGAAGATATAAGAGCCAGCAGTGATGTTTGTTTTATCTCTCCATTCTAAAAAAAAACTCTCTTTTTAAGGTTTTGACATTGATTCAAAATCGAAACAAACTTTTAGACTCTCGAATTCTTAGTGTTTGTTTTGTGCAGTTCATAAGAATCGGTCATCAGATTTCTCAGACGGTTTGTGGAAGCCATAGCTCACGCTGTGTTATCTGGGTGGGGCTGTTTCTGTGAGTGTGAGTTAAAAATGCTGTCGTTGATGAAAAACCTGAGGTGGCAGGAAGATGAATCGTTCATGTGAGTCCATATTCATCACCCAGGTGTCCCGCACTTCCGATGGCCCCTGACACAAGATAAAGAGCTGCGAGACAGGGGAAATGACCTCATCTGACAGCCTCAAAGAGAACCAACGGCACAATGGAAATGGATTGGCGCGTTCACAGGAAATATTACCACACGCTGTATTCATGATGAGTGGTGCGATATGCTCTGCCCTCTTCAGTCCAATGATTGAATTGGCAGCGGTTTATTATTTTATTTTAGTTTACGGTGAAGCACGAAACGATGCAGCGTTGAAGGAGCTGTCTAAAAAATACAGCCGGATCGATCGGCGAAGGTTTAATATCCTTCATTTCTTTCAATCGACCTGGTGGCCCTTTTATCTGTCAACAGAATTACATATTGTATGAGTTAGTGCAGTGTGCACTTTGTTTGTTGGCTTTACGTTCTTTTTAATTGCTTTTGTTTATAATAACTTTCCATTAGTCTGTGTTCACTAGAGTACACTTTGTTCCAAACTCTAGCGAGCTGCTTCTTGCGATTGATTTCAATGGAGTATGTTAGCATTTTGTTTAGGTAACAGGACAATACACTGGGGAAGTAGGGTTCAGAAATTGCTTGTAGATTTCACAAATAATTACAAAGAAATGGCAAGTAAAACACTGAATTAAACATAAAAATATAGAAGTAGAAATTTTTTTTTAATTTGGCAAATGTTTCCCAGGATAGTAAGGAAACAGCACACACACATTTTGGGTAAAGTAATTTGTTTTGAACTACTTTTAATTTTAGTTTGAGTTTTGAATGAAATTTAAGTTTATTAATTATAAACGTGTTTTATTTACATTTTGTTTGGTAGGCCTATTTTAGATTCCTGCAATGTATTCTAGAATTGACTTCTCCATGAATGAATTACAATTTGGGCCAAATGAGGTGAATTATGTATAAATAAACATTAACTACCTTTTGATAACACTCCTTTGATGCCTTAAAATGCTTCCTATGTAGGCATCTCATTAGGTTTTGGAACAGTAGAAAAAAAAATCTGAGCTCTCTCTTTAATCCTCTGGCCTTTCAGTGCTCAAACCTTGCCGATAACATTGAAAAATAACAGTATTACTGTATTATACAGTAATACTGTATTATACAGTATTACTGTAATGATTGAGGCTTTATGTGTTTAGCACTAGACACCTTCAAGGCCACCATAAGCTTTAAAACCAGGATGAAGTACGGTCGTATTTAGAGGAACGGACAGGAACCGCTTCAGAAAACCATGAAACACAATAAAGCATCTCAGCATAATCTATTTATTTATCTTTCCCTTTTTTTCTCCAAAACCATAGTGTATTCTCTGCGTCTCAGCTAGAGCATGCAAAATCCATCCCGAATCAATACTGTCGTCTGATACCTTTATTTGACGATCTCTGTACGGGCTGCTTGGGATTGCGTGCAACCAACAAACGCACCTGACAAGACCATCAAACATGATTTCCAGCGAGTGACTTCATTCAATATGGCTCATAAAGAAATAGTAGTGTGCAAAAATCCATTTTTGGTCAGGCAAGGTGACCTTGTGGGAGGGGAAGTGGTCTTTGCTTTAAGGCTTAGTCACTCAAGTGGAGCCATCCATCACTGCGCATTTCCAGGAAAAACAAATTATGCCCTGTACCAGCACATAAACGTGGCCAATCAATATCTCTGCCCTGCCTCAAATGCCACACATTTTATACCATTTCTAATCATCTTGTTGTCTTGCCACCTCTGCCACTTCAATGGAGTGTATCATAGCCATTTATTTTTTTTCCTTTTTATTATTATTATTTTTTATGTACAGTTGTTCAAATGTGTGACATCACTTTTCATCTTCTGAACTAATTGGTTTTGTAACTTGAATCACTTGTGTGCTGCTCATAATAAAAAAATCATTTTTGAGGTTCATTATTATTGTTTTTGTATCGATAATTCTCTCTCTTTATAACAGATAGCGTACATTTTTTTCTAACCTCCACCCCTTCAATGTCTGCTTTTTTGACTAGATAGATATTCATTTTTTTAACATACTTTTTAACAGTGTAGATATGAAATATGGCTGTTATTATATTTTTCATTTAAATTTCAGATATAATAAAATACCTCTTTTAGGTTCATTGTTATGGGTTATGTTTATTATACTTTTTTACTATACGTTATAGTATACTATACTTTTTTGCATTGGCTGCGTCAGTGCATATCAGTGCATATTTCTATTACAACTATGAATAACTGTTTTACACGAAATATCAATTATTAAAATAAGATATTTAATGCATTTCTCAAACCTTTTCCCAGGTCCTTTTCTTGTATTTTTGGTGTTCAAGTGCATATCTTTTTTATTTAATCTCACCACCACCTCTCCACTATGAGAATAGTAATATTTTTAACAATATAGATATATAATATTTTAAATATATTTTTAGCAGTGCAGATGTGAATTTTGCTGTTTTTGTTTAATTTTTAACTTACATTTCAGATTTGTGTTTAGTTTACCTCCAGACTCCTTGTCAAGATCTAAAATGGCATATCATAAGTGAGCATCCTTAGTCTACAGCATCTAAATTATATTTTAAATACCACTTTTACAAAGAGATAGCGATGAAGCATTTAACAAGACAAAAATGTGAAAAAGACCCACAGTATGGTTAGTGAAAAAAGCGGTGCTTTTTCTCCAGGATTTAAAAAAATCAACTCAGATTGAGTTTTTCTAGAAGTCATCTGTTTCATGTTGCCAGAGAATCGTTATGGGGGATGTGGTCAAAGCCCTTCTCTCCTCCTCTCTTGCACAAGAGCACAATCCTGCTCTGATTGAAGCGGTAACTCTCAACTGCCTTTGATCAGGTCGTGTGTCACTTAAGACTGCTCTGAATGGAGTCTCATCTTCCTCATCCCGCAGAGTTCCAGATCGGCTTGGGCTCTCAATCAAAAACACAATTAGAACAGCATTAAAAAAAGACAGGCCTGCTCCGTCTTATCCATACAATCGACTGCCTTTACCTTCCTCCATTCATCCTTCTTTTTTTAATTTTCTCTTTTTTGTTTCACAGCACATCAGGTTTTTTGAAGAATTAACCGTTGAGCACTCGTGCATGTAATAAATGAAAGCAGGAAAAGCAGATAGATGTGCTTCTACAGTCCAGCAATCACCTTTATTTATTTTTTTGAATTATGAAATGTATTTTTTTGGGCTGCATATCTGCATTCACTTAACGGCAGAGATCGAAGATGAATTTGGTTGCTATGTGAAGCAATTTCTTAAACTCATCCCTTTGGCTGCTCACACTGTCATGGCAATGTGGAAGATTGTTCCTGGGAAGACGGGCAGCACTTCTGGAAAGCATTAATTACCACAGAATGGGACCATTAATCAGAGCTGTCTATGCCAGACAGAGCAGAAGGCAGCAGAAAAGGGCTCCTCTCTGCTTCTGTGCTGAATGACTGGAGGTGTTCTTATGCATAGTACCCTAGTGCACAGGAGGACTGCAACCAAACTAGGACATTGACATAATGAAGACAGATTTGCTTTGGGGACCTTACCATTTCATACAAGGAGGACCTTGTAGTGCTCCTGAATTTCCACTAAATTATCCCCGTTCCTCATATCTTCTTGAATCATTGCAGATGGAAAAATTCAAAATGCATGAAAACCAACTAAGATGACACACATCTCTATTTTAAAGCCTACCTATTTAGAATAATTAACTATTTTAAAATTCATGCATTTAATGATTTTTCCTGCTATCTGTTGTGAATGTACAGCATCACTCCAGACAGGGTTTGCTCTTAAATGCCACTTGCTTAAGTGCTGCAAATGTTTAGTTAATTTGACTGAACAGAAGTAAGTGTATGTTAATTTTGTCAATATTGTGCAAATGGAAACAGACTTGTAATGAACTTAATGCATTTGATCCAGTGGAGTTAATTTAATTCACACAACCTTAAGGACCCCATGGAATGGCTTGATGAGTGCAGTTTTCTTTTTTTTTCCTGACCTATTCAGGGGGGCGACAGTGTTTCCTAACTGTTTTTGCATATGCGTATGCATTGCATTCATGTAAAAAGGTTATCATATGGACATTCAGCAACTTAAAGTATAGAAAGGATTCTTCAGACTGATTGAACTCATTTTGAAAAGAATTGCAAAAAGCTCTTCTCGGTACTAAATTGGCCAGTTGGAATAGATATTCAAATCACGCAGTGAAATGCAGCAGTGAAGGGCAGAATGAAATATTTTGCAACCAATTATTTGTCAGCGGTAACCACTCAGTCCAATCTGCATTCAGTAACACATTAGTATGTTTTAAATTATTATTGGTCCAAATGATAATTAATCTTTAATGGCATTTACTGGTGTATATAGACTCACCTTTGTAGATTACGCTTTAATAAAAACACTCACATTAACATATTCTTGCCGTGTTGTCTTTGTAGCGTCTGGAGGTCTGAGCACTTTGAAACAGTGAATCATTTTTCAAAGGAAGTGGTTCAATTGATTCGAAGCTTTGGTTTCCCCCTCCACTAGGTTGCATTTGTTTGTGAATCTGACTGTATCGGTCAAGTCATAGTGCTTTTGATTCACTAAAAAGAACCATCTTATGTGAGTCATTTGTTGTTAAATCGGACTATGAGTTATGATTTTGGTTCGCCAAATAGAAGTACTTGCAAACATGATTTGTGATGCCTTTTATGACTCCTACCAGTAGTGCTTAATCATGATTTGGTATGATTTTGTTAGTCAGGTGGCTTTAGTGGATATATTCACTCTAAATGCCATTTATTTGAATGAACACTTGGATATGGAGGTATATTGGATATTAATGAAGTGTAAATTTCTATATAAGAATTTTTTATCGTTTGGGAATAGAGTAGCTTAGATCAGTGATTTTCAATTCTGTTCCTCGGGACCCACTGCTCTGCACATTTTGCATGTCTCCCTTATCTGACACACTCATTTGAGTTCATGGTGTTCTTTCCTAATGAGCTGATGATCTGAATCAGGTGTGTAAATTAGGGGGAAATGCAAAATGTGCGGAGCTGTGGGTCCCCAGGAACAAGTTTGAAAACCACTGGCTTAGATGATCTCAAGGCCTACGTATGGAAAATTGACAACTCATATTTCGAGGGGTGAGAGCTAGAAGGGCGTAAGTCACATTTTTGGTGAAATGGAGATATATACAGGTCCTTCTAAAAAAATTAGCATATTGTGATGAAGTTCATTATTTTCTGTAATGTACTGATAAACATTAGACTTTCATATATTTTAGATTCATTACAACACAACTGAAGTAGTTCAAGCCTTTTATTGTTTTAATATTGATGATTTTGGCATACAGCTCATGAAAACCCAAAATTCCTATCTCAAAAAATTAGCATATTTCATCCGACCAATAAAAGAAAAGTGTTTTTAATACAAAAAAAGTCAACCTTCAAATAATTATGTTCAGTTATGCACTCAATACTTGGTCGGGAATCCTTTTGCAGAAATGACTGCTTCAATGCGGCGTGGCATGGAGGCAATCAGCCTGTGGCACTGCTGAGGTGTTATGGAGGCCCAGGATGCTTCGATAGCGGCCTTAAGCTCATCCAGAGTGTTGGGTCTTGCGTCTCTCAACTTTCTCTTCACAATATCCCACAGATTCTCTATGGGGTTCAGGTCAGGAGTGTTGGCAGGCCAATTGAGCACAGTAATACCATGGTCAGTAAACCATTTACCAGTGGTTTTGGCACTGTGAGCAGGTGCCAGGTCGTGCTGAAAAATGAAATCTTCATCTCCATAAAGCTTTTCAGCAGATGGAAGCATGAAGTGCTCCAAAATCTCCTGATAGCTAGCTGCATTGACCCTGCCCTTGATAAAACACAGTGGCCCAACACCAGCATCACTGACTGTGGGTACTTGACACTGGACTTCAGGCATTTTGGCATTTCCCTCTCCCCAGTCTTCCTCCAGACTCTGGCACCTTGATTTCCGAATGACATGCAAAATTTGCTTTCATCCGAAAAAAGTACTTTGGACCACTGAGCAACAGTCCAGTGCTGCTTCTCTGTAGCCCAGGTCAGGCGCTTCTGCCGCTGTTTCTGGTTCAAAAGTGGCTTGACCTGGGGAATGCGGCACCTGTAGCCCATTTCCTGCACACGCCTGTACACGGTGGCTCTGGATGTTTCTACTCCAGACTCAGTCCACTGCTTCCGCAGGTCCCCCAAGGTCTGGAATCGGTCCTTCTCCACAATCTTCCTCAGGGTCCTGTCACCTCTTCTCGTTGTGCTACGTTTTCTGCCACACTTTTTCCTTCCCACAGACTTCCCACTGAGGTGCCTTGATACAGCACTCTGGGAACAGCCTATTCGTTCAGAAATTTCTTTCTGTGTCTTACCTTCTTGCTTGAGGGTGTCAATGATGGCCTTCTGGACAGAAGTCAGGTCGGCAGTCTTACCCATGATTGCGGTTTTGAGTAATGAACCAGGCTGGGAGTTTTTAAAAGCCTCAGGAATCTTTTGCAGGTGTTTAGAGTTAATTAGTTGATTCAGATGATTAGGTTAATAGCTCGTTTAGAGAACCTTTTCATGATATGCTAATTTTTTGAGATAGGAATTTTGGGTTTTCATGAGCTGTATGCCAAAATCATCAATATTAAAACAATAAAAGGCTTGAACTACTTCAGTTGTGTTGTAATGAATCTAAAATATATGAAAGTCTAATGTTTATCAGTACATTACAGAAAATAATGAACTTTATCACAATATGCTAATTTTTTGAGAAGGACCTGTATATATCAAATGAAAGCTCTTAATGAGCTCTTTCTACTGGCAAAAGTACTGTCATCCATGAGTGTAGAAATTTGTATTATAAACAATTGAAATCAGTACACAAAGTCAGATAAAACTATGGTAAAATATTTGTTTTGGCTCTCCTGTAAAGTTAGTGAAATGTCACTTACGCCTTTCTGGTTCTCACCTCTCGATTTGAACTACTTTTAACGAAAAACGGCTAGAATTCACTTTAGATGTTATTTAGTCTTTTGCAGTTATGCTCATGAATGTAATCTTTCTCCATCTACCTTTGGCCAATTATGGCAGAGAACAGACAGTTATCTGTCTTGAAGACTCCTTTCATAGTGGCACAGTTCCTTTTGGCTAAATGTTCATCTTCATAAACCACCAATGTGCTAACCTTAAGTCAATCCACTGGCCATTTTAAGAGCATTTTAAGTTGTCTTATTACTCTCAATTATTTCTTTCAGCTCTAGATCGCCTGTTCTTATGAATTTGTCTATAACTGGCATCTGAGTGCCTTTTTCTTTTCCCATTGTTGCAATAAGTTGAATAAAGCTTCCCCCTGCCAGAATGTATTTTTTGCTTAGCCTAATGTTTTCAGAGATAATAAAGCAGATGCTTTGTTGTTTTTTAGCATTACTGCGGCACACATTCAAAAGGAATTTGGCAAATCGCATCGATCTCTCGCATCAGCCGCTTTAAATACTCTGTTTAATGTTGCATCACATCTCTGCCTCTAATTATCGGAGACCTCTCGGCTAGGATAAAATGGATAATGCTTATTTGAACTTCTTCAAGGCCTTTTCACAAGCAGTTTAGGCATGGCTCTGTAAGTAACTGCTAGCTGGGTAGAATTTATGAGCGGTTTCACAATCTCACCAGATCCTGTTATCCCCCCCCCCAGTTCTACTGTTCCATCAAATCTCTTGCTCACCTCTGCTGTCATTATGATGTCATTCTATTTTTCCCCCAGATGGACAGTCGCAGATTCAGTCCATCTTCAAAGTAGCTGTGCAAGTGTATATCCGCCAGTCTGAATTCTTGTCTCCATCCCACAGATATTCTCCTGCAGAGAACTGATTTACCAGCAGCATTTTAATGGCCGTTCACTTTGCAGCCAACACCGGCTAATGAGTCCACAATAATTAGTTGAGGTACGTTGAGCACCACCAGTAAAAGTCCAGGTGCTGTGACTAATTACAAAGGTGTTCAAGGCCTTACTTACACCAGAACAAGAGAGGGGAGACCCTTTGCCCATGCTTCGCTCTCAGTCAGCGGCACCGCGACATTTGCGAGGGCCCAACCAATCATTTCCACATTAATGTTTCTGCTAAAGTGTTATTTTCTTTAACAAGATGATTGAATATTTGTTTCCTGTCAGTAAGCATTGTTGTCACTTTTCTGAAGGCATAGCAAGAGTCATGCATCATGGAACATCTTTATGAACAATCAAAGACAGTCAGTTGACAGCATTGCGTTTACAGCATTAACGTTTTCATGTCTTAAGCAACAAAAATGCTAAGATGTGCTAAATATACCACTGCATATTTTAAGGTCTCACATCCTAGCTGTCAATTTGGCTTTGGTTACCTCTCAGATCCCTTTGCACAGGTATATATATATATATATATATATATTTTTTTTTTTTTTTTTTTTTGAAGTCTCTTAGGCACTTTTTTTAGAGGGAGGAACAGCTTAAGATGAAAGAGGTAGTTCCCCTACAGGATTATGTACAATGAATAATTTAAAGTGGAAAAAGAAAGCTCAATTCCGTTAACCTTGTAAGTTATTTATTGTTTTTAGATGGCTGTCATGTTTGCTAATATGCTCCCCAGTCAGCCACAACTGAAAATGGAAATTCAGTGGAGTCGTCATCTCCAGAATGCATGCAGACTCTGACGGATGACTCGTACAAGGCTGGAGTTTTTCTGCTTTGGCGGAGGTACAGAAAACCAGAGGAGCCTTGAATATTTATGCTTTATTCTTGACCTGGACAAGTTAAAATGACCACTGAGGAATCCTTGTGACCTGAAAAACAATAGGAATGTACATTTGCTACATTTGCTTTGGTCCAACAAAAGGGATGGTTCACTCAAAAAAAAAAAAAAAAAAAAAAAAAAGAAACATTTATCCACACTTATGTTGTTCCAAACACAGTAGAACATATTTTGAATCATGTTTACGCTGTTCTTTTCCATAGAGGCACTAAAAATGAAACAAAAGCATCATAAAAGTACATTGTATGCATGAATAACATTTTTTTCTGTTTTATAAAGTTATCGTATGCTTATGAAGACTTACTGGGTTGCTTTTATGGTCTTTTTTTTTCTTGTCCCTGTTCACTTGCATTGTTATTTTTTTGTGTTTCACAGATGAAAGAATGTCTCACATCTTTGGAATGCTTTGAGGTTGAGTACATAATTGCAGCATTTTTATATTTCGGTGAACTATTCCTAAAGTATAGTTTATCAAAGTCTGCACACATGCTTCAGAATGTGTGCGTTTTTATTGTTGGTTATAGAAGACCTCCAAAACTTAATCCATAGTGTGGATAACTTTAAGTATTGGCGTCCTCTCCTCATTGTCGTTGTTGAAGGTGATCACTTTGATGCCCAAGAACCTTTTTTTTTACTCCTCCCAGGATAATAAAGTTCCTTCACAGTCGTTTAGATGAATTTCCAAAGCTCTTCACTGACAGATGGCGTCTTTTAGAGAGTGCTGTGATAAATAGATTGTGATATAAAAGGTGAGACACAGGCCAGCATTTTTATGGTTTGAAGGCGCAAGCTGCTGCAGGTGCAGATGCACGGAAGGAAAGGTGTCTGGGTACTAAAACAATATTTCTAGGCCAGGGGGAACATTTGCCAAAGACTGGTTGATAAGGAGGAAAAGATAATACTGATGAAAGCGAGTGTGAGGGAGAGTGGAGAAAAAAAAAAGATTGAGAAAATGGAGGGTGATTTGTACGGACATCAAAGGTCAACCGGGACCAATTTTCATGCCTTGGCTTTCCTCCCAGGTAGGGACGAGGCTTGGCAAACTTGTTCTGCTTTATTTTATTATTTTATTTTTTTCAATTTTCTTAAGCATTCACTCAAGGTCAGCTATGGAGCTTGGGTCGACGCATACATCAACATCACAACCGCAGTGCTGTTTGTTTCCAAATAACTTTGGGAAAGTCACCGTAGGTGAACAACGCCCCTTGAATTTGTCCATGTTTATCTTTTTTAAATTCTTGACTTTGTCTTTCTATCTACAGTCCTTTAAGTCGTATATTGATCTTTGGACTCAACAGATCAGAGTGACTGATTTTCCATTGTTAACACAAAGTCTAGTTCCTCAGAAGTCCTTAGTTTCCACGTGTCCTTTTTGTGTCCTCTCCCATGTTCATTTGATAAATAACACTGCCTTTGGTTTATGTGGCGGGCCGGTGCCTTTGAAGCCTTTGGAGCCTTTGGAGCTACTTTTGGCTCGGCATCACCAGGGTTCTGAAGGACTGGAGGTAAATTGTGCAGCCCACAGTAATTCGCTCATTGTTTCTGGTATTTTCGTTCCTCACAGCAAATGGCTTGTCATGTAACTCCCAGAGAGAGTTTGCCTAGATGGCGCTTGGCTGCTCCCTCAAAACCCCGCCTGGGTGCCTGGATGGTTCCTCCCGGGGAGTTCTGCCCTGGCTAAAGCTGGGCGTCTCTTCACCTGCGTTGCATTTCTACCTTCGCTCGTGAATAATTCATGGCGTAGCCATGTTTGGTCTGAGGTGCTGGGTCTGTTTCTCCTACAGGTGTAATGAGAGGCAGAAGCGGTGGGCTTTGAAAAGGATTCTATATGGATGCAGGCCAAAGCTTTACCCTTTCCATGGGTTCAATGTGACCGTAGAGAGAGCCAGGCTAAATTTACCTCTAATGTCTCTCTGAGATCACCTCCAACCCGCTCTTTTCGGTAATAAGACCTGTTTACCACCACAAATTCGAGAATCAGCCCTGGCATACGCCGCCATTTTCCCTTCCCTCTTAAGAGGCTTTGCAGTGTATTTTTTTGCTAGTGAACTCCAGACCTTGTCTTCCTGAAACACATTAGTTATCATGTGGAGTGTAATCTGAGTACATGTGATGTTCTTTTCCCCCTAGTGTAATGTGTTTATAGAATATGGCATCCTTGTCAGATCAATAAAACCAACACGGACTGGCTCAGGGAGGACAAGCCTGGAAAGCAAACAAAAAGGGCCGCCGTATTATCGTTTCTCATCCTCGTATCGTTAGAACTCCTGTCAAATGTGTGAGACTCAATGTGACATGTTTTCCGTGGCACATGTATGTAACCGACAAGTTAATCCGTGCTCAATTGTTCAACCCTGGCATCTCTGACAGGCCGTCTTTTGGAGGACGAGACTGTGACAGTATGGTATGCGGCATTCATTAATGATGAGCTGATTTGAGATGAGCTTGCTGGAGGTTTTGCTCCTTCAGGTTCCCAAACATCTCCAAGAGTAAGCTGAGCAGGAGAGACAAAGGACTGCGGGCAGGAAGTAATGGTGCATTTCTGTTCCTGTCCATGACTGATTCGTTCCCTACCCTTGCAACATAATTACTGGGAGGGGCAGCAACCTCCCCTTTGAGTTGCATGGGTACACGAATGTGCATTCACGAGACATGTTAATAATTGGCGGCAATTACTGCATTTTGGAGCAGACAGGGAACGTGGGAGGCTATGACAGAAGGTCAGTCAGCATGACCCGAATCGCAGTTTTCTCTGCTCTTTGTCATTTTCTGCAACAAAACTTTCTCGACCCTTTATTATTTCTCAGTGCTTTCATCTCTTCTGCTGAAAAGTGCTTGTGAGGGGTAATTTTGATTGAGGTTGGCAACTGGATCTTGTTGCACAATTTCTGTTACGGCTTCTTTTCGTGACAGTTTCCCAATGACAAATGTATTCTGTCCCTTTTAATGTCTCTGAAGAAAGTTCTTCCCTTGCAATGACAATTTTCTTTCTTTCCTGTCCCTCTTTTTTTGTTTGTTTGCTCTTTATTGCGCTGTCATGAGGAAAACGTTTTTAAATATCTTGCCAGTTAGGTGTCAACTTCCTGTACAGTGTTATTGGTGCTGTACTTAAACCATGTGTTTATTCCTTGATATCTTTTATACTTTTATTCCAGAAAGTCATTTTCAATTTGGATTGAATTTGAATTTAAGTAGCCGAAAGAAAAAAGAAAATTAAAAAAGAACATTTATAGGAGTTTCATTTTATCTGTAGTTTTTAATACATTTTATTTTTCAATAGGAATTAACTGATAAACATAATCACAACATATTGTAAAGGTTAAAGATAAAAATATAAACATTTTACAAAGATGAAAATAGTAGATAAATAATTTGGAATATTATTATTATTTAATATACACACACATTCACTTATTTCAGTGGGTAACATTTAAACATGGCTTATTAATATTATGTATGTTTCTCAAAATACACAACATATAATTAAAAACTACAATTGACAAATGTTTTATTTGACTTCAAACTAAATGGAACCAGATATGAATAATCTAGTCAATGAATTTGAATGATGCTATCAAAATATTTGATTTGTTTTTATTTTTAAACAAAATATATCTTTAAATAGTTTGACGGCCAATTTGTTGTTCTGTCTAGCAAATGAAACTTCAAGTTATGGTGCTTTTTGAAAATGAGTTGGAATTTTAGATGCATTCTCAATTAAATTCCGAATGGTGTTCAGTCTTGCTCTGAATATTTTCATTGCAACGGAAAGGCAAGAATATCTAATAAAAATTCAGCATTAATCCGCAAGACTATAAATACACAAAATAACATACTATATTTAATATAATACATGCACCACAAACCCTGTAGTGCATTGTTTCTTATACATGTCAAGTCTGTTCTCTTCATGAATGCATTTTGAAATGTGTTGACCTCAGCCGTATCCGAAATGCTTACCAAGGAATCCGTTCATTGATTGTCAGCAAAACATGGCTGTGAGACGTGCACCTTTATACCCCGTTTCTCAATTTCATCAAGTCAACATTAACCCCTCGCATGATTCAGCCTGTTCTCATTGTCTCATGGTTATTGCTTTGTTGCTTTGCTGTCTCACTCAGCCACATTGCCCCATTAAGAGCGCTCATTGTCATTGTCATATTTCATACCTAGCCCGGCTATGCAGGTATAACCAATAGAAAACAATTACCTCCGGCATTCAATAATGACCCCGTAGTTAAGATTTGACCTTGCGTGTGATTTGTCTGCACCATAAACAAGAGAACGTCGGCTGTGGGGGGCCGTCTGAGCGGTCATCAGATTTTGATTATCTTAATCTCTCCGAGGGGCTTTATGGCCATGCCGTCGATGAGCAGGATTCAGCAGTTTTCTACAGAAGGTTAAAGACGCACACTTTTTCCCCTCCTGCTGTTCTATTACACGAGCAGCTGTGCCATTTTCACTTGCCTAAAAACCCATAAAATTTTATTCCAGCTTTTCTCAAGGTGTCATGATCTTCAGATTTGCAGGTGTGATGCCATGATGGATGTGTGCCTGCGCTCAGCTTTATTTTAAGGTCCCCAATGAGCGTTTTCACACCTCTTTGTAAACACCTGTGAATATTAAGTGATTGCATTGGATTTATGTGAACAAACCCTGACAGTAGGTCAAGTTTGAAGTATTTACGACATGTTTGAATTGACAGATGGACTTGCATTAAAGGATCTATGAATTTTAATACAGTACTTAAAGTGTAGTTTTACATTAAAACACATGGAGCCTTTAATACAAGTTAATTTATGCTATATAAATATGTGCGTCTTTAGGAAGACAGTTCATTTCAATTCTTGAGCTTCGCTTGAGCTTAACTCATGTTCCCATCTGTGCATCTGCAAATTAAGACAATTAGTCATCAAACTGCTTGAAAGCGCTCATGCACACATTACTGTATACTGTATATGTCGTGGAGCATCTGATGTTGTCACTTTTCCTTGCTTTTTACTGTTCGTTATAATGCAGATGTGAAATAAGCAAACATATGCTCTGCTATAAGAGTCAACATTAGATTAACCATCAGTTTTATTGCAACAACCACAGTCTCCAACACTGAGACACCGAACCTGCTGGAAGCTGCTGAATGACAATGACTTTGTCTTATTTAGAACCAAGTACTCGTATATTCCTTAGATTTTATTGACTTAATAATGACAGCGGAGTCAGATATCAACCTCTGACCTGCAGGAACTAGAAGGCGAGTTCGGTTACTCATGCTCGGTAAGGCAGATCTGCGAGGCAGGGAACCGTATGCCGTCCTCCGGTCGCTGAGGCTGACGTGCATTTGTTAAGTCTGCAAGTTCCCTTGGCAGAACACATCAAAGAGAAGAGGCGTGGCTGACAGCTGGCCACAGGAGTGGCTATCGGAGACTGTATCTGAAAGATAAATGCATGCATGCCGAGAGCTTCCTCTGGCCCCCTTCCTGTAGAGAGACCGGTGTAATTGAGAAAGATGGCTTCTGCCAGAGTGGGGACACATAGTCCTCTACGTGTGTCTGTTCCTTTGGCGAAACAAGGTGAATCTTCTTCCAGAGCTTACAGCGTTGATGTGCTGAACTCCAGCCATTCCTGTAGACAAATGGAGGTGTGACTGGTGTAAATTATGGCTTATTAATGTTCGTCATTGAATGTGTATTTATATCTTGGAAAAGGTTGATGGTGTTACTCTGAAAGAGTGACTTCAGAGACAAAAGAACCTCATTTTCTCTCAGTTTCTGGTGTTTCTCCAACTCTGGACACTTTTATGGACAACAACAACATTTATTTATAAAGCATTTATTTATAGTGGAGTATCAGTGTGTGTGTGTGTGTGTGTGTGTGTGTGTGTTTTCCTTTTAATATTTACAGTAATTTGAACACTAACAATGTCCAGGAGCATGCAGTATATAGTTTTTTTTTCTGAAATGTAACAAATGTTTCCACCACAGTAAAATTTCTACCACAACTCAAACAATGTGTTGTTTAAGAAGCCGTATGTTTTTTTTTGTTTTCTTTTTATAAAACGGCCAATTCCTTTGTCTTTCTAAGGTGAATTTCATAGCTAGCATTGAGTATTTTTTCCAATAATATCATTTAATTGTAAATATTATGCACACAATTATTTTTAATGTAACTATATATCATTTTACATAATTATATATTATTTGACAAAATCATAACTTGATTGAAAATAATTCACTTTCTTGTGAATTATTCACAAGCCCCCCACCCCCCTTTAATCTCTTCTAAAATGTTAATTATTTTATTTATTTATTTATTTTGGTGCACGCTCTTCACTAGTAAAACAAGTAAACAAGTGAAATGTAGAAGTTTCCTAGTCAAATGTATTTATTTATTCTTAAAAATGTTTTCCATAGTATAAAAAATTTAGCAGTTGTATTATACCTTTTGTTATTCAATTTATTACACACAATTTGTTGTTTTTGGTTGAAATGACACCTGTGCACAGTCAAAATTTGTGTAAACATGATGTCAATCAATTTGACATGATACATTTTGTAACACTTAATGATTGTTTCACTTTTTGATTAGGTTATTGTAATTTTTATGATGGATTTGCATGTTTTGAGATTGAAAACTGTGCTTAATTTGAAAAGTAGCAAAAAGTAGTAAAAGTTTAAAAAAGGCAGTTTTATGTGACCTTCATATAATAAAAGTTGAATTTGAAAAATGAATTAATGAATGAATGAATGTTGAATAAAAACCAACCCCAGGAAATAAAAGTCCCCATAGCTGAAATAACTCCCATATATCCTTGAATCTCACTTATAGAGTTTCCGAGAACCTTGGCTCGAGAAGAATGTTCACGTGTTTCGCGGTTCCCCTGCACACTCAGCAGATGTGTCAATGTTATCAGAAAAGGAGCAGCAGGAGCTCAAAGCGCCTCACCCTTCTCATGTGCTTCTCTCACACACTCGTTCTCTAAGCTGACTGGAACGTCTCCTTGCCTCTTTTCTGCCTCGTCGTTTTAGCCTAATTGTGTCGATTCACAGGCAGAGCGAGCCGCATACATAATCAATTCTGATACTCAGTCTGAGGATCCACAGCTTTCTGCACATCAAAGCCGCGGAGCCAGCCAAGACCAGCTGGTTATTCTCGCCCAGCCGTCCCACACAATATCAGCAGGGGAGAACGGGCCGAGGACAAACGTTTGTCACAAGATGCCGAGAATGTTTTCCTACTGTAAATATGTTCTCCTTCACACTGTTAAAGGTGTTGCGCGTAATGTCTCCTCTGAGTGATGACTTCGGTATAAGCGACGACATAAAAGAGATGCCCGACTTCATTTCACTTCAATTGCAGATGCTATTATATGGCCTCCTACTGAATGTTTTCTCAGTTGGCCAAGTATCCAGAGAGCTATTCACATAAAAGACTCTGATAGTGCCAGCGACTTTAGTGATTCATTTTCAGGGTCCGGGGCGACATAAAACGGAGCTGGTCCAGATGGTCCGTCGGCAAGGTGCGACATCCTACTACATCCCATTAAAAAAAGTACACGTCCTCGTTGAGCACTTTTTTGTGTCCTCTGCACTGTGGTCCCTGATGCAGAATCATGCGCCAAACCGGCTTGATTTAAAGAGTAGGAGCTCGTTGTGCTGTAATTGGATTCTTGTTCTCATTTTCTTTCATTTTCTGGTGATCTCTCTTCATTTCTCGGTCTTCTTTCCTCTCTCTTTCTCTGTAAATGTTCCTTTTTGTACGCTTTAGTGCTTATATCAAGCAACAGTGTTTCCGCGTCTTACAACGGGGAAGCTCGTGCATATTATTCCTACTTAAGTCAGCTTGATGGTGTTAATTCTCTCACGGTCTGCTGGGAGAGCACTCAGCCATAATATTTAGAAACAACACACTCATCATATGATGTATCGTTACACCGGCTATTAAGACAGACAGCAAGTAATGCCTTGGAGAGTGGCTCTTCAGTATCTAGCACACTCGGTGGAAACTATAGATTACTATCACAGCAGACACACACACACACACACACACACACACACACTCACACTCACAGAGTCGGTTCATTTTGATCGCTCCTTACATGGCATGAGATAATGAACTGTTGTCTGAGGGAGCAATTACATTTGTGTGCCCAACCAGGACAAACACAAATCTTTGACAAGAAATTATATTACAGTATCACTCCAAGAGCAAGCCGAGTGTGCACGTCACGTCTTTGTGCTGAAAACGGTTTGGCATCACATCCCCATCGCATGCTTGCTTTCTTACAGTTGACTTGGCAGGATGCAAACTTTTGGTCATGACTTGTGGGTAATGTAGAGCGCCGACTTGTCACGAGAGCTCAGTGCCTTTTGAGCTGGTGGAGACACACAAGAAAGAAAAATTAGATATATCTTTAAAGGCATTTCTGTTATTATTTGCTGAACTTTGTTGTTCAGAATGCATATTTATTTTTTTATTTGTTCACAAAAGGTTCTATTCATTTTTGTAAGAATATCCTTTTTCAGCTTTACCAACTCTTATGCAGTTATACAATAGCTTTTGTAAGGAACAGAGTAAAATTAAATTCAATATTTACTGAGTTGCAACTTGATCGCTGCAACTTGATCACAGAGTCATTGAGTTTCATTTGAGAACTGAATTAACCCTTTTTTAAACAATCATTCAGATTTATTTGGTTTAGTGAACTGATTTATATAAAAAAAGATTCATTCACAAATCATTAACACTTTACAATAAGGTTAAATGTAAAAACATTAGCTGTGATGTTCAACTGCAGGACAACTTGAAGAATAGAGATGCTTATAAAATGAATCAAAATGACTGTTAATTTCCTTGGGATGAGTTCGTAAAGTACCGTTCTGAAATCTTTTTTTGATAAATGACCCCGACTAGCCTGGCAAGACGCTTATCTGCCTTGTCTCCCAATTCAGACTGCTTCTGTTTGAGTTTATTTAACAGATTAGAAACCTGATCACTCAAGATAGAATTTTCATATTATACATGTTACAATTTATGAATATGATCTCTCTGAGATCATAATGAATGTTTTAGACATGAAAGTACAGTTTCCATCTTGGACAAAAGTCTATGATTCTCAGCCTCAGACGTCAAGCTCTCGGACCGTCTGATGCATAACACACAAAACTGGAAACACTTCAGGAGCTTTAAAGTCATCATTGGATTGGTTGAATTCCACAGGATTTCCTGGAGATGCTTTTTAACGTTCCACCTGGAAACAAAGATGCCTTGACGCCAAACCTCCTCATGTATGAAGAAAGCTGTCGTGTTTATAACCGTGACAATGAGTATGTGAAATATAAAGTTTGTAGCATAGACACTTTCAAATATGTCCAAGGGTTTTACACACTTGTCAGTTATTGTGGGGACATTTCCACTCCCCTAAACATGACACGGCGCAAAATGAAACGTGATTTGTTGCTTTTCCGGTCAGTCCTCTTAGATGGAACATTAGCAATTAGCAATAAACAGTGTATAAATAAACCTAGATCAATAAATGCTGTTAAGTTGTTGTTTATTGCTAGTTTGTGATTCATATTGCATTATGTAATGTAAAAAATTTAAACTTGTTGTAAAGTGGTACCCTCAACTCAAACATGGTTACTTCTCTGGAGACTTTAAATGGAGACTTTTTCTAATGAGAAAAGATCCTAATAAACTCACATGCATTTCTTATAGAATTTTAAAAGAGAACTTAGATTTCAAACACTGATTGCCAAAAGCCAGAATCTGACATGTCAATGCACACTTAAACTCTTCTGATCAAAAATGAATTTGCCGTACTGTATGCCAGCAATCTGCATCTTGCTTTTATTCCTCTTTGGAATTTTAGGAGAAACATCTGAGACAAAGTTGATATTTCATTAACTAGTCTCCTGATGTATGAAAGAGACATTTTTGAACATTAAAACGTTCCTCAGGGAGACTGTTAATATACCGTGATGACACCACCAAAGTCAGGAAGGCGGAGACCACCTAGTAATCTCAGCACATGAATAAACTTCAGAAGAGTCCTGGTTTATTTCTTTCTCTCCTTTTTGTCTGTCCTTATTTACTTGCAGCTTATCAGAGAGCGAAGCCTTTACTGTATCAGTGTAAATTAAAGCAGGATCAGTCTGTTTTTTTCTTTTCCCCTATTTTTCTGAGGATTTGTCCAAGAAAGAGGTATTTGGTTTAGCAACAGATTTAAGTCCCCTGCTGCTCTTTTGAAATAGCGCTGTCTTTGATGTCCAGAGGACAGGGCAATACTCTTTTTTTTCTATATTCACCCATTTTGTTTTATTTATTTTCTGTGGAAAATTATTTTGTGGGTGTTCACAACCCATTTAATGTGACATTTCAGAGTGAAACAGGATATTCAGTATAACTAATGTAGGACAAGGCTTGATTTCATCCATTGGGATTTGATTGGATTTAGAAAAGTGGTCTCTATAAGCCCAGTGGTTGGAGGAAAGGAGTTTGATGACGTCAGCTGAAAAAGAAAGTCTTGTTTCGGATGTAGACAAGCATTTTTTCCCTCTTTGGATTAACGTACGCGATGACTCATGCATAATAACATCAGGAAACGTGTGAAGAGAGAGTAAATATAGGGTCATTGCTGGCTTCATGTCGACTTTAGTCAAGCAATAAGGCAAGTGTGTTTCTTTCTGGTCTAGTTGGGTTATAACTCATCTTCTCCCAACAGTAGCGTTAGGCTGGCCGGCAACCGGGCTCCCTGAGGGTTGAAAAGATCAGGCTGGGAGGTGGTTTGCTGCAGGCAATAAATCCTTTGACATAATCTTGCCACATTTATGGGGAGCTGAACTCCTTTTTTGTATCATTAGCGTGACATATCATCTGATATGTGGAGTTAAGCAGCCTTGGAAAATGAGATTCACTTTGAGGACCAATGGCTGCTTTTTTATGTATTTTGTTTGCACGATTTAAAATCCTTGTTTTTTCTCAGAGACATGGAGGACTGTTTATTGTGCATGCTCTGAGCATGTTGATCCATGGTGCTAATGTGGGCGATGCAGGTTTGAATCTGGCATGTCTACTTTATTTATCCAATAAAAACATAACATAAACATAGATTTCCTCAATTTTTCATGGTCTTATTACATCAATGCTAATTTACAGCACATACATTAAATTTAATCAATTTAATTTAATTTAATTTAATCAGGTTGCCAAGTCAAAGTCATGTATTAAGCATTGTCAGCAGTGCATTATGTCATGCAATTAGTTTTTGAAGGCATCAGAAAAATGTGCCGACAAAACCTATCCTGGTGCATTTACATGCCAAAGAGACAAATCTGTCTTGACCAATCAATAGCATTTGTTTCAATTGCACTTAAAGTGAGCTATTATAACGATTTTCTGTGTTATATGTTTAGCAGCTCACTGATGTATTTCTGACCCAGGTATTTGATTAGATGGCAGCTCTTCAGTTGATAGCTCTATGTGTCCCACAGACATTGATCAATAAACTGCATTAAACCGCTTTAGCTGCTGTGGTTGAAAGTTACAGTAGTGCTTCACAGAATTAGAGCTGTTGGTAACGCCTTCTCAGTTACACAGTTCCCTCCCTAATCGGATAATGAATAAAACAAATGATGTGGTAAAAAATAAACATACTTCCTGTAAGTGATTTTACACAACAGAAAGTTACAGAAATCTAATTGGCCAACACAGTCTTACAAAAGTAAATAAATAAATTAAAATAAATAAATAAATAATTTAAATATAATTATTAATTATTAATATAAATTAAAAAACATTATTAATATATTTATTTATTCATAAAAATTTATGCACATATATATATATGTGTGTGTATGTATATATGTATATACAGTACGCATTATATATGGAATATTTCATACAAATATTTAAATTATAAAAATCAATTTCAGTAATTTATTACAATTTAAATAATGTCATATTCAGAATCGAGGACTGGAACTTTACGTTTTATAGTGAATGTTAATAATGAGTTCTCTTAAATTAAAAAATGTAAATAAAATGTAAAAAAATATATAAACAGTTGCATGATTGATCCACTTCTACATGTACGCCAATGGGCATTTCCAAAAGCACCCGAGGACTTTTCCATTGTGGAAATTAGCCTAGGTTTGCACTCACTACCTATTTTGCTCAGAGGACCACTATTCCAGCAGAGCGTTTTATGCTCCCTGCAACAAAAGATCAATGTTCCATTAGAATAAGTGAGCTGTTAAATTCATTTCAACCTTGGTGCTATTATTTGATTTGGGGTCGTGTTACGACATGTTTGCCTCCTCTCTCGCTCCAAATGTTTCGCCCTCTCCCTGGCTTAATCCTTTTTATGATGGCCAGCAAATGCCAATCAATATCCCTCATTGTAGTTCGCGTCTACGTTCCCACAGTGCAGCCGTCCTCTGCAAGACGATTATACCGTTGAAGGCACTCAGAGAAGCAGAAGGATACGTGCATGCTCGCCCATCGTCTTGATCTTCATGGTTTCTGCTGGCTCATCTCTTCCACACCTGCTCCGCCGTGAACAAACAGACGTCTACTTCCATGCAGCTGCTAATTAAATTAGAACCATTAATCTTCATCAAATGAAAGGATGAAAAGCTATAAGAAAGGAGAGGAGGAAGAAATGAATTGATCAACACTTTAGCAAATTGTGCTTAAGAGTTTTTCTTTCGCGTCGTGAATAACTGACGAGCAGGTGAATGAAAAGAGACAGCGGCTCAGACCAGCTTCACAGAAGGATGTAGTGTAGGTTTGCGGGTTTACAGGTGCTGGCACATTTTCACCCATCTGAAACTTGAAATTGCACCTACAACCATTTGTCAGGACGCCCTGATCTTTGGCTCACCACTTTCCAATGCAATAACCCCGGGCGCTTTCTTTCTCAGTATCAAAACGCATACTCTGAATTTATTAATAACTACTGCGTTGTTATGAATTCAGAGTATGTGTTTCTGAAACTCTCTGCATCCCATTTCTCTGCTGTACTTCAAATGCCGAGACAACCGGTTGAATTTAAAGAGGGAAGTGCATCTGGCTCTGTATTTGGCTTCTCTTGGGCTTCCTTCAGTTTTATCTGATTCTATGATAATGGAAAAAGTGAGATTACAAGGACCTTGTGTGAGCTACTTGTTGAACAGTCTTATCAGCTGGGCCGCATAATTATTCAGTATGTTAGACATGTTTTGCATGATTAATTATTCTTTTGTGGAAGGATTGTTCAGCTTTGCTGGCCTTCGGCACACAGCTATCACCGCATGCCTCTCTTCAAACATGCGTCACTTGCATTATGTGACAAGCAGGAGTCGTATGCTTTCCTATAGACTGTGGGATGTTATTGCAGTTATTCACCAGGGCCATTTTAAAACAGTGTCTTTCCTGCTGATAATCAAAAAAGAACTGTTTAAAGAACCATTTCCCTTGAATAGTAAATATTTTCCATACTGAGTTGTTTCAGTACTGCAAATAAAAATTCAGATTTTTTTTTTTTTTACATTGAAAACCTTAACAGACAAGCATGACACATTAATGGCCCAAAGTTGGAAATTTGTTATGGTTTTGAAAGTAATAATAATATATATATATATACAGTATACACACACACACATATCAATTAAAGTCTTCCTTAGCATTTATTTGTCACAATTTTAAAAGATTTGGAGATGTTTCAGTTGTTTTGTGCAGTCTTGCATATGAGCTTCAAGTGGCACTTGAGATTTAAGTATAAATAAATGTTGCTTAACTTCAGCCATTTACACTTTATAATGCTTAGGCGCACTGCCAATGGGCAATATATTGTAATGTGGGTAAGATGATACATTATGCATGAGGATGTTATTGTCCCGTTGGAATCTGGGATAATAAATAGTACCAGGTTTTAAGGCTTAGTAATATTGAATCACTGCAATCTGGGGAAATGTTGTGTACAGCGCAGGTGAAATCACGTCTGACCTCTGCCTTTTGTAAGTAGACATATGAATATTTGATTTTCTTCAAGTTGACTCCTGCATCTGTTTTTCATCATATCAGAGACAAACATGTGGCCTCTGCCACTATTGCCGCAGTTACAGACAGTGTTCATTTCATTGCCTGTCATTACTGTTACTAGAATATCTGCTCAACATTTCTCTAAGTGGCAGCTGTGAACTTAAAATTGGAGAAACTTAATTGGAGATTTCTTTAGTTTAAGCAAATTGTGCAACTTTTGTCATGTCCCTGGACTTCTAAATGGGGGAAAAAATGTGATTTTTATTATTTTCTATGGGAAAAAAAAGTGTATGTATATATATATACACACACACTTCTATTCAATTACTTTTTAGGATGCATTGAAGTGGAGGCTTTTACATTTGCTTCAATCAATCAATCAATCAATCAATCAGTCAGTCAGTCAGTCAGTCAGTCAATCAGTCAATCAAACAAACAAACAGTAAATAAATAAATTCTGTTCTTTTAAACTTTCAGCATTGTTTTACTGTATTTATGTATTAATGTTGTGCTGTATTTTAATCAAAAGTCTTTGTGAGCACAAGATAATTCTTTCAAAAACATTAAAACATTCCCATCCTTTGATGCAGCAGTTTTCTTTTTGTGTAAGTAATACCTAAAATAGGTGCTCAGTTTACTCCGATAGTTTTAGATAATCTCATATAAAAATATTTCATAAAATTATAGTTAAAGTTATAAAATACTCCATAACAGGAATGAGCCACACCAAAAACGTATGTTCTCTAAAGACAAGCTACAAAATAACTATGCTGCTAGACCTTCAATAAAGCGAAATCCCGCAGCTGAGCAGAAGTGCCAGCCTCTGGCTTTTGGCTGTCGAAAAATGCACGTTTTGCAATATGAACCCTGTGTCATGATAAAAACTCCTGAGACAAAAGACATGCGAACAGGCATGTCATGATCTGATGCCCAGAGATGACACACTCCCTCACCTCATTCAAGTTTCCCCGCAACCTGATCAAATGGTGTCACATACAGCAGTGTCAGTACACAACAGCGGCTGACAAGAAGCCCTGTCCATCAAAGAGCTCCCAGGAGCTCAGATGCTGTTTGAATACGAAGGGGAGGCTTGCAGGTTATTGTGTGTGGTGATGGAGCCCGGCTGGCTACCGGTGGGGTGACAGAGAGTCTATTTTCTACATGACTGGGCTTTATTTCAACCCTGCCGTGAGCGAGATCACAGTGATTGATTTTTCTCCTCTGCCATAAAGCACTGCGATTATGCACAGCATCCAATCTTTAATCAGAGCTAAGTGTCTTAATCCATTATTTCTGGTGGGGATAGGTGGGCATGGAATCGTCCTAGTATGAACTGCATTTGGATTCGGGCCAGATCTGGACGTTGGGGTATTGAGATGGTTGGCCATCAGAGTCCGTCTTTAGCTGTACTATAAATCAGTGATTTTCAAGCTCTGGACCACTGGGGGCCTGCAGAGTGGGCGCTGTATGTTTTTTTTTTTTTTTTGGATTTTATTTTGAAAAAAAAAAAACTGCCTATTTTTGGGAATATTGTTTGTCATATACATACTATCTTTCTATGGAGGATTTTCTTGTCACTCTCATCTTTGTCTTGCTGTATTTGTACCACTTTCTGTAAATACTTAGGAGCAATGTTTATTGCTCAAATAATTTCTCTCATTGCTTAAAAATATTTTTGTAAAAATTGAATGTTTTATAGAAAAACAATATACTGTTAATTTAGCATATTTTATATTTTGTTGTGGCTTACATTTGGCTTACGTCTGGCTCATGTTTTATTTATTAAATATGTATTTATATATTTATATTTTCATACACACTGCAGCCAAAAGTTTGAAATAATTCATATTTTTAAATGTACACCAAGGCTGTATTTATTTGACCAAAAACAGTAATATCGTGAAACTTTTCTATTTGAATGTATTGTGAAATGTAATTTGTTCCTGTAAAAAAAGCTATATCAAAGCTGTTTTTTTAGCGGCCCTTACCCCAGTCTTCAGTGTCACATGATCCTTCAGAAATAATTCTAATGTACTGATTTGGTGCTTATTATCAGTTAATATTGGTGCTCCATTATTATTAGTGTTTCTTATTGCATATTATATATTGTAAATATTAGGCAGCACAACTGTTTTCAATGATGATAATAGTAACAAATGTTACCAAATCAGCATATCAGAATGATTTCTGAAAAATCAGATCACACTGAAGACTGGAGAAAGAGAAAATTCAGCTTTGCCGTCACAGAAATAAATTACATTTTAAAATGTAATAAAATAGAAATTAAATAAATTCAGCTTTGGTGAGCATTAAAAAAAAAACATTAAAAAAATTATTTAAAAATTGTCCAGCAGTAGTTTTTTAATGGTTATTTATAAATTAAAATATTTTGCCCTTTAATATATTAGAAAAGTGCACTCGTTGTCAGGGAGATGATCATATTTGGGTTTTAAAATGTTTGAAAACCTCTGTTATAGATGACATCCATTCTCTTAATATGTTGTTGATAAGAATTGGATAAAGTATTTGTTGACCTTCACCTTGTTTGGGTGAATGTGCAAGAAATGTGTTTTCGGACTCCAATGAGTCTGTGCATTTCTATTTCAGTGAGCATAAATCCAGAGCTGGGGGCAAAGAGAGAGGAGGGGGAGGTAAAAAAAAACAAAAAACAGCCATGCATCACCATGGACAGGCCATTGGAACAGTGCAATGCAGCGTCTGAGAGTTTCAAGATTAGAGGGGCTAATAATTTTTGAGGGCCATGCTTTATGTTAATGTGGCAGGCCACGCTGTATATTTCTGCTGAGATGGTGCCTTTGTGGCGCTTAATTTTGCTTTAATGGAACTGTTGTGTTAGTATCTGCAGCAGACTCTAAGATTTAAACCCTCTGGAATTAACTGGCTTTATTGCAGAGGACGTCCTGTGATTTATCTCACGTCTCCGGACATCAGGAAGGACACGTGAAACCAAACACGTAAAAAAGGAAAAACATGGCAAATTAACTCGTATTGCTACAGTTTCGTACCTGTGTAGGGTGAAAGTTGGAGATGATTCTTGGGGCCCAAATATGTCAAAATATGCCATAATTATTTATAGGCCTATTCACAAAGTTTGTTTTGTGTAATGTAGATAGTTTTAATATTTCACTCTGGTTTATTTCAGCATTCAGTTTTTAATAAATATTGATTATAGGATGAGAAAATTACATATATAATTCTGATTATTGTTTTCAGATAAAACCTTGGCCTATTTTTGCCATTTAACGTTTTAATCATCTTCTAGAGTCTATTTTTGCTCTATATATTTTCAGATTATTCCCAAAGTATTTTATTTCAAGAAAAACAAGAGCTCCCAAATTCCCCAAAATATTGAGATGAAGTATGTTATTTCCATTTATATCTATATAGCTAACTGAATCATCTTTTAATCATAACATAATCAATTCATAACTTCACTTTCCACTTCCACTTTGCTGCACTAATTCATGGTGCTTCATCTTGGCTGTCCAAATTCATACCATTTTCATTTTTCTTAGATAAAATTAATTAGTGATGATCTAAAACCCTTTTTGAATCATTCATGTGCTCAGTATTAATAATTAATCAATAATCGTTATACACTCATTACGCTAAATGTTCATTAAATAATGTAGTTTATCCATCTCTGAGCTTCATTGGAAGTCTTTTTTAAACATTGCTCAACTCAGACAACTGTGAAACTTTGTTCTCTTTATTATTTGGCTAGGATAAGAAAAGGCAGTGACTTTTTTTTTCTTTTTCTCTTCATAATTTATGCTATTAACCTTGGAAGGCACTTTAGTAACTGTCTTGTTGCAAAAATGTTTAAGGTTTTTGGCAAACAGATCTCCCAATATGCGTTTCAGCACAATTTGTTTATTAAAAGTCAACTTTTTTTGTTTAATCATTATTATTTATTGAAATTTGCACATAGTCCAGCTCTCACGCCACAACACACATGCATATTCCGACCCACTTCCTTTCAGTGCAGCAAGCTGATAAAGGTCACTCTCGCCAGGACTATTTCATTAGCTAGTGAACCCAATTTAGCTGTTTAATTTAAATAAATGGAAAACTCGTTATACGTGCACCCTGGGTTTTGCTCCTTTAATGTGCTTGAATTCAAATTCATATGCAAATTAACCATCAGCAAATGCATTTAAATGTACTAAATGCACAATGTAGTACTACACAGAACATTTTAATAAACAATTTTAAGGGGCAAAGGAAAATAATAATGTAAATGGCTCTGAAGTTTCATTGCGGCAGGGCTTTATTGTTCCAGCACAGATTCTGCCCAGCACAAAATGGCACCGCTTTAGCAGGCCATCCCAGTTCCAGAAAGAAGCGGCTGTCATAGGCTGCACAGTTCATGCATGGCTGAGAAATGCTTAATATGTGGATCCATCCCACCTGCTAGCAGGAGCAATATACAGTGAGCTTTTTTGTCTTTGAGTATTCTTATTGAAGTGTCAAATATAGCAATGTGAGTGCAGGTTTTTGTGCGTGTGCACATGGATAAAGAAGAAACATATTTGATTTTTTTATTTGGTGTTTTTTTTTTTATTTATTTATTTTTTTTTCTCACCCCAGAGAACACAATTTTAGTTTTTTTCATGACTTTAGTGTCTTGCCTTAAAGATCCAATGCATTTTATATCTAATATTTTAAGGTACAATGCAAATTTCACAGCATTAAATAAGCCTGTTCCCTTCCTCAAAGTGCACAATTTCACCATGAAGCATGGTGAACCAGAAGGTCATGCTTTGGCAGCTCAAGGTGTTTGTAACTGATCATTCGGCGGGATGAGCGCATTACAGGACACACGGAGAGGTGTCACGTCGCACTTCACGCATTTACAGCGTAAGACTTGGGAAGATGAAGAGTTATCTGATATGGTGTGAATGTTGTCAGTGATTCTTTAATCTACCGCAGCCAGAGTGGTATTAAAGCAATAAGCCATGAGAGGCAGCAGATGCAGTGATTTTTATCATGGTCATGGCTTGTTGTTTGGCATGATGCTTTCTTGACTGTGGTCAAATCATTTGGATGGTCTGTTGCTTTTATAAAATGGCAGCTACAGCAATATGAGAGAATATTAGATGATTAATGGTGCATATTATTGCATTCTGATGGGATGACATTTAAATAAGTCAGCACATGTCAGTAAGATTTTTTTTTTTGAAAGATATCAATACTTTTATTTAGCAAGGTTGCATTCAATTGATGAAAAGTGACAAAGTTTTACATTATTTAGAATGTTATGTTTTCAAATAAATGCTGTTCGCTACATGTGCTATTCTGTAAATATTCAAAACATTTTGTTCGAATCCAAACATTTTTTAAGGCAAAGAAGGCTGAGTGACTTTGTGTTAGAGCAGCTTTTAGTTGTGTTGCAAGAGCGGTGAGGAGATTTGGACAACGCTCAAGGATAGCCCAGAGGCTAGGTTAGCCCAGACACCGCAGAAAAACTCTACCAGAGATGCTCCCAGAAGGCTGAAGGAAGAATCGAAAAGGAAGCTGAGGATAGATGATGCCCAAAACTTTTTTTTCCCCCCTACACGAAACATCTCTCATGCCATATGTTTATTGAATGCATACAGTACAGCACGTAGCTTTGTACAAGTGTACTTCTCTGACTTTCAGCTTCTTGGGCTATAAAAATTTAAGCCGCGCCACCACTGAGGGGCTGTTCACTAATATTGGCTCACTCTTCTCCCAGCTGTTTGGCACTGATACATTGAATTATAGACAGGAAATGTAATATTCATATAGGCCAGAGCGGTGCATTTTAATCTGTGTGATCCTCATGAGTGCAAAGGGCAGCTCAGAACGACGAGCCTGCTGGGTATTCTAGGACAGGCTGCTGTGGGACAGAGAGTGCTCTGTGTGCTACATGCCTCATTTAATCACACACATTGTTCAGCAACTGTGGCATTTTCACAATTGTTGTGAGTGTGCAAGGATGAAATGCATGATTCATGATTTAAAGTTCTTCTATACATTATTGACAGCAGGTATATAAAAAATTAAAGCTATGTTTCTAAACGTGCATGGTTTTGTATTGGATATCTTTTTTATATGTTTTTATGCAAGAGTCTGCCAGCAGATATACCATAAAAAATTGCCATGGTAACCAGTTTCTTCCTTGAAAAACAGTAAGATTTTTAAACTGTTTTTGAAAGAAGTATCTTTCTTGGTACTCATCAAGGCAGCATTTCTTTGATCAAAAATAGTTTCTTATTTCATTTTATTTAAAAATGCCATTTATTCCTGTGATGGTAAAGCTGAATTTTCAGCTCCAGCCTTCAGTTTCACATGATCCTTCAGAAATTTTAATATGCTAATTTGCTGCTCAAGAAACATTTCTTATTGTTAACCATGTTAAAAACAATTGTGCTGCTTAATGCTTTTCGGAAACCATGATCCATTTTTTCCAGGATTCTTTGATTCCTTGAATAGAAGGTTAAAAACGGCATTTATATGAAATAACCTCATACCTCAAACCTCTGTAACATTATAGATGTCTTTACTGGCACTTTTGATAATTGTATGCTTGCTGAATAAAACTAATTTCTTTAAAAAAATAAAATAAAATAATAATTTTACTAACCAAACTTTGTGACAGTGCATTTTATTTTTCATTTATAACTATCATTTTTTTTTTCTGTAAAAAAAAAAAACAAAACAAAAAACATTTAGACATTACCATATTTTTTATGAAATTTATACTTTTTCTTTTTGTAGTATTTTAGTGTAATGAATAAGTTTTTCCACTTTATATGGGAAGGAAAATTACAGTTAACCAACATAAGTTAAATGACAGTTTTTTATATATATATAAAATAAAAAAACATGACTTTTTATACTGCATAAACAATCTTCCTTGCAAAAAAAAAAAGATGCCTGCAGTGAGAGCCTGTGGCTAACTAGTCATGCATTTACTGATGTGGTTATGTTCAATGTTTGGCGTTCCTAAAAAATCTTGAATATTGCTTTGTCCTTGAGAGTGTGACGGTCGGGTGCTGACAGTCGGAGTGAGGGAGCCAGTCATCGGGGTGATTAGCTTTAATCTGGCTTCAGTGCTCCCTGACTTCACAGGTCACCAAGCTTCAGCTCTGGCCGCATCCACAACCCCTCCAGCCTAAGTGGGCGCTAGAATCAGGCCTGTCTGAAAGGCCAGATTTCCCCTTTTCTCTCTCTCTCCCTCTGTCTCTCTTGCTCCCTCCCTCGAGAAGCACAGCCTCACAGACTCCGGGCCTTCATTGTGAAGCCGGGACAATAGGAGAGATGATTGCTTGAGAAACCTCTGCTGATGTGTTGTGTCTGTGGGCGGGGCTGAGCTGGATTTCGTACTGCATGCGTTGCCATCCTTCATCATATGGACTCACACCATTTTTAAAGGGTCATATTATTAAATTGATGATTTTAAAGGGGTCACATGAAAAAAATTAAATAAGAACTTAATATACTTAAAATAAATTCCTCATTTTGGGTAGATGAATACATAAATCCATGATTCAGTGTTCTGAAACTCAATGAAATAAGGTGGAATTGATATAGTTAATATCAAACTATAATTGTCACCCTGGACCACAAAACCAGTCATAAGGGTCCATTTTTCGAATAAATACGTTTTCCATTGACTTTACATTGGTTTGTTAGGATAGGACAATATTTGGCTGAGATACAACTATTTGAATCTGGAATCTTAGGGTGCAAAAAAATCTAAATATTTAGACAATTGGCTTTAAACCTGTCCCAATGCAAGCAATGCATATTACTAATAAAAGTTTTAATATATTTACGGTAGGAAATTTACAAAATGTCTTCATGGAACATGATTGATTTTTGGCATAAAAGAAAACTCAATAATTTTGACCCATACAATGTATTTTTGACTATTGCAACAAATATGCCCGTGCTACTTAAGACTGGTTTTGTGGTCCAGGGTCACAAGATCTCCACACATTGTTCTGTAATTGATTCCCCACATAAAAATGTTTTTATTTTTTTTTTTTTATATAATTTGATTTGAGTTTTCTTTTTACTTTTATTTATGTCAATGTCAATTTCAGTTTTATTTATGGAACACAACTAAATGGACCATACATAAAATAGCTAACAACTGTTTTATTTTATTTTAATTTTGTATTTTATATAAAATTTTATATTTATATTTTACAAATTGTTTATAATATTTTGCACGCCTAAAAAGGAGCAGTTGTTAAAGGATCCCGCAGCTCCATTTAAATGGGCAAACCTGCAACCATCTAAACTGGCAAATTTCAGGTGCAGAGAGGACTTATACATAACACTCTTTGACAAGCAGCATGAAACTTATAACATTACATCAGGAAAGAATAAAATGCCAAAAAAAATAAAAAGCATGATAATGACCTCTTTAAAACAATAAAGAATTTCAGTGACTTGGTAATTGCCACCATGCTCATCACCAAAAATGAAATAGAAGAGTTCATTAAGAACTGGTTGACTGCTAGGGGCATTTCTAGGTGGTTACTAGATAGATAGAGCAGCTTGAAAGGCCTTCAATTACTGATCTGACCCCAAACCCTTGATTTTTAAACTAGATAAACTCATTCTTTTCATAGCGCTAATACTATATGTTCTAGATAATAATAAATGCAAATTTGCATTGATTCATTATTCTTTAGTGCTATGGTTGCAAAGCAGTTGTTTACAGATACCAGATTTTGATATTAACCGCCTTTCATGCAATCCTTATCGTCGCAACAAAGGTTCCAATTAACAAGAGCATGTGCCTTCCATTTCCTCTCTCACTGCATTAAGCCCAATAATGAATCATTGTCAACCACATGGAGGGAGAAAATGAATTGGAGCTTGAGTCCCGGGGCGTTATTTTATGACTCTAGTGTGGCAATTCAAATGGTTACATATTATTATTGAAATTATTAAGAATTATTGGGTGATAATTTGGCTGCCATAACCCATACAAAATATGGAGTGCCACATTACAGTTGACTAACAGGAAGAGAAATGGTTGTGAGCTGCTAAGAGCTGAATGCTGTATGAAATTGAAAGTAAATAAAAAAAAGAGAGAAGAGTGACAGAAAATCTATCCCATTTAATTTAGACTAAAGGGTTACTATAGGGATGGAAATGAAGCATGGGGCAGTCATACCGAAAGCTCATCTCAGGGAATGGTTAGAGTGCAGTGGAGCTTCTCAAATCTGTCAAAACACTTGTGGATTTTGTCAAGTTTGATCTGTACCCGAGCACCTTGTGAACATGGGGATGCCTCTTTCCACTAGATAGCAAAATTAAACAAATGTTCCTGCTCCTTTGCTATTATTGGGGATCCTTATGATTTTTCCCTGGGTGTCCGTGCATATGTGACTTTAAATGCATTCTGTATCCATACATACAGTATGTGTGTGTATTTTCAGTATAGATTGTAAATACGAAGCACTTCTACCAACATCTAACAGGTTTTAGTGATATAAAATAATCGTCACAAAGCAGAACATATTTTATCCAAATTACACAAAATGGTATAATATAATACTATGATTTATATTGCATTATCTTATTTATCCTGAAGAGTTTTGGGAGAAATATTAAAAACAAAGAAACAATTGAAAAAATGTACATAGGCTATGGAAGAGCAAGCTCAAAGTTCTTCTGGGATAGTCCTATATAGCAGCCACTGGCAGCTGCATATTTTCTGCTGCATTATTAGTTGCATGCTTTATTTAACACACATTTGTAGTGCTTCTCTCATCTTTAACAATAGAATCCTTTAAGGCAAGCATTTTCCCTCACAGCAGCCGGCGTGAGGAAACGTGTGCACAGCATAAGTGGATTACAGTTCTTAAAAGCCTAAACTTGTCTTCTGCTCATGAAATTTAGAAAGCTTCGCAGATGCTTGAGTTCCAGGCTTGATTGTGCAGAGGAGCTTAACCAGGAATTGCACTTAAAGATGATTCGGATTGAGCCAGAGGTAAAAACTTCCATTTGGAAAATGAAGTTGAGGAAGTTCTAACTTCGGTCACTTCTGAAATTGGCACATGGTTTGAACCGTGGACAACTTGCAGTCCATTGTATTCTAACGGGGCCCTGTATATTTCATTCAAATGAAATGCTATATTGCCGTTTAGTTCATGTAACTGAAGAATTTCCAAATTAATCAATATTGAATCAAATAGGAACTGAACTGAATCATAATTTAGCACCAATTTCTATTCTTAAGATGTCTGTTATGCTCACCAAGGCATCAAAAATTATTATAATTTTTTTTAATACAGTAAAACCAGTAATATTGTTAAATATTATTACAATTTGAAATAACTATTATATTTTAATACACATTAAATTGTCATTTATTCCTGATGGAAAAAAGAATTTTCAGCAGCCATTACTCCAGTCTTCAGTGTCACATGACCCTTCAGAAATCGTGCTGATTTGGCGCTCAAGAAACATTTCTTATTTTGATCAGTGTTACAGCTTAATATTTTTGCAGAAACATTTTTCGAATGAACCGAAAGTAAAAAAAAAATAAAATCAACATTTGTATATTTTATTGTAATAATGTAGAAGACTTTACTGTGACTTTTTGATGCATCCTGAACAAATGTATTCATTTATATTTTTATAATAATTTTTTTATATAATTTTTCTGTATTTGTTTTTTTCACTATTATGTTTATAATTATTTGTTTAAATTCACTATTATGATCAAGTCTTTCTCATTCTAAATATTTTAATAGTATTGTTCCTCACCAAAACAATGACAGGTATATTTGTAGTACATTGTATGGAAAAAAGAGGTTACAATTGCCTCCAGTCTCCCCTTTTGATACTAAAGTCATTTTCTATCTGCATAGTCCGTCACACAGCCACCATTTTGAGTTTCAGTGCATAACGAACTGCATCTGTTCTTGCTCCAGCCTCAGCTTTTGTCTTATCCCATTGTTTGTTCCAGTGGGTTATTTGTCTTTCTCATTGGAGAAGCCAAGATTTGAAAAGATAAAACGCATAATTACCAATGGCTCACATATTCATGTGGTCTGTTCAAAGCTTCTGCACCAGTGTTCAGGAAACAATTTAGCTGTTTCCCTCTCATCTTGCCTAAAAGACATTAAATTAAGCAACAAAAAAAAAAATGTTCATGTGGCCCAAGACCACTTTAGGAACTGCAGGTGTTAGATGCTGCTGGAAAGAGAAGGAAGGAAGAAAGAAAGAAGGAAGGACGAACAAGAAAATAATAAGGAAGGAATAAGCTAGGAAATAAGGATGGAAAGAAAAAGTAAGGATCGAAAGCAAAGAAAAAAGGTTAAAAGGAGTTATTTGTGTCTTTGTGGTGTTAAACTATGAAAGTACGTTGAGTGTTTTACCTGTGAACTGAACTCAGATAACACCTGTCATACAAACTAACAAAACTTTCACCAACAAATGTCAGAGTCTGAACACGTTTAAATTCCCCTAAATAGCTGAAAGTTTTGATGCTGGAGTGTCATTTTCAGTTTAGAGGTCTTTATCTCTCGCACATGTATGGAAATGAGGATATACGCCGACATAATAGAAGATGAGAATAGAAGATGATATGGAGCGACTGAGGATTGAATGTTTGCCAGGTTTGTGGTAGACAGCAGATAGAGACAGAAGCTCGCTGTGGAAGAAATAGGAAGAGAGTGTCTGGGGGATCTAAAAGGAGAAAAACACAATAGGTAAATCTGTGACAGGCAGGTCTGTATAGACAGAAACGAGAATGAGCAAAAGATAAAGAAACAAGAATGAGCGCTACTGTACACCACAAGCGGGTGCCTCTTTTGGGAGAAAGGCGCGTTTAATTTTGGCGACCGGCTCTTATAGGTCTCGTCCTGCCTGCCATGATCCGTTCCGTCATTTAAACTCTCAAGGTAAAGAAAATCTGGGTTCCAGCGGTGAAATTGAAGAGTAGCTTCATTCTGCTGCAGTCCAATTTGTCCCCCATAGAGACTTTCTCACTGGCGGTTCTGGTGCCAGACACTCCCGGATTGGCCATGATGCCTTCCTCTCCTAGCTGTTGATTGTGCATTATCAGTGCCCCTCACACACCGAAAATTACATGTAGCACCAGAGGTGGTCATGACAATGATAGCTGGTTTCCATGGCAATCAAAGGACCTATTGGAAAGTGGTGAGGCCTGTCGCATTGTGATAATAGCTCCACTCATTTCGCTCTAATTGAAAAAGCTTTTGGAAAAAAAAGGTTCCACCTCCAAAAACTGTCTTTCTCTCATTGTAGAGCTAAAGCAAGGTAAATAGGCTGGTGGAACGCCCCTTAAATGTATGTGCACCATTTAGTGACATCTGTCTCTTAACCAAAAAGCATTATTGTTTTTTGGTGTTACACTCTCTGAGTATTTTTAAAAAAAAAAGGAAAATTATTATTTACAATGTCATGTCCTTGTACTAGTTGGAATTCCTATATCGTATCATATACATATAAATAAATTTGGGTATATTTCAGTTAGAAATGCTCTCTTTTCTAATGTTGTAAATTATGCAGGACAGTTATTTCAAAATGATTCAAACCAGTAACTTGTCTTGTTGAAGTAGACATTAAATGAACTGAAGAGTCAATTGTTTAGAAAACCGGGCTTCCCTTGTACTTGATAAAAGAAAAGACTCGATAGAAATTTAGTTGCCTTTGCGGATTGTACGCAAAAACAAACAAGCAACTTGACCAGTGTAGTCTGATTTCTACAAATGACTCTTATAACGGGTTCTTTTTATTGAATCAGTCATATAGTGCAGTCAATGAAGCCTGAATCTCGAAACGAATAAGTCTTATTAGGCATTTCTTTTTAGTGAATCAAATAGAGTGCACACGATATACATTCCGAATTCCAATGCGAAAGATTCTTAAGAGTCAAATATTTTTTGGAAACTAAGGAATCACTTGTTGTGCTTGTATGTTCATTGATTCACTAAAAAGAACCTACTCATAAGAGTCATTTATTTCTAAATCAGACATCAATGGTTTTCTTTATATCTTTGATTCACTAAGAATAACTGACTCATATGAGCCATTCATTTTGGGATTTGGAATACATATGAATAATGTATTTGTTTCCAAATCAAAGTAAGATTTGGCCTTAACCAGTGATTATGTGTGCCTTTGATTCACTAAAACGAGCTAAAAATAGTTTTTTATTTTTGTAAGTGAATCGGATTACACAGGTTGCGTTGCATGTTCGTTTTTGCATACATTCTGCAAATGAATTTCAATAGAAAGACATTTTGTGCAATTATTTTGCGCTACAGATTGTTTAATTATATCACATTTAAGATTAACAACTCAGTTTTGATTTATTTTATTATGGCGCTGAAGCCAGCCACAGCCATACAATACATTTTCACGCAGCCACTTTGTAGCTTACGTTATGATTTATTACCTTTCCATTAAAATATAAGAATTACTACAGGGATCAAACCACTGGAGAAACCGCGGGTTAAGTGTCATGCACAAGGGCGATGGCCTTGTTTGTCCTTCCATGTGGGATTTGAAGCTCTTGGTTAGATTGTACTCATATTCTGCTATGGAAGCATATGAAACACTGATGCATATTCCTAGAATGTTTTAGCCTCTAGTTAACCTCTTTTTAAAGGTCAGATCAGTAGGAGTAAAATAATTGCTTTGTTGTCACATTTTATAATGATCAACGTGACTATGATGTCATCTCCAAAACAATAAGCTCACGCTTGGGATTTACAAGTCCATTTGAGGACTAGCAGTCACAGGTGATAAGCACGTTAAGTCAAAGCCATTGAACAGACTGTAAATAGAAGTGTCATTGAAAATGGAACACATCAATGCTAAGTGAAGTGTTTACTTCATACTGAATGATTCATTGGGCACTGAGAGCGCTCTCAATGAAGTCAGCGGAGCTGTGCAGCTCACATACTATTCCTGTTTTTATACTCAGAACAATGCTAAGATTTATTGAGGTATAGCAGGAGAATTAACCTTTTTAAACTGTTGTGTATAAATGAGCACTTCTCAGTGACTGAATCGTGTTTTTGAGCCTCGTCAAAGGCAATTGGCACATAGAGGTGTGAGGACAATATGTCCAGTGTCCTGCAAAATAAAATGAAAAATACTGAGAGCATGGCTAGATCTGTTGTAAAATTAAGGCCATTTTTAAAGCCATTTTTTGTGTGCATTGCGATGATGTCATTATTGTAGCAACCAGAGAGCTTATAAAATAGGCTGATGCATGATTAAATTAAATTAAATTAAATTAAATTAAATTAAATTAAATTAAATTAAATTAAATTAAATTAAATTAAATTAAATTAAATTAAATTAAATTAAATTAAATTAAATTATAACTTAATTTAAATTGATAATCAATATTTTTTTTAATAAGTGAATGGTTTCAGTAAGGATGCATTAAAAGGATCAAATGTGAAAGAAAGAGATATATAATGTTAAAAAATAAGTCTGCATCACATTTTTAAACAAAAATATTAAGCAGCACAACTGTTTTCAACATTGATAATAAAAAATGTTTCTTGCGTATAAAATCGGAAAATTCAAAGGATCATGTAACACTGAAAGTAATGACTGGAGTAATGGCTGCTGAAAAAATAATGGAAATATAATTACATTTTAAAATATGTATTGAATAAAAGGGATATTTTGTGTTTTTACAGTATTTTTTTTTTTTACTGCATAAGAAATAAAGTCGTACTAACTTTAAACTTTGAAACAATATTGTGTATAAATATATTAAATGAAGAACGTAGCCCTTGAGGTCAAAGGGATGCTGAACAGCTTCACTATAGACTCCCAGGCCGGTAAGAGAAGCACCAGACTAAATTTCCAAAGTCAGACACAAGCACAGAACCCTGCCACCCTACGACTATAAATCAATTTCTATTTAGATCAAGCAGATTCAAATGTGAAGGCCTAATGTGGCACTGAACAAACAGGCCAGGCTGATGATGAATGTGAGGGGGAACGTAATGGGCCGACCGACTGATAGCCCGCTATCACAAGCATCCATCTTCCTTAATTCCTGGTGCAGTCTACTGGATCCTGTCCAACACACTCAGATGAATTGTCAAAGACACAGAGAGGCATTTTGAATCAGCCTGTTTGAGTTATAGCCGTCAACTTCTCTGCCTACCAAACTTTGCTCTTTTCATCCCTCTGAAATATCAATTATTAAGCCCTGCTTCAGAGGTGTGCCGAGGTTGTGCAGATACTCTAAAATATGCAGCGAAGTGCAGTGTCTTTTCCAGTGTCAACACTAATGAATTTGGCTTGAAAATCGCCCAGATCGCAACTCTCTGCAGCACATTGTTTACTTGACTTGCGAAGGAGTCTTGTGAAGTCATAGAAATGCTGTAAATGAGGATGTATTGGTGTCATGACACTTTCATGTCTATCTAAAAGTAATAAATGTCACATTTACTGAATCTCTGTCGATCGTTGCATGGTGATGCAATGTCGATGCAATGCATTTCAATTGTCTTGTCTTATATGAGTATAGCAACTTTCTCTATATATAATTGAATTGTTGTTCTTGGATATTTAATCATATATTTTGAAAAATATTTACAGAATTCTATGGTATTCCCATTTAAAGAGAATACAGTTGAGCTGTATTGCACTGTTACACAGGGGTAGTTGTGAAAATGAAAAATGAAAGATAATTATTGAGATATGCACAATGTTGTAAAGTAGTAATTTGGATATGCTTGCTTTTATAATCTTTCTGGATATCAGAATTGACTTTCACTTTAGTGCCTGTTTGGATGAAGCTTAAGGTTTTAATATTGAGCAAATACAAAAGATTTTTCATGCCTCATTCATAATGTATGTATTCAGTGAAAATAGAGTAGATTCACATTTGGATAGTTGTTGAGTCTGTTTCCCTCCCAGTATTTTTGACACTGGGTGGTAAATGTCTCCCTGACAGCTATAATAATAATTCATGAGATATTGCAGAGATACATATGTATTCATAGCGTGAAATGCAACATGTTATAAAGTGACCTAATAAACAGGATGAGATGATTTCAGCACAGAAATCGAACAATGCAGGAACTCTTGTGATTGTACATTTTTACATTTTGAATTGTGTGCGTTTATAATCTTTTCTGTTCCTGCTGAGCTTTTTCTCTCCTTCTGCTTTTAATATTTGTTTGGGAAAAGCAGCATGATCTATTTAATAAGTAAATCAGCTCGCCCGTTGAGAGCCTAAAGCAGTAATACAATCAAAATCAATGGGCTATAAAAATGAAAATAGTCTTTTTAACTTTGTCGTGCAGTCTTGTAACAGTGGTTTTGCTAAATTGAGAAGTGTCACTGTTAACCAGTGTGAATGAGTGATAATGCATCTTTCCCGGCAGCATCCATATAGCTATATATAAACAAATTATAAGCAAACTACTGCATTCTCGACTTCAAGAAATTTGGATAATAAGTACTGAATCTCAGTTTAGCTGTTCCTACATAGGAATACTTAACAAACCTAGATTTTATTTTGATGTTTCTTGTAGCCCGCTGCCATACTGTGACTTTAAATAATCCATCAACCTTTCTTGCATAGCTAAAATTTTGCCTGTCAGTTTGTTTCATTTGTCTGCCCCAAAAAGCCACTAAAACAGAAAGAATCTGTCTGAAAACATTTAAAAAGACCAACCACAGTACAGTTTGTTTTTGCATGCTGTCTTGGAATGAATTTATCTGAGATAGTTAGTACCAGAACAATAGACTGGAATAAAATATTAATTGCTCTGCAGTCTGCACTGTTGGCCAGATGTACAGAAAACAAAAAAAATGTTCAGAAATGTTTGCACGTGTGTGTAATCAAAATATCTGTCCGAAGTACTCATTATTTTCCAGACACAGCTCGTAACACACTTTTGCTCATGCATATTAAGTTTACTTGCTATTAAGAGTGAGTTTCTTGTAAAGATTTGATGCCGTGCACGTTTGGCAAATCAGTGATTAGTTTCTTCAAAAACACTTGTAGTATAAACCTGGTAATTGTAAACAATCAGACTTTTGGAAGATTAAAACTGATTTGAATTGTTGATTTTCAACCCGTTCTTCCTACTTTCTATGAAATATGCATTAGACATTCATTGACAATATTATCTATTTTTCCAATATTTGGGGGCAGTAGTTTAAATAAATCTCTTATGCTCACTTGGGGCCGCATTTGATTGATGTTGTGAAATATTAATATAATTTAATTGTTTTCGAATGTAATATATTTTTAAATGTAATTTATTTCTGTGCTGGCAAAGCTGAATTTTCAGCATTATTACTCCATTCTTCAGTGCCACATGATCCTTCAGAAATCATTCTAATATTCTGTATATATATATGTATGTGTATGTATGTATGTAAAAAAAGTTAATGCATCCTCTCTGAATAAAAGTTTTAATTAATTTAAAAAATGAAATCTTATGAACCCAAAGTTTTGAAAGGTGTACTCTGGTAAATACACCAAAAATATTATATGATTGTTTATGTATGCATGTACACATATTATTTATTTATTTAGTTTGTATATTAAAAATAGAATCGATTCCATTAAAGAGCAAGATGTTCTCTTGGCGAATACACCGAGACACTCATAAACAACATGAATACATAGCAGGCAGCGTCATCACAGCGGTGTCTCCTATTAGAATCAACAGTTGCTCATGACAGAATGATGTCTGTGGGCCCTGAATACACCAGGCATCTGGCACTCTCTCCAACCAGCCGCATGGATGTCATCCATTATTGAGATATTTCAAAAAAATCAATACGTTAAACCTCTAATTAGACCCAAATTAATAATGATCATTTAGTTTGTCAATTACAAACTGTGCGGAAGCCAAATGAAGCTCATAAATAGCATTCTAATGAGGCATCATGCAGTCAGGGGCCTCTTAGCATGTTTCGAGCTGATAATTGTATCAGACCCTTTGATTCTTCCTACTGTTGACTATCTCCTCGTGTGTGTTCTTGGCAACGTGAGATTGATGATAGCATTTTACAGGTTATTTGCTTTCCTTTTTTTCTGTGCGGGCTGCTATAGTTCAAACCAGTTTATTCTCATTGCTCTGTGATAAAGGTTGACATAATGCTTGGATGAAATTACTTTTCAAATGCTTCCCACTGTATCGCCAAACCTCAATTCTTGGGTGATATGAGTGGAAAGCTGATGTATGATTATCAATTATCTACCTGTCCAGAGAACGAAAAGTGATGTGCACATTTCCCATTTCATCTCATCAATCACCATCAAATACTGAACTCTTATCTGCTTCAACTATCGTGCCACTAAGAAAGTGCCTCTCAAAAACTTTCGGATATTACTTAAAGTTTTGCCCTGCATCCTTAGGGCTATTTTCTTAGTTTACTGATTGAACAAAACATAAACTTTCAACCAGTCATAGTTTGACATTTCTGAGAGGGGAAATATGAAAGAAAACAGAATGAAACAGAGGCAGGGATGCATGAAGGAGAAAACATGGCTGTCTTAGGCATCTTCAGAGATGCTAAAAGAAGATGAAATTTGGCATCATATTTTCAATAGGTGATGGAGTGCTCGTATTTATATATTCATTTATTTTTTGCTTTTTTAGTCACCAAATAACAAATGTTAGCCATTAAAGTCTTTTTATACATGTAATTTGTATTACATTTCCATTCAAAGTTTGGGGTCAGTGAGACTTTTTAATATTTTTGAAAAAAGTTCATAAAGGCTGCATGTACTTGATCAAAAGTACAGTAAAAAAAAAACTGTAATATTGTGAAATTGCATTACAATTTAAAACAAGCGTTTTAATATATATATATGTCTGTGATGGCAAAGCAGAATTTTCTGCATCATTTCTCAAGTCTTCAGTGATACTTCAGAAATCACTCTAATATGCTGATTTGGTGCATAAGAAAAAAAAAATCTTATTATCGATGTTGAAAATAGCTGTGCTGCTTAATATTTTTGAGGAAATTTTGATTTTTGAAAGTTCTAAAGAACATAATTTATTTTAAATAGAAATCCATGGTGATGAAATATCTACTCACAACATTGTGTTAAACATTTTTAAATAAATAAAAACTAGTCTTTTCTGTTATGTTTGTTGTAAGTATATGTTATTAGTATTTTATATACTTGTTCCCAGTTCTGTTTACTACGGTATATGTTTATGTGAATTAAAATGTAAAAAAAAAATGCTTAATTATTTTAGTAAAAGTACAAGTAAATTTGATGCATTACAGTTGCTAGTAAGGAAAGTAGAAACAACAACAGTATTTGTTCTTGAGACATTTAATTTACACACTTTAAGTAAATTTTAATACTACTTTAATATATAGCTAGCAGACAGTTATGATAATATTACATCAAAGTATGAGTTGGAAGAAAATCACTGCATTAAAATGTTGAATTAAAGTTTATATTTAATGGCTGTGATGATAAATGAATGTCCCATTACAGATTGAATGAGTTTGATTACTTTTATTTTTCACCTATTTTACATTTAATTTGTTTTCTGTGTTGAACAAAAGAAGAAGAAAAAGAAGAAACCCTGCAGTAGTAACTGTACTTGGGCACGCGGGACTTGTTTATGTTGAAGCCTTAACAATAGTGCCTGTGAGTTGTGCGTGTGGTTTTGTATGGAGTGGCGGTTAGTGTGTAAGTTGTGGTTGATAGCAGATTAGGATAGTCTGTCAGAGCAGTGCTGTGCGTGACGGCAACTGTGTTGCTGTCAGGGGTGTCTGGGTGAGAGATTGCAGTGCGGCATAATTAGCAGACTAGCCTGCTGAGTGCTGCATGCTTCCGGGCTTCGTCCTCGCTGTGGCTTGTCTCTAGTTTGACGAAAGTTTGAGCTCTCATCTCCCTCTCCTTCTCGAACGCGCCGGTTCGTATTCATGGAGGAGAGCAGATGGGTAGTACATGCTCTCACGCTGTCCAAACCCTCCTAAGATCGTAAAGATCTCAAAGCATGACGTGGCAGCTCTGTTCAAAAGCGCCGGTATAGAAAGGCACGGCTGTACCACAGGGAATGTCCTGGCTTTAAACAACCGAACATCACAGAACCAACAAATCTGTGCTGGTTCACTCTTCCCCCAGTGATAACCTCCATCAAGTGTTCATTTTGAGAACTGGTGTTCATGATATTGATTCTTTGGACGGTTCTCATCTGATTTTCATTTACATGCAGTTTTCATCCAATTAGAGATGTGTAACATTTTAAAGCATAGAAATGAAACTGTTTGTGTGATCTTGGAAGTCAACTAAAGGTGTAATGACACTCACCATAATAAGATTTTCCACCGACTGGGATCGCCATTTCTTTCACACCAGGACACTAAACGCTTATTAGAATCTAACAGATCGGCAGCGTAAAGAAATGTCCTGACTCACCATGATTACGCCATAGGATTGGAAGGCATTGTGCCATTTACCCATAATGCTTCTTGGTAGAGCATGTTACAATACTTTGATATTTTATCTCGAATTCCAATAAAAACATCCTCAAACAAAATACAGCTTTCATCATTTCTTCCCTGTTGAAAAATGTTTTTATTTTTGCATCTTGTTTTAAGAATGTTTTGAAGATTTTTAAGTCATATACTTAGAAAGCAAATTACTTTTACCTGTATTTCATCAAATCAAAAAGCATGTAAAGGTATGTTTATTTTTTTATTAGTATTTTATTATTGTTATTGTTAATTTATTTATTTTAAGTAATGGCTGGTGAACATTGCCAGTATAATAATTATATTTTAAATTATTGCTGTTAAGCGATTAATCGTGATTAATCGCATCCAAAATAAAAGTTTTTGTTTACATATTACACTGAAATAAATTATACATTGAATTTACAATTTTTTTAAAGGTAAGTGGTTGCAATCAATTAATTTTAGCTACATTTAAATAATAAAATTTAGTTGACTAACTTTCAGTAAAATTTGTTTATTTAAATGTAGCTAAAATAAATTGATTGCAACCACTTACCATAAAATTTTTTGTAAATTCAATGTATCATTTTTTTTCAGTGTATATGTGTTTGTACTGTGTATATTTATTATGTATATATAAATACACATACACATGCATGTATATATTTCAGAAAAATATGTTGTTTATATATTAAATATATTTATTTATAATATAAATTATATGAATATAAAAATAGACGTAAATTCGTGTAAATATTTTCCAAATATATACTGTATGTGTGTGTATTTATATATACATAATAAATATACACAGAACACATACATATATTATGCAAACAAAAACTTTAATTTTGTATGCGATTAATCACGATTAATCTTTGACAGCACTATTTAAATACATTAAAGTAGAAAACAAATGTAATAATATTTCACAACATATTACTGTTCTTACTGTATTTTTTCTCAAATAACTTTGATAAAATAACTTGTGAGCTCACAAGACTTCTTTCAAAAACATTAAAACAATGTACTAACCCCAAACTTTTGAATATTTATAAATTTGACTTTTTTTAAGTTAAGTTTTGAGAAACTTAGTCTTATCTTATTTTGCTTACAAAGTAAATGCATAGTTTTTCCAGGATGTTTCTTTTTCATCTGCTTTACTATTTTTATAGAATTTTGTGTATATACACACCATCATACGAGAACCAAAACATCTAAAAACATTTCAGCCTACGCTACATAAATTTAGCCTCAAGTCACGTCAAGCAGGGTTTGCTGAAGTCTCAGCATGTCTGCATCCGCAAAATGATTCTGATGATGTGTCAGACCCTAGTGATGCAATATCACGAAACAAGATTTTATTTACCTAAACATCTTCCTCGCGTAATCAAAAATATCAGTTTCATTTGCGAAGTTTACCGACCGCAGCTATTTCCAGAGTGGGTTTTAGATTTCCTAATTTTCAGCTTTCCAGGGCTGTCTGCCTTTTCAGGATGAGGAACTCACCGAGGGAAGGACACGGCTCTTCTCTCGGTCATACTGAATTCACTCTGCATTCGATGAGGACGGTACCCTGAGGCAACAAAAAAACACCAAAGACCAGCAGCTGAAGAGGGAACATGCATAGGAATACCAAGCAGTCATTACAGTCATCACAAACTTTATTTAGTTCCTAACGAAGCACTCTGGAGGTGCTGCTGTGAGACCTACTGAGAAGTTTTCCTCAAAACCTTGGGAAACATGGGCAAAAAGAGAGGATCTGTATGTGGCTAGTGGTGCTTTTTCTTTCTAATGCAATTCTGTGATTTTTGTGTGTGTGTGTTGTGCGATGTGCAGTATGAGCACATAAGGACCCTGAGGCAGAGTGATGGGGGAACGGGGCTCTTCGGGGTGAGCTGGAAGGTTTCGACATGTTACAGGACAAATTAAGCGGGTGTGTGTAGAAAAGGTGCTTTAGAGGAAAGGCCTGATTTTTGGACTGTTTTGGGTTCACTGGGAATTGAGCAATAAATGGGACAGATGCAGTGTCATTCCAGATCATTTGGTTAGTTTGAGAATCAAATGCATTTCCACAAATTTGTTTTCAAATTAATTAATATGCAGGATCAATACTGGCATTATAAGGCAATTTGTGTTATTTGTTCCTTTAGTGTTTTTATTCCACTTAGAAGCCATATCAAAGCAGTAAATGTAGAATTAGGCACCTCTGTGTCTTTGTAAACTTGTCATATATTTACTGTTTTGATATGTGTTCTGTGTAGATTAATGGGTTTTATAAGCATATTTAATAAAGTTTGGTGTCAGAAAGATTTTAGATATTTAAAAGAAAGTAATATTTTTATTCAACAAGGAAGCATTAAATTGGTCAAAAGTGACAGTAGAGACTTTAACGTTGTTTCAAAAAACTTGCCTTGCCATCATAGGAATAAATTAGATTTTAAAATATAGTAAAATAGAAGTGTTATTTTGAATTGTAATAATATTAATGTTTTTACTGTTTTTCAAATTAAATTTATGCAGCCTTGGTGACCTTGAGAAACCAAATATCTCAACAACCCCAAACTTTTGCAAAATTATTATTGTTTTTTATTTATTTTAATATCTATCATTAATAACCCTCTGTAGACTGGTTTGCTAAACCTGTACTTTTTAAAAGATTCACTTTCTAGAAATATATTTCAGCACAGAATAGAATATTTAAAAAGAATGGTGTTGGAAAGAAGGCAAGATCCCTTTCACCATCAGTAATATTCTATAATTAATAGTCATGCTATCAACATTGATATTATAGCGCATGAATCTGTGTCATTATGTTTTTGATGTCCTAGTATGTCTGGTTATGTAACTTATGTTAAATAAGCAGCAGTCATATCCTCTGATTAAAATCAAACTACAGCCAACATTTTCGCCTTATATCACGGCCATATCATTCGTCTTCGTAACTTTAAATTCACACACACACACAAATATATATATATATATATATATATATATATATATATGTGTGTGTGTGTGTGTGTGTGTGCAAAAGAAAGCAAATGTGTACTGTAAAATGAGCACTTCATTTTAGCAGATCCTCCTATAATGATGTTTAAGCCAAGCTCATGATCCAGGTCTCCTAGTACAGCTCCAGGCAGCTTAGCAGATGCCACAGAGAGCTAAACACACTCATCTGTGCCCGATTGTGACTGCTGATCCCAAAGCTGTCGACCAAGATGTTGCATGTCCTCCAGGTGGGTCCAGAGTAGGACTGCTAACGCACTAACACACATCTCATTTGGTTTTCTGGAGTTGCTGAGTGACTTTTACGCATGCCATTATGAAATCCAGCAGCAGACCTGCTTGTTTATGACTGCTTGTTTACAAAGAAAAAGTTTTGTACACGTTGTTTAGAAAAGCATCTTGAATTATTAATCTGAGGACAGGCGAAGATTTTACGGGCTCAGGATTGTTGAAGAGGAATTTCTTGCGCAAAAATGGCAGATATTTTGCTCTCTCATTAGAAGCGTGGAGGCCACTCACCCGAAAGATGCCTCAGGCAAGGCAGAACTAGCTCTGAGGACCGACTTTGGAGTTTAATGAAACGCAAAAGACACAGCAGATGAAGAAAAGCAGTCCTTTTGATAAATGAGTACCTATTCCAGCACTGAGGGCTTTTGCCCTCATCTATCGTTTCTCTGCACCCATCTGTGGAATGAATATGAACTGATTATAGTCACGGAGGATTTAAACTAAACGGTTCTTCATTTACAAAGCTGCAAATGTTAAGAGAGTCTTTCACCAGAGTAATATCAATGGAGAGCTGATTTGCTGTTGCGGTTTGTAATTCCAGTGCTACTATTTCAGGGCTCGCAAAATTTCAAAATCCCTGGTAGCCCTTCGGGCACGTACTCTTCAGATTTTGGTAGCCCGAAAATTAATTTATCTAGCCCAAATAAAATAAAGACCATAAATGTCAATCAAAAACATTTTCAATACACAAATATCAACGAATATCAAGGAGTTTTATTTTACTACTGTATTTACAAGATATCTGCAGAATTCTTAAAAAATCTATTTAAGGCAATTTGAAAAATTATTTCTTATATCATTTAACATATTTAAAACTGTCTAAGGCCTTAAAAACTCTTCAATTTAGTTTATAATTTAAATTTAAGGACCCGTGGGAGCAATGTTCCCTCTAATTTTTTTTCTTGCTGAGCAAAACTTTTCTCTATTGGGTGGACATTTCGGTCACCTGAGCAAAAGCATTCTTTATACCAGACCTGTACAGCACGCACACAAAAAAGTGTGTAACTTTTAACTTTAATGTGCTATTTATATTTGATTTGACCCTTGATTTAACTAAATGATGTACATTTTAGGTTACCTGAGAAAATCTTTTTACTGTACAATACACTGCAGTTTTTGTGTGCTGCGAAGCACATTATTTCTTCTGCGTGGTTGCGCGCGCTCTCAGCTTAAAGGGAACATTGCATGGGAACCCTGTATTTAAGGTAGCCCGTCGGGCAGGGCAGTGATACATTTTGGTAGCCCGACTGGAAGACGCAATAGCCCCGGGACGTCGGGCTAGCGATTTTGCGAGCCCTGTATTTACTGTCTGTGAATAGCAGCGGTGTTTAAAGATTTAAAACATTCTGAGAGCTTTCAAAATCATCCATTCTAGAGGCAATGTTCTCAGATTTGATTGCCTATTAAAGGGACATATCATTGCTCTTTTGAGGTCGATATACTATGTAGATTAACCTACCGTTTACGCTGCAAGAACAAGTCGTTCAGAAGTTATTGTGGTATTGATGTTAACACAGTATCGATCAGCTTTACACGATTTCAACACCATACATGTTAGAAGTCTTTAGAGGTACAGTAGAAAAGAATGTCAAATGGTTATGTAAAACTAAATTACAGATACAAAATATGGCCCATTGTGAATTTGCATGGATTTTTTCCCCAAATTTTGAAGACAGTAATGAAACCAAATAATTAGATTGTTACTTCTTCATCTCATTTCTTATGTGTTTTTTTAAATGAAATTCTTGTAGTGACAAACATGCAATATACTTTCATTCGAGATTTATTAACACCTTGTTTTAAGCGCAAATGTTGCCAATTTTTTATTTTTTATTTATTTGCAAAGATGCACACTTTCATCATTCAATTATCACATTGTCTTGTTTTCCTTTCCTCTTACGTAAGCTGGGATTCACTAAGCGAATGAGAGGTCTGGAGCTCTATTTTAGCAGGCAGCAACAGATCCAGTCAGTCAGCCGTGCTTTCCGGACTGGTCTGTTTCAGATGGAAGGATATCCCAAAAAAATCTAGTGGAGTTCCAAAAGAGTTCCAAGATTGTGTTCCAAAACATCATTTTGATTGTCTTGTGGCAAAAGTGGTGCATTTAGTGTATGATAATGGGGTGTCTATCTGGGTTTTATATTTTTTCGTAAATTCATGTTTAAACTGTTGTTTACTCCGGTTACGAGATGGTATTTACCTTACATTGCCCACAAGATTTTTTTCTTTATATTTATAACTTTATATTAACAGGCTATTTGGTTAATAAGTTTATGCAATTTTATTTTTTGTATTGCTTCAAAGATAATACAATAATCAGTTCAGTAATGTTGTGAAAAAAGTTTAAAGCTTTATTTTTTTAAAACCAAACAAACAAATGTTATTTTAAATTTTAATATTTACATTTTAATATTTAATGTTTTTTTGTTTTTAATTTAAAAAATATGAATGTTAGAATATCGCATTTATTTTATTATCTAATGTTCAATTATAAATAATTTGGCTTTAAATATGAATATTACATATTTAATAATAATAATTAACTTTATATTTGTATTTATTAGTTTTAAATTAATACCACTATTGTTCACTTATTATTTTTTTTTATATTACTATAATATTGATAACTGCACAATAGTCAGTGGTATTAATGTAAATTAATGAAATTTTGAAAAATAAAAATTTCACCTTTTAAGAACCTTTAGTCAATCGTTTCTTGATAAACACAGCCGGTATAATGATGGTCACATGCTTTAATGTACTTTAATTGCAATTGCCTGCAAAACCCAATTTTGTATTTCATTTCAAGTTTTGATTTGGATGGTGTCGGAGTGAGCGATTTGTTTACTTTGTAATTAGTCTGTCCATTTCCCCCTTCAGGCTGATTTGCAAACTGATCGGAACATGAGAGGCATGCATGATCACGCTGACAGACTAATCAGCCAATCACAATGACATAGAGATACTGCTTCATCTCACATGACTTTTCACTTCAGCAGCTTTAGGAGAACAGACAATTTTGTATAATATTTCGGAATAATTTTACGTTTTATTTTCGCACTCTCAATTATATTATTGAGAGGATGCATTACCTCCCTTCCCTCCTCAATGAAAGTTGTTTAAAAGTCTTTTTTTGTTTTCTGCCTTAATTCCCACAGCTGTCTGTCATTGTTTCGTTCACTCCCTGTATCTCTTAATTTGCTCTTCCTTCCATAATACGTACAAGTTCATCTCCATCCGAGACAGCAGCTATGTGTTTTCAGTGGGGATTTGTATCGGCATCCCCATTTTTCCACACTTCTACACCCAAACACACACATACGCAGGCACAAACCACACATCCTCTTCTCATCCCATTCTGTTTGCTTTGTTTCACCTGTGCCGATCTCTCTCTCGCACTCTCTCTCCCTCCTCCCACCAGCTCCGTCTCTCACTCGTGCGCTTTCGTTCGCTCTCTATCCCTCTCACAGTCTCATTGCTTAGCAGAGCTGCTGAAAGTGCGTCAAGCCTCTGTCCAAATACAGACAGGCTGAGCAATACTAATCTCAGGAGGAAGAAAATCAGAAGAGTGTGTGCGTGTGCATGTGTGTCAAGGAGCGGTGTTTCAGCCCAAGCCTTTGTATTGCAACACCTTAGGAGCCCAGGAGCGGACAGTGCCGGGAAGAAAAAGAGGAATCTGTTTCATACTAGAGTTTATCCTTTTGAAGAAAGCAGGAAGAAAAAAGTATTTTCTTCCCTTGCTTACTTTGTGCGGGATGGACAGTGAATGAGTGTCGGGGTCGTGTCATGACCCTCTTTTCCACCGGGTAATTGTCACCTCTTCAGGTCTTGTGGTGACTGATGCAGCTCTGAGAGGATCGGACCTCATCGCAGACACTCCTTCCCAATCCGTTCGCTCAGCAGCTGTAAACGGGCTCTTGTCCTAATTGAGTGCATTTTCACAGGGGCCGGCTGTGGGTGCTGGACGAGGAGGTTGGGACTCCTAGCATGGGGTTTTCTGCATCATGAGAGAACTCTCTTCTCTCGGTTCTTCGCACCTAGTGTCTAAGAGCGAGTCGGGTGTGCGTCATGCTCGGATGGACCCCTTGGATGTGGTCTCTGATGTTGGGATGTATTGTCGGTTCGGTGTGGAGTTCCTCACCCCGCTCGGATAGTTCAGTGGCCGCCGCCGGACCCCCTGGGGTGGCAACCTCTCACACGCATCCCGAACACCCGTTCCACAATGGGCGGCACCACGCTTCGCCCATCTCCATATACCGTTCTCCAGCTTTCCTCAGAAGTGGCCATGGTGAGTCCCTTGTGGTCCTCCTAAAGAGTTCTTCTATATAATAGACTTTTGTTTGTTCAGGAGTATGATTTGCTTTCTTTTTAACCCCCATTAACCTCAATAGTTAATTGCAATGGGGGAATAATCGGGATTTCATTTATTGAGGGAAGATTGTGTCAGATGCTCTCAATAGTGGTTATCAGGATTTGTATCTGTGCTTGCAGTTTAATTAAAGCAGGGAAGATAGTGCATCAGTGGGGCTATAATAAGTCTGGCTTTAGATTGGGTTTTTGGAACAAGGGGATCTGATAAGCGTTGAGCTATTTTGTGGTAACAGAGAGCGGAGTTCACTTTCCCAAGGCACACAGGCAATTACCCTATTAAAGTCTGAAGCGAGGAGCCGTAACTGTGCTGTGCTATGATTGCTCTTTTGCAGGGGTTCGGTGTCAACAAACCTTTCGCATTGTATCTAAGGTAGCTTAGAAATGCTTGAGCGATGGCTTTAGAGAAGTTGGTGGGTGTATTTTAATGAGTGCAATGGGAAGACGACAGAGACGATTGCTAGATGAAAGCAGAACTTTGAGCAAGAACCTGTAGATGAAGTGTCTTTGAAGCGATGCAGATCAAGACGTAAAGTACTGACCTCTATCTACCTGCCATTTCCTTGTAATTGAATTATTTGAATGAGGCTGATATTGTTTGCTTTGTATTATTCAAATGTCTTGAAGGGTGTATGCGCTTGGGGAAATGTACTCACAAAATACTAAAGGACATGCAGGTAATGCAGCGATTAATTTCCAGCTTACCTTTGCACTCTTTCAGTACATGGCAATTGGGAATAGCAGTCTTAATTCAGCCTTGAAGCCGTTAGCTTGTTAGGAAGAAAAAAAAACATTTGATTGCAGAAATGCATTTATTTAGACTCGAGCAGAGCGGATTTTCTCACCTCAGCGGCTTTGTACTTACAAATCACATTTATTCTGCTCACGCGTTGCATTTTGCTTTACCCTCAGACTTTATTTTTAGACGGATTTCTCTTGTAAGCTGTGTGTGGGTGTAAAAGGAGTTCATCAGGCACATTTAAAACCTCTCTTTCTAATTAAATCAATAATTTTCATTTTCCAGTCAAAGGTAATTTCCATGAAGGACAACAAGACATGATTTCTTGAGTGGTTCTCATTCATTAGTTCTATAGGTGTTTTTTTTTTGTTTTTGTTTTTTTAGATTTTCCTGACCGATTGAGCTGGCCAGACCATAAGTTATTATGTGGGGAAATAATATACACTATATATATATATATATATATATATATATATTTATATATATATATATATATAGGCCTATAAATAACACTTTACAATTTTATTCACATAATATATTTCAAAATTAAGTTTTAATAACTTTCTTCTTCTTCTTAATATTATTATTATTTTAGTCTTAAATTGATGTAAACTTTAGCATTTCATCTGCATATATAAAATGCTCTTGTAAACCAGACTTGGATAAGTTCTGTTTGTATTTTTTGCATTAATATATATTTTATTTATTTACAAGTGTATTTGTTCATTCTTTAGATCAGCACTCTGGATTTCTCACCAGCTTCCTGACATTAGGGTTGATGAAATAGCTGTGGTTTGGTCAGTGTGAAAATCCTGCTTGAGCGTAGCACTCAAAGACTCTCCCTCCACTCTCAATGAGGACCCCTGGGGCATGATGCCGCGTTAGATATAGATGAAAAGCGCTCCGGCACGCTCTCTCATTCCCTGTGTTTACATATGTAAGCAGGATATCTGGATTAAGTCTCTACATCATTAGTTGTGCTATTATTTATTTATCATTTGATTTACGTATTCGTTGTGCAGCTTCTGCACCTTGTTCTGCTGAATTCATTGCGAGTTGCGCAACCTGCAGTGTTGCTCGGCGGTTAGATTTCTATTTGCTTGGACATATAGCCTGCAGTCGAGAGGTCTAAGATGAAGGCTCCCCGGCTGTCAGAAGGTGTCTGGAGAGTTAGATACTGTATAGAGGAGATGTGCTCTGTAATGACAGGGGAAAGAAGCATCCAGGTGAAGACTCTTAGAGGAAGCACTGCTAAGCCAGCACACTCTCTCTCCAAAGCCCCACAACGATGAGATGAGAGCATGACAGCCAGAACAGAGTGGATTTTCCCCCACTTGTTTACCACGATAGTGTGTGAACGCATGATAGCGTAGGTATGTGTGAGTGAATGAGTGCATGACGTGAACAGGCCTGAAATTGTGAACTAATGCATTTGTAAACGTTCGAGAAACTACTGTGAAGAATCGCAAAACTAATATTTGTGGAAGGATGTGCTGTTGGTGGGATTAAGTTGGGATTTATCCAATGGCATAAAGGAACTCATACTTGTGGATTATGGGAGTGCACAAACTAATTTCACATAGCTCTAAATTTAGATTCATTGTTAAAATCACAGTCTCCATTTGTCATAGACTGTGATCAGGCAAGTTTGGCTTAGATTTTGAGAAAGAAAATTGTGATAATTGAAACCTAATCAATCAAAAACACTTTTACAAGCAGACTGTCTGTGAACTGTTTAACACCTAAGTTTGGAAAACTGCTTTCGCACCAAATCAGCCAAACTCACCAAAAGCACACTTTATCTGGAAATTTCACCCAAAAATGGAAAGATTTGGTTATTTACTAACCCTCATGTTGTTATAAACCTGTATGACTTTCTTTCGTCTGTGGAACATGAAATGAGAAACTTTTGAAAATTATTTTTTTTGTCCATATAATGAAAGTCATCCTATTTGGTTTTGGATCCCATTGACTTTCATTGTATGAAAAAAATAAATTTTCCAAAATTTCTCCTCTTCCACAGAAGAATGAATATCTGTCATTTGAAGTGGAATGAGGGTGAGTAAAAAAATAAAAAAAATTGTTTTTTATTTTTGGTAGAATTTTCTATTAGGATGTTTTTGCTTCTTTATTATTTCTTGCATTTACAATTGTCTTTTGTAGATTATTAAATGTAATTTGAAAGAAAAAAGGAACAGTATATCAATAGTATTATATGAATAGACTCAGTATATGAATAACAGTGTATGAATAAACTCAGACATTTTGCAGAAAGACACAAACAACACCTCCGGTCCTACAAATTATATGCTACCATGACAGCTGTTCAGCTCAGTGTCCGCCGATGCTTTGAAACACATTGTTAGGTTGAAGTTTAATTAATTAACATCCAGTCGCTCTTATGCAGACAAATTTAACTTCACTCCTCTTATCGTGCGTGACAGAAACTTTGAATCATAATTGCAATAATTGCAGGTCATCATAATCCTGATAAATGAGGAAGCTTAACACACCTATTGTCAATATGCTAGAATTCCCATTCAGTTACAGCTCTTTAATCTGAAAAGCGGCTGTTTCAAACTCATTCTCTTTGCAAATTATCTCCTTTTATCACTCTTCAGAAAGACTTGCTCTTTCATAATTCCCACACTATACATTTTGATTAACTGTCCAGCATTCGTGCTGAATGGCGGGAGCTATCGAACACTTCACAATGAACATAATTGACTTTCAAGAGGAACAAGAGGAACATAACCGCTCCGTTTATGTCCTTGTTCCTCGGTCTCCTGCCATAGGCGGCTCGGCACGCGACCGGCGGCGTCTATCTGCTTGGCTCCGTGTCCATTTCCTGTGCTGCGATGGCATGCGTGGCTCTTGCCGCCGGGTTAATCGTGTTAAGGCAGAGCAGGTTGTGTTGCTAGTGTCAGTTGCCAGGTTTGGCAGCGTAAACAGAGGCAACTCCTCTGTACATGAAGACCCTGGGACTAAGTCTGCTGGGGGGCTGCGCTACATTACGCGAGTGTCTTTCTGCTAACTGAAATGAGGATCAAAGGAAAGTTTAGACCTGTATCCTCGGGACAAGGATTAATGGAAACAGCAAGCATGGGGAGGAGTTTAAGATAACAGTATTTCACAAGGCCCGTGATGGGGAGACAGTGAGTTGGAGAGAGGGGAATAATTTGAGTGTGAGCGAGAGAGAATTGGAAGGCGGAAAAGGGGAAGAGAGCTTGGGAATGGAGTTATGAGACCTGCCATGATATGCACATGAGAATTTCTCTGTGTATCTGCCAAAATTCTCTTTGCGTTCGCTGGAGCTGCAATACATTTTTCATAGATTGGCTTTTATAGCTGCTGTGCCTTAGTCCAATTTGGTCTAATTTTGTTAAACACCGTATATTGGGTTATACACATCAAATGTGACTCAGATTCTTATCTTTTTAGATTGTGATTTAGAATGGTTGTCCTAATTAAATGTTTGTATTTATTTTATTCTATGGTTATTTATTTATTATTTCTTCTGGTCTGGTTTTCTAGATACTGTAATATATTTTAATTAGGCCATTCGTAGATTGATTCTCTTTGAAAAAAAAAAATTAAAATAAAAAAAAAATGTAAAAGTACAAAATAAAATAGAAATGGATAAATACTTGGAAAGTATGTACTGTACACTGTACTGTAAAAAAAGTATATACTGTATATATACACACTCAACCAATGGCGTGAGTTTGATGTGGGACTGCCTTTTTGTCTGGCAAATGGAAGTCAGTGTTGAGGAATCCTGTTTAAAATCCAAAGTCAGTGGCTCAGAAGTTACTCACTTTAAATATGGCCAAATGTTCTAAAAAGCATTTAGTGATCTTACTAAACCATTACACATCATTTGCATTCTCCAATTTCATATAATGTCCCTCTAAATTAAGAGATGTGTAGCAGAAGTGTGTAAGTCTCTGCCTGTTCTCATATTCATCTGCACAGCTATGCTGGCAGTTCAATGATACCGGAGCCCAGATAGCCGAGTTGGAGGTGGCAAATCAGTCTAAAGCTCTTATTTCCCACCTGTACCGTGGTGTCAGCGGATCAGCGGCTCGCTTCATTCAGCACAGATTGGATGAATTCAATCTGACATACGGTGGTAAACCAGAACATCAGTGAATCCTGAAAGGAAATGCTGCATTCGTCCTCACTGCCACATAACGCGAAGAGACAATCATCCAGTTAATCTCCTTAGAGGGAAATTGTCTATGTGATGCACAGCTGTTTTAACTGCATAAAGTGGATTGTACAGCTGTGTAGAACAGACAGATAAATGAGGGTTACCATATTATAAATCATGCTGTGATTCTAGACGTCATTTTATGATGTTTTCAGTTTTTGATGGTTTCCTACTAATACGGAAGAAATTTACTAAATACTAGCAGCACTTGTGCATGCTGTATTTCTTATTGAAAATATTTTTTCAATAAGTCACACACACACACACACACACATACATATATATATATATATATATATATATATATATATATATATATATATACACTGTATGTACATGTATATGTAAATTAATTAATTAATTTATTTTAACATCAGTACGTGATTGGCTAAAACAGTCCAGACGGTGCATGCCACTAAATGTCACTATAAGCAGGCGCAATTAATCTTTAGAAAATTCCCCCACATATATATCTTGTATTTTTTCACCAGCTGTTATCTGAAATTCACATCCTCTGCGTCCCCTATGCAGATACTCCAGAGAATAGGCAGGGGTGGAAAGTATTAACTGTGTTTACCCCAATGAGAAGAATCCTCAATCAGAGCAATGAAGAAGCCTCTCAATGCGAGATAATGTTCAGCACAATGGAGGTAACTCTGTCCACACAAAACCTCTCATTCTGCAGCCACTGCCAGGGAATTAGCCCCAGCAGATTAATCCCATTATGAATGAACAAATTCCTTCTCGCAGATCGCACTGAAAGAAATAAATAATTAAACAAAAATCTATTGGTTTTATGGAAATTTCCAATGCAAATGCCAGAGTTGGAGTATAAATGGAAAGATTAAAAAATGCCTGCTCCTGAAGAAAGCTGAACTAGCTAATATTATTGTACGGAATAATCTACGGCCCTGGGTGGGACATGCAGAATTGCATGTTCAAGATTAAATCAGTTTTATAGCTTGTTTTCAAATTCTACATTACACATTAGCATGGATTTGAGAACTCCCTGGTGGTCGCAATCCAGTGAGGCACAGGAACATTTTAACTCCCCCTTCTTGTAGTTTCTCCTAAGGTTCCCAGAAAGCTTTTTAAAAAGCTATCAAATGAGGTAAACACCCCAAAGTCAGTATTACTGTTAACTGAATTAAAAGCTATATAGAAAAATATTTGTTGACAGCCTTTTTTTCATGACTAAGACTAGACGAAGATGAGATGACACCAACAACATTAAACACTAACTGTGACTATATGCAATACTGTTAATGAAAAAAGACAAGGCTAAAGTGTAATATTAAAAAAAGAAAATTTTGTATATTTTCTTTAACAAAAAAAAAGAGGAGAAATATTATTATAATTGGGTTGCCAGTTTTAAATCCCCCATCAGAGCTTTCCCACTAAAAAAGAATAATTTTCTGCCCAGTGTCTTACTTTATCTTCAGGACCTGGCAACCATGTGCACACACTCTGGATATAGTTACTGTATAAGTGTAACTTGTTTTGTTATATATATGTAATATAATTGGGAATTAATATTAGTAATTGGAATTAATATAACTGTTTTCTCTTTTGAGAAAAAAATCTTTTTCATAAAGCTGACAATGTGTTCATTTATAACTGAATAATTATAATCTAATAAATAATTTAATAAATTGGGCAACTAGATCAAAGTGCAGTAGGTCTGATGAAATTTCTCAAATGACAACAATATGATCAGTTATCGTGATTATGAACTTGGGTGAAATAATTGTGATTATCAGTTTAAATATTATGCAGCATTGACTAGAATAAAATTCCAAGACTCGTCAATTAAAATGTGAAAACCTGTTTTTCGAGTTTTTAAAGAGTGAATTGCAAGCTGGTTCCTTGCAGGTCTCATTCATCAGGCACAGTTTTTTCGCCCTATATTTTGTTTTTGTCCGGTCCCTATTACAGTGGGAAAGAACCTGGAAAGGCGCAGACTGTGCTGGCGAGAGAACGGGTTCATCTTGATTATAATTACGACTGTACAATCAGCATTAAACAGCTCTGCTGCAATCGCACGCTCTGCTGTTACACATGCATGCATCTAATTCAGGGCTGTGCAACATCAAATTAGTCCTTGTGCTGCAAAACAAACACTGAATGTCACTTCCTGGCCTCTAAGGGTGGCGAGATTGTTGCGTACGTGCAAAACAAATCGTATGTTGCTTTTACAATGGCACAAGTCAACTCAATAATGGCCAGCAATGCTTGGAGGTAAGGTGGTGTGTTAGGGTTTCCCCAATACACAGCAAATGGCAGGTGTCTAACACCTACTTTATGAATATCTATTCATGTCAGTGCTAATTATGAGCTGACACACTCGCCGTCTTAATGAGCCCTTCGAGCCACTGAGAAATGCTAATACTATCTGTAGCAGCAAAGGCTAGTCACCTGCTGACACAGCAGTTCCCTATTAACACGCGCGCTAGGCGTTGGATCCTGCTGCGAAGTAAGACGCGTGGACCGCTCAATTGTACCATGACAAAGATAGGGACCTCAGGTTACCCTCATGCAGGCTCTTGTTAATAATTCCTTCCAAAGAAAAATTGATGATGCATTATTTTAGCTTAGTTCTTGTAACTTATTTAAGATTCTCTAGTTTAAATTCCACTGAATGATTCTGATTTAAAAAAAATCTGTTCTGAATGTGTCTCTTTAGCAACATGTTGTATTATTTGTAATTTACTTGTACATATAAACTTGTAGAAGTGTAATGATGGAATGATTTGTGGTTCAGTGAATAAGTGACTGTGAGTAACTCACGAGTTCAAAACGTTCATAAAAACACCTGGCTCATAAGCATAATTTGTTGACTAATTGCATTACACTGGTTACGCCGTACGCTTGCTGTTTTGTGCAATCAGCGAGGATATTGTAATAAGAATTTCTGGTGTCTTCACTGTAAAATCTAACAACTCAATTATTTTTGTTGACTTTACATAAAGTGCTATTGTTTGTTTACCTTACAGATGTAGATCTATTAAATCTTACTATTTGTGCTAAAAGTCCCAGCTACTCAAATGTCCCTAGTTAAGGTTACATGATTTGTTTGAGTGCTGTGCAATCCATGTGACCACTGATGATCAACGGCCATCTTGTTTTGTGGAAGACCTCGGCTGATAAACAATAAAACTGGTGAGTATTTATACATATAAGTTTGACTTTAATGTTAAGGAACTTGATTATATGATATTAAAGTCAAAGTTAATGGACTAATGCACGTGTCAAATATAAAGTGTCAATATACATTTTGTTATGTCACCTGGTAAAAAAATGACACGAATATATATATATATATTTGTGTCATTTTAATGTTTTATTTATTTATCTATGCTTTTGTTTTCCTTCAATGCAGTTAATAATTGCTCTCCTTGTTTTTTTTAAACAGACAATTTGGAGAAGGTATGTGACAAAACAGACAATTTGGAGAAGGTATGTGATGACTTTGCTTGGCAGAAAAGGATGTTTTAAAGGGATACTCTTCCCAAAAATCTAAATGATCTGATCATTTATTCATTCTTATACTGTCCCAGATGTATATGACTTTTTTCTTCAGATAAACACTATCTAAAGATTTTTAGAAAAATAATCCATCTATGTGAGACCTAATGCTAGAGGAAGGGACCAAAAGTGAATGCTTCAAAAACGAGAGAGATGTTGTGAAGATGTCTTTAGTAGATATTTATTCCTCCACTGGGCTCATATGAATTACTGTCACAATGTTTGTTGGTTTTTAACTAAAGCATCAAATATGGACCCACAGGGATTGATTATTTGTCTAAAAATCTTTGTATTTTTCAGAAGAAAGTAATATACATGGAGGTTAGCATAAGGGTGATAAATGATAAGAGAATTGTAATTTTTTAGAAGGACTACCTCATTAAATTAAATGGATTGTCAGCTTTACATTCTTTACACATACAGAATAACATGGAATCTCATTTTATATACTCTTCCCTCTTTTCAGGAAACTGAGGTTACTCTTCAACACACTGCAGTTCTCCATGGCATTCCTGTCCTGCTTGGGCACAACACGGAGAGGAAAGGTCTTGCGGGTTTATTTTCATGTTTTCTCTTGATTCAGCTGTTGTGTTTACTTGATGACACAAGTTGACATTGCAATGGAGTTAGAAAGAGTTAGACAGTATGAGCAAATGTTTGTGTTAAGTTAAAGTATATTAAGTGTGCATTCTTTTTATACTTTTTATGTGCTCAGGGAATATTATTCTTCTCAAATGCTCTTTTTTTGGTTTTGATTGCTTCTATTGTCCTAATTTGTAAGTCACTTTGGATAAAATCATCTGCTAAATGACTAAATGTAAATGTACAACTCTTAACATTTAATTTGGGATTTTTTTGTTTCTGATTCAAGTATTGTTAACTATTACAAATTACCATGTTGATTTACATTATTTTTCTGCATTTGGGAAAATAAATGTTTTGAAATGTGAACGGAGAGCTGTGTGTTTTTCTTAACTAGGTATAGCTATTCTCAGTGTTCCTCAGATCACTGATTCAATTAAGTTAATTAAAAAATGGCTTAAGTAAATAGGACTTAAAATAAGTAAGGAATACTTTTAATATATTGGTAAGTAGAATTTAAATTACACTTAATTCAATTAAGTTAAGATTACTTAATTGAATTACGGCAACGAGTGCACAATGCAATTAAGTAAACTTAACAAATGACTTTTTACAGTGTGCTTATTGTTTTTGTATTATTTTGCATGAACAGACTTTCTTTCATCATACTGCAATTCAGACTGCAGGCACACAAACAACAAAATTGATTAATTTTGCTGTCATGCTGTATACTCAGTAGTGGAGCAGCAGCACCAGTATATACATTTTTCACATATTATTATTGATAAATCAGTGCTGCCTTACAATTATAATAAAAAAATTGAGATTTCAAGAACCATGTTCTTGTATGTTTTGAGAATATCCCATGAGAATAAAACAGCTGCATTTATAAAATGATCTGAAGAATATCTCAAAAATATCTCAAGAATAAAATCACTATGGAATAATAAATTCATAGCTTAATGTGAAAATGAATTACATTGCTTAAAATAATAGGCCACCCACAAATGACAGATTTTGGTTCGCATTATATTTTTTTGTCCACACAATGGAAGTCAGTGGGAACTGAAATAAACATTTAGTTACCGGCATTCTTCAAAATATCTTCTATATTCCACAGATGAAAGAAAGTCATTCATGTTTGGAATGACATGAGGGTGAATAAATGATTGCAGAATTTTAATTTTGGGGTGGATGATCCCTTTAATGTTTTTAGTCTTCTCTAATATATATATATATATATATTTTTTAAAGAATGTTGTTCAAGTCAGAATACAAACATTCAAGAAATGTTAGTGGTATCATGAATTTGTATCACTATAAAATGGTTCTTATTCTCAGTTTCCTTACCCTACTTATACCATAGACTTATTTGCTTTCATCTACTGATGCGTAAATTCTCAAATAATTGCAATTTTGAGCGTTGAGATCTTAATGGGCTTAATTAAAATGGCTTCAAAGTCTGAAATTCAGTGCCTGAGAAAACCCACATCTCCAGTCTCCATCCCCGGCTTACTTTGTATCTTATTTAGCCTCATCTTCTCTCTTAGCCTCTCTTTCTCTGTCACAGGCAGCTGGCACAGATGCTCCACTTATGTAGGTTATTGCTGGCTTTGTAACAGAATTCCAATAAATCTATGGCTGTGCTATTTTCAGAGCTGCTAATGTTCACCGTGGCCGGCGTTCTGTTAAATTCCTCACCCTCCAGACTCCGGTGCGGTTGGATGTCTCACTTCTGGTTTATTTCTCCTGGAATATCAGAGACTGAATTTTATACATCAGAAATAATATAAATGGATACATAAATAATAGATCCTGGATTTTAGTTGGAGATTGAAGGTCAATCACCATGTAAAATGGAACTATTGAAATGTAGCATCAAAAATGGATTGAAACGCATGCATGATTAAGTGAAATGAATTTGGATGAGGGACTACAAGCACTTATCTATCAGAATTCACCTTGACAGCACACGTAATGACCAGCGGCACATCGTAGCCATCCTAGAGGGACCTATGATTACAATCTAAGAAACTGCAGGGCTTCATAATCACATGTCCATCAAGCTGACTACACCGCACACAGACACTGCCGGGCTTGATAGTACACTGCCAGTCTAATTCGGCTTTGGAAATTAATGGGCTTGGGTGCCGGCCGTCGTGCCATTATCGGCCTCGTTTTTCTTTGTCTTCCCTAGTGCAATTCTCTCAAAAATGACAAGCTGAAGAAATGCAGAGTGCACCTACACCATCAGAAGAAAGACGTAAACAAGATCTTAATGCACGGTTGTGCTACTCAAATGATTGGACTCTCGGTTTCCAGCGTACACAGATTAAATGGCCACGTACTGTAATGAGACCTTTGTGTGGTTCGTCGAGCTCCATTTAGGAAAGTGCGGCCTTGCCCTCTGCGTCTCAGCTCTCAGGCTTGAGTTGAGGGCTCTGATGCGTCTGAGATCACAGGATGCGGCGATGCATTAAAATGGAGCTCCATGCCGCTGATGAATGCCCGTGTGCACAGGGCAAATTAATTACCAGCCAATAGCACGGCTCCACCACATAATGTAGTACTTCCTGTCTGCTCGAGGGAGCTGGTAAGAGCTTAGACACCTAATCATTGCGGCTCATCTCTTAAACGCGTGTTGTCAGACGAGAGGAGTCTCGTACACTACAGCTTTTAATTTCATACTGACTCACCCTCAGAGAGCCGAGTACATCTGTAAGACAGGCGAATCATAGAGGACTTGCCGGCTGTGTCGGTGGAGTTCATATTGATTTTCAAGAAGCTAGAAACGCTTAGCTCATTGCTCTTGAAATTAATTTTTTCATCACATTTTGTACCATCATGGACAGTGCTGAGTGTAATGTGTTGCGTAGTTTCATTTATTGTACAAGTAACAAGTGCCATTATTTTTTCTAAAGTAATTTTCTATTTAATTTATTTAATGCTTTCAAGTGCTCCTAAGAGCAAAAAAATAATATATATATATATATTGATTTACATGATTTTTGTAAATTATTTCTCACCAAAAACATCTATTTAATTAATTTCATGATTTTAAGAGCCCTCCAAAAAACAAAACAAAACAAAACACATCTTCTGAATTTACACCTACTTCTCTTTTTCAAACAAGTAAAATGCATTGATTTAGAATTTATTTCCTTTATTTAATTCATTTTATCTTTTTAAGAACCTGTGTTTGGAATTTACATCATATAATTTTTTTAAACATTTTTAATTTTGGGGGGAAATTAATTTCATGATTTTAGGAGCCCTTAAAAAGTAACATATAATATTCTGAATTTATACCATACTCATTTTTTTCAAACAAATGATATTTGTTGTTATGAACTTGTTGTGTTTCTTTCCTTTTTATTAAATTAAATTCAAGCCCAGTAGTTTTGAATTTATCTTTTTTTTTTCTTTTTGTTTTTAAAGTAGCATTACTTTATTTTATTACTTTATAACTTTCTTTTTATGTAATCAATTTCAAGTTTTTAGTAACACTTAAAAAGTAACACCTTTTAAGACATCAGTTATATTTTAATTTACACAATATTGCTTTAAATTTCTTTATTCTTTCTATAATTTCTTTATTTTACTATTGTTATGCAATTTGATTCAACCTTTTAAAAACTCTTCATAAAATGCACTGCCTGTTATCTAAAAAGCGATATGACGTTCTTTTTTTAAAGAGCCCTTTAATTGAATATGTAATGAATTCAAAGCATCCATTACATTTCTGTTTATTTAATCTATCTACAAATACAATAGAAACCATAGGCTCTCACTGTCGCATAACAATCCTGTACAGGGTGTGTGATGGCATGTGCACCGAGCATGCGAGCGGCATGATGCGACTTGACAAAACTAGAACGTTTCTGTTCTAATCAGTGAAGATGTCTACACTGAAAGCAGTGCAACGTCCATACAAGGGTAGTATAGTTGTGGCATGCACACTACAGACAGTCCTCAACTACGGAACATACCACTTTGAAATGCTTGCAAACCAAGCATAGAGCTACTCTTTTGGAAGAAATCACCCTTAGGCTGATTCTGAGAAAAAGTAATGCAAAAGTATCTTGCGAGTTTCTTGCCATGAAAAGTAAGAATGTTACGTAATTAGTTACCTTACGCAATGAAGTGACATTTTACTTTTAAACTTAATGTTCCCCAGCATTTATCATGGTCCCCAAGCACATTTTAAATAGTCAGTATCAGATGCTGTTTATATCTGCAAGGCTTTTCACACATGAGCCCAGCGGTCCATCAAACACATTAGCGCTGTGTATATAAGGCAGAGAGAAAAGAGAGAAATTCAAGGAAAGCCGAGTCTCTGAAGGCAGATCCTTCTTTGGTTGATGGTGTGGATGAGAAGAGAGCTGGCAGTCCCAGCATGCTTCAGCCCACTCTGTCTACTGCATCACTTCCTCCATTTAGCCAGGAGCCATTCTACTCCCCAACATGGACTGCTACTGCTCAGAGCCCACCAAATACCTTTTCTCCTCCAGGTCTTTTCACAAGACAACAAAAGGAGTCAGTGTCACCCTTTATGTGCTAGGGACATGGAATGGGAATACTATATTATACTCTCAACAGATAAACTGTCTACATAAAGCATGTATCACATGTATCACAGTTTTCACAAATATATGAAGCAGCACAACTGTCTACAGCATAATGATAAAAATAATAAATATTTCTTGAGCACTAAATCAGCATATTAGGATATTATTTTAAATTGAAACATTTTACAGTATTACCGATCTATATTTCTGTCATGAAGGTTTATCATGTTAATATACATGGTATTTTTAATGTGTTTGGTCAGAATAGATCTGCTGCTGTGGCAGAGAAAGGACTGAGACTTGCTACTGCTACTGTGAGCATGTAAGAAACACTGCTGCACATATACCAACCCCAAACTTTTATATATTTACTCAAAAATGAAAATGCATTATTTACTCACCCTCAGGTCATCATAGTGCTCCAAAAGGCTAAAAAAAAACTTTCACACTGCATCATCCACACTGCATTTAACTTCTACAGTAGATTCTAGGGCTGGGTTTTGACACTAATTTCACAATTTAATTTTGATTCACAAGCTTGCGATTCGTTTTGATTTCTGATTCAATTCGATACAGATAATTTTGGATATATATCAGGTACACATGCCAAAAAGAATCTCTTTACCAATGCTGTAAAATGTACTTGAGAGTCTGTTGGTAATACATTACTATAATATTGAAGGGTAAATTAACTGATTTGTACTGTATACAAATGCTTAAATTAGACTCGATGAAGTTTCGTTATAATGCTAACTTTACAATTACACAATAATTTATACTCCAAACTCGTTTTTTGAAATAAACATTTAAATGATGGCTGTCATAAAAACTTGAATGATTTATTCAAACACAAATTAAACATCAGCCGAACAAGCAAACTCCTGCCAAAAATGAAATAAGACTCTACCCTGACCAATGGTGGTCACTATAAACTTGCTGTATCAAAAGAACTGTGCAAGAGTCTTCAAAAACCGTTTGGACAGCATGTGGGTGAGTAAATGATGACAGAACATTCAGTTATTTCTTTAAAAGTGAAAACAGCTGAATGTCATTTTAACATCTGACAGGAAATTGTACAGTATAGCAATGTATCACAGATGTGCAAACACTCGAAAATTACATTTTCCAGCTGAAAACACACACCGAATAGACATCTCGCTGACATGCGTCCGTGATATGAGGCAGCGTTTATTGCATGTTATTGCATGTGATTCATTGTTTCAATACTTGAATGTTCAAAACTCCAAATGACTCCTGAATGACTATTCAAATTTATGTGGCCAAAATAATTATCCCTCTAATTATCAGCGTTCCCTCAAAAAAAGTGTGAATGGTAGTGGATAGTCTAGGCCATCTAATTGCATGCAAATGTGGGATGTCTCATACCTGTGAATAGCAGAACTCAAATCATCACCAAAATAGTACAGGTCATTATTTTCCTGCCACCAGCACTATTCGCAGATGCATGTCAGTACTGGTCGAGACAGTGTGCTGAACACAGACATGATGGAGGTGGCGGAGAGTCTATATGTCAGTCTGAGAAGCTGTTCGTGAGGAATATTAAAACAAATGGCATAATCAAACTCCTCATTCGGGCTTCTGAGAGATCGAAAAGAGAAATTCCTCCACTGATAACTCAAAGAGCACATCTCTGCATGCATGTTTGTGCGAGACAGAGAGATTCTTAGTGTTTCTTTGAAGGTGTGAAATTTTAATGGAAACCTCCTCTCGTTATAGACTGTTAATGGTTTTCTTCCTCTCACTTAAACAGGCCTCCTTATTGTGAGCTCTATTGGTTTTGCTCTTCATACTGAAATTGTGACTTTGCTTAATGGATGTATTCACATGCATAAGTGCACTACGTCGTCTATGAGGGAATGTCTCTTCCATTTCCATAAATTACATGCAGAAGTCTGGGGATGGATGTAATTTTGCCTGACAGACAACCACTCATGAGCTCCGCCAGCATTGTGAAAGAGCACGGCGTGTTCAAATTGATTTTCCTTGTTTCTCTCCCATTGAATCTGCAGCTCTCCAGCTAGTCTTCTCCGAGTTAGTTTTATGAGGAAAGATGTAGTGACTTCATATGCAATTTTATTTGAACATACAGTACAAAGCAAATACATGCAAATATGTTTTGATAGAAGCTTGAACATGTTAATAATCCACTCTATGTTTTATTTAAGAGCGCCGCAATGATAAAATTGACTCGAGCTAATGGAGAGAGAACATTAAAGTCTTGTTTTGTTTTAAAGCTGCTATTTTTTTATTTATTATGCTACGCAGATTTAATGTCTGGTTTCATTTTGTCAAGGACGGTGTAGAATTCGTAACTCAATTCAGAATAACCTTGCAGACTCCATTATAATGTGGTTTTCTCTAAATACACACTCGCCCCCCCAATAAAATCACAATTCCGACATTATGGGATTATCTAACTACACATCCCATCATGAATATCTGATTTTCTGTATTTTAATCGCCAGAGTGGGATGGATTTTTGTGTGGAGAGTGAACTGGTCTACGATCTAAAGGAATCTGGAGGGGATTCCTACGAAAGGTCATCTAAGCGGAGTTTAGATCAGGGTTGCCACAGTGCAGCGTGAGCCAATCAGTGCAGGGTGTGACACGGATATATAGAGGGTATTCTGTAAAGAGAGAAAAGCAGGCCAGTTCTTCAGAGTCTGAAAGAACAAAGGTACTGGAGAAGTCTGGGTAAATGTTAGACGTTTACAGAGGTCGGGGAAAGTGAGCTGCTGCAGAATTGTGAGAGCAGGTGCCATTTTTTCACATTACTCTTGGATCAGTATGGAATTATATGGCATAAAAATTACTTTCAATTTGTCTTATAGAACATTATATGTACAGTGGGGTTGAACAATGTTAGGCCATATTAAAAATCTGGGATGAAAAAAATAAATAAACAGAATTTTGATGTAAAATTAATAAGCATATTTAAGATTTTAAAGTTCACTAGTGTTCAAAAGTTTGCTGTCAGTAAGTTTTTTTTTATGTTTTTGAAAGAAATGTCTTATGCTTAATGAGGTTGCATTTATTTGATCAAGCATACAGTAATACTGTAAAATAGTATTAAAATTTTTATATATTTTAAAAAATTATTTATTCCTGTGAAACTCAATTTTCAGCATCATTACTCCAGTTTTCAGTGTCACGTGATCCTTCAGAAATCATTCTAATATGCTGATTTGGTGCTGAAGAAAAAAATCTTAATATCAACCTTAAAAACAATTGTGTTTTTTTAATATTTTTGTGGAAATTGTGTGATATTCTTTTTTTTTTTTTTGGGCAGGGTTCTTTTATAAATAAAAAGTTCCAAAGAACAGGATTGTATAACAATATAATGAACAATATAATGAGCCGCTATCCAAATAAGTTTATAATTAATTTGTTACTTTGTATCAATGGACAGATGCTCTTGCTTGGTAGTATCTGGTTGTTTAAGACATTTCAAAAAAAGTTAATTCCATTTTTTCAAATTGTTATACTGATACAATATTTCATAATTAAAACATTTGCATTGAATTACAATGACCAATGGAAGCATTTTCACATGCGATCTCAGACTTTTGTAACCCATTCTATAACTTCAACATGCTAAGTATATTTTTTGTGACCAGTGTTTTGTACATCTTTGTAGCTCAACCAAATATTTCATGCAGAAGCTTGTAAAGGTTTCCATGTATAATTTATGAAGATATTATTGAAAATGTAGGATTTTCTGGTTCCATAACTTAGGAAATTGTTATAGTAGAGGGTGTACTGAACCTTGTAGAAACTCAATTAGTTTCTTTATGGTCAGAGTTGAGGGCTCCCTGTGCTACTTGATTTTGAACCTGAAATGGTGTATTGCATTTTTAAAGAGTACCAAATTAGTCTGCTCCTCAAACTGTATAGGTTTGCATCGCTAGCTCCGGGCTTCAATGTGCAACTTAAAACTCTGAAAAATATCATACCGCCGGAAACAAATAGGCACATTTAACTACGAAACTCATGGTTCTAGGTATGTTTTTTTGCATAATGGCTTTCGTTGCTTTAGGGAGACATGAATTGCTTCACATTTCTCACCTTGACATCGGTGCTATTCCACGGCATAGGAAATGCACAGGGAGTCGATGTGCGAAGGGGGGGAGTCTGGTCCCCCACGTCTCTCATTCCTACACTGACAAATTAAAAAGGTTACATTAGATTTTTTATCATCAAAGAGAATTAAGTTCTGTAAATGGAAGCGTAAAATGCCTCCTGGGCTTTCTTTCAGAACTATTTTAATCAGCGTTCAGCTCTGGAACAGGGCCTCTGATGAAACAGGCCGGCACAGAGCCTCGTACGAGTGATGGGGGGTAGGTTTCTATCCCTCCCTTGCTTTCTGCAACAGTCTGTTCCTCTTTTGCACACAATAAAATGGCTTTCATAAGGCTTCAGTGTAGCATAATGTGAATATGGCACAAATTTCTTTCATTATGCAGCTGAAAAAATGTACAAATGCATCAAGAGACACACAGATTCTTCACCAGCCTCGTAATTGTGCACATTGCCACCAAACCATCGGCCATAATTTTCACTAATGTAACTGTATTGCCAACCAGTGTGAGTTATCAGAGCATTGATTTACCAGTCCGTATTGATTTTCTCTGTATCATTCAGAGAGTGAGCAGAAGATCATTTCAGATTTCTCATTTAAATGATCGCCCTCCCTTTAATAACTCAGAGCGGGTATTAATGTAGCTGTCAGGTAAACCTCTGGCCGTCTTTCCTCTTGCTGGTCGCTCATGGGAAATGATGCACTCCATAAGAAATAAAGCCCTTATTAAGAGAGCCAGTAGACGAGACCTCAACTGAACGCTGGGGGACTCTCATTAAAGCAGAGAAGAATATTACGAAGGCTGTGGATTCACCCGTCTCTGTCTGCCGGAACAGTTTGCTGTTGGTTTTGTGTGTGCATTTGGCCTGTACGTTCTGAAACATTATTTTGTTTAAATGTCCTAATGCTGCTTTTTTCTGAACACTGGTTTTATCTTAATTGGTTTGCCACCTCTTGACCATTCCTACTGCATACTGAAGCAAAGTTTAAAAGCAATTACTCGGTTATTTTAAAGGACAAATTAGCTTATAAATAAACCAATTTAGTTCATTAGCAGGTCTGCAGAAATAAAGTTAGAGTTGAGGGTCAAAGGTCAGCTTTTTCCAAAAACTGTTGCTGAATCTTATTTGAAAAAAAAAGGTGTGAACATAAAAATTAATCAATTAAGTATTTAATTAGTTATTTGTGAAATTCAGAAACTGTGAAATGTACTAGCAGGTGCTGTTTTTCATTTCTTTTAAGCAAATGTTTCTTATTTTAGAGCTTTAATTTCATTTTAAGTGAAAAGATAATGACTATGCAGAGCTGTGAAGTATTATTACATGACATACAGTAGAAACGATTTATAGGTGATTTCATGGTGAACTAGATTGTAAGTTTCATCAAATACAGGGAAAAAAAAATTGGGAAATGAAGAGAACTTTTCTTACCTTTAAAACAACTTTTCACCATAAATGATACGCTGACAAATGATCAGAGAGCTCTGAAATAGATTTTAAAGTAACATGGACATGTGTTGCGCAGAAAAGCTAATGTCAATTCTTTCGAAAGCAACATGTGAAATGAGAAAAATTGAACCTTCCCTTCTTATAACAGAATAACAGTCATGCGTCTTGAGATACCTAGAGAATATTTAAAGCCCTTTGCGATGTGGGTCACATTCTCATCTATTTCCGTGTAAGTAAGAGAGTCTGTGAGGGTGAAAATTGTTTTCACCTCTCTGTTGAGATCATTTAAATGCATAACATAAAATGTGTGCTTCTTGTAGATGTGGACTCAAGCATATCAATGTTTACTGATGTTTTTTTTCTTTTCTTTAGACTGCCTGGTTAAGTCGATGTTCCACTGTATTCTTTGTGAATGCTGGGGTCCAAACAATAATGGAGCTCATTGATTTTCATTTTGTAACGTGCAAATTGCTGGAATTCACTTTGCATTTCTCTGACAAAAAGTGATGATGACAATCTTCATGAATTATTATTTTATCTTTTAAAAGGATAGTTCAATTAAAAATGATGTAATTTACTCACTTTCTTCTGTGAAACACGCAACAATTATATTAAAAATATTATTAAGATATTTTTTTTTCTGGCCATACAATGAAAATCAATGAGCTCCATTATTGTTTGGACCCCAGCATTCTTCAAAATATATTCCTTCATTTAAGTAGAATAAAGAAAGCCTTAAATGTTTGGAATTACATGAAGATGAGTAAATGACAGATATTTTAAAGTTCTTTTTAATTATTTATCTCTTTCTTGAATATTTTACATAATTATAATTGTTTAAACAAAACCCTTTTAACAGAAACAAAAAACTTTATATTTGCATTTTTTTTTCAAAGCTCTGGAAAAACTTTATTTAAATTTAGATTGCGTAGACTAGGCAAATCATTTGTAGGTTGATTTCCCCTGAAAAACAATGCAATACTGTGGCTTTGTTATTAAAACATTGCTCTATTTATTTAGCACCCCAACCAACCTGACATTATTTCAACCAATAAGTCTGTTTTTGACCAATGGCAGTTAAGTATTTGAGAAACCTGTCTGGCAACAAGCTGATACATTGTTAACAGCACAATATGCTTTAAATAATGTTTAATTTAAATGCATTTTATAATAAGTCTGATTTGCCTGAAAACAATGTTGAAAGATTATTTAAATGAAATTCACCTCGTATTTTTGCAATTACAGTTAGTGACGCAAGTGGAACAAAAATTATGCCATATACATTTAACATTTGACTACTCACAAATGTTATTGTAAGGCATACTGAAGCATTCCCAGCTCTATTTTGAAAATGAATCATGGTTAACAGTTCTACTCTAGAGGCCTAATATACTGTAGTTCACATTTTGACCTTTAATGAAAGGCACCGGAGATTAATAAACGAGCATGGATGTATTCTTTCTTGTTTGCACTTAGCCTTTCCTTTCTCTCCAGAGCCATGTACTGTACTACATACACACTTGGTGATTAATCCAGGAGTAGCATCGGTGTGATGGCGAACATGCTCGCCATCGCCGGCCTATCACGGCACAGGCCACATCCCAGCATGTGCGGTATGTTAGAGCACCTGAGTGGAGCAGACATGGCCAACCAGGTGTAAAATCAGCAAGGCCCGAACCCGAATGCATGGTGACAGCTCTTCATGCTTGGTAGCCTTCATCTATCCCGCTTTCGACCCACACCTAGTCCGCATCCAGTCCTCCCGATTCCTCCCCCCGCTCTTCAGACCAGAGGCTCCTCCATTTATCTCCATCCTGCAGGTCACACATGCACAGCGGGCACTAATGAGTCTATCCTGCTGTCCCTGTCACCTGCACTGATTGATTGATTTATTAACTTTACAGAAGAGGTTCACGGTGCTGCAATATCGCAGTCTCTCGTTTGGGTTCTTTACATGATGGAAGCTAAAAACTCAAAGGCAATAGAGCAGGAAAACACTTTTTTCTTTCTGCAACACTCGAAGTTGCAATGAAACTGAAGCAGCAGCAGATCTGTTCTTTCATATTGCGACACACATCTGAGTTTGTATGTAACAAATGTAAGAATAACCTTTATATTAGTATTATTTCAGAATGACACTTGCTCACTTACTGGACTGAAGCAACTTAAGCTTACTTGACTATCCACACACACACACACACACACACACACACACACACACATACATATATATATACTTAAAATATTTGTGCATCTCTCTCATCATTGTATTTTATACATAACATTTTTATACATTTTATACATGTTATATTTTTTGCCACCAACAATTAAATCTCCAAAGCTTTGATCATAAAATTAAACATTTAAATATCAAATATTATCTTACCAAGACACATTATTGGGAGATATTGAGTGACAGCTGATATTTATATATTTTATGCAGGTAGTCTGCTTTTGCTCTAAAAAAGATAAGCTATCAGAATTCCATCTTACTTTTTGGCCATATAAATATCAGCAAATGCACCAAACTGTATATTTTTGCTCAATTTGAGAAAAAAAAAGATATGCGCAAAAAAAAAAAAAAAGCTCCATATTCTCACTATGTCATAGCCTCATGTGTCAAATATGATACACACACACAAAAAAACACATAAGAACATTTTATAAAAAAAAATTCTATAAATTATTCCATTTTAAAACGAGCCTTTTCTGACTATTATTTCATAGGCTTTTACAGGCTTAGACATTGTGAGGTGAAGAAAAATATATACATGAAACATATGCACAAATGAATTGTTCATAATAAGATTACAATAATGTGCATTTAGAAAGCAGGTGAATTTTTAATTCATGCTGACTTTAAACACATCGGTGTCTCTGAAGAGGTAGCGGTCCACCCACAGGAACGAAGTGTCTCTTAGTGTTTCAAGGTGTTGGGTTTTTTTTCATGGGGCACATAATGCTTTCTGTGCGAGCGTGCGTATGTGTGTTTGGTTGAAAAATGTGTTCCCTGAAGAAAGTGCTGTGTTTGGGTAGACTGCATCCACCATCATAAGCTGCCAAGCCTTTGGCTATGTAATGTTTCATCCTTTTCTACTAAGTGCGTCTTCAAAGGGAGTCGGGTTTAGCAGTGTGTGGGGAGGGAGAAAAGAGTGGGAAAGAAAATAATGCGGTGATGGAAATGAAAAAGTGCACACACACATAGGTGTTCACATCTTTCGGCAGCTGCTGGCATCACAGCGACGAAGCCATTGTTGCTTAGGAGAAGAGACAGAACAACAAAGAGAGTGCTATCAGGAGCTCCCACGTTCTGCCTTCTCTGGCCTGCTCTCTGCCTCGTTCTGAGGCAGCTAATGCGATAAGAGGCACATGCTAAAGCGCATGGCTAGCGGAGAGGGGAAGATGGAGCAAAACAAAGAAAGAAAGAGTGGGAGATGGAAAGGGCACTGTTAGAAAAGAGCATTTCCCTCTTTGAGCTCAACCTGCTTGATGGGGCCTCCAGAGTCCAGCGTTCTTTGTACTTCCAGTATTAAACAGCACTGCGGATACCTGCAACACTGATGATAACCGGAGCATATTGATGCTTTCTGGAGATCTACTGGTGCTTTGTTTTCTTTCACCGCTTTTTGTTTGTCGGCTTTGATTGAGGATACTCGAAAGTTTGTTTTCTGCTCCTCTCTCCAAGTGTTTTATCACATGCTGTAGGTATCCTGGAATCTATGCGGTCTCTCATGCCTTCAGATAGCTTGGTTTGTTTGTGCGGTTCTGTCTGAAGTCAGACTGCAAAGGCTTGACTTGATTATTGAGCATGCACTGTACCCTCGTGGGGCAAACGGTAGCATGAATCATACATGTTAGCCAAGTTGTGTGTGTCCGCAGTGTTTATGTTGTGCAGGACGCTTTCTTATGTGTGAGATAAAGGTTAAAAGCTTAAGGTTGTTTGGTTTTCCTGTTGGGTGGTGAAGTTGTAGGTGCATATCTGGCCAAAGAGATAAAGCAGTAGCTTTATCTAATTGATAACTATACCAGCTATGATAGATAGATAGATAGATAGATAGATAGATAGATAGATAGATAGATAGATAGATAGATAGATAGATAGATAGATAGATAGATAGATAGATAGATAGATAGATAGATAGATAGATAGATAGATAGATAGATAGATAGATAGATTATAAATTATAATATATTAATATATTATAAATTCCAACTCATGAAAGTTTAAAAGAACTAAATTCTTCAGTCCTGGCCTGACCTGCCCTTCTTCCCTCTCTAGTAGACCTTTTTGTAGAGTTTCTTTGTATCAACTTGAAATTTTAAAGTTTCATTCTTTCTGAATGTCAGCATCTGAAACCATAGGAACGCTAGAGTTCAGTCAGCATGCCATGACATGGATAGAAAAATGTCTGAACAGACTTAAAAGAGAGATTCAAGTCTAAAACATCATTGTGAAACGAAAGCTCATTGTCGTTCCTTCCACTGAAAGTCTGTATCCATGGATCTGCGTTCCTAAGCATTTATCTCCCACATCAAGGCATTTATCTCCAGTCAGAGCCCCTGTGAGCGCCTCCATTTGTTTAATTGGACAACATCTCCAGCCATTCAAAGCCAACTCTACAAAGAGATCACATATCTTTGCCTGGATGAGGTCAGCTGTGTGGTATCTAAACTCGAAAAACTCTCAAACCACAAAGCCCTGATCAAAGATAAACTTTGTGCGTTTTGGCCAAATTGAGGGAGTGTAAGAGGGATAAAAGGAAATTCGAGAGAGAGAGAATTATGTGTAATTAGAGTCGTAAATAGTGAAGCACTCACATAATACCCGCACTGAGACAGGAGGGACTCAACCGACGACTGCCACTAATCGTAAAGTTCGAGAACTTCTCCCGCGATAACTATATCATGTTCCTACCAGCGGTGTACAGTGAAGAGGCTGTTGTCATGACAACAAGGTGGCAACACTTATTCAGTGGACCAGGCGGGGAGAATAACAAGAATTTATTGGACATTAAAGAGGAAGGCTTTGGAGCATATAACCATTAGGCACCGACAATATGTGTCATGGTGTACAAAACAACACATTAGAGGATGCGACAGCCCGACATATACCCCCTATGTAGTATTAAGTTATTTATGCGTTTTCAAATCCAATATAGTCCACGTAAACGACCAGCATGAAAATTTTATATGGACTGTATATGTATATATAGTGTCTTTTTTTATGCCAAAGAGAAATAAATCTAAAAAGATTTTAACCTATTACCATGGCTGGCTTAATGCCACTTACTAAAGTGTGGGGCAAATTGGATAATTTGTCATAATATAACCTTAGGAAAACTCGGAGAGTGGGACTCTAAACACAAAAGTAGAAGTAATGGCCAATTATCCCAGTGAACAGTCAGTGTCAGACAGCCGGGGAGCACAGGAAATTGTAACAGTGAGGGATACATGGTTTACTGCTGTGGCCTGGCTGCATATTTCATTTCCATTGTTTTTTCTGGACTTTGAAGGCCACATTATGTTAAAATGAAAAATTCTAACTTTCTGAGGAGATTACCACCCAGGCTTTTCCTCACACGAAAAGACAATTCTTCCCTAATTTAGTTTCACGCTGCAATTTAGTTACAGGAGAGAGACAAAAACAACTGTTTAGAAGCATCTAACCAAAAGACAATTTTAATCTCAATCAGAGCGAGCATCTTCCTTGTTGTTCTCTCTTATGGAGAAAACATAATCAGTCATTTGCTTGTCCTCATGTTGTTCCAAGTCATAATGAACACAGACCACAACAGCACAATAGATATACCATAAAAGTGGCATGTATGACTTTATTTCAAGTTTTCCAAAGCCATGTGATAGCTTTGGGTAAGAAAAGTAACTTTGTTGTTATTCACTGAATTATCTTCACTGTTTAAAAAGTACCGATATCAATTCATGAACGAATCATTCTTGTAAATTGGATAATTTCAATTAATCTTTCGAAATCTGTCCACAAGCCCTGTCTGAATGATTAATTTAAGAATGATAAACTAATAAAATGTATAAGCTAAATAAAAGTAAATTATTGTTGTTAATATATGAAGAATTCATTTGCAAAAACCGATAAACGCCACTTAAAAAAAAAAAAAACGATCTGATTGCCGTGCATTATTCTCCACATATAGCGCAATCTGAACCCTAAACACATTTTGTCAAAAAAGCCGGTATTGTCCACTTTAAAGGCTTCACGAGCTCACGTTTTACTGCAAAAGCCGACAAACGCCCTTGTTGTTTTTGAACAGAAGCCGATAAGTCCATTTTAGCAAATCAGCGCGCTGTATTCAGGTCAGGTGACAAGGCTACTTTCACTTTGAATAGACGTGCTAGCCAAAGTCTCTATAGTCTTTGTGCTAGCTGAGAGGAGTTTTTAATCATTTCAACGAACTTGATGAACCTGCAATATCTTCTTCAGGGTGTAAAAGGAAAATAAAAGCTGAAACGTTTTAACGGAGCCTTGCAAAAGCAGCGCGTTACAATGGTGAAGGAAAAGCTCTGTGTATTGTGTATAATCACATCCATACAGTCACAACAACAACGTTTGTCAGTCATCTACATTGTCATCTGAGGAGATTACAAAGATTAAACGAGTGTTTTTTTATACTCTAAATGTGGAGTTATCTGCTTTTGCCAAAAAACGACTGTTGGAGGTATCTGCTTTTGCTATAAAAAAACTTTTAATATGTAAACAAAACATACTTGCCTGTATTTGTTTAGTTATTATTACTTAATCAAAACAACCCAACTGCAGTTTGATTGATATTACTTGGAATGCGCGCTAAAAAAAACAAGTTATCGGTTTTTGCAAATGAACTCTTCACATTATATTAAAACAATATTACAAATAGATTCATTTTTAATTAATGTTTTATCATATATGCATGTTTGAAATTATATGCTTGAAAGTAAATTCATATTTCGTTTATATATTTTCTAGTTATTATGATAAAATTAATAGCATAAACAATTACTATAGTGCAAATATTTCTAATATTAATATATTAACATTTCATATTAATATTAATATAAAATAAATGAAATATTATGTAATATCAATATTTTATCATAGATCAGTGTTTGAAATTATACATATTTGTTTAGTTTATATTGTTTTAGTTTATATTCATGCTTAATTTGAAAATTCTTAATATTTTATTACATGATGTGGTAAAATATTAATATAAACATTGAATAGCCTATAGAATTTTCTGATATGGTAAAATTGTATATTATATAATAATATAATATAATGATGATTTGATCAAGTGATACATGCTTTTTTTTTTCAAGTCATGATTAACTTCTATGGACAACAGTAAAATAATGCTTCTCCCAGAATGCACTACCTGTGTTGTCTTTGAATTATAATTCAGTCAATTCTTATTCCTGCCTGATTCCAGCCGGATTGATCTGAATTCAGCTCACTGGCTTGATTCTGTCACATAAAGCTGTCGTATGACTTGAGAAGATTTGGAATATAGCTTTACGGACTACTTTTAAGACACTTTTCTAGTGATTCTAGCGAATACATAGAGGTGGGTAAATGATGGCAAAATTTTTACATTCGAGTGAACTATTCCTTTAATATCAGAATGCCAAACTAATAAATCAAATCAAAACAACGCAGCAGTTGCTCTGTGCCATCTTGGATCAAATGCTACGGAGGCTATCGGTGCGAGAGAGCTGTGCTTAAAGCCAAGTCATCAGTCATTCTCTGTAATTATGATGCTTCTCATTTGTCTTCTCTTTTGTGAGGCAAACACTTGGAGATTATTCACAGTAGATGAGCACATTCTGCTTAAAGGATGTGCTCCATTCCGCTGAAAAGCCAGCCATGAAATACAGTCCGACAAGAATTTGGCAGAAATGTTCACAGTCATCAATGCCGTGAGTGACGTCATCATTCCAGGAGAAGTGTTCGGTTTCCACGAGCCTCTGTCCCACTCATATTCTCGGCATATGCGGCGAGACCTAGGTAGCTTTGAAATGTGTAACACGATTCCCCTGCCCACAGGACATTTGCACAATGGATGCTGTCTCCGCATGTGTTTGTCGAATGGAAGTAATTCATAAAGCTTGCCACTCAGCCACATTACGAATACATTTCCTAATCTTCCAGCTCTAGTGAATACGGAATCAATATGCTATGTGTTGTAATGATTATCCTTCCGTGCTTGTCGAGTTTGCATGTCTGTGAAACAATCCATAAGCAAACATATAGATTTTTTTCAGATGCCGTTATCGTTGTCAATTAAAAATTTGCTGCAGGCTGAAATGCCAAATCTTGGCTCCTATGTTCTGTTCTATTTCAGAGCAATATGCTGTCAAATGAGGTAAGCGTTCTGCGATTGGCACAATTCCTGCGCAGCGTTTATTTAGTTTAAAATCTGTTAATCTCCCAAAGCAACTGTCTGATTTTTCACAAATGAAGAGGAATGATGGGGAAGCGAACAATGCAAACAGTTGTAAATTTGGACTGGGATATCAGAGAAGCTGCTGTGGATGCCAAATATTCATAGCGCTCTGATATATTTTTTGGCCTTTTGTTGAGAGAGCACAGGAAATGAGAGGGAGAATGGGACTTGGAGATGCAACAAGCCAGATTTGTTCTGTGGAAAAGTGTGTCGGCCGCTATGCTGTGGTGCAAACAGCTCATTGCTAATATGCAATCTGATATTTCACTTCTGAATCGTCATCATTTTTACTTTTAAGTGGGTTTTTTTATCTTAAAAATTTAGATATATATATGCAAAGTAATCCAGTTTAATTTAATTATTAATGAAATTAAAAAATTATAATTTTTAGGTTGAATTCAGTGTTGTTATTGTTAACTAAAACATCTTTGTTATCTGTTAATTGAAATAAACCTGAAATAAAATAAAACAAACACTGGTGAAAAACTTAGAAACTTAGAAACTTTAGAAATGTTGCAATAAAATAAACAAATGAGTTTAATTACTGAAATTAATTAAAATTTAACTGAAACAAATATAAATTAATAAGTATATATAAAAAAAACATCTAATAAAAAAGAGAAAAGCACAAAAAAAGCAAGTTCAAAACACCATACCAGTATATAAATATTAAAATAACACTGGTTGAATAATGTTTTTAAATGTTAACTGAGACACAGTGTTTGGCTTAACCAGTGACGTTGGTTTTGGGCTAGGGGCATTCTCTTTGACCAATGAAAATCTCTATAGAAACACTAGTACTGCCAAAATTGCATACATTAGCAATCATACAAAAACAAATTTGAGAGTAGGATGATTATGCACATCCCGATAAAGGTAATGAGATTTTGTGTATAAGCATTTTGTTAACCCTCCTACGCTCTTACATTAGGAGGACAACTAGACAGTTATTGAGCAAGACAGTTCTTTTTCTAATTGTTTTCTCATTTCTGTTTCCTTCCCTGATAGTCATGATTTGCATTTTTATTTGTTCTTGTTGTGTTGATGAGACTTTTATCTTTTTATTCTGCCGTTTTTGGTTGGCAGTCCAGAGCACTGGTCCTCACAGTAATGATTACCTCTATTGAATTTTGCTCTCCGGGGAAAGACAAGACTGCCAAGCAGTACGGCCTGAGCAACCCCTCTCCATGATTGAACGAAAAAGACTTCTCTCGAGTAGGTAAACATGCTCGGAATAAGTTTTGGTGCAGTGGTTGGGAAAATGATGGGGATGGGGGCGGGGGAGTTGAAAAGGGGGGCTGAAAAGAGATCTATCAGAATGCCATCTCGTTTCCAGTTTAGTGTTTTCCCTCTCTTTAGTGCCACATTGTGTCAATTGATCTTTGATTGTACTCTGCAGTTAAGTCTGCCCATCTGACTCCCTGCTCGATCTCTGAAGCATTTACAGAAACATTCACGAAGAGGAAGTGACGAGGGCGTTCATATCATACTTGCACTTGAAAAAGAAAGAATATGAATGTTATTCATGCGGTTTCCCAAGTGCCCCACTGGCAGAAATGGATTTATTCAACCCACATATCTTCTCTGGGTTTCACGCTGTGAGCATAACTCCTCATTTGCTAGTTAAATTAAAAACCCAATCCAGACCGAAAGCTCACAAGTTACTGAATCTGCTGAATGTGTGACGTATGTCTGGTCTCGCTGCCTTTGCCATTGTAATCGAATCAGATATTTGCTAAATGCGAGTTTAGAACTTCACAGTGACTTGCATTCAAGTTTGGAGCAGACAGGACTTCTACCTGCTCACTTTTCTAATCGCCTCCTTATCTAAGAAGCTCAGAACCAATTGCTGAGCTGATAGACTTTAAACCTCCCAACACTCGCCTTGAGAGCAGCTCTATACTGTTGACTCTTGGGATCATTCTAGCACAGTGCCTGTCTGCTTAAAATACTCTATTTCAGATATTACAGCTCTGTGTGTACAGGCAATCAATTTTTGCACGTGCATGGTATCAGGCTGAAAAGAAGGGCCTGGAATGTACTTGATCAAATTGAGATTTTGAACATTCTCATCTTACAGTCAAATTTGGGGGAACGAAGCTCAGCAGCACTTTCCATTTCACACTTACGGAATATCAATAGGGCAGGTGCGGATGAATCACGTATTGAGCGAGGCATTTCATTTTCGCTTACATTATGATCGTATGCATGATTGAGCGACAGGTCTTTGAACTTCCACCTTGCATGCTGACACATGGAAGAAGCAGCAATCTTTTGTCTGTCTTGCCACTGTCTAGTAACAGGCTTCTTGTTGCAGTTTTAATGCAGTGGATGAAGGATGCGCTCTTCGCTATGTGACACACTGCATGAACTCTTCATCATGTGTGCCTTATCGCTGTAATCAGCACGTCTCAAAGAGATGTGCCCTTGTTGGTGATTGTCCTTTGCAATTATAAGAGTATCAATGCTGAGATGAGATTAGAATGTTTTATATATATATATAAGCAAATAGAGTGAATTAAGTATCGGTGGCTCTCAAGGTGTCGTCAAGTTCATTAATGTGGTCTTCTCAAAAAAAAAGTTTCAAGCAGAGTTAAAGTAATATTAGAATGAGTGAATGGATGAAAAATAATACATTAATTATTTAATTCATTAAAAATTCAGCATTTTTGAACCAATCAGTTGAGTGAATGAACTGATAACTCATTCATAAAGATGGTCAGTTCATTTGTTTTGAATCAGCGAAACGGTTGAATGAATGATTCAGTGTTTCACTCAGACAGGTATTTGTTTCATTCCTAAATGATTCAGTTTATTTGAAAGAATTGGTTGAATGAATGAATAAATGCCACAACTGATATGTGACCCTGGACCGCAAAACCAGTCATAAGTAGCACGGATATGTTTGTAGCAATAGCCAACAATATATTATATGGGTCAAAAAAAATTATCGATTTTTCTTTTATGCCAAAAGTCATTAGGATATGAAGTAAAGATCATGTTCCATGAAGATATTTTGTAAATTTCATACCGTAAATAGATCAAAACTTAATAAAAGCTTAATTGTTGATAAACAATATGCATTGCTAAGAACATCATTTGGACAACTTTAAAGGTGATTTTCTCAGTATTTATTTATTTATTGCACCCTCAGATTCCAGATTGTCAAATAGTTGTATCTGTATCTCAGCCAAATATTGTACCTTATGACTGGTTTTGTGGTCCAGGGCCGCATATGTGCTTTACATGCACAGATGTATTTAGTGTACATTTCACCTAGTAAATAAATTTGCATATAAACTGCATTTAATTTCCATTTATATTTTATTGTATTAAAATTGGATACTATATATTTTATATTTGTGTGTAATATGAATACAATATTAATACTAATATAATAAATACTAATAAATCATGACATGAACCAGTGCTTTACCATAACTTGGCCAAAAATACAAATAATTGTATTATTTAAGTGTGAGGTGCCCTGGGTATTCCTCTCAGTCTTAATTTTGCAATCGATCATTAATTCTAATTATATGGATTTTGAACTCAGAGAAGGTAGAGCGTTGTATTTATTTGAGTTATGATTTCAAAATGTGACATTTAAAGTGTATTTAATATTTAATCAGTGCTACTTTGGGGTTGGGACCTGCAGTGTTGTTTGACATGCAGTTCCTAAGCTGCAAAACATTGTTTCATCTTCTGTATTCACAGACATGTGTTGTGTTTTTGGTACCTTAAAAGGTTTCAATAACATATTCACATCAGCCATACAGACAAAATTACACATATCACATTGCAATGTACGTGAATGTGGGGAAAGGTCCGGATGTTTTCCATTTTGCTCTGCAAAATAATTGACTGATTATTGATAATTCAGTCTATGTACTCTAGGTCACTGGAAGACTATCCATTAAAGGTAGAACACCCTCCATTTGAAGAGATACCTCCATTTTGCTTAATGGAATTTTTTAACAAAGGCAACCATTAGTGCTCAAAATCCTAAAATACAATCCAGAGGCTTCGAGAAATACATTGTATGCGTCTCAATTAGTCCTTCTTCTTTTTTCTGTTGGTGGGTTTCTGTCCTCATTTGAATGCTTATCAGGTTAAGATTTCACATTAGCTGGGTTGTTTGAAGCTGGCAGCTAATTTATTAAAGAACATTCTACAGGCATGCACTGCTTTGAGTAAACCGTTGACACTACTTCCTCTTTATGGAAGTAGTTCCGCTGCATTTCCCTTTTACGTCTTAATCTGACATCACGGCAAATATCGGCGAGCTCATCAAAATGCAGAAAGGAACGGCACACTTAGGTTTCTTAATTGTTTTAAAAGCCTCACAGTCATTACATGTCTGACATAACAGCACAAGCCTAGAGCATCTCCAAATCATTAAAAAAAAAAACAACAACAATAACCTTTAAGTGCTTTTGGAGTAAAAACGCAATACCAACAGAATCCATGCCTCTGCTTATGATATTAAATGCATTACCTCTGAATAATTTTCATTCAAACTCAGACACATAAGTGCAAATGAGGTTCAGTTCCATCTTGTCCGTGAGCAAAAGATTGCACCTATGGCGCCATCGCATCTCCAGCTGTGACTTCCCGTTGCGTATTGGTGCGATCTGTCAGAAGTTAATGACGGATTGTGTCACCTGTAACAGCAAAATCATAACTTCTTGACGCATATGGCTGTATCTTGCATATATATTACATGCTGCTGCCCCGATGACTTGCCAAGCTGTCGTGGGAAAGGATCGCTGAAGTCAACGACTCAAATTGAGAATGAGAGCCATAAAGGGACTGCGAGTGGCAGCACGTCTGAGATGGAGGGGGCGATATATTGTGTGAGTGCATGATCCGCTCCAGGGCCAGATGTTCCACTTGACAGGCCCCTTGAGTGGAGGGCAGTTCTGCCAGCTGTCCCCTTTCCTACCGCACATGCAGCCATTTGTTGGTAGATTGTTGAAAGCAGGGGGGAAATCAATAGAATGGCTTTGCACCACGATCCCCCCTTGCAAATGTTGTCCAAAACAAATAGTCCCGTGAAATTGCAGTTTACCCAACAATGCTTTTGTTTACCGCAACACTGTTCCCCGAGTTTCAGTATGTGGCCGGCCAAATTGGAAAGAATTATTACCCTACATCTATTCCAGGTGAAGCCTTTTGCGTTTGCCTTTTCCCTCGTATAATGCATGATAATAGCAGAATTCATTCATCAAAGGCTCCTGCTGTTATTCCCTGGAAAGAGTTATATTTAACTTGGATAGGTCACAGCATTTTCCAGCAGGCTCTGCTGAGAATATGAGCCTGAAGAATTATGACTTTTCTGACCCAGGTGTGGGCATTATTCATGCTTAAGATCCGATCGCTAGTGCTACCAGAACGCGGGTAAGAGCAGCCGCTGACAACTTAAAAATGTCAGGACTTTTCTCAAAGTCTTTGGCCTAGTTGGGGAAACTTGAAGAGGACATTTTAGTGGCACATCATTGGTTCTTGTGCTATCAGCATTTGTGAATGTGACAATGTATGGGATTGTTCTGGTTTTCATCCTGCTGTTTTTTCTCTACTGCATTTGGAGTGACATTTAAGTGGATTTCATGTCACTAAACACACTGTTAAAATTATTTTTGTCGAAGTTCTGAATACAAATGCTATTTCAGTCTTTCTACTTTGGAATTTCATATTAAATTCCATGTATATCTGTCATTCTTTGTAATTATGTGTGCAATTTACTAGTAATTTCTGAGTTCAATGTCTACATTTTTTTTTGTCTAGAAATGGAATGAATAAAGTTGGGGGGGGGCAGCATTTTTAATTGTATGTATATAGATGTGTATGTATATCTATGGGCCTCTTCGATTTATATTTCACTTTGGCTGAAAGTTCATTTCAGTTTAACAAATTAAAAGGTTCTTCTGCACACAGTTTCATAAAAATAATTTGTGTATTGCAGTTGAAATGCGTTCAGAGTCAAGCCCTCAGTAATGCAGGCTAATCTTTGCATTCTCTTGTTGTCTTTTCCAGCTGGAACAACATATATTTTTGGGAAAGGAGGAGGCCTCATAACCTTTAACTGGCCGGCCAACGAGCGCCCGAGCACCCGTACGGACAGGCTGACAGTGGGCTTTAGCACCTCTCTCAAGGAGGGCATCCTGATCCGCATCGACAGCGCCCCCGGCCTGGGAGACTACCTCATGCTCCACATTGTAAGTCAGAGCTTCTTCTAACTTGATCGGCCACATCTACAAATTTCACAAGCCAGAGCACACAGTAGAGATGTGTTTCTGATGCCCTGTTCACACTGGGCTCGACCAGTAATCAGCTGTGAGGCTTATGACTTCAGCATTTTATATATTAATAATTTATATTTATAATTATTGAATCATTATTCAACATGCATGCATTACTTTGACGAAAATGTTATAGTTTCACAAAAATGTACACAAATAAATGTGGTTCTTATGAACTTTCTATTCATCAAAAACAAATCACAGTTTACAGAAAAAATATTAAGCATCACAAGTGTGTTAAGCATTGGTGATAAAAATAAATATTTCTTAAGCAGCATATTAGAATGATTATCAAAAGAATCATGTGACAGTGAAGACTGCAGTAATAACTGCTGAAAATTCATCTTTGTTATCAGAGGAATATTATTGTTTAACTGTATTTTTAGCTGCAGCATTGGTGTGTATAAAATACCTATTTTAACAACTTAATAAAACAAAGGCATTGGTTTGAATACATTACAAATAAAATTCATAGAAAAAGGGGGAAAAAAGTGAAATAATATTTCAAAAGTGCATTAATTTTTTCATACAGACATGGGTAATTAAGTGGTAGGAGTAGTGCTGCAGCATCTCAAAAATACACAATCTCAATCCGACACAACATATGCTTCCAGTGTATTGTGCTTCAGTGCTGCATTGATTATAATGGGAGAGATTTGAGGTGTCGACAGGCATTCTGTGCATTTCATAGAACACAACACCTCTGTGTGTGGATACCTTGTGGGTGGTTTCTTTTTCTTTCTGTTGCACGTCCTTGTAAATAATCAATCCAAGAATAATGATGTCTCTCAGGCGGCTCTGTTTTGAGTTGCACAGCTTCACTTCTACATTAATCTTTGTATTGTGTCAGTGACAATAAGAAGTTTGTCACTCCACAGCTGCATTATAAAAAAATAAATAAAAAAGAAAAACTTTTCCTAAGATCAGCCATATCAACTGTGAATTTCTTCAGAAGTGGTGTGTTTTATTTTGCTGAGCTGCACAATGTTCTTTTCAAATTATTAAAAATCAATACATACGCCACACAAAAGCCCAGCAGCTTTTTTCCTACAGTTTATCCACGATGAGAGCTTCTATTTGGCCGGATGTGTCCAATAATGTAAATAATTCAGCACTCATGTAATGGATGCTGGTTTGGTAATTAACCTGCTTTTCTGTAAGACAAAAGGATTCATTTTCAGACAATGTTTGTCACCAAAGGGTCTTTAGCTCATAAATGAACAATGAGGTCATTAGAGTGTTTCCTTTTTATTATAATTTTTTTATTAATACTGCACAAACAATATATATTGAAAAATGTAGACACCTAAGCACACACTCATTTTATTAATTTTTTTATTCAAAATGTTTTGCACATACTTTTGGCCATATTAATTTCACTTAAAAACATTTATTAATTATTGTGCATTTTATCATTCCCTAATTTTAATGTCTAATAGTACAGTATAAATTATGTATAAGATCATTTTAATTAATAGACAAGAATTGAGACATACGCATATGTAATAGATAGATAGATATATAAACGTGACTTTAAAAACTTTTACACTGTTAGAATTTTTATTTTTAAATAAACACTGCTCTTGTGAACTTTTTGAAAAAGTAGTTAATTATTGATGCTTTTTTAATATTTCCTGATTTAATAAACAGTTCAACACATTCGAAAATTTCTAACTGTACAGTATAGATTACTGCGACATATTGAAACTGATAGTAAACAAACCAAAAATCACATCTTATTACGTTTGCACATAAACAAGTGACCTTGTAGTTTAATGGGGGGCTGGATTTTTTTTTTTTGTCAGAATGTGAATGGGGAATATTTCTCTGGCTATCTCCATCTGTCCACTAGTTTTATTGTGGCCCATGTTGGTGGTCCACTGGGACACTTGGGGCTCTGTAATGGGCAATATAACTAAGGGCATTTCACTAAACCCTCACCCCCTGCCTTTACCCTTTATGACACACACACACACTCGCCCCATTATAGCAGCGCTGATGGAAATAAGCCTCTTCAGCCAAATGAACAAAATCTAGAGCACAACTCTAGAGTAAAGGGAATTAAGCTGCCGTATTTTCGAAACTTACGTAACTAGTGATTGGGAGTTGCCTTTGATTAGCATGTACTGGTGTGGAATTAATCTTTGCATTTGGAACACTATACAGGGCACATTATGTCTTTAGTCTCTTTTTAGATTTGAGCACTAAACGTTTAGTCCTTGGAATGTAAATATACTTTGTTATGTTTGTCCTCAACTTTGGGAAGAGTAGTAGGTGACGATGGATCAAAATGTCGCTGTTTTTTTTTTTGTTTTTTTTTTGCTGATTATGGAAGTCTCCCTCCACTCATTTCTTCAGTGCTGATAATGAGAGAGCTATTTTCAGCTGTAAACGCTCGTCTTTCTTACACTTCTGAACTGAGCGGCTGGTGACACCATGGAATACCTTGTTAGACAGTTTCCGGCAACAAGGGAAATGTCAGTGCCGTTGCCCTTCAAACATGCCAACTCTGAAATGGCAACCTCTGTGATGGAGTCTGCGAACCAATCACTTTAACTTGAGCCTTAATAAACCATATAATCTAACGGGGTCGAATTAATAATCACAGTTTAGACTAAAATGCTACCTCATGACTACCATTATTAATTAATCCCGTTTTTATTCTAAGTTTGGAATTTCGCATTGTGAGTTTTAAAGGGATAGTTCAAGTGAAAAATGTTAATTCTGTCATCATGTAGTCACCCTCAAGTCATTCCAAACCTGTGTGACTCTCTTTCTATACTTGGAGCAGAAAATAATATATTTTGAAGAGTTTTTTTCAGTTTTTGTATATACAATGAAAGCCAGTGAGGTCCAAAACAACACCCCATTGACTTTTATTGTATGGTTATTGTATGTAAAAAAAAAAAAGAAAACAGAAGAAAGAAAGTCATACGGGTTTGGAAGCACATGATGTCAGGGTTTTTATTTTTGGGTGAACTGTCCTTTTTACATCCTGCATCTCCACACATCAAAGCAAGGAACATCTGTCCACTGTAAATTTTGGCATTTCTCACTTTTAAAGTCATCTGATGTCTGAAGATATAGACATGCCATCTGCTTCTCGCCATGTATTCTGTCCATGTGACACATTCATCCATATCATAACGGGTCTTGTTACACCCTCACTTCATAGCCCTTGCAATCTCAAAGAACAGCATTTTAAACTTATTTTACTTCTGTAGTGTGACACACTTTTCAGTGAAACAGGTAAAGGTGGGTGGGACTTGATTTTATTCATCAGAAAGTGGTTGGATTGTGAAAAGTGGTTGTTTCAAACCAGAACAGAGCAAGAAGAATTACAGTTTGTGGTTTGCAGTGAGGCCAGTTACATATTTTGGGTTAAAAATGACATAATTATCAGAATTTGCTGTCTTCATCAAAATTCACAACTTGAAATGACTTCATCGGTTTCGTGTCATACATGCATCACATAATCAAAATTTCATATCATACATACATCATCAAACCATATGTTTCCAAACCTTTGACTAGTACTTGTCTCATTCTCTCAGTAGGGAGGAGTGCAAAATCTGCCCAAATCTGTGGATAGAAGTGTGAAAATGTTTTGTGTGAGATTTGTTGATGCTGTTTGCGGTGATCATAGCTATAAAAAGTTGCAAGCAAATAAAAATTTCTCACACATTTGTTATAATTATAATTAGTTCTCTTGAATTTCATTTTTTATTAAAGATGTACAAATGAACATTACTGAAGCATTTGTGTATAATCAAGTCAAATTTGAACATTTGAACAGCTGCCTTTTCGTGGTAGAAAACTAATGAATCCAATTCCTATTGGGTCATGCATTGTAGAATTATTATTTTGACCATGATAAAACCATTCATGACACACACACACACACACTTACACAGATTTTGCCTTTTTACAGCCATTATTTCCCTACTACCAGTAAACCATTCATGCCAGCATGTTTGCCATCTGTTGACCATGATGGTCTCACACGATGCACTTTTGTAAGTTGCTGTGGATAAGAGCGTCTGCTAAATGCCTTTAATTTAGACGTCTTCTTCTGGAGAGAGAGGAAGAGGCGAGGAGAGACTCTCGTGAAGATGTCCCTGCTGTTCCGGTTGATTGTAACACTCATCACACATTCATTTGAAATTGCCATTCTGTTCCTCTGTCTTCCTTAAGAGTTAAACGCTTAAAGAAAGTTTCAAATGACTAAAGTTAAATGCATTTGGAATTCGCTCCTTCTCTAATACGAAGAGCAGCGTCTGCATAGCATTACGTATTTTTTGTAAAACCGTTGGATACTCATTAAGAGCAAATAGCTTCCCTCCACCAGCTGCACAGCTGGAAGTAAGTGTGTAATTAGGGTAAAAAACTAAGCGTTTCTACAAATTGCTTGTGCCTCCGTGTTGTATTACTGCTACACGAGTGGACGAGATGTTTCAATTTGCTTTAAAGGTCTTTTTCACCCCCTGCAAAGCAAAACACGCTCGCTATTGCTGTTTTAAATAATGTTAACCAATGTCTTTTCGGTTTAGAAACTTGCACTCTGGCCAAATAGACAGGGGCCTTAAAATGACATGGTCCAATGATGGGCCAGTCATTTTAACTGAATTACGTTGCTGGGCCCTTTCCACATATCGACAGAAGAGGGAAAGGATAAATGGCTCCGACACCAGCAGTCTTTGCCACCAAAGCTGTTGACTGAAATCCTATAAGAGAGAATGATTTAAGTGTACAGAAAATCAATGGTGTTGATCTCTTTTAATCAGTGAGCAGCATAACTACACATTGCCTGTTGATTTTCAATCCTGCAAACCTCCCTGTGCTGAATGGCCCCTGCCACAAGCATCCCACTCCACTTCCATTCAGCCTTAGTGCAGAACGTTTCTGAGTGAGAAAAGTGAGCACAATTACCCAGCTTGTTCCATTTGCTGCTCGGAGTTCACAGTTTCTATACCAAAGAGAGGGGGATATACTTCATTCTGACAGACTCTTAAGACGTGAAAAAGCGATGTGACTAAACTGGAACGCTATGGTTGTGGGGGGTCTGAGGCTCTTTTTTCCATCTAAGTATTATAAATGCAAATATTTAGTTCCTGTTTATACAGAATAAATTCACAGAGGAATTTGTTGCAGGTAACTGGGTAATTTATTGACGTCTTCACACAACTAGTTTTCAGGTTTGGACCATAGATCTTCTAAAATGGTTTGCTATTGAGGTTTTGCTGCAGAAGGGGTATTTGCATCAGGTTTTCGTGAAGTTTGCATGTACTGCCATTAAAATGCATCTGAGTCTAATGATTTGCAGAGTGGATTGTATGACAGGAAAGAAAACTAAGCTCTTGATTTTAAACCAGGTTCATTTAATGAGTTTCGTTTGAGTCTTTTGGGGTTTACCACTATTTTTTTATATATTTTATATACATTTTGATATTTAATGAATACTGCTGAACATAATGTAATGCATAATTTTATATATTTATAATTTAATTTCTGTTAATTATATATAAAGGTGATTCCATCATTTACAGTATGTATGTATACTTATTTCTTATCAATATTCCATGTACAACCAAAATTAGTTTTCTGTTGCAAGTCTATATTTAATATTTTTATTTATATTTTACTCAGCATGTGACAGATATTATGAGCTTTATATTGCCTATATTACTTTATATTATAGATGCTCAGTGCTGAGAAACAGTATACAGGGAAGAGCCAACTTCAGCAGAACGTCTCAGGTTACGTATGTAACCATGGTTCCCTGAGTAGGGAACGAGACACTGCGTCCTCTAGAGGTCGCTATGGGGAACACCGTCAGCATGACCCGTGTCTGAAGCATACATACAAAAACAACACCTGTTGGCTGGTGACAGCCTATGACATCACTACCGGCATGACCACAGTATAAAGGGGCGCCAGGAAAATACCTCATTCACTTCTTCGTCTGAAGCTTGCGTCCAAAGCATGGCACCGAGCCTAGAGGACAAAGTGTCTCGTTCCCTACTCAGGGAACAATGGTTATATGCGTAACCTGAGACATTCCCTCCGAACTGCGTCCTCTAGGGGTCGCTATGGGGAACGGAATACCCATGCCACCATGCCGAGGGAGTGCAAGCCAAGCACAAAAGGCGAGCACCAACTCTACCGGGCTAAGGGAGTTGTCCCTGGGACGGTTAGACGGCTGTCAGTGACATTATCCCCTACGGCCAAAGACCCAAGCTGTATACCCTAAAAACGTATTCCTGTTAAGGGCCGGGACTCCCGGACCCAGGGTAGAGCTCGAAGGCTTTGAATCATAAGAAAAGATTCCTTTAAGGGGATAGAGCCAAGTGCCTAGGATAGTTGCTAGGTCCTGGCATGTCACCCAGGGGCTACCGCTTGCTCTGCACAAGCTCACTGAGGGAACTGTCTCAACAGACCCTCGGTAGCACCCCACTGTTCAAGCCGAGAAACATTGAGAGAAATAGGTAGAGTGGGGCCCAAAGGCGAAACCGGGGCCTGACCAACTCAAAGAAGGGGCATGAAGCCGCAGCGCGTAACCCCTACCGTACGGGTTTTTAGAAAGAACACAAGTCACTTGATGTGTGATCTTACCACAACGTGGCTTTCAGAAAGTGCACAGAGACTTAGCGTGCGCACTTACCATAACATGGATTTTAAACACCAGAAACATTGGAAGAAATAGGTAGAGTGGGGCCCAAGGCGTAATCGGGGCCTAATCAACCCAAAGAAAGGGCACGAAGCCGCAGCGCGTAACCCATACCGTACAGGATTTTAGAAAGAACGCAAAACACTTGATGTGCGATCTTACCACAACGTGGCTTTCAGAAAGTGCACAGAGACTATCGTGCGCACTTACCATAACATGGATTTGTAAACACCGTTCTAGGGAGCAAAGCGAGCAACTTAACAGGGAGGCAGAGAGAGGGCTAACAACCTGAAGTTGCTAACTCACAGAGCTCTGGGGGGGTGGAGAACTCAACTCTCAGGATGAGAGGGAAACTCCAACGCTCAGGAAGGGGTTGCGTGCTCATAAAAAATCTGAAGAGTCGGGTCCGGATCGTCAGTAAGGTAGCTTCTATGAAACATAGAACCTTACCAAAACATCATAAATCCAGCATAGAGACTGCAATGTTTTTCAAGCGCAGCTTTCTAGGTTCCCACCTAACCTCGGTCAGGTGGAATTAATAGTGGTTGCAGGGGAATTAGAGAGGGGAAGATGATGGCAGATGCCCCTCGAGGGAAGGGAGTAGACGTTCAAGTCTTACTCGGCTCCGGACGAGAGCGTTGAGAACGCCTCGTCTGGATCACCTCCCTCAGGTCTTGCCTACCTCTCTTTGACCCACGCCTCCCTCTAGCCCTACCCGCAGGCGGGGGAGGGGCATGAGTCGCGACACTAGCCTTCTGTGCCCATCTCTGATCCCCAGACAGAGATGGGCCAGGACCCCCCTGCGTTGTTCGGGCTCAGACCTGGACCTTCTTGGAATGAAGGTTTTGAAGGCTGCTGAGCGTGACTTCACCTCCCTAAACTTCTCGACCACCGTCTCGACGGAGGTACATCATCATCATCCAGCAACTCACTCTCGTTCGCGGCCGACGAGCATGAGAAGCCCCCTCTCTAACTCAGCCAGATCTGCCTGCGAGCCCCACGAGCTCATTCTCCTCCGTCCCTCGACAACAGTGGGTCTTGAACCGCGGGAATCAGACGGCTGTCCCTCCTTCCTCGAAAAGACAGACAGACGAGAGCGGAGCTTTCTCATTGAAAAATGCTCACTGTGCACGCAGATTTCCCCCTCGAGGACATCACGTGCGTGCTCCTCGCCCAAACAAATGACGCAAAGGTCGTGTGTGTCATCAGGTGTCAAATAACGAGGACACGGATGCACACATCTCTTAAACGCCTCGCTAGTGCTCGCCATGGTAACAGTAGAAAATCGTTCTTACCAGTAGAATGCACGCTTCAAACAAAAAAAAATCACTGAAGACAAAGAAGAGAATGAGGTATTTTCCCGGCACCCCTTTATTCTGTGGTCGCGCCGGTAGTGACGTCATAGCCTGTTGCCGGCCAACAGGTGGTGTTTTTGTATGTATGCTTCAGACATGGGTCACGCTGATGGCGTTCCCCATAGCGACCCCTAGAGGATGCAGTTCGGAGTTCCCTCGAAAAGGAATTATAGTTTTTTCAGATACAATTTCCACAGAAAGTTGTTTTGTGTGAAAATAATTTTATCAGTAAACCTAAATAATTAATAATTACTTATTACACTCACTAATACGGTGTGGTGATGGCGCAGTGGATAAGACACATGCCTTTGGTGTGAGAGACCCGGGTTCGAATCCACTGTGAGACACCAATGTGTCCCTGAGCAAGACACTTAACCCCTAGTTGCTCCAGAGGCGTGCGACCTCTGACATATATAGCAATTGTAAGTCGCTTTGGATAAAAGCGTCAGATAAATGTAAATATATATATATATATATATCATTTTGTATATATATATATCATTTTATATAATTTTGCAGATACTTATTGTGACCTTAATGTTGACATCTTTTATTTATATGTATGCTTACCTGAATGTGGCATAAAACAAGACTGTTTGCAAAGCATGTCTTTATGTCCACCGTTAATGCCCTTCACTAAGAAAAAATCTTAGAAATAGTACATTTCTTCCTATGACACAAATATTAATCTGTTTATTCGCTGAAAAGCTAGAAACAGAAGTGTATAAAATTATAGGAAGCTGTTGCGCTTATATAACTCATTTTTTCAAAGGCCTATTTCCACAATCCATCGGTAGAGCTAATCACAGCACAATCACACATGGCTTTATTCCAACTTAGCTTAGGAATGCAGGTGCAACACAATGTTTCTGCTTCATTTTCTCCACCTTTTCTCTACTTATATGGCTGTTTAGTTTACCTGCCACATCCAGCAGTGTGTGATAGTTTAAGATTCACAGCTGGTTTGGCAGTTCTGATCAGCTCCTTTGCTCTATGTGTGGTCATTGTGGTAAAAAAGCCCAGCTGGATAAATGAACTTGACATAGAGGAGGCTGTTCTAAATGCGTTCTGAGTTTCTGTTTTCACGGTCAACCTCATCAAAAGAATCCAGCTTTAATCTCTCATACTGCTGAGTTATGAATCAATATTTCAGAGTCTAATATTACCTTCTAATGTTGTTTGAAAACTGAAACACTCCAGGCCTGTAGCTTAAACCTTCACCTGGCCACCTCTATAAATAATCACTCTCTTATTATCAGAAATGACACGGCCCTTTGCCACATATGCATACATGTTTCTATTGTATATTAATCAAATCAATTAGTATATTCTAAGAACTTAATGCACATATACAGTACATTTTGTTCCATAATTTTGAATTATTTTGATGATTTTGTTTTTATTGACACTATAAGTTCTAAAACATAACATCATTCTAATACAAGACAGCATACAATAAATGTATATATACATATATATATATATAGTATATACATACATACAAAATCGTTAACAATGGATTGACTCTTTGTTATAGTACATTTTCTTGTAAAAAGTCAATATTCCATATACGCCTGAAACTTGTATTCTGTAGCAAGTCTATATTTAATATATTTTTATCAGCATGTGACAGATATTATGAACTTTATATTACTTATGTCACTTCATATTATAAAGATGCTAAGTGCTGGAAAAAAAAACAATAATATACAGAGAGAACAGCAAAGATAGATCTCACTATGCTCACTATCACATAATATTTCGCTACTCCCCAGGGTTTCTTCTGTTCCAGATAAAAAGAAAAACACTGTATCCTATATGTCTCCACATTTCTGTATTTGTGGTATCCTATATGTCTACACAGTCAGACTTTTTTAAAATCAGCAAATCTAAAGCAAATCAGTTTACAATTAATGTCTTATTTGGGTTCTGTGATAGCGTACTGTCGGGCTCCGCCGTGGCTACAGGCGAGGATGAGAGTGGTGTAACGCAATCCCCCTAAGGTATTTTTGATCTGGAAATTGCGTTAAATTGGCCAGCAGTTGAAAACAGATGAATGCGAGCCATGTCTGAAGTAGAGCATAATGTGAACGCAGATGGAGAATAAAAAGTGCAGACGCCCTGGAAGGTCATTCCGATCAGAGTGCATTGATCCTCATGGTTCAGTTTAGGAAACTCAGACGCGTAAACAAGAAGGAAATTGACGCTTCCTCATGGGTTTTGCTCAAAACAGGTTGAATTTCAGTGACTTCCCAGTATTTTTTTGTAGTTGTCTCATTAACCTTGACATTGATTAGTACATGCACACTTTTACTCTGGCCACCTGAAAACAGTCTATGTTAATGTATTCCAGCTAATGATAATGGTAGGAAATCTTCCCCAGCGATATTCCTGGCAATTCTTGAAGGACTGACAAAAAAACCTCAGCTCGTATTAAAGAAAGCTGGCAGCCGCGGGGCACGAATTTGCATTATTTTGTCCAGCCACGTTTTAATCTGTGACAGGCTTTGCCACTCAGCCCAGACCTTCCCTACATGACCCACTTTCCTCACAGCATATGCTGTCAGGCGAGATGCGCAGATTTATGAGGAATCAAAACTGCTCCATCTAAATAAACTGGCCGATCTCCTTGATGGCACAGATGAAAGACACAGGTGCCTCATCTCAGTACGCTGAGGTCATTTCTATTGGATTTTTTATTCTCCTTGAATGTAAGCCTTTATATTTACTGAAATGCTCGGGGAAGGCGAGACTGGAAGTATTATTTCCAAAAGTACTTCATTGTGTCATTTTGCATTCACCTCACGAAGATGGTAATTGTGTGTTCTAGGAAAAATTGCAGTCTGTCTGACTGCCTCCCCTGCAATTCAGTAACCAGGGGTCTGTACAGAAATCAGGCAGGAAATGTGTTCATTTGGAGTGACCTCCCCCTCAAGCTGTACCTTCAAATGGGCTGAGAGAAGCTGTGTAATCCACAATGCACGCTTTTCTGTATAAATAAATAAATAAAATGTATTTAAAAATTGAGTGGTAATTGAAATTAATTATATGCATTGCCAATTGATGAATCCCAGTTAATCCTAGTTAATTGCTAAGAAAAGTCTGGAATCACTTTTTAAAGAAAATTACTTCATGCATTAAAATGATTAAAAGTGACAGTTAAAGACAATGTAATAAATATTGTTTTTTGAACTTTCTATTCATTAAAGAATCCTAAAAAAAACATTTCCACAAAAAATGTTAATCAGCACAAGTGTTTTCAACACTGATATTAATAAGCAACGATTCTTGAGCATCTGATAGCATATTAGAATGATTTTTGAAGGATCATGTAACACTGAACATTATTCTTTCATTTGATTGCCATCACAGAAACAGTTATTTTAAATTGTAATAATATTTTCACCGTATTTTTTACAAATGAATGCAGCCTTGGTGAGCACAATTAAAAAAAAAAAAAATATATATATATATATATATATATATATATATATATATATATATATATATATATATTCAGTTATCACCCCAAACTTTTGAATTATAATTATAGAATATATATATAAATTTTAGTACATTTTATTTTTATTTAAATTTTAAATTAAAAATCTATAGTTAATTACACAAAAATTTTAGATTTAGGCCTACATTTTCTTAGTACATTTGTGGGCAGCGCCGGATTGGATTCCTTTCTTTGCATGAACAGAAATATGAGGTTTTTTTTCCCCTCATTTTTGCTCTTATGAACTCTGCTTGTTTTATCAGTGCTCTCTCCAAAAATGATTTCAAAATGATCGAATAATGCTGCATAGTGGTATATAACACAATCACAACCATAAGGCAATATATATTTCTTTTTCAGTCCTGTAAATACAAAAGCAGTTACAGAGGGATTTATTCTGCTTTGATTTATAGATGCCTCACAGAAATAGATAAGTGCACCTGTCTGCTTCAGCAGTGTTGCTCGTGGCCAGCGGGCATCAAATCCATATTATATTCAACAATTCACTAGACCGTTGTTTCCCGACACTTCTCTGCAGAATTTAGCCCAAAACCAATCATCAACTTCTTATGCATCCATCAGTGTCTGCTGAAAATGCAATGTAATATTCATGTGATTCCTCTCCATTTGCTTATTTGCTTTTTTGTATTTAAGAAAAATGCTTTTAGTAATGCCATTCTGAATTAAAAACAAAACAAAACAAAAAAACTAAGGGACTGTTTCATCGCCATAGCCAACAAGGTACCATGATTTTCTCTGAATGGTTGTGTAACTCAGTAAAATCCTTTCTGCCGGTAGTTAAGAGGAAATTTTGATTGGTCCTGTACCAAATGGTTTTGTCCAGTGATTAAATGATCAAATTTGCTGAACAAGTAAGGTTTCAAAGAGTCAAAGCGTGGCTTTGTCTAGGGATAATTTGAGATAACTACAGCTGAGTGTTCTCAGAAGAAAAAGTCATGTTTACAGCATGCTGTGAAGCCGCTGAACGTCTTTTCCTTTCCTTTTCATTTCTGAGGTAATGCATGTGATTTGAGTCCTGCTGTGATTTTAAGACCTGTGGGGGAAAAAGTTTTAAGTGCTCTGGAAACTAAATTTCCCACGATCCACAGTAGGAGACATCAGTCTTAGAACAACCTAACAATTCCTAGTAGCCATCAGACAGGTTAAAATGACCCACTTGTATTATCCACTCAAATGTACCAACAATTAGGCTAAAAAGGGAAACCTTTAGTTTTCAGCTCTATATGTTGAGTTTTTCCTTGAGTGGACTTTTGAATACTTTGACAGCTGGGTTGAGGCAAAGTAAAAAGTTATTACAAATAAACCTGAAGAGTTCTTTCTGATATTTTTGACGCTTGAAGTCCAGAGGCTTCACTTCTTGGACTTCGAATCTCTGGCTGTTTTATTCAGCCTTTTCTTTTTGTAGAGAAAAAGCCTTGATTCTCTAGCTGTAAGCTTGGATGGCTGATAATCAAGAAATGGTGCGGACCGGCTCTATCATTGATTTTCAGGGAGTCGCTCCAAAGGCATTGCGAAATGTATGATCCAGGGTGGTGCAGCTGAAGACCTACAAATCTGTCTTTTAAAGTTATTGTGCCAAAGTCAAAGAGAAGAGAGATGAAAGCAGTTAAGGATCGTAGGGAAGTCTGACTGTGAAGAACCTTGGAGATTCCAAACTAAGTTAAACGGCTTTATGTTGGCGAGTGGGAATTTGGTTGGATTTACCCACATGTATAAAAGTGATCACGCGGAGCAGTAATGACATTTCACGTTTACATTTATGCATTTGGCACACACCTTTACCCAAAGCTTCTTACACTGCATTCAAAAGGAGACATTTTTATCAGTTCCCTGGGAATGAAACCTATGACCTTGGGGTTGCTATTGCCATATTTTCTTTGAAAGCTAATTGAACTACATTTTGAAGCACTGCTAAAAACCAAGTCTGAGGTCGTAATAGTGACATTGTGACACTGGAAAGCTGCATTGCATCAGTTCCACTTTTAATGAGAAAGAAACTTTGTCTAATTTGTGATTTCCAGCTGTTTGTTTGGATTACTCTGCGATGCTTCTTGGCTTGTTGAATGGAGAGAGCTGTCCATCTTATCAAAGTGTTAATGAGTGTTTGCTAATCTTTTTGTAAAGCGCTTCAAATCATTTTAATTACTTTAGCATGTACTCCAAATATTGTATGCAAATCTGCATACTGAGTAGCTCTGTCAGTCTACCTGGTGCTCTCTAATCATTAGTTTTATCTTACAACTGTTTAGTTGCTTCATTTGCAATTCACAAAAGTGAATGCATTTTTGTGCTCATGTTAATCCTAACTCAGTGGTTATCAGTCCTGGTTAGAGAGACACGTGAAGTCAGATGATTCTGTCTCCAGCCTGGCGTAGTCCTATGCTTCTGTCACCGACCAAATCACTGCATCCATAATTTAGGAACACTACATCACTTTGAGTAGTTCTTATCCCTAATGACCGCTTTGTTTGCTGACAAGCCAATGAAGAATGACAGCCCTAAATGGTTTCACATTATGCCAATTGATATAAAGTCCAGCGGAAACAAATTACACGCGGAACAGACTTGAGTGAGAAGCTGACAATACAAAAGGGGTGTTGCTGTAAGGAGATCTAAGAAAAGCATCACATATGTTCATAACTGCATACTAGATCTTTGGTGGAAACAACAGCACACCTTTTTTTTTTTAGTGCACAATATGAATGTGAAAGTTGTTACTGTATATAGGAAATATCTAATTGGATTCATACAGATGTTCTGAATTAGTCTGTGTAGAAATAACCCAAGTGCATGAAATACAGTACACTTTTTTCACAGAAATTAGGATGTTTCCCCCATATTTAAAAAGTAAGCTCTTTAGACAATGCTTTGAGCATGGAAATGACAACTTTAGTAAAAACATAAATTGCAAAAGTCTTCTACATTGTTACAAAATCCTGTTGTTTAGATCATTCTATTCTTCAAAGAATTTTAAGAAGCAGTGTTTTCACATTAATCAGCAAAATAGCATATTAGAATGATTTCTGAAGGATTGTGTGACACTGAAGACTATGAGATTATTCTGAAAATTCAGCTTATTCCATCCATCCATCCATCTTCTTCCGCTTATCCGGGGCCGGGTCGCGGGGGCAGCAGTCTAAGCAGAGATGCCCAGACTTCCCTCTCCCTAGACACTTCCTCCAGCTCTTCCGGGGGGACACCGAGGCGTTCCCAGGCCAGCCGGGAGACATAGTCTCTCCAGCATGTCCTAGGTCTTCCCCGGGGTCTCCTCCCAGTGGGACGCGCCCGGAACACCTTCCCAGGAAGGCGTCCAGGAGGCATCCGGAACAGATGCCCGAGCCACCTCAGCTGACCCCTCTCAATGTGAAGGAGCAGCGGCTCTACTCTGAGCTCCTCCCGAGTGACCGAGCTTCTCACCCTATCTCTAAGGGATCGCCCAGCCACCCTGCGGAGAAAGCTCATTTCAGCCGCCTGTATCCGGGATCTTGTCCTTTCGGTCATGACCCAAAGCTCATGACCATAGGTGAGAGTAGGAACGTAGATTGACCGGTAAATCTTTCTTCACCACGACAGACCGGTACATCGACCGCATTACTGCAGAAGATGCACCGATCCGTCTGTCAATCTCCCGTTCCATCCTTCCCTCACTCGTGAACAAAACCCCAAGATACTTAAACTCCTCCACTTGAGGCAGGAACTCTCCACCAACCTGAAGTGGGCAAACCACCCTTTTCCGACTGAGGACCATGGCCTCGGATTTGGAGGTGCTGATTCTCATCCCAGCCGCTTCACACTCGGCTGCAAACCGTCCCAGTGCCTGCTGAAGGTCCTGGCTTGATGAAGCCAACACGACAACGTCATCTGCAAAAAGCAGAGACGAAATCGTGTGGTCACCAAACCTGACACCCTCCGGCCCCTGGCTGCGCCTAGAAATTCTGTCCATAAAACTTATGAACAGAACCGGCGACAAAGGGCAGCCCTGCCGGAGTCCAACATGCACCGGGAACAAGTCTGACTTACTGCCGGCAATGCGAACCAAGCTCCTGCTTCGGTCATACAGGGACCGGACAGCCCTTAGTAAAGGACCCCGGACCCCATACTCCCGGAGCACCCTCCACAGGCCGCCGCGAGGGACACAGTCGAATGCCTTCTCCAAATCCACAAAACACATGTGGACTGGTTGGGCAAACTCCCATGAACCCTCTAGCACCCTGTAGAGGGTATAGAGCTGGTCCAGTGTTCCACGGCCCGGACGAAAACCACACTGTTCCTCCTGAATCCGAGGTTCTACTATCGGCCGTATTCTCCTCTCCAGTACCCTGGCATAGACTTTCCCAGGGAGGCTGAGAAGTGTGATCCCCCTGTAGTTGGAACACACCCTCCGGTCCCCCTTCTTAAAAAGAGGGACCACCACCCCGGTCTGCCACCCCAGAGGCACTGTCCCCGACCGCCACGCGATGCTGCAGAGGCGCGTCAGCCAAGACAGCCCCACAACATCCAGAGACTTGAGGTACTCAGGGCGGATCTCATCCACCCCCGGTGCCCTGCCACCGAGGAGTTTCTTGACTACCTCGGTGACTTCAGCTTGGGTGATGGACGAGTCCACCTCTGAGCCCCCAGCCTCTGCTTCCTCAATGGAAGACGTGACGGCGGGATTGAGGAGATCCTCGAAGTATTCCTTCCACCGTCCAACGATATCCCCAGTCGAGGTCAGCAGCTCCCCACCTCTACTGTAAACAGCGTTGGCTGGGCACTGCTTCCCTCTCCTGAGGCGCCGGACGGTTTGCCAGAATCTCTTCGAGGCCAGCCGATAGTCCTTCTCCATGGCCTCACCGAACTCCTCCCAGGCCCGAGTTTTTGCCTCCACAACCACCCGGGCTGCAGTTCGCTTGGCCTGTCGGTACCCGTCAGCTGCCTCAGGAGTCCCACAAGCCAGCCAGGCCCGATAGGACTCCTTCTTCAGCTTGACGGCATCCCTTACTTCCGGTGTCCACCACCTGGTTCGGGAATTGCCGCCTCGACAGGCACCGGAGACCTTACGGCCACAGCTCCGAGCAGCCGCTTCGACAATGGAGGTGGAGAACATGGTCCACTCGGACTCAATATCTCCAGCCTCCCTCGGGATCCGGTCGAAGCTCCGCCGGAGGTGGGAGTTGAAGATCTCTCTGACAGGAGACTCGGCCAAACGTTCCCAGCAGACCCTCACAGTACGCTTGGGTCTGCCGAGTCTGTCCAGCTTCCTCCCCCGCCATCGGATCCAACTCACCACCAGGTGGTGATCAGTTGACAGCTCCGCCCCTCTCTTTACCCGAGTGTCCAAGACATACGGCCGCAGGTCAGATGAAACGACCACAAAGTCGATCATCGACCTACGGCCTAGGGTGTCCTGGTGCCACGTGCACTGATGGACACCCTTATGCTTGAACATGGTGTTCGTTATGGACAAACTGTAACTAGCACAGAAGTCCAATAACTGAACACCACTCGGGTTCAGATCAGGGGGGCCGTTCCTCCCAATCACGCCCCTCCAGGTGTCACTGTCGCTACCCACGTGGGCATTGAAGTCCCCCAGTAGAACGACGGAGTCCCTGGTTGGAGCACTTTCCAGCACCCCTCCCAGAGACCCCAAGAAGGCCGGGTACTCTGCACTGCCGTTTGGCCCGTAGGCACACACGACAGTGAGAGACCTATCCCCTAACCGTAGGCGCAGGGAAACGACCCTCTCGTTCACCGGGGTGAACTCCAACACATGACGGCTGAGCTGGGGGGCTATAAGCAAACCCACACCAGCCCGCCGCCTCTCACCATGGGCAACTCCAGAGTAGTGAAGAGTCCAACCTCTCTCGAGGAGTGTGGTTCCAGAGCCCAAGCCGTGCGTAGAGGTGATCCCGACTATCTCTAGTCGGAACCTCTCAACCTCACGCACAATCTCAGGCTCCTTCCCCGCCAGCGAGGTGACATTCCACGTCCCTAGAGCTAGCTTCTGTGTCCAGGGATCAGGTCGTCGAGGCCCCCGCCTTCGACTGCTGCCCGATCCTCTTTGCACCGGCCCCTTACGGTCCCTCCTGCAGGTGGTGAGCCCACGGGAAGTCGGCCCCACGTCGCTCCTTCGGGCTGAGCCCGGCCGGACCCCATGGGGGGAGGCCCGGCCACCAGGCGCTCGCATACGAGCCCCAACCCCGGGAAAAAAATTCAGCTTAATCACAGAAATTAATCACAGGAATAAATTGCATTTGAAAATATATTAAAATAGGAAACTGTTATTTCAAATAAATATTTTTTACATTATATTTAGTTAGTTAATTAGTTCGTTACTTTTTTTACTGTATTTTTGATCAAACAAATGCAGCATTGGTGACTTCTTTCAAAAACATTCAAACAAATTTACTGACCCCAAACTTCGAATTATATTATATTAAATTCAGTAAATACAGAAAAGTGAGAAAAGCCATGATAACAGTCAGTTTAGTCCAGAAAATCATTACGGACTGCAGTGTTTACCGGATCTGCGATAAATGATAGGGTGTTGTCAGGGGGCTTTTATTCAAAACACACTCAGAAGTGTGTTTGAGTGCCTCTGTTAAATACACATGTTCTTTCAAAGGCTAAAAAACATTATCCGCATATTTGGTCATGATAATTGCACTGAAATGCAAATAAACAATTAATGCATTTCATAAAAGATATAAACACCCTACCCCCCGTTCATTCATTTGTGTAATTTATGAAGGTAATTATGATTTTATTTTCAGGTTCATTGTGTATTAGTTTCCTTTAGAAATGCTCTCTCATCAGCAACACTCATGACATCATCAAAACTACACATGCAAACTCAAGTTCAAAAGAAATTAGTCATAAACTATAATCTTTTCATGTGCACTCATATGATCATATTCATGTTTGCTAGATGAGGTATAGCGTTCATTGAGAAAGGACAGATGTCTTTTGTGAGTGGAACATGTCAGATCAAACTCTGCGTTGTTTCACATGACGACTTGCGGAATGTGGCAGCTGCAGTAACCATGGAAACAGCTGCTTGGGGGTGATGGGGGTTAGAGCAAAACAGGGAGCGTATCTTTTGTCTTTTCTAAGTCTGTTTGAAAATCAACTGTCTCTGAAACTGCCTAACTAATCTTTACGCCGTAAACATCGTCAAAGAATGGGAATCCTTTCAGCCCACCGTTCGGGCTCCAAAGCCTGAACCCTTGATCACATGGCACCTCTGCTTGTTAAGGTGAGAACATGTGCGAGAAGAGAGGCAGGTCATACAGACAGAATACATACAGTCACGCCTCACATGAAGCAGCATGTCAAGATATAACCCTATTGACCCAGTCCCCCTCTTACCATCTCTGGAGAACCTCTTTATGTATCTTGAGATGTCACAATACCACCCTTGTATATGTTGCTTTTCCAGTTTTTAAAATGTTTTTAATAGCTTATGCTTATCAGGGCTGCATTTATTTGATCAAAAATACAGTAAAAACAATATTTTCTGAGATATATATATTTTTTAAATAACTGTTTTCTAATTTATTTTTAAAATGCAATTTTCAGCTGTCTTCAGTGTTAAATTATCCTACAGAAATAATTATAATATGCTGATTTGCTGCTCAAGTAACATTTCTTATGATTGTAAATATTAAAAACTTAATACATGTGCTGGTAAATATTTTTGTGAAAATCATGATGCTTTTTTCATGATTCTTTGTAAATAGAAAGTTAAAAAGAACAGAGTTTACCGGTATTTAAAATACATTTTTGTAACATTACAAATCTTACTGTAAGTTTTTTAATGCATCCTTTTTTCAGCATTAACCAGCATTAATAAATAAAAGTACGCATTTCTTTACTAAATTGCTTTTCAATTGTAGTGTATATAGTAGTAATAAATGTATTTAAAGCATTTCACAAATTATTTATCAATTATGTAATTGCATCAAAAAACTTGGACTTGAGAAGAATGCAAAACTTTGTACATGTCTGCATTTCTGATCTTTTGTGTTCGTATTTGTATGAATGGAAGACAATGGTAATGTTTTTGAACAAATTGGTTGAATGAGCAATACAGTGACTCACTCATAATGCTGGTCACTTGTTTAATTTGTGAATGTATCTATGGTTTTGACAGTCACTGTATCCATCAGCGTAACTTGCAGAAAGAGTTACTGAAAAATCCCCACCACTAATGTTCTAAACTGACAGGTTTATATGTCCAATTTCTGTGTGAAGCAAATGAATGGGATTTTTAACTTCAAGAACCAGGATGTTGCACTCAGTTCTGAGAATTTTCTTGGGGAAATTCTACTTTATGCTTTTCCTGTCAGTTTACGCTCTAAGCTAAATGCCCATCCTGCATCTCATTAGCATTTTTTTTTTTTCATTTGCGATTTGAATTAGTGGCTAGGAAGTATGAGTTGTGTTTTTAACGAGATGTAGCCCACATAATCAGATTGCCCCCTCCGGGTAATGTGATCTAATTACCAATAAAGTGTAACGAACCATCAGAGTGTAGATGATTTTGTGATGCCTTGACTTTCTCCTTCAGTTTTCCAGTTGTACTGGAGAGAAGACGCAGTGGCGCATGCCGTTTCGGCACGTTTTGCACCACACTGCCCCCTGAAATAAGCTCCTTCTCGTTCTGTTGACAAAGCAAATTAGAAAATTGAAAAGAAAAAAAAAAATTCGCATCTCTTAGCTTTTCTTTGGTCTGCAGAACGGATCTTCGTAAATAACATCTAGTGGACGTCGGCTCAAGGTGGAGTACTTTATAATGTCGCAGAGGGCTGTTTAGATAACATTTTGACTGATCAGCATCAGACGCAGATGAAACACAAATGTCTTTGTCTTGTGACCTCCCTGAGGATGTGGCTACTCATATTCTGCTCACATGACAGATCAGACTCAATGTGATAAGCAGCTGCTTTCCTTTTATTTGTATTTTTTAGAGTTATGAGGCATCTGATCCTCTTGACTTAGCATAGCATCGTTTATTTATCCTGTATATATTTATACACTCAAGGTCTGTGTGCATAACGGAAAGATGAAAAATTCTACTAGACGGTGTTGTAAAGTGCTTTGCATTGTACTCTTTGGTTTGCTACTTGTAGACCATAAATCATTATCTGAATGTGTCTCACATCCAAGTGTTTAGAACCTTCATCACTTTTTCTTTTTTGTTTTAAAAAGCAAAAAACCAAAGCAGCGCTGTCCTTGAAACACACCGTGATATGAACCACTGAAGGCCGTTCAGTCTCAAACTCACCGTGCATTTTTTTCTTTTCAATTGTGTATTTGTACTTTTGAAAGAAACTTTGACTCTGTTTACTGTCAGCAAAGTTATTTCATATAAGTTCTCCCCCCATGTTGTTTTCCGTTTGCCATATAAGAGTGTCGATGTAGCAAGTTCTGGGTAGATTAAGTATTGTCTGGCAGCTGTCGGTGTTTTGTGGACCCAACAGCCTTGGCAGGCAAATCAGCAGCTAGCAGTGAATTAAAAAGCGCTTTCTGCCTCATCAACATGTTTGATATCTCCATAAACTACTCTGGAAACACAGCAGCTCTTCAACGCAGATGTCCCACGGACACCAGGCTCCCTCGAGATTCCGCCTGTATCAGCAAACCTAATTGAAAGGCTGTGGGAAATTGAAAATCTTCTGTCTGTAGTTTAAGTAGCAATGAGCGACTTGAAGGACTAATTGTAGTCGGTTTACTTGAGTTCAATTTCTCGACTGGATGATTGTTGTGGTGTTTAAAGGCATTTTTAGATCTCGTGGTTATGAGTAAGCTTTCATTCTGTTTAATAAGGCGTTTGCAAGTGTCAAGCTTCTGAAACTTCAGCCCTCCATGCTGGTATAATTAGTGCAATAAACACAATGTCTCGCTTTCTCCATAATCTAAAGCAAAAGTGTCTTTATTATACTATAAATGCTGTAATAATGCAACAAAGAATCAAACCCATCTTGTTTCTCAATTAACATTATGTAGTGCACTCTAAAAAATACGCAGTGTTGCAAATGCGTGCCCATTTTGTTTACTTGCTAATTTTCCTTTAAATGTATCCTACAGCTATTTCTTTTGCACTTGCCAAACGGCACGCTGTGAGACACAGATTAAACCGAAAGTAATGAAGTTGTTCCGAAAAAGATCCCACACTATTTAGCGGCGGACTTGAAAATATCGACTCTTATATTGATGAACCAATCAGCTACGAAAAATTGTCACTTCCATTTTCTCTTTACAACCAATTGAGGAGCATCTCGCCTTATCAGCTCTCCACAGACGGGCACTCACAGGGAGAGAAGGTTCATCTTTTAGCCACTTATCAATTTGTCCAGGTGATACAGTGGGGCAAACCTCTTTGCTCCTCACACAGCAGAGGAGAGCAAGAACAGCACAACTGATGACTGTAATGATTGGAGTTTGCATTCTGGAGCAGGACTCTTAACTGTCTGGCTATCAGAGGAGCGTGTCGCAGAATACAAATAAGGCCACTCTTGCTTTGTTCCTACTGCTGCTTGTTTAGTTTATCCTGAAAGGTATATCAAAATGGCGCATTATAATATTGTGATGGAGGTTAACAGCAAAACAAATGAAGTGGCCCGTGGAATAAAAGAGGGATTCAATTATGAAAGATGTGGATTGGGGTTTTAGCAGTAGAGATTGTTGCCGTAAACACGCCATAACTTTAATGGATCATTATCCAACATAGAGACAACATCTGATAAAATGATGAGTAATTAATAAATTTGCTCTTTTTATGGCTTCAGACTTGTGGAGTCTGTTTGTATACTTTTAATATAAAGATTTAATTTAAGCCTTGATTTTTTGCATAGTGTTTGCAAAAGGACCAGGCTTTCCTGCCATCTTTTTTTGTGTCTAATTTTATTTGTTTAGCTTTTCTGCTTGCAAAATCATTACGTGGCTCATTGTTTCAAACTCATTTTAGCAATCAGTGTTTTCTTTCCCATGTCCTATTCCACTTCAAATACACAATGAGTAATTGGACGTGCCAATCGTTTTACACTGTGCCAGCAGCAGAGTTGCATATTTGGCTGGGTACTTTCAGTAATGTCCTAAAAATATCATCCAAACGTATTAAGTGACATTCAGCCTTGTACTTAAATGTTCAGGATTATTGAAATTAATTCAATAAAAAAAATTAGGTGGTTTGGAAATAGTATTAAAAAAAAACAAGTCCTGGAATTCTCATAAAATGATTAAAATAAATCTTATTTTAGATTTTAAAAAAGAATATTAGCATAACCAATGTCCATGAACCCATTTTGGTTTTAATGAATCAAGAAAATCATAAATCATGTCTGACTATGCATGACTACAGTATGCCATGTTTTATTTATGTATTTATTTGTATTTATTTATTGGTTATTTCAGGTGAAATTGAGTAACCAAAAAAACTTGGTAACACTTTATTTTAGGGTCTCTTAACTAGTTGCTTATTAGCATTCATGTAACTAGAATATTAGTCATTTATTAGTAATTTAGCACATATTAATGCCTTATTATACACATATACATGACTTGCAACTTACTAACTATAAATAAGCAGCAAATTAGTTAATAGTGAATAGGTGTTCCCTATTTTAAAGTGTTACCAAAAACTTTAATGATTCATTATTATAATAATGATTCAAGATCATTTTTAACAATACAGTATTTGTTTTTACCTTGAATAATTTTTTGAAAACAATGATATTTCTTTCTTTCTTTCTTTCTTTAAAAAGTCTGAAACCAACATGAATGAAAAGATAACATTTCTTCTTTTCATTGATCTTGACCATCTTTATTTGTCATTGACCCATAATAGAAAAATCACACTGAGCTTGTTCAGAATTTGCTCCCTCTTCCTGTATGCAGCACTGACACGACGCTCAATATAGTGTGCGTGACAGACTCTTTCCTTTCATGTATCACTTGCTCAAAAACCAAGAGTTTATTCGTCCTTTTACCCTCCTGGATACGAAAGTGTTGCAGTATTGGAATTGGAACGTGGAAAGGGGATGAGATGGATGTACGAAAGAGAGTGCAAGAGAGAGACACTTATAAACTCTTTGATGCTAAATGTAAAAGAGTGTTTCTGTGATCAAACAAGTAATACAGCAGCAAGAGGCTTTCACAAAGTGAAAAGTAACAGGGTGCTTAGATATTTCATAGCACTGTGTGTGTATGTATGTGTAAGTCTGTGGAAACAGATTTAGCTCTTTAGAAGTGCTCTTTATGTGTTTTGACTCATTTTCATCTCATTAATATTTTACAAGAGGGCAGAGATATGTTTTCTATAGCTTTTCATGCAGGAAGAAAGGCCGGGTTACAATAACGTACAATCCTCCTTCCTCTATAAAGACGGTCTCAAGGGACCTGAAGTATCATTGAACACAAACACTTCATTAAAACTATACCACACATTGACAAGCTTATGAATATCTATCCATTAAATACATAAATAAGCGCACATAATATAGCCATAAGCTACAAGAGGCCATTAACTATAGTTAAAGGAGACATGGCATGAAGTGGAATATAAAGAAAACAATTATTGGTCACACTTTATATTAGGTGGCCTTAACTACTATGTACTTACTTCAAAAATAAGTACAATGTACTTATTGTGGTCATATTGTATTGCAACACACTTTTACTGCCATTGCGGTGGGATATGGGTACGGTTAGGGACAGGTTTGGTGGTATGGGTAGGTTTAAGGGTGGGCTAAGGTGTAAGGGATGGGTCAACAGTATAATTATAAATGTAATTACAGAAATTAATTACAGATGTAACTACATATAGGTATTTTTACAAATAAAAGTACAATGTAAGAACATGTACACAATAAGTGCATTGTATCAAATTATTAATTTAAATGTAAGTACATAGTAGTTAAGGCCACTTAATATAAAGTGGAACCGGTTAAAGCTTCAGTAATATCTTTCTACAGGAATTTTGAATTCTGAGGAAGTGCAAGATATGTAAAAAATTTATCTAATATATTTTCTTAATATGTTCAAAAATATTTTTTTCTTATATTTCTTACATATACAGTAGAATTTTAACTGCAATTTTGAAATAAATATAATGTTTTATCGATATCTGTGGTTAATTTTGAAATTGCTATTAACATTTTACTGTACACATTACTATCTAAGGCAGCCTTTATTTGTTCGAAAATACAGTAAACACTGTGATTGTGAAATATTATTAAAATTTTAAATATCTTTTCTATTTTGATGTGGTTTAAATCATAATTTATTCCTGTGAATGCAAACCTAAATTGCAATTACTCCCATCATTATTGGCACACGATCCTTCGGAAATCATTCTCATATGCTGACTTAGAAACATTTCTTATTATTGTGTTTGAAAACTGTTATTATGAAAATGGTTGAAAACTGTGATGGTTCTTTGTTTAATAGAAGGTAAAAAGAATAGCATCTTTTTGAAATATACATTTGTTTGTAATATTTCAAATGTTGTACTGTTACTTTTGTTCAATTTAATGCATCCTTGGTGAATAAAATAAAAATAACAGTGTAGTGTACATCACTGGGGTTTCTGGGACACCAAACATGAAATCAGTGAAGTCAATATCAAAAAAACATGAGGGTTAATTAAAGATATAAACAGAGAAGAATATACACAGCATTCCTGTCTTTGGAAAAGTCTTCCAAATGAACTTGAGAGAACTGCCCCAGATTTCTCTCAGGGAGATCTTTCTGTGATAAATGCACTCTGCGGTGATAAACATCTCCCTTGATACAATTTATCATCTGTTGTCATTTTCCATGCTGCAAAAGATAAGAACAACACCAGATTCGGTTTAACATAAGCATAAAATATATCCATGCAACCCAGAGGGCTCAGGAGGGGGGTAGAGAGAGTGCGTTAGAGAGGATGAAACGGTTGCAGAGAAAGAAAAAAAAAGAAAATGCTGATTTAGCCGGTCTGAGCAGCTGACAAGGGCCCGAAACCCGTTAAAACTACCAAACCAGCTTAGGCTGGTTTCCAGCAGATACTTTCAAAACACATAGATAATTCATGACATTGACGATGGATGAAACATTTCCTCAATGCTTCCTGCTCCACCGATGCTCATTGAGGCTGTGCTAATTAATTTATAGTGGGAATCTTTGCAGCTACATTTGCACACTGCCTCTTGGATCCACGAGGGCAAACACTGCACACCTTCCTGTTCCATTAATCATTCTTATCTATTTCTCTGTTTTAGCTAATGCTATTGATTTAGTCCACTTTCACTGCATTATGTAAATCAATGAGCCAGATTCTTCACCTCCAAAGACGGGGGGTGCTAATGGCTGATGAATACTTTTCATCAAGCGGACAAGTTTATCAGGGGTCACTAATGCTAATAGATTATTCAGGATCCTGCTAGAACAAAAGCGAAGCAAGAGGTGACAGATTTCAAGGGCAACTGCGTCATTAAAAATTAATCAACACAGAATAAATGCATCTCTTCATTGAGGTGAATACAGGAAAAATACATAAGGTGAATCTGAATGGCAAAAAGTCATCCCATGTATGTGTTGTTAATGTAGACGTTGTGGACAAAACTGATATTTTTCTCATCCTTTTCAGGAACAAGGCAAAATTGGAGTCACATTCAACATCGGAACGTCTGACATCACTGTTCAGGAGAGCAGTACCGCTGTAAATGACGGCAAGTACCATGTAGTGCGCTTCACCCGAAATGGGGGCAATGCTACACTTCAGGTGGACAACTGGGCCATCAATGAGTACTTCCCCTCAGGTAAGACCTCTCACCGACCGCTTCAACCTTTGGCTTATGACATCAAGAAGATGTATGGACAACGCTCAGAACTGGACAGCAACTGCTTTCGAGCTATTTCTAAAGTCACTTTGTCTCCCCAGTGACTGTGCAGTGTTCTTTCATTTAGCAACATCCTGTGAGCCCCAGTCACAACAATACCAACAAACAGTACATTTGTAGCCTCTCCTATTTTCCTAAATTGCATTTAATTGTCAATTAGATGGGGGTTTTTTGTTCTTCCATGGCTGGAAAATTATGGCATTTTGCTTTGCCGCACTGCTGTGTGGGTTTCTGTGGAAACTATTGGACGTGGTGTGAAAGTTTACTTTTTAATTTTATTTCTCCTTTTTTTAAAGGTCATTTATTCCTGTGATGGCAAATCTGAATTTTCAGCATAATTTCTCCAATCTGCAGTGTCACATGATCCTACAGAAATCATTCTAATATGCTGATTTAATACTAAAGATGTTATGGAATATGTGTTTGTAGATAAACAAAATAACTAAACGGAGAATGACGATGCATCAACGCACTTTTTCCTTTATTAACGTGTAGACAGGACAAAGATACAACACAAACTGAGATCTTTTAAAGGAACAGGAACAAAGGAGTAAACGAGATAATTAACTAAAAACAGGTGACAGGACTCAACAATGATTACTAATTAACTAAACTAGAAACGGAACTACCAAATACGGGCAAAACAGAACTGAAAGGAAACCAACACGTGACAAAAGAAGCATTTCTTATAATTTTGTTGAAACTGTGATATATTTTTTTCAGGATTTTTTAAATGAGTTAAAAGTATGAAAAAAAATCTTTTGTAAAAATATAAATGTCTTAAAGGTCTCTTTGGATCATTTTAATGCATCCTTGATGAATAAAAGTATTAATTTATTCGCAATTACCCCAAGGTTCTGAGAATGGTGGTATACAGTAGGCTTTTCACAAATCTAGTATTATATCTCTTTTTATTTTTTGCTGTTATTTTTTTTTATTACTTCTAAGAAATTAGTTAAAGTGTAAAAGGAAAATCATGTACCAGCAAAGTCCCTTGAAGGCAAGTTAGTTCAGTCTGCAGTCATCTTAATAAAGCCTGAGGCTGCTATTTCCTAGGCATGCAAGTACAGCTCTTATCTAATGAAAAGGGAAAGACTGCAATTTCCAAACATTATTTCAGCATGTCACATCAGCTGTATATATCTATTCCATCTACACTAGGGTTCAGACGATTGGGATCATCAAGATTTAGATTTTTTTTTTAAAGCATTTAATACTTTTATTCAGCAAGGATGCATTAAATTGACCAAAAGTGACAGTAAAGACATTTATAATGTTACATAAGATGTTACATAATGTTACATTAAAAAATGCTGTTCGTTTAAACTTTCATAAGAAATCTTCAAAGAATCATAAAAAGAATATATCAGTTTCCATGAAAATAGTAAGCAGCACAACTGTTAACACTGATAATAATAATAAGAAATGTTTCTTGAGCAGCAAATCAGCATATTAGAATGATTTCTGAAGGATCATGTGATACTGAAGACTGCAGTAATGATGCTGAAGATTCAGCTTTACCACCACAGGAATAAATTAAATTTGAAAATCTACTAAAATAGAAAACAGTTACTTTTTTATAATATTACTGATTTAAATGCAGCCAACCCAAACTTTTGAACTGTAGCGTAAATCTGAGTTGAATTAATTAATTTCTTCAGCAGTGCACTTTACAGCCCCGTCCACTGTAAAAATATTGTGAATATTAAATATGAAATACCTCCTAAATGACTGTGATTATGCTGCGTCACACTTGTTTTTTCAAGTTCAACTTGATGCCATAATTTAATGACACTGAACCTGGTTCCGTCCCCTCAGTTGTGTTCTTAACAAAAAGGATTGACATCTTTCCATTTTCCATTTTCTTCCCATATCTAGTATTACATCTCCTCTCAGTTAAAACAAGAGCAAAGGGGGGAAATCATGACATAGCCAGCTCCTCTTAGCTCACATTTTACTCCATTTAGCATGATTGGACAAATTGGGGAAGGTCGAGAAGTCTAAAACCTCTAAGGTTGTCATGACTTCATCTATAAAAATCAAGATTAGCACAAAATCATTGAAAGGGAAGCCGTCACAGTGATTTACTTGGATAGCATTAGAGTAATGCGCTATCAGTTGGATCTTTTCTATAATGCAGGTACATGGAGTACAGTTTATTTTGAGGGAGAATTAAGGAAAGATTATACAACGCAAACTTCCTCCACTTGTCTCCTCAGCTGGGTCACGCACAAGAGACACGCTTTGTTGAGTATTATCATTACTGAGCAAACATTCTCATCAAGATTATAAGAAATTCTAAACGATGCAAACTTCTGTATTGTTTTTTAAGGAACATGCCCATGCAAATACAGTGTAGAGTCATTTGTCTTGTTCATTACACCAGCATGTCCGTTTTTTTCAGTTTGAGCATCTAAGGGCATCAGTTTGTGTTCCTGTCGGCGCTGAATAAACCCATTTTATGTGGCCAACCCTACTAATGCACCCATTTATCAGTCTGCCATTTATATGAATGATATTAGGCATGACAAATATATGCAGCAGCGTGTCGCCGTGCTGTTCATATGGATGCATTATACAGAAGTCAGCTCCTGCCTGTTTTAGGTCTAAAGTTTCATTTTTGCCAACATGGGCATTTGCAGCAGACTCACATAAGAGCTGGGGAAATATATCACTGAGATTTATAGGTGGCATGGTGGTATAACACTTCTATATAAATGTCAGCAAAATTTACTTTCTCTGCCAAAGTTTCAACATGTTAATAAAATATTTATATATTCAGATGGCCACCTGCGAATAGAATATGATTATGCTTGAAGACAGATGTCCCCTCATGGCAGGCTGCTCTTTGCTTTGGCACTGATTTCTTTGTAATGTTTGATTTCTCAATTCGATCTTGTCAGGGCGTTGATGAAGAAATATATTTGGTCTCTTTGACAGAGCTGCAGTCCTCAAGTGATATTGCGAGTTTTTGGTGCGCTGCCATGCTATCCTTTATTTAATTTACAGGCTAAATGAAGCAGGTTCTTGAAGACCCATGGAGAGCGCTGAACCGCGCTCAACATCTGTGCTTTATTTTCTTAATGCGTCAAAGAACTAATGCCTAATAGTTTCGCCACATCGGTTCCAGAGCTGTGCTTTTGCCAAGTTATTACACCGTACCTTGCTGCGCTAAGCACATACAAATAGCAAGGGCAAGTTAGCTCGTTGCGTCTTTCAAGCACACTGCCTATTTATCTCCCACAGGTCCCAAGAGGTCAAGCAGAGATGTCTACAGGGCCACAAGCGCGGTCACCTGAAGCTTATGACTGTCATTACATCGTAACCCGAGGCCATGTGCAGAATACTCAGAGAACTTTACTTTGAGAATAAATTGTGCTGTGCTTGTCTATTCACTTTACTAGAAATACCGAGCCAAGTGCCGCCACATGTCCTAATACAATTCGCACACCCTCCGGTAACAGCTAACAAATATGAGTAAGCATAAGATGTACTTCTTTTGCTAGTATTACTCGTCGGTTGTAGGCAAGGAGATGTGCTGTTTTGGCTGGATTTGCTTGGATTTTTCCAGAAAATGCTGAAGGGAAATTCTACGGTGTCTATTATTTAAACTGTAGCTGGCAATCTGGAGTTGAAAATCAGCACAATCTTCTCTCGTTCCCTTCACTTTACCATATAATGGACTTACGCAGTGGAAATGCAGTTTTCTAACTCACTGCAAGAGCCAGATAAGCAACTTCTTTTCAAGGAACTGTACCTTGGACCAACAACTGCAAGCTATAAGACATTATATTTAGAAAACCACAGATACTAAGTCTTGTGAATAATTATCTCATGTTGTCACTGATATGCTAACCGCATTCAAACACAAAGAGTATCGAATAGTGTTGTGCAAGATCTATTTTAACCCTTCGCTACAGTGTCACGTATTCTGTGGGTGTGCCCTGGTTGGCCACCAGATGTCACTGTCTTGTCTGAGCACATGGGTTTGTGTTGTGATTGTTCCATGTGTTCCCCGGTTGATTGTCTAACTCCGCCCTCTTGTTATCTCGTTATTGGTTTAGTGAATTCACCTGTTCCTGCTCGTTTGTGTCCCTATTTATGTTCCTGGTGTTTGCAGTTCTGTTCGGCCACGTTGTTACATGTTGTGTACGGTCAGTCGTGTGTGTTCCTGATTCCTGTTTTTGCCATGCTCTGTTTTCCCCCTCGGGGTAGTTTCTTTCTGTTTTGTTTGTTTTTATAATTAAAACCACCATTCCCCTGCACTTGAGTTCTCGCTTCATTTGCACTGCACGTATCATGACAGAACGTGGCCGACATCAGAGAACTCAGCGGGGAATGGATTCTTCCCATCCTCCAGCCCCTAACGTGAGGAACCCCACTTTTTTACGGATCCTCCAGGTCAGGACGCTGCACTCTCTCCGTCAGAGGGGCACTGACGTCAGGATGTTTGCCTGGATGTTTTGTGAGGCAGCAGAGGGTTTGGGATACAACGAGGTGGCTCTCAAGGACTTCTTCAACCTTGCCCTTGATGAGCCCATCGATGAGGAGTGGATGAGGGAGTTACACCACTTGACTTTTGGGGAATTGGTGGAGTTTTTGTCGCTTCTCCAAGCGGCGGTGCCCGCTCACAGCGCTCCCGAAGCGGCGGTGCCCGCTCACAGCGCTCCCGAGGCGGCGGTGCCCGCTCACAGCGCTCCCGAGGCGGCCGTGCCCGCTCACAGCGCTCCCGAGGCCGCGGTGCCCGCTCACAGCGCTCCCGAGGCGGCCGTGCCCGCTCACAGCGCTCCCGAGGCGGCGGTGCCCGCTCACAGCGCTCCCGAGGCGGCGGTGCCCGCTCACAGCGCTCCCGAGGCGGCGGTGCCCGCTCACAGCGCTCCCGAGGCGGCGGTGCCCGCTCACAGCGCTCCCGAGGCGGCCGTGCCCGCTCACAGCGCTCCCGAGGCGGCGGTGCCCGCTCACAGCGCTCCCGAGGCGGCGGTGCCCGCTCACAGCGCTCCCGAGGCGGCCGTGCCCGCTCACAGCGCTCCCGAGGCGGCCGTGCCCGCTCACAGCGCTCCCGAAGCGGCCGTGCCCGCTCACAGCGCTCCCGAGGCGGCCGTGCCCGCTCACAGCGCTCCCGAGGCGGCCGTGCCCGCTCACAGCGCTCCCGAGGCGGCCGTGCCCGCTCACAGCGCTCCCGAGGCGGCCGTGCCCGCTCACAGCGCTCCCGAGGCGGCCGTGCCCGTTCACAGCGCTCCCGAGGCGGCCGTGCCCGCTCACAGCGCTCCCGAGGCGGCCGTGCCCGCTCACAGCGCTCCCGAGGCGGCGGTGCCCGCTCACAGCGCTCCCGAGGCGGCGGTGCCCGCTCTCAATCCCCTAGTGGTGGCCGAGGATGCCGCAGCGGCGCCCCGCTCCCGGAGACGGAGGAAGAGGCGGAGGAAGGCCTTCTCCGTCCCACAAGGCCAGGAGGCTACCCAGGAGCTCACTGCTGGCCAGGAGGTCGTGCCAGAGCCACCAGTGCTCCTCGCCCTGCCGGCGCCACCCGTGCTCCTCGCCCTGCCGGCGCCACCCGTGCTCCTCGCCCTGCCGGCGCCACCCGTGCTCCTCGCCCTGCCGGCGCCACCCGAGCGCCTCGCCCTGCCGGCGCCACCCAGACTCCTTGCCCTGCCGGCGCCACCCGAGCGCCTTGCCCTGCCGGCGCCACCCGAGCTCCTCGCCTTGCCGGCTCTACCCGAACTTCTCGCCCTGCAGGCTCCACTCGAGCTCCTTACCCTGCCAGAGACCGTCCCTGAGTTCACTGCCTGCCCTGTCACGGCCACAGAGGCCGTTTCTGAACTGACTGTCTGCCCTGTCACGGCCACAGAGGCCGTTTCTGAACTGACTGTCTGCCCTGTCACGGCCACAGAGGCCGTTCTTAAAGTCACTGCCTGGCTTGTCCCTCCGGCCCCACCCTGGCCGTGCGCTGGGGTTCCTGTTGGGCCGGAAACCCCCTGGTCCGTCCCTCCGGATCCGTCCTGGTCTCCTGCTCGGCCTTGGTCTGCGGGCCCCCTGCCTCTGCACGGGCCTGGCCCACCATCCCTCCCCCTGATCTGTCTCTTGCCCACCTCCCTTCTTGACATTTTGTATTTTCATTTTTCATGTTTTTGTGTTCTTAGTGTTGCAGATGGAGCATCTGGGAGCTGCTCCTTTGTTGGGGGGTAGTGTCACGTATTCTGTGGGTGTGCCCTGGTTGGCCACCAGATGTCACTGTCTTGTCTGAGCACATGGGTTTGTGTTGTGATTGTTCCATGTGTTCCCCGGTTGATTGTCTAACTCCGCCCTCTTGTTATCTCGTTATTGGTTTAGTGAATTCACCTGTTCCTGCTCGTTTGTGTCCCTATTTATGTTCCTGGTGTTTGCAGTTCTGTTCGGCCACGTTGTTACATGTTGTGTACGGTCAGTCGTGTGTGTTCCTGATTCCTGTTTTTGCCATGCTCTGTTTTCCCCCTCGGGGTAGTTTCTTTCTGTTTTGTTTGTTTTTATAATTAAAACCACCATTCCCCTGCACTTGAGTTCTCGCTTCATTTGCACTGCACGTATCATGACATACAGGCGAATGATTCTGATTAAAATACAGCTGGTTAATTCAGAGGAAAGTCAAAAATATACAACTACAACTTCATCATGCTTACTTGTGAAAATATAATAGACTTAATGACTTTTTGCATTTAGAGGGTATTTTAAAGAGTAATAAATAGGAGAATTAATTCCTCACCTTCACAGGGTGAACTTCTCTTGGGTGATATCCAATTTGATTTGTAGTTTAGTCCTTTAATTCCAATTCTGCTAGTCAGCTGCAGGTAAGATGAGGTCTTAAGGCTGACTGTACTGTTATCGTTTTCATATTTTTATGTTATATATTAGAGGCAACTACAACACTTATCATTCGATATTGGGAATGTTTAAATGTAGCAGTATTGGTTGATATTGATATTTAAATGATCATGCCCATTTCTGTTTTTTTTTTAGATCTATATTACCTTTTTGATTTATTATAACATCATTTTAAAACGCTGATTATAACAATTTTATATGATGTTTATTATTTTATTAATTTTAATATTTTTTACACATGTGTAAATATTTACATATATTTTAGACATTTTATATATTATATTTTACACAATGTTACCTTTGCTAACTCAATCAATCTTTAGAAAAATGTTTAATTTAATAATCTTTGATAAAGTATTTAAAAAAAACATTATATTTAATACATTATAGTGTTGATATGCCTATATTCTTTTTCAGTATCCATATTTATATTAGTTTTTAGTTTATTTTTAATGCTATTTCTTTATTTATTTAGTTATAAAAGTATACAATTTTACTACTGGCACCACTGTTTTGGGTAAACCAAAATAGAAAATAACATAACCTGCATGGTAGAGGTGAAGGAAGCTAAAATAAATCGCCTTTTCCTTACCAAAATAGAGCAAAAGCAAATGGAATCAGTCCAAATCTTTATCACTCTGGCTGCAGCCCCATACTGTCCCACACACCCCTGCAGTTTGGCAGGAAATGTCAGAGTGTGTCAATCAGACGGCAGCTTGATGCTATGCTCAAGAGACAAGCGTATTCGTGGGACAGGGGTTACGACAAGGAACACGGAGGGGATGTTATATCATTTTTGACACACGTGTGCGCAATATGATGGCTTGACGGTGTGTGTCTGTGTCTTCATCTTTATGTGTGTGTGTGTGTTGAGAAGAAGATGACTTCTTTCTTTATGGCTGTGCAGAGGCTTTTTGATGTCCCTGTGGCTGCTTTGGCAGTTCCAGGACCCAGGCTGGGTAATAGCGAATGACAGCGGGGAAAATGGCAGACGATTATATGCGATGGGCGCTGCTATTCTGCTATAGCACTGACAGTGGTTCAGACCGCCATACTTCAGTCAAATCACCGTATCATTTTTGTACCATCAGCGAGGTTGGTAGAGATATTCAGTTCTCTCATTTCCCATCTTTTGTTGCACACCCCGCTGAAAACTGTTAGTCCAGGTTCACTTCATTCACCATGATGCTCTTGATTTACACTGCTAAAAAGTACTATTCTATTTATTTATCTGCTTTGTATTTCTTTAAAGTGCAATCTATATTTGATATGTAATAAAGCATAATCTAAAGAAGCTTAATTTGCATTAAAAAGCCTGTTTACTTGAAAAAGAATGATTATGACTTAACTTATATGTGGAGCTTACTGCTTAGACTGGATTTCATATATTTTTTGAATAGAATAAGTTCATACTGTACAACTACATTTTTTATTTCCACAAAAATCTGGTATAGGATTTACTTTGAAGTAGTTGTCACTCAGAAATTGCTGGTAAATTTCACAACAATGAAACGCTAACACATTGAATTAAACTTAAAATTTTGAAGTAGAAAAAACAAAAAAAAACTAATAAACATTCCAATAAACACTCTGAAAAATAATTTCAAAGTGTATCATAAACTTTCATTAACTGAAGTGTGTGTGTGTGTGCGCGCGTTTTTGTGACAAATGAACTGAGGACATAAATTTGTATAATGACATAGGTATTACAAGGTGAAGATGACTTTTCAGGACATTGCCCCATGTCCCCACTTTTCAAAACGCTTTTTTTGGGGGAAAGTAGAAATGCACTTTGAGGGGAAAGTTACGCCTACCTATGGAATGTCCCCATTTAGATAGCTAAGTAAACGTGTGTGTGTGTGTGTGTGTGTGCATGTTTATGTGGTTTATGAGGACACAAATTTGTATAATGACATGGGTATGACAGAGGTATTACAATATGAAGGTGGTTTATGAGGACACTGCCTATGTCCCCGTAATTCAAAAGGCTTAAAAAACATACTAAATGGTGTTTTTTTGAAAATCTATTTAAAAATGCACAAAGTCTCCTGTGAGGGCTAAGTTTAGGTGTAGGGTTGGTGTAGGGCAATAGCACACACAGTTTGTTCAGTATAAAATCCATTTGCCTATGGAGAGTCCCCATAAACCACAAAAACCAACATGTGTGTGTGTGTGTGTGTGTAATTAATTAAGTTGACAGCCCTATATATATATGTTTTTTATTCTACTTTAGAAAAGTAATTTTAAATTCTTTGCCAATTTTTTTGAATATGTTCAGTGTGTAGACATTAGATGTATTTTTTTTTATAAATGGCAGTTACAGCACCGTATTATGTGTGATTGTGCAGAGATTGAGCTCACAGGTGTAATCATAGTTACCCAATGCTGTGTCATCCCTGTAGTTGCTGAAGCAAGCTCAGAAATGATGCTTAGGATCCCATGGTGCCCTGCTTCAGGAACACCATTTCAGTTCAATGGCTTCTAAATCAGCATGTTCCGCAAGCACGCATAACATGTCGCTCCACCTTGATGCTAATGTCTGCATGACGTGCATGATTTTTTTGACTGAAAATCCTTGTTGTTTTTGTCACCTCTCTGTAAGGTTGCATATCCTTTCTTTTATTAAAGCATTACAATGCACTTTTCCCTCTCGAGACTGAGTTCTGATTCTAAAGTCAGGCTTATTCCTGATGCAGTAAATTGCAGTAAAAAAGCCCCACCTGCTCTGTCTGCTTTTGCTTGTCTCCATTATCCTCTGTTTATTTGTGCAACCCTGTTTAATATGAATGAGTTTATTTCTCATTTTACATTTCGTATGACTCACATAAGATGACCAGAAATGTTTTTCTTTCTTCCTTGAGTGTGTCTTACCAGAAGGCAGTTCGGAAGTCCTCAGAAACCTCCTGTTAAAATAGGAGGAAAAAATTTTATCGAGCATCTCAGAAGCAACATAACATCTACAAAGACCTGACCATCTCCTGTAATCTGATCGAGTCCCATAGCAGTGAGCGGCACACATTTCACGATAAGCAATCCTTCTTCTTTTTGAGTGCGGATGGAGCCAGGCGGCTCGACTGCAATGCAAGAAGACAATTATCTTTCAAAACAAAAAGACGAGATTGCATTTTTGACAAAGAAGGAACCTTTTATCGCAAAAAAGATTCAAGACAGGGTTCATATGTGCGAAATAGATACTTGTGTATCCTATGAGCCAAATACAATTACTCGTATCAAAAACAAAATCTGTTGCCCTTATAAATCTCTCCAGAGGGGGAAAGAGATAAGCTTTCAATATGAGCTGTCTTTCTAATCCCACGATTAAATGAAACCACCAAGGATGGTCGGATAAACGTTCCCACTCTCATTGTCTCCTCAGATACTGAGGGACGAACCTCTGGAGTCACATTTCTTATTTGGGGATGTGTTTGGAGTGAGATAATGTGCAGAAAGACTCTTTCGATTGAGATACAAGCCTAGTGTAAGAAGAGTGCTCAGGGAGAGAGTACAGAAAACCTGGAGAGGGAGAATTAGACAGAGGCCGGGGCAACGAGTCGAGTGTTTTAAATTTCAAAATTTCTCCTTGTCAAAGTTAAAGGTGTATTAAGTGAGTGGACAGAGTGATATATTTAGTTTTTTACTCACAGTAACTACAGTTTTCATGCAGGAGACCGCAGACTTTCAAATCTTGCAGTGCTTATTTAGCTTTAAAATGATGCCTCAAGTGTGACTATACCCCATTTTGCGCCTTTTTATGCAACCCTTTTTACTTCCATAATGTAACGTATTTCTGAAAGAAACACAATATTCAGTATGCACATATAATTTGAAAGTAGACTCGATTTCACATTCCCAAATTTATTGTACTGTGTGAACCCAAAAATATTGGTCTGTCAAAATTGGTGGTATTTTTTTGATAATAAATCAGTTTTATTTCAGTGTCATTTATGCACTTTTATAGTATTTATTAGTATTTAGAATAAGCTTTTATTTTTATATTTCCAATTTCAATTTTATTTTTAACTCAAGTTTAGTTTTAGTAATTTTTACGTTATGTGATTTTGTCATTATTATTAATTTTGAGGGTTTTTTTATATTTCTATTTATTTTCATTTCAATTTTATTTTTGGTCATTTTAGTACTTATTTTATTTTCAGTAGTTGCCAAGGTAACATTTCCAATTTTCATTGAAGTTTTTAATCTAAAATCTAGATTTTTATTTAATCTTAGCTTTATTTCAATTAACGAAAATTTTTCATAATTTTAGTTTTAGTTAACAATAACAACACTGGATAACTATTTCAGTAGCAGTGGCATACACTGTAAAAAAGTTGAGCCAACTTAACATTTTAAGGCAACCAGCTTCAGCAGATTTTTTGAGTTTTCTCAGCTTGTTTTAAGTTTATACAACAAAAAGTTGAGAATCTCCTACAAAAATAAGTTGAGAGAACTCAAAAATCTGCAAAAAGCTGGTTGCCGTAAAATTTGAAGTTGGCAAAAAATTTTTTTGTTTCTTTGTACAGTGTGTGTATATATATATATATATATATACTTCTCTTGAGGGATTTTTGCCTTCGCTCAATGATTGTTCCCTCCAAAAAAGACACAAAACAGCAATTTGTCACTGTGAAACACAACACAGTAGTGTTTATGAAGAGATTTTTTTCTCTTTTTTTGGAGGCTCAAATAATACTTGGCAAGGACGATGGTTTCATGCAATAAGCTATATTTGTTTTCAGAGAGATGGCAATGGCATCCCGTAGCAATTTATCATTCGGTGGCGAGAACAACTGCACACAACACTGCTGGATTACAAAGGGAGAATGTTCACAGTCACACGGTTGATCTCATTAATTATTTTGAGTTGTTGTTGTTAGCAGCCTTTTCCACAGAGAGAGAGCCGCACTTATCACGTCTAATTATATAAAAATATAACAATTTCTATGAAATATCTCATACATTTTAAATGTGGCAGTAGTTTAGGGTTTCTTTGGTGTGCACTCGTGGTACCGCAGAGCCATTAAGGGTTCCTCCTAATTTAGAATTAAAGGATATTAAAATGCACAGATATCTCACATTCTTGTATGTGTTTGTGAAACTTAATCACAGTAGGAGGAAAACTCCCCCACAGCGTGTGATCCTGTGCCATGTTAACACCTCCTAGTGCTGTTTCATTTTCAAAGAGCCTTTCATGTTCTCAGGAGTGAGAAAAGGTCTCATGCCCTCTGTACTGCTGGATCAAAGAAGCACAAATCCACAAATGTCTGTGCACCAGGCAGTCCTCCATCCCTAACCCCACTGTCCTGAAAAAAACAGCAACAAAGCTCCTAAAATATTTTACATTTTTGGTTTTGAATATAAAATCATTTGGTTTATGTAATGCTAAGATAGGCATGAAAAGAAGAGAAGAAAACAGAATTGGGGCGCAATTCAGGCTGAGCTTGAACCTTCATCTCTCACACACCATAGTTCAGATATTTTAAAATATATCTATATTTTGGGGTTTTTGTCTATATAATAAAAGTAAATGGGGTCCAATGCAGTGTTACTTTAGAATTATTTATATACTATTATAGTACTTAATATTTTTTTAATCAGCTTTTATTTAACGTTTTTGTTTTTTATTTTTATTTTAGTAATTTGGTTGTGCTATTTTAAATGTAACTTATATTAATTGATTTATAATTATTTAGGTTTAATAATGTTAGTAATTAAACTTAAGTAGTATTACAATTAATTTTAGTTATTAATAAAATTTAGTAATTGTTTTTTTATATTTATATAGTATTTTATTAATTAGTTTTATTAATTATATGTGCTTTGTAATTTTTATTTATTTTATTTTTTTAAATATAACTTGTTTCTTGATTTATAATTTCAGTTTTAGTCATTTTAGGAATTAAAAATATTATTACTATTAATTTTTAATAATTAGTAAAATATGTCATTTAAAAAAAAATTTAAGTATTAATTTTCCATTTAATATTTATATAGTATTTTATTCATTTGTTTCAGTAATCTTATGTGCTTTTTTTCATTCTTATCCTTTTTTTTAAATATATATAGTATACGTTACGTATTTTATAATTCATAATTTACATGATGACATAATTGTAATTGTAAATATTCCTTTAAACTCTCTGTATGTGGGGTTTATTTTTAGGATCCAGTGTTGTGATGTCTAAGCTCTGGATGAGCCCATCTTTAATGGGTTTCCACCATCAGACTACCCTGTAGTGCCACCACTAACACCTCAGCAGAGCTTAGAATAATAGCAGTTGACATTGCCTCTCTTGAGGATCTGTTTAGTGCACAACACATTCTTTACCAGGGTAAAACTGAATTTGGGACTTGGGAATATAATAGGAGGGAATGGGGAAAAAGCTAAGTGTGTGGTTCGTGTGAATTTGAGAGAGGTCATGGCCTCAGCCAGCTGTACTCCCTCTTTCCTCTGATAATAAGCATCCCATCCGTTCTCTCCGTCTGCTCTCTTCTTGTCCCACTGCCCTCCCACATATCCAGTGCTTGCGTCCCTTGCTAGCCACCTGCAACATCTGTCTGCAATGCTGCCACATGGTTCAGTGTCTGTACTTGTAACACAAGGATTGCAGGTTAGGTCACACAGGTGGCTTTAACTGGGGTTACTCCGATAGGGCGCCATTAAAGGGACAGTGTCATTTGTGTGTCATTTACTCTATGGCTGCACAATAGTGGATAAAACTGTCGTTTCAATGATTTTTGTTCTGCAATAAATAGTGCGATATAAAAAAATAGGAATTTCCAGCAGATGATTTCAATAGCTATATTTCAAATCTAGAATAATTGGGGTGATTTTTTTGGGCAGTGCATCTGCATAGAAAAAAATAAATAAATAAATAAACTTCTTTTAAGACTTCTTTTCATGTGAAGCATCTTTTTAGCTCTAAATTATAAAAAAAAATAGGGAAAACGTAATTGTTCACACTTACGTTAAACGTAAAAAAAAAAAAACGGCAAAAAAGAGGTTTTAGTAATTGTGTTGCTTTATTTTTCATTTTCAGTAATTGTTTACTTTTTTTTATATTACTTTATTGTTATTCAACTTTTTTTCATTTATTTAATTTTTTTGTTTATTTTACTTTATTTACATTTACATTTAGGCATTTAGCAGACGCTTTTAACCAAAGCGACTTACAAATGAGGATTTTTTTTTACTTCTAATTTCATTTGAAGTTTTAGTTCTGTATAGTACACTGTAAAATTATAATACTGATATTTGTGTCTTAATTTCTTTTTTGTTTTTGATGGACTGCCATCAAATAAATATATACATGACATATATTTGTGTTCACTTGGAATGGGTAGGTATGTATTTATTCAACTGAATAAATTTTTTTTCACAGCCTTTGCGATGTGTATCGAGTGAGATCATATCGCAGTAAATTATATTCCGACATATTGTGCAGCCCTAATTTACTCATTGTTCCAATACTGTGTGCATATCACAAAACAAGACAGCAAGACAGTTGCTAGTAGAGTTGCCTCAGAACTCATCCTTCCCTTTTGTGCAACATAAAACTTTTGTTTTGTTTTGTTAGTTGGCGTTCCTCTCAGAGGCTACCTCTGAGCGGTTGGGCCTCAGAAGCGTGTGACTCGAATTCTCGGGTTTGAGGGTATTGGTTGCGCTTCCTGCTGTCTGAAGACAGCTCTGCCAATGATGGAGGCTCCCTTTAGGCTGGCCCCCTGGTACACCCCTCCTTGGAGTCCTGAAATTTGGCTCACACAACATCCTGGAGTGTCGTGCCACCCTTAGCCCTCGAAGTCATTGTTGTAACAGCACGACGTTGTGGCCCCCTGTCCTCAAATGACATCCAGAACCCCCTCTGATCAGCTTCCTGCTGCGTCTCCACGAGCCCACAGTCGCATGGAATATCAGCACGGCTCTTTGGGCTTGCCATTAAAGCAAACATCCCCAGACGCATCTCGTGAGTGGAGGCCCGCGCCTCGCTTTTGAGTCCCATTGGTACCAGCTCATTCATCAAACATGATTTCACATCTATATAATTTCCGTGGCTTTGGAAAACAGAAGCAGCTGCTGTCTAGTTCTTGTTTGTCAATGGTGCTGTATGATTATGACTATTGATGTGGTTTTCTGTGTGAAAAAATATAAATATTGACCGGCATCATTAGCAATCAGCAGATAAATGTGTATATAATTAATAATATAAGTATGTGAAGCATGAAAGCGTGTATGCTGTCATCTTTTGATGGATAGATGGATTGACCGCAGGCAGCTAATCTGCTGGCATTCATTATACGCATCTCTTACAGATGAACCAAATTTATTATAAATATGTTTTTATCAACTCTGGTGATGATTGATTTAATTACGAGAGAAGATGGAGTAGACATGCAGTTTAAATAGTGTTTCATTACTGGAGAAAAAAAAAAAATTAACTGACTATGAACATAAACTTTCAAAAGCTTTCAAAAAAAGGACATAAATTTACATGACTAAACTCTTCTAAAAGTGTTTAAATAAAAATATATATAAAATATTGACAGAAAATGTAATTATGAGTATTTTAACAGTGATTATTGATTCTTAAAGATGTCTTTTAAACTTCCAAGGTAACAGCGATAATGAGAGAATTCAAATGGCCAATAAGAAAATTCCTTTCAAATATGCCCGGCCCGTAGAGGAATGGCTTCAGGAGAAAGGTAACTTCCTCCTTTTTATTTTTTTTTTATTTTATTTTTTTTATTTTAATATATATATATAGATTTGACCATTTTTCTTTAGTTAAATTTACTTATTTATAATATATAGATAAATAATTATATTGTATATTGTGTTGCACCCATCACATTTTTGCTTTTCTTTTGCCTTTTCAATGCTCGTTGATCTTTGTATTGATCTTAAAGTCAGACTAAATGATATATACTTTGTTTAATGGTTCTATATTGGCCTAATAAACCTTTTATGAATGTTTTAAATGTAAACATTAAAACAAATTAACATAAACATAAATTTGACTTGACTTTCTGGCTGATATAAAGGAAGGTGGACAGACAAGGTTTAGTGAAACACAAGAGCTGCTGCAGGCAAAGTATCATCCGAGAAGAAAACGCCAGCATGATTATTGTTTCAGACATTAATTGCATATCATCAGGAGCCCTCCTCATTATAATCACTGGAATTACTCAAGAAATTAGGACTTTTTTATTATAATCATGAAGTGATGATTTCTGGACTCATTTAAGCCAGAAATTGTTTATATATTTTCTGTCTTTTTTTCTGAATTGTTATGATCTGCTGCAAAGCTTTTTATTCACAACCACAGAATATTGTGTCTGTTATTTTCACTTATTATATTCTTATATTCTTGAGACATATGACAAAACATATTTGAAAATATTTAATCTGTCGTTAGTTTTGAAAATAGCAACAATTCTGCATTAATATTATTCAGAGATAATTGCTAGAATGTTCTCAGCACAAATAATCCTTTTATTTTCTTTTTATTTGATCAAAACTATCTTAAACACAATGTTTTACTGCATCAAAATGTATCCCAAATAATTATTTTTATTTATTGTTTTATATTTTATGTCCCAGGAATCAGTGATTTGTACATTATACCATGTGTTTATAACAAAGACATTTTTTACAGTAGACAACTTTTTCAGCATTTTTACAGTAAGAATGGCTCTATCATGTTAATCTTTCTATTATTTCAGAACACATTCATGTAGCAGTCATAAGAAATTTAGTTTTTTAATAGTATGGATGATCTCTCTTTATAGAGGCAATTATAGTAAAACTTACTGCAGCCACCATGGGCTTGTAGCTAGGCTCATTCAGGGAGACATAATGGGTCTGGTTTATAGTCTGGCCCTCCAAATGTTTACGATGTGTCTCATGGTAGTATAACCCTGAGCATTTTGGAAGAAAATTAAGCCATAGTGATCCAGCACAACCATCTAAGTCATTGTACTTTGGCTGGGTAGGTTAAGTGCCTAAAAGAGACATGAATCTTGTTGCTGAACAAGATATTTTGTGCTCTTACCGACCCATAACCATGAAATGTTCTGGATCTTTCTTACATCCTCAGGGCGGCAGTTAACAATATTCAACACCCAGGCCACAATAAGAATCGGTGGTTCAGACCGCAAGAGGCCATTTCAGGGCCAACTATCCGGACTCTACTACAACGGCCTCAAAGTGCTCAACATGGCTGCTCAGGGCAACCCTAACATCAAAATCAATGGCAGCGTCCGCCTGGTAGGGGAGGTTCCCGCCGCAGGTTCAGCCAGAACTACGGCCCTCCCCCCGGAGATATCCACCACCTTTATCGAGACCACCACCACCATGTCCACCACCACCATGAGAAAACACCGCACTCCTCCCACAATACAGGTACGACCCCAGACACACAAGCACAAATTCAAATGAAGACATCAGTGGGAACTGCTGAGACTAGTAATATAAGTTACTATAATTTACTGATGGCCATTTAAGAACTTCAAGAACTCTAACTATTAAGATAACTATAAAAATAAAGATAATAGCATCCAGCTGCATTTCTGACATTTCATCAGTACTAGGGCACTTCATGCCTGCCATCAAAATGTGTTCTTGATCTTTTTTTTTATACTTTATTGGATATAAATGCATATAAATTGCTGTTCACAAGCTGTGCAATAAAGTTGTTACTGCTTCATTGTTGAAAAATGATAGAAACAAGTTTTGTCTCCTACAATTTGCTGTAGGTAAATACTCACCTCATCGAGCGCTGTTTTCGTTTTCTGTCTTATAAAATATCGAATTATGTTTTCTGCTACTTTAAATGTTTAAACTTTTTAAAGTTGAGTAGATTCAGATCGGCTGTCAAAGTTTTTATTGTTTATCAGCCAGAAAAAAATCACTCTGAAAGTGATTCCAACAATATTGTTCCTCTGTTTTCTTATCATTATGTATCAATTTATAGCTGTGAACTTCCCTGTTCTCATAAAATTAGAACAACTTTCTTTTTCATAATCATCATAGTTGTAGTCCTTTGTGTGAAAGGGTCTTAAGACTGGTAGAGTGATTTAGTTATTAAATTTGTAGAAAATCAATTGTTAACTGTTGCATAATTGTATATTTTTTATATTTATATTTTTATATTTATTTTATTTTTATTGTTATAGTTATCGTCCTCGGAGTGAATGGGCCTTATGACTGATTTTAATTTGTTAAGTCATTAAGTTTATACTTAAATTGGTCTAAGACCGATTTTTTCCCCGTTTGCTGGTCAGACCCATTTTTAACACATGGGTTTAACATAATGCTGTTTATGTGACTGGCATGTGTTTTCGCATGTGTGCCTACATCTCCTCATCGTCTGGCCCAGATTTACAATTCAAATAAATGAGGACACAAATTTCTTGCAACACAACATGGAAAATAAATCTCCGGAATGGATTTTTGGGTGATTTTCTGCACAGCTACACCTTCCATTCTGCAGAACATCTCAGTACTGCTGACAACGTTCTCCTTAATTTATTACTCTCTCAGTTTGGTCCAATGATTTCCAGTGAGCTTATTTGTCAAGCTTAGACCTATTTCTTCAGCTTTGAGTTTGCAGATGCAAATTTAACTGTGGTATTAAAATGAGAAACAATGATTGGACCGTGACAAGGTTACGTATGTCACATATGTGGACAGGGTAAACACATTAAACAACAATACATTGTGTCTGTGTGGGATGTCAAATTATAAATATGCAAAACAGAGGCTTTTGTTTCATTTAGGAGAAGTCTCTCAACCAGGTGCATCTGAATGATTTTCCAACAGTATGCAAACAGCTTGCTCCAGTTAACGCGAGCGCAAGCGGTGTCCACGACTTCATTTTATTAAGGTTGAGGGCATCTCTGACACATTTTTGTTTCCATGTTTTTCATAACCGAAGAGAATTGTTTATAATTCTCCACGTCCTTTAGATAAAGACACGAGAGCAGGCGAACAAAGCTTCATTCGCACACTCTTGACAACCAAACAGAGTGCCGCCCACATAAAGTTTGACCGGGAGCCAATAAAACACTGTGGTTTGGCGAAATGCGATTAGATTGGCCATTTCATAGGCATCCTGGTACAAATTGAGCTGGTGGAAGTGATATTAAAGCCATCAGTCTCCTCTGTGTCTGAGACACATTTTGGCAAGAGACATTTGTAATCATGAAACCCCCACAGTTGACCGCATGAAGAAACGTTGCGACTGACTAATGTTAAGGGAATTGGCGCTACAAATGTGTTCTTCCCAGTCAGATCATTTGTTGAATTCAAAATGCATCATTTTGATTAAGTAATTAAATTTGTGGAAAATGAATTGTTAATTGCATCATAATTGATAGAAAATGTGAAAATGCTCATTCATTCATTTATAATAATTTATCATTTAATAATTTACTTATTCAAATTAATCATATAACCATTTATAATAATAATTTAACCACCCAAAAAATCATAATTAAAAAACTCTTAAACTTGATTCTATCATGGCCAGTGGTTCCACACACTTGAATCAAATTATTTGGATATGATTGAATCAAGTCATTCATTTTTGTTAATTAGTATTTGAGTAGAGAATACATGTTTCCATCGTGTGGAAGCACTGTTCATGATTTAATCAAGTTCAGCCAAACACAATAACATACTAGCAAACTAAATATAACTTTTTGCACATATGTTAGATGTTGGCAGTATGAAGATGCTGCTGGTTATCTTTAGCACTACCAGTGGAGTTGATATTATTAAGGCAACTTGAATTCTTGAGAGCAGGTCCTCAACCAAAGCATATGCTAGACAGTTCATCACAATGGTAGCTCACCAACATAACAGAAAGTCTTTTAAAACACCACTTAACAGTAGATTAAACATTAACAATTATTTTCTCATCTTACTGAAAAATGCATAAATTAACACTTTATTTTAACATTTACTCTCCCTGTGCAGCCCTGTGCAAAGCATGATGGGAAGTGTATAATTTTGAGCTTCTTGATTGAAACATCTTCTTTTAAAATGAAAACATAAAGTTAAGCCAAAGAGTAACGTTTTTAATCAGTTGCATGATGTAATCTTGTTTAAACGAGAAAACTGTTATTTGTTTGAATCGTTTAAATAAAGTGAACAGCGTCAAAAAAGCATATTGAATGCATTTATATAATCGTTTCACTGATTCATACATTGATCAGTTATTTTATATTATTTTTTCATTGTTGTTCAGTCCTATGGCTGTGTGGTTTCAAGGGATATTTGTCTTCATGAGAAAGAAATTAGAGATATCTTTCAAGGTTAATTTCATCATATTTTTTATTTTTTACATCATAGGACAGTGTTGTAAGGCAGCAATTTTCCATTGCTTTTGCTTTAGTATTAAAACACTTGGTGGATTTGTGCTGGTTAGACAAAGTTTGACTGAGCAGTGAAACAGACACAAATCAAGCGTAGCGTTAGTTCTGGCAGGTCATGTGAGTCAAGCTAGCATCTGCTGACTCTCAGCTGATCCACATCTACCTATAGGAATACAATGCCTGTCACGGTATTCCTATATAAGGTCTATCCAATATTATTCGCCAGCTTTATTACTTGCTCAGGAGCAAATTGACCTCCTCCATCCCCAGCTCCTCCTTTCGTCACAGTCAGGACTTTTCTTTCTGATATTCCTTGTTTCCTGGAACAGACTCCTTTTATCTTGAATCATGTTGTTACACTAAAATGTCATTAAGAACAATAATGATAACAGTAATGATGCTACACTTTGGTTCTGTTCTGTTTACCTTAAAGGGGTTATTGCTGCTTTTTACCCAGCTTTTACCCAGAACAGAAGCATACCCCCAATCCAAACTGAATGCTAAGTGTCAATTATTTTGAAGATAGTGGTCCTGACAGAACTAGCATTATTCTCTGCTCATTCAACCTTTACTTCTGCTTTCTGCTCTTCCCTGGTGTCCTCTGTCTTCTGCTTGGGCTGATAGAATACAAGACGAAATATATTAAAACAATAATTTTGTGTACCAGACAAAATTCTGTTGACGGGTTTTGGGTACCAGCACAAAAGGGGATATTTGGTTGGATCTAATATTGACATGGAGACTCGATCTAACATTTTTGGCATTATTGGCAAGATGCTGGCATATCTAATAGTGCTAAATGTGGCATCCCAGTGCACAGCGAACCACAGAGATGGAAATTTCCACTTACATTAAAGCTGAAGTTGACCATGTCTGACTTTAGCTGGAAACCGTAGATGCTCAGCGAAGCATCAGACCGCATTACAATCTTGAGCACAAACAGGCAAAACGCATGCAAACGCTGCGGTAACGAGAGAGCATGCATCTGCCTGGAGCAGAGCCACGCTTGAGAATAAAACAATTCTCTGTGACGCACTCACAAAAACAGCTCTGCTGTGGGTCTTGTTTGACTTATGAGGCTAATAGATGTTCGAGAAAACACAGCCATAGATTGTTATCTGATCTAATGAACCAGTCACAGTCACATATTGGGCACGAAAGGGTGAAAGACTTGTGTTGGTATTAGAGTGAGTCATTTTGTTGGTGTCACTTAACATGACTGGAATTAAGCTTTTGGAAATAGATAATAATACACCCACAGTTGTTTCTAACGTGTTTATTTATGTATTCATGTTTTAATTCCCGTCCCACGCTTATTGGCCCATCTTTAGATTCAGGCGTTCATTTTAGTCACCACTACTCTGTTAAGGTTGACGTTGGAATGAATAGCGTTTTCCGTTGAAATTTTTTGACATTTTAATTTTCCTTTGTCACTTCGATAACAAAATAGCTAAAAACATCATACAGCCAATAACAAATCATCAAAATGGTTTTTATATTAACGAAACATTGGTAGTAACATGTCAAGTGGTGAGTTTGAAATGAGAATTAAGAGCGAATACAGGCCTCATACACAATCATGAGGATGAATGTAGGATTGTAGGTACTTGAGTGGAATTGGCAGGAGGATTCTCATTAATTCTGATCAGTCTAGTAGGTCAACAGGCTGCTGGTCATGTTTGCTTTCTCATCTTAATTTGTGCAAACAGGATCAGTAAACAAGTGGTCTGTTACAGTTGGGGAAGGAATATAATTGTAAACTGCAATCCCCTACATGTATTGTGCTGGGACGAGAGATCTATTTTTAAGCCATTTGCATTTGCGTCGAACTGGAACAAAGTCTGTGCAGTTTCTTCGGCTTAATTAAGACCAGGGCTGTAGAGATGTAAAGAAGCCAGGCTTGTGCTGATCTCAGCGTAGAACTCTTTCGAGGTTTGCTTAAGTACGCTCTGCTGTTCTTCAAAGAAATCCATCTGGATGAGAAGTCTTGAGAGACAGATCACAAGGAAGGGTTTTTCTTGTTTTAATCATGTTTAGAAAAGGTGCAGAAGCAGAAAAGATGTAGCTAAATGTGATTTCTTGGCTTATGCTGACAGGAGAACTACGCAGCCTGATGAGACCGTTAGCTTTAGAAAATTAGAAGCCCAAAACATCTTGTTTTTTTTTATAAGGAGGAAAGAAAATTAGGGAATTTAATATCTGATAATGTTCAGAAGAATCCCCAACTAGGTGGTAGTCAGATTTAATCTGGAAGAAGCTTGTAAAATTTACTTTTTCTTTACCTCAAGGTCTATCTTTATTTCATTAATGAATCTGAGATTATTCGCCAGGCTGGATTGATGGTAAACCTCACATATGAGGGGTGTGTTTTCCTCTGGGCGTCTGAATCATTGATGTAAGGTAGGTTAATTGAGCTGCACACATTTTCATATCAGAGGGGTGGGATGATGATATGTATTTCAGGGCAGCGATTTCATTTCATGTCTGCAGAAAAGCTGAGGGACTACATTTGGTCTCATACGTCCTTTGGCCTCTAATAGGAGGGATTTTGGGCATTTATGGTCATTCCATCCCAAAATCATCAAATCCTTTTTCTTTTGCTGCACTGCTGAAATGTAGTACATTAAAGAATCGTGTGCCAGAGGGGATCAAACCCTTGGTGAGTCACAGCAAAGGATTTTCTCTTCGAATTAGCCCACTTTCAGCCATGTTGTCGTAAGTGCTCTATTTGCTTTAAACAGGATCCCAGACAGAATGATTTAATGCGCTGAGCATTAGGATGGATAATGCATATTACGGTAGTGTTGATTTTATTAATATTTCAGCTTATACTGTATGTAATAGCATAATGGAGTAAGACAGGACATGATGACTGATGTTGTAAAGGTTAACGATAAAGCGATTGCATGCATTTGATGATGCATTTGAAGCCATTTTTAAAATGGACTTGCTATTTTAATATTTTAAAGAATTAGTTCTCTCAAAATTTTTAATTGCTCCTAGCTTCCTTGACTTTCTTTCTTGTGTGGAACACTCAAGAATAATTTCTTTGAAAAATATCCTGAATACTCTTTTCTGGTGCTGTTAAACTCACAAATGACGAAAAAAGCTCTATAAAAATATCAAAAGTGATGCCGACGGCTGGTCTTGATAAGTATTTACGTTTTTAAGTTGTAAAACACTGAATCTATGTTAGACACGTATGTGGCCAATTCCAGGGATTGTTATCTGTCACCATGCATCTGCTGTGCACAGCAGCTAGCATCTCTGGCTGTGTTGTTACTGGGAGGACATGTCGAGAAACAAACAAATTACTGCAACATTGTGATGTACCTCACAGAAACAACATGAGTTTTGTGGATTTAATTAAGCTGCCGCACTGGGACTCTCGTAATTGTCCACAATGGGAACAACTAATGGATATTTTTGCATATTAATTGCTTCTTCATGAATGAAGTGTAGAGTTAACTGAGGCTTATCAGTTTTGGACTGCAGCTTCTAATTATCACGTAACCGAACAGAATTTAGCTTCCATCGAAATGGAAAAAGTTTAAACAAAAATGCATATGCTGACTTTCACCGTGTACGCATAACAGGCTGCGTTTAGAAAACACAAAAACTAAGTGCAAAGGTACAGTCCGTCTAGCATAAACTAAAAGCTGTACACTTTCTTCTGCATGAGAGCTGGCAGACAGTTCAGGGGTTAACCGCACCATCCACTGAGACAGAAAAAATACTGTCAGCAGCGGGAGTTGCTGCACTACCACAATAAAGATTAATATTTCTCCAGAGTTGTGTTTAGAATCCAATTATATGGAGGTTGGAGGCGGCCGACAGACGGCTGTGGTGCAGAGGACTGATACTTTTCAGAAGGTGCTGACGAGCCACGTGGGACCAGGATATTACGCGTGGGCAGACGCTGCTATCCCTAAGAGACGGCGGCCTTGATTTATTGAAATGCGCGGCAGCCGTAGTTAAAAGGGGCAAAGCTATGGGAGCCGTATCAAGGCGCTCCTTGGGTAGATGATGCGAGTCCAATCTCCTGGCCACGGTAGTCTATTGAAATGTGAATCGAGTTTCACTTTACTCCAATTTATTTCCTCTTGAGGCGTGATACCAAATAAAAGTTACAAACAAGGGACGCTACTGGGAACGGACAAGTTTGCATAACAATAGCAGTGGTGTTTGGGCTGCATCTCAACAAAGATTCTCCTCTTTATTGCACCAATCACAGAAGTGATTTGGTCAGAAATGTTTTGAAGCACTTTTTGTATCACTTTTCTTAGATGCACAAAATCATTGCAGGACTTTAATACAGGACTAAAAAACAAACATTTTAAGAGAAATAATAAAATGAATGAAACTGATAAATACCAATACAATTTTCATTTTATTTTGTATTGTAAATAATATCTAATAAATAATAATTTTGATAATAGTAATACGATTATTATTATTATTATTCTGCATAATTTAAAGTAATAGTATTTTAATATTTAGTTATTAATTTTATTGCATGATTTTTTTTATATTGAAATGTATGACACAGATGAATACCCATACCATTTTCATTTACTTTGTATAGGAAATAATTTCTAATAAACAATAATTTTGAAAATAATAATAAGAAATATTATTATTATTATTAGTAGTAGTAGTAATTATTATTATTATTATTACTATTATACATTATTTAAAGTAATAGCATTTAAATATTTAGTTGTTAATTTGATTTCATTTCATTTAAAAAATATTTTTTATATTTTTAGTGAAATGGATGAAACAGATAAATACCCATACAATTTTCATTTTGATACTCTACTTTTTTTTACATCTGAGACATTTGTAATTAATCATAATTACTTATCAGTTAATTAAAATAATAATAATTACTAATTTTAAAATATAATTTGAAGTAATAGTGTTTACATGTTTAGTTATTAATTCTATTAAATCTAAGTTTTTACAAATATTTTTTATATTTTTTGAAACAGATAAATAGCAAAACAATTTTCGTTTTGAAAATGTACTTTGCTTACACCAGATAAATAATGAATGAATTAATAATAATAGTAGTAATTATTATTATTATTATTATTATGCATAATTTAAATTAATACAGTGTAAATATTTTGTTATTTTGATTACTGTTACATGTTGATCTGTTTTAGTTGTGTTTTGCCATGTCATCCGTTGACCTAGTTTTCCTTAGTTGCCCAGATTAGTTAATTAGCTCCTCACCTGTTTCTGTTTCCCCATGATTACGTTTAGTATTTAAAGCCTGTGTTCTCACATGTTCCTTTGCTAATATTTTGGATTTACGTTTGGTTGTGCCCTTCTCAGTCAGTGGCTAATTAAAAGAACACCTTTTGTATTCCTTCGTCGTGCTCTTTTTTTAACACACCAGACACCCCTAACAATTACATATGAAAATATTTTGAAAATGTTTCAAATATTTAAAATATATATATATATATATATATATATATATATATCACTGTTCCTTCTTATGCCTCTATCATTCAGACATTACCACACGCACCTCTCTATCTCCCAAGACCATTTCCATCCCCTCTTCAAATTAAACAGGCACGGCATAATAAAAGACGGCACTTTAGATTTGAATCTATAATTGAAACAAACTGCGTATTGCTTTCTAATTTTAGCGAGTACACAAAGAGGAGTGCTCAGGGAGATAGTTTGTCATAAGGTCCCATGCGACCTTGCCCTCCTCAGCCAGAAAGTGATTAAAGATAAGGCGCAGGACCGTTACCGTGTAAACAGGAAGATGAACGGCGGCTGTTTGAAAGCTTCAGTGTAAGCTTGTGACGATTATAGTTTGCCGTGAAGCACAAAAAAGCACAAAACAAAATGAAGTGTTCTGGAGTGAGTCCTTGCTGCAGGCCATTCTAGTGCAAAGAGGTAGTGAGCAAAGAGAGCTTAGAAAGCCAGTAGCCAGGTGAGATACAAAGAGAGAAATGAAGAGAAGGAAAGATGTACTTCAGTGAAGCAGGCATTTACACATTCATTCAGCCGCAAGAATAAATCTTTAAAATATTCTGAATGTTAACATAATGTCTGAATAATACATTTAAATGTACTTGAACACTTTGAAAAAATTGTAGGTCACAAATAGTTGTGGGCAGGACCTAAAACTAACATTTTGCCACACATGCCAGTTTTTTTTTTTTTTTAAAGTTCAAATATTTTTCAAAGTTGTATTTAAGATTATTGTAGTATTTTACAAGAAAATACTATTTCAGATTTTCTACTTCAAAATTGAATGTATAATTCAGTGTTTAATTCAGTGTAGTTTTCATTCAAATTACTAGGGAAATTGTGCAAATAATTGCAAAGTATATCCTACAACAATTTTTTTTCAATGTATACTTGATGTTACATTTTATCTATTCATATCAAAGTAATATTTATATATTTATTTATTTGTTTATTTATTTGATTATATCTAAGATCTAAGATTATATATTGATTATATATCTTAAGGAATGAAACAGATAAATACCATCTTGAAAATGTACTTTGCTTACACCTGATAAATACTACTACTACTACTACTAATAATAATAATTAATAGTTATTTTGAATATTTTATATAAGATTATTATATAAGATTATTGTAGTATGGTATAATAGTTATATTATAGTTGATGTTACATTTTATATATATATTAATACATTAATACATTGCTGAAATATTGTATTCTTTCAGTAGAAGATCCCTTGTTTTGTTTTTTTCCCTGTGTTAAGCCTTCGATGTCCTTTTCATTCTATAGATATGCCTCTGTTATCACTCACGCCTTTTTCTTGGAGAAAACATGATGTGTGATAAGATGTCAAAGGTGGAACTCTCTGAATCATTCTGAAACTGATCTTCTCCCTTCTTATTGATTCAGTTTGTAATACAAGCTGTTCACTCCTTGTACTGCCAAAGTGGAGATAGACACGATAGCATCAAGGCCAGAGAAACCCACAGGAGGGATGAAAGGAGATGGTTATCTGAGGACCAGAGTCAGCAAACTTTTGTTTTAATATCTGCTTTTGTCTGCTTCCTTTTTTTGAAGCTACATGGAATCATTTGGGGTTAAGGTGATTAAAGCGACTAACTAGATATTTTCTTTTATCTTAATTGAATAATAGGTGGAACTGTTATCTTAATAACTGCTGATCACCTCTTGAAGAGGCTTGAGATACAGGCATGGCTGGAGCACTTTGAATCACACGATTGTGTGGCATTTCAGATCTGATTGTCATGATAAAGGGGATGGAGAAAGAAGACGTGTCACCCCCTTAATCGATCAAACTGCTAGTAAACAGTGTATTGACCATATATTTGAGTGGTACAGGTAGGTGTTCGCAGGAAATTCAAGCACTCTGCTGCGTCATTACGTCACGTCTGTAAACATAAAGAAGTTGTCCCAGTAGGCTATCACATGTGAGGATCCTGCAGGTGCCAGATCGTTTATAGCCTTTTTCACAGCAGCTGGAATAATTAAACATCATTTTGATGGCAGATTGTGATCCAGAAAGGATTATGTGTTTATGAAACACTTGTGAATGAAATTAAATTATATTCCAGTTTTAAATATGCTCCTGAATACAGATAGCCTGGGATTACACAAGATTTGTATTTTAAAGAAAACCAGTTCGAAGGGAGCATAGTTCGCTTTTTGGGTTAAAAGTATTTCTTAATATGAAATTCAAATGGCATGACAATTAGATTAGACTGTACAGAAATTGAAATCTACACCCTAATACACACTATACTCACGCAACGCTGACGTTGTTAACATGCAAGAAAGTGCAATTCCAGTTTTTCAAACAGAGATGGCGACAAAGAGGCAAAACTTACGGACTGCAGCTTTAAAAAATGTAATTTATTCCTGAAGCTGAATTTTGAGCATCATTACTGCAGTCTTCAGTGTCACATAATCCTTCAGAAATCATTCTAATATGCTGATTTGCTGCTCAAGAAACATTTTTAATATAATTATCAATGTTAAAAATAAATAAATAAATAAATTCTTACAGACCCCAAACTTTTGTATGCAAAAATAGCATGTTTGGTGATGAAATGCTAATGTCTAAAGCATTATAAATTATTTGGCTAAATATTAGCCATGTATCGTTTTTAAATCAACCATAATGATTTATTCTCATGTATGTTCATATTTTATTTGAAATGTAAATTGTAAGTATTTCCCATGATTCAGGTTACCTAAACTTCTAAAACCTCTTGACGTGACACAGCTCTTCTTCAGATAATTTCATTTAAACCCATTCTGCCACATAAAATGCTTTGTTTCTCTAGACATCTTTGTTTGCAAACCTTTTTAGAGCAGGACATATTTTAGTCAAGCTACAATGACAGACGTTTACACTATTTCTCGTGTAGGTGAAAAACTCACCTCCTACGAGCAAATCAAGGGTGTGATTTGGAAAGTATATACGCTGCCACACAAGCTATTTCTGCGCTACCCTACTGCTGTAAATTATTTAATTAGAAAGTTCATTTAATTAGACCTGTTTGGTTATAGCTAAATCAGACTGTCTCGTCCATTCAATTATAGCCACCAAAGTGATATCTGTACGCTCTGAACATGAGAGCTGTGATCGCACTGTAGTTATATCAATATGATTCAAATGTTGTTAAAACCAAACAATTAGATTTCTTTGCCACGTTTTATCAGAATTAGCTGCGTTCTTACTCATTAGAAATTAATTAATTGTTTCCATTCATTATGACATGATTAGTTCTTTTTGCATTGATTATTTTCCCACTGATTGTGACATCAGAATGTCTTTCTCCATTGATTATGGCGTCATAATTAGTTATTTTTCTACTGATTATGACTAATTATGTTCCCACTGATTGTGACATCAGCATTAGCTCGGTTCCCAGTGATTCCCACTAAATCTCGACATCAAACATGTTGACCACACCAACGTCTTCAATCAAAAAGAGGCATAAAAACATGACAGGAAGAACTTCCCTAAATCTCAAAGATTATTCCAGCATCAGCACTTTTCTTGGTGCTGTATAATCGATTAGGACTGAGGGGCTCCTGTGATATGAATGATCTGGCTTCTGTTTGGAGCGTAAATCACACGCTTGCTCCTATATCTACAGGATTTACATGCACAGACTTTTGGCAGAGGATGCGCCGATCCTGTGCTATGTGAATTTCGACTTTGCATTATTTTTGCAGATTTTGTAAATATGGCCTCCTTGATCCAAAAAAAGAAGAAAAAAAAAATACACTTTTCAGCATTGAACTATTTTAACTGTTGAGCACTGAGTGAAGATAAAGAGAAACTGGGCTTCACATGACTTGATAATAGGCTTTCAGTGTTAATGTATTTAAGTCTGTTCTTGTGTTCACACTGTGCTTCTTTCAGTGTTATTAATGAAATGTCCTGTATTGTTCACAAGCTGCTCTCTGACCTCAATTAAATCACTCTGCGAGGCAAGCCAAATGGAATGAAATAAATCAATAGAAATAGGTAATTTGGGGGGTCTATGGGTCAGCAGCACTAAATTTGTGAAGCTTTTCATCAAGCACTGAGACTATTAAGCTTTTACACCTCAGAAATGTTTATACTTACAAGAAATGCTTCGTCACTAATTTATGCAAGACTGTCAGCACAGTAATTTAAGGTGAAGAAAAGTGCAATGAATTTGGCGTGTGCCCCCTTTTAGCTCTTAAAGAGTTTCTCCTCAAAGCTTGCTGGTGTCATTTAGCTAAATATGAGAAAAACATGGGTGTTTGAGTCCATTTTTATGGCATTTTTCATTGAATTCAAAACGAGCGGCTCAAATTTAAGTGGTCACATTTTTGCTGTATTTTGAGATGCAAATGGCAAGAAAAGCCAATTTTAGTGTCCTTACTGTCAGTGGTGAATACTGAATCCATTTTTTCTTCCACGCAGCTGAATTTGCTATAGAGCCACATAATGTGATATCAGCTCTTCCTATCAAGTCTTCACCCAACACATCTGTCAATAGATCCACCTATTTATAGTAAATATGTAGAGCGACTAAGCCACATTTTTTCAAGGACAACTTTTTTCATTCACTTCAATTGAAATATTCCATGCACTTGAGCAATAGATATGTTAGCTTTGTTGTCTACATCAGTGTGTGACAGAGAGCATTTAGACCAACTGTTCTCAGTTTGCGCACTGATAGGCAGCTTTTCAAATTACTTTCGCATTCGTTTATGCTCCATTTGTCCTTTGATGCAGAGCATTTTTGATATTAGAAGGCTTTGACTAGACCCTGTGTAATCACATCTCCGAAAAGACCATAGCTTTCTTTTTTCATAAACATCCTTAGGGTTTCCGGAATAACCAAATTCAGCTGAATTGAGATGCTGGCCTCTTCTGCTCTGTCACTCTGTAGTTCCCTCCTTCTTTCTGTACCCAGCAGGACACTGGAACCGCTCACCCAGGCTGTCAGTTATCTTTGAGCAGAGCCATGGTAAATATCCTGCATTGATTAAGCAGATTTACATAGGCAGAGCAGGCCTGGAGGCAAAGAGCTGAATGCTAACCAACATCCACAATGTCACAGGCCCAAAATACCATCTCGCCCTGCAGCTGCAAGGGTATTCTGCCATAAGCAGGCAAAGAACGTAATCAGACTACTGGCTTTGTGTAGGAAGTGGACTGGAAGTTGCCAAGGCATGCCACATTTGCCAGAACGGTTCTTTTGTACTGCTATATCTCAGTGATTCTTCAATTACAGGAACTTTTCTGTCCCTTTAAGCTGCATGTTTTAGTCGTTTTTATTTTTGAATGATTTGTTCCTTAATTTTTATAAGAATGTTGACATGTTAGATCTGAATATCTAGAATATCTTTGTTTTGGCCCTGTATTGATTTAGTGTTCATATACTATTATACTATTTACTAATATGTTGAATAAGCTTTAATTTTTATATTTTCAGTTTTCAGTTTAATTTAATATTTCTAATATTTTTTAATTTCTAAATATTTCTATTTAGTTGTAATATACTGTATATATGTTTTAGTTTAAGTAATTAGTTTAGTGCTTCAATTTAGTAATTCAATATTTGAATTATTTCAGTTAATGAAAACTATGTTATAGTTTGGCAATAGCATCACTGTTTTGACCCTTTATAATACATTTGTAGTGTTAAAATGAGGAAATTCCACAATTTTATAAAATGGGATTTTTTCATTCATTTCTTATTAATGTGAACAATTTGTATTTTTAATTAATAAAGAATGACTGTGCCCAACTTCTGTTATTAAAAATAAATTATAATTTTTTTTTTAATTATTATATTTTATTATATTATATTCATAAACTGTATAAGAACCATAAAGTGAAATTGAAAATATGAAAAACATGAAAACAAAAATTAGATTTAATATTTTATATTAATAGATTGGAGGTTTAGATTGAGATTTGATGATTTCAGAAAAAGTTGTAATATTGTTACTCCCATCAGTGTCTTTCTCTTAATTTTACAGTCTGATTTTAAGCCACATACTGTGTGAACAGCTATTTCACGTCACTTTACTCTAAATGGAATTGTGACAATCTAGGTTTTCTTTTTACATTCTTGCAGACTAGCCAGCATTTGATGGAGTCCAGCCTTTGGTAACAGTCTCGATGAGTTTATCTCAGAAGGGCTGCTGTCCACAACAATCAAAGGTTCAGGACCGCAGAGCTTTAAACTCTCTTTCTATACCTGGTTGAAGATAGGAAGGGGAAATTTCTGTATACAAAAATATACAGAGATAAAACAGAGATCTTACTCTATATGCATTTTAACATTTCAATAATTTTCTGTTTTGTTAACATTTAGACACAGATATCTCTGGTCATTTTCCCTGACTTTTAGTTTGCACAAACCTCTTTTTGCTCATAGCTGCAGGCCACTCTGATTTCTGTGAATGCACAGACTATTATTGAAGCTCAAGGGTGAAAATACAAGCCTGTCCATAATGACCTTTACCTTGTCAAGGTAGAATAATCCGATTTCACTCTTTGCCTCAGCATGACAGCAGACAGCTCACTAAAACTCAATACACAGCAGAGCTGCTCATTTTCACCAGGCCAGACTAATAAAAGGTCCAAAGGGCCCTGTCATCTAAAGCTATGTAGTCCTCATCCCGTACAGCTATGTAGTCAGCTATTATTCAATATGAAGTGCAAGCAAGCCATAGACTTTAGCCAGAGCAGACACCATATTTAATCTGACGTGAACAGAAGTGAGGCTGTGAGAGAGTCCATGCAATATGTTGTACTGTTGCGTACGTGGAAGTTGATCGTTAAGTCGATAAAACTGAAATGTCTTTCCACAAGTTTTCAGTGGACATAAAACTTCAGAAAATATGTATTATGAAAATGTAACACAAGTGCACTATTTCCAGGTACACAACAGTGAAGCATACTAAACTTATGTCCCTCTCATTCTCATTTTCATTTGTGAGTCAAAATCAATGTGGTGTTTACTAAATGAGTAGTTTCAACTGGTTTGTTTTCAGGATCCAGAATAATTTATGATGCAAAATTAAACAAATTATTAAAACTCTGCATATTTCCTACAATATGCAAAATAGACACATTTGGTTTCTAAACATCTTTTCACTCTCAGTAGTGTTATTTTAGGATACGAGATACTATTATAGTTTTTGTTCATATTTTGAATAAGATTTTTTTATATGTGACCCTGGAGCACAAAACCCAGTCATAAGGGTAAATTTTTTTAAATTTGAGATTTATACATCATCTGTAAGCGGAATAAATAAATGTCCCATTGATGTATGGTTTGTTAGGATCGGACAATATTTGGTCGAGATACAACTATTTGAAAATCTGGAATCTGAGGGTGCAAAAAAATCTAAATATTGAGAAAATCTCATTTGAAGTTGTCAAAATTAAGTTCTTAGCAATGCATATCACTAATCAAAAATTGCGTTTTGATATATTTATGGTAGGAAAATTATAAAATATTTTAATAGAACATCATGTTTACTAAATATCCTAATGATTTTTGGCATAAAAGAAAAACATTATTATAAATTTTTTTTTTTCTTTTTTTGGTCTATTTTATTAGTTTTTGTTGTTTTTAAAGTGTATATATTTCAGTTGTAGTTATTTTAGTACAAGTTAAACTAAATGAAAATGAGAAATGTTGCAGTTTTGCAGAAAACTGTTTTTTTCAATAAACATTTCATTTCATTAATGGAAATGTTTTCTATGTTTTTAGTGTTAGTTTTACTTTTAGTTAGCTATAATAATCCTGATTCTCAGAAGCGAATAATTCAATGCACAAAATAAAAAAAATTGTCATCGCCACAAGTGGACCTGTATTTAATGTAGTCTGGGTTATATTATCTTTTACCTTTTTATGATGATTTTTGAGTAATTTAAAATTGTTAATTAGTAATTGTAAATTAAGAATCTATTCAGGTGCCAAAGTTTGTTGTTAAAATAATAATCGTGGCTGTTGATCACATTTTGCTGCAAATTATTTAGTGGCAACAGACTTGTAAACTTTATTGAATGATGTTTAAAAAAATCAATAAACAGATAATTCTACATTTTTTTTATTTGTCCAAAATACATTGTTCTCTAAATAATGTGTAATTTCCTTAAGACTGAAAATAAATTGAACGGATTTAACCGGATTTGCTTATCTGGTGGACACCATGAATCATTACACTCTCGGCTTTGAGAAGAGTGAAGAAACAAGCTAATCTTCCAGGAGTTCAATATTAAGTTCCCGTCACTGTCAGACTGGGCATGAGAGAGGGAGGGAAAAAGATAAGACTCTTCAGCACAGATGAACGTTAAAGGCTTATGTGCCACCAAAACACATTCTCATATTGTTAATATGTGGATTAGGCCATTTTCTCATTCGCAACAGAAGTATCAATATATGAGTATAAAATGGCATAATGCAGAAGCTCTCCAGTGCATTCTCGGCCTGTATCAACGCTGAGCTCGTGTTATTGTGAAAGAGGATATGAAGAGCGGCTTCTGAGATATTCAATGCTTCTAACTGATTCCAGGATCTATACCTGTGCATCAGTCTGCACGTATTCACAGACATACATATTCAAGGCGGCCATTGTGTCAGTAATGTTTTCATACCGAGTATCAACCGTGGGTTCTGTTCGGAGCGGTTTATGAGATTAAATGCTGTCATTCAAGGGAGAAACCTGAAATAATTTCACATTTTCTCCGCAATCAGTCAATTACGTTTCTCATTGCTTTCTGCATCTGTGATATCCTCCTCCTCTTTGAGTCACGAAGATGAGTTGTTTGCCACACTAAATATAAATTCAATGAATAATTTTATATTCACATAGAGCGATATTCCACACCCCGCCAGTGCGAAGCGCCACCTCTGCTCAGCCTGATGTGCATTCGAATGGATTTTTGCACCATTTTCATACCAAAACTGGGAGAAAAAAAAGAAGCAGCTCATTTTTTTTTTCCCAGCAAAGTCCACCAAGAATATAGAGGGAAAACATTTTATTATTCCATCAAACCCAATCATATTTATGACCCTGCGCTTTCACGTTGGAGAGCGCTTTCCATTGATCCCTGTGTTATTTAAAATTTCATAAACCTGGTCTACGACAGTGCTTATTTTGCCCCACATTCTAATCTGCTCCTAATAAAGACATGCCAAGCGGAGGGTGTGAAAAACGAGCTCACCGCAGCGGTTGGCATGAGTAAGGGAGAGCGCTGGGGATAAATCAGAGAGGGAGACGTTGGAGACACACAGATAATCTCAGAGTGCCGCTGTGTGTTTGGTCCTCTCCTCTCAGTGGAGGTGATATACAGTGATGGGAAATCCATGCAGACTCTCGAAAGGGCGAGATGGAGGTGACTCGTATAAATGTTTGACGTGAGCAATTTTTCAAAATAAAAGTTTGGAATTAACACCCAAGATGAGCTCAGCAAATGCATTCACTGTCTGTCACCGGTGAATTAATGTTTATTGACGGGGAAATAATGACAGGCTTACGTTAAATCTGTTCCTGCAGAGCTCCTCGGAAACTGCTGTCATTTATAAAATACCCTAAATCTCAGACTCATTGCATATTCATTTATTAAATATTGTGGCTAATTTGATTATGCTTTCAGCTGCTAATAAGAGTGTGGTACTCTCAGCTCCATTCAGAGAGAATAGTTCTCCCAAAAATGAAAATCCTTTTATTTTTCCACCCTCATCTTGTTCTAAATCCATATATTATTTATTTTCTTACTTATTTTACTTATTTCAATATTTGCTATATATATATTATATCAATATTTCAATATATATATAGATATTTATTGGTCCATATGGAAAATGTTTCATGAAACTTTTTTAGAAAAACCTTAATGGTAACTCTTTTATAAAAATAATAGATAATGAATGTAGAAACGAATAAATTTGTGTGTGTGGGTGTGGGTGGGGAAGGGGGGTATTAACTAAATTTTGGGAACAAATGTCCCCACAAGTATAGTAATGCCAGGGATTTTTGACCTAATCAAGACAGTTTTTGTTCCCTATGAGGAAAACAGGTTATAAATCATAGTAAAGGATTTTTTTTTACACCTAAATATATAAACGTTTGAATATTTTCTGTGAGGGGTAGGTTTAGGGTTAGAGTTAGGTATAGAATATACAGTTTGTATAGTATAAAACTCCTTATGTCTATCGAAAGTTCCCATAAAACATGGAAATTGTGTGTGTGTTTATTATTTTTTGTTAATTTGCTTATGCTGTTGTTATGGAATTTACTGTCCATATTTTGTCTTCATAATGTTTGACCAATAAAATATTGTTACAAAAATATTTACTTATTTCTTATTATTTTTTACAATTTATTATTTATTTTTGTAACTCGTCAGAAAGGGTGCTGTCCTTTTTTTCTTTTGAAGGCCTTCTTGGATATTTTTGGTCATCCACACCACAAATTTGACTTCAAAATCAGTGCAGAAAAATGCATCTGGGCCGATACAATATATTAGAAACTTGATCTAAAAAGATTCTTTTACATTATGGTGGTGCAATCTAATGCATTCAAGTCTCTCTTTTGTGTGTCTATTGTCCTGTTTGTGTGTTTCACCGTATTATAGACCACGGATGACATGGTCTCTTCGGCCGAATGCTCCAGTGACGACGAGGACTTTGCTGAGTGCGAAGGACATGCAGGTGGGCTAGGTCAGTTGAATTTTGCTTGCCTCTATGTGGTGACTTTCATTTGCAACTGAGGATCAGATCCTCAAAGCATCGCCTCCCCCCATGGATAGAAAAAGTGTAACTTCCTTTCCAATCCAACCCATGTACACCAATATAGAGACATGCATATAGTAGGATATCTTAAGAAATAATATAAACAAAACAGAAATAGGCATGGATTTCTAATGCTTAGTCTATTCAGTGGCCTTGAATCAGAGCTAATGTCAAATCATTCCACTCAAACTTGTATTACGAGCTACACTTGGCCATGGGGTTTTCCGAAGTGGTTAACATGGTCACACTGATTACTAATTTTGTCCCCAGTGCCTATTATGAGAGCATACGTACAAAATTAGTACAGAAAAGTGACATGTTCTCTGCATTGATGCTTCAAAATGTATCATACTGAGGTTTCTTTGCCATGTGATAGTGGACTGCATTTTGGCACATGATACATTTTGAGATTTCTCTTGAACTTTGCTTTCAGCCTTATAGTAGAGTGATATCTATCAGATTAATTGCTGTTGAAGCAGTCTTTTCTATACCTTTCTGTTTCCTCATTTCAAGAGGCTTGATTTAAGTTAACTTGTTGTAATAGAGAACAGATATCATCGAATTTCTGTGTACAAATTTTTTTTGTGTGTCGTTATGCTTATTTTTAACGATATCATTTTGCCTCAGTGTGAACTAGCTGTTCTGCTAATATTTTCCAACCCAAATATGAAAAATACAATTCAGTGATTAGATTGATAGTGAGAAAGAGAGAGATTTGAGAGAAATTGGGTATTGGCTTTTTTTCTTTTTTTTTTTAAACGTAATTGTAGCTTTGAGAAAATAGTCTGTCATGTCTTTTGTGAAATATGCTAATTTTTTGATTGCAGTTATAGATCATTTAAAATTTATTCCTTTGCAATAATCATGATTCCAGCCAGAGAGGCCAAATGAATCTCATTATAATTTGAGTAAAACCCTACCACTTACAATAATTAGGTGTTTCTTCAACTTTGGGCACTTTTATATCCAAGGGGTTGATTTTTATTAAAATGAACAGATTTCAACTTTTTTTTCTATGACACGAAGGTCATGTTAAAATGTATTACATCAAGTCTTGGAAAGTTTTTACCATACTTTCATCATTTATTTTGATGCCTTTATAATAGATTTTATTGTTTTCCCAAACCAGTGAAATAATCAAAAACATCTAAATAATAAATATCAGAGTAAATCATTATTTATTGAAATAAGTTTTGTACATAATTATATTTTTAGTTTTTTTTAGTTTTTTTTCATTGTTATATGAAATATCAGAATATAACTTGGTTACAAATCACTGCAAGTAAACTAGCAAATGTATAAAAAAGTGTGTTCTCCACAAAGTCCAGAAAGCCAGATGTGCCCCTAGTTGAAAAAACACCCAATTATACATTTTGCATGTCGGAAAAGCGAATCAGCGCATAACAAGAAAAACAATGTGCCATCAGATGATTTCCAGAGGCCAAAGCCATTTCATGGCCTGTTAGTTTTATCTATTGGCCTGCAATGAGCACGCTGTCTTTCATCACAGGAATGCGCAACATGTTTATTGTGCTCCACTGGATGAAAATGTATACGTTTAAGTTTTCATGCAGACATGACAGGCTAGTGATCTGCTCTGTTTACCTGTTCTGATCCTCTGCAGTTCTCTCAAATGTCAATGCCAATTTCTTCCAAATGCCATTCATCAGTTTAGCGGTTTGAGAACAATATCCATCTTTCTGGAATCTTTATGTACTCATAAAGAAAGCTATTGGCAGGGTCCCAATCATCCAGTCACGTTTACACAGAAATTCATGCCATTCTAACCTCTACATCAGTTGATGTGAAGCTGCATGAGACATTATCGCTGCAGGGTTGCATCCTCATATTCAGCGTGTGTTCTGTACCGCATGCGTGGGGTACGTCCCCTTGATTTGTCCTCTAAATTTCATGAGCTTGTTCGCGGTCGATGTTATTTTTGGTGAAGTCCTCATCTATTTCCCAGCTTTCCAAAAGCAACATTCCTGTCATCTCGCCTCATTTTGTTCCGCATGATATTTTGGTGTTGAAATCGATTTTTCCTCCATTTTTCTCAAGCATCTGTACCATCTGGGCTTGACCTTGAACATTGCCATTTTGATTAACAAAGCGAAAAACAGGCAACAAAATCTTTTCTTGCCATCCAAAGAGTTTTTAGAGCTCAAGCATTGATGTAATCTTAAGAAAGTTGTGTTTTAAGAATGACCAGCATCCTTGAACGCCCTGCCCTCTCTTCCTCCTCACCTGACTGAGCCGGTCTGCATATAAAGTCGTTTTTGAATGCAGATGGCATAGAAAGAGTTTTATTGCCACAAACCGTGTGCTTCTCAATGTCACGCTTTCAGTCATTTGTGGCATGTAATATGGTAGCTGCTAATCAGAGCCATTTTCCAGACTATTCTCTCATTATTCAGTGCATGGCGCCATTTTTGATCTCCATGCATATCCTCACCATCAGACTAACCTGAGTGCTGTACTGTATGTATGAGCCAGTTTCAGCAAAGCATCATACCTCAAGCTTATGGTTGCAAAGATCTCCGCTGCATTTCCTGTACCAAATCGTGTTCCTGTCTATCAACTTGTCTGTCTTGACGTGTTGTCACGTGATTCTGTTCTCTGTTTGTAAAAATTGTTGGGTTTTCCCCTTTATCCCCTATCTGGAATTCCATAGGAGGGGTTCTGTTGATTAATCATCCGCTTCCGAATCATTCCGTAGAGCAGTTCTGCTGTATTATTCTCAAATTATTTCTCTGCACACAGATCTCATTATTTTAAAGTTCACACTTGCATGCAAACCAAAAAAGTTATATTTCTGCTATGTAAAGTTGCGGATGTATTTTTAGAAAGTTGTAAATAAACTCCACGCAATTGGTTTATTCTGAAACACTAAATGGGGCTCATTTTTAGAGTTTTTAAATGATTCGGTAGTACAGTATTTCCATTTGAACAAGACGAAAGGTGAAATGAATTAGGAATCGAGGGCAAGAAGCCTCCAGAGACTCAATTATCTGTTCAACAGAAGCATCTCTCACTCTAGTTTATGGTACAGTTTGTATATGCAGGAATGGGTCAGTGCGATGTATAAATATTAAAGTTGCATTACAGATTTGTGTTAGCATGTAGTGTAATACTAATCAGTTCTAAAGGGCAAAGTTCTACATCTTTCCAGAAGTGTGATTTTTTTTTTTTCAGGCTTATCGCTGTCTCATATTGAGGCTTTTGATGAAATAATTATGGATAATTAATCAGGAATTAACAAGCACTAGTTTTGCTTTGCAATGATAGCAATTTGTTTGCGTCTGCTAAAAAAAAAGTCCCATGAGATTTTTCTGTCATTAAAATGTCAGCTTGGCTCAAACCAAATAAAGATGAATGAAGAATGAAATGGGTCATTCCTGTAAAGCAGCACCTTTTGAGCTCTCTAACTTGTGTCATTTTAATAAAAAGAATTACTAAAGGGCTTGGCAGACTTTCACAAATATGGTCAAGCTCAACAAATTAGAGAAAATTAACATGATGCCTAGAAGAATGGAAATAAAAAGTCATTTCTCAGAGAAGGAATTATTACGGAGCCTGACACAGGAGAAAAAAAAAAACGATCCGTGGCGACGGTTTTGCAATCCGTCCCCTCGGTTTATAAACCGTACTCGCGAATTCTGAAACCATTCCCTCGGTTTAACAAATCGTGCCCATGGATTAATAAACCGTACCCACAAATTTCCAATCCATGTGCTCAGATTTTGTAAACCGCACCCTCGGTTTTTGAATCCGTACCCACAAATTCATAATCCGTTCACACGCTTTCGCAATATGTTCCTGCGGGTTTGTAAACTCACAGATTTGTGGCCCCGTCCCATTATTTTATTCCCCAACAGGATAAAACACAGCCGCCTGTATAAATAAACGCTAAAAAGAAGAATAGAAAATCTCCTGAATTTAAAAAAAATAAAATAATAATATATATATATATATATATATATATATATAGGTTTCAAGAGGAGAAAGTAAAAAGCAATGCAAAACAAACAATGTACCAGTTATGTTGTCATTCCTTTGCTCTCTAACTGAATCAATGTTATAATAGACCTAACATTAACAGTGAAACATGCATCTAACTATGGGGGGAAAAGCTTAGTATAATAAAATCACATGTTAAGAATGAATAGTAGCTACACAAACACATTTCCAAAACTGTAAAAGGTTATTTAAAAAAGCATTCATGAATTGTTTTATGATAAACATTTTACTGTCTTAAGTAACTCATTTAATCAATGCACTCATTCAGTCTTAAGTGCACTCATTTATTTAGCCTATTAATAATAATAATAATAGTATATTATTATTATTATTATTATTATTATTATTATTATTATTATTATTATTATTATTATACGGACATTCCACCGAATGGGTGCCATTTGCTTCAAAAACTTTTTTTCTATCTTTTTTAAATACTGAATCTAGTAATACACGTTTAACTATTCAAAATCTGTATTGGCCTATCTCAGGTAACTTTATTGAATTTTTTACACATTTTTAAGTGGAAGATGGATGCATTTTTCTCAGTCCTGTTACCAAAACTCTGTCTTTTAAAAAGCATGTTTAAAAATATGTCAACAAATTCCTTTATTTCCCCCTATATATATATCCTTTTTAATCATAAAGAACTACACAAGGTGTATTTTTCTAAAGTACATTTTTCCAAACTAATTTTTTAAGGCGACTCAAACCTCAAGCGTTCCAATTTTCTATGATGCTATTTATTAAACAATGGGATAAATTAGTTTATTTACTTAATTTAAAAATAGTGGTTTAACTTCTAAAGAGACGAATACATAATTGCCACAGGACATAAATCATACATTTCCTGTCATACTTGCAGGAATTTAATATAAAACATCAATGCAGGAACATCCATAAGTTTTCTCTGGGCAAAAGCATTGTCTCAGTGTGGAAAGAAGGCCAAAATGTTGAGAAAAATGGTTTGTCTAGATTAATATGGATGTAGCCTAATATTTAGATTAATAAATCTGATGACACTACTCACTCCTGTTACTTTTACTCAGCTACTACATATAAGTATAGGATATATGAGTAACAGGACTGAAAGTAACAGGATTGAGATTTTAGGATAAAATTAGCAAATACATATAATCTAGCCAAATGGATACTAATACATGCTAATATTATGAGAATATTCAGCAAATTATAGCGATTCACCAAAGATTTGTATTTTTAAAATAAACAAGTAAAATAATCTAAGAAATAATGTAGGTAACAGGAAAGTATATTTATAATGACACTCCCAGCCACCATCACAATATCATCAAATATACAGAAAAGACAATAAGACCACATGCTTCTGATCATTTCATTAGCTTCAGAAGATCCAGATGTCGCAATATTATGTTGAAAATGTGTCTTGTGGACTTTGTGGAATTGGGAGAATGTGTTAGGCGGGTAACAGGACAAAATTTGTATTTTATCCAAAATATTATACATTTATTTTGAAATAAATGTATTTAAAGCACAGATGAGATATGGAGGTACACAAAAATGCACAATAAAAATTATTTCTGAAGGATTTTAAACATTATATTTCATGTTAAAATGTATCGATAGACACTGGGGACATGTACAAATGCTATATTTTCAGTGTTTTAGGTAGTTTTAAATAATTTTTAAAATTATATATTTTAAATTTGCAGTCAGATTAATGTGCAGGACACTTTGCTTAATAATAAAATGTATATTATAGCTCATTTTTATGCATATTTGTACCTATAATTTCCTGGGGACAGAAATGGTACCCATTCGGTGGAATGGCCCATACATTTAGATTAGGCTACTTATGCATTTAGAAGAAGCTTTTATCCAAAACGACTTACAAAAGTGGAACAAATTACTCCAAAGTCAGTCACAATGCCAGGTTTATTATACAATAATAATCAAGTGCTAAGATTATCACAAATTAAACAAGATTTTGAGGTCGTATTCCACCTCGTACCCATTACAATAGACAGAGAATCACTTAAGACAATTTGCTGTAGGCCTACTATTCCACATAATAATATGCAATAAAACAATAATAGGCTACAATAAATTAACACGTAGGCTACCTAGCTTGCTGGTCTTCTAAAATGAATCCGTGAGTACAGTCTACAAGGGGATATTACGGGGGGGGTGAAGGAACAACCAGAATACTACTTATTATTATATTATTAATAATAATAAATAAATAAATAAATAAAGTTAGTGAATCCATATTTATTGATTGTGACATTGCCATGACTAACACTGACTAATATGATTCCCATTTAAAAAACTATGAATTTATTATTGTATCCATTATATTACAATTAAACATACACTGCCGTTCAAAAGTTTTGGGTCAGTATTTTATTTTATTTATTTTTTTATAATAAAAAAATATGACTTTTTAAGCAAATATGACAGTGAAGATATTTTATAATGTTGCAAACGATTTCTAAATGCTGTTCTTCTAAATGATCAAAGAATCATTTAGAAGAAAATGTATCACAGTTTCCACAAAAATATTAAGCACATGGTCATTAACTGCGTAATAAGAATGACCCAAGAAACATTTGGTCATTCTTTGCTCACCTTCATGTTGTTTAAAACCAGTATTAAGCACAAAATTACAGATATATCCTTAAAAGTGGTCCACACTATACTCCAAGACTTCTTAAGCCATATAATAACTTTTTCTGTAATAAATAGATCAAAATGAGACATAACTAAATATTGCTCTTATGCACTCTATATGAAATATGCTGTGTCTCTGATTTGCATTTGTAGGACCCATTTCTCTTCCTTGTACGAACACCAGATGGCATTATATGCTGCACTCATGATTTTAGATTCAAACAATACTAAGAAATTCCCAAAAGATGCATATGTAATGAGCTGGATTTTAGTTATTCGCCTGATTCAAGCAGATATCTACTTTTTAAGAATAAGTCTAGCTTGTTTTGTCATGCTGATTAGACAGAGGTGAGCGTCTTTTTAGACTCAAAAGCAATTAGATGCTGTTGGAATGCAGGAAATGAATTAAAAAAAACGGTAGAACAAAGGAAAGAATAGTCCAGATTAGAGAGCCAGTGTTGCTTGGCCCCATCCTGTGCCAAGAGAGAGGGAGCTGCTTTTATCACAGGCCTGCAGGTGGCCGTTCAGCATTGGAGCTCTTGTTTAATTACCTATCCATAGTGCAACCAGTGATAAGAACACACTAGGCGCCCGGCATTGAGATACACCTCTTGTGTTAGAAGAGTTTTGAATAGTCTCACTTTGCAAATAATACCCGATGCGTTACAGTGTTTGCATTCTAATGGGGTGCCTTACCGCACAGATGTACACTCTTGTCAGGTGCCGTCAGTCAGTTTAATACGTAGATATACATTACTAACAGAATGTGTGAGTTGTAATTAGTTGAAACAAGTCAGTCTGGCGGTGCACGAAAAACAGTCATAGCCTTGAGCATTTAATACCTGTTCACACCAAGAACGATAACTATAAAGATAGGTTTTAACAAATCAGTCTGAATTTAAAAATATAGGAGAGTCCACACCACAACAATAACCATAAAAGCACAGAGGAACGATATTGTTAAAATAACTTCCAAAACCCTTTTTTTTTTTTCAGCTGATGAATGATAAAAACGTTGACCGCCAATCAGAAAGCTTTAAAGAGCTTGAGCAGTTAAAGAATACATAACTGCATAACTGCAGCGAGTTTTTATATTAAACAGACAGTTACTGAGGCTGGGTAATATTATTATCATTATAGTTATCATTCTTGGTGTGAACGAGTCTTAACTCTTGTTTAGTCAGTTCTCTGTATGGGAATGTCACGATTTCCCAGCATGCACTACACTGGTATATAATGTTGGATAATTATTGCCGGTTTCAATACATTGCAAGTAATCATTAAAAAGGTTGCATATATTGACACATTGTTATAATCTATCAATCAAAAGAAAGTCAAATTACAGTATATATATTTTTAAGAATCTTATTTTCATTCATCACTGCTTTCCCCACAATACTAGTCATTGTGAGGTTTCATTGTATTTAATTATTTTTGAGAGGAATTTATTTGTTATTTTCTTTTAGAAAGGAAAGTATAGATTTTAGATGATTAGATTATGTTCTAAGTTAAGTTAATACTGTTCACCCTAAAGTTTTCAGCGAGTTTATTTATTTTTTCTATAGAAGTCATCTATCTTGAACCCTCTTGTGGAATTCCTCAATCAATACTCTGCTGCTTTTGAACCAAAGTCTGTGGGTACCGTCCACGATTATGGCATTTAATGGCTTTACCGGTATTAAAAATCGAGGAATCTGCTCTGTATTTTCCAGCAGTGTGCTGCGAAAGCCAACAGACAAACATCTGTGACCTACAGGCCCTGGTTAAAAGGCTTCTTTGACCTCGCTTAACCTTTGATGTCTGATTTGACCCCCAGCTTGCTGTGTTGTTCGTCTACTCTCCCTAAATGCAACTTACTTTACGCATGCGTCAACATCTTGCAGTAAAAAAAACTTAACCCATTTTCAGCCAATTTTCCTCTCTCTTTGACATACATCCAGACTGCACGCCTGTTACATGTTTAAGACTAACAATGACAGATATATTTGTCTTTGGGTCACATGACAGAGGAAACAGTTGTCTGTTAAACTGTCCCTCTCGATTGTGTCTGTTTTATAGTTTGTGCATCTGGTTGTAGTGTGTGAAAATTAGAATTGCTTTGTTCTTTCGTCTCTGGGAATTTTGTCTTTTTAGTTTACACACTCAAATCGATTTCATTTTTTTGTTGGTTACCATTTTTTGACTAGCTGAATTTTTGGGTTCAAAATTAGTGGTGAAATTTTAACTAGATGTGAATATCAAATCACAATTATCATTCATTTGATAACGTGTTTTGATTTTTGGTCTCTTTTTTAGATTTGGAACTAATTCAATGAAAATTCCATGTGTTTACAGTGATAAATCATCAAAATCATTTCCGAATCACATCCAGAACAAATCTGCACTGCCGCAAATGCAAAAACAACCCAATTTGGTTTAGAAAATAGCAAATAAATAACCAAAAAGGCACATGATGGTCAATGAAAAGGTTCCAGATCTTGATACACTTCTTGTTTTTTTCAAATTTTGAGAGTTGATCTTGATGAACAATTGACGTTTTAAGAATGTTTCCAAACTGCATGGCGAAGAAGTTGCAGTTTAGGGTTTGTCAGATTGTCAGTGTTAGAGTTTTGTTCTTTTTCGTAGATGGGCATGTATATGCTCATTGTTTGTATATCCCCATCCCTTCCTTACAGCCAAAAACGTTAATGCTGCCCGACCGCTTCGTACTGCCTATACATGGACATGGCAACTGACTTACACAATCACCCCCATCATTATCATCTCCTATGTAGTATGTTCATAGGTCCAATTCCCTTGTCACAACCCCTCCCCCTTCCTCCCCCCTCTAGCTATGGTAAAATATGTACAGTCATCCATTCACTCAAACCTAAAGATTAAAACCAATCTAAGCAAAAAGTTGAATTACTAGAATGTAGATATTTATTTAACAAACAAAAAATGCTATATAAATCAAAGGCTCAAATATGTACAGTTTTTGTAAGAAAACTGGATTATATATCAAAGTAACAACAAAAGAGAATAATGGTGAAGTTTATTTTTCATGTTATGTGGTGTGGATGTATGTGTTGTTGCCTTCCTGTACTCTCTCATGTGGGAAACAAAAATATATATCTAACCAGAAACACGATGACAGTCATTTTGTTTTCACAAAGAAAAAACCTGTCCAAGAACATTCTTACACAACTTCCTTTTGTACGTTTTTTTTCTTCATGCCAAAATCATGCGGGCAATTTGTTGATGTAAGTTGACAAAAATTTTTATGTGTTTATGTTTATAATATATATGTTGTTTATGCTTGTTTAAATTCTTAATATAATGAGATGAAGAAGTTCTGATCTCGATTTGCTAAAATATACTGTTGATGTTTATATTGCCTGTTTGTCAGTACTGTATTGTGTGCTATGACTAGTTATTGAGAATTTATGGTATTGGCTTTGGTTTACTTTTGTTATTATTAAAGTCTGCCTCTTTAAGTTCTTTTAATTTTGATCATTTTTATGCAAGTCTTACTACAAACCTGATGGCAGTTTTATCTTTCATTTGCAATGACAGTCTGAATACCTAGCAGGTGGAGAGGCAGATACACCAAAATATTTTTCTTCTAGTATTACAATCACTCCTTCCTTTCTGAATAGTGATTTTCTGAATAGAAATGCTTTCTGTAGCATTTTAACATAAAGAAAGCAGCATTCATTGTATTCCTTATTACTTAGATTTAGTTATTACTTATTAGGTATTGGATTTAGATTGCTTATTACTTAGATTAAAGCCTTGCCCTTCGGAAATCAACCATATTCAATAGATAATTACAGAAATTATTCAGTTGTCATTGCATTATGGAGACAGTAGCTGCCATTAGGAAGTCATTCAAAAGGCAAGAGTCAGTGCACTGCTGGGGAGCCACATCTTCCATCACACATATGTGTGTATATATATATAGTGAGAGAGAGATGTTTTTCTACAAAAATATGCAAGCTGTTGACATTGTTTCACTTCTTATAAAACAGATGAAACCGTCATAAGGTGAGACTTCACCTCAGAGTTTATGTTCACCTCATGTACTGTATGTTATTTCTTCTGACATTTATTTTTAGGTCATGAGACTTCATGGCAATAGGAAATTGTTCATTCACCTTTTTTAATTATGCAAAATACTATTCAAAAAATTCTATATTTTTACAATAAGGATGCAATTCAGTAAGTTACAGCATTTATTCATCTTGATTAATGTTCATTTGTATATTTTTTATTACTAGTTCATGTTGAAATGCATGAGCTAATCCTAACAAACAAGTTTTGTGTGAAAAAGTTTTAGCAGAAATTAACATTATATGTGATTTATATTAGTATTGTTAGCTAGGGCTGTGATAAAAAATCGATGCATCGCGATTCGTGGATCAATTCTGAGATTTTCCGAATACATCATGATTCTTTCTGAAATCGATTCTGAGCTTAGTTTTTAGTTTTTAACCACACACACAAATGCTCATGAAGAAGAACGCTTGAGCGCTTTATGTAAACAGCCTACTGTGAACACCCTTGTAAAACTTTTTCGAACTTTATGAATGATTATTTTAGGTTCAAGTGTGTGTAAGGAATTGGAAGCAAGCAGACTATGACTGTTTCTAAAGCATGAAATGCCACCTGCTGTTAAAAACTAAGCTCAGAATCGATTCGAGAGAGAATCACAATTAATTCAGAAAATCTCAGAATCAACGCACAATCATTTCTCAATTCGCCATCCATCGATTTATTTTCCCATCCCTATTGTTAGCCCATGTTAATTATTCACGCACAACTTCAAATAGCTCGCAAACCAGCTCACCCACAAAGACCTGTCAAGTCCTTTTGATGCCAACTTATAGTCGTTTATGTTTGATATTGTTTTGCTTTTGTCTTTTATTTATTTTTTTTTTATTTTTTTTTGTACGTTCTGCCTTGTATCCGTTAGTGTTTCTTTAACCAGTTTTCAAGACTAACTTGCCTCGTGTCTGTGTTCAATTGTAGGAGGCAATTTAGTTTTCCCAGTACTTGTAAAGGATCCCTTAGAGCTCCCCTCTGTAGCCACTCGTACACCCTCCATCCCCTTTCCCCCAACCCTCCTCCCCCACCTCACCATTATTGAGACCACCAAAGAGTCCCTGTCCATGGCCACTGAGGCGGGGGTACCTTGCTTGTCGGACCAAGGCAGCGATGATTGTGATGATGATGATGGCTTGATGATATCTGGGTATGGCTCTGGGGAAGCATACGACTCTAACCTGCCCCCTACTGATGATGAAGATTTTTACACCACCTTCTCCTTGGTAACAGATAAGACCTTGTCTTCGTCGACCTTTGAAGGTGGCTACAAAGCTCACGCACCTAAGTGGGGATCCAAGGACTTGAGACCTAACAAAGTCTCCGATTCTGGTAGGACTACTACCGCGTCTTTTTCCCCCAAGCTGAGCCGCTCCACAACCACGTCCACGCCACCCAAACTGCCCGCGGGCAAAATGAATCACAGGGAGCTAAAGCCCCAGCCCGACATAGTCTTGCTTCCATTGCCCACTTCCTATGAGGTAGACAACACAAAGCTGAAGAGCCCATTAATAACCTCCCCCATGTTCCGTAATGTACCCACAGCAATCCCCACGGAGCCGGGCATCAGGCGGGTTCCGGGGGCCTCCGAGGTGGTCCGTGAATCTAGCAGCACCACCGGAATGGTCGTCGGGATAGTTGCCGCTGCCGCTTTGTGCATCCTAATTCTGCTGTACGCCATGTATAAGTACAGAAACAGGGACGAGGGATCCTACCAAGTGGACGAGACCAGGAATTACATAACCAACTCAGCGCAGAGTAATGGAGCAGTCATGAAGGACAAGCAGCAGAGCACGAAAAGCGGCAACAAGAAACTGAAAAACAAGGACAAGGAGTACTACGTGTAAGAACGTCGCCCGTCGCTGTGACAGAACTTTGAGCTGTTGGGCGCTGCGCCGAGAGAGGGCGACAGGAGCCGGACCCCGGCGCCGCGCCAAGAAGGCGAACTCTGACGCAAACTGTACCATAAAGCACACTTACAACTGTAAGCAAGCCGCGAAGGTAAAATAGCAAACATTAGTGACCTTATTCCTCTATCTGGTCGGAGACGTTATCAGTGTAGAATATTCCACAGCTACATCATAATCCTAAGTGACTTTTAGAGGTATGTGAACCTTGGCGTAAATCTCGTTTTTCTTTTGTAACTCTGTAAAAAAAAAAAAACAAGAAAAAAAGAGGAGAACGTTTCAAGCATGTAAGAGACACATTGTGCTGACGTCCGTAACGAAAGTGGGATCCAAAAAATGTTGTTCACGCGAAAAAAAAGGACTCCTGCCAACAAAATAAATAAATGAATAAATATATATACAAATATATATATATAAATTCTATATATGAGAAATTTGTATTGTTTATATACATTACATGTGGTGTCTTATCATTTTTTGCTTTCTGCAAAAAGAAGAAAAACACAATGTAATAAACGAAGACCGGTCACCGAGGCTCTGACAGCACAGCACTGTTATGATTTCCAGCTGAAACTGATCATTCTAATTGTACAACCAACTGTAATATTGCAAATGTGTGAGTTTCCAGAAAGACATTGACGTTTCCTTGTCTCAGTAAAGCGACTGATTGTAGTGCATGCCATGCCATCCTTCGCTTCGATCACGTCCGCCCACCAGGCCGGTCCGATCATCAGATAGACCTCTCGTCCCTCAAAGCGACTCGACAAGGAAACGGGCCGCAGATTGGAACTTTTTCAACCGTATGTATGTTGGTCCATTTGCTCTCGTCTGTTTTTTATACAGCTGTCTGATGCAGACTGGCGCAGTGCTATGATACTGTTAAAGGATGTCTATACGAAAATAAATCTAATGTGAAAAGTGTGAAAAAAAAAATCTATCTGTTGTCACAGTCGACTGTGTCGAACGAGAAATTTGTTTACATATTTTATTAAATGATAGGGGTTGTACTTTGTAGGTACAGTAGATGATGTACATACAAACCTAAGTTGTATTTTTTTTAGTAATTCTATTGTACAGAGAGATCATTTGATTGATTTATTCAGTGTGTTTCATGCCGAAAAATCCAACACTGTCGAAAAATATATATATACAGTGCACACACGTTTTTGTAAGGACAAGCAGAGAATATTGTTAGATTAGAGGTCTAATCTTTCTCGCAGATGTTTCTAAGTCTAAGCATGGATATTTGACTACTTGAAGCTGTCGATGAAATACAAGACGCACTTCTTAATTATACCAAGGTTTCCTTGTTATCAGTTGTTTTATTTATAGAAGAATCAAAGAAATATGTAATAAAGACAGACTAATATGGACATGGACATGCAGCTCAGATAATTTACGCCGTGTGTTTCTTACCTTAATGTCTTAATACAAGTGGCCTGGACTGCAAGTAAGCCCTGTCTCATTGACGCAATCTTTTGCCATTTTTATTCTTATTCATGTATATTTTTGCCATTTTTTATGTATATATATATGTTTGTTAATCACTGTACCATAAATATGATGTCAAGATGTGCCCATGTTATTTTTCTTCATTTTCTGTTCAACCCCATGTGTGCTTTTATTATTTTCATTTATGACATCCTAGTCATGTAGCTTCGCTTCAGACAATATTTGGCGATGATCTATAATAAAACATTCCATGGAGGTTGATCATATACAGGTTGTCTTAATGTGCTCATATCTAAACTCTTTTCGGCGATACATATTTTTATGTCATTCATCACGCTGGACAGCACACTTTAATTTCCTGTTCTGTTAGGATCTTTTTAATGTGTTCAAGAGACTTGGGTCTGAAATATGCCTTTCCTAGCATGCTTTTAATGGATTAAATGCCTCACTTTGTTTTTAGCCCAGTCTTAGTTTGTTATACCGAAAAAAGACGACTGCATTTCTGTAGCCAGTCAAAGAGCAACAATGAATCAATGTCCATCAGGATTTTCTTGGGAGACACAGATTTATATTATAAGACCCTATACCCACAATGGCCTGTTAACAGCATAAGAGCAGAGATCTTGAGTGCAAAATATTTCTCTTTTAGTTACCAAGGCAACACAAAGGTACAAATCAGAAGCTGTGACTTCTGCTGGGGTTTAATTGTTTCATTAGACATGGTAATTAAAGTATGCCTGACTATAAACGACGATGTCTAATATGCTATTGTTCGAGAACAAGTACAATGTGTGAAATGCTGACTGAATGCAACATAAAAACTGACAGATTGATCATATGGCAACACATCATGCATGTCCACAAATAGTGAGAAGGTGAGAAATTGTGACTTGTTTTAGAGGATAACATTAAAATGTAGACTAATCATTGATGTTCAGTTTGGTTTCAGCGTCATTGGATATTTTCACTTTTGTTGGACCCCTCACACTGACAGCCATTTGGAACAACAAAGTGACCAGAAGTCATTCGTTTTCAATGGCAATTTCCAGCTTCATGGGTTACAGTGACTCTTTTGAAGAGATTTGATGCAAAAACAGTTGATAAAAGTTTATGCAATTGAGCAGCAAATACGGTGTTCATTGTTATTTATTCACAGTCAGTACATCTCATTTGTGTTTGGATTTTTAAATGCTTTGAATATTTAGTGTATATAGGTCATCACTGAAGTCATCCAGCAATAGGAACACCTAATTACAGTGACCTCTAGCAATAAAGTCACTATGAACAAGCATTTTTTTCTTTCCAGGTGCTGACCGTAAGTCCATATGCATAAAAAGAGCCGTTAGATCACACCCACACATTCTCATGATTTCCAGGTGGTGGAAGTAACAGTGAAAGAGATTGGCAAGATGCTGCAAGAACTGGCAACAAACTGATATTCTTCTTTTTTTAACAACTGATGGGTGAATTTACTAAGTGCCACTTTTGTGTGCCATCTTGTGCCATCTTTTTCACTAACCACCCACAATCCAGTCTAACCAGGTACAAAATGTGCTGAAATAGTGCTGTGTTCAATTCTCAGTCATTCATTTAGGAAATTAAGATATTCTGTGATACTTTACCACAATTAATGCATGCTTTTGTGGCCATGTTTGCATCGTTACTTAATTTGCATAATTTAGTTGAATTTTCCTAGTGGGTTCCTCCCTGAGGTTTTGCTTTTATTTACTTTTTTGAGCAAACTTCTCATGACTAATTCCTCCAAAGAGAGTAGTTAAGACCAGTTACTCAATTGGCAGTTAGAATATATATATAATATAATCATATAATCATGTCACTTCACGTCTTGTCATTAAAAAAAATGTAAAATGATGTTAGAAATGTCTTGCAGAAGGCCAATTGTTTTGACCAGTCCAAAAAGTTTGACCAATTATATTACCTTTGCTCAGATATATCTGATACTCTCTTTAGCTTCAAGCCTCACTCTTACAGACAGAGCACAGTAGTTGCTCTAAATAAAAGAGGAGCGTGAAATGTACAATTTTGTAATGAACATCTTATTACATGGGTGGCTGGATTATTGAACCACACTGACTGAGGAAAATCGTATTCTGGGTAAAGAGAAAGTTAATTAAAATTCTACAAAGGCTTAAAATTCAATAATCCCTCCTCAACTTCCAGATAAATTCTGTTGATTGGGACCATTCATCAAAACAGATCTTTTCTGTGGTCGAAATTAGTCCTTCCTTTTTTTGTAGGAAAGACTTTTGATTGGGAATCTAATCTAATTTGATTGGGAAACTGCTTTTGCATTTTGCAGTTTAATCCTGTTGTCAGTAGACTAAATATAAATGAATTGTAATGAATTTGCATGTTGTATCACTGGCTCAGCCATGAAATCTAATGATGACACCGGATTTAATCAGATTTTGATCGATCGCCTCAGTGGAAACTGGAAGAACAGAACTACACAACATACCATAATTGTGCTACATGTATATTAAGCTAACTGTCATGTTAAAACATATGAACATCCTTATGATGAGATTGACAGGTCATGCAAGGGCATCTGGGATCAGTATCATCTGATTGCTTGATGCTTATGTTTCCTTGAGAAAAATTACAATGGGTTTTATTCACTAATAAGTGTGCTCTTTCTTACTTCACAGGAGATTTTGAGACTTTCCATTGAGTTATCTGTTAAATGATTACAATGTTTATGTTGTGCAATTATGTTAATCAGTACTGCTCTATAATGTGTATATTTCTATAAATCCGAAATCATGAACAGCCTGCTGGTAAATGTCATACATACACCATGCTGCCAAAAAAAACATATTTCTTCATCAAAAGCCATGCAGAATAATGTTTTTGCAAGCAATATGTATTAGAAATGACTTATTATGGGGGCCTCTTAAAAGTGAAATTAACTTTATTGTAATGGATCATTTTCCCTATCTGCTGCCTTTGAAGGGTTTTGAAATGTTCTTGTGATGCCAGCAACCGAAGCCAATCTTGCTGTTGTTCCAGAGTGATTAGTGACATGAAATTTACAGCTCACAGACAATTGCACCCATGAGCAAAAAATCAGCTCACCTCATGCACCAACTGAACAACTATCACTGAGATGAGCGGGAATGCTAACAGATATATTTTTAAGAGTATTATAGACCTCCTTGATGATACCCATAAAATATAGCATGCGCTGCCGTGCACGTAACATCAGTGGGAAAAAAACATTGACTTTTGGAACAAATGCATCACTGTAATGACAGATAGAGAGGTACGCATGACACAAATAACCCAGAACTCATAATATTACCATTTATAACATCTAATAATAGACTTATGGTAAGTCCATTTATTCTATAAAAAATGGTTCAGTCCAACAGTGAATTTATAGATGGTCTATTTTCACTGTCTATAAATCTACCTATTGTCCCTCAAATGAATAGAGGATCATCAAAACCATGCCATTCTAAAACTGTAGCAGGAACCTGATCCACAGAGACTGAGAGAGAGAGAGCGAGACTGGTATAAAAGCCTTGATTCATTATTAATCTAAGCTGCAGAGCACTGGAGATCAGCCACTGCTTTAAAGGAATACTAACACGCCAGACTGGGACATTGCGGTGTCGGACTGAGGAGGATATACAGTATGTTTGTGCAAAATATGCATCATCGCCATCAGAGGATTAGCTTTTCTAAACTACTTCTATGCAAGCTGCATATTCAAGCACACACCGCAAATCGCAAGAATGTGATTTTCTCTCCAGTTTTTTATTTATTTATTTATTTTATTATTGCTATTTAATGTTATTTTTAGTGGTAAAAAAAGAGTAAACATAAAGACACAATGAAAACTGGAGAGTAGTAGCCTACTTAGTTCTCTGTGGTTGAGAGTATATGCATGTGTGTGTATATATATACACACACACACACACGTATGCACACACACACACACACACACACATACCTACACAGTGAAGTGAAATCCAAATCTGAGATCACATAAATATGTTATTCAAAATCTAATGTTGAAGGAATATCTGTATCATTTGAAAAATAACAATATCAATATTTAAGTACATTATTTTTAAGTCACTAATCAAATAAGTGAAGTTGTGACATTTATTATGTGACTGTTTGTACACTGTCAAATGTTCTTGCTAGGTTTATTAACTAAAGCCATTTAAAAACAACAACAACAACAACAAAAATCTATTCCTATGAAGGCATCACTCGTGATAGGTTCATCATTTAGTTACTAAAATAACAAAAACTGAAACAAAAATGAATACACAAAAGAAATAAAAATTACAAAAAAACATTTTTATTTTCAAAAACACTATATATATATATATATATATATATATATATATATATAGTGTCTCTATTATAAAATAACACTTGCAATGAACCACGAGATCTTTGAATCATTTCAAATCATGCTGGAGAATATAATCAGCAGGTTTTACATAAACTTGAAGTAAAAGAAGGACAAACCAAAAGACAGCGTGGTATTACTGTTTTAAATGAAACTTTTCATTCAAATTATGCTAATATAATTTGTAAGGAGAGAAAATACTTATAAAAATGGCAAATTGAAGCAATTTTTAGTACTTGTTTAGTCTTAGTGTTCATATCACAAAATATCAAATTGTGCAGAGTTTGGCTGAGTAATTAGCACAAAGCACAGTCATGCAAAATACAAGTTCAAATGATGCTTCCACTGTTCTCCCTTACTGAATGCACAGCGCCCTCTAGAGACGTGTGATGTGTGTGCAGATCTGTGTGGGGGGGCATGTGTGAGATCACTGGAGTTCTGTAGGGGGGTGATTCTGAAGGAGAGCCTGTGGTCAAATCCGCTGCCTGTTCTGGCCAGCGTGACACAGACAGCATGATGTACCAATGCTGTATTGTCCGAGGACAATGCCACAGTTCTCCCAAACATTCCCTTTCACCAAGTAAGTGGAGCAAAATGTCGGTCACAGAACAGTATGGTTCTTGTAAAGACTTCCTCCCTTTTGTTTGCGAAAGAAAAAGAAAGGAGAAAAAGACTTTGTAGAGTTGGAAAACTACCTTCATGTGACCAAGTCTACTTTATGGCCTTTAGTTTCCAATGTATTTATATCTTGTTGTATAACTGTAATGTTACTGTACCTAAATGAGTGCTTGATCATTGGTTGCTGAAAACTGTTGGGATTTTTGGGAAGGTATGAGAGTCACTCTCAAAAATAAAGGTTCCGTAAGTTTTATTATTATTATTATTATTATTTAATTTTAGGGTTTTTTTGCTTGCTTACTTAGCCTACTTACTTATTTTTCTTATTTATTTGTTTGTTTGTTTGCAGCAATGCCATAGAAGAACCATTTTTGGTTCTCCAAATAACCTTTCAGAGAGTTAATCTTTTTTTTTTTTCCTTAGTATAAAGAACAGCTGTGCAATAAAAATGTTCTATGGATGTTAAAGATTTTTCATGCAACCTCAAAAGCTTTAAGTGTGGGGGAAAATAGCAACTTAGGATAATTTTTATCATAATAATAAAAAAAAAAAAATGTAGACCCAAAAATTTAAATCATGTCATGATATTCTAAAACCTATGACTTTCTTCTACAGAACACAAAAAATAATAAATAAAATAAAATTATTTTTAAAGTATGGACAAAAAAAAAAGTAGATGTTTCCAAGTCTACATGAAATCTGCAATACTGTTTCAAAATATGTTCGGAGGAAATGATGACAGAAGTTTAATTTTTGGATGAACTATCCCTTTAAAGAAATTACAGTGGTATGAACCTGATGGCATGGACCGCAAATCAGCATCCTAGCATCCCCATAATGATCATGTGTTCTTACCCTTATTTTGCCTCCAACCTAATAAGAGGCATAGAAATCAATATAAAGATGATGACAGATAGTAAACACAATAACACAATACAATAGGATTATGAATCCGGATCAAACATAAATCAGAACAGAATGAGTTTAGTATTGACATACCACATTTGCTGAGCACTTCACAGAATTTAAGGAAAGCGTACAAGGAAAAACTCAGGAAACAAACTCTTAACAGATTTAACATTTAACCGAATTTACAGAGTATGAAGGTGCATACCCGTTTTAATGGTCCCCGCCTGAAAACCTGAAGATTTTCATAAAAGTGCTAATGTTAGTCAATGAAGGGGAAAAACAGGGAATTGCATAAAACTATGCGTGAAATAATCTGTATAGAACCTACTCTTGTTTTAAAACTAAAGGGATGCTTTTAGAATTTAATAGTTTAAATCAGAAAATAGAAAGAGGCTGAGTGTTAAAGGGATAGTTCCCTTCAAAATAAAAAATGTTTGATTTTCATTGTATGGACATTCTTCAGAATACCTTTTTTATTTTCCACAGAGAAAAGGGAGTCATACAGGTTTGGGACGACATGAGGGGGAGTTAATAATGACAGAACTTGAATACAAAAAAAAATTTTCTGATCTCACTTGAAAGTTTAGTATATAATACTCTGTTGTGTGGAGAGAAAATGTGAATGTAAACAGCTAGACGCCTGATCCTGCTAAATTTGGTGGCTTTAGCATGAGAGACGATTGAAGGAGCATTTTATACATCAGTAATGGTCTATGGAGACAAAATGAGAGTGATGAGAGAAAAAGCATGGAGGAGAGGAATCCGGTCAGAAAAATAAGCAAGTTTAAGTTGATTTGACATGTGCATCAGGCCAACATAAATATTAGGTTTCCGTAACAGAGCTTTTACTGCGAATGAGGAGGAGTTCGGCCTGTTACTATGGAGGTGCACCGGCAAAACAAAATAACATTTGCGAACATGTGAATAACTGTTTTCCCTCCTCTTATCATGAAAAACAAGAGATGCTTTCGTGGAGACATACTGCGAACAAACGACTGGAAATACAGACTCCATCCCAGGGCGGCTGTCAGATCGTTGAAATGTTTTGTCAGAGTAATGAGCCGTGTTGTTCTCACTCCTGCAATAAACTCAGCTTAACCAAAAGACTTTGAGAAGAACCCACCTGAGATCCTTCATGCTGGAAAAGCTACTGCAATCTGCAGTAAATCTTTCTAGAAACGGCATTGTAATTAGTTGATTTGAGATTGTAAGGTGACCCAGTCACTGTAGATGTTCCCTACACAAGATATAGCAGTCTTTCATTGCATATTATAAATCTGCATGGATCATTTCTGTGTCAACTTAACCAGCAGGGCTTTTCCCCCTCTGGCATAAGATCTTGAGTGAAGGGGATCTCTCTATAAAAATCTAATTTACTAGATAAAGGGAGAAAAATTTAAGTCATCTTCTCAAACAGATATTTTTTGAGGAATGTTTTTGTTTCAGTTGAAAGATTTATTCGAGTTTATTTAACTAGCTGTAATATATTTCCAGCTAACACCTGTTTCTGACAGCCTACCTATTTTTGTAAACACTGGGTATTTTTTGCATTTAAGTGATGCAAAGTTCTTTCTGCTGAACACAACTTGCCTCTCTTTTTAACGTCTTAAAAGTCCTGCCACAAAACCACAACGCAAATTAAAACCAAATCTGTTTGGCTTCATGAAAGATTAGTCATCTTGCACCTCAGAAACCATCTCTACTAAATATAGTTTAGTCTAAGTTCAGCTTCTGAGATGGATTGGCTGTCAGGTTTTGGCATGAATCTGGATTATTTAATGAGTCTGTAAATTTAATTTAATAGCAACTCAACCAAGTCATCAAAGAGCTTCTGGAAGCTGGCCTCACAAGATTTACATCTTTATGGTCTATTAAATTTATTCACATAAAATTCAGCATCTGTGAGCCCAGCTTTTGTCAGACGAGCACGATATATTATGATTTATGACTATTTCAACCTGATTCATAATAAACCGATGAAGAAAAAATGCATCTAGACATCTGTGGCGGCATCTTAATTCAAGGTCAAAAAAATGAAGTGCATGTGAAGGATGGAGAAAGAATGCTTCGAACACATCTTGTCCGATTTACTGTCTTTAATCAGCCAAATGGCACAATAAAACAAACTTGGCATTAAACATAGTAGGAAACAAGGCACGTGTAACAAGCTGCCAATCAACATTCTTAATAGTTCCTCTCAAAATATATGCAAAATACATTCAATATTAATCCATACCCAAAGTTCCTTTTCAGTTTTAGTTGTTAGGCTTTCACAGCATCAGGAAGAAATTAAATGCATGAAGACAAAGGCAAACCCATGAAACTTATTAACCTTCATTTTAAAAGCATACCTATTAATATTGTTTTTAAAGTTATGCATTATGAAAAAATGCTGTTGCATTCAAAATGTGTGCTAACATACAATATGTATACTGTATATGTTAATAATAATAATGCTATTTTTATTTTTGTAATAAAATGATCAAACAGTTTGTACCTTACAGGTCAAGAATGGTTTCAAGCATAAAAGTTGAGCTGAGTTTGAGCATAGCTCTTATTGATAGTTCCATAGTCTTATCTATTACCTGTAATGTAAGAAACCAGAGTATGTTGATTAGCATGAGCTTGCTATATGCATATGACCATATATCAGACCATAAAACAATCAGCTGTAAAACATGACAGATAATGTTATATGAATTCCAGGTTGTACGGTTTTAGCTGAATTACATGTTTTGAATGCAGGTTGGTCATCGAGCATCAAAGATATTTGGAGCATGTTCAGTTTGAACTCAATTCAAAGTGCAAATTACTTGGGTCTAGAAGCTAACCTTTATACGACTTAGATAAAAGCATAATTTTTTCTTATCCATGTGTTGTATCAGTGACTAAGTGCATCTCCAAAAGCTGCTGAGATTCTTACCGGAGTCAAAGAGAGGACAAATGAAAATAAGACATAAGATTACGTTGATGATAACGTAAGAACTGTTAGGGTGGATTACTGTGACAGTATAGACATGTGCGTAGATGAAGAAGGGAAATAAACTCACATTTACAATGCAAGAAGGTTATTGATTATTTTGATTTGTGATTTGTATGCAATACAGTCAAATCCTTACTGATTAATATCATACGATTCTCAAAAAGGTTCCTTAAAGGGTTAGTTAAGCCAAAAACAAATTGTGTCATTTACTCACGTCGTTTCAAAACATTTGACTTATTTTCTTCTGTGGAACAGAAAATAAGATATTTTGAAGAATAGAAATAACATTGGACCCTATACTGACTTTTACTGTATTTTCATTTTTAAAATATCTTCTGTTTTGTTTGGAACAACATTAGGCTGAGTACTGGAAATAATGACAGAATTTTTATTTTTGAGTGAGCTATCCCTTTAAGATCTAATTATCTTTAGGGTTTTTCCTTTTCCCCCTCATCAGATTTATACATGCAGGGGGAAAAAAAGTGCATTAAATATGAATAAAATGTTTGGCATCCCTCGGGTTGGACTCTTGAGCTGATTTACTGAATATATTGATATTAGGCCTAAGATCATTTTTCCGAGAGAGCGGTCAGATCACATCCAAACCAAATAGTCCACTGACAAAGTATGAACATAAACGGCTTATCTTTGAACTGCAGACACATACATTTAAACGCTTGCGTCAACATTTCATTTGAATTTATACTGGCCGATTTGGCAAACGTCCGCTTTTCTAAGGCGTCACGTTTTGACCTTTTCTGAATAAATGGGACCAGGTTTCCCCCCCTTAGTCCCACATCCTTGTTATGCCCTATAAATGAGAACACTTCACACACTGCTTAGAATTCTGTTCAGTAGCTGTTTACCAGACGCATTCCTTAGAAAGCACACCATGGGACTCTTTCCTGGAGTGGGGCTTGTGTTTGTTGCTGTTGTGTGGCTCTCTTTTCCGATGCCTCCATCTTTAACATTGGCAACCTCCCTGCTCCATCGTGCAGCAAGGTGCTTTCCAAGACTGAGACAGTCTGTGAATAACGTCTTAGTGGTCCAAATGGACTAGTTCCGCTCGGATAAGCGATGCCCGGCCACAACAAGGGGTTCTGTTTCATGGCGCTTCCCAGGGACATGTTCTCCCTGAGCCTTTGCTATTTAGTTATTGGCAGCCTGGAAGACGCTGAAGTTCAGCCAGAAACCTCTGCGTCACACGGTTTAATTGTGTTGCACATGTTCAGACCCATCACTATGCATTTCTGCAGACACATATTTAATTGAGAAGGGAAAAAAGCACATGTACTCCTCGACCCCTTACGGCTGGTGCATTTCCATTTTTTTTTATTAATTTGTCATCATGCAACATTTTCTCCATCTGGAGTTTTCCACTGAACTTTTTCCCTCCCTTTTTCAATCCAATCACCCCTCATTGAAATTTCCCAGAATCAAACACAAAAACGGGGGGAAAAAGACAGTCAGCAGCCGTTCAACTTTATTTCTTCTTGCCTTTTTCTCATTAAAAGGAAGAGGACGGTTGTAGTACATGAGAACAGTCCTGTGAAACAAAACTCAAGGCCTTCAGAGTGATTCAGAGTGATTGTTTCAGCATGTTAGCAGTCGTGCTCATTTGGATCAGGACAGAGAGGTGTGGTCTCTCATCCAACCACAGACAGGACAGAAGACCATTTCGTCTGTGATTTTCATGTGCACACCAGCACTGTATTGACCCAAATGAGCGACTGCTGATCTGTCGACAACATTCGAAAACGTTTCTCTAACATTCAGGAGTAAAATAACTTTTCATCAGCTTTCCTGTACACTGCAGCGGAGCCAAGCATGTTTTTGGCAATTTTTAAGTACAATAAGGGCCGAATGAGTTAGTAGTTTTCATAATGGAATGCTGGGAATGCTTTTATTACCGGTGCAAATGAACTGAACAGTGTATCAAGGATGTAAAAGCTGATGGTACATGGAATATGAATGATTGTCAGTTGAAGAGGGGAAGGGAAAGCATTACAAGTGCATAAACAGGCCACATATTAAAAATAAACACTGAATGTCAATAAAAATAAATTATTCTCTTTTCATATAAAAGCTGGGTACTTGTGCTTTCTCTTCTGTTCAGCAATTTGGTTTTCTTTTGTAAGCAATACATGTTGTTTCGCATAAAAATATTGCACATTTTAACTCTACGTTAATTGCTTGAATTGTTAATTGCTAAGTTATTAATAGTGCATCTACAAATCATTTTGCTGGCAACAATGTAATCTCAAAATCGAAGTGCAAACCACACGGTCAGTATTTAGTCTATATTCATTTCATTCTTTTTGTAAAGTGGTTAGGAATGGACACCTGCTGATCATTTTAGACAATTCAAGAAAATGACTTGGAGCCCAGCCCAAGTGTTTCCACCGGGGCCACCGTTAAACAGTTCGAAAAGCACCTTACCCTTGATTTCTCTCCATTATACAAAAATAAAATCTTCTAGCATTCACAGAAAAGACTATATGACCTCTTTTTCCAAAAAATTATCGCTTCCCGTAGCTCTTCTCGAGCCAGTGCCGAACATCTTTAAGGTTGTAGAAAAATGGACCCTTACCCCCAAGGTAAGCGATTTTCTTCTTCTGCACGATGCAAACCCGCTCGTAGGCCACACCGTAGGCTACGTTGGCATTGTTGTCCATGCAATCTGCCACCAATTGGCACTGAGGAGGCAAAGAGAAATGCTCCAGAAGTGTCCGGGCGGCAAACATCCTCTCCTCCAGATTACGGTGTTTCCTCACTTCAAACGAAAAGTTCTCCATGGGAGGAGCCGCCCAGCCGTCTGAGGGGTGAGCCTCATCGATGTAGACAAGCAGGAAGTCTGCCACGTCCGAAAATTCCTCCACCATCCGCCGGAAAAACGGCAGCTGGCTTATAAAGGGGGGTCAAGTGGCCGAGCCGAAGTTGACCACTAACGGGCGGTTGGGAGACTCGAAGTCCAGCAGATGGCACTCGTTGTGGGTCTTACCGCTGACGCTCCAGCGTCTGTTGATGCTGGCAACCTTCACAACCTTGGAGTTTGGAGCAGCTTCGCCCAGTTTCACCTGAACAAAACAGTTCCACATTCACACATTAATATTTTTGAGGACATTAGAATAACATGGGCAATGAGCCATAATGCCTAGTGGCCAGCTAAAAGATCAGTCTCACGAACACTGAAAATGACTTTACTTTGGCTTAGTAGGTTTATTGGCCTCTGTTATGGAGACTCAGGTGATGTCACCAGGCTTGAGATTTCACATTTACAGTTGTATACATACAAAAAAATAAAAATTATTTGGGGCTTTGTCACTGCTCTAAGCCAATGTTTTGGGCTTGCACCTTTTAACACCATCTATAAGAACTTTTAAGCATCTTGTAGAAAAAGTGCAGCACATGATCCCTCTGATCTCACAAAAGACTTTGGAGCCAGATATTTGTTTGTAGTAGGATGTCTATAAAAATCTATTTCTGTGACTTTATAAGTGCATATGAACTTTGGCACTGTGTTAACACCTGGAAACACATAACTCATCCTATCCCTGTGCCAAAATAACGTTTACATTATTTTGACACTAAACGATTTCCTCAGCAAGACTTTGTAACCAAACAATGATATAGTTAATGGTTGAGGACAATGAATGCACATTAAGCTAGTGTATCTTACCCCACAGGGTGATTTGATTGATTTTTAGTTAAAAAGTAACAGGAATGTGAATCCAGACATTTAATGAATTAAGAGCATTGCCCCCAGAGGTCACTGACTGTCTGGAGGGCAAAGTTCACACACCTTTATAAGGATTGGAATTGCACCAAATGTCACGTTTTGAAGATTGAGCAAATATATATTCAGAATTAGTTGGAGGATGTACACCACACTGTAAACAAATGCTTTTTAAGAACATATTTTCATCCATTTAACTTGTCACTATATATATATATATATATATATATATATATATATATATATATATATATATATATATATATATATATATATATATATATATATATATATATATATATATATATATATATATATATATATACACACACACTTAAAGCAGAAATTAGGTTGAATATTGTAGAAATCATTGGGTAATACATGCATGCAGACTGATAACTAATTAAAATAATAATAACTCTAATTACAAAGTGTTCATAACATAAAATGTACATAGCCCTTATTGTGCAGCATTTTTCAGCATCTGTTGTTTTGAAATGCGCTTTAAAGCCAATTAGACGTCACTACGTGTGTCCATTGATATTAAGCATTACTTAACGTGGGCACTAAAGTCTAACCAAACATCGATTATGTCTACTGAACATTAAAACAACATAGACAAATAATCCCCTAAGCACTTTGAACCTGTTTGAGTCATGCTCCACCGTGAGCAGACCGAGTCTTGTGCTGTCAGCTTACCTGTTTGTAGGCATCCAGCAGAAAGCTGTTCCATATGGAGCGCACGCCGGCTGTAGTTAACATGCGCTGCCACTCACCCGTGGAGCCCGAGCAGCTCAGGAGTGACACCACACGCTTTACCAGCACTATCGAATCATACAGCACGAAAAACAGGCAGTTGGAGAAGAAACCAGGCAAGATCTGCAAAGTTACCAGGAGGTCCACACTAAGCATGCCCATTTCGCGCTGATTTATAACAGGTGGTTGACGCGCACTTTTGCTTATTTAAGTTCACCTTTCCGACTCATCCTGGTCAGATATCATCTCCTCTGCCTTCCCCCTCCTAGGAAACTTTCCTTCACCTAAAGAAAGCAGAGCCGACCTAAGGATGTGGGCGTTTGCGCGCGGTGAGCCCGAATCTGCGTTTCTCCAAGCATCAGGCGTCTTTACGCAAAGAGGAGCGCTAGTGCCAAACGTCCCCCTCCTTTCCTCTTTACAATTAACCAAAGGCTACCCGTTAGGCAGGTTCCTGAGTCGCTCTGCGTCTTTTTATACCGTAAATCATTCCGGGCTCTGAAATAAAGCCCGCGGGGCTGGTGGCAGCGTGACGTCATAACGAGGGCTTTCTCTCCGGACGGGACATGCAATAAAAGATGCAAACAGATTCAGCGCTTTTTAACGTCAGTTGCTGAATACAAAAGGAGATTACGTGTCCCTGCATAAAGAGACACGTTTGCATTGATTTGCATGAAATCAATCTTTTGCGTATAAAGTTGTTTTGTGATCATATAGCGAGCTCTAAAAGTTATTGAACATTGTTAGTTGGAATAACATAGAGAGAGAGAGAGAGGGAGGGAGGGATGTAATCATACAGCTAGGTCTAAAAGTTATTGAACATTAGTTGGAATTTAAAAGATAGATAGATAGATAGATAGATAGATAGATAGATAGATAGATAGATAGATAGATAGATAGATAGATAGATAGATAGATAGATAGATAGATAGATAGATAGATAGATAGATAGATAGATAGATAGATAGATAGAACCCTAATTCCAAAAATGTTGGGACGTTTTTTAAAATTTTAATAAAATGAAAACTAAAAGACTTTCAAATCACATGAGCCAATATTTTATTCACAATAGAACATGTATAACATAACAAATGTTTAAACTGAGAAATTTTAAAATGTTATGCACAAAATGACCTCATTTCAAATTTGATGCCTGCTATAGGTCTCAAAATAGTTGGGATGAGGGCGTTTACCATGGTGTAGCATCTCCTCTTCTTTTCAAAAAGTTTGAAGACATCTGGGCATCGAGGTTATGAGTTTCTGGAGTTTTGGTGTTAGAATTTACTCCCATTATTGCCTGATAAAGGTTTCCAGCTGCTGAAGAGTTTGCGGTTGTCTTTTATATATTTTTCATTTAATGATGCGGCAAATGTTCTCTATAGGTGAAAGATCTGGACTGCAGGCAGACCAATTCAGCACACGGACTCTTCTACTACAAAGCCATGCTGTTGTAATAGCTGCTGTATGTGGTTTTGCATTGTCCTGCTGAAATACACGTCATTATATAACTTTCAGCATTCATAGTGCCTTCCAAAACATGCAAGCTGCACATACTGTATGCATTTATGCACCCTCATACCATCAGAGATGCTGGCTTTTTAACTGAACACTGATGACACGCTGGAAGGTCTCCCTCCTCTTTAGCCCGGAGGACATGGCGTCCGTGATTTCCAACAAGAATGTCAAATTTGGACTCGTCTGACCATAGAACACTTTTCCACTTTGAAACAGTCCATTTTAAATTAGCCTTGGGGCACAGGACATGACGGCGCTTCTGGACCATGTTCACATATGGCTTCATTTTTGCATAATAGAGCTTTAGTTGGCATCTGCAGAGGGCACGGTGGATTGTGTTTACTGACAGTGGTTTCTGGAAGTATTCCTGGGCCCATTTAGTAATATCAATGACAGAATCATGCCAATGAGTGATGCAGTGTCGTGTGAGAGCCCGAAGACCACGGGCATCCAACAAAGGTCTTCGGCCTTGTCCCTTACACACAGAGATTTCTCCAAAAAGGTTTCATCAAATTTGAAATGAGCTCATTTAGTGGATAAAAGTGTAAAATTTATCAGTTTAAACATTTGTTATGTTCTCTATGTTCTATTATTAATAAAATATTGGCTCATGTGATTTGAAAGTCTTTTAATTTTCATTTTATTCAAATTTAAAAAACGTCCCAACATTTCCAGAATTCAGGTTGTAGAACGATAGATAGATAGCAGGCAGGCAGGCAAGCAGGCAGACAGACTAATAGATAGACAGATGTGGAAGAAGTTTGCCCCACATTTCTAATTAAAGGCCTAGCCTGTCAGGACAAGGCAGGATATGTTTGTTTATTAAGATTAGATCAATGTAGATGCTGCAGAGTGGATGCTTATCATTGTTTCGGTTGAAGGAGCATAATTCTGAGCTCTGACGCACGACACTTAACGCAATATTCTCTCGCCCATTGAAAGTGAGTCGAGAGCTGTGGCCTCTCCCACAAATATTTCGCCATTGTGACTGACAGCATGAAGCCATCTTCAACAGTGTTTGCTCTTGTTTATCACCAAGGTTCCAGGATCCTTTCCAAACTGGTTTGACCATTGAAGTCAGACAAATTCTTTACGTCTAATGATCAAGTTCATCTGGAGGTGGCAATCAAAGCATTTGAATCTCAGGGTGATGACCCCCAGTGTGAGTCCAGATATGCGGCGAATTGACTACGGCAGCACTGTCTCGTATCCCATTGACCCAGAAACTTCCAGAGCATCTAAGCCAATTAAGGTCAGCAACACAAGGATTTCTTTGTCCAGTGGTCATTTGCATCTCAAACACACATATCAATCTCTACTTGTGTACACAGTGTTTACATGAGAGGCTGCATATAGTCATTTTCACCTTAGATCTTTGTCCAAAAGAAATCATGGAGGATAGCAGGGGATGGGGAAATTATGAAAATATGTTTATCTTATACATCAGCGATTCCCAGATGAATAGCGCTGTAACAATAGCAGTGTGATGAATATTGCTCTCCCTTTCATGACCAGCTCTTGGCGGGTCCCCCAGACTTGACATTCAACTTAAAGACTTGCGACGGGTCGGCAGGTTTGTCTTCTTTACTTATAGAGCAAGCTTGCTCTTGTTTGGGTGTCTGTTTGCTACTTTAGTTCAACATCTATCTAACTAACTCCAGGACAGAGCCAGAAAAGTGTCGTAATTATGCTTTTCAGCTCGGTCTAACTCTGCTGGTATGATGGATTGTTGTTTTTGGAAATGAAGTCCTCAAAGAAATTCAAGCAACAGGACATTACAAAAATATGCAGAGCCATAAAGTCTATAATATGCTATGCAGTTTATGTTTACAGGGACATAAATATATATATTGGCAAAAGTTGCCAGGAGATCCTTGCCAGAACAGAATAATCATTCACTTTCTGAAGATTATTTTGAGACGGCTATTTTTATATATTCCACAAATCAATTATTTCCTGCTTAAGTGTTTGTGTTTGTGGAGAGTTTGTAATTGTTACGACATATCAGAATTTTCAAATGGAACATTTCACTTTTCACACTATAAACAAGGTGCTTTTTCATGCCATATCATTTTTGACTTTAGGGTCACTTAGCAATGCATAATAGTCTCACAATATCCTCAAAGCTGCATCGCTAAACTCATAACCCATCATGTCCAACTTCTATGACACGAAATGCTGTAAATGACAGAAAAAAACTGCATTTATGAATTTTATGAAATTCTCCTGATAACACCAGTGCCAGATAAAACTTGATCCAAATGAGTTAATAATTGCTAGATAAGGCTAATTTAACATTAGATGAATGATGAGATATGTAATGCTAAACCTGACCATTACTTCACTGAAGGTGGGGCTGCATACTTTACGATTGCCAAAAACTCAGCAAACTCCAGAATATTCAGAAAAAGACCTCGGTTTATCAGCCATCGCATAAAGCAAAGGAATGTCAGAATTGTAATTAGCATTAAAAACTAGTGTAACATGCCGAATTATTAGCTGACAAGGTTGGAGTAATGCTGTAAACGTTATTCAAACTATTAAAGACTCATTTACTTAGTGGCAGCAGTAAAATGAACACATGCTATGATCTCAGCAGCACACCAGTTGGCTACATCCTCATCCGTTTTAGTCATTCAGTGATTCAAGGTGGATTGTATGTTTGTGTAATTGTTGTAGCTTGAAATTGTAAACTGCCTCCACTGATTCATATGCTCCCCACAAATATTTACTCCCATCTGTGCACTGTGTACAAGCAGGAATTAAGCCAATAGACAATGAGCTTTAGAATGCAAACTTGGCTTGCGACGTCTTTATCCACAACAATGTATAACAGGATTGTAGCCAAAAATTCAATTACTACCTCTGCATTGAGTGTACACGGAGAGACAGTGACGTTCTAAATGCACTCTCTGTGCACCACGTCAAATAAGTCTATCCTGGACTTATAAGAGGTTTAAGCTGTCTCAGAAAGTGCATCCAGACTATGTGCTGCTTGGCTCAGAGTGCTGTAAATGTAAGGATAGTTTACTGTGGGCATTTCAGCAAACTTTCCAATCATTATAAAATTGTTTTGTTGGTTTCTCGCCCCAGGCAACTACTCAAATCAACTCAATCAACAGTTCAGTCTGGTGCAGTGGCGTACTGGCCATCTGGAGCACCGGGAGTTTTCCCGGTGGGCCGCTGTACAATGTGGGCCAGCCCTTTGTGTAAATATATATATAAAAATGAATTGTAGTAAATGTACGTATAGGCTATCCTTCCATTGGCCCAGACGAATGGCCCACGTGGCCCACTTGATTCAAAAACTGTAATTCATTTAGTGTGCTCAGGCTCAGTGCAGCGGCTCAAAAGCACGAAAAGTTTGAAATAGCCAATCAAAACGAAGAAGGCCTTTCAAAGACGCTGACCTACGCGCGACTTAAATGCAAGCTGAGGTAAGCAGCTAAACATGACGAGACAATTCAGCAATATTTGCTAACCGTTTACGATAAAAACAAATAAAATAAAAGTTAAATGAAAAACATGAATTTTCAGGAATACAAACTACTACTGGCCTTCTCAAATTTCTCAGATTTCAATGCCATTTACGTTATTCGTCACGATGTAGCCTACATAATATAGCAGACATGAGATAAGAGTTAATGTAATATCTCTATATAGGCTTTCTTCCGTGATTTCACGTGTCTAAGAAAATGTTTCAAAATCTATAAAAATCATTCTCAATCTTGCTCTAAAACATTGTAAATCAGAAGACTTTTGCTTTCGAGTGCTGTGCATTGGAAAGTGATTTATATTATAAGCCTAATAAAAATATAATTTGCTAATTAATTCACATGCATTGTTTTATATGGTTAAAAGTTTGAAATAATTAAGGCTTTTTATTTATTTATTTGAAAGAATATTGCATTGATTAGATCAAAAGTACAGTAAAAACAATAATATTATGAAATATTACACTTATTTTAAAATATAATTTATTCCTGTGATCAAAGCTGAATTTTCAGTACCATTACTCCAGTCTTCAGTGTCCCTTCAGAAATCATTTTAATGCTGCTTAATTATTATCAGTTATTATTTGTAATCAATTCTTAATAATGGTTTTTACTATTGGTATAATAAAATACCAATAACCAATAATTTTATTAATGGTTCTCAGTTAAAGAACAGCATTTATTTTAAATATAAGTACTTCGTAATAAGTGTAAATATCTTTACTGTCACTTAAATCAGTTTAATTCAACCTTGTTGAAGAAAAATATATATTTATATTTTTTTAATCTTACAAAACTGAATGGTATCACATTTTCTACAAAAAAATATGAAGCAGCACAATAGTTTTCAACATTCATAATAATCAGAAATGTTTCTTGAGCATCAAATCATCATATTAGAAGGATTTCTGAAGATCATGTGACACTGAAGACTGGAGTAATGATGCTGAAAATACAGATTTGATCAATTATATTTTACTATATATTCTCATAAAAAGACAGCTATTTTAAATTGTAACATTATATATTTCACAGTACTGTTACTGTATTTTTCATTATCAAAATAATTTGTATTCTCTTTTCCACATTTGGAGCTCTATTCCTTAAAATGATAGATGTCAAGCTCCTGCGTTGTTGCATAAAAAAATCTATTTTAAATCAAATCTGTTTAAGGTACTTTCTGTTTATCAAATAATCCTGAATTTGTGTGTTTGAACTTCAGTTCACCCTTCTCATCCTGATACACAGAACAGGATTAACAGTTTCTCTCACACACCACAAAATCTGAGAGTGAGCACAAACAGTGGGGTCTGCAGACTAGGCTTATGTTTTGACTGCAAATGTAATGCAGAACTGTCAAGTGGGTCAGCAGCGGGTTTCATGGCAGGAATCAGATGCATGTGCGGGGATTACGTCTAAAGGCTTATGGGCTCTCTGCATGCCTGCCCAGCTGTGACAGAAGCAGCATTGCTTCAAACTGCCGCTTCATCAAATCATCACAAGTGCGTGCCTAAAAAAATGATAGGAATTTACAGTTGAGAATATTTGCATTTTAGGTTTAAGTAAATAAAATTTGAACAAGCAAATGAGGAGGTGAAGGTTACATATTACATAGGTTGCAACAACCTGAGTTGTATTTATATTACTTTGCGTTTCCAAACATTTAGAATTAAATAATAAATATATTAAATCGATCTGAGCATCTCAGAAAACCTGTAAAAACCATATACAACAAACTTGAGAAAATAAGCACCACAAAGATAGCCTTTCTATGAGACAAATAAATATCCACCAAAATACTTTGAAATCGTCTGGAGATCTTGGAAGCATTGCAAGCTATTTTTTTTCATGCAGAATTATTTAGCTAAAAAAAATCAACAACACAAGGCATTGATTAGTTTGTTATTAAACAACGGTTTGCACACAAAGCAGCATTCAAAAGTCATTTGATCAAGAGAAAACAATACTTTGAAAAAATGCTTTTCATAATATCACCACCTCTGAATTATGACCTTAAAGCCCAAAAATATTGCAATAATCAGCTTTGGTGGTAATCAGTGATTACAGCTCAACACTGAAACTGCAAAAGAAAATATGTCCCAAAAAGCTCAAAGCCCCCAGAAAGCATTATTAGGAATTTGTCTGCTAAGCTCGAGAAAAGGAAAAAAAAAAGTGTAGATGTTTTACAGCCTACTTGAGGAAATAGGCACCACATTCATCCTTTTCCTCAAGTTGTGAACTGTGGATAGTCAAGGACTTTGGCCTTCCACAAGCCCAGTGTGGCTCCTTTCTTGCGAATGAGAGACCTCCTGCAAATTTCCTCGAAATGCTAGCGTGGAGTTTCTCTACGCTCCTGTGTATTTTGTTTTGTTTTTCTTGTCCGTGCCAATTGTATTATTTGCTAGACAGTCTGTGTAAACTCTGCGGTCTGAACATGAGGTTAGCACTAGCAGGATCTCCAATTTGGGCTCTAAAACCTGGTTTTCTGAATGTATGTTCAGAGAGAAATTCAATTATAATTAGGGGATTTCTGCTCTTTGCATTAAAATGCTGCATTTGATCTTTCATCCTCCAAGGGAATAACTCTGAAACAAGTAAGATGCTTGAAAAAGAAAAAGCTCTTAAACCGGGATAAAGAATTAAGCTCTGATTCCAGTCGTGCAAAAGTTATAAACACATCCGGGAGTTCTGGCAAACCTGAGTCATGGTGTGTAACACTAGATCGTTTCTGCATGGCTCACACCATTATCAAGGGAAATGCACTAGAAGGGTGTTCTGGGATCGTCTTAGAAACAGTCTATAACTCCAAAAATATTTTTACAATTGTAAACTCTACCTGGCGTAGCGATCAGTTTCCTGTGAGAACCATCGATTCTGCTCCAGGGAGCTTCACAACCAGCACCTGTCAGCAGGATAGTCGATAAAGCCAGTATTCTTAATATTCATTACTTTGAAAGGTCAGTGACGTACAGAAAACTGAAATAAACACATTTTCTGGCATCCTGGCTGATTTTATCGATGGTTTAACATACCCCTTGCACATTAGCTGTATTAGTACTTAAGCTAATTGTGTCATTATTCAAAAGTCAAAAACAACACAATGGAGAATAAGTGGATTAATAATGGAAATCTCCATAATCTCTGTAGCTCTGATGTAAACTAATCAGCAAAATTGACTTTTTTCTGCAAATAACTTTAAAGAATTGGTTTACTGAAATCGTTTGTATACTGTATGTCCCTTTATTTCATCATTTCAAATGATAAATTTTGTCATAATTTATTCACCCTCGTGTCGTTCCAAATCTGTATGACTTTGTTCTGTGGGGAAAAAATAAAAATTCTAAAAATTGTTTTATAGTTTTTTTTATTTTTGTGATGGTTGTTCATGAGTCCCTTGTTTGTTCTGAACAGTTAAACGGAGCACTGCTCTTCAGAAAAATCCCCCATGTTCTGCAGATTCTTCAGTTTTCCAGTATCTTTTGCATATTTGAACCCTTTCCAGCAGTGACTATGATTTTGAGATCCATCTTTTTGAACATTTGAAGCTCAAGGTAAATTGTACTTTATTTTGTCTTTCAGAAAACATGCAAGGATCTTCTGTTGCTTCCGAAGGGCAGTCTTAAATGGAAAAAATATATATTTCAACAAAATAAGAAAAATGTGGAAATCTTCATCCCATTCAAAAGTTTTGACCCCCCCACCCCCGGCTCTTAATGCATCGTCTTTCCTTCTGGAGCATCAGTGAATGTTTGAACCTTTTTTTAATAGTTATGTTCAAGTCCCTCAACCATCACAAAACCAAAAAAAAAAACAGTCATAGATCATCCAGGTAATCACACACAGTATTAAGACCAACGCTTCCCAAACTTTTGAAGGGGGTTATTTTTAACGGGGTCTTGTGGACTTTTATAAACTTCTTTTATGTAAAATATCTTACTCAGTCGTACTAAATAAAAACTAACATGCATTTTGTATGATCTCTCTTATTTTGTTAAAATTATTCACATTTTCACAGATTCTGCAAGGGGTTCCCAAACTTTCGCATGCCACCTTATGGCAAGAATAGTTAAAATATCTTTTTTTTTTTTCTTTTGAGGATTGAAACCTTTCAGTCCCCAGATTTAAAAAGAAGAAAAAAGATGACTAAAATTAGCAGAAAACATCTCATACAAAATTTCATTAAATGTACAAACTACCAACCATGAAACATGGAATTCACCAAAATAATTAATACGATGGAAATTTAGACTTGTCCAGCATGTTCCATACAGCTTTATTGGACAAGGAATCTCTCCAGGTGAAAATAAAAGACAAAATGATACTCATGCATGAGCAAGAGAAAGACTGATTAGGATGTAGAGAGAATGGAAAGAAAGCTAAAGCTGTGGCTGCTTTTTGTCTCAATGCATTTTTTATGAAATGAGACAGAATCTCTTACTAATGATACTGAATCCCTAACTAATGATGCTTAGGAGCTGTCCGTTATCTCACTTCTTTTCCAGGCCTCATTAACAGACCTGGGAGGAATACTGCATGGGACAGATGATTACAATCATCACTTCCCTCTGTCTGTTTCAGACACGTTATATTTTCCTGATTAAAATCCAAGTCACTATCTTGGAAATGATTCATTGCTGTGGCAAGTTGGGCAGGTGCAGGAACGTGTCTGCAGATGTTTTGCTGGTAAGCACAATGAAATGATTCAGAAGCTTTACTAATGGAACCGTGGGACTGAAAAACACAAATTGTTGAGTAATTCGGTACTTCATGAGACAGTAATTTGCGTAAACTGATCACAGAAAAAACATGCTAATTTGTCTTCAGACAAGGTATAAATGTACAACACCACAAAGAAAGTCAATGCAAAAGAACCATTTAGTCCATGTGATCTGTGTGCGTTTGCACATTCAAATATGGCACAACATAACACATTCAAAATGTGGTACATTCAAATATGGCACAACACCCTATAAGCTTGTTGTCAAAGATGCCAGTTGTCACTGGTCCTTGTGTGTCTTGTAACTGACCACGACTTTCTAAATATGAAAGTGTGTGTATACAAATTGCACCAATGAGATTCGAGAGCTACGGCAAAGGATAAGACTATCAGCAATTGAGCAATTGACTTAAATGTCATTCTATTTCTAACCAAAGTGGTAATATAGGTTCAAAAGACTTAAAATATAACGCATGGCTCATTTGGACCACTGTCATGTTATGCTTATGTTTTTTTTTGTTTTTTTTAAGCATGGCATTTCATGGAAAACAGCAGCACAGACATTCTGCCAAACGTCTTCTTTTTGTGATATACAGAAAAAAAAGATGTCATATAGGTTTGAAAGTGGGACAGAATTGTCTTTTTTTTTGGTGAGCTAGCCTAATTTGTGTTTGAGTAAAATGTCTGACCAAAAGTCATATTCACTGAAAGGAAACACCAAACACATGCAGAGAAATATATGCTTTTATATAGGTCTGAAATGGAAAGTGGAAAATCCCAGGAACCCTGCCGTCTTTGAGTAAGGTTTGCATAGTCTCATGTATAAACAGTTTCAACTGTTTCCTGTATTCTGGCTGCCTTTGAGGGGGGTGGAATGCACAGGGTGGAGAGACAACTGGGGGTGGAATAGTGTCTCTATGAGAAAAAAAATGCATCTGGACGTTCTTTCCACCGAGAATAAACACTGTCTGGTGACCACATAATCATAAACAATGAATCATACAGCATGTATAGCCCTTGCTATCATAACTGATGTATATGCACGTCATCTTTGTCCATTACAAATCCAGTAACACACAAACACCCTGTGAATAATGGCTTTTGGACCACTGCTCTCTTGTTAAACATGTTACTGTAGGTCCAGTAATTAGGATTCAAAATGTAGCCATATGCAATTTATATGCACCAGTTTTTTATGTGTAATAATAGAGCAGGTGCAGGATGGTCATTTTGCATTACTGGTGTTTCACAAATCATGATATATATATATATATATATATATATATATATATATATATATATATATATGGCATTAATCACTTTAACATTGTTACAAAAAAATAATTCCAAATAAATATTCTAATGCTTTCTGTTCATTAAAAAATCCTGAAAAATAATGTACCACAATTTCCACAAAACTGTTAAGCAGCACAACTGTTTTCAACATTTGATAATAATGAGAAATGTTTTTTGAGCAGAAAATCAGCATATTAGTATGATTTCTGAAGGATCATGTGGCACTGCAGACTGGAGTAATGACTTTGCCACCACAGGAATAAATTTCATTTGAAGTTATATTTTGATTGAAAACAGATCATTTAAATATTAAAATATTTTACATTATTATTATTAATAATAATAATAAATGCAGCCTTGGTGAGCATGAGACTTTTTTCCAAAAACATTAACAAATTTTACCAACCCCAAACTTTTGAGCAACAGTGTACATATATGCCTAATAAAGAAAACGATTCTTATGATAAAGAAATCCTAATAATCTGCAGATCTTTATGCTGTGCCATTATTAGACTGGACTGCAGGACTGTGAGAAAATCAAAAAGCAAATTAAAATGACAGTTTAGAGAGTGCAAAGAAAGAGTAAGATGATGAATTGTACAATTATGTTTCTATAAACAAGTGGAATAAATTATTTTCTTATTTGTGTTAGTGGGCATAGAACTGTTACTCAATGACACAATGATTTATTCTGTGGTCTTTGAGTCATAGGTAAAATAAAAACAAATAGTGTGCCCAAGCAGTACTGATGTTTTAGTCACTTTCCAATGCCCTGACAGATTCCTGAAATGAGGAAGGTTTTTTAATCCAGAATAAATACATAATTTCCATTAATTCATCTATATTTTCATCTTTCTAAATCCATTCATATTTTAATATGCTTTTTTATATTTATTTTTATATCCAAAGTTAAAAATTAATAGTAAAATCTATATGGAACAGCATTTACTGTACACGGTCAGTAAGAAAACAAATCTACAAAACAACATGTTTATCAGGGAGTATTATCTCATATTTTAGCCAGAAGCAATGGTTTTAAAGTTAAAACTACTTAATAATTGTTTTGTTTATTACAAACACCCAGCTTTTCGCTTCACAAGACATTAACTGAGGGGATCATGTTGATTACTTGTGGATTATTATTTTTATTTTTTTTGCAGCTGTTTCTGACAGCACCCATTCACTTTTATTTTGGGGTGAACTATTTCTTTTATTCGACCATTTTTAGCTTTGATAATACAGACTTTAGCATATTTTAATGGTTTCAAGCTATTCAAGCACAAAAATAGCCTCAGCCAGTAAACTGGCTTTGTTGGGCAGTGTTGCTTTATAAAAATTAATGATTTGTATATTTATTCTAATATTTAGAAATTCTCGTTTTATTTTTGTGTTATTTACAGTATGTTGCTATGCGATTCCTTGAGGTTCTGGGTGCTTTTTAGGACGTTGTCTCCTTTAATGTAAGTCTATGGTTTTTTTCACCTCTTATCAGCTGTCATGAGAATTTGTCTTATATGTAAGAAAAGTACCAGCACACCTCTTCTTGACAAGCTGTGTGATATGAATTGTCATTCAGGACCGTAGCACGAATGGTGCAGGATGAGTTATGGAGTGAAGTTTAAAACCTTGAATGTAAGCAACATTAATAGTGATGCTTGCTCTGCAAAACTCACCGCCACGATGCTAGTGCACATGCTTTGAACATGTTTCCACACTGTTGCACCATGACCCCGCACCGAATTCAGACCAAAGTGTCTTTCTAGATTTGTTATCAAGCCCTTAACGCATCAAAATTATCTGGGATTTCCATGTACAGCTATTTCACAGGAATTCTACGGTTTCTGTGAAAAGATTTAAGTTTAACAGGAGTGTTCACTGCACGCTGTGTACTGAGCAAACATAATGTCTCACCACACCAACACAGACTCAGTTACACTCTGTTTTGGAGCTGGACACGTAGTGACAGTCCATACAAAATGTATTGAATGAAAGGGCAAAACACTCTCATGCCGTCCCAGGAGCACAAAAATGTGTTGAGTGGGCGGAGCAGACATTGTTTGCCAGTCAAGTTTGTTTTATCAGGAGTCCATAGAATTACTGTCAAACCATGTTTAGGAGAACATGTAATCCACGTCAAAACCTGAGGTTTATTTTTCACCACAATAGAAAAGAAAGATTTAAAAATAGATAAATAAATAGCACATTCAATTTCAAATAAGTGGATGAAATATGATGCCATTCTGTGGATAAAAACATGTTTTTAAAGAGCATCACATTAATTATCATAGCATTTATTATGCAACAGCATCATAAACCCCAATAATGAGCAATAAAACATGCTTTTATTCCACAAGAACTTTAATAGTGACGCTTCATTGATTTTGTACCTACTCCAAACGGTTAAACAGAGGACATGCGGTGCTTCCAAGTGTCAAGTCTTAGTGTTTTACCATAAATAGAGGAGAAAGCATGCGTTACAATGTTAGCTACTATATGAACCCATGGGAGACACTTTAACAGGTTACGATTAACTGTTACAGGCATTACATAACTTTCAAAACCACTTTGGCAGGGGGGAAAGTGCACCGTACCAAAACAAAGAAGACCATAACCTTACATAATAATAAGAAACAGCTCAAGAAAATGACCGCCAGTGAAGAAATATGATCCGAGCACTTACGAAACATTTGACTTTTCCCATCAATTTTTAGCAGCATGCATGCAACAGAGGTCTACCCCCTCTACCCCCAAAGATTTCCAAGAAATCATTGATCGGTTACTTTAATCTCTCAGTAATCAAGATGATCCTCCACCTCTCATACAACCAATGAACCCATGAACTACCTAGTGCTAGCGTTCTATAGTAATGAGCTGGCACCGGCACCTGAACCAGAACAATGTCTCCCCTTTGCATCCAGCCAGACATCAGATCTTCCTCTGCTATCCAGACAGTCTGCACTCATGCCAGGTTTATGGATTAATATAACCCTCTCCTCTCATTACCGCTGACTCGCTGAAGGGTAAAACATACACAGAACCCGTGATTCAGGGTCCTTTCTTTTCTAAAGGCTTTCATTAACACCAAAATACATTGTTTGTGTACAAAAGCCTTTGTCCTTGTGGTCAGAGCCTGTGTTACAATGAACAGAATGTCCTGTCCTGGGTGAGCTGCTATAGAAAAACAAGTCGCATGAAAGTTTGGAATTGTCAACCCAAAACCCCCCTCCCCCAAAGCAACCCCCAATCTTGTGTCCTTTTTTCCCATTTAATCCACTTTGAAAAGAAATTAACATGAAGTGCTGGTAAATGAAACATTGAGGGCTACATTTTCCCTGTTTGGCCAAGTGAAATTAATACACAGAAAAGAAAAGAAAAAAATGAATGCAACTCATAAATAAATGTAGACATTACCGTATTAACAAAGAGCCATTACGGTATATTGCAATATGATCAAGTTACATTATTTCAACATTGATGCAATCAGAGGAAAAAAATAAAAATTTGCTGAAAAAGTACTCACCGTCAGACTAGCATGAGTAGATGAGTTTGTTTCTTCATAAGTGAAGTGAAGCGAAGTGACATTCAGCCAAGTATGGTGACCCATACTCGGAATTCGTGCTCTGCATTTAACCCATCCAACGTGCACACACACAGCAGTGAACACACACACCGTGAACATACACCCGGAGCAGTGGGCAGCCATTTATGCTGCGGTGCCCGGGAAGCAGTTGGGGGTTCGGTGCCTTGCTCAAGGGCACCTCAGTCGTGGTATTGAGGGTGGAGAGAGCGCTGGACATTCACTCCCCCCACCTACAATTCCTGCCGGCCAGAGACTCGAACCCGCAACCTTTGGAGCACAAGTCCAACTCTCTAACCATTAGGCCATGACTTCCCCAAATAAGAACAGATTTGGAGAAAGATTTGCTCACCAATGGATCCTCTGCAATGAATGGGTGCCGTCAGAATGAGAGTCCAAACAGCTGATAAAAACATCACAACAATCCACAAGTAACCGACTTCAGTCTATCAATTCATGTGTCATGAAGCAAAAAGTTTTACATTTGTATGAATTCAGCATCAAGGCATTTTAACTTCAAACTGTTGCTTCTGGACAAAATACAAGTCCATAATCGATATAATAAATACTTCCTCCAGTGAAAAAAGTACATCCTCTGTTGTCCTCTCACATGAAAATACAGAGACATTCGGACTGTTTTCACTTGTAAACAGTGCTTGATCTGTATGCGTTTCTCTTCTAGATCAGTCAAGACCTTAATGGGCACTTAATGAACACCTTTTTTAGCAATATTCTGGATAGAGAACTTGCATTTTAGCAGGTTTGAAGTTGAAAACACCTTAAAAATGGATTTGTTTATTACAGACATGCCGCTTTTCACTTCACAAGACATTAATTGATGGACTGGGGTCATGTGCATTAATTGTGGATTATTGTGATGTTTTTGTTAGCTGTTTAGTCTCTAATTCTGACAGCATCAATTTACTCCAAATCTGTTACAAATGAATAGAAAACTCAACTCATCTTGCATGGTCTGAAGATAAGTACATTTTCAGTAAATGTTTTTGGGTGGACCATTCCTTTAATAAACAAATAAAAACTGAACACAGCAAATTACAGTTACAACATAAATTCTGCAGCATTAACTAATTCTAGTAAAGCTTTGAATTAAAATAAAACTTTTCTATTTCTATTTTTCATGCTCCAGATTCAAACACAGTCAGATTTTTCCAACATAAATGAAAAGTAGCATTGTTCATAAACTAGTTAAGTAATAAGGAAGAATTAGGGTTTATATATTAAAATGTTAAAACCATTATCTAATGTATCTGTTACAGTTGCATGCTGGGCTAAAGGAAGCAACACAATCAAGAATCTCCAAAAGTTCAGGTCATTGAGGGCACTGAGCGTATCCTCCAGACATGGCATGACTTCCAAAGGGTGAGTAAGTTCTATGTAACACATATGGCTCAAATAAGTTCCATGAAGGGTTTTTTTTTTTTTTTTTTGCACCATACCATACCTCAACCCATGTGTTTGACTATTCAGAGTTAATTTAGCTTTAGATCTCACCCAAGCCACCTCAAAAATATCCTTTTTATAGTACAATGGCAGGAAAATGAATGTGACTTTAATAAAAAAAACATTGTTTTTCCTAAAACAGTTAAACACAAACACCATCCCATAAGTCATTTCTTTCCAATATCTGATAATCTAAATCATGCAATAAAGCTCAGAAAACGCACAGATCAGTATGTTTTAAGGTACAAAGAGACTTTTGGTAGGTATATTAACATTTTGTCATTATAACTTGATTACATGAGTTGTACAATATGCCATCCCATTGTTACCATATTTTTCATAGTGAATTTCTAGAACAGCAGTCTTAAATTTAATGGGATATTTTTACAGTACAATTATAATTGCTATATAGCTAGTCATTCACTTTGGTAGGTACATTAACAATAACAAGAACTCCTGATGATGGTCTTGCTTCAGAGTTTTCTACAGTAAAAGATGAATTCCTCTGCAAACTGAAATTGCTATTGCTCTATCAGTGTATAACAGTTGTGGCACAAAGTTTATCATCTCTAACATTCATCAAATCTTGACTGGAACAAAGTCTTTCAAAATAATACTTGGACTTGAAAAAGAACAGATTTTAAGAGAGAGAAAGGGGGTGTGAAGAAGTTGTTTATCAGTTAATGTAGGATGTTGTGGTAGACACTTTGGCATCAAATGGCAATTCAACTAACGATCTGGCTGAAAGCTGCTCTTTACTCCACTGACTGGCATGCCTGACACCTGGAGGTCGCAGGTTCACTTTTTCTGGAACGAAGCAAACGAAAAGGAGAAGATCAGAGACTGTCGATCACAGAGTGAAGCCCTTGTTTATGTCTCAACAAAACTGACAGCAGAGCATCACTCCAAACCTGAACCTGGGTCAGCCCACCTATAAATAGCAGTCTGTGTGATAAGAGAGTCTGAATGTCTGGCCAGATTTGATATTAACTGGTTTAATGTCTCATCCCTATAGAGATTGGTAAATCTCTGTGGGTCATTGCCAAAATATTTTTCATCCCAAATGACTAAAAAAAATGCAAGCGTTTTATCGCTTAACAGAAATCATTCTAACATTGGGTGCTTTTTAATTATCAAATTTTATTTAAAAAAATGCATGACATTCTAAAATTATACAGTACACATAACACACTTACCATTTAACTGCAGAATACACGTGATATGCAAGATTCAACAGCCTCCGTTGAAAAAAAAAAAAAAAAAAAACTTGTTACTTCATTAACTGTTCAGTGTGTGAAACTCATCATGTTCTCTCCTGCTCTTCTGCTGCTCTGGGTTTCTGTTTTTCTCATCATGAGAACTGGCCTGCTCTGGTGTAAAGAGGAAACAATCAATGCACTGAGGGAGAAAAAGTGGCGGGTTCAACCACAGGTCTTGACAACGTCATGAGGATCTTTAATACATGTAATAAATTCTATGTTTAACCTGTAAATGATGCCGTGAAACATGTCCATCCATACAAACACATACATACAAACATCCATTAATTTTCCAAGCCGCGTCGGGATACTGGAATATATATTTGAAAAATTGTCATTCTGAGATGACATGCTTCTATAATCATTGCTACTTGGCCTGCTATTACATGTTTCCCTGTTTTACACAACATGTTGCTATTATTGGTATTGCATAAATGCTAATACCTTAAACCTGTATATAAAGCATTAAAAAGGTATTCATAATGTGCAGTGCAAACCACAGGCATTATAAATGCATTGCTTTGCATGTTGTTGCATGTAATATCTAGTAATTTTTTATTGCCAAAAAAAGGATTAATGCCTGTGTATGTAATGCCAATATACTCATTTCAAATGGAAAATAAATTTGCCTTAAGAACTTTGCAATAACAATGGGTGTGTAGCTTAGAATACCTATCGGATTGAGAGTTTCATAGATAAAGTGAGAGAAATTTATGGGTTGTAGAGGATCATAACTCGTTCTTAGCTATTCTTCACTTAAGTCATGCCTGTGCTGATATAAATCTTTTTACCAAATGAACTACGTAAAGGGGAATTCCACCCAGTTTCAATATTTTTAATAGTGAGTTCTTTATCCTACAGCTGTTTATGGGACGTAGGCAAATATGCTCTGCTCTGCCAAAAGTAGGAATCAAGAGATCCATCCATAACACCTTTTGGCTGTTAAGCTAAAGCCTCCCAGCTTGAGAGAAATGGCTAGTTAGGAGTGTTGGTCCGAGGCCAAGCATATCTCTGGACAAGACAGCTGTATCAGGCTGAAACTTGGGGTTTCAGAGTCAGTAAATGTGTATTTTTACCCTGAAAATGAAGAGTTAATTGTCTCTGTAAGGTGCTGCCACATATTCTTAACTGTAGGTCAACGATACACTTTAAAAAATAAAGGCTCCCAGGTGAGTCTTTGCAGTCTGGAGTTGAAATACAGTTCTTTGTAGATTAGAAAAGATATAGGTTTTTTAGCACAACATAATGGTTTCTGGGGTCTTAAAAGCACCAGTAGTGTCTTCGCTGATTTTGTTCTTACAACCCTTTTGCTTGTCACTGGAAACGAAAATTTGCAGACAATTTACTCGCCCTCAGGCCAAGATGTAGATAAGTTTGTTTCTTCATCGTTACCAATTTGGAGAAATTTAGCATTACATCTCTTGCTCACCTATGGATCCTCTGCAGTGAATGGGTGCCGTCAGAATGAGAACCCAAACAGCTGATAAAAACATCACAACAATCAACAAATCATCCAAATAGCTGTGTTTGTGTGAGAAACAAATCCATCATTAAAATGATTTATCTTTATCGGAACTTTTTTTACTTCGTTTTTCTTTGTTGGTGAACTATTCCTTTAATGGTGAGGGTTGATTTATTTATTTTTTTTATATATATACACATACATGCCATTGTCAATGAGAATGTCATTTTGTGTGAGTTTTCCCTAATGCTCTATTTTGACTGACATTTTGACCTTTTATTTGACAACTGAGTCTGTAAATCCAGATCCATAATATGGCTATTTTTCTCTTTAGATATAATCATTTGCCACAGTATAGAAGGGATTACCTATTTTCACTTTCAAACAAAACTCACCTATAAAGGCAGAGGGTCTTTTTGTCCCGAGACTGGATTATGTTGTGAGTGACATCAACAGTTAAGGGATTAAATGCAGCTTCAGTTTGCCCTTCGGTCCTTGGCATCCCAGTGTCCTCCTGTAGAATAACACTGAGGGCTTATATCAAATTCAGATGGTTTGGTCTGGAAGTCAGTATTATGTCATACGAAGTGCCTTTTGTTCTCTTCCCTTTTTGTAAAACCAAAACAACATAAAAAATAATACAGAACAGTTGTACTGGATTGTAAGTGCTTTCACTGTCATTCATAGGTCATTATTAATCATATGCTATTATTTCACCAGAAGTGTCCAATATTTTTGTAAGAGAACAAGAGGAAGACAGTTAGATAGCAAGAGAGTTGGTAATGTTGCATAATAGAGGTGTAAGGCTTAAATAACCTTTCCGTCCAAACAGTCAGTCTGATGTTGACTCAGTCCACCTCCTGACCTAGACAGACGCTAGCTATTAAAAGTTAATAGCAGTAGTGCTGACACTGAAACATTTGAAATACAAGCAACACCACAACTGCTGAAAAACCAAGTGTACCAAGGGACTGAATGTTCTCTCGTGCATTTGCAAACATGTTTATTAGCGAACTGAAAAGAAGTTATATCTAGTAACATTCAATTTGAATAAATCTTAAATATTGCACATAACCACAATGTTTCATAAAATGACATCAGTATTACATCAAGAATGGTATTACAAGAGCTCTAGTCTAGATCAGTGGTTCTCAACCTTTCTAACTTCAAGGCCCCCCGTTATCAGTCAACACTCAAAAAGCGCCCAAAGAAACTAGAACTGCAAATACATTAAAACTGAATATCAATGAATATCAAAACACGAAATTAATGCTTTAAAGCACTACTCATTTATTAAAGCAAAACACGTTTTATTTATGCTGTAAAGCTTATTTGGCATTGTAATTGTAGCATTTGAATAGATTTTATTTTAAATGATTATCATCTTTATCATGATTATCATCAACTGGTTTAAGAACCACTGGTCTAAACATAGGCCCCTCCAAAAGCACCCATGATGTTGTTCCCATGAGCTGAGCTTCCAGAAAACCGAGTACTTTTCAAGAGCAAATAAAATATTCCATGTTCATGACCCCTGGTTGGCAAAGTGAGACTGTGTCTGTATATCGCGTCTTTGTTCATTAATTAAAGCCAATAAACAGGCCACTGTCATAAGAAAATCTGTGTCAGGACAACATTTGACACAAATCGTGAGAGAAAGGAGGAAATGAATAGAAAGGCTGCAGGAGAAAGATTCAATTAAAGTGTTTACGACAATTAATGTCTCACACTTGAATGGCATGACAGCCGGAGAGTGAGTGGACAGGAATTGTGGGTGATTATATCATGCTGCATGAAGCTGTAATACAATAGAGACACTGTTTTGTGTCTCTATTGAACTACATCTTGCAAGCACTCACAAGGGCAATGCTTGCTTTCTGATTGGACAACTGTAATCTGAATTGTTGATGCACTTCATTTAACATTCTGAACAAATCAAAGAGTTCCATCCACCTGGAGGTTATTGCAAAAGCTCTCATACTCAGAAAGACAAGACTGGCAGACTTACCATATCTCTTTTAAGTTTCGCATCTCAGGGCAATTGGGAATCCTATCATTGTAATACAATTCACTTGCAGTGCAACAGAAATACTGCTTGTAGATTATAGGTTACAGAGCAGCTTTGCATACATTCAATCAATACTACACTCAAAATGAATGCTTGTAAGACTGCTGAATGAGACAAAATATGAATGCAGAACTAAAGAATGTAAAATTAGTTATTGAACACAATGTAGAAATGATGTGAGACAATGAAAAGGTGTTGAATGAGTACAAATCTTCAGTATGAACCTATTGTTCCTATTATTACACAGTGACCTAATTTTATCTCTCACAATTGCAACACAAAAAAAGTCCAAATTATGAGATAAAAAGTTACAATTACCTTTTTTTGGGGGAAAAAAAAGAATTGCAAGATGCAAACTCAGAATTCAGATAGAAAGAGTCAAAAGTGTGAGATGTAAACTTTTTTTTTTTTTAAGGTAATTGCAACTTTTTATCTCACATTTAAAACAAAATCGCATTCTGTGTGTCCTGAGGCAGTTGTTTTGTATGTTGTAATGGTCTGTTTTTTCCTGGTGGAATCCTTAAAATAATACACAGGTAAATTTGTAAAAAATTCTATTAACTCAAATCAATATTTAATATTCCCATATTTATTCATTTGGTGAAATATAGAATCTGCAATGAGAAGACACGAAGTGTCACACAAACAAGGTGTAAAATACTTTTAAGTAAGGTCAGAACAGAGGAACAGAAGGGGTGGGATGTCACGAAAAGAGGAAGTGGACCATGAGTCAAGAGGGACAGCAGCAGAGGAGACAAAATGAGAGGAGGGAGCCAAGAGCCAAGAGGATTGGAAGGAAGTTGTACATCCAAGGAATGGAAACATATTGGACACTACAATGGCCATAAACTCCCTAAGAGAGGTCAGGGTTACAGAAAACGGCTGGGGAGATTCAAAGAGGCAAGAAGGCTGTCAGCACAGCAGTGGGGAACCAAGGTGCAACAGGTTCAGCAGAACCCAGAGAGAAGGGTGAGTCTGCTAAAGAGATGTGGTTTATTATATGCACACATGGAGGCCCGGAGGAGGAGAATATGTATATAGAATGAATACATATCCTACTGCTTTTTAATAACGTTAGATTTTGATATGTTCTGTCATATTACATCTGACAAATCACATGACTTTTCTAAGCAATCCATTTTATAATTTTCATAAGGGGGGGGGGGGTTGAATCTCCACATACATTATATAAAAGAATCAGAGACTTGGGCTGGACATTTTTTACACTTTGGTCAGTAATTCTAGTAACCACCATCAATGCCCTAATCACCACTAATGACCGAATGATCTATATTTATTCAGAATCCAAATTCAGAGCAAATTGTCATATTTAGATGAGAGTTACCAATAACAAGACCACACGGCTCATCAATGCCTCCTTAGCCTCAAAATACTGTAGATTAAAATATTTTTCTTTCTTGATCTTCCACGAAAGAAGATAAACCCTGACCTCTTCAGAGAGGTTCTGAAGCCTCTTAGATTACCTAGCTCGCCACTAAAACTCAATCAAAGAAGCTTTTGTCAGGCTGTAGTGCCTGGCGAGAGCGAGTGTGCGCCACGGTGACCTTTTTACAATAGCCACTGTTCTACAAAGTGAACTATGGAGCTTAACAGCAGCGAATAAGGCCGGTCCATTCTGAGGAGACAATTGCATTCTCTAGGAAAGCAAGAGCCTACTCTGCGGCCAACCATCAAATACACGAGCTTTTCTGGATTAAAGCAGTCTATCTAGCCATTGCGGGGTCATCAGCTTTAGGGAGACGGAGCAGTGAAGACAAACAGCAGAGCCATTGTAAAATTCTTATGGCATCAGAGCTATCACAACAAGCACAGAGCCGCACAGACACTGGGCCAAAATCAACAGGCTCGATTCCTCTGGAATGATCCAACGTGATATTTACTTTGGAGGAACACGAAGCAATGCACTTTGTGAACATGATCACAGAGATGAGTAAAGGTTTCAGATTTAGGTTGATTCAGAGCGTGTCGCTTTTTCTGAGACATACGCTGTGCGGTCGCATACAATGGACGATGTGTTTGACGGATCGTTTTGGCCGTCTGTCTAGGCCACACACCCGAGAGAAATAAACCACTATGGATCTGGCCTGAATAAATGATGTGTGAATGTCTAACTTAGTCGGCATACGTACAGTACGGACCTCCGTGCAGTCCTAGAATGGGGAGTAACCAGCAGGGGGGATAGGAGGGCGTACGAACGCATTAAAGTGGCAAGGGGGTGTGGGTCACAGGCCAGATTAAAAGACCCATAAGAGGATTGATATCTGAGCGATCCTCTGTTTTTCTTCTGATTCAGAAGGGCAGACTGCTTCCTTCTGTTGTCGAGATCTGTCATGGTATTAACATGCCTTCAGGGGCTCCTTCAGATTAACTCCCTGTGAAAATCAAGAATGTCTCTGAACATTTATGTGGGTTTAAAGAAATATTTTACTCAAAAATGAGACTTCCATAATTATTTCATCTTCCTGGCTTCGAAATACATATGACTCATATCCGAAATGGCATAAAAAAGACCCATTAAAGTGGTCCAAGTCTTTAAAAAGACGTCTGTAACAGAAACAGACAGATATTGAAGTCAGTATTCACTCTGATACATGAATGAATCTTTCTTTTGTGTCAAATCTCTAATGTACTGGTCGATACATTTCGCTAAACTAATCTGAATTATTTACTTACAAAGCATTTGTTAAAGGGATTGTTCAGGGAACCACATTTAATTTAGACTTTTGTTTACATCTAAACAATGATGGACATGCAATCATAAAGCACCGTAACACATAAACCCAAACGTGCGCTAGTATTGTGTAAAAACCAACAAGATTTCTTCTAGTTTGTGACGCACACACAAACACAAGCCTAAAGTAAAATGAATTATCATATAAAGCAATATCTCTTCACAAGTGACAGTCACCAAAACCATCACCACACGTGCAAACCAGAAGCCATGGATGACAGCAGAGGTTCGTGGGCTGCTAAAGACCAGAGATGAAGCATTCAGATCAGGAGATAAAGCAGCCCTCAAAACAGCAAGAGCCAATCTGTCCTGTGGCATCAAAAAAGCAAAACGGTCATATGCCCAAAAAATCAACAACCACTTCACAGACAGCAGAGACACACGGAGCCTGTGGCAAGCCATTCAGACCATCACTGACTACAAGCCCCCGCCACAGGCCTGTGATGAGGACACATCCCTCCCCGATGCACTCAACCACTTTTATTCACGGTTTGAAATGCAGAATGACACACCTGCACAAAAACTGCCCACACCTCCCAACGACCGGGCGCTCTGTCTGTCCCCAGCCGACGTAAGGAAGACCCTATCTAGGATTAACCCACGCAAGGCTGCGGGTCCTGACAACATACCTGGCCGTGTTCTGAGAGACTGTGCTGCACAGCTGACAGATGTCCTAACAGATATCTTCAACACCTCGCTGAGTCAGGCAGTCGTCCCCACGTGTTTCAAATCCACAACAATCATACCGGTACCAAAGAAATCACCTGTGTCCTGTCTCAATGACTACCGTCCCATAGCACTGACTCCAATCATGATGAAGTGCTTTGAGAAGCTAGTCATGCATAACATCAAAACCAGCCTCCCCAACACACTTGACCCGCTCCAGTTTGCATACCGTCCAAACCGCTCTACGGACGATGCAATTTCCTCCACCCTCCACCTGGCTCTTACCCACCTAGAAAATAAAGACTCCTATGTTAGAATGCTGTTCATTGACTTCAGCTCGGCATTCAACACAATAATCCCACAACAGCTCATAAATAAGCTAAACCTGCTGGGCCTTAACAATTCCCTCTGTAACTGGATCCTGGACTTTCTAACTGGAAGACCTCAGTCAGTCCGTGTCGGCAACAACACCTCGAGCACTACAACACTGAGCACAGGTGCCCCACAAGGCTGTGTGCTCAGCCCGCTGCTCTTCACACTGCTGACCCACGACTGCACTGCCAAGTTCAGCTCCAACCACATCATCAAGTTTGCTGATGACACAACAGTGGTAGGTCTCATCAGCAACAACGATGAAACGCACTACAGAGAGGAAGTGGCACAGCTGGCTGAATGGTGTGGCACAAACAACCTGTCCCTCAATGTGGAGAAGACAAAGGAGGTTGTGATGGACTTCAGGAGAAACTCCGTTGACCACCCCCCACTGACCATCGACAGCTCGACTGTGGAGAGAGTCAGCAGCACTAAATTCCTGGGGGTGCACATCACAGAGGATCTCACCTGGACCACCAACACCATGTCACTCTCCAAAAAGGCACAACAGCGCCTACACTTTCTCCGCCGGCTGAAAAGAGCAAGTCTCCCTCCACCTATCCTCACCACATTCTACAGAGGCACCATTGAGAGTGTGCTGACCAGCTGCATCACTGTCTGGTACGGGAACTGCACTGCTGCTGACCGCAAGACCCTCCAGCGGACAGTGAACACAGCTGCAAAGATCATCGGTGCCCCTCTCCCCTCCATCCTGGACATCTTCCTTACACGATGCTCCAGCAAAACCAACAGCATCGTGAAGGACTCCACCCATCCCTCCCACAGTCTCTTCCAGCTCCTACCATCAGGAAGACGGTACCGGAGCATCAGAGCCCGCTCCGCCAGACTGCTCAACAGCTTTTTCCCCCAGGCTGTGAGAGCCCTGAACTCAAACCACCCCGCCCCCCTCTGAAACCTCATGCAAACCCCTACCTCCTGAACATGGACCACCCCCCACCCCAAACCTTACCACACCAAAGAAAAACTGTATGGAACTTTTATATATTTTTTTATTTATTTTATTCTTATTTTTCTTTACACTATGGACACTCTCCTCTATGTGCACTATGGACACTTTACACTATGGACACTCACACTTTACACTATGGACACTTTACACTATGTGCACTATGGACACTTTACACTATGGACACTCACACTTTACACTATGTGCACTATGGACACTTACACTTTACACTATGTGCACTATGGACACTCACACTCTACACTAGGTGCACTATGGACACTTACACACACTGCTGCGTGTGCACAATCTCACAAAAAACTCAGCAATATATGTATGTTATGTTTACATACTCTTGCACTACAAATCATCCTGCACTGTTCCCCAACCAGCTGCTGACTCAAATGTCTCTCTTTGCACATGTACAGTTTGTATTTTTCGTCTTCTATTTTTTAGTTTGTATAGGATAATATTTATGTGAAGCATTCGTATAGTTGTATTTTTTATCCTTTATTCTTTTAGTTTGTATAGGGTAAATACTTATATATAGTATACTTATAGTTAAATCTGTTAGTAGTGTATAGGTTTATAGTGTTTTTTCTTACTTCATTGTTGTATGTCTGTATTTATGTAGCACCGTGGTCCTGCGAGACACGACATTTCGTTCCACTGCATGTCCCCACATGTAGCGGAATGACAATAAAGCTCAACTTGAACTTGAACTTGAACTTGAAGACTTGGATTAAAGCAATTAATTCATATGGATTTGTTTTGCAATGCCTTTGTGACCTTTTTTAATCTTCTATGTTTTGGTTACCTTGACCTTCAAAGGAGGGACAGAAACCTCTTAGGTTTCATTAAAAATGTCTTCATTTGTGTTTCGAAGATTAACCAAAGTTTTATGGGCTTGGAACAACATGAGGGCAAGTAAATGATGACAATTTTTATTTTTGTGTGAACTATTCCTTTAAAAGCTTCAATCCTGCATTCATCATAACTGTATTGAAAAAAGGCACCAGTAAATGATAAACAAATACATTCTTTTCGTGGGTTTGGAACAACATAAGAGTGAATAAATGATGACTGAATGTTCATATTAAATTAACGGAGGTATGCTATTGTGCGAAGACCGTGATGCAATCAGGAACACAGTAATCTTTGATCTGTGATCTGAGTTTTAGCTTTTGCACTTTATTGGTCAACAGGGTCATTTTGGAGGTTTGGCAGTCTTCCCTGACCTTCTTCTGTTCCCAGACAGACAGCAAATTGACAAATGAAAAGACTGATAAACAAACATGCAGACGGCTTGATAGGACATCTGAACACGCTAAGATCCGCTACAGTGCCCTCGGCTTTGCAGGCCAGACAGTCGTGCCAACCATCTTGGCAGCGCACACTGTATGCCACCCACACCGACAGAACCCTAACCCACACAGAACAAATCAATAATGTGGCTTCATCACATGCATTGCACACCAGGTCAACGTGGCGTAAATTGACAAATTTGAACATTTTCCATAAAGAACAGAGGAGATTTTGTACAAGTTCAGTTTTCTTACTCCGTCTATAGTAGTTACTGCAAAAGTTGAGCCAAGTTGTGTTTGAAAGGACCTTATTGAGCATATGGTAACATTATATCCCGATGACATACTGCAGATGAATACAAACCAGTTCTAAAATGTAGGCCAAGAAAAGCATCTCTGTCAGTGTGTGGAGGACTCTGGTGAAGCAGCTGTTGTTGACTCATCTCTCTTCATTTTTAAATAGTTTGTTGTTGGCGCCCTCTACTGGGTAAAATTCCTTCACACAACAAGCACGACTGATACTATCCTTTATGATTGTTGCCAGTCATATTGTACAATATAACTCTTGCATCTATCTATCTATCTATCTATCTATCTATCTATCTATCTATCTATCTATCTATCTATCTATCTATCTATCGTAAATCATTCTACCTTTTCTTCATACATATTCTATCAACAATATAAATTTAAAATAATATTAATTGAAAAAAATCCAACTATAGGCTACCTATAAAACAGTCCTTGTGAGGTTTGGAGGTATTGAATTCAACTGATTTTATAGTTGAACTGCTTCTCCTGGAGAAGTCTCGCCCTATCACATTTATGCATGTGCAGACAGAGGATGAATTATTAAGAATTTGAGAATCCTCACAGGCGCTGTCCCTGCTAGAGAGAAACCTCTGCTAGATCAATGCCTGCTTCACCTAGTGTCACTCAACAAGCGCTGGGAAATTGCTGCTCTACAGAATAAAAAAGTCCTAATTTCTCTCTAGGTCAAAGCTATTACTTTTCCAAAATATCACGGGCTCAGAACGCTCGAGCCAATCCAGGATTTTCTCTGTATCGACAGTGTAGGAAAATACAATAAAGTTGCAGGTCGAGTCTGGAGTGGACCTTTCCTTCACATTTGCCGCATTTCAATTTTCGAGATGGTAACTATGGAAACTCATGAAATGTTGACTAAGATGATTTGAGGGGCTAATACTTCCTTCACATTTTCTATTCAGGTTATAGACTGGAAAAGTACAGGTACATTTTCTGTAAATTATAGCAGCAGCAAAGCTTGTACAAAAAGATCCATGCAGGACAAAAGTTGAATAGTGGGAAAGGAGGCATATAAGGGCAAAAAGTCTGATCATTACTCAGAAAATTTGAGGATAAATGTAAAAATGTCTAATCAACAAAATCAAAATACAAGCTAATTTCAAAATGAGAACTTGCATTAAGTAACAAGATTTATTTTTTCCCCCAATCAAACATACTTTATTGTATGTATACCATCCAGCTGATAAATGATGACTGACAGATTGATGTTAGTGGAATTATAATTATGTGGAAGACAAAGATAACACATCTAACAGTATTAAATGAATATCATTAGACATTTCCAAACATGAACAGAAAATCCAAGAAACAACAAAATAATCAATCAATTCTGGAACACACAAAAGACACTTTAAGACATAAATGAAATTGAAGACACTATTGCAAAATATGTCTTTGCCCAAAGTGTCAGGATTAACAGAAGTATTCAAATATTGCATAACTGTATTTGTTTTAATGTCAATGTCCATCATCAGGCAATTTATAGTTCTATTAAATGGTTTCCTATGCATTACAGGACAAAACAGAGCAAACTTAAATCATAATCATTTTTAATTATGATTAAAAAATACATGGTCATTTTCAAATTCTTTCTTGATTAGTACTAGGTTTGTGCACTGAATAATCAAAGCAACTGTGACTCCCAAAAGCAAAACAACAAAACATTAAAAAAAATTGCAACAAAATAATGGACAAATATTATTTGGGAAATGTAATCTTAAATATTAATTTTTAAACACATTACTTATCAGTAAAAGTTCGACAACAATTAGTTAAATCAACAGAGCATAAACCTGAAAAGAAATGTGAAGAAACAATTACAGCAGTAGTTGCTAAATTAACAAAGTTTAAGCCCACTTTAGTAATTATGACACTACTTTTTGAACCTATACTTAATAGTTAAACACAGTTAAAAAGTCCCTCACTGCAGTACTATGCTTTAAGACTTAAACACATTTGCAGCCACTCAGATTTTATTGTGTGGCAAACAAAACCCAAAGAAAAAAAGCGAACAAATTAATTGAATCTGAAGGACATTTTCATTTGGATTTTTTGTTGCTCTAATAAATATTCATAAAAACTAATTAAAATGTTCTTATAAAAGACTCATGAACACAAATCTAAGGTAAAAAATTTGCATTACTGGTACCTTTTATTTTACTAGTATGTATTTTTAATTGGAATTTAGTGAGGTTTACTTGTTTGTCTTCTAATTAAAAAAAAGCTCTGAAATGTGTTAGTTAACGAGTCCCTCGTTATCCTCTGTACAAAGTTAAATAATCAAGACAATTTACTTTTAAACTACACAAATGACTCTTCATAGGCCAAAATATACAGAAAAATTTACGCAACATTTCTGTGATATCTGCAGCTAAGACAAAACACAACAGCTGCATCGTTTTAGGCAAATATGATTATTTTACGAGATGATTGTGAGTTAGTCGCCTAGTGGACAAGCCAGATTTTCATGTCCATAAAATACGATTAATAGCAATAGCAAATCATATTCTTGAAATATTTGGACATGCGATGCTTGCGGAGATCTGGAAATATACTGTAGTGTTGCAAGGGATCCCTTTTTGCATATCAATCTTACACGTAACATTTGCAAAAAGGGAAAAAAAAAGTCCAAATGAGCAAGAAATGTAAACGAAAACTACCCCCAGTTCTCTCGTTCCACAAGTGCAAGCTGTAAACCTCCCTCTCTTCCAGGTTCCTCACTGTTGAGTGCACTTGCCTGGTTGCTCTTTCTGAGGACTGTCCAATGTGCTCTCATTCTTCTGCTCCACTGCCACCTACAGGACAACAGAAGCAAGTGCAAGTGAGTAGTCAAGTAGTAGCGAACATTAGCCACAAGGAGGCAGTCACTCACAACGAACGGAAGTCAGGACTAATAACCTAGTGTAAACTGAACAACCTAATCACAAGCAACACCTGTTCTCACATGCTCATCCCAATTCAGTTTGCCCATGACTGACCTCACCGGGGTTCAGACACCTGCTGCCACTGTCCTGCCCCACAGCTATGCTGCATTTATCATATACAGCAAGATGCTTCATCAGCAGGTTTCTCTGTCATTCTTATACTGAGGTTACAGGCAGAGTTTTACATCTTGTTCCTGCCGTCCTGCTGTTTGTTGCGCACCTCTACTCAATGATGAATCACTCCCTGTGGCTGCTGAACAGTAATGGAAACAGATGTTTGTAGAAAACAGCTCCAGCCACCTTAATGACATGTTTGGAATGCAGTAGGGAAAACAAGCTCTGGCAGCTGACACAGCAGGTTGCTTGAGGGTGACAACTTGTCTTTCAGTGGCTTTGTCACAGGGTACATGACATTTAGCTCAGACCCGCCCCAAGGGCTTGAAAATTACCACTAAATAACCTAATTAAATTACTGGTTTTCTAAAGTGTTATACTTAGGGTGAGGACAGGTGTATAACAAATCATGTTATAAACAGCTTTAATATCTACACCAACACAGATTTAGAGGAGAGTGGGGTAAGGTGTGTCATGATGCATCAACACTTAATCTAGTAAAGTGTGCATAATTTTTGTCATTTGACCATATATAGCATTTAGTTGGCACCCATTATATATTGTTTCTTGCAAAATTAATATATTAAAGTGCCCCTATTATGGGTTATGAAAGGTTCATATTTTGCTTTTGGGAGACCCCAACAACAGGTTGACATGCATGCAAGGTCAAAAAACTCTTTCATTTTCATTTAATATGCATTTATTTTTCCCTTATTTGCTCAAGGACTCCCAAATGATTCGTTCAACGATTCATTTTTACAAACCCCTCCTTTGCGTGACACTAATCTGCGGTGATTGCTCGATTTCATTTAAAGCAGTGTTTGTGAGCTTTTAACACTCCAAAAGCGGCACTTATTCTAGGCAACGAATAAATTAGCATTTTCATTCAGACCAACACGAAAATCAAGTTTTCCCAGGTCTGCGCGCAACAAGTGGGCGGACAATATGCTAATGTTTCATGTTGAAGTCAACAACTCATTTCAATGATTCAGAGTAGACTCTTTCTTTTGAGAGACAATAACTTTATACATGGTGCACTTTCAGTTTTAAAACATTGCAGGATGTTTTCATTCACTTTAGTTTGAAAAGTTTTTAATTTTAGTTAATATTTTAGTAATTTTGTTGTTTTTGTCATTTTAGAAGTTTTTTAGATATATCTCTATACAGTTTTTTATAGTTATTGTAGTACATCAAGTCAAATTAATAATAAAATAAATGACAACTTTTTAATGGCACTTTCAGTTGATGGCAGATATCTGAAATATAGTTAAATGTGTTAGTTTTACTTGCCTTGAGGACAACTTAAGTAAAATGTGGCACAGCTACTTCACCCTCCCCTAACACACACACACACACACACACACACACACACAGATAGAGAGAGACAGAATACCTGATAGGAGAAATGTGATTTGTAGGTGATCCATTTCTTCAAGTCATTTCTGTCCCCTACTGACAGAGAGCGAACGGTGGCTTTGGACGCAGAAGCAGAGGGCATGTCAAACTCAACCTCCACCAGGCACTCAAACTTAGGAGGCACCTCCCAATCTGAGCCCAGCTCCAAATGACAGAAGAACGTATGAGGATGTCCCAGTGCTACAAAAAATACCATCCACAACCATATTAATGTAATGTATGCAATATTAATGCAAATAATTAATCCATGCAATTTACTAGAGGACCTTTTAGATGAAGTAAACCACTGGACCTGAGCAGCGTAGATGTATAATTTAACATTAGCATAAATGTATAATTTAACTATTAGCATAGAACTGGCCTTGATTCTGCTAAAATAAACTGAGAAAAGTGATGAACATGATGGCAAAACTTTGAATATGCAAAAAAAAAAAAAAAATGTAATTTTTAACTTGAACCTAAACATGATGTAAATATCTTGTAAAGTTGCAAAAAATACTTCTGATATATATAGTATCTATATATATATATATATATATATATATATAGGAAAATCTGAATTGCAAAGCTCAGGGATGTCAGACTGAGAGCCTGTGAATTAACAGATGATCACAGCATGAGCTTTGTCTAACCAATCAGACTCATGCAGGAGGAGGGGGTCCCTGCTGATATACTACTGAAAAGCAGAAAGCACCGGCCATTGACAGAAAAAAAATACCAGCACTGGCCACAATGCAAATGCTATGACAACAGAAAATCTACAAACAGGATAAAAGATTTCTACACCACTGCACTTGCATTGGGAGTCAATACTGCGTTAAGAGGCATGGCTTTTACCACAGCATTGTGATTTGAAAGTTGTGAGGATTTATTCAGCAGAACCAAAATATAAAAATCAGTGTGAGTTACAATTGTTGGTTAATTTACTGACTTGGTCGATATGACACACATGTGATGAAACAGCAAGATAAAATAAAGCAGCTCTTAAATAACTATTTGCTTATGCTATTGCATAAGAGTAACAGAGGAGAACAAGATCAGTTTGACCTGAATGTAGAGACCATAGCACAGCTTGATAATGTAATGCTATCTAAATATTTCAATTTGTAAGTCACTACATTGACAAAAACATTTAACATTAGGGTTGTGCACGTAAACTACTTTTCAATTTTAGAACAACACAGGACACCTTTTCAGTGTTCAAAAACTCTTAAAGGGATAGTTCATCCAAAAATGAAAATTCTGTCATTAATTACTCACCCTCATGTTGTTCCAAACCTGTAAAACTTTGTTCATCTTTGTAACATAAATAAGATATTTTTAATGAAATCCAATAACTTTCTGACCAGCATAGACAGCAATGGAACTACCACATTCAAGGCCCAGAAAGGAAGGACATCATTAAAATAGTCCATGTGACATCAATGGTTCAACTGTAATGTTATGAAGCTACTAGAATACTTTTTGTGAGCAAAGAAGAAAAAAAATCAACGTCTTTATTCAACGATTTCTTCTCTTTCGTGTCAGTCTTCGACACACATTCACGACAGTACCACGACGCATGCGTGTGTATTCCTCTGCTTGTAAACAAGGCGCAGCGCATCCGGGTTCTACTTCAGAACGCCGGCTCCTGTTTCAGCAGCACCACAGGCACACGTCATGATACTTTCATGAACAGGCGTTGAAGACTGACAGAAGAGGAGAAATTGTTAAATAAAGTTATTTTTGTTTTATTACAAAAAAAATTACAGATGATCCTCTGATGTCACATTGACTATTTTAACAATCTCCTTACTACCTTTCTGGGCCTTAATATGGTATATGGAATATGGTAGTTCCGTTGCTGTCTATGCAGGGTCAGAAAGCTCTCGGATTTCGTCAAAAATATCTTAATTTGTGTTCTGAAGATAAACGAAGGTCTTACGAGTTTGGAATGACATGAGGGTGAGTAATGTCAGAATTTTCCATTTTGAGTGAACTATTCCTTTAAGATAATTCTTGTTGTTACACAATTTGACTCAATAGCCACCTCAAAATCAAACCTAAGTTCCCACCTGAGTTCTTGTCTGGCAGGCGACTGATCCTCCACACCACAGACCTGAAGGCCTGTTCGTATTTCGCCGTGCCAAGCGTGACCCTCATGGCCGGTTCGGACCCTGACGTGCTGGTTGAACCAAAACTGGCTCCTTTATTGAAGCGTGCCTTCAGGGACTTCTCTCCTGTCACACTCTCCCGCTTAAAGTTCTTTGCCCAAATTTCCGGTATGGGGTAACGGATAGCAATATTCTCACATGGTATTAATGTTAAAGGATCCCGATTGGATGAAAACCCTGTTGACATCACCAGCCAGGACTGCACCTCCACTTCCGCACCCTTGACGCAAGCGACTGTTCTCAGAGTGAAGGGAAGGGTTTTTTCAGCAAATGCCGTTCGGAAGCGCAGCAGTTCAAAGCGACGACCAACCGGTGGACTAAACGTAATGGCTCGGGACTCTGCAAACTCTAAATGGTCCGCACACTCATGCAGTCGACAATCCCTCAGTTGAATCCAACGTGACGTTGTGTTGGGAATTATGTCATGCCGAGAAACCACCTCTTTACCTTTGATCTGGACATCATTGAGGCCGATACTGCAAGGTGGAGTTCCGTTCAAGAAGGCTAGCATGTTCACTCGGGTCAAAACTAGCTGCTCCAAGATACGGCTGTCCCCTTTGGAGACAATCCCATAGAAGTTATCCCTTACCTCCACGTGGATCTCCTCCTCAGTGTACGTTGTTGGCCAGTTAAGACCTTCTTGATCCACCGAGAGGCCCACAAGGCTCTCATGCAGAGCATGCTGAATGCTCAAGAAGTCTTCGTAGTTTGTTGTCCCAAGCTTCACTGCTTGCTCTCTCACAGGCATATGAACCACTGTGACCTTGGGCTGGATCTTCCTCTTCTCTTTGTAAACCACATGGTCTACACTGATGGTATGAACCCGGCCATTCTCATCGTAGTTCTGAAGCTTGGGTTCAGATATTTCATGCTGGGAGTTTAGCTGGAACTCTTTGAATGGCTTTTCCAGCCCTTTCTCATAGAAAAGTTGCAGCTGGCCACTGTTCGTCAACCTGACAAATATTGGTCCCCAGTGACGTGAGGACATGATGTTCTTCTTCTCAGGGATGCGCAGGAGCATGGGCCAGCCATCCTGAGGAGTCATATGGTCTGGTTCATAGGTGCAATCATCAGAGTCAACTTCCTCCACTGAACCATCTGGTAGAGTAGGACTACTGTCACGGTCAGGGTCAGAAAAGTGAATATTCCTGAGCTGATCCAGACCATCTATAGGAAAGCCTGATGGGGTACTATCTTTTCCAACTACAGAGTCTTTCTTAGATGAGAAAAGCATAATAGATTCCCTTTTGATATCAGCATCTTGATATTCAAAGAACGGTGAGCTGAAAGTGGACACATCTGGTACCTCCTGACACATGCCAATGCCTTGGGGCGTTTTCAGGTCTGTTTTGTCAAAATAGGCACTGAAAGGATTAATGGGAGAAGGTTGTAGGTTTGAGAGCTCATCATCCAGGAAAGGGTTCTTCTTGGTGTAAGGGACGCTGTTGTTCGACAGTGTGTTATTACAGTCAAAGATGGAATTGGTGCCATCAGGGGTCAAGTCCAGAATGTGTCTCTCTGTCATCTGGCCACAAAAGGAAGAGGAAATCAGGTTGCTGTTGGCATCCTGCAGAGGAGAACTGTTGAGGTTATCCAGTTTTATATTAGACTGTCTCCCTGGAGGTTGGAAAACTGAGTCCTCATCATCATCAAAGGTAACCCAGCTGGCAAAGCGGTTGGAGGTGACATAAGATTGGCCATTAGTGTGTTGGTTGTTTGCTGTCCAGTTGAATGAATCCATGTTCATTCCTTCATCCTCTTGGCACACAGAAGAATCTATAAATAAAAAAAAAGAATACAGAGCTGTTTCAACACTTTTAGATGAAATCTGAGCAGGAAAAAATGCACATGTCGTATATGAGAGGCAGACATAATCTTATAAACAAGAAAACAGATGACCTCCTTGGACTTTCCAGTGTCCTTTGTGACTCTCATTAGGTTTCAGAAATAGGCTCAATGGTTGGATTATTTTGGTCCAAATCAAGAAATGACTGAAGGACATTTTCACAAACAGGAAAGGGGCAGATTCCAATCAACCACAATTCATAAGCATGCATTCGCATACATTCACTCTCTTTCCACATGCTATGCATTAATTTCAATATAGATACAATACATTAATATTTTATAAGAAGAGGTGTGATTGACTACAGAATAATGAAGTTTTCTGTCTGAGTTTTTTTTTTTCACTAGGACAAAATGGATCTATTTTCAGGAACAATGGAATAGTTGAATAATCGATTTCTTTTTAGTCACACCAAGGTCACAGAAGACAGCTTGAAGACCATATCACAAGAGCTTAAATTTATTGGTGCAATACCCCTACTTTTTAACGGCTAATAATTTGACTATTTACCACATTCAGATTACAAACCTTGACTCGGTAAGTATGTTTACATGCACTTTAAAAAAAATAAAATCAATGTCCCACTAAAACAGTAAAACAGTTTTTAAAATGTCATGTAAACACTTTTCATTTGAAATTGGGACATTCAATGATTCTGAATGAACCTGCAAAAAAGCATAAGTAAGAGTGATAGCAGATAGTGATCTGCTCTCTTGAACCAAGCTCAAACTCTTGTCTGTTCTAGTTCTCCCATGCCAAATTAGAGAGACAGTCTTTACCTGTTGCTAGGCACCAGCATTCCCCACCTCAGACCTACTTTCTCTGCCAATGCAACAAAGCAATGAATGGTCTGTCTCTCATGCTGGAAACTGGCATGACTGCACTATGCAAAAAGAGCATACATATGCACACTCAGACTCTGACACGCTAACTCACAAACAACACTTTTTAGAAACTAAAATCCAACAAAACAACTAATAAAGCCATGGGCCTAATTTATACTAGAATTGTTCAGGACTGCCTCTTTCCAGTCTCTTAAACCACTGCCTATTAAATGTGAGAGTGTGTTGGCACTATGGCTTGTGGCTTTGTTAATCTTCTCATATTAGTTCAACAGGGTTCATAACACTACAAATCAACTGAAACCATTACAATAACAGAAAATAATAAAAGACTACAATACAAGACATGTGCATACACAGAAGCAGCCACAAACATAAAGAGACTCAGATGTCAAGGCTCATATCTTATCAGCCCTGGAGGGAGAAGGTAAAAAGATTATCCAAGCTCAGAAAAAAATGCAATGTCCCAAACAGGAATACTTATGAACAGCGTCTGCGCACCTCCAAATCAAGTTTGTTCATGTTCTTACAAGGGATACATCAAATCAGCCAGAGGGTTAGATGCACATTGCAACCATTAGAACAAATCTTCAAGGTTCAATTAAGTTCAAGTTAAATTCATAAATTAACATATCCATGTATTTTTTAAATCTCTATTTTTTTATTCTAACAAAGACAGTTTACTTGCGGAACACTAACATACACTGCAAACAGTTATTAATCAGTATTTAATTGTTTTTGAATAAAATAACTAAAGAATTAAAGCAAGAATGATTTATTTATACTGCATACATTGTTGAGAATATATTTTAAATTAAGTTTGTTTTTTTTACAAGCATAAATCAATAACAGTTTAGTGAGGTGTATGCTTGTAACAAAAACATTATATTACACAACTTTGTTCTGAAGTAAATATCTTATTTTAAGGATTTACTGGACAAAAAAAAACATTAAGAAATTTTTTTTGAAGTCTAGAGAGTGTTCTACTGAGTAACTCATGAAAGCAAAATCTTGCTAAGCATCAACTAACTGGTATTTCGTCAAACTTCCAACTCCAAGTAAAACTCAGCATGGATAGAGCGCTGATCCTGACGCTATCTAAGCAATGCCAAGTGAGACTCTCACCCCACTTCTTTTTAAAAACAGACTACCCAGTTTTAAAATACAGAATTGAAAAACAAATATATGCATAATCAGCATTAAAAGATCACGTTATATATTTCTGAAGAGGAAGGAGGAACGGCTAAATGAAAACTCTGTAACAACCACAAGCATTTATAAGTCAAACTCTGTGCAAAGTCTGTCACAAAGCAACAGCGCAAAGAAAAAGACTCACCAGTAGAGCAGATTCAAGAGTCCAGGTGCTAAAGAGAAGAAACAGATGGGACACCAATTGTGAGGCTTCACTACTGCACCATGCATTAAAAAGCAGGTCACATGACCTCCTCTGTCTGTGAAGTGCCCGCGCAGACATGTAGATGCCTGTTGGTCTGCCTGCCAGCCTGCCTCCTTCACAGGAGGAGGAGTCTAAACTTTTTGACAGGTAGCTGTCTTTACAGAAATCACACCACAACACTTGCACAGAAAGGCATTCTTTGAAATATGATTGATGGAAAACAAGGTCAGAGAGTCACCTGCACTCTGTGTGCTCTCTTATGTTTTGTTTTGTGGTTTGCACTGAAGGTTGTGTTTGCACTGAAGTCTTGATCTGCTTTGAGATCTCTCAATCCTTTCCTACAGCACTAAGCTACTCATCTTTATTTTGCTGGTTTCAGGTCAGTCCTTCTAAACCAGAGCATTAACTAGGGATAACTTCAGAGTTGGCCTTACTGTGCACCCATTCATTTTCATTAATGTTCTCATCAAATGGAGACTGGCACTATTACTGTACTGTGAAATAATCATATTTCACTATTACTCTAAACCTTAAAGTCCACCAAATGATGCAAATGAATCAGCTATGCTAAGATTTTTTTTATTCACAAAACTATGAATGTATCCTTAATTTATTTATTTATTTATTTATTTATTTAGTCATTTAGCAGACGCTTTTATCCAAAGCGACTTACAAATGAGGACATAAGAAGCAATCAAAACCAACAAAAGAGCAACAACGTGCAAGTGCTATTACAAGTCTTGGTTAGCCTAACGCAGTACAGATAATTATTATTATTATTGTTGTTATTTTTTAATAAAAAGACATAGATAAAATACAATTAGAATAGATAGTGCTAGAGTTAGAGGGTCAAGTAAAGATGGAACAGATGAGTTTTTAGCCGTTTCTTGAAGATGGGTAAGGATTCGGCTGCTCGGATCGAGTTGGGCAGGTCATTCCACCAGATGGGAACAGTTAATGAAAAAGTCCTTGAAAGTGTTTTTCTGTGTTTTTGGGATGGTACAATAATTCGTTGTTCACTTGAAGAACGCAAGCTTCTAGAGGGCACATAAGTCTGAAGTAAAGAATTTAGGTAAAGGGGTGCAGAGCCAGTGGTGGTTCTGTAGGCAAACATTAATGCCTTGAATTTAATGCGAGCAGCTATTGGTAGCCAGTGCAAATTGATGAACAGAGGCGTGACGTGCGTTCTTTTCGGCTCATTAAAGATTAATCTTGCAGCGGCATTTTGGATTAATTGTAGAGGTTTAATAGAATTGTCTGGAAGACCTGCCAAGAGAGCATTGCAATAGTCAAGTCTGGACAGAACAAGAGCCTGAACAAGGAGTTGTGTTGGATGTTCCGAGAGAAAGGGCCTGATCTTCTTAATATTATATAATGCAAATCTGCAGGACCGGGCAGTTTTAACAATGTGGTCTGAGAAATTCAGCTTATCATCAATCACAACTCCAAGGTTTCTGGCTGTTTTTGAAGGAGTTATGGTAGATGAGCCTAACTGGAAGCTGAGATTGTGATGAAGCGATGGGTTAGCTGAAATTACAAGCAGTTCTGTCTTAGCTAGGTTGAGTTGAAGGTGATGGTCCATCATCCAGCAAGAAATGTCTGATAGACACGCTGAGATGCGAGCAGCTATCGTCGGATCATCAGGATGGAATGAGAGGTAGAGTTGAGTGTCATCAGCATAGCAGTGATATGAAAAGCCATGTTTCTGAATGACAGAACCTAGTGATGCCATGTAGACAGAAAAGAGAAGTGGTCCAAGAACTGAGCCCTGAGGCACCCCAGTAGCTAGATGTTGCGACTTGGATACCTCACCTCTCCAAGATACTTTGAAGGACCTATCAGAGAGGTAAGACTCAAACCACTGGAGTGCGGTTCCTGAGAAGCCCTTTCTCAATAGGGTTGACAAGAGGATCTGATGGTTGACTTTGAATTTAGAATTTTTTTTGAAAAATGTTGCTTTCCGAACCATGTTGGTGAGAAGACACACAGTGTAAGTGTCATCTCTGACAGGCAGAGCTTTCCTATAATGCGAAGCGGAGTGATAGCTGCAGGTGTGAGTCACAGGAGGCGGGTGTTTTCACAAGGACATTTGCAGGGGTCAAAGGTCACAGACGATGAGGAAGCGTGCGAGATTCCCAGCAGGACGTGCTCTTAAACAAGCTGCTGTTCTACTCTATAACCTCTGCTGATCTGAGATTACAGTAACTTCTGCTGTCCTCTGTAGAGATTTGCTAACTGATGACAATGCCCTTCTGTGTGGGCGCCTTTGGATATGAAAAAAAAACACATTCACACACACTTTCCCTTCCTCTCCCAGCCGCACACAAACACACACACACACCCATTGCATCTCTATGGACAACAGCATTCTTATACATCACCGGAAATGGAATGAGAAGGAAGTGAAAATGTGAATTGCATATCAAATGCACTGCACGTCCTAATAAAGAACATCATTAGCCATCTGTGCCTGTAATTTAGCCTAACACAAAGCTTTCGTAAAGACCTGGCTTGTCCCATACAGCTGCATAAACACTCGTATTCACTCGTAACCAATAGTCTCGGCTTACAATGACACATTCATAACTATAATGTTTCATTCATGAACATAAGCTGTAAATTACATAAAAGACAAGATTTGACAAACAGTGCTTAAAGCGGACAAGTCAATGTGTGCAGTTACACACAAGCCATGTGCAATGTGTACAAACAGTTAATGCAACTCAAAAGAATAACAACAGAGAAGAACTATGTACACAAATAATCAGCAATTAGACACAAATTTACACTCAGTTCAGCTGTAAATAAACAGTCATGGAACAACACCCAAGGGTCACAAGCTGAAAGGAAAACAAACAAAACGGCACTCTGCTGCCAGCTTTTAGCAGCATACACTTCAGCACAGTGAGAGCAGGAGCAAAGGCCATTGGGTAGGGCAAAAGTGGGTAGGGTAAGCAGATTTTCAAACAATTTCACTTCTAATGGTACCTCGCACAGACAGGCCATAGGGAAACCCCCCCCCCCCCCCCCCCCCAAAAAAAAGAAAACAAATGCTTCTACAGAAACCTACTGGTAATGATTCCTATTGCTCATACATACTCCTCAATATTAAACACTCACATGTAACTACACCTTGTGTACTACAGGCATTAATGATATCTCAAATATTCAGGTTTGACAAGGACAAGGGCACTATTACTTTTCAAATATCATCTGGCTTTTTTTTTTCTTTTTTTTTCACCTAGAGGCCAGTACAATGGCCAAAAAGCCATAGCCACATCAAAAGAACAGAGACCTGAGAATAGTTCTCTTTTGAGTAAGTAACCACGCAACCACACAGCAATGACCAACTATAACACTCTAGCATCATAGTAAAAATGTAAAAATCTAGTTTTTCCCTTATGCTGCTATCCAACTGTGTGTTCACCAAGCCTGTACTGATTCGATCAAAAACACAGTAAAAAGTAGAAATATTGTAAAGTGTTATTACAATTTAAAATAATTACTCTCTATTATATTATATTTTAATAATTTAATTTTACTCCAGCCTTCGGTGTAAATCATTCTAATATGCTGATTTGCTGCTCTATAAACATTTTTATTATTATTATCAATGCTTAAAACAGTTGTGCTGTTTACTGTTTTTGCCGCTTTTATATTTTCTTTTCCTAATTTAAGAAAAAAAAGTTAAGAATATTGGTTGTATTCCTGAACATAAATGATTTTTAAAGAATGTTTTTATCTTTTTTTCTTACAGGCTCAAACACGACCAAACTCCAGCATAGCTTGGCATAATTACACACTTGACTATTTACTGTAACATTTGCTTTAACTAACACTCAATATGCACTTCTATTCACTCCTGCCTCAAGTGAAAATTCTGTTGCAGTGACTCCATCTTCCCACAGCCTGAGAAATGAAGCATGCTGCATTTTAATAAATAAAACCATCTTAAGCACCTCACCCTCTCCTGTCTCCATAGAAACCCTGGTCTGAGTGAGCTATTGCTGGAGGGCCAAGGCGAGAGGCCCGAGATGGATCGCGTAGGAGCGCTAACCGCTCCGCCACAAATTACCTGCGAGAGAGAGAGCGTCCTGCCTCAAATCAGCACAGCGTTCCTTCAGAGCCACCATCACTCACACGAGAGGAGCGTCTGAGGAGCAGCTGTCACAGACTGTGTGAATTTATTTGTCCCGATTCCTCCATCATTTACTCCTAAACCTGCCGTCTTTTCATTCTGCCTGCATTTCTGGATACGACCCCGGAGGCTGTGCTGGATTTATTGATGGATAATTCAGCATGTGAAGCATTTCCTGTGTGATTCTCACTTCCTTCTGTCTACTCACGCGGGGACAGACTTTAATTACTGTTTGAGGCACTGGGTGGATATAAAACTGCCACTTACAGATGTTCGACTGATGAGAGTTACCCGTTTATTAACTTAGTAGGTAGGACTCTGTGTGTGTGGTACTCACTAGGAGAGTGAGGACAGGAGGGTGTTTGACTGGGTGGCTCTTCAGTGTTAAGTGAGGGCAGGTCACAGGAAGACGCCCCCAAGCTCACAGAGCTCTGCTCCTCTGATTGGGTGGTCCAACTGCTCTCCGATGGGGGAACGGCACTCCAGAAACTGGCTGAAGAGCAAATGCTGTGCCTGGGACCTGCAATAAAACAAATGTCTTATATTAATCTTAGATATGAATTTAGGATATATATGCATAAAACAACTGCCATCTTCACAAATAGGTAAAAATTCTGGATTTAAAAAGGAAAAGTTCACCCAGAAATTTGTTAATGCACTTCCCTCATACAGGTCTATATACACATAATCCATATGTATACCATACATTTTATTTGTATAAAGATATTTACTTATATTAACTTTAAACAATTTGTGGTGGTTGTTTTTTTTTTCATATTTCTCACCAAGGCTGCATTTATTATAATGCTTTAAAATAACTGTTCTCTATTTTAAGAGTTTTTAAAAGGCTGAATTTTCAGCAGTCATTACTCCAGTCTTTAGTGTCACCTGATACTTCAAAAATCATTCTCATGTGCTGATTTGGTGCTCAAGAAACATTTCTTATTATTATCAATACTGAAAACAGTTGAGCTGCTTAACATTTTTGTGGAAACCATGACAAAGAACACCATTTATTTCGAAGTCTTTGTCACATTTGATCAATTTAATGCATCCTTGCTGAATAAATGAATTTGCTATTATATGCATTCATTTATATGTATTAATTTTTTTAAATAAAAATAATAAAATCTTACTGACCCCAAACTTTTGAATGGTAGTGTCGATAATTATTTCCATGAATTTATTTGCATTTCATTCCATTTTAACTTCCTGAAATTAAACGACTAAAATTTAAATTACAATTCTATCTCCTGTTTACTACTGTAATTCAGGAATTGAGTTGGAATCTAAAGGCATTGTCACTTTTGATTCTGACTGGCACACAACTCAGTTGTGTGTGTGTGAATACCATAAATATGTGTCGCTAATGAACAGGTGTTATCATTGAATTAGGAACGAGAGACTATTAAATATTCACAGTGGGGAAAAGTGCTTTAGTAAAAGGATTAAACATCAAGGGTGAGGAGAGATAACGCAGCATACTGATGTGTATCAGCCTCGTCAAACAATCGAAGCAATCTACTCAATGATTTTAATTAGCACTGCTGTAATTACTATCAGAGGACACATTACTTATGTTATGAAATACTGCGTAGAAGAATGCTTTGAAACAATAATAGAGAGAATACAGTAGTACTACACAGATGATGTTTTAGATTCAGGTTGGAGTAAATATGTAAAGTCAGATGACATATTTCCAGTTCTTTAAATACATGTAGGCACCGCTGATGCTTAATTAAACAAATGGGATTCAAAAACATCCCAAACACAGGATGTGTTCACTGCCTAGCAACAAATCCAGCCGCACGCTTTTTTTCTGGAGCTCAATTAAAAAGTTCACAAAAGCAGTTATTTAAAACTTTATGACCTACATAAAAAAGTACAACAAAGAATAACTTGAAAATGTTACAAGTAAAATATAAACATTTTGGGGTTACAGGTTGAAATGGATGCAGAAGTACATTAGATTAATTGTGTAAGTCATTACAACAGAGAAGTGGTTGGATGCAATGAATTTAGATCATCTGACTAAGTATCATAAAGAAAAAAATGATGATGATGATGATGTCTAAGCATAAGACTACTGCATCATCTGGTTGTAAAAATAAAAGTACAGTCAGTAAACTAAGAGCAATAATGCACACGCATCATTAAAAATTATCACTTGCCAAGTGATTAAAAGTCTTCCCTCAAACTAATAAACTGAATTTGAACCGATTCAAACTACTCAAATCTCTGTATTTTCATATACAGTGCCCTCCAAATGTATTGGAACAGTAAAGACAAAATTGCTCTGTTGGCTGTGGAGTCAAGACATTTGCAAATATGATTAAAAGATGAATATGAGACAAAACTACAGAATGTCACATTTTATTATTGGGTGATTCAACACGATGTTTTACCAACTAAGTTTCATCCCTCTATCTGATGTGAGCATAAGTATTGGAACAGTTGCCTCACAGGTCTTTCTAAGTGATCAGCTGTGTCCTGTTGTATTAATTCTTCAGATATTAAAAGCAGAGAATGTGTCGTATCAGTTATATCCATTACTTCTGCATTCTGAATCTTGCATTCGATGATGACACACACAAACCAGGATGAAGCTGAGAGAGCTGACTTTGAGAGAAAAGCAAGCAATTTGGATGCTAAAAGAAAAGAGGAAGTCAATTAGAGCTCTAGCAAAAACAAAGGGCATGGAGAAATCAAGAGATTGGAAACCACCAGCGACACCAGCAACCAACAACGACCTGATCGGCTGAGAAAACCACAGTAGTTGATGACAGACAAATCATAAAAGCTGTGAAAATGAACACTAAAAGACGTGTCTGTAAAATCACCAACAACTTCCAGAAAGCTGGGGTGATACTCTGACAATCTACTGTCCTCAGGAGACTTTGACACAGAATTACAGATGCTACACAGCAAGATGCAAATCTCTGACCAGCACCAAAAATAGAAAGGCAAAATTAGAGTTTGCAAAAAAGCACAAAGGTGAGCCAGAAGAGTTTTGGAACTGTGTTTATGGACCAATGAGACAAAGATGAATCTTTATCTAAGTAATGGGAAAGAAAAATGTGGAGAAAAAAAGGAAACTGCAAATGATCCCAAGCATACAGCCTCATCTGTAAAGCATGGTGGAGGTGGTGTCATGGCATGGGCATGCATGGCTGCCTCTGGAACAGGCCCTCTCAACTTTACTGATGACTTAATGTATGATGACAGTAGCAGAATGAATTTGGAAGGGTACTAAACCATCTTGCCTACCAATATTCAAGAAAATGCCAGCAGATTCATTGGGAAATGCTTCATATTGCATCAGGACAATGACCCAAAACACCCTGCCAGTTCAGTCAAGGAATTTATAAGGGCAAAGAAATGGAAAGTCTTAGATTGCCCAAGTCAATCTCCAGATTTAAATCCGATTGAACATGAATTTCACCAGCTGGAGAGGAGAGTAAAGGCAGAAACTCCCCAAAACAAGCAACAATTGGAATTGGCTGCATAAAGGCTGGGAAAAGTATTTCAAAGGATGAGACCAAGAGTCTGGTGATGTCTATGGGTCACAGACTCACTGCTGTGATTGTGCGCAAGGGATCTGCAACTAAATAATAGCTTTTAATCTTTTATATCTGCCTTATGTTCAACTGTCCCAATACTTATGCTCACATCAATGAGTGGGATGAACTCTAAAAGTGCTGTTCTTCTTATTTGGTAAAACATGTATGTGTTGAAACGGCTAATAATAAAATGCGACATTCTGTAGTTTTGTCTCATATTCATCTTTTAATCATATTTGCAAATGTCTTGACTCCACAGCCAACAGAGCAATTTTTTCTTTACTGTTCCAATACTTATGGAGGGGACTGTAGCTGTTCTTGAGAGTCTATGAGAAAAGAAAACAAGTGTGCATGTGGGATTACTCCACCTAACACTCCTTTTCCTGAGGGTTCCCAAACCTCTGATTTCACCACAAACAACTTCAGATGGATCCATATGTGCTCTGATGGGTTTTTTAGTCAACTGAAAAAATTAATCACATTATGTTCACAATATACGTACTTAATATAACAGTGTCAACATGAAGTTTCTGCTGCATTAGCATTAAAAAGCAGTGCTTTCACTACTAATCTTTGTTGTTTTATCTTCCTATTTAAAAACAAATTGTATTCAGTCGATCCAAAGTGATATGAATCAGAATGCCTCTGAATATAAATAATGTAAGACATTGTGGTTGGATAAACCCTACATCAGACATTGGCTTTCTGGCTGCTAAAGCTTCCTCTAGACCACACATGAAAATTAAGGCATCAAACCTGAAATCATCTGTTGGACAGCCCCTGTAATCGGACTAAATAAGTAGTACTTTAACAAACCCAGGCTTGATCTCTTAGTGATCATATTATAAAAGAATGATAGACCGGCTGCACCCTTGACTTCATCCTAAGGCAGATTTCATGCAAGAGCAACAACAGCTGAGATGAAAACTCTGCTTATGGCTTCAATTAGTGTTTGAAGGGTTTGGCCATTTGCGTTTTGTTGCACTCGGCCTCTCACAGGAGATTTCCTGGGAAAGAGTTGCTGGCAAAGCTGCTGGGTTCTGACAAGAGTGGGGGTGGGTGAGTCAATGTGTGCAAAAAAGAGACAGACAGAGATAAACGCAGAGACAGGCAAGACTAGACCAAGCATCAGGCCTAAAGGAAGTGATACAGTCCTTTTTTAGCCCAACCCAACTGAGTCAACTCATTGTAGAAATCAGTAAAATAATGTTTCTCTGGAAACATTGGGAAATTCTTGTTGAAATGGGTGTGGTGTAATGGTTAGAAACTCAAGGCTGGCACAGGAAGGTTGCCATAGTGCCCTCAAGCAAGGTATAATCCCAGGTTGTGCCAGGAGAATTGTCAATTTCATAAAGTAATGGGTGACAGATGCTTTCTCAACATGTGACTTGAGTTTATTTTGAGTATCATTATGAAACCATCAGAAAATGTGGACAAGCCAGAGGACTAGTGGAGAAATGTTTTGTGGACTGATGAGACCAAAATATAACTTTTTGGTTTAAATGAGAAGCATTATGTTTGGAGAAAAGTACACAATGCATTCCAGCATAAGAACCTTATCCCATCTGTGAAACATGGTGGTGGTTATTTAGCTCTGTTTTACTGCATCTGGGCCAGGACAGCTGAAGCTAGCAGTTCATAGGAGGAAGCCCACCATCATAGAGTAGAAGTGGTTCTGTACTGAGGAATGGGCTAAAATTCCTACAAGTCATTGTGCAGTTATTTATATAGCATAAGAGGGCCGCACCAGATACTGAAAGCAAAGATTCACATGCTTTTGCAACTCACAGATATGTAACACTGGATTATTTTTCTCAATAAATAAATGACAAAAAAATAAAAAGTGTCTCATTTGTTTGATTGGGTCCTCTTGTGTTTACTTTCAGGACATGTGTGTGAAAATCTGATAATGTTTTCTGGGTCATATTTACACAGAAATATAGAAAAAGGGTTCACACACTGTATATGTATGTGTATGTGTGTGTGTGTGTGTGTGTGTGTGTGTGTGTGTGTGTGTGTTTAAACTTGAGTACTTAACCTTAGAGTACTTAAACTGAGCTCTTTTCTCAGAAGATGTTGTTTGTTTCCTTATGATATGACCCCTTTTGAAACTGTGTACATTGCGTTTCTCTATATTCTTTTATTGTCAGTGGGTTTTTAAATGAACTGAGGGATGATGGATTGCATTGTACTGTGTTGAATCCTGAACATGCCTTTGGGAGCACAGTATGCAAATCTCATGGTTAGATTCCAACATCCATGCAATAAAAAAACATATTTAAGTAGTTCTCATACCTGTTACCTGTGATGGGGGAGGAGGAGAGGGTGACCATGGTTTGTCATCAAACTGAACCCAGGAATTCGGCTGCTCTGCTTTCTGACCAGACACAGAGGAGGAGTCCTGCACAGGCTGGTCTAAAGAGGGCTGGAGGTGGTCCTCATCTTTGGACCAGAAGAAGAAACACAGTTAGAGAAATACAGCCTCTTCTCAGTAAAAAGGTCACAGTTAAATGTTAAATCTAGCAGGGTGCAAGAACTGTGGACCATTCCCGCAGTAATCACTATGGAGCAATGACCTCAGGACACAGGAATCTCACAGAAAGGTCTGAACACAAACTCAGGCAGAGTAAAACAAACTGATATCCACTCAGCAAAAAAGTTACATGTCTTTATAATTCCTTACAAATGGTGCACATAAAGTCCCGTAACTATTTTTCAATTAGACAAGAACTTCTAGAGCTGTTTCTTTGCCATCTAAAGCATCATTAACAATCCAACATCGGACATGGCTTCACAACCGTCTAAAACTAACATTAGTTAGGGAAGTGCCATATTTAATTTTTGACAAGTATGAAAACAAGGCTATGAGGGATAGAAGTACAGAGTGTCTGGTGGATTTGTACTGTTGTTTAACATCATGTCATGATGCCAATAGTTCAGCTGACAAAACATCATTCCAAAGAAACTTTCTGTAGACAAAATATCCATAAAACTGTGTTGAAAGTTGTGAGTTTTCAAATCTTCAAACCTTTATAAAGTACATACTATAGTCTATCCTTCACAGCCTTCACTTGCAAAAAATTCAGTATGCTGTCTGCCCTGACAAATAGAAACCTCCATTTACATTTATTTGTTTTGCAGACATTCATCAGCAGAGGATTCAAGGTACACATTTCAATAGTTATGGTTGTTGCATTAGAATATGAACTCACAAAACATCTTGTAACTAAGTAAAGACTATATTTGCACTGACCTGCCTGTGACTCCTCATCTGAAAAGTCAACCCAGCCTGGTCTGGGTTCAGTTCTGCTACTGGCTGTAGCAGCCATGGAAGTTGTCCTGTCCTATGTCTTGTTCCTTGTTACATCGTCTCACTCCCCCAAATCTTGGACTCCATGCCCACCTAAGAAGGCTTAAGAGGAGAGAAGCAGTTAATTAGGATTTGATATATTTCAATGAAGGTAATTGCCCAAAAAAAAAAATAATAATTTAAAAGGGACACTAAGGAACCATTGACCAAACAGTTAGTGTTACCAAAAATATTCAAAATGTTTAAAAGAAGTCAAACTAAAAGAGTAAATGTTTTTGAAATATCATAAATTTATCATAAACCTGTAATATTTTGAAATATTAGTACTTTTTTCTATAAATTCAGTTTCAGGAATCAGTAGTTTCAAGCGTAACCAAACAGTTGACATAACAAACAGTAGAACATAACTCATCCCGTAAAGCCAGAGGAGAACTGACTCAACTGTTCTCCTCTGGCGTTACAGGATGAGTTATGTTCTACTTGTGCTTGTTGAGAATACAAAAAGACTGCAAATTTGAGGCTGTGATACCACAAATGAACAACCATTGCTACAGGAATAAAATAATAGACAGAGAATGGGGACGACTCGGGGACGACATGCATTGTCTAAGCAAAATAATTTCTCCACAGCAAGTAGTGACAGCAGTAAACACAGAAGGCTTGTGTAAGTGTTTTTGACTGCCAAACAGAAAACAACATGCCTCGACAGGGCCCTTTAAAACAGGATGGAGGCAGTGCGAAGCCACAGGAAGGACTACTGATAAATGTCTGACAACTGAAAACCATTTATAACACAAATAGCTACAACAGCCCCTACTCCGATCAAACATCGTACAAAGAGGAGACATAAAAGTAGTGTGTTCACGAGGAACCGGATGACGAATGCACCACCGAAAAGTCACAAATGCCCTTCAAAGGTCACAAAAGAGGAAAAGCACAGTGACAAAACCTATGAGGCCATTGTGATCAGGATTTTTCCAAATCACAAAGGGTCTATTTTCTCTCCTAAATCGAGACCCTGCAGGAAGCACACTTTCATAGAGGAAACACACTTGAATGTGCTAAACAATCTGGTCAATTGGGGCCAATTCCGTAACATATTTTTGTTCTGGTAAATCTTTCCTTCGCATTCACAATTCGGCTGCATGCTACCCTTCCTCAGCCCCCTATTTCACTCCAAACAAAGCAAGCACCTCCCTCCAACTAGAGGATTCGTTCAACATCGCACAACACCCACTGTTTACTGAAAAACTCAGTGGTTTGGATGCTATCAGCACTATATCTTCAGCCATTTCTTGGCCAGTCATGTGACTATTTAAAAGTGATATCTTTGAATATTTTTGAGAATTTATATTGTTACCAAAAAAATATTTTGAGTTACCACCATTTGTAAAATGGCCCAAAAACTAACATTAAAAACAAAAAAACTCTAATTATAAAATAATTATTATTATTTTTACTCTATGCTGTAACTTTTTCCCAATTTTTTTAAAATACCATTTTTTACAAACCTATAACTTTGAATTTTTAACTAAACAACCAGTCAGTAATTGTAAACATTACAGTAATTGTTAATATGAAGTCAGATATGAACAGAAAAAAAGTTTTAAAAAGACAGTCTCCTACTCAGCAGTTAATGAGTCAAACTGATGAGTTTGGGTCTGTGAGATTTATGAACCTGTTTGACTGATTCAAATCTTACGAACACTCATGTGCAAATAAAGTTGCCCCATCTGACTACATTTAAATTTTTCATTCTGGCCATTTTAGTTGCACTCTTTCTGGAGCCTTTAGAGGGTGTAGCCAGAATTTCAAAGCAACACTGATGTTTGCAGCTGCAAAATCTAACAAAACTCCCATCCACTTCTTAGACTCCAACAGGCTTGGGCTCTGGCGGTCTGTCAGTTATGTCAGTGGTGCATGCAGGCGTCCACAAGATATGTGCACAATATTGGGACGTTTGGCAGAACTGGTCTGCAGAACTCTCTTACTGTGTCAAATCTTTCTCTCGCACAGCCATCCGAGAGCTCATGATCATGCATGGCATCATCATTCAGACTGTGCTTTCAGACACTGCATAATTTCCTGCTGTCAGCGCTCACAGTAAGTTTGCCTCACACAGTCCAAGTTTTAACACTTTACCAAAACAAAACAAAAGTAGCTAGGAGTAAAAACCAACTAATCAAACAGGAAAAACAGTGTACATAGTGTCCAGAAATGCAGGAACAAACCGTTATTATCTGTGTGGTAGTTCTGCTATGTCAAGTCATATCTAGACCTCAAAACTACATGGTGGTCACGGTCTACAAGAAGCATCAGGTTCAGCCTCCTATTGGGCCAGGATAGCAATGATCCAAAGTCTGTTGTTGTTATTGTTAACTAACACTAAAATTACAATTATTTTAAAACTTTTTTTTATTGAAATAGATTAAATACAAACTTACATTTAACTAAAATTACTGAGACTAGAACATAATATAAATTGATATATAACATGAAATATAAATTAAAGTTAAACAGAATTGTTTTTTTTTTAATTATAATAATAAAAATTACAAAAGCACATAACAAAATGACTAAAACTTAAAGATAAAAAAAATTCAAAAACAATTCAAAAATTCAAATTCATAATATTTATTAAAAAAAAACAAAAGTATACCAATAAAACTAAAATAACACTGGGTTTATGATGTTGGAATGAAAATATATGATAAATAAAATTCATAGCAACCAATCAGACCTACAGCATAATATTTCTCAATAATAACAGGCTTAAAAACTCTGGGGAAAATAAAGTGGCTGGAGTAGTTTTACAGCATGACAAAAACAGGTGTTTGCTTCCAGACAGCTTGATTATAATTGAAGTGATCAAGATTTGTGTGTTAGTTTTGTTTTGCATCTGTCTAGCCGATTATGTCGTTGTTGTTTTGAAATGTATATGGTGAGGGCAATTTCCTGCATCACCAACCATGGCATTAATGATTCCTGGTTCAAGACCAACAAGTTTAAGGGGCCAGTGAGGAGCCAAATCATCCACCACAACAGTAAAGGAGTTCCTTAACTCTTGCAATGTCCTCTACTGAGCCAAGCAGAAGAGACCCCGTCATTCCCTAAAGCCTCATCTCATGGGCTTGCTGAGATGTCTGACTCAGCCCTGCACCAAAAGACAACAAATAGTAGTTTGATTTTAATAAAAAAGCGCCTACACTCCCCTGCTTCACAAAAGTTCTCAGCTTCATGCCAAGTTCACAGAAAAACGGTTTACAGAGCAGCAAAGCTCACATGAATAACACCATAATCTCCAGACGCTCTACCACAAAATCCTGCTGCGCTCAGTCTTCAAAGACACAGCCATCAGTTCCAAAACAAGTAGAACGAGTAAAAACAAATATCAGTAACTAAATCCGTGAATAGGTAAAGAGGTCAATCCACCACCTGGGACAGATGAATGCAGCTAATGAAGGACATTTCCCCTCACATAACCACACCATGTGCCCTGCGGTAACACTGCCCGTGTATGAAGATGAATGCTGACAACTACAAACTTTCTTTTCACACATAGTGAGACTATAATTGAGCTAATGTAGGCAAGTAAAATGCACATATAGCTTTGCCATAAGCAAACATTTACTATGAGTCAGTGAATAAGACTATGATGTAGGTGGAATTATAGGCAGGTTTTGCAATGAAGGACAAAGGATAATATTACATTATGTCTTGATTCATTTCTGAAAAACTGAAGCATTTCAAATGGTGCATCTCCTTTTAAATTAAGTTGATAGCAAGTGTTTGATTTGACACAAATCTATAAAGTGCAGCATAAGCCATCAACATTAAGCTCCATTTTCCCACTAAAACTGAACTGAAGATTGCTTGAAAACTAACATTAAAAATGTCAAAACTCTGATTCTAATTTCATAGTTTAGGAGGAAAAAAATAATGGTGAAAAGATGCTAAAACCATTTCATATTATTTCAAGAAAGTCCCATATTGAGCAACTTCTGTATTGTTTGTTGAAAACTGGTTACTGTGTTAAAATAAGTAACTGCAGATTCTTTAAAATCACTGGTGAGCCCTTCAGAAATTCAGAATATGCAGAAGTGGGTGTATATCCATCTAAAATGATACAACAATAGATAACCATGCATTATGAAAATGTAGCAGATTGCAAAGAGTGGAACAACAAAAAAAGCACAGACAGTTATTTTATAGGCCTAATTAAAATGATTTTCACCAGCACTAAGCATTTAAGAATATTAAAGGTTTTATTCATTATCAACTCAATCTATGCTAATAACACAACAATAATCTGCTGTGATGTTATCAAATGAGTAAAACAGGCTTCAACACTTAACAATGGCACAAAGACAACTAGAAATCTCTCCTTATCACATCAACTTCACATAAAAACTACTTCGATTTGTGTATTCTGACATTTGATAACTTTTTGCCAAGTGTTACATATATCCTGCTAACGTTACCTATGTAAACAAAGCACACGCGCTTACAACAACCTGTTTCACGGTAACTAATGGAATTTAACCCTGAATCTATATCTGTGAAAGTATTAAAAGGTTATTAGGGGAAATCAAGTCGACAGTAATATGTTTAACCCAGCGACGAGCCCAAAAAACAAGTGCACGGGAATATTTACATACCGATATCGTGTTGTTGAGTCTAAGCAGAGTGTAGCTCTCACTCGCTCCCGGTGAATCTGGTCTAATGCCCCACCTTACTCGCAGCTGATTGGACGGTGAAAGCAGCGCTGTTCGATGCCACGCCTTCTTGTCATATGATTGGACAGTTAAAGCAGCGCTGCTTCAAATGTCCAATCAGGTGCAAACCAGGTGGAGCACTAAAGAAAGTTGCCCCAAAACGCATCACACCAAATAAAAAGTGTGTCTAATTAAAGGATTTAAATATTCTATTCTATTGTATTCTATTATATATTTCACTTTAACTTCAATGTAATAATATAATTTATATTATATTAGCTACATTGAAGTTAAAGGGACAGCTGTGTTTTTTTTAAATCTCTGTTTCACGAACAAAAGGAATTTAAAAGGGTTATTTTGTGTCTGAAAACAGTCATGTCGTGGATGTACATGCATTAATGTATTTAAAGTGTAATTAACGCATTGCTTGCACACGTTACGCCATCTGTTGGATGTAAATGCTTGTTTTGGTTTTGTGTTGTGGCAGCTTTTCTATTGTTGATATTTCTGCACAGTAATTCCTATGTAGGACTCGTAAAATAAAACATTATTTTTAAAGTTAAGATGCATGACTTTTAAATGTTTCTGAATAAAGTGAATGAGGTAGCCTACAAGTGAAATAGTTTCTGTAAAACATAAATATCTCCTACAGGGGGCGCCAAAGTTCTTATAAAGCCTGGCATTAGATATAACTTTAGATCACGTGTTTTTTCATATTAATGAACTGATTATAAATGGAATTTTTGGAAACCATTTAATATGAAATAAAGCATTAAATAAAAAATAAAATTACAACAAGCAGGTTCGATGCATATCTTCAAATCGCCAAAAATGTAGTTTTCTACTATTTATCACATGAAACAGGATATTTGACTCTTGTTTTCAATCCACAGGTATCTGCCTGTATGATCAGGAAGACCTCGGTTACAGACTCTTTGAGCCCATTCCTGTCTATCAACCTGTCAAGCTTTGAAAAAGCCAGGGACCTTTTCCCAGGAACCCCGAGAGGGGAAAGAATAAGAAGGTGAAAAAAGTCAACACAAAACAACTTTCAAGTCAGCACATCCTTCAGTGAAAGGAAAGCTTTATTTTTAGCATTAGCAGCGGGGTGATTTCTGGCGCTCTGTACGTGAATGGCAGAGACCCTGCTGAGCTCTCGGAGTCCTTAATGAAAGCGCTCGCTCAGTCTCTCACGCGCTCGGCTGTCTGTGTGTTAGCAGCGCGTTGCATAAGTACCAGTGACGCTGTGCTGTTTCTCACTGTTGCCAGGGACGACGGGCATCTGCCCCCCTGCTGCACTGTCACCACCTCATGCATCTGAGACCCCTCCAGTCAAAGGTATTAACAAAGAAGTTTGCTTTCAAAGTTCAAAGTATACAGCTCGACATATAAACATGCTCAGAGGTGCTTTCTTTTATAGTTTAGCTTTATTTGTGTTTTCAGGTTTATTTAGTTTTAACATTATTTCATTTTTTATAAACTTAGGAGAAATAATATAAATGCAAATAAATACCTAATATTGAAAATGAGTATAAAATAATAGTATAGCCTATAAAATATATATAGACTATTATTTAGCTATAAAGTTATAAATAAATATAAAATAACTATTTAATAGTTTATAATGGCAATAGTTAAAACGTTTAGTGTCAGTTAGTTTTCTTTGTTTGTTTTTTAATTACTACATTTTTTCAGCAAGTATACATTCAACTGATCAAAATTTACAGTAAACACAATGTTGCAAAAGATTTTTTTAAATGAATAAAAAAATATGTATTTATTTATTATTAATATTATTATTATTATTACATTCTATTCAACAGAGAATCCTGAACAAAAATGTATTACGGTTTCCATTAAAAATGTAAAAAGTAGCACAGCTGTTTTCAAGGTTGATTTTATAAATATAAATTAATATAAATTATTTTATTAAATATAAATACGTTGTAATATAATAAATAAATATATATATATATATATATATATATATATATATATATTATAATAAAAATATAACAAATATATTAAATGTATCATTATTTTAAAGACAAAATTTTTGTAATTTGAAGTATAGCATTATAGCATAATAGCATAATGTGTGTATATATCAAATATCTTATAATTTCAGACTTTCCAAGTGGAAGAAAATACTAAAGAATGTTTTTTTTTGTTTGTTTGTTTTTCAAATGGTTCAAAAACACTTTCTATATAAAGTGCTTTATTTTTTATGCTAATGGCATTTGGATGAGGCATGCTGTAAGAGCGGACCCAGAATAATCGGTCTGCTCTCTGGCACGTGTGTCTTATTAGGAGTCAAGGTGAGAGGAAGGACCATTCACATGCTCCCTAGTTTCCCATCCATTCCACATGCTAGTAATTTATCCCCTCTGGTTAACCTACTTTCTTCACAATTAAAATGCCCAGGGCTTCGGCGCATTACTCTTTTCTTCTGTCTCTCTCTCTCTATCGCACAGAGACACTGAGTTCAATCTTGCTTTTCTCTTGTCATAGAGGAATGATGAGGACCTCATAGACTAGCCAAGGCGCTGATACAGTTTCAGTATTATAGGAGGCACCAAGCTGTAAATCTCATATGACATTACATCCAATTTGTGTGGATCAGGGACGCACCATGGCCTTCCCTTCATATTTACATCTGCATGCCAGAATGTGTCCCGCAAACAAAGTCAATAACCGAATCCCAAGCTGGCAGAACATATCAGAGAGATTTTATGCCACGTTCCTCGTGAAGTTTAATTCAAATGTTGATCTAATAAATCTCATACTTGTTTCTGATCCACGTCAGTCCACACAGGCCTTTAAAATCTGATGAATACATCAGTTCTCCAGGGAGAAATAAAGCTGTCCAGTTAAATGAGATTGCAGGAGTAGCTGTGCATCTGGATCCAAATGAATCCGTCGGACAGCCTAATTTTATAATGGCAGTCTCGATTAGAGAAGCTGCAGCCCTTCGCCAAGACACATTAATTCTCTAAATAAGTTCTCAATGAACTCATAGCGAATCAATGAGGTCTCTTCTGTCTGCAGGTGGCTGTGCCGTACAAAGCTGACTAATAGGCGGGTTTGATTGCTACACCGGGTGGAAAATGATCGATAGCTCCAAGTGCTTATCCAGTGGTCCATGCGCCTTGGACTTCACCTCAAATTTGAAAATGCCCCTTTCAATGTGGTTAATTTCCTGTCAAAGCAAGTTACTCAATACACAACAAACTACACTGGAATTGGAGACTCGATATTAAGACAGATTTGGGTCTGAAACCTGATGTAATTTCGGGCTGTTTCTTCATGGTGAAATAAATAGATTTTTAGTCTTAAGCAGACAAATGGGAAATTATGAAAGCATAAGTATGGGACGGGGGCACCTTTTGGGCCAAACAATGGCAGATGCGAGGGTGTAGAATTGCTTCATTGTACTGTAGTGCAGGAGAAAAGTGCAAAAAGTTAGTGGAGAATTACAAAGTAGTTGAAGTCTTTTCTGTGATGAAGGCCGGATGGACAGACTTGGTTGCTGATGGAAGGGCTTTCTCTCCTCCTCTCCCTCGCTCCACTGGCTTCAGCTTTCCCTGAGGTTCTTTAGGTGGACTCCTAATGAAAGATCAAGGGCATTAGCTGCCGTCGGTGCAGAAACGGGGTACCTGCAGTTAGCCTGATGGTTACAGAACATTAATTTTACCGCAGGCTCATTTGTAACTGAAAGAAAAGTGTGCGTGTGTGGGTGTGTATAAAAGTGAAAGGTATTCTCAAGAGAGTGACAGAGAGAGAGAAAGACAGAGGGGAAGAGAGAGATCAGTCCTGATTTGAAACTCTCACAAACTCGGTGTCCAAAGGTGTAAAATTCATGGAAAGCATGGTGCAGAGAGCAAAACAGAGAAGTGGGAACCATTCAAGCTGGCATTTCCATCTGCTTCGTCAGCACAGCCTCTGTGGAAAATGTCAGATTCATTACCTGCTCCCTCTTTTCTCTCTCTCTTTACTTTATGATTCACACAACTTCACCTAGTTCATCTCTTAAGCCCAAAGCACATTGTGTGACTTGTTCTGTCCTTTACAATTGTTGCTTGACCCCAGTGAGGCCTTGCGTACACGTTAAGGCAGGCTTGGTGTAAGCAATGGAATCATTTCCATAGTCGTACTTTTGATTATTGTTATCATTTTTGTAAACTTAATATTTGTAAAGAATTTTGACCCATTTTAAAATTTGGACATTGATAGAACATTCAGCATCCAACGCTAATGATGTCTTGCAATGTATCATTGTAACACTGTAATGATCTTTCGTACATTTATTTGCATAATGAGTTGTACATGTCTTTAACAATCTTTAGCCATTGAATTATACACCTGTTCATTTTCTTAATCAGTATTTTAGTTGAGATCAATTTTGATCAATTTATTTGAGAAGCATAAGATATTTCAAATGTTTTCAGATAACAAATCTATTTTTTTTTTATCAAACATGCTAAAAAAATGGAGTAAGACAAATAAACAATTTATAAATTAAGTTTAGCTTTTTTATCTATTATCTTTATCACATTTTTTTCTCAGGTAAATTGATTTTTTTTTCACACCTTAAAGTATCCTAGTAGTGCACAACACAAAGAAAACAAGTGCAAAACTCAACAAAATTAGCACAACACAACGGAAACAAGCCCCAAACACCAAAATTAGCACAACACAATGGAAACAAGCCATAACACAACTAACAAGCTACAACACAACAAAATTAGCACAACACAACAGAAAGTGGCCTAGTAGTGCACAACACAACGAAAACAAATACAAAACACAATGAAATTAGCACAACACAAGTGGCCTAGTAGTGCACAACACAACGAAAACAAATACAAAACACAATGAAATTAGCACAACACAAGTGGCCTAGTAGTGCACAACACAACGAAAACAAATACAAAACACAATGAAATTAGCACAACACAACGGAAACAAACCTAAACACAATGGAAACAAGCCATAACACAACAGTAACAAGCTACAACACAACAAAATTAGCACAACACAACGGAAACAAGTCACAACACAACAGAAACAAGTGGCCTAGTAGTGCACAACACAATGAAAACATATACAAAACACAACGAAATTAGCACAACACAACGGAAACAAAGCTGCAACACAATGAATTTAGCACAACACAATGGAAATAAGGCACAACAATGGAACAACGGAAACAACGGAAACAAGCCGCGACACACAGCAAAATTAGTCCATAACACTGTGTTGTGGCAATTTCGTCGTGTTGTGCACTGGGCCACCGTACCTGAGATTAAACATAACATGAATAAAATCTGGAATATTAACATCAGTGTGTAGACCATTTCTGTTCGTGTCTGCACCTGAACCCAACTTGAATGTACAATTTTTTTTATTAAAACTAAATCTTTTGCTGCAAAGTGAAGCGCTGTAGGCTAAATCTAGTTCAGTGATCATACAATACTTCATGACATTTATGGATCACCTCAGGTAACGTAAGCAGGGTTTTTTACTCTCATTATACATCAATGAAAGAGGCAGCAGCATGTCTAACCGCTCAAACCCTGGTGATTTCGCAGAGAGACCGTGTAGACCTGAAACACATGCCCTCGCTGATGAAGTCCTGGCACGTTTCGCCAGCCGTCGTATGAGAGATTCCAATTTCTCCTCAAATCCCTCGACTGTGCCCTCATGCAAATCAGGCAGATTAAGGCAAGATGTATGGACTTGCAAATGTATTCAAACATTCTTCCCTTAATGCCACAGATTTGCTGTAATACTCTCGTATTTGTGGCTGACTTACAAGGACCGACAAATTGAAGGCACTCCGTGGCAGATTTGAATGGTTATCATCTCGCGGCGCATTCCATCAAAGAGCACACTTATTGATTCGAGCTGCCAATGAGCGCCTCGGTTTCCTGCTACCTTGGCAAATGAGTATAGATGCAGGTGGGAAGTGTTAGATCTGGTTGTCGGTCCTCCAAACCCAAACAAACCTCCTGAGATGACAACTTTTTAGGTGATGAAGGGGGCAGCCGCTCCCCCAGACGCAACAATGCGATAAACCCCAGTGCAGTTTTTCATGTTACGTTCTGCCGATAGAGAGAGAGAGAGAGAGAGAAAAAATAAAACATCTGGATGTGCTGGAATGCGAGCCACCTCACTTTGTTTCCTTGGCAACAAACACATGCAATATGTCTTTTGGAAGTGTGTTTTGGGGCTGCGCGCAGACTCTCGTGGGAGATTTCAGAGGAACGCTAAGATAGATTTACTGAGTAAACGAAACAGCCATTTGACTGCCAGCGTGATGTTTGCAGAGGTCACGGGTATGCCAAACTCCACACAAACACGCACAGACAGCCCAAATTGAATAATGACATTTGTTTGGTGTTTAGTTTAGTTTTGAATAGAATTTTCCCCGGACCATGTCGGTGTAAAGTGAAGCGCGCGTGTTACCTCAGCTCCAGTAACCTGTGCGTAACCCTTGCAAAATAGATGAACTCTGTATGTCTGTGTCTGGCAAAAAGCTTCTTGTACATCTTTTCCTGCAGTTGCATAGCAACACAGGCGAGCATGGGTGTGGTGACAGGGTGCAGGGAGGCAGTTGTGATTTCCAAACGCTCACTCTTTGATTAAGAATAGGCCACAGACTGCATCAGAGCTTATAAATGATGTGTAAACAAAGTTCACTCTGATAGGGATAGCAGATGTCACCAAACACGGTTTAATGTTTGTTGTTTTTATGAAGACCATAAAATATGGTCAGTTTTGCATACGGACTGCATACGGTTTTTGCATACGGCTTGTGCTTTGTAATCATAGTATTTTTTCATTCAAGTCTTTTGTCTGTAAATGTGCAGTGTGTGAAGTTGGGAGGTGGGTTGCAGAGGAACAATCAGGATCAATATAGAAATTGTGTGATGTTCCAGATACTGTTACTGCTGGAGTTTAGTCATGTGACATTCTGTAATGGATCAGTACAATAAAATGACAAAAGAAGAGAGAAACACTACATATTAAAGAGAATTTAGGGTTTGTAAAGGCTTACAAAAGTTATTGAGAGGATTTTTTCCCCTGTTGTTTTGATGACATTTTCCAACAGTGAGATTTAAGGTCATTAAGTAAAATAAAATAAAATTCTCCAAGCATGCACAACTGTTTTTTATCAATACTAGGAATCAACTGTTTCACCAAATCAGCATATTAGAATGATTTATGTGAATCACTGATCATGTGCCACTGAAGACTGGAGTAATGTCTGCTGGAAATTCAGCATTGCCTTCACAAGAATGAATTACATTCTAAATTATATTAAAATATGTTATTTTAAATGTACACTCTGAAAAATGCAGGGTTACATTCAACCCAGTGCTGGGTAAATATTGGACGGAACACATGCTGGGTTGTTTTCAACCAAAACCTAACCTTCTGGGCAGTATGGGTTCATCCATATTTTACCCAGCATTTTTTAGAGTGTAATAATATTTCACAATACTACTTTTTTTTTTTGTTTTTTTTTTTACTGTATTTTTGGTCCAAAAATGCAGCCTTGGTGAGCATGCTTTTGAAAAACATTCAAATATTTTACTGATTCTAAACTTTTGAATGGTTATGTTTATTCCTACAATATTAATTACATATATATGTTTTTGATTCTTAGTCCTCATTGCATACTTATGGTGAAGCAACAACAATTAGAAATGTCATAAATTGGTAAACTAAAAAAAATAATCTGAATCCAATACACAATGTCGTTAACTCTGGTTTAGGCTATTTTTCCAATATCCCTTCCTGTTAAACATGTTGAGTATTATATGATTCTTTTTAGAAATAATATCAACAATGGATTTAGAGCTGCACAAAACCATCATGCTAGTCCAGAATCACCTTTGCAACTTTTTTTTTATTGCAACTGGAAGACAATACATCACAGAAACTTGAAGGTAGGGTTGGAGAGAAAAAAAAAATCAAATGAAACAAAAACAAATAGAATTTGTCGTAGTAATGGACAAAGTGGTATTTACATTAATCGATAAAATTGTTGTCTTTGGCAATATGATTACAAGTCAAAGGAAATACAGAGTGCAATTACGCCTCTATATTGACATTAGCAGGGTGCACATGCCATCAGACCGAATATTTCATCACAAACCAAATGGACTCCATTACTTTCATCTTAAACAACTCAAACACATAACAGAATGGCAGTTAACAGGAACCTTTCAACAAAAACAAAAAGACACAATGGGAAGAAAAAGAAAGACTTCGCCTCCTATTAACATTTTTTTGGCTGGCTCTTCTTGATGCTTTTTAACATGTTTCAGGTTCCTCTGAAAGAACTAGAAAGGAAAAGGTCCGTAGTGAGTGTTGTCTTTGAAAGAAGGCAGTGTATAAAGGACTCATAGCTCTCTCTGCTACCGGTTTCCCAGTTTGAAGCATATTGAACGGAAATGTGATATGACAGGTGTGTATATAGACCAGCAGACAAGGTTATAATCAGGGTTATTTTGCGTCAAGAAATGTCTAGCTCGGTTAGGGGAAAGGCATGCCAACTGGAGACATCACATTAACACTCATGGGTCAGATATAACATTTAACACGCTACAAAACATCGGGTCGAACCATTATCATCATCGTCAAATGAACGGGGAAGGCAGTGTGGATTCATGAAACACAGCAATGCAGTGCGATATTAACAAATATGATGGAGAATATCTTATACATGAGTACTTGACAGAAATGCTACAACTTATTGACATGTTTGTGACTGACATATCAAGTATGCATCGTCCGTTTTGCAGTGTATAGAGTCATTACAGGCTTTGGCACTGAATACTTAAGTTCTTTACTATACGTTAAAACAATAAAAGTGCAATTCGGTGAGGTCGTGAAAATATATACACTAGCGTTTGCACTGAGCTCTGGTATCACTTGTTTTTATTGTCTATAAGTGCTTAAATATATATGTGTGGAGGTGTAAATAACCGTCTGACTGCCTGACTGTACCGAGAACAACTGAATCAATACTGATGACTCCTGAACAGTGCTACATGTAAATACAGGAATAAAATGAACAAAAAAAACAACAAAAACTGCAGATCCAAAGTCTTGTGGAACAAAATGGAAGACCCTGAATAAATCACAGACATGCACATCCGGATTACGTATGGAAGTAAAGCAGGCATGAAGCCGGAAGGGGACTGACACTCACTACGAACTTCTCCTTGACGAGACGGACATTAACGTAGCAGGTATTCATGTGTATTCGGGACGGCCGCTAGCATGGACCGAGACGGCCCGAGCCCTCGTATTGCAGAGAGAGTTTCCCAACAGTCAGTGTTTGTCCCTGAAGAAGGTAATGTTAAGATGCCTGCTTCAACACAAAGGTGATGAGGACGACAAATGGAAATTAAATCTGACAAAAACAATGAAAGAGACTAGGCCTATTGGCATAGAAATTAGAGGCGGTGCCTTAGTTCTCTAGGATCTATATTTATATGAAAATAATTCATGCTCCATGCTAAATACATTATTTACCTTACATGAACTTTGATTTTTAAAAAAACGGTCTTCTTTTTCTTTACAGAACCCATGCAACACGATTTGGAAAATCCTGCTGGCTACATTGCTTAAATTAAGAAAGGAAAATGGTCTAGTGTTACTTTTATACAGTGTTTATCCTGACTGGATGAAATTGCTTATTACATCACGAGGGTTTCAAATAAAAAATTTGAAGAAAAAAAAAACGTAAACAAATGAACAAACACAAAACAACTCCACAGTCATTATTTTCTGCTATTAAAATACAATTGGCAGGTATTGTAGCTTTAGCTCCGAGTTTTCATTTTCATTGTGCCAAAGAAAGAGTATCACCATCCACTATCGTTTTAGATGGAAAATATCCCTCAATTTCATTGCTTAGGAAAAACGTGGGCAGTTTTAAGAGACTTTTGACTCCAAAAACACTTTGACAAAAGCTTATGGCTTAACTCTCATCCCAGTGAACTATGATTCGTACGAGCCAAACGACAACTACAGAATGAGTGTTTTCCACACGATGCTTTAACGCCCAGAGCATCAAGGGGAAGTGACATCACAGAAACTGCTTGAGGATTGTCTTTGGCACTGCCCTGTGCTTCTAAAACATCTTATATTACAGCAGAGATTAGTATAACCCATACTTATCACTAACTCGAGAACTATGACTGCAGAACACAATTTGTCGTCATGTTTTTAAAGGATTAGTTCTCCCCAAAATTACAATTCTGTCATCATTTATTCACCCTTATGTCATTCCAAACCCAAAGACTCATCTTTGGAACACAAATGAAGATATTTTTAATGAAGTATGAGTGACTTCTGTCCCATTGAAAGTCTTTTCAGCCAAAACTATCACGTTTCAAAACTTTCATAAAAGAGAAAAAAAAAATCAAGTGGTTTAATCCAAGTCTTCTGAAGAAACACAATTAAAGGGGTCATATAATGTTGCTAAAAAGAACATTATTTTGTGTATTTGGTGCAATGCAATGTGCTTACGCGGTTCGAGGTTCAAAAAACACATTTTCAACATACTGTACATTATTGTTGTCAATTTTTACAAAGCTCATCGTTCTGAAAAGTGAGGTGTGCTCTGATTGGCTAGCTATCCAGTGCATTGTGATTGGCCGAATACCTCAAGCGTGTGACGTGTTGTGACCCTTATCATGTTGTGATTCATAGTGTTCACATTGTAGGCTACCCTCTCCCAGGATCAGGAAACAGTCCTCCGTAAAATGCGCTGTACACACTCGAATATTTGCATTGCATTCTGGAACAGTGTTGTAAATATAACTTAACCACTGATTTTTAGTTGTGTACTCATTTGGAAGGCCAAACAAAGTACTTTTGCTATCACAATGAAACACAGCATCTCCATGACATGGCGGCGGCAACAACAATACTACAGCGAGAACAGAAGTTACGTCTTGTTTCATTGCGTATACGTTTGGGCAGTGTTATGCAAATCTTCCCACACCGTGACGTAGATATGTGGGGGCATGTTTGAGACTTTACAGATCTTATATATGCACAAACAGCTTGTAACACTTCAAAGACAAAGGAAAACATGAAATCGCATCATATGACCCCTTTAAGAAGTAAAGTTGCGCGTCAAGCAAGCATGCTTGAGCTTCTATGAGCAAATCAGAATGTTATAAACATTGTTCGCTTAATGTTTGTATGTGAATATAAGCCCAAATTGAATCTGTTCATCTGCTCAGAAGATTTGGATTACATTGCTTAGTTTATGTGGATTTTTTTTTTTTTATCTCTTTATGAACATTTTAAAGTGTCAGAGTTTTGGTTGAATAGACTTGAATTTCATTGAATTTCATTTGTGTAAATAAACTGTGTTCCAAAGATGAACGAAATTCTTACGAAAGTCTTTGAAATGAAATGAGGTAAGTAAATGACGACAGCATTTTCATTTTGGCGTGAACTGTCTCTTTAACTATGACAATGGGGCAGGGCAATTTTTACTATCACTTTTTTCTCTCAGTCGAATGAAATGCTTTACTGAATATCTTAAAAAAGGGAAGGCTATGGCTTCAATCTCCGTAGATTAAAAAAAGAAATCACATTAAAATGAACTAAAAGTGAACTAAAAAAAGGAACCCTCAGTAAAATGTTGCCTATAAAGATAGGAAAACAAAGTGATTGTTGATATTGCCACAAATCAGTAGAATTCACCTGATGTCCTGGAAAAAAAATAGTAAATTCTATTCAAAGTGATGTTTTTTTTTCTCTTTATAATACAGTCAGTTCATTATTTTTGCTCTTTCTGTCCCTTTGCCGTCCGGTTGGTGATATTGTTCAAACAGGCCCTGACTCCTGCCAAATGAAGCAAGGATCCGGCTGCCTCCTTCATCTCCTCGTCGTCACTTTCCGGAGGCTTCTCCGTGCGCCTCTTTTTTAGAGGAAGAGTGTCACTGGCCACTCTCTGTTTGACTTTTGTCAAATGTTGCCGTTTCTTGTGCTGGGCCAGAGCAAGGGCATCCACGGACCACTCCTTGGGCTCCTTCTTGATTTTGCTCTTGTCGTCCTCCTCGGCATCGCTGCTAACCTCATTGGCGTGGAAGCTCACCTCGCTTCCATCGCAGTGGGCCTCGTCTTCGACATCCGAGCTGGAAGATTTGGCAAAACTGTAGGTGTGGTCCTCCTTGGGGTCACTGTTGACCAGTGGAGAGTTACGGGTTGGCTCGGCATCACTGGTTATTCTGTATCCGAGTACTGACCTATTAACACAGACGAGAGATGCATTAGTGCAAGTGTACACATGCTGTACGGGTTGTACGGTGTAAGTGCTGAGTAAAACAAATGAACTACATGCGCTTACTGTGTAATTATTTTGTGGAGCTGCTTGTAATTATACTACTATAGCAATTAATTATAATAATATGTGTAACATGGACACTCTGTACTGATGTTTCGCAGTTTTTTGCACAGATGGCAACAACCTCTGGAACACATCAATAAATTAATCTCATTTGTCAAGTGAGTAAATCTAAAACACAAAACCTGTCAAGAATATGCCTAGGTAATATTTCACCTAAAATCAAAAGAATAAAAAGAAATTAACAATCATATATACATACACTACCTTTCAAAATGGTTTTGAAAAAGTCTCACCAATGCTTCATTTATTTAAATCAAAAATACAGTAAAACAGTAATATTGTGAAATATTACTGTATTTTAAAATAATTGCTTTCTATCTGAATGCATGTATGAAAATGTCCAATCTACAGCCTCATATGATCCTTCAGAAATCAGTTTAATATGCCAATTTGGTGCTCAAGAAACATGTCTTATCATTATCAATATGAAAAACAGTTGTGCTGCTTAATTTCTTTTTTAAAACCACCTCTTTTTTTCTTAAATTTGTGTTATGTGCTAGTAAGCACTGCAGCTTTCAAGCACCTCATCCTTGAATGTTAAAAACAATTAAACATTTGTCTCTGAAACACACTTGAGCTTTGAAGCACCTCTTCAGTTGGCCAACAACATCATTAAAAAGCAAATTAATTGGTGGATTACAAAACTCTCCACTTTTGGCTAAAATAATATGATGAAAAATGGCAAATAAAGACAGTTGAGCTCTATTTATGCCTCTTACCCTCAGAAACAGTAATGAAGTGTCTTAAGTGATGCTTGTTTTGTGCTTCTGGTCACAGTTTATATAGCAGCAGCTCTGAGTGACAAAGAACATCCTGCCACGCTTTGCAGAAATGTTAAAACTCCCTCTGTGGTTTGAAAAATAATCCTAAGAGCTTTTCCACTTCCTGCCTCATATGTGCATTTATGACTCATAAAATTATAGCCACAGCACAGCAGGCTAAAGAAACTGCTTCAATAATTAATGCCTAAATGCAGTGTCACTCATTTTAAAGAGGCAAAAAGGCTGTTTTACTCTTTGGACTGTATGCAGCCTGTCACTTGCACGATATGTGCATCATACAGCAACTGAGAGCCTGAGCAGACCCTGTGTGTGAGCAAATGGACAGAGGAGAACTGTTCCTGAATGCTCAGAGGTAATCAAAGGTATTTATCAGGTCTAGGCTTTTGTTTTATGCTCACAAGATGATAAATCTTAGAGGAAACAAACATGTCTGAGTCATATTTCACTACAAATTCAAAAGGAACAAATATGAAAATGTATTTTAGCATCATCGGGACATTATCTTCTTCATAAGTCATTTTCATTGGTGTGTTCCAATAAATGTTATTTGGTATTTTATATATTTTAAACTATATATATATATATATATATATATATATATATATATATATATATATATATATATATACACACACAATTTTAAATATATAAAATACCAAATAACATTTATTGGAATATATATATTACATGCTTCAGAATTTTAAAGTAAATGGACCACCATAATGAGGAAAGGAAAGTAGGGGAGAAAGTGGTTAATTGTCATTAAAATGAAAAAAAAAAGTTCTACAAATCCTAAATATTTTATTTATGAAACTCTCATTACATATATGCAAAAACTGTGTTTTATTCCCTTTCATTTATGATGACTAAATTATTCTAAAGAAGTCTATTCACAACTTTCAAAACGGTTTTATGGTTTTGAATTTGGACTTTTAAAAGAAAATCTGAAAGACGTTTCATTAGCTGAACTATTGGTATCATGTTAAACAATCCATTGAACACTAGAGTTGGGGTACTTTGACTTGGACGTAGTGTTGTGAAGAAGTGGCGTTGACACACATTGCACACCCCTCTCTTTTAACTGGTGAATCTTTCGTTTTTACACCTTTCCGAGCACTTTTAATTCTATCCTTTTAGTACAAAACACATCTTGCATTGAGCTGCAGCAGAGCTTGGAATGTTTGATTCTGTGACCGGGCCAGCCCCTGAGCCCCTGTATCTTCAGCTGAGGGGGCATTTTGTGTAGATTTTGCAGTGCACTGACACTAGCATGCAGTACCTGAGGGGCGGCCTGTTTCTGAGGCCCAGCTTATGAATGTTTCAAGGCAAGACAGTCAGTCTGTGTGTTTGGTCATGCCATTAAAAAAAACTTAAGTGTTTGTGATAAATTATTCATGTCACATCATGCATGCAAGAGTGGGGCCTTAGCCCGGATAGAACTTTGTCTGCAATGACCTGGCTACTCTGATCTAATGAAATGTGAGGAACAGAGCAGCCAGATTTCAGAGAGTCAAAGGGAGAGATAAGATGTGAGCCAAAACACTGCAGTGTAAGCATGATTCTGATTGGCTGATAAACCTGTCAATCATGTAATGAGTCTGGAAATGGGCTGAAAGTAACTTGAGGGATAGGACTGACCTGACAGCGGCTGTCCTGCTGACAATGGGGTTGATGGGAAGGGGTCGGATTCCTGGGAAGAGGCCCTGGCTCATCATTCGAGCTCCGTTCTGGATCACTCCCTGAGGGACTGAGGAGAGAACACAGATAATGTACATTAATGCAAACGCTACCTGAAAGCATATGGGAGCAAAAATACACAATGTAAACAATCCTGCATTCATCATGTATAATAGCAGACATACAAAATCCATTCAAAAGCTCCACACCATGTTTAAGCATTTAGAAATCTGCTTAAAATGTTTAGATTCCAGTTGTTGATGGTGCAAAGATGAAATTTCCCAATAGTTTCAAATAGTATCAAACAGACAAGAGCTGTCTGAAATAATCGGTTTAAATCTGATAGGATGGCTTTTAGAAAATCTCTTTTCTAAAAATGTTCTAAGAGTGAAAATTGTGTCAAGTTTTCCATATTCAATCATGAAGCATAACCACAAACCCAATGGAGGATTATGGCTTTTCTGGTTTACTCATAATGGGAGATGAAAGTAACCCAGACAGAAAAACAGGAAAACAAGAATTGTGCTGCATCTGAGTGCTGCAAGGGTTAGTTCTGCCAAAAATGAAAATGCTATCGTAAGTTCACACCCTTATGTCGGTCAAAATCCGTAAAACCTTTGTTCATCTTCAGAACACAAATTAAAATATTTTTGATGAAATCTGAGAGCTTTCATGTGTCGTGGTGCATCGAAGACTGACACGGAAGAGAAGAAATTGTTGAATAAAGTAATTATTTTTGTTTTCTTTGTGCACAAAAAGTATTCCCACTTCATTAATTTCAGTTGAACCACTTCTGTCACAGACTATTTTATCGATGTCCTTACAACCTTTCTGGGCCTTGAACATGTTAGTTCCGTTGCTGTCTTCACTCTTAAAAATAAAGGAGCTTCACGATGCCATAGAAGAACCTTTTTTTGTCTAAATGGTTCCATAAAGAACCTTTAACATCTGAAGAACCTTTCTGTTTAACAAAATGTTCTTTGTGGCGAAAAAAGGTTCTTTAGATTATAATTCAGGTTTGACTGAATGGTTCTTTGTGGAACCAAAAATGGTTCTTCTATGGCATCGCTGTGAAGAACCTCTTAAGCACCTTCATTTTTAAGAGTGCAGGGTCAGAAAGCTCTCGGATTTCATCAAAAAAAAATCTGAATTTGTGTTCCAAAGATGAATGTAGGTTAATTAATGTAATTATGTCAGATTTTTTGGGTGAACTAACCCTTTTAAACATCTTTGAATTCAGATTTTTATTTTTTTTTTGCCAGGTCTTGTAAATCGGTCACTTGACTTTACAAAGAAGTGGTCTGTTATTTGATTTCTTGTGTTGTTCAATAAAATGCTGATGCTACATGTAACAAGTGACCTTCTTAAAAAAAAAAAATTGACAAGTCAAATTAAACCATTAAAATATGAGAAGTATGTCAAGAAGAATAGAATTACACAATTTCACACACACACACACACACACTTTAACAAATATTTATTATAAAATGTAATAAATATGTAATATTCTTTATTACATAAGCCTTTTTCATGGAGGTCACACTCCGCATCCAAAAAACTTTCATGCATTCCCATTAAGTGCATCAATCCAGCATCCTCCTTTAATGAGGGTTAACCAGGGTTAACCACAATTTTGGCGCTGCAGTCAAACAGACCTAATGGCCGCTGCCCTTCTCTCAGTCCAAGTACGGGGCAACATATAGCTCCATCTGGAAACGAACCTGGGCTGGTAGCAGATGGCGAACACAAAAAAAGGACAAAATAACCATCCATTCAGAATCCAGCACACTGATCTGGCCATTAGGCGGGAGCATTGTTGCCTAGGCAACCGGTCCCCCTATGTATGCCATAGTCGCGGAACTCAACTAGGTGACAGCGAGATGCGGCTGTGAAGCCGAAAGGAACATCTGGGCTGGCTGGGTGCCCTCTTCACCCGCCTCTCCACCCTGAGGGAACACACTGCTATAACAAGGTGAAGCGATGCCCTGTGACAGAAGCCGTCCCAGCTAACTGAGTGCGCGATGAGAATTGACAGAGATGTGCGGTTCTCCACCAATTAGCGTGGATGGGCTAGCAAACTGAATGGCTAATGATCTCGCCCCATTGTAGGCGGTTCATGTCGAGCCATCCATCCAGGCATCAGAAACAACAGCAGGACACATTCACAGTGCAGCTACATCAGGAAGGAAGCCAGTGAGGCTTTTGTGCCTGGGGATGTTCCCTCTTTTATGTGGATGAGAGCTGTTAAACAAAGGCGAAAAAGTGTTCGCTGGCTCAATAGAAAAGAAATCCAGATCTGCGATGGCAATGAATGCGCCATTGACTGAGATTTTCTATGTGGCATTATGTGTGGATAATGCTGCGTTTAACAGCAGGTAATAAATAAAGTACCGTGGACGGTGACTTCCAGGAAGCTGGGCACACACGTGAGCTGTGCTAACATCAGCAGTGATTCAGCGGCATGATGCCCATGGGAAGGTGTCCTGGCGCTCTCACAGGGCCACTGCGGAGGCAGTCAGCGCACAAATGCTATCAGACTGTTCATTCACTCTCTCTCTCTCGGCCTTCCTCTCAAGCGTATTAATGTCGGTGGCAGATGGCGCTGGAAACAGCGGTCCTAATGCACAATACTGTATTGAAAAGTCAATTTCTCTCTAATTCTCTCTTTAACAACTGTATTCTAACAGGGGACAGCTGAGTTGGGTATCAGCGTAATGTTTATTCTTACTGAAAATCTCATTCATCAGTCTTGTACATCCATTATTATGCCTCGCAAACTTAAAACTTTGATGCCTTCTACATTGTTACTCCAAATCAGGTTAATAATATATATATATATATATTATAAACCTATTTATAAACCTATTATATAAAATATTTTGTTACTTGAAATAAAATAGTTTAACGGAAATAAAATAATTTTTATTTTTTTTATCATTTTTATTTTGTCTAACTGAAATAAATGTAATAAAATCTATAAAAAAAAAAAATAATAATAATAAAAATGACCAAAACACAACAGAATTGCTAAAATGTTAACTAAAATTAGTATAAAATAAAAACTCAAAAAATTAATAAAAACGAATAGTTTCTCATTGTCACTAATATAAAACTGCTGCAAATTAAGATGAGTTTTAATCATGATAATATTTAGAAGTTGACAAAATTGCAAAAATGTCAAAAAAGAGGAATTAGTATAAAATCAAGCAAAACATTTATATCTGCATAATTCCTAGCCTGTTTTTGTCGAGAAACTTCTGTTGTTGGAAAAAAAGTGATAAAAAACTATACATATATAAAAATATAATAAAATAAAATAAATGTTTGGTTGGAAATAGTTCTTGTTCTGAAACATGCTTGCAAATGTAAATCAAAAGTACTCAACAGTCTTCAGCACCAGTCTTTGCCATATTTGCCCACCAGGGGGACTCATTCACATCAAAGCAGGCATCTACAGTAAAGGAACATTTAGTTCACTCTTTCCACACGCTTCCATATAACCTTATCAAAGTACATAAAAAAACCCATTAACGTTCATTCTACACAATAATGCTCCCTTAAAGCCTCTCATCACTCAATGCTTTTATTTGCAACAAAAGAGTGAGTAAATGAAGCCTGAATTTTCATTTTTGCGTGAACTATCCCTTTAATACATGATTTACAACTCCTTCACATGAAATTTCACAGCAGTCAATCTGTAGATGAGCCGTCCTGACAGGACTCCTCCTTGGGCAAACTACACATTCAGTAAGAAGTACCTTAAAAACGATGCTTATACAAAGAGTTTCAGGGCGAGAATGATTTTGGCCATTGTTTCCTCACAATACAGCTGGGGGCTGCGTGATTCGTACATTCGGGCCTATGACACGCACCACTGCTTCTGTAGAGCGAGCGCTTCTTTACTCACAAAAGCCAAACAGCAGGGACTCCACATCCTCTCAAGAATCAGCCTCCGCACATGGGCTCTATGGCCACTGGGCTTCTTTCTGTATAAACACCAGTGGAGGAGGAGGTGTACTGAAGGGGCTTTTGTATTCAGCTGGCACACTTCTGTATGAACAGGTTCAAGTAAGCAAGGTCAGAAGCCATATAGAATGGCCGATTAAAAGCTTGACTTGTATCTGAGTTTGATATAGTGAGAAAATCCTCAGCTTTATGGCTATAAAATGTACAAGCTACACAATAAAGACCAATCCAAAAAAGAACAGTGTTTATTTGTGTATTAGTATCGATCCAGCATGATAATCTGAGATGATTTTTAATAAAAAGTAAATTGTCTTTCAAAGGAAGCATTTACTCGCCCACACATCGTTCCAAACCTGTATGAGTTTCTTTGTTATGCTGAACATAAAAGAAGATATTTTGAAGAATGCTGGTAATAAAACAGTTGATGGTCTCCATTGACTTCCATAGCATTTCTTTCCCTACTATGGAAGTCAATGGGGACCAACAAATGTTTAGTTCTTCAAAATATCTTCTTTTGTTTTCAACATAAGAGAGAAACTTATACAAGTTTGGAACCACATGAAGGTGAGTAAATGATGACAAAATTCTAATTTTTGGGTGAACTTTTCCTTTAAGTAAAAGCTATGATGTCGTCATCTCAGATACACTACCATGTTCCCAAAAATACAAATTCTGTCATCATTTACTCACCCTCACCCTCCAAACATGACTTTCTGTCACCTGTAGAACACAAAAGGAAATATTTTGAAGAATAATCACTCTGCTCTTTTATTTAAACCAAAAAAAAAAGAAGAGAAAAAAAACACCATAGAAGTTCCATAGACCTCCATTCTGAAAGGCCAATTTTTCTGAACAATTTAATATAATTTAATAAATAAATAATAGTCAAATTATTTAAAATGTCTAAATGTCTTATTATTATTATTAAATGTAACAATTAAAATTTTAAGTAAATTCTAAAAATTCCTTTAAATAAATAAAGAAGTCGCACTGTATTAGGGTTAAGCAGCGACAAAAAATTACCAAAAAACAGGCAATCTGGAGCCAAATAAAAAAAAAACGAAGCACCAATTCCTGCCTTCATTTTCTTTTGTTCTGGTGCTGAACTCATTTGGGAGCCATATGGAATCTCTCATTCCAAGACTAAAAACTGAGCCAAAAATATATTGCCTGATTTAAAATCAGCTCTAGTAATGTCTGCGCCATAAATATTCAATTCAACGAGTAAAAAAGAATCCAGATTAACACCAGCAAGACTTAATGGTGACTACAGCTTTGTAGAAATGCAACAGAGAAACAAGCATTTACATGCCTGCTCATTTAATCTAATACTGCATCCACTGGAATCACTCCTCCGGGGTATAATGAGCGAGACACAGTGAGAAAAGAGATAAAGACAGATAAACACACAGACAGACACTGAAGGGAAGAGGAAAGGCGATGAGAAATGCAGATGACAAATTCAGTGTACTGTAAACTTGGCACCTGCTGTTGTGCAATAAAGCCCATGCATTTAGCTTAATTCGTTTCCCAGACGAACTATAGGAAGTATATTGGATTTGAGGGGATCGGTTTTCAGCTTGAATATTTGCAGCATGATAAATGTCAGCATTAGCTGGAATTAAAAGGAAGGAGCAGTCAAGTGGTACACTGCTATCTTGAGGCATTGAGGCAGGAATAGCGGTGCAAAACGATGCCGGCGTCTTAAACAATTCTCCTACACGCTACAGAGAACACTCGGCGGATTCTTGGGTTGCTATGAGAAGTTCTTCTGCCTTTCATGGCCCCAATACGCACTCGTGAGATGGCCAGCGCATACATCACACGCATAAAGCCTTGAGAGACAGAAACAGAGTTCAATAGCAGATGCCTTTTTGTTCATACAGCTACAGCGACAGCCACGACACAGAACCGATTCCAAACAAAATGCCGTTTAAGGATATAATTTCAGTACACTGGCAGAGATCGAAGGACGCTTTGTAGGTCACACAGTGACAAGGGACCTCCTTAGGGACTAATCTTCCGCTCGCTGCTTCACAATTATTTACCAGGCTGCCATGGCAACCCAGACCGACATCTGAGTGTTCGCATTTCGCTCAGATCCCGCCTCTCACCCCAGTGACCAGGAGCGAGGTCAGGCCGCAAAGATAAACAGTGCGCAGGGTCTCAATGTTATGCAATGCTCCCGCTGACAGAAAGCCGATGAGAGCAAACGAACGCTCTTTTTAAGTCAGCGCCGGCTGCGTAAAACAGAGGCGGGCGGGATGCCAGCGCATGTTTTGAAGGCTCGGCGTGTGAGCTCTCCTTTGATTCTTCAGACAAATGAACATGTTGAAGTGCTTGAAGAATATCTATTATTCACAGGGTGAAGACCCAGCGTTCATTTAAGTGCTCGGCTCTGATGAGATTTTAACACACATTGGCAAACTTAACAACGCCTCGCACCACGTCAGGGCCCCGGGGTTAAGCATTTTTCAGTGGCACGTCTTCAAACACAACCAGCGTTTTTACAAATAAACCTGTAGTTGAGGTCAAGTTGAGGTTTGCAAGTTGGAAAACAAAATAAATCAAGTCATTTCACTATGCTGGGTTTTGCTGCACTCTTAAAGGGATAGTCTACACAAAAATGGAAATTCTGTCACCATTTAGTCACCCACATTCTGTTAAAAAGCTTTATGCATTTCTTTGTTCTGTTAAACACAAAATTAGATATTCTGAAGAATGTTGGTAATAAAACAGTTGCGGGTAGCCATTTACTTCCATAGTACTTTTTAAATAGTTTCCATACAATGGAAGTCAATGATGACCAGAATTTTCAATTTTGGTATATGCCTTTGGGAAAAAAAGGAGTGTTTTCAGAGTGATGCCACAGAAGACGGTAAAAAAAACCCCCCCAAAAAACGGTAACACTTTATTTTAAGTTGTCCTTGTTACACGTTACATACTTACTATTATAATAACAGTACATTATGCATAATTACATGCAAGTAACCCTGAGCCAAAATCCTAACCATATAACTAAATACATGTAGTTAATTAATATTACTCCGTACTTAAATGTATAATTAGACCGTAACAAGGACACCTTAAAATAAAGTGTAACCAAAAAATCAAACTAATACCATACTTTCACCATACCATACTAGTTGATTAATTACATTAAGAATTGAAATTTAGATTTTTTTTTTTTAACATTATGTGTAAATATGCAAATGAGGCATTGGCTGATTAAATATGCACTAATTTGCATACAGTTTTAGAACAGAAGTGTGAACACTGGATAAAGGCAGATTCAAAATTCATTGTTTCATTTTGTTGACATATTAGAGTCAAAGGTTTTTACAGAAGGGATTTTTAATATCTCTAATTATCATGAATCAGAAAATACTGTGAACATCCATAAAAAAATATTTTCACCATGTTTTTAGGAATTAAATGATGTACAATGCAGGCAAATTATTCAGTATATGAACAAACCCATCTGTAAAAACCTTCAGAATATAGATAGGAATACAACTGTAAAGTTTGGTGTAAATACTACTAAAGAGGAGATTTCTGACTCATTTTGACAAAATAGCCTTTGAAGATGTGTATTATACCTGAAATCTACAGACACAAATAGAAAAAGTCCAATAAATAAATAAAGTAACTGAAAGTGTATTTTGCATGTTTTCTTTCCACTAGTATAAAAAAAGAAACGTCACGAAAAGTGAAACCAGAGCATGAAAAAAAAGTTTTTGCCTGTAGTGTCTTGCCTTAAAACAACTATTTTTCTTATTGTGAAAAAAAAAAACTTTTTCAAAATCAGAAGAACCTTTTTCTACTAGAAAATACGTTTCTGTACAATGTAAGGTTCCATGGAACTATAAATGCCAATAAAGAACCTTTATTTTTAAGAGTGTCTGACAGTATATGACTTTTTCTTGTCGTGATGGCTACATAGTAGAATCGATTGCATAGATCATCAGATGTGAATCCACAAGAGCAGCTGTCCCAGTTAAGCATTGAGCCATAGGAGCCATAGGAGAGAAAAAAAAAAAAAAAAAAAAAAAAACACAAAAACCCTGTGAAAGGTCAATTACCATTTTTATAATGATGTGGATGGGGATTTGCTTGTTTGCAGCAACAACTAAGTTTAATTGCACAGTTAATAACACAAAATTCCTTCCCAAAATACACCGTGTTGGCACACAGATCATAGCTGTTGGATATCAGAGGCTGAGGGAGGAAAACAGTCTGAGAAGGAGAGAGAAAAAGACAGAGAAGGGCAGAAATACTTGAGAAGGGGGGCTATAAAACCCTAAAGCTAGTGTTGTTTTTGTTTCAGTGGGCAAAATCTATAGTACACACACACATATCAGAACGCTTTTAAATCCGAGTGCTTTTAAAAACTACTGCGAGCTAAAAACAGAAAAGCGTACAGTTTTTGGGTGTCCTGCCTCTTCATTTTCATAAGATTAAAGCGACTTCTGTATCTAGAGTGGGTCGCCTCAAAGGTGTTGACTCTACTGTACAGCTATAAACTAAGCTCGGAGGCATTCGATGTTACAGTGATGAATAAACACACAGAGCGTGTTTTTTGTGGGTGCCGTCACGTGGTCCGTGTTGATATGCAGAAATTGCTCTAATTCTGAGAGAAGTCAGTAATTTCCCTCAGGTGCCCGCCTCAGGCCCCGCAGCGGTGCGTAGGCCTCAGGAGTGCTCAGAGATTAAGGGCTTACAGTTGGCACATTAGCTGCTAAATGAATCCTGCTCTGTCACTGGTAACGGGGCCACCTAGCTGTCAGATACATTTCACTGTAGTCCTACTCCACCCCTTGCCTAAATATACCCTTCGACACACTAATGTACACAAATGCTTACCTACAGTAGCTAATCTTACAGACTATGAAATATTATTTATTTTGTTATGGCCTTTATACCCCTTTATCAATACAATGCAAGTTGAGAATGCAATCAGAAAAATATAATTATTTATATTTGCCTGGCTTTGAAGTTATATTATAATATAAATAAAAAAATTATTCCAATAATGGTTCAGCAATGTAGTAGTCAATAAACAAAAAAAAAGTAAATAAAGAAATAATTTTGTGTTCTTCTATACATATTTTTCATGTATAAATATATATTTGAGGCCTTTTTCAAATTTGTTTTAATAAAAAAAACTTTTAAAAATATATTGTACCTAAAACAACAAAAAATGATATAGCTGTACCTTTATACACTCACAATATTACACCGTTTTAACAAAACAACAAAGTAAAAAACAGATAAGAAACGGTTAAAACAGGTTCTGTAATAGTACTAATAACCTAACTGTGTTATTTAACCAGGTTTCTATACCGTATGTATCATCAATAAATCAAATTTGCTTTAATCTCATACATTTTAACTAACTGAATATTTCTTGTTCAACAGCTAGCCATATTTAAACAATATTTGTGTCATACTTTTTAACTGAATAAGTTTTTTCACAATGAACAGATGTTGATTCTAAGTTGATTCTAATTTGAATAAATGTATTTTTAAAAATATGATTATTTAAATAAGTGCTTTCATGTTTTATTTACTGCAAGTATGATTGACAAATCTGTAAAATATTGTGTTAAAATAGTTTGAATTTTAATATGCAATTCAAATACATCACTCTTAAATTTAGGCCTCTCTCTCGCTCTATTTATATATTTTTTATTTTTTTTGATGTCCTAAAAGGGAGGAAACAGTTTCAGCAAATTCTTTGCCAGAAGTATAGCTAGATCTGAAACACACACATACACACTTGGGTGGGCAAATTAGCCAACCATCAGTACTCCAAAATCAGCTCAGTTTTTGTTTTGAGTGTGGGGTGTTAAGTTACCCAGCGGTACCCCACAGGAGGGAGTTGTGTTGTTTTCTCTCTTTGCTCTGGTGCATGTCGATACATGCTAGTGGAGCGTGAAAAGCTGCTGATACAACAGCGTCCACTCAAACAGTTCTTCTTCTCCCCCCTTCTGTCTTTAAATCCCCAAACAAGGATTGTGGGCGGTGTGGCGGAGCCAAACACACACCAGCCAAACGGGATCAAACACTACGGAGACACTCGACATGTGGACACCAGTCATTCTCGCCCCCTCTGGGACACGCCCTTCTCATAATGACCCTGTCCTCATGCTGCCCTCCACAACCCAGCAGATAAGCCACTAGCGTCTGTGTGTTTTATGAACCTCTAATGGCCTCTGCACGCATGAGTAGAGCTTAAAACTGTAGAGCACGCTTGTTCTGTCCTCCCCCCTCGGCTAGCCCTGATAAACACAAATACACACATGCTGGACAATCCTCTCCCGCACATCTTTAAAAGGCTACTGCACCCACTCACAATGATATTTACTCACTCACATGTCATTCCAAACCCCTTCCAATGCTCTTGTTTCCACAGACGACAAAAGGAGATGTTTAACAGGATGCTCAAGCTGCTTTTTTCCATCCAATGAAAATGTGAAGAATGATCAGCAGCTATCAAGCTCCAAAAATGACAAAATGCACCATAACAGTAGATGATATGTGAGTTTGGCATTGTATTTTAAGTATTTTTTTGTGTGAAGAACAGACAAAAATATAAATTGTTAGTACATGAAAATGTACTTTTTTAATTGCACAATTTAATTTGTTACATGTAACAAAATATTATTTGGCATATTTTTGGCAAAATATTAACCTCTCATTTTTTCATTTGATTTAAAATATTTTTTTATTTGATTTAAATTAATTAGTGAGTTTTGATTTTGAACTGTCACAGCTACAACTATTGTCTGGCAAGAAAAACTTTATTTTACATTTTAAAATGGGAAATTCCTCTTCATCTGAAAACTGATAGAAATTATTTTAGAATTTATTTATGGCTAATTTCACCTCTAAAAATTCATGAGACTTTATGGTGCACAAAGTGTATATGGACTAATTTAAAGAAACAAAAAATGAAAATTTGCTGAACATTTTACTAAGATGTAGATGAGAACAGATCTGAAGAAATTTAACATAGCATCACGTACTTACCAATGTAGAAAGCAATCATATCATGGATAGAGAACTCGTATTTTAGCCAGAAGCAATTATTTGAAGTTAAAAACACCCTGATGGATTTGTTTATTACAAACACACAGCTTTCTCTGAACAAAACATTAACTGATGGTCTAAAGTCATATGGACCACTTGTGGATTACTGCGATGATTTTATCAGCTGTTTAGACTTTCATTCTGACGGCACCCATTCACTGTGTTGTAATGCAAAATTTCTCCAAATCTGTTTTGATAAAGAAACAAACTTATCTACATCTTGGATGGCCTGAGTGTGAGTAAATGTTCAGCAAGTAGTGTTGCATTTTTGAGTGAACAATTTAGCTTTTTGTCACCTTTAGAGCTTGACAGGTCTGGGTCACCATTCATCTTTTATATTCTACAGAAGAAACAAAGTCATACAAATTTGAAACAACATATAGGTGTGAGTACATTATGCCATTTTTGGGTGAACTATCCCTTTAAAACTAATTTTACAGATGTCCACAATGCAAAGCAAGAAAATGAAGAACTGCCAGGCACAGACTTTCCCTCCTGTTTTTTATTTTTGGCTTTGCACTGTAAAATGGTCTGGTGTGTTGAGTCGAGGAGGATAAATAATTAAACGTCTCTTTAAGACGTCTTAGTGAGTTTTTCAGCGCCATGCACTCAATGTAAGATCTCCGGACGTCTTCCTTCCTCTTGCTTCTTTTCGCTCCCCTGGCTGGGGCTTGCTGTCACCATGACAACCGCTCACATTTCACACACTCGAGAACAGTATATCATGCAAAGGCCGAGGCTAAAACAGGAAATAGTGCTCTGTGCTCAGTTGTGGCTTTCAGAGGCATGTTTACAGCCGGTAATAGAAACCAGACACATGGTGGCGACTATAAACGTGGACACTGACATACACACACTCGGTGTAATATTATAATACACTGCCCCTGACTTCAGAGTGTATTTATAGAAGTTACTGCGAGGAAGCAGAGAAATCAGGACGCACTTTATATAACAGAGACAAACACATTTCTGTAAATGACTTTTAGAGCCACACTGTTCTCAGGTCAGTTTACTGTGTGACCGACACGCTCAAATCCACTTCCAGCTGACCTCAGAGCCCCCGTGAGCAGTCAGAGAGAGCGCCAGAGTTACGAGGTGAACCCGAGGGACGCGTCCAGATAAGAGCTTGAAGCCACGGATGGTTTATTTGTTTTGGCATTTTCAGTAAAGCGGACATAAAACAGAGCAAGACATTTTTTGAAGGGCACGTCAATGTAGCAGCACAAAGCGCTATACGTGTTTCATCTCTGATAATGCGCACCGAACATCAACACAAATCTTTTCAGGCAAACCTCTGTAGAGGAGCCGCTAAACCATGATGTAGGGTTGAAAATCAACAAAGACTTTGCTTTCCTGTCCCAAACCTGTCTTCCACAACAAAAGGGCCATTTGGAATTCATGAGGACACAGAGGTGCTGATAGTGATCAAAGCTATAGGCCAAGATGTGTATACATCGGGGGTGTGCTGATTGTCACACTTTTAGTACAGTGGGGAAAGCTGCAATCTGCAGACTGGTCAGTTTGAATATCTCAGATTTAGTTTTTAGTCCCATGGTCAAGGAAGAAATAAAAGAAGACTGTAGCAATTGCTTTGTCTCTTTTCTTCGGCTCTCTTCTTGGGGCTCTGTGTTGTCTTTCTCTCACTCTCAGGTACATTCTACATACATGCTGGGTAGAATTACTGTAACTGTATACTGTATGTTTTTTCATATTTCATCTATATTGTAACCAGTTCAAGAATAACCATAATGCAATACTGTTATTAAACCATCTCAATTACATACACTAAAGTTTGAGATCAGTAAGATTTTTAATGTTAAGTGCCTTATGCTCACCAACGCTGCATTCATTGGATACAGTAAAAACAGTAATATTTTGAAATGTTATTACAATTATTTAAAATATAATTTATTTGTGTGATGGCAAAGCTGAATTTTTATCAGCCATTACTACAGTCTTCAGTGTCACATGATCCTTCAGAAATCATTCTAATGCGATTTATTATCAGTGTTGGAAACAGTTGTGCCGTTTAATATTATTTTGGAACGTGTGATACTTTTTTAGGATTCTCTAAAAAGCAGAAGTATTTAGGGCCTATTCAAATAAAAATTAACAATAACAATATAGGTATTTATAGGGGTGGCACGGTACACAGATGTCACGGTTCGGTACGTACCTCGGTTCGGGGGTCACGGTTCGATACAATTTCGGTACAACAGGGAAAAAAAAAAGACATCTACTTTGCTCAGTTTCTTTTATTTTGATGTGAAAATGCTAAATATTATTACATGTTATATATATAAAATCTGTTTTGTTTTCATTGTGAGTGTACACAAATAAAAGCAGACCTTTAACTACAAGCAACAGCACAAATAAAAATACAATAGAGTAAAGATACAAATAAAATATCAGTGATTTTCAGGGGGTTTTTTAGGTACAGAAATTGAAGTACGATTAAAGTAATCAAAGGTAAAACAGCATTGCATATTTGACTGTATAAATTAAAGATTACTCTTTATTAAAGTTACAAAAGCGATTCAATCAAGAGCAGTGAGTGATTTCTTTGTTGTTGCTGTTTATTTAATATTAACTGTCACTTTAAGAGAAAGCACTGATACTGTACGCCCAGCCGGCTATGTCTGCTATAGGATACTTACCAAGACGGGCATTTTGACAGAATTTTGTGTGAATTTATCCATTAAAACACAATACTTCAGAGAGAGCTTCATATTTGCGCGCGTTCTGAGGCGCAGGTTTGTGCGCTTCTGATGAACGCACACACAAATCTTCTCACTGCGCGCGCGAGCTCGCGTCCTCTGGCTCTTAAATATTTGAGCTGGCAAAGCTTACATGACTTTAGTCTAAACACCGATATCAACGTGTGCTGTTCAGGTCTCACCTGTGCGTATAGTATAATAGAATAAATGCTCATATTCCAGCATACGGCACTCGCATTGAACAAGAGTGAATGATTTGTCCACTTATTTTTTTTCCTTCTCAACGCTGTTGTTATAATGTACTGGGAAGCCAGAATGCGCATCCATTAACAGAAACATACATTAGCCGAACCCTTTTTGTTTTACGTGTTATTTATAACAAACCACATGCGTTGTCAGAATTCAGTTGAACCGCGGTCCTAGCGCGTGCCGAACCGTGTGTGGAGAACCGTGCGGTTCGGTTTTTTTCCGCGAACCGTGCCACCCCTAGGTATTTACTATCACTTTTTTTTATCAATTTAATATCGTTGCTCAGTTGTGACAGTATTACCGGTTTTACTATATTTTCGATCAAATAAATGCAGCCTTGATGAGAAGACACTTCTTCCAAATTTTTTTTTTTTTTTTTTTTAAATCTTACTGATCCCAAACTTTTAAACAGTAGAGTATGTGCTAACTAGTCTTGATTTAACATTACCATTGAAGTGCTACCTATTGCAATACAATACTGTATATTCACACAATAGCAACACTCTCCTACTAATTTTACAATTCTGTGCTTATTTCCATCATTGATATAAGTAGCAGATGGTGGTAATAGACAAGAAATGTGCAGATTTATACCATCATGCTTACACTATAACATTTCTTTAGTCATTCTGTAATCATACAGCCTGAACCACTGTAGTGAAAGCACCCTAACAGTGGGACGGACGGTGATTGTTAAGTGCGGACAGCTTTACAATAGCAGCCTTCAATAAACTTTACACATTCCACTGAGTAATTAGCATGAGCCATGCCACTTGACGATTTCAATTTGCTCAGCGAGACACAACACCCACGAAACTCCGTCTGAGAGACAACGCGAGAAAACAATGCGAAGAACATCACTATTATTATTGTTCAGTTATAAAAAAAAATTAAAAACCGCTAATGCTAAATTTCATCCTGAACTTTTACAGACTACAGGCAGGATTTTTTTTTTTGCTCAACCCAATCTAATACACCCTCATTCTTTCTCTCTGTCATTTAATTTTATTGTCTTCACTAGCCTGACAAAAAATGGAGATTTATTGTTCTTTCATCTGAGTCATACAGACACAATGCCTTCCTTCCTTGGTGGGAGTGGGAGAAGGAGATTGAGGAAAGATGGGATGGAAAGAAAGAAAGTTGAAGGGATTGAAAGACTGACCTAGTGACAGTCAGTGTCTGTTCAGATATGCAGGTCAGGCGGCACAAGAGACAAGATATTCTGTATATACAGTGAGCTCCAAAAATCACAAATTACACATATTACAATATAGAAAATAAAAAATATTAATATAAAAAATATTAATTTCAAAATGTCTTAGTATCTGTATTGTCCCTTTTTTGCTGTAAAGGAAAAGCACCGGAGCTGCATGAACTCCAAAAGTTTGCTTAAAACCTGATGATCATGTTCTCCAACATGATGATCCAAAGAGCATTTTGAGCTTCAACAGAAGAAGCAACATTAGTTACATGAGCAGTAGCTGTGTTTACATGGACCCTAATAATCCAGTCGGAATAAAAAAAGTCACACGTAACCTTGTTTATCAGAATGAATTGACCAAATCCAACTGAAATTTCCTTCGGATTGTAAGGAATGTCGAGGTGGTGGTCTCCACACCATGAAGGGAAAATTTTCCACTTCAGGGCGTACAGTTTCCTCGTAGAGGGAGCTCTGGATTGGAGGATGGTCTCAGCAACCTCGGTTGAGAGACCGGAAGCTATGAGCTGTGCCTCCTCAGAGGCCACACCCACAGCTTCCATAACTCCGAGCGGGGGTGAAAGACCCCTGCATGTGAGAGGAGATCTCTCCTGACGGGAATATCCCACGGAGAGCCGTCGAGGAGAGAAATCAGGTCCGAGAACCAAACTCGGCCCAGCCAGAATGGTGCTACCAAAAGTAGGCTGACCTCGTCCCGGCGCACTCTCGCCAGAACTCCCGGGAGCAGAGCGATCGGGGAAAGGCGTACAGACGAAGCCTCGGCTAAGTCTATACCATAGCATCCAGTCCCAGAGGAGCTGGAGGAACTAGAGAGAACCAGAGGGGACATTGCGCTGTCTCCTGAGTCGCAAAGAGGTCCACCTGTGCCTGGCCAAACACTCTCCATATCTGCTTCACCACCTCGGGGTGAAGCATCCATTCCCCGGGCCTCGGCCCCTGTCTCGACAGGATGTCTGCTCCCATATTGAGATACCCAGGAATGTAGACGGCTCTCAGCGAGCGAAGTCTGCCCTGGGACCACACAAGGATCTGGTGCACCAGCTTGTACAAGGAGAGCGAACGCAGACCTCCCTGGTGGTTGATGTAAGAGACCACCGCTGTGTTGTCGGTGCGCACCAACACATGGTGATCTCTTAGGTCTGAGAGAAAGTGTTTGAGTGCTCGAAGCACGGCCAGCATCTCCAGGCAGTTGATGTGCCATGTGAGATGGTGACCACTCCACAGACCGTGGGCAGGGTGGCCACTCATGACCGCTCCCCAACCGGTGAGTGATGCGTCCGTCGCTAGCATTACGCTGCGACAAGGAGCTCCTCTATCTGGGGGGAAGAAACCGCGGGGCGGGCTTCCGAACACAGAGAGCGGGCGCTGGACCTGATGGGAAAGGAAGAAGATAGGGGCTCGCCCGTCTTCATTCCCTCCAGCTGATCCATCTGTGATTCCCACGAGCTCCGCCTTTTTTTCTTTTTCTTCGGCAGAAGCGGGACCGGCACCACAAGGAACGCTAGTGAAAGTTCACTCCTCAAAGAGAGCCTTCCGAGAGCAAGCAGATGCAGTGACAAACGAACACAAAGAGGGCAGTCAGCTCCCTCGAGAACTGACTCGGCGTGCTCTGCTCTCAAGCAGACCACACACGGACTGTGTGTATCCCCAGCAGTGATGTAACGTTTGCAGGGAGGAACATACAGCCTGTAATTGGATCTGCTCTCGCCCATAATGACATACATAATGAAGGTCAAAAGACACATTATTGTGCACACTGATCTAACCACTGAGATGTGAACAGACTTTCAGTCATTCCTGCAACAGATTCTGTTCAACAAGTGAAACAAGTAAATCATACCTGATATTTACATGTGTTATTTAAGTATTGCTGCTACTTTCCAGAGATTCAAGAAGAAAAAAAACAATCAGTAGTCAAGGATCTTGTTTTACCATAGAATATCAGTGTAGTTGAACATCTGATGTTGGTACAGCGCTCTCAGAGCAAAACAGTTTGAAGAGACTGAAAGTCAGAAGGATTCATCTGTGGTGCAGATATCTGATTCAATAGAATACAAACCACCAAAAAAAAAAACAAACAAACAAAAAAAAACAAAGAAAAGAAAAGAAAAAACATTTGTGAGCATGTTTATATCAGGAGCATCTGTATATATATATAGGTTTTATAGCCATAGACTCACGCATGCTTTGTACTATCGTAAAAAAAAGTCACTCAATTATTATCATTTAGCACGTTATTAAAATCTATTTTTGAACAGAGTAGGCTATTAATAATAAACATGTTCTAAACATACTTAGACTCGTAGCATTCATCATGTTACAGTGTACACTCATATTACTTCTATTGTTTTATAAAGAGCATGAAAACATCATCGCGCTGTAAGAAATTTAAATACAATGAATTTCCTATCATATTCAAAATGTTGTATTGATTTTGACTGATTGACTATGATTTTGTAGTCATATAGCCATCCTGAACATCATGTATGATTTTATAGTATAGAAGATATGATTCTGCAGTCCTAGACTCACGCATGCTTTGTACTATAAAAAAAAGGATATTTTACATCTGAGAACTAATTGTTATCGTTTAGCATGCTATTAAAATATATTTGTGAACAGATTATTAATAATAAACATGGTCTAAACATTCTTAGATGCATAGCATTCACCGTGTTGTAGTTTGGGAACAACCGAACTAGTAGCTTAAATGTGTTCACGTTTGAGTCACAATAACACGTTAACTAATGCAAAAAATGAAACATTACTTACTCATCAGATCGATCTTCTCTTCTGGATTAAATATTGTTCTATTGAGGGAAATCCAGCCTTTACTCAGCGCTGAACAGTAGCCGCGATGAACGACTCCTCACTCTTTGTTTATGTAAGGCGTCACCATGAGCACGCGGCTCACGCTGTTATTTAAATATGAACGGCGCGAGCCGCGAAGGGGCGGGATTGCATTAGAGATAATGAGTTAGACGGGAAAGACTGAACATCGTGTTGGTTTCATACGGATTACTTCATCACAGAATATTTGTTTTCGATATGACTTCATTTAAAAGTAGACACTTCAAGCTTTAGACACTTATATCTATAGATATAACTCCCATGCCTGTGTGTTCAGAATTCGCAGAGTTACAATTAATTTTATTGACGCGTTTCTAAAAGCAGTTTGCGGAGACGGAGAAGGCAGAGAGCGCACCCTGTTAGTTTTCTTTATTCTTCAAAAGCACAAAGTTTAGTTGTTATTATGAGTGTATACAAATAAAAGTAGACCCCTTACAGATTCAAATGGTGTTTTGCTCTTATCTGTACGATCAAAAATGGCAGAGTAATTCAAGCTCATTTCTGCCTTATCAGGAAAATCTGCCACAAAACGCGTATCCGCGTTTGTCGACCCCAGAGGATTAAAGGAATACTTCACCCAAAAACGAAAATTGCCCCATCATTTACTCACCCTCAAGCAATCCTATGTGTATATGACTTTCTTCTTTCAGACGAATACAATCGGAGTTATATTAAAAAATGTCCTGGCTCTTCCAAGCTTTATAATGGCAGTGAACGGGGTTTAAGATTTTGAAGTCCAATAAAGTGCATCCACCCGTCATAAAAAGTGCTCCACACGGCTCCGGGGGGTTAATAAAGGCCTCCTGAAGTGAATCGATGCATTTGTGTAAGAAATATATCCATATATTTAAGACTTTATAAACTGTAATTTATAGCTTCCGCTAACTGTTGTACGCGCGTTCACGAGAGAGTGGCGCTCCAGCAGATAATGTAGGACGTAGGCGAACGCGTTGATGAACGTGGAAGTGGCGAATGTGGAAGCGCAGAGGAGAGAGCAAAAAAAAGGGTCATGAATTAGAAGTGCAAAATGAGGATTTGTAAAGAAAAATGTCAGCGGATTTCGATATAAACCAAGAGGAGACTGGTTTTGCTTTGCATTAAACAAATTCTCACGAAACTATACTCACTGGAGCTTACGCTACACCTACGTCATCCGCTGGATGCCACTGTCTTGTGAATGCATGTACGACAGTTAGCGGAAGCTATTACTATTTATAAAGTTTTAAATAAGGATATTTTTCTTACACAAAAGCATCAATTCGCTTCAGGAGGCCTTTTTATGATGTATGGATGCAGTTTTTTAGGCTTAAAATTTTAAACCCCATTCACTGCCGGCTTAGAAGAGCTGGACATTTTTAATATAACTCCGATTGAATTCATCTGAAAGAAGAAAGTCATATACACCTAGGATGGCTTGACAGTGCGTAATCTTCATTTTTGGGTGAACTATCCCATTAACCTTTTCTAATCTGTTCAACAGGACATGTAAACACTTGATCGGATTGAAAACATTTGTGCACGACACATTTAACGTGCTCATCATCTCCTAATTAGGACATGAAATAGATAAATATAAATTCTCAAAGCTTTTTAAATCAAAGAAGCAGGAGGAAGGCTAGTATGCATGACTTGAAGCAGTATATTTATATAAGAAATCTTATATAAATGTCAAATCTTATTACTTAAGATGACATATCTCACTTTATCTCATTGAAATACTTCTAAAACATTTTCAGGTTTAAATCAAATTTTGGATTCACAGACTCTAATGTGAGTCCACTGTAAATTTATATTTATAAAGTATGCTTTATGTTGGCTGGGACTTTGCGAAATGATGAGACAAGGGTTCCCCAGATGTTTCGCCCTGATGCTGGAAGGCATGTAACTTTTAGAGCGGACCCCTCATCGTTAGCCGGGGTGGCATCAGAGGCAGAGATGAATACATTTCAATGTGACTTCTTAGTCACTCATCTGACTCATGTAGGTTCAAAGCAGCCACTGTAGTAGAGAATGAAAGAATGACTGAAATGAAAATTTACGTATCCACCTCTACAGAAGACAGGTAATGTCACCGGCATGACAGCGCTCTATTGTGCTCTCTTTGCACTCCTCTCAACGTTTCTCTCTTTTTTTCAACTAATTCAAAGAGACGAAGAAATGCAGAACAGTTATGACACAGCAGCTATTTATCAGTAATGAAATCTGAGGAATGGCAGGTGAACTGAGCACAAGGAACATTTTCAACCCTGAAGCAAAGCCTCCAGCCAAGAGAAACTAACTCTCCCACTTTCATTCATTACTGCTTATTACATGAAGAAAACTAAATTCATTAGTTTCAATATTTTAAAAACCTTTTCTTTTAGAGTTATATCCAATCACACATTATATAATTTTTGTCATGACTATGTAACATTACAAACATTATAAACCCTAAAATACCTGAAAAATGTTTCATGCATGTATTAAATTGTGTTTTTCAATTGAAAAAATGTTAATTGATCTTAACTTGTCTTGAACCTGGATTATTCCTTTAATGCGAATATGGCTGTGAGGTCATATTTATCAAATTAGATTACCGATAACCCCAATAACATTACAGTAAGGGAACGCTAAGCAAGGATGAAAGGACGGAAAGCGCACAAACAGACACACACTGACATGAAAGTACACACATTCTCATACACAAACTAGACGTGACTGCATATTCAAAACACAACTCAGTTTTGTCACGTCCATTTTGATACAACTCTTGTAGAACAAAGAGGAGATAAAAGAGGAAACGTGCAAGACAGCAAGGCAGGCAGGAGACAGCGTTCTCGTTCCAGCGCACACTTGCAGGCGTTGAGAATAATAAGGTCTGAAAAGCATTACTGAAAGAGTTCCACAGCTCCGTCCAATCCTGACAGCCTTTCTTCACAGCAAGCGAGTGACTGAATTTCAAACTGTTGTGGCTGAGAGATGCGTTTCTGTGTAATTCTTCAGAATTCAAAAACAAAAGTTAGTTTTAACGTGTCGTCTACATGATGAATATAGTCAGCTTGTGGGAAGAGAGTTTTTACAATTTTGGTTTGTGCACTGTTAAGATGTGAACATTTTTCCGCATTTTTGCCACTTTTAAACTGTGGACGTGACTGGAGAATATGCATGCACTTCCAATGCATATGTCACAGCACATCAAGGACGTTTTGTGCCCTAATCCTATTGGTCCGGAATGATTCAGTGCAAACACGAAGTGAAATTTACTACAACAACTCATAGATCACACTGAGTCACAGAGAGGGGAAAAGTGCACTCCTGGTAACTGGAACAACTACTCAAGACTTCCTTCCTCTTTGTTGTTGCTGTCATGCCTCATAAAAAACACTGACCTCTTCATAGTAAATATGTGCACCTCAATGAGTAAATCATGCAACTTGATGAAGGAACTACTCAGTAACCTTCCAGAACAACGATAGAAACCACATAGTAGCCACACAAAGCAGAATCATTCTGTGGCAACTCAACCAGAGGTCCCCGGTTCAAATTTTTGATTTTGCTAATATTTTTTCTGAAGAAAGACAGACATGTATAGTGATGGAAGCAAAAATATTAAATGTCGTGGATGAATATTTACTGAGTAATCCACTATTTGGTAGAGGGGGGTCAGAGGGAGATTCAAAGCCAAATTACAAGGGGGTAAAAATGACTTCAGAAAGACGGCAGCATCATAATATTATTTTTACACAGAGATTGGTAGGTCTGTTAGCCAATGGTGACCATTCAGAAATGGGGAAACAGCACTTTAAGTTTTTTTTTTCTCCAAGGTTTGTATGCCTGTAACTCAAGAAGTATTAAAGATATCTTAATCCCCTTTTAGATATTGGGTCTTAACAAACTTTCCTTTTGGCATCTTCATTTTTATGGCCCTATATCGTTCCATATTGGAATTTCAATATGGCTCCAGGAGTAAATTATTAAAATGGGGGTCAATTTGCAAAAATATGATACTTGTTTTCTTTTAAAGAGGAATGTCTGAAGAACAAATAATGTTGAAACTAGAGATGTACATGTATCTTGTTTACTTCTGTCAAAACAACTGCATTGAACATACCTGTCTAAGTGCCATAAATATTTTTTTTTCCCCAAAGTTTGCATGCCTATAACTCAAGAAGTATTAAAGATATTGCAATATGATTTTAGATTCTAGTTCTTAATAAACTTTTCTTTTGGGATCTTTATTTTTAAGACCCTACATCGTTCAGTCCCAGAGGATCTCAATGAGGCTCCATTTTAAGATTGTTGAATGTTACCTATTTTTAAGGGTTGAAAACCAAATGTTGATCACTTTGTATACAGCTGATACTTACTGTATTTAAAGCAGAATGTTTGAAGAATAAGTAATGTTGAAACTAGGAATGCATCTTGTTTCCATCGCTCAAAACAGTATGCACAGAACATACCTGTCAAAGTGCTAAAAATGCACTGAAATGGTCAAGTTAAGGCACATTACCTTTCTCTCAGTAGTCTATTCATAGTTTTTGAAATTTGGTTGATTTGACATGGAATGACTCCATAGCAAACACCCTAGCATTATGAGGGATTTCCACAAATACGTAAAAAAGTGATAAATCACTGAGCCTTCTTTCATCAATTTAGCAACAGAAGCATAGTTTGTGTTCTACAGCATTTCTAAACACAGCCACAGCTTTCTACAGGCTATGAACTTCAGAGGCGCTACTCAACATGAAGAGGCTGGAAAAAAAACAGGAAAGAGCAAAAGAGAGGAACGAGGGTTTATTGTTTATTTGGATAGTTTTTCATGGAGTGTCAAAAGGGCTTCCACAATCACCAAATCAATCCGACCTACTGGTAACTGGGTGAGAGGTGAGAGGTGCTTAGCTGTGAGAGAGTGTGAGAAAATAACAGAGAGAGAGAGACGGAAAGAAAGAAAGGGGGAGAGAGAGAAAGCAATGATCAGTTTCACAGTGAAACTGAAGGAGTAAATCTCACTGGTAATCCCTTATTAAATAGTTCTAAGAACTTCTTGGTCTTTGTGTGGTTCTGTGCTTGTCTTTAAGCATAATAAGAGGGCTGGATATGGACCACTTGTCACAATGCTATTACACACCACCAGTGTGCAGGACCAGCACACTAATTTACCACAAGCTTTTGCTATAACAAGATCATAGGACAGAATAATGCTACATGCAACTTTTTAATAAAATAAAATACATAAATGCATCCTTACAGTATCGTTCAATAGTTTGGGGTGAGTATGTTTTTTTTTTTAAGAAATTGATACTTTATACCACAAGGAGAAAAAAAATGACAAAGACATTTATAATATCAAAGTTTACGATTTCATATTAAAACCATTACAACATACACTCACCTAAAGGATTATTAGGAACACCTGTTCAATTTCTCATTAATGCAATTACCTAATCAACCAATCACATGGCAGTTGCTTCAATGCATTTAGGGGTGTGGTCCTGGTCAAGACAATCTCCTGAACTCCAAACTGAATGTCAGAATGGGAAAGAAAGGTGATTTAAGCAATTTTGAGCGTGGCATGGTTGTTGGTGCCAGACGGGCCGGTCTGAGTATTTCACAATCTGCTCAGTTACTGGGATTTTCACGCACAACCATTTCTAGGGTTTACAAAGAATGGTGTGAAAAGGGAAAAACATCCAGTATGCAGCAGTCCTGTGGGCGAAAATGCCTTGTTGATGCTAGAGGTCAGAGAATGGGCCGACTGATTCAAGTTGATAGAAGAGCAACTTTGACTGAAATAACCACTCGTTACAACCGAGGTATGCAGCAAAGCATTTGTGAAGCCACAACACGCACAACATTGAGGCGGATGGGCTACAACAGCAGAAGACCCCACCGGGTACCACTCATCTCCACTACAAATAGGAAAAAGAGGCTACAATTTGCACGAGCTCACCACAATTGGACGGTTGAAGACTGGAAATATGTTGCCTGGTCTGATGAGTCTCCATTTCTGTTGAGACATTCAGATGGTAGAGTCAGAATTTGGCGTAAACAGAATGAGAACATGGATCCATCATGCCTTGTTACCACTGTGCAGGCTGGTGGTGGTGGTGTAATGGTGTGGGGGATGTTTTCTTGGCACACTTTAGGCCCCTTAGTGCCAATTGGGCATCGTTTAAATGCCACGGCCTACCTGAGCATTGTTTCTGACCATGTCCATCCCTTTATGACCACCATGTACCCATCCTCTGATGGCTACTTCCAGCAGGATAATGCACCATGTCACAAAGCTCGAATCATTTCAAATTGGTTTCTTGAACATGACAATGAGTTCACTGTACTAAAATGGCCCCCACAGTCACCAGATCTCAACCCAATAGAGCATCTTTGGGATGTGGTGGAATGGGAGCTTCGTGCCCTGGATGTGCATCCCACAAATCTCCATCAACTGCAAGATGCTATCCTATCAATATGGGCCAACATTTCTAAAGAATGCTTTCAGCACCTTGTTGAATCAATGCCACGTAGAATTAAGGCAGTTCTGAAGGTGAAAGGGGGTCAAACACAGTATTAGTATGGTGTTCCTAATAATCCTTTAGGTGAGTGTATAATGGTAGCTATAAAAAATGCTATAAAGTTTCTATTCATCAAATAATAAGTTAAGATTTACACAAAAAAAGCACAACTGTTTTTAACATTGGTAACAATGAGAATTTCTCTTGAGTCCAAACCACATATTAAAATTATTTCTGAAGAAACTGAAAAAAAAAAATCTAATAATAATAATTATGACAATTTTTGATTAAATAAATGCAAATAAATAAATTAGCAAAAAATATAAAATGACAATCAATTAAAAAGAACTATTCTGATTCCATTTCCTTCTCAAATTTCAAATCAATATTTCATGTCTGTTTATTTATTTATTTGGGTGGCCATTGTTTTAACAAAATTGCTAAGTATACGATCAATTCCTAATGGCCCTAGATGGAATATAATGTTTCATCTAGAAAAACATTACATTATGTACTTAAAATGGTATGCAAATTGAAATTCCAGTTGACTTTACCGACTAGGCTACACATGCCCCCAATCTGTGTTCACACTCGCTTACAAATTATGACGGAAGTCGTGGCCTAATGGTTAGAGAGTCGGACTCGTAATCGAAAGGTTGCGGGTTCGAGTCCCCGGCCGGCAGGGATTGTAGGTGGGGGGAGTGAATGTCCAGCGCTCTCTCCACCCTCAAAACCACGACTGAGGTGCCCTTGAGCAAGGCACCGAACCCCCAACTGCTCCCCGGGCGCTGCAGCATGGCTGCCCACTGCTCCGGGTGTGTGTGTGTGTGTGTGCATTTGTTCACTACTCACTGCTGTGTGTGTGCACTTGGATGGGTTAAACGCAGAGCACCAATTTCGAGTATGGGTCACCATACTTGACAATACGTCACGACTTTACTTTTTACTTTTTTATGACATGTTATGAAGTTTCTAGTAGACTTCAAAGAAAGCCATTTTGAAACTAAATGGCCTCTGGGCTGCCATGACTGACAATGTGCCAGAGATCGACCTGTCACCAATAAAAGCCAATAGTGACTTCATAGAGAATCTTCATCTCAGAGAGTATAAGAACACTAAAACATAAATATTTTAGTCTCTTTGTACTTTTCAAATGATATCTGAGGATGCAAGTCAGTCACGTTCCGCATAAACACTAAACAGCTCATTTGCCTGTCACTCCATCAAACATCATCCCATGTCACTCCCAGGATTCCCAGAGACATTTCAACTATTTAGTGAGACACCAGTGCTAGCAGACAAACCGAGAGCAATTCATTCCAATGCTCATTCAGTATTTGTTACAAAACCAAAGAGCAAAACCTCCTTGAAAAATGAAGCTGGCTTGCACTTTCTTCTCCTTCCTTTGTTGAACCCATTCCAAATCCATCTTTCTCATAAAAAGTATTATTTAGCCTTAACTTTTTTGCCTTTTAAAAACTAATTATATCTATTTATGTCAAGCTAGCATCTTAGATCTAACTGATGTTTCAATAGCTATGCAACAGACAGGGCCTTTACAAGCAGAAGAAAACTTCACTTTAATGTTTAATGGCATATCTGAGAAAGAAGGATGCGATGGACGCAGTATATGCGAATGTGCGTTAGTGTGCGCTAGCACTTCTGAGCTCAGCAGATGTCCCTCCTACAAATGTGGCAGCCGTTGCAGGTGTATCGCTGTCGCCTCCCCATGCGTCAGATAATATCACAGCCACAAAAGAGTTTACAAAACACACAGCTAACTGCCAATTATACCGAACAAGTCGCTGCCTGCACGGCACCTCAATGCAGCGTTCAAAAGCCCCTCTTCGAGAGGGTGTTGTGATTTTCTCTGTCATTTAAGCATGTTTAAGAGGGTGATGGGTGATGATATATAAGCGATTATATATAACTAGGCACTCATTCGCACACATCAGATACTCATTATGGTGCAGGGGTTTATGTAAAAAAAGCAAAATAATGATCAGGCTGTGAGTGAGCAGCTAAAGCTGCACTGCCGTGGTGCTGTTGGAGGTGGATGTCTGCTGGGCTTTGGACTGCTGTGAGTGTCACACTCGCACCTCGAATGAAAAACATTTATAATAACAGCTCTCACACCGCACTTCCATTAGTGTGCCGCTTTAAATGCCACAGGTTAATTAAATCTCTGATTACTGCGATTCACATGCATGAGTATACATGTGGAGGGAATCCAGCACATACTAAGGAGAGATTTGAACAAGGAAATTTTCAGGACAAGAATATCTATTTCAAGTGAAACAATCCAAGCCATCGGTCAATGTCTTCAGAGTTTGGCGCAAATTAATTTCCAGTCAAATGAAATATAGATCACATCTTAGGTGCGCTGAATGCAAATTCATTTAGGTGGCTAAAGAACCGCTTCCGGGCTTGTCAATAAGTCAACCACTTGTATCATTGGACCACAGTAGGCATTGGTTTTAAATTGGATAAAACTGTTAAGAGGTGGATTGGTTCACTGCAACCAAACAGTGCTTTACGCACATGAACCAGGCATGTGATTCCATGCATAACTTCCTGTCCTCTACCCACCATCTCTAGCAATAAAAAGCAGCAAAATTCTCATGCAGCAAATAGGAAGTCTATTATCTTTAAAACGTTACTTACTGCTACTTTTGCATTGACTAAATAAACTAAAAACACTGTTACTGTTATCGTGACATTTACTCTGCAAGTCCTGGGACGAGATACTGAGGAAAAGTGCACAGCGACCCATCCAATCCTTTGCCTGCTGAGGCTAATGTTTCTTGTGCAGCAAATCAGCACAATAAATAATTTAAGGATTGCCATCAAAGAAATACAGAAAACTTATTTTAAATTGTAATAATATTTCACAATATTACCATTAAATACCATTCCTTCAAAAGAGGAAAATTCAAGAAAGCATAATGTTGCCATATGAAAAAAAAATTATTTTAAGAAAAAAAAAATCTTCCTGAATTAAGTGTTGTATTTCAATAATTAGAACTCTTACACACTAAAGCAGCATATTATCTGTTACTTTAAGCATTTTAATTTTATTTCCAATATATTACGCTATATCCTTTTCTGTAAAATGAGAGTAAATGAAAGCCATATGTATGCACCATACAGGGCTAAGGAACAAAGTTTAGGCCAGGACATTACCAATCTTCAGTCAATCATTTGTCTCATTTTATCCATTTAGCTTTCTTTGAATACTTTACACTTCAACAAGTTTGTTCAACAATAGGGAAAAGGACTTGCACGTCACAACTGAGGGAAACATTTCTCAGGATTACAGAATGAGACAGAGAGAGGAAACAACTGAAAGGCTGGCGGGATCCAAATACCACATTGAAAAGAAGTGAAGAAAAACAGTCTCCGATTTGAAGCAGCTCTTTTTAAACCAGGGCAAACAAAGCAAATAAACACCCACCCAGCTAATTCCTTTAGGAGCTAGCCAGGTACATGAATATGAGCCTTTTGTTGATGGAAAGGCTCATCTAAAGAGCATGCAAATAAACCAAGATCCCTTCTTGTAGTAGAACTGATGCGGGTAAAATAAATAAAGAGCACATGTCAGTGGAACCAATGACACATTAAGGACAAAATGGTTCAAAGCGTGTAAATACAGTAAGACACGTCACTCTACCTTGTAGCAGGACTCCCTTGTTTTTTCTGTAAAAGGGACTTCCTGGCCAAATCGGAGGACTGGACATACTGTAAAGAAAACACAGTGGAGAGAATGATGAGAAAGTGACACAAACAGATGATGTACAACTGACAGATGGACTGCAATCCTGAAAAACAGACAACGAAACAGCATGAAAGATATTTTAAGAGATAAACAGTGCCAAAAGACAGAGGTAGCAAGAGTGAGACAGACAGAGAGAGTGCATATCCACAAAGAATTACCATGGTGAATGTAGCTTCTGCCAGTTTTTATGTTGATACTGTAAAATCATAAATTAATACAGGATCACAGTTAAAGTTAAAGTTATGAGATCATGTTATCACAGTTTTACATTAATAACATTAACTGATGCAGCTAGAGAGGAGCAAAGCTTCATGTTGCTATGCAATTACCAAAGATATCTGTCTGATTATGCATGGCTATTTAAAAAAAAAAAGTAGCATTACATCACTTGCTCACCAATGAATCCTCTGCAGTGAATGGGTGCCGTCAGAGTGAGAGTTCAAACAGTAATCAACACAACTCCAGAACATCAGTCCTAAATTCATAATTTCCTTAAGTGAAAAAGCCTCTGTTGTCTTCTCACATCAAAATCCACCTTTATATTTATATCTGTGCATATTTCACTCCTGATTCAAACGAGACATTTGACTTTAAAAACGTCTTAATGATGGATTTGCTTCATACAAACATACACTTTCACTTCAAAATACATTAATTGATGGACTGGAGTCATGTGGATTATTGTGATGTTTTTATCAGCTGTTTGGACTCTCATTCTGACGGCACCCATTCTCTGCAAAAAATAAATTGGAAAATTTCTCCAAATCTGATCTGATGAAGAAACAAACCCATCTACATCTAAGATGGCCTGAGGGTGAGTAAATTTTCAGCATATTTTCATTTTGGGGTAAAGATGAATTTCAAAACAACTTTTCTACAGGGTTTTACCATGTGAATTAGATTAGATAGATTAGATTCAACTTTGTCACTGTGCAGAGTACAAGTACAGAGCCGAAGAAATGCAGTTAGCATCTAACCAGAAGTGCAAATAACAAAGTATATAAATAAATATAAAAAATATGTGTATATACATTAAGTTTTATGACATATAGTGAAGGTTATGAGGTAGAGGGGAAGAGACTAGCTCAGTGCAAATGACTGTACATACAACTTAGGTCGCAAGGAAGTATAAACAGAAGGTGCATTATACAGTGAGGTATGTAAATAGAATGTGTTTATATATGGCCAATGACCTTAACGGCATCCGGAGGTATGTGCAAAATATCAGAGAAATGTGCAAAATAACAGAGGGAATAATAAGAACATTGTGAGTGAAGAGTGCAGACAGTTTATTGAACAGTACACTTTTTTTGTTTTGTTTTTAACCATTAGGTGGTCCATCTTGGATGTAGTGTTCAGCACCTGAGATTGGAGTTCAGTAGGCTGACAGCTGAGGGAAAGAAACTGTTCCTGAGTCTGCTGGTGCAACAACAAAGACTCCTATAACGTCGCCCCGATGGGAGAGGAGTGAACAGCCTGTGATTGGGGTGAGAGGAGTCTTTGATGATACTTCTCACTCTCCTTAGGCAGCGTTTGTGGTAAATGTCTTTGATGGAGGGTAGCCCGACACCAGTGGTGTATTGGGCAGTTTTCACCACCCGCTGGTGGGCTTTCTGGTCCGAAACAGTGCCGTTGCCATACCTCACTGTGATGCAGTTTGTGAGAACAGTAAAAGTTCAGCAGGATGTGGGGGGACAGGTGAGCTTCCCTTAGTTTCCTAAGGAAGTAAAGGCGCTGTCATGCCTTTATGATCAGTATGGAGGTATTGAGGGTCCAGAAAAGATCCTCAGAGAGATGGACACCAAGGAACTTGAAGCGTATCACGCGCTCCACTTCGGCCCATCAATGTAGATGAGAGTGTGTGTGTGGTCCTTCTTAGTCCGCCAGTGGTCTTCTGGGTGTTGAGTTCAAGGTTGTTGTTGGCACACCACGTGCCTAGATGCTGAACCTCAGCCCTGTAGGCCGTCTCACCATTGCCGCTGATCAGGCCAACCACCGTGGTGTCATCTGCAAACTTGATCATGGAGTTAGAGCCATGTACAGGTATGCAGTCGTGGGTGAAAAGGGAGTAGAGGATTAGGCTCAGCACACAGCCCTGTGGTACCCCAGTGTTTAGAGTGAGGACAGAGGAGGTGTGGTTACTGATCCTAACAGACTGTGGTATTCCTAACTGCAGTAACAGCTAAAGCTAATCAAAAGTGTAATAAACTAGAAAAAAAAAACTAATCTAAAAAAAAGTCTAAAACTAGTAAACCTTCAACAACCAAGTAGTAAACTTTGGGTCCAATGGCAGGTTTTTGTATGTGAACTACATTACTTCTACCCCAGGAACCAGCAAACAGCTTCTGACCAAGTAAGCAAAACATGGAGCCTTATGCAATGTTGAGATGTGACTATGCAGCAACCTAGTCATTACATCCTCTTTCAAATTGAGCCCTCGTAGCTTCAATCATTACTTTCTGGTGGTGAGATGACAGGCCAGCTCAGGTGATGGTGCTGCAGACTTCAGTATGCAGCTACACAGTGGGAACTCTTCAGCTGAATTACACACCACTGACTGGTGAGACCTTTTTTTTGGCACAAATGAACCGAGCGATCAGGAAAACCATGTTAGCACTCTGTGCTGTCACTCAGGCAGGAAAATTGGATGTTTATTTTTTTTTTATTTGTATTACTGGTTTAATAAAATGCCAGAAAATAGACATTCGAATGTGATGAACAGGAAAAAAGAAAGAAAGTTACTCTGCTGGCTGCAAGAATCAGACTTCAGGATTGCTGACATATAAAAGCTATTGATCTTTTTTGGTGATCATGGACATCCTTTGGAGAAGGAGGTCAACAGGTCCTTCATGAAAAGAAGTGATGGTGTGAGGCAGGATGTGTGTGCAAACTCAAAAGGTATCTGAGAAAATGTAAGGAACAACAGATCACCGAAACAAAACAACATCATACTCAGATGCCTGCGGTTCAGTATATTATTTGACATATTAGTATAATAAATCAAATTATATGATAAATTTAGTACTTATTTTATAATAAAATGTAACCATTATTGTATTAATAAAAAAAGTTAAGCATACATAGAAAAAATAGTGATATTACATTATATAATCAGTATAGAAACAAATTGTATTACTAAATAATATTGTATAATTATATTTTGATATTTTTGATTTTTTTTTTTTTTTAATTATTACTAAATATATAAATATAAATATATGTGTGTGCGTATTTGTGTGCATATATACACTGAAAAAAATTATAAATGCAACAGTTTTTTTTTGCCCCCATTTTTCATGAGCTGAACTCAAAGATTTAAGACTTTTTCTATGTACACAAAAGGCCTATTTCTTTCAAATATTGTTCAGAAATCTGTGTAAATCTGTGTTAGTGAGCACTTCTCCTTTGCCAAGATAATCCATCCACCTCACAGGTGTGGCATATCAAGATGCTGATTAGACAGCATGATTATTGCACAGGTGTGCCTTAGGCTGGCCACAATAAAAGGCCACTCTAAAATGTGCAGTTTTACTCTATTGGGGGCGTCTGAAAATAAGTCAGTATCTGGTGTGACCACCATTTTCCTCACGCAGTGTAACACATCTCCTTCGCATAGAGTTGATCAGGTGGTCCACTCCTCTTCAACGGCTGTGCGAAGTTGCTGGATATTGGCAGGAACTGGAACACACTGTCATATAAGCCGATCCAGAGCATCCCAAACATGCTCAATGGGTGACATGTCCGGTGAGTATGCTGGCCATGCAAGAACTGGGATGATTTCAGCTTCCAGGAATTGTGTACAGATCCTTGCAACATGGGGCCGTGCATTATCATGTTGCAACATCAGGTGATGGTCGTGGATGAATGGCACAACAATGGGCCTCAGGATCTCGTCACGGTATCTCTGTGCATTCAAAATGCCATCAATAAAATGCACCTGTGGTCGTTGTCCATAACATACACTTGCCCATACCATAACCCCACCGCCACCATGGGCCACTCGATCCACAACGCTGATATCAGCAAACCGCTCACCCACACGACGCCATACACGATGTCTGCCATCTGCCCTGTACAGTGAAAACCGGGATTCATCTGTGAAGAGAACGCCTCTCCAAAGTGCCAGACGCCATCGAATGTGAGCATTTGCCCACTCAATTCGGTTACGACGACGAACTGCAGTCAGGTCGAGACCCCGATGAATACGACGAGCATGCAGATGAGCTTCCCTGAGACGGTTTCTGACAGTTTGTGCAGAAATTCTTTGGTTATGGAAACCGATTGTTGCAGCAGCTGTCCGGGTGGCTGGTCTCAGACGATCTTGGAGGTGAAGCTGCTTGATGTGGAGGTCCTGGGCTGGTGTGGTTACACGTGGTCTGCGGTTGTGAGGCCGGTTGGATGTAATGCCGAATTCTCTGAAACGCCTTTGGAGACGGCTTATGGTAGAGAAATAAACATTCAATTCATGGGCAACAGCTCTGGTGGACATTCCTGCAGTCAGCATGCCAGTTGCATGCTCCCTTAAAATTAGCGACATTGAGCTGTGAGATAAAACTGCACATTTTAGAGTGGCCTTTTATTGTGGCCAGCCTAAGGCACACCTGTGCAATAATCACACTGTCTAATCAGCATCTTGATATGCCACACCTGTGAGGTGGATGGATTATCTCGGCAAAGGAGAAGTGCTCACTAACACAGATTTAGACAGATTTGTGAACAATATTTGAGAGAAATAGGCCTTTTGTGTACATAGAAAAAGTCTTATATCTTTGAGTTCAGCTCATGAAAAATGGGGGCAAAAACAAAAGTGTTGCATTTATAATTTTGTTCAGTCTATCTATCTATCTATCTATCTATCTATCTATCTATCTATCTATCTATCTATCTATCTATCTATCTATCTGTGTGTGTGTATACAGTATATATAAATTTATATAAATAAAAATTACATTTTAAATCATATAAACATACATATGGACACATGTAATAAATATAAAAAATAGAAAATAATATAAATGATAAAAATAGAAAAGATAAACTACGGTGAGTGTTGAAACAGCATGTAAACTGCAAATTAATACATTTTGACCAAATGTACTACTTGAGAACATTTGTGAAGAATATGAGTACTTCAAATATGATCAAAGTTCCCAAATTCAGTCACGAATTTTCTCTTTATCTTTTCATCTCCTCCAATGCAATCTTCCTCCCTTAGTCATGATTTTTCCATGCTCCGTACTGTTTGCATTCCCAAACACTGATCATTTGTGACAGCAAATATCAATTTCCTGACCTTTTTGTTTGGGATTTGTGAAGTACTGGAGCATGGTTTCACATTTAGCATTTCCCACAGAGTTTAGAAATGGTTTATCCACATCTCTGTTTTCTGACAGTTCCTTCTGATCTGAATGTGTTTTGCTTCAAAGGTTACCATTTTTTTTTTTTTGTGGATTAGCTGCTCAGTTTCTATCAATTATCTGCTTGCGTACGATTCCTCCTCCATCTCACTGTCTCGCTCAGCGCTCACTGTGAGCTTCACAAATCTAATCAGGAGCAGTCTAATCTTCAATTTAGCCCTCTATCCACTTTCTGCCTCCCTGTAGATTCAGAATGTGCAGACATTGGCTCTGTCATCTCCCCCTTCTTAATCTTCTTAGAGTATATTAACTAATTGAGAATTAGAACAAACAGAGGTGGGCACAGGGCTTTGAGCACATTTGTCTACATGCTGTATTTAAAAGCCCAAGACTGTGGTTTGACGGGGCTGTTTTGGCTCTGGACCTCTTGCGATGAAGGAGCGCTCTACGGTGCATGGCATCTCCGAGCGTCGAGAGGCCGTGTGCCAAAGCGAATATACACAGTGCTGCCACTTCACATTTGCTAATCTCCACAGGGCTGTCAGACTTCAGGTATCTGCCCTGACAATTGAGGATAATTTAGTGTGAGAAGTAATGGAACCTCTCTATTTCTTTACGGATCCATTAATTACAATGTTCTGTCAGAATGTGTTTGATTTTTTTCATTCTTTTTTCCCGTTGAGAGTGATTAAAACATATCTCGCACAGCTCAGACGCAGCTTGAGACGAACATCTTCATTAGCATACTAGTCGCCTAGCAACTGAAACATCTCTAACTTTCAACTTTGAGATTTTTTCACTAACCTTACACCTGAGTACAGCACGCAGTCATTACTAATGTAAGGATCCACCAATTCTGATCCACTTATCCCCATAAATGAATAAAAAAACACAGCGTACCTTAAAACAAGCAAAAAGGTCAAACTAAATACAAATACATTTACTTTTGCTCCTTATAACCACGATAAATGAGACTAAAATCAGAACAGTATAAAAATATTCACTCCACAAAAATCAGAACTTGTACAGTATAACTTAAAAGTCCACTGTGAATTGAATTGCGGATTAAGATATTTGCGTTGAAGACTTGCAAACTGAGCACTAAAGGCAGAAATGAATATGAAATATTTAATATTAAATAAATATGTAATAAATTATAATATTAATAAAAATATTTTGTATTTTTAATTATATATACAGACACATACACACATTATATATATATACACATTACAATTATATTACATAAATTTTATAATATATATATTTGATAATTGATTATTTCTATAATTGATTGATTAATATTGTATGCAAACAGGTTTACTATTTATATTCATTTTATGATATTTTATGTACTTATATAAATTATATAAATATATAGTATATTATATAATACTTATTCTAAATCAAATTAATTTTTAAAAATTCTGACAAAATTTGATCAGTGTGTATATATATATATATATATACACATACAGAAATTATTTAAATATATAAATTAGATAAATTATATAAAAATTAAAAGTCAAGTCTGGCTACAGGAATTTATAACAAATAATTATCCTTACTACTTAAGAAGAAAAAGTGTGCAGTACCAAGATATTCTAATGAAATAAAAACACAGACGAAACAGATCAGAATTCACTTACAAAGACACTAAGCTACAAATTAATAAGAGCGAACTCTTTTGTTGATTTAAACAGTTAGGCGTAGGTATTCACAGGAAAAGAAAGACTGCTGGCTGAAGAACAGTAAGAAAGAGCAAGATCCCCGCGGTGCTGAGTTCACCGTGCCATCTCTCCCTCTTTCTGCTTCTCCTTGCATCTCTTTAGCAGTCAAGAGCAGTGCTTATACTCCTAATGCACATATGCTTTGTATCGGGTTACAGCTACGGTATGTGTTGCCATGGACACAGCATGCCTCATGATAGACGACCCAGGTCCTTTTTTTAATCAGCTGTAAGAACCGAACCAAAAAAGCAGGAAAGCTTTTATGATATTACGTTATTTATATGTTATTATGTGCCCTCCACTCTCTGAACATAATAAAAAGAAATGAGATCTCCCGCTGCAATTATTTGGCCCATGGTTTCGCCAGTATAATTTAACACATTCAAAGGAGGGAATAATCAAACAGCTGCTGATGGAATTTGAGCCCATGAGGCCTGATGTGCTCTTGTATCAATAGCCACTCTTGTTCTTGACTAAAGGAACTATTACTGTTGCTCACAGTTAACGTTAGTGATTTGAAAAAACTCCTATTCAACTTAAGTGCAAAACTGTTTGTGCTACAGGCACGAATGATACTGCAAATCATACAGCTAGTTGCTTGGCAGACGATCATCTAAATTAAAGGAGGGAAAATTAGAGACTTGGGGTGTACTCTTTGGCCTTGGACGACGAGAAACCACCTAGCAACCAGTCAGATCATCTTAGCAACGCCTTAGCAAACATCCTGCAGGTCTCAAAGGTAATGATTTTGTTTCTACCTCCCCAATCAGGCCAGCAGTTCAGATTTCTACTTCCTTTCCACCACATGTGATTATATATACATTTTTAACTAGAGATTAAAAAAAAAAGATATAAATTAATTGGAGGTAAAAAAAAAAGTAAAAAAAAAATACATGTATACTTTTTTTTACATTTTTTTTTTAACCTCCAATTAATTTATATCTTTTTTTTATCTTTTATTTATAACTGTACATGTAATGTACATAATTATTTTATTTAAAAAATAAATAAATAAAAAAAATAAAATAAATTATATATATATATATATATATATATATATATATATATATATATATATATATATATATATATATATATATATATATATATATACAATTTTAAATAAAACAAATGTACAATTTTATTTTGTTGATATTTTTAATTGTTATGTTTCATTCATTCTGTATTATATTTCAAAATTATATTATGTATATATACACACACACACATGCATATATCCACATAATTGTAAAATAAATTATATTAATTTACAATTAAAAGATAAAGAAACTTATAAAATTAAATATATTAAATATAAAACAATACATATAATTTCAAAATAAGGCATATAATGAATGAAGCAAAGTAAATAATATACATGAACAATATATATCATTATTTTTAATAAAATACATTTACAATTTTACTTTATTGATATTTTAATGGTTAGATATTACTTATGTATTTTATTTCAAAATGATTGTATGCATGTATAATGTATGTATATACTGTATACACAAGTAGTATATATAGTATATATTAGTATATATTTAGTATATACAATAATTTTTAATTAATAAAAAAAAAAAAAAACATAAAATAGATATTTTATATGCAAAAAATGCATGTATATAATCAAAAATGTTAGATAAAGCATTGACCAAAATGAATTTTCCATCAACTAGGCAAAAAAAAAAAAAAAAAAAAGGGAAATGCTCTTACACTCTGGGCCAGCCTTATTGTTGAGCCGTGTCCTAACATTGTGCCAGTAAGTTTTGCATGGGCAAGCACCCCTCATTTTCTTCAAAACATGTAAAAATCTATTTAAAACCTGTTGTATAACAGCACTTGAGGGGTGGAGGGGGAAGGGATACATCAGGGTACAGGGCCTGGAACAAAACAGAGCCGCTACCTCGCCCTGCATATGCATATCCCAGTAATCTAAGCGGAAATGACCCCGACCGGCTCCAGCGGAACCTCTTTGAACCTGCTCTGTGGGAACGTGGCTCGCTCCTTCAGCTGAAATGTTTTTTAATCAAACATTAACGCCAGCTATGAGAGCCAAAACCTGCATCTTCAGGCCTCTGGTGGTGCGGCTAAGACCGTCAGAGCATTTTCAAAAATGTTAACATCAATGGGGAAGGGCGCTCTTTTGCCCTTGCTGGATGTTTGAATGTAAAACACACATGCCACCGGGCTGGAGCCTTGCTGGGTATATACCCCATCTATTTTTAATCTGCCGCATTCTATCTGTTTGCTCTGTTAATGCAAACACTCACACCATTCAAGGAACAGCCGCTTTCTCCATCTCCATCAGGAGCAGGCCTGGGTTATTCATTTTTAAACAAAGCTTACCTCCTTTCGCTTGAGTCTATAATCTCATTTCAAATCCTATCGCCCACTACATTTTCCTTTTACCCCTACGATCTCAATCCTCTTTAACTAATCTAAAGTCTAATTGGTGCCAGCACCGGTTCTCCCCTATAGGTTACTTCTCGCCTTGAGGTTTTTAAACTTTTGTTCATGTGAAATCTGAACTGCTCTCGCCCGGGCTCACGGCTCACAATGGAGGCTTTCTCAGGGTCAGAGGGTTGTGAATGCCGCACACAATTAGTAGAAGGCATTTCGGAGCAGAATCTTGCTAAAGCCGGGCGAATTCCTAAACCTAAAAACATGCAGGTGTGGTAGAGCAAAGTCAGTGAAGAACCTCTAACATCCATAGAACATTTCCATTCCACAAAATGTTTTGTACAGCGAAAAATAGGTTCTTAAAAGATTTTTTAAATGTTCTTCACACTGATTATTTTAAGAACTGACCACTGAGAGGTTCTTTGGGGAACAAAAATAGGTTTTTCTATGGAATGACTGAAAATCCCCTTTTCGAACCTTTATTTTCAAGAGTGTGAAAACTATCAATTACACATAAGGTTCTTTATAGTGGAAAAAAAGTTATTTAGATTATTAAAAAATTATTCTTCACACTAATAAAAATGGCTCTTTTAAGAACTGCCCACTGAAAGGTTCTTCAGGGAACCCGAATGGTTCTGCCATTGCATTGCTACAGAACCACCCTTGGAGCCTTTATTTTTAAGCGTGTAGACGGTGAAACTCAAAGAAAGCATATTTGCAATTCGAGATTCATCTGTGCAAACAACTAAATCAGAGCTGGATGGAAGTGGTTTTGGAGCACAGAAAAAACAGCTTGTGGAACCAGACTGAATATTTTCCATGGACTTTTAACAGGAAAAATGCAGGCTGTTGACAAACCTCCAAAAGAACAAAATACCTCAAAGACAATAAATATTCACAGACGCATTTCCAATGACTACTTACCGCCACCCCAAAAAGCCAATCTTCCACAACCTCCTTTTTGTTTCTCTAAATCACCTAAATAGATGACAAAAGGGGTTATGAGGGAAGCTAAATAAGATGTTTGCGTATGCTAAATGAACTTAAGCACTAAACACTCAAAATACCTCAACCGCCCCAAACCTTCTCTTTGCGAAGGATGTTCTTCTCATGCCTACGTTAATCAAAGAGACATGTGACATGTTCCATTGGAAGGTTCATCAGTCTGGGCTGCTGAAAAGCTAATATATCTCTGAACTTTATAGGCGGAGAAGATCCAAGGGTTTCTGCCAGATATGGAAGCCCCATCATTCACAGCACTGGCCATTAGAGAAAGCGTGGAAAAGTGGGCGATCTTGTCATTTAGTGTTACTGAGAAGACTTGAAAGCAGGAAAGGTGGGGGCCCAGGCACACAAATAAACCTAGAATTCTGGGAGAGAAAGAAGCTAAACAAGGCAATACCCGACTGGGGCTTTTCATCAGCTTGTACATTGAATTTGTTTTCTTAGTAATGCGTTTTTACCCACGGGCTGAAATGACAACTATTAAAAATGAGAACTATGTCACTCTCGGTGCATTCAGCATTTTTTTTTCCTCCCCTCCTTCTCTTTCTTTCAGGGCTTCATTTAAAATTAATCTCCTAAAGCAACTGGACCTCCAGTTGTCATCTCTGATAATTCACGCATCCCTGAATTTTTATGAAGACGGACAAAAGCAGGTACAGAAAACCCTAAAATAGACTCCAAGCCATCTGCGGTTGCTATGGAGAGTTGCGTGTTTCCAGGGCGCTAGTGTATTTCTCGAGCGCTAATGGCCTATCCTTTTGCCAGGCAACAAATAGCCCTGTGATGCAACTGCACCTGTCTCGGCTATGTGTTACCATGGAGGCGTTCCTGTTGCTATGGCGACCATCACGCTAATAACCTCGCAAGGGCAAACGCGCGTTGGTGAACTCCGAGGCCCAGCTGTTCCTCCTGCACTCTCGTTCTTGTCATGTCTCTCAAACTCTCGGAGCATGTTAAGGAATGTTTGTCTACCTGAGCCCACCTTGCACCAAAACCACAGCATTACCGTCCTCTCAGTGACCTTTACACAGTGTACACAACAACATGACAAACAATACAAACATAGAATCTCTTCCATATTAGACTGATTTTGATTGGTCATGACAGCAACAAAAGATGTTTTTGCTACTGTTTTGTGAGACTATTATGTTTGCATTTACATTGATTACTTTAAATTACAGTACTTTGAGGGCATACAAGCAGTCCTCAATCACAAAATTCTATATTGGAATTCGGAATGAAAGGAAGAGGAATTTAGTGTAATGTAATGCATTTTTGGAAAGTGTTTTTTTCATCCTATACCCACAAAAAGTTAATTTATTAAAAATGATGAAATAAATATTCATAAGGTCTAAAAACCTTCAAACTTTGAGGCTTTTTAAACTTTTACACAAGAGTAACCAGTTACTGTACAAAGAGTACTAAGATACTCTGCCAAAAAACATCTGTTTGGTTTTGATTGTCATGTCTATGACACTGAAATCATGCGTTTTAAACCATGTTCATTTAAACTTCTGATATACAGTTTTCTGAGCGCACACATCCAAAGCATGCACACAGAAAGCGGCTGTCGCATGGCACGTGAGTACTAATCGAAGTTCTCTTTCATGTCTTATTGTGCTTAAAATGTCAAATACACACAAGTTTGTTAAAAACACACATAAGTTACAAAAATACAGTTGGGGAAGGTAAACAGCTGGGAAAAAATGCATGTTTATATTAGATCTGTATTTTAAGCAACATCAGCATTTAAATTCTCTAGCATGAGGATGAACATGGCGGATTGTGTGCGGCTGACTCTGCTGTGGGCGGGATCTCTGCTAATACGGCAGTATCTGTAAACATCATGGGCGGGGCCTGTGCAACGTGACGTCACATTGTACAGATTTTGCAAACGGCTTGTTCTGAGACACTGCTTATGATTTATGGGGATTATTTATTTATTTATTTTTATCATTATAGGGTGGTTGTGTACAAGCGTGGGTGTTTATGTTTTGCATAATAGGTGCCCCTTAAAATTAGAGCTTAAAATTCAAAACTCAAAAAATCATTTTTGAGTTTTGAACTTCGTGTGTGTCTACAAAATGGATCAAACTATTTTATTTAGAAAAAAATGATAATTTCTGCAAGTTTTCCCTTCTTTAAATGAAATCACATCCTCCCTCCACAGTGAATAAGGACACATACCTATCCACAGGGATTGATGATGACATCACCAGAACAGACTATGCATTCATCTCATCTGTCTACCTGACCAACAACCTGAAAAAGAGCTGAAGCCCTCAGCTTACTACTCTCAGGATCTAATAATCTCTAATATTGCTGTGATTACAAAAACAGCAAAGATGAAAGAGTGGTGTGTTAAAAAAAATTGAGCAGAAAAGAGGAGTGTGTCAGTCTATGACTCAGCTGATTTGTGTGAACCTTAGGAATGCTATAAAAAGCTTCATTCGGCTTCCTGGGAGCCGCAGTGGCCAGATAAACACTTTATTACACACTGCTACACGCAGATTCACCATCTGGCCTGAGAGAGAGAGGAAGCCGAGCCTGTGTGTGCCCAACACTACTGTGCTATCTTTGCTACCTTATTCACACACACACCTTACACCAGAACGATCTGAAATATGAGGGCGGAACATAGTATAAACAACTTATAAATATTAAATTACATAAGGTAGAGTTCGTTCAATAAAAGTAACAGATTTGCTCAAAAAGCATTTGCTTTTCGTTTTAACACACCCAATTTCCACGGCAATTAAACACCGCATTAGATTCCTTAGATTTTTGAGGTTGCAAGGTTCTTTGGAGATTAACAAAAGTTCTTAATGTTCCATTATAAAGTTCAGATCTGTGAATCGGAATCATCTGTTAAAACAGAACAAGTTAAACTCTCCTGAGATCTGTAGAGCAGCACTTGGAAAAATCTAGGTATTTAAAACTTCTTTTACCCCCTTTCCACCAGCAGGATCCAGGTGCTAGTTCAGAGCCAGTGCTATTGCCGGTTCTTAGTTGGTTCGACTGGCGAGTCCTTTAAGAAGCGGTTGCTTTTCCACAGGCTAGAGAGCCCATACAGAGCCAGGTCTTACGTTACTGAATACATTTCATGTTTCGTTTCGTTTCACTAGCGCAGCCACGCCAAACACAACAGACTTGTTTGAGTGCATCGGCGCCACGCAGAACGATCGATCGGCCCACAACACACTAAAGCACCCACTGTGAGAGCAATCCAAAAGCAGAGCTGTCTCCCGCAGCACCCCGATGCCTCGCACCGACCGATCCGCGCAGCGCCGATCCATCCCGAACAAGCCTAAACAAACTATCAACAATGGCAGACGTTGCGTTGCTATTGATGTTCATGGCTTTGCGAACCTACATCGGCATCCAAACATGGCAAATCCAACGCGTTTGTGTTCAACGCGCTGCTATTTCAAATATGGCGGTCCAAAGTTTCTGTTCGTCTTGTTGGTCGCGGTAACCCCGCCCCCAGCCCCTGACGCAAGGGCTTCTTCCTTCTAGCCCAGCAATGTTTTGGTGCTACTTACGAACCGCTTTTCCTGGTTCGGAGCTGGTGCTTTGTGTCGAAAAACAAAGAACTGGTTTGAAACTAGGCTCTGGCTCTGAACCAGCACTGGAACTGCCTTGGTAGAAAAGGGGTATTTGTGGACCTTAAAAAGGTTCTTCTATGGCATTAGGCTGTAAAACCTTTTCTGGTTCTAATTGGAAAGTTTATTTTTAAGAGTGTGTCTTTGAAAATAATATTGTGTGGTTGTTATAGGCTGTTGTTTTGAAGAGGTGTAGGCTAGAGGGACCGTCCTCTGTGATCTCCTCTTCCCACAGGGCCTCCGCGTCTTTGAACACCTGGTGCTAATAACCAACCCAGCGCTGTTCCCACACATTATCAGCAGAACACAACTGACTGCTACACTCAATACAGAAGGGGAATTCGCTAAGAATGAACTGCACCCACTGATAGCGTCATTTATTAGCACATGCTGTCTGCGCTGTTTTAGCGTGTGATTCACTAAAGGAATTATGCAAATCAGGTAACAACACAAACACAGGCAAAAAAATTACTGCGAAATGCAATTTGCACAACACTATTCCATAAGTTTTAGGACGGCTCCGAGCCTAGGGTCTTTAAAATGCTAAAAATGTCTTGATATACCCATACACAATTTTTTCCTGCCCACAATATATTTTAAATATATGCTCAATCAAGGTGTGTTTGTAAATTGAAAATGTACATTGTTTAAGCCTTTAAATGCTACAATATATTACATTAAACTTGTACTTAAAGGTGCACATATACCTTTCCAATATATACAATTATATACATTTTTTAAAAATGTACTTTGGACAATACAAATATATTTTGACTGAAAATGGCCAAAAATTTTACTATACTATTACTAAAACTTACTGAAAATATATGCATGCAAACATATTTTTTTAAAAGTTGCCATTTTGAATTACATTAAAAAATATATCTGCTAAAAAAAAAGAAATGGAGAAAGACAATGTAACAGCATATACCCTTACAGCAAAAAAATATATATATATGTTTTCATTGATAACAGCTCACTCAACGTTAACTTCTAGCCAAATACTTCTAACTTGTGCAATCTATAATAATCCAAACAATATAAAGCATGTATACCTGATACATAAGGGTGGTTATTCAATAAGACTGATTTAGCAGGTGCAAAGGTTTAGAAAAATCTTTCATTTATAATCAGAAACCTTAGAATGAAATGACACCAATTATCATTCCTCTCAAAAAGCCTCTCATCAGGTATGTGTGTATTCTGTGCAGTTTGGCCAACAGTGCAATTTCACCTCCTGCACACATGCATTTTGGGAGAAAAAAGTATTTTTTTTTAAATAAACGACCTTATTCAGCATTTGTTTGTCGAGCTGTGAGATTTCTGCCTTGATGAGGCAGCAATGTGCTGCTGAAGGGAGAAATGCAGGCAGTCGTCACAAAACCCTATCCACATCTGAGCGCGGCTCCCTTCTCAGCCTCATTCCTTAATCATCTCACCATGCTTGAGCAACACCTGAAACTCTCTTACTAGAGCTGTCCGCTTTAATTCCATCTCCATTTTCCCTTTCTAGCCTCTAAGCTGGCTGCCCATTTGTTCCATATCCTTTGTTAAGGATGATATGCCAGTTTGAGTTTTACAGTAAAGCAATTATTTTGTCTTGCACAGTCGAGTGACTGGGAGCAAGCAGACCTGTTAGCCGGATCAAAATGAAATGGAGCGGCGAGGGAGCCGCTCGGAACCCAACGCCGGGTCTCGCTCTGACAGCTCCACTCAGCTCGCTGCCGCCTGTGGGTTCCACTGCTAACCGATACCAACAGGGACAAGCATGCAACACAGAGGGGGAGAGAGACATTTGGTGAGGTTTAAGGATCGATGTATCCAGTGGGCCGCGTGCCTACCTTTGATATGCCTGAGGAGAGGTGGGAGGCGTGGTGAACACCTGGGAATACGGATGATAAGGCGTCTTCTTCAGTGCCTGGATGAGATTCTGTCTGTATTCTGGGTCTATGCACCACAGGGAGCCCTTTCCGATACTCTGTGGAGGAGGAAGAGGAGTACATAGTCAGGACAGAAAAAGAAAAACCATCTAAACGTCTCAAGATACAACAATAAAGACCAGGACGGCTAGCAGAACCAGTCAAATATGTACAGCGGTCACTGTCTTATGGCAAAAACTGGTGTTTGTGTACTTCTTTTACCTTTTGGCTCAGATTAATTGCCTGTTATTCTGGTGTGTGGATTTCAATGTATGGATCCCATCTATGGACATCAGTTATTGAGCTGTACATCCCTTTATGATGTTAATTTCCTTCACATCCCAAACATCAGATCATCAAGAAGGAATGAAATTATGAATATTCAATGATGGATAGCTGAGCATACAAATACTTTTCTATCTCTTGAAAATGGGCCGTCTTAAGATGTTTCAAATCCTAGTGTTTTTAGGCATCAAATGTGTGCTATGGTTAAATTCTAAATCAGCATAGCATGTATACTTTGCAGATTATGCAATTCCAGAATGCACTGAGGTGATCTCACTGGAAAAAAAAAAATCAAACAGGATGAATAGAAATGTTAATACTGTAATACAGACATAACATTTTATAACATTAATATTTACTATTTAGTCAATAGTAAATTATATTTATTAAACATTTAATATATTTCATATATAAAAATCTTCATAAATATATTTTAATATATTTAAACATTAAAAAAATATGCAATAATATAAATTATTTTATGTCAGTATTGCAGTGTTGACATTTCTGTTCATCTTGTTGGATTCTTGTTCAAAGAACATGCTTTCTTTGCAGAGTATGCAATCCCAGAATACAAATACAAACTAAAATATTTAAAATGATGGACAGAAATGTCAATACAGTAAACCTCACATAAAATATAATTTATATTAATATTTTATAAAATATAAAATAAATAAAATAATCATTAGTATATATTAATGCATACATTTGAATGAACATTTAATATTAATATTTATCATTATTATTATTATTATTATATTTGATTACATATTCAATACTTCAAGAATAAGTAGCTAACACGTTTACACCCAATTTGACTGGAATCAGTTGTACAAGCGCTTTGAAAGTCAACAAGGTACAAATGGCACTGTTTCGAGAAATATGAAGGAGTGTTCACATTTATTGCTACAAGTCATTAAATACAAATACACATCTTACTTGGCAAATATGTTGATTTAGTGCTCTGGCTACAAGATAAGGCTGAGTTTGTTTGGTCTAGTACAAGGGAAGAAATGAGAACCTGACCACCTGCATTCCCTTGACCTCCACATTCTCCAGTTCATTAAAGTGAAACGGGCAGACAAAATGCATCAAAAACCCAAGAAGTGCAAACTACAGCTAGCACATATGCTACAGATCACTTAGACAAACTCAGCATTTTAAAAAAACAGCACGGTGAGCGAACGCTCCTAGTATATAAATTAGCTCTCCTGACAGATCCTGCTGAAAACGAGGAAACGGCAAAATGTCACTTTGAAAGTGATATCAGGGGACAATTACTTGGGCTCATTACTACAGACTACAATCAGTGTCATGTTACTAAGCCCCATTTTTCAGCTCAAGTTATTCCTGTACTGTCAGAGATTTACACAATCAGCAAACCACCGCGACAGAACAAAGTGTAGACTATCACAGTGCTTTTGTAAAGTCAAAGTCATTTCCTTTCACTCAGACACTTCAAAGCGATGGACAGTATGTGCTGTTTTGTTAGACAGACTGTGTGTTCTCAATGAATCAATAGTCATGACCTTCAGATAACTGACAGTGTGTCATACTGTGTGCCCTGAGGTTACACACACACACACACACTTGTCTGGGCCGTGTGTCACGTATTCAAACTTTGCTAAACTAACAAACCGAACATTGCTTTTGCAGGAGGTTTCATTTTCATCAACACCCCTGAAATCAGTCGTCTCTACTGACCACTGTTAATCACTTTGAGTTAATTGAGTGTTTTTTTGAAGGGGCCAAAATATCTTTAACAAAAAGCTGCCATGAGATTTTTTCAGCTTGAATACTAGATTCCCCCGAAAAGGGCTAAGAAACGATAACACACTCTATTGATTGCAGCAAACCCCAGAGCGAGCGCTCGGCTCTTTACCCACAGTATTTGGCTTCAGTGGAAAGATTTGTACCAGAGCAAGTCAAACAATTCAAACCCTTGGAGTGTTTCAGCAAACAAAATAAACAGCACATTTATTGGACTCACAATTCATTTGCGCTCATGTCTCGATGATTTACAGCTTGACCAGTAAAATCTGAGGTACAACAGCAACGATGAAAAATCTAGTGGTTAAATAAATAAAGAATAAATTGTTATAATAATAAAAATAATATCAATAGTAACAAAAACTATTGCATTTACATTTTACATTTATTCATTTAGCTGACGCTTTTATCCAAAGCGACTTACAATTGCTATATGTGTCAGAGGTCGCACGCCTCTGGAGCAACTAGGGGTTAAGTGTCTTGCTCAGGGACACATTGGTGTCTCACAGTGGATTCGAACCCGGGTCTCTCACACCAAAGGCATGTGTCTTATCCACTGCGCCATCACCACCCCTTGCATTGCAAACATTACTATTACAATAACTGCTAATTATAATTTAAATTTTCTATTTATAATTTGCATTATAATTATATATAATTATTGCAGTAAATAATTGAATAGTAGGCCTGTGTGCGGTGTCGTGCCATGTAATATTTTTTCCAGATTGAAAGGTCTTTCCTAGCAAAAAATTCAATTTTCTTCTGAAAGCAGCGAATGCATTTATTCTTAGCACAAACTGACATTCTCCACCTAATTAAGCTGTCAACTTTCCATCAGCGTGTTTTAAAACCATACCTGGACCAACCACAAAGATGAATTGCACCATGAAATTCAATCCTTAAATGGTCTGTCCGGTAGATGCTCTGATGGAAATGAAAAATAGGGGAGTTAAAAGAAATGAACAGGATGGAAGCAATGAAAAAAAAAAAAAACAAGGAAGGCAAAATATAGTGACTAGTAAAGAAAAAAATAAATAAAGTTAATAAATATATATTATAGGGACACAGAAGAATTTAAACCACAAAAAACTAATCATTATTATTAATAATACTAGTATTATTATTACTGTAGGGACATAGAAAAATGAAACCAAAAAAAGTATGCTACATTTTCCCCTTTCAAATATTACCTACATTTAGCTAAAATAACTGAAAAAAGTGGGTGTACTGGCTTTTTTGTCTCTTGGGAAAAGGTAAACGCATGAGATTAAACAAAAACGATCAATTCCAATTACCACAGCATCATAAATCGCTGGGCACAAGCCCTGCAGGAAAATCTACTACTGTTGAACTGACTAAAGTCAGTTTCTCTTGAGAATACGACATTCTGACAGCTTCAAGAAAGTGAAAAACACACCTATTGATGAGTTAAAGTTGCACCTCTGAAATAGTTACATTCTCAACTGATATATTTGAGTACTATGTGTACATTCAGACACAATAAAGCTTCCAACAGGGCCACATCCGTCTTTAAAGGGTGTGATATGTGATCCTGAGAGCATCAGATTATTCATATATGCTCCGTGGAGAAGAGGCTGCACTGGTCTATCTTTCCAAATGTTCCGTAATCAGGAGAAATCAATAGGTTTCAGAGCACTTTGCCTCAGATTTATCTCCATCTCCTGACAGCTGCTGTGTCCGTCTGAAGGCCAGCTCAATGGCACCAGCCAATAGAGACTCCAATCAGAGAGAGGGGGTGAAAAAGGGAGAGGAGAGCCAGGGAAAAGGGGGGAAAGCACTTGGATTACACAGGTCTCCTAGGCAACAGGCAATGGTGGAGTATATAAAAACTGTTTGATAGTCTTGGGAGAGAGATCTTTCATTCTCCCTAAGAAGCACGGGCCTCTGAAGATGCTATATTCCATTACAAGCAGTAAAGTTAATCCTATCAGTTCCTGAGCAAAATGAAAGACCTGCTATTATGAAGCACCCCCCTTCCTTCGACCCGACTGTCCAGAGTCCCCCCTTTTATGCTCACAACTTTAAACATATGAAAAAAAGAACTGTGAGGAAATATTTAACCCAAAAAGCCAAGTTTTGGATCCATCTTTATGAGACAACTGCCCATTATACTATCAACTCTGCAGAACTACAAAAACACCCGTTTCTTTCTTTATGATGACTGCTTATATTTAGGTGAGAGATTAAAAAAAAAAATCCCCTAAGGGTCCCCTGATTTTTTTTTTTTTTTTTTTTGGCATTTTCAGATTTCATTTTAGTTATAATTTGACTAATTTTGCTATGTGCTTTTTTAATTTTTTTTTTTTATTTTTTTTACTATTTTTGGACTTTGTTTTAGTTCAGTTTTATTTTTATTTATTTATTCATTTATTTATTTATTTTACTTGTAGTAATTTTAGTGTTTCAACTTTTTTTTTTTTAAATCTAATATTCTAATTAATATTTAATCTAATATTTATTGGATGTGTACCTTTTCTGTAATCAACTGCTCACTTAAACTTAATCTTTAAAAAATTATTATTTAATAATGTTAAATCTAATCTTTAGAAAATCTGAAATGAATATCCATTTTCATACTGTACATTATAACATTTTGATGCCTAAGTTAACTTTTTAATTTTTTTACACAAGAGTGTAGAATTTACATGGGCAGTCACTGGCCAAACCATGAAATGTTTTTATTTGTTAGACCAAACAGGTGAAGAAAAAAAAATTCTAGGGATTTTAGCATAGTTCACATTTATTTTAGAAAATACAGTTAATTACTGTTCTTAGTAAAAAAAACAAGGAGATTCTTTATTTTTTAAGAAGAAACGGATTCTGCTAGACAAAAACACTTCTATTTCTAAAGAAAACCAATTCGCTTCAGCCGCACAGTGCGCTGACTTCCTAAAGCAGGTGTGTTAATGCTCTGTTGGTAAGGTGATCTATATAAATGCAGACATCGACCGTTCTGAAACATGGATAAATCAAGGTGTCCAAAAGGACATCATTGCTTTGGTCTCCAAATCCCAGCAGTCATCAGCTGCTAATGGCTGCGGCCCCAGAGTCGTCATCTCTTCTGAGGCTCTGCGGCTTGAATCACACGAAGGAGCAGAGAAGCGGTAAGCTCACACTGTGATTGGTGGAGACATGATGTCCTCCGTTCATATTGGCTGAATTCTGCACACAATGGCATTTTTAAAGCAGGTCTATATTGTGGAGTTCTGCAGTGGAGCATTAAGAGACCGATGACTCTACTCACCTTCAGAGGCTCTCAGTGCATTAGGAAGGGCATGAAAGGTCATTCATAATGAGAGCGTTTGGGGAGGGGGAAGCTTGGCTGTTGTTGGATCTATTCATTGAGACAAGTCCAACACATAACCCCCATCCAACTCTCACGCTCTCTTTTCAGTCTTTCTAAGACTTTCTGAAGGCTGAGTAGCGCATGAAGATCCACCATTGAAGTATCTCATGAAGAACATCAGAAGAACACATCACACCTTCAACAATCTTTCCTCATCCATTACAAACTATTTAAACAACGAAAAAGATGATCCCAACTCTGAATTCTGACTGGAGGTCACAGTCAAATCCAAACTATTGTAAAATAGCTGATATATATTGTTTTGCAATGGCTTGGTGGTAACAGTGTCATTCAGTCTGAAAACTGATATACCTGTGAATGCACACCAGCTGAATTATGCATCAGTTATGTATCAAAGTTGATATATTGCAAAGCAAACATAAACAGCCAACCATACATCTAATGAGCTATATTATTTGGCAGGAAAATTAAGTAATACAGAATTACAATAAATGCGCATGCTCTAGTCTCTAGAAATAGTCAGGATGAAATTTCCTTTTTTTAAGTAAAACCATTAACTCAAAATTAAACATTAAAAAATTACAAAAATATATATATATCTTCTAAATTATTATTAGTAGTAGTGATATTAATGTTACTAATACATTCCCATTATTTATATAAATCACAATCAATTAAAAAATTACTTTTTTTATAAAAGCTACAAAAATGTTGTTACCAATTATTAAATTATTCTAAATAAAAAAAATAAAAAAAATCTCATTTAAAAATTCAAAATAAATTTGTATCAAATATTTTATTTTTTCTCATTATGTATATTTTATATTTTTTTCTAAATCACTATATTTTCAAAATTTATCACTTTCATCTCTATTCTAGTCCTAAAAATGTTTGCAAACTCTTGCGTTTTTCCTCTATATCCTTGCAACACAAAATAAATGGATTTTCAGCATAAGTTTTCTGTAAATGCCCTTTAGTGATGTAGGATTTTAAGAGTGTTGCCAAACCCCCCTCCCAAAAAAAAAGTCCACCAAAAGAAGCTAAACTGAGCAACGCCACTGACACAACCACGATCAACAATTTAGTTTAACACCAAAATAGGTCCCAATAATGAGGCTCACATAAAAAACTTGGGTTTGCTAATGACATGTGTAATCCTAATTAAAGAGGATTCCTTTGCAGAGCCTGAAGCCATCCAGAGTAAAGCAGATACAAAAGTAAAAGCTGATGACATGATAAATTGAGACAAGTTCTGTTCCCACAGTGCAGTCTGTGCCAGAACTGTACCCAGGACAGTGTGTGTGTGGGTGTATGAAAGCGTGCGTGTGCATTCATACCATACTTCTGAGTGTATATGCTGTACATGATCACCAGTGACGAAGGGTGGCCAGATCAAGCCCGCTGAGATGTAGTCCCACAAAATTCGCACATTCTTGAGCAAACCGTCTCTCTTGGCGTTCACGCACCATGTTTATTCTGACACAGTCAGCGCACGCCGAGATCATACGCAAGCAATATGGTGTCCCCCACGGGTGCAGCATACGGCCACGAGGCGTGAGGAGACCAAGCCTTGGAATCAAATCAGTGATTCAACCTTGTGCAGGAAGTGAACAGACTCACACATGCCATCATATTTTAAACAAAGTGACCTTTTATGTGACTGCAGTTAATATAGCAGTGTAGTCTATTTCGACCTATTGCCTGTTAACTACAGCAAAAGGTTCCGATCACAAAAACTGAATAATATGCCTCTATAACACTGAATCAGAATGCAAATGAGATGAATAAGTGGGTGGAGCCATGAATATAAAATCTTAAAAATTGCATAAAATATTAAATAATGTATTTATTAAATTGTATTCAAATATTGCAAAATATTTTTAAATTCATATAAAAATATGTTTAATATCCAAATAAAAATATAAATAAAATAAAACTAAAACCTATTAAAAAATCTCTGGGTGGGGCCATGAAGGATTAAATCATTAGCATTGAAAGAGCAGCATAATTAATAATAGTTCAAAATATTGTATAAAATGATAATATAATATAATATTTATTAAAAATAATTTAATATTACAAAATACATTTATTCAAATATACAACTGTACAAAACAAAAGAAATATAATTGTATAAAATTATAAACATACGTGTGTGTATACATTCACTTTTTTGTAATATATACATACATATATATCATTTTCAGAAGAATATGTGAGTGGTGATTGCTCATCCAAAAATCACTGCCATTTTGGGTGGATTCCATGTGATCTGTGCAGTTGCTCGATCGTTGCTAAGTGGTTGCTAGGTTCATGTTCAAATCTCTACGATGTTGTAATATTTAAGCAATTTGTGATGTAATTAATGGCCCTTAAGCGCAAATGGTAAAGGGCGAGCTATGCACCAAAATTGAATTTGCTTGTTCAAATACCCAAAACCTTAAGTATGAGCATCAGACATGGGGGAAAAGCAGCGAAACCCCTAAAACTGTTATTAATTGTGGAGGGCGACAAACAGACGGGCAGATATCTTGAGGACTGGACTGCTGAGGTTCTCTTGTGTATCAGGCACCTGAAGTTCTGCCAAGAGGCTCTTTAAGCGCAGACAATTGACAAAAGATGCTGATTTCCATAATCAGATGGTAAAGATTTCTAACACACAGATTATCTAATTTAACAACACTTCTCACCCTGACAGACTTGTATTCAACACAGATTCAGACACACTGCTCTGTCGGTGAAAAGACCTAATGATGAAGCACTTATGGGGCTATATCTGTAACAGACAAGTCAAGCAATCTCTAAAATTGCTCAATTGTACAGCTCAAATGACAGAATTAGCAGCAATTATCCTTTCATCTGTTCAGTGTTAGTCTTGTTAAAAGCGGCAGTCCCAACACGGATCCTAAGTGCAAGCACAATTCTGTTAGGTTGTGTTTTTGACCACAAAATTACATTTCTGTCCTTGTTTACTCACACTCAAGTTGTTCTGTTGACTTTCAATCTGTCGTGGAACACAAAAAACAGATCGCTTTTGGAATTGTACATTGTTCAAAAATATTATTACAAAATAAAATTATTATTTTCTATTTTATTACATTTAAAATGTAATTTATGTGATGACAAACTGAATCATCAGTAGTGATTTACTATTAATAGCAATAGCAATATTGAAAACACAACATTTTTTCTGGATACTGAATAGAATTGGATATATTTAAAACAAAGATTTTGTAACTTTTAAAATATCTTTACTCTCACTTTTGATCAATTAAACATCCTTACTAATGAAAAATGTTGTCATGCCGTAGATGATCTTAGCACATTCATGATGGTTCAACAATGTCCATACATCATTATTTAATTATTCTTTTTAGTTTATTCGTTTAGTACATCAAATCTGTCTAAATTATTTCTTCATGAATCTGACTGATCTGGTTTTCACGCAGTCATCATATCACTTCAGAGGACCTGAAATATAGCTCACAATGCTTTTTTATGATACTTCTGCAGCTTTATGAGATTTTGCATGCTTTTTGAACTCGAAAGCTCCATAGGGATCTGTACAATCCTTCCAAATTTCTCCTTTTTGTTGAGGGTGAGTAAAAGATGAGGAATTTTTTATGTTTTGGGTGAACTAATCTTTAAATCATGCATTCCTTTTGCTGGATGCAAGGTGCTAATAATGGTTTCTTACAACCATTAGAGCAAATATAAAACAGCGTAAAAACCACACATTGAACGTTTTCATGTCATTTTAAATGACTGGTCAGTGAGTCACGAGTTAAGTAATGCTCTTTCATTTTCTCTATCTTCACAACCTACAATAACCATAAAAATCATTGACAGATCCATAGCGTTCCCCAAACTTGTATCAAATGGTCTTATCATCAAGACCAGACTTTTTTTTGCTGCCAAAACTTTTGCTTGGACGTCAATAAGCAAGACATTAAGTTTTAGAGTGAAATCTCATCCTGCTCTCATTAAATTATTAGTTGACTTCCAGAATAAAAATTTCCTGATAATTTATTCACCTCTATGCCATCAATGACGTTCATATATTTCTTTCTTCAGTCAAAAAGAAATGGGTTTTTGAGGAAAACATTCCAGGATTTTTCTTCATATAGTGGACTTCAACGGGTTGACGGTCCAAATTGCAGTTTCAATGCAGCTTCAACAGGCACTAAACAATCTCAGCCGAGGAATAAGGGTCTTATCTCGTGAAATGATTGGTCGTCATCTTAAAAAAAAAAAAAAAAAAAAAAAAAATGTATATAGTTTTTAACTTTGCACTAGCTCGACTTTACACATTATGTAGTCACATTGGAAAGGTCATGTGTGACATACAGGCAGAAGTACTGACCCAATGTTTACAAAGCGAATGTGCAAAGAAAGTCAAACGGCCTTTACAAAAAAGGTAAAACAAAAGGTAAATCAACATGTCAGATCATTTCATAACACTGGTATATTTGTAGCAATAGCCAAAAATACATTAAATGGGTCAAAAGTATAGATTTTTCTTTTATGCCAAAAATCAATAGGATATTATGTAAAGATCATGTTCCATGAAGATATTTTATTAATTTCCAACCGGAAATATATCAAAACTTCATTTTTGATTAGTAATATGCATTGCTAAAAATTTTATTTCATCAACTTTAAAGGTGATTTTCTCAATATTTAGATTTATTTGCACCCTCAGATTCCAGATTTTCAAATAGTTGTATCTCAGCCAAATATTGTCCGATCCTAACAAACCATACATGAATGGTGATGATGATGTATAAATCTCAAATTCAAACAATTGACCCTTATGAATGGTTTTGTGGTCCAGGACCACAAATGAGATGGATTATTTCGCGCTACCCTACCTTTCTGAAACGAATTACACAGACGAAGTGCAAGATGAGCATTCCTGGTTAAAACGTCTATAAATTTGTATTTATTTTTTTTTAGAAAACGACAGATCGTTTCACAAGATAAGATCCTTATTTTTACCAGGGATTGTGTAGAAACTGCAATTTGGGCCTTCAACACGTTGGTCCCGTTCACTATACAAGTCCACTATATGGAGAAAAATCCTGGAATGTTTTCCTCAAAAACTTTAATTTCTTTTTTCGACTGAACAAAGAAAGACATGAACATCATGGATGGCATGGGGTGAGTAAATTATCAGGAAATTTTCATTCTGGAAGTGAACAAATCCTTTAAGTGCAACATTCAGATTCCGGAAGGTGCTTACATCCTGAGAGTCAGCGCTCTGCTCCGTGTCTGCTATTGATCGGCAGGTACTGTGGTGTCAGCATCAGGATCCCTGGGGGACGGTCATGTGACCCTTGTTAAACACGGTGCAGCCTGCAAAAGTCAGCCGCGCTGGTGACGTCAAAGGTAGGTTTGCGTGCAAATCTCCCGCAGCTTCCCTCGCAACCAACATCTGTCCACAGGGAACACAACAGCTGGCCAGGGAACATGTCAGTGAGCAGGCCGGCTTTATCTTACATCAACCTGGCTTTCAGAGCAAGGGATAAATCGTGTCACGCGGATCAGCGTTATCACCGTAAACCCTCACGGTTCCACATAGATGGGATTGGAGAGCGAGGTTCAGAGAAAGACAAAGAGAGTGATATATATATACACATTGCTCTTTAAATAATTAAACTTCTGAACTCAATTGAATGTCCGAGCAAACACCCAGAACATCACCATTACAGTGCTGACAGTACAGAAAACGCTACCCGCTGGAAATGCCAATACGTGCTCTTCCATCCTGTGTTTCTTCAAAAATAACTCCACTACTACCTGTTCAACTGCAACTCTTGTGTAACCTCATCTTGTTGCTATGGAGATGACATCAACAACAGAACAGACACATTAATCATCAAAGCTGTGTGTAAACGCCGATGCATGTGCCTGTATGTGAAACAGGCTTTTAAAGGGACACGAGCTCTGAAGATCCTCCCATATATCCACCACTCAGGTGCCAAGTTCAGATCCTGTGTTCATAACAGTGCCATGGAAACAAATGACAGGGTGTCATTTCTCATTGCTCACTCTTCACCAGTCACTGTGCATGCACGCATGAAACCACTAAAGATTTGCACCACTCTAGTGCACCTACTGTCAGTGCAAAACTCTGCTCTTATTTCACATACGCAGCAATACCAAGGTCATGAGTTGATTCCCAGGGAATGCATAAACTGGTCAAATTTACCTCGAATGCATTGCAAGTTGCTTTGGATAAAAGCACTTGCCAAATGCATTAAATATGAATAGAAATATTTATCGAAAAGCAGCTTTTATATAAAGCTACTTGCAGTTAAGTTAAAGTGTATATTTATCAGTATTTTCACTCCCTGGGAATTGAACCTATGACTTTCAGCTAAGCTACAAGAATTAAAAAATATATATTTTTCATTATTGAATAATTCTTAGAATAGCAATATTAAAATAATTTTATTTATTAAATAATTTCTAAATCATATTATTTTATTAAAAACCTTTAACTGAGCAAATACACCTTATTTCTATGTAAGGGTTATTTTAGGATGTGCCAGATTCATAAATGTTACTGCAACTTGTTTGATATAATTTAAGATGTACTATTTCATTTTTTGTGCACATTTCCATGTGATTATTGAAGCAGTCATTTTATACCCGTGTGAGAAATGTCTTTCGCTGTCTTTAAGCCATTGTCTAGTTACATTTAAGTGAACAGGGTTGAATTTCCCCACGCAACACTAATTTTGTTGCCGTATTTGCACAGTTACCTGATTTGCATAATTCCTTTGTGAATCTGGTGCTAAAACAGTGCAGACAGCATGTGCAAATGACGCTAGCAGCGGGTGCAACTCATTCTCAGTCCGTAAAAAAGCAAAAACAACATTTTCTTGAGGTCTGGATCTCTTAATTTGATTCTCCTCTTGGCCGAAATTAATTATTCCTCCGTAAACCCCTGGGGATTGAGCATCTATCAAATGTTTGTTTATTCAGACTCTTATTTTGCTGGTTTAATTTGCCCCTTACTGTCTCATTATGTAGAGTGATGCATGATTGCATAGCAAATCCACAATGAATCTGAAATTAAAACAGACTTAAAATAGTCATCTCATTCATTAAGTAGGCCAATGAGGCTAGAGAAATTAAATCAAATAGCAAATGAACAGGCATACGGCTAATCATGTCTCTGTGACCTAACTGAAACTTTTTTTTCTAAAAAGTATGAAATAAACAACTCTAGAAAACTTAAGAGACAACACTAAGTTGTGGAAGGTTTGCCAACATTACTGTTGTCATGCAATGTTAGTGGTGTTTGCTAAGGTTGTCATCACTGTTACTAATTATCTAGTCTCGCGTAGCCAGACCTTCAGACTGACGGCTGAAGGTCTGGAATATATGGCCATTTTCATTGGCCAAGGCCTGCCCATGAGGCCGTTTGACCAACATGTCAAACAACCGATCATAGTTTGTTTCGTTTAGCGTCACATTTCGGGGCGTGGAAATGTCGCCACAATAACAAACTCTCGGATGTATTTGAAAGATTATATGCCGCGAACTTTAAATATTTCACATACTTTTGAAAATCCAGCGTTTAGTTGACCCTGACAAGTGTTCGTCGTCACAGTTGTAAACACGACGGCTTTCTTCTTTCGTGAGGGGGTTTGGCGCCACGGCATCTTTGTTCCCCAGCGGACCGAAAATAAACGCAACACTGCATAATTGAAAAATCCTGTATAATTCAACCAGTCAGATGACGACTTCGACATTCCTGAAGTGTTTCCAGAAAAGAGTGCCATATGCATCAGACGTTTAGCCAACGTTCCGTGGACATGACGTCTGAGGCTAATTATCATACTAAGACTTGAGGATTTGAATAAATCCAAGTGATTTGAGTAATGACCTGGCAGACAATAAAAGAACCTAAAAATTGTATGCACTCACATCACATCAAATAAAGAGTCTAGAAGCTTTTGACCTGGCACTGTAAGGAACTCTCACCCTAGCATCATGGCAAAAACTTCTGCACATGCAAGTACCACCTAGATCAGGGCTATATGAAATCTGTTTTCCCAAACTCAAATAAAAAATATATGTTTTAATGGTTAAATTAAATTGTATTAATCAAAAAGCATGTGTAATTAATTGAATCTCTATTTTACATAAATTTTTCTGGATTCCATTTTAATGGCTTCATTAAATATTAATAATCAAAGCATCTCTAATTAACTGATATATATATATATATATAATTTTTCCCATCTGTGCATTTCATTCACACAGAGACACAAAGAACATGCAGGATACATATTTAACTAGTATTTTAGCGGCTAGTCCATACAGTGCTTTGATTTAAGTGAACTGACCTACTTTTGATGTATCCATCCAAAATTTGGCAAATTCCATGACATTCCACGTTATACAGGAAATTCTGTTTTTTTGACTGGTTCCGTCGGCGATTTCTGCATTGTGGAAATAATAGGGCCCTACTAGATCACCCTAGCAGCCATGCCACAACATTCTAACAACCAGTCACAACAACCCAACATCATGTTTGCAAGTTTTGCACAAGCAACACCGTCGAAAAACCACTTAGACCACCCTAGCAACAACCTAATAACCATGCACAACGCCCTAGCATCATATTGACACGTTTTGCCAAAAATAATCATGTAACCACCTAATCACCCTAGCATCCACTCACAAGAACATTATATTCACATTGTAAAAAAAAAAAAAAAGGTAAAAAAAATAATAGTGTTTCAGTTTTGTTTTTATGCATTTCCTAGGTGTATAATAAAGAAGTTTAAACTTCCCAGAGATATTATAAGGCTCTTTGTGCAATAAAGAAAAAAAGACAAGAAACCTTTAATTCCAAAAAGCCCAGAGCTCAAACTTACACAGTTCATTTCAATAAATAATAACCAACTCGACACTGTGAGTCTCAGCAAGCCATAAATAAATTTTGAATAGCAAAGCTGTTAAATAAAATTAGATGAGTGCATTAGAAACAAGCTCTAAAATGATATCTGGAGTCGAGTCGAGCATCACAGCAGATGAAAAACAGCCCCAGTGCATTGAGGGAAGATTTTAAATTGAATTTTAACTTAATATTAAGCAATCCTAAACAAAGAACATGTGGATTGAATTCCTCAAGTTAAATATTTTGACCAGGTCAACCAAAGCTAATACTGCAACAGGAGACAAAACACTCATTCTGCTGCGAATATGATGTTCTTATTATTGGGGCAGGAATGAAGGGGTTAAATCGGGCGACACTATACTAGCATCAGTGGATTAGCCATTCCCAGCCAGAACCCTTTCTCACACACATACACACACAAACACATCAGTTTCTCTGTTGCTACAGCAACAGCTTACTTTCCATGTCAACTGCAATGCTGTTTCTATGGAGACACATATACAGAAAAAATTATTTGCTCCACAGCCAGGGACCAGATGGCAATGAACTGTAAGAGTCACATGGAATGGCTTTACTGTTCTGACTAACTTGCAGACACAAGCACACCATAAACACACACACGCGCACACACACACACACACACACACACACACGCACACACACACACACACGCACACAGAGAGAGTATACTCTCAAGCATTTATCAGCCTTTGACTAGAATCAGTCAATACTCAATGAGAATCTAACGAGTCCCAATTCATAAGTTTCATTCCCTTATCAAACAATTATAAAATGTTCTCTTATAGGAATCAATTCAATCAACATTTACTGATAATAAACTTGAGATAACAAGTCACACCCCTGAATATTGACACATTCTGCACACTCCTGCAAAGCCTCTTTTAAAAAAGCAGTTATCTACACTACAACTTAAAATACAGCAATGTTTTAAAACAGGCCAAATCTTTCTAACTATATTCTATTATAACATTTAACATAACACTTTCCAATAAAGTTAAATACATCAACATTATTTAATGCATTAGATATTAGATATGCATTAGATAATACTGAAAAATAAACACGGTTCACGATCAATTTTTTTAAATTTATGATTAACAAATAAAAATGGAAAATTTCTCAAATTGATTCACAAATCATTTTATGAATCTGTCCATTGCTGATCTGAACGGTCTGATTCACTGCAAACGAACTGGAATTCCCAGCAGCACCTGCAAATCTATAAGGCTTTATATGCAAAAAATATGAACTACAAATGTTCGGTTTAGCCTGTTTGTCACAGCTATTTATTTTTGTTTTTTAAAGCAGCTGTTTTCAGGCTACTGGAAAATGTTAAGCAAATGTTTGGTACTGCTAAAAAAAAAGAGAAGTCAAATAAAAAGTGTAAAAATGAAATGAAAACTAGAGCAAATTAAGGTCAGCACTTAAAGATTTAAATTAAAGATTGATGTCTTGATGCAGAGTGGTTTTGGCATCCTTACCTGACTTCTGTCCTTGTCCACTTTCTTAAAACACTTATTGAGGGACAGATTGTGCCTGACTGAGTTCTTCCACCCCGTGGGGGCGTTGGCAAAGTAAGGGAAGTGTTCCAGGATCCAGTTGTATATGTCTTTAACTGGCAGTCTCTTGGAGGGGGCATCTTCTATGGCCATGAAGATGAGGCAGCTGAAGGAATAAGGGGGTTTGCAGTTCGGGTTCTGCTTGGCGTCGTAAGGGAGGTCCGAGTGGGCCGGGGAGGGCGGGGTGTCATCGTCCAAGTCCTGGACGGGACTGACGCTCCTCAGCACGGGGTCACCAAAGCTGTTGAGCAGGTTCTTGCTCTCGTGGAGCCAGTTGAGGTTAGTGAGTTCCTCGTCCTCCATGCTACCCTTCTCCAGTTTGATGGTGGGAAGAGCCAGGTCCATCTCCTCAGCCTCCTGCAGGGCGCGTGTGATGGAGCTCGCCTGATAGAACTGGCTCAGGCCGCTCGCAACGCTGACCCCGGAACTTTCCGGCTTCTTACTGGGAGGCATAACCGGACCCATTTAGACCAAGGCTCCTACAGAAGACACCAAAAAGAACACGATCACAATCACAGAAGGTCAAAGGTGAAATTAAAACACATTAAAAGCGTAATTTGGGACAGTGCAAGAGACCACGAAGCAGGCTTTACACAAGATATTTCTCAATTCGAATCCGCTATTGTACAAGTTAACAGACTGACAGTCTTGGAGGATGACTAAGATCACTTGATGTTCAGATCACTGCAGGAAGCCCTTTTTTCCATCCAAGGGACCAAACATTCTCTGAGAGCACAAAAGAATGAGACTATGAGAACCATCCTACTCTGTCAACAGCAAGAATGCGCGGCACGCAAGTCTGCTCTCTGAGATGATGGAACAGCTATCGAGCAACCGAAGACGCCTCGCTGTAGTGTGAAATATTTCAAGTAAATGTAATAACGCTCAAGGTCATCTACAAATGATCTGCTGTTTCATGTTCTCTCAATTGCTCTTTTTATAGTGGCCATACACATAAAAATACAGATATCAATACATATATAATGTAACAAATAGAGATATACAGTAACGCTATGATAATTTCTTATCATGATTATAGTGACCAAAATTATCATGGTTGCCAGTGTTATCAAGGTATTGTTAAAATGTGCTGGAAATTTTCAAAACGTACTGACACATGATAATTGATTAATAAATGATTATATGTATGATTATACGCATAAATCAAATACGGTTTTAATAATACTTACATTTACAGTTAGTCATTTAGCAGACGCTTATCCAAACCGACTTACAAATGAAGACAATGGAAGCAATCAAAATCAACAAAAGAGCAATGATATGCAAGTGCTATAACAAGTCTCAGTTAGCCTAATGCAGTACACGTAGAAAGGTTTTTTTTTTATTTATATAATAAAAAGAAAACAGATAAGCTAGTGCTAGTGTTGTGAACAAGCTGCAAACGAACAGAGTGCAAGTCTAAAAGGGACTTAAAAAAAAAAAAAGAATTAGAATAGAGAGTGCTAGAGTTAGAGGGTCAAATAAAGATGGAAGAGATTTGTTATTAGCCAATTCTTGAAGATGGCTAAGGACTCGGCTACTCGGATTGAGTCGGGCAGGTCATTCCACCAGGAGGGAACATTTCATTTAAAAGTCTGTGAAAGTGATTTTGTGCCTCTTTGGGATGGCACAATAAAGTAACGTTCACTTGCAGAACACAAGCTTCTAGAGGGCACATAAGTCTGAAGTAATAAATTTAGGTAAAGGGGTGCAGAGCCAGTGGTGGCAAACATCAATGCCTTGAATTTTATGCGAGCAGCTGTTGGTAGCCAGTACAAATTGATAAACAGAGGTGTGACGTGCGTTCTCTTTGGCTCATTAAAAATGTATCGTGCTGCCGTTTTCTGGATTAATTGTAAAGGTTTGGCTAGAAGATCTGCAAAGAGAGCATTGCAGTAGTCCAGCCTGGACAGAACAAGAGCTTAAAATATGAAACGGTAATACTAATCTTGGGGAATTTTTATCATGATTTATCGACAAATAAGACAGTAAAATCATGTGACAATAAGAAATGTTTCTCAAACACCAAATCAGCATATTAGAATGATTTCTGAAGGATCATGTGACACTAAAGACTGAAGTAATGGCTGCTGAGAATTCAACTTTGCCATCACAGGAATAAATTATTTTATATTTTAAAGTATATTATAAAACATTACATTTGAATTGTAATCATATTTTACAATATAACAAAGAATAAAATCTGCTTAAATATTTATGCAAAGTCTTGGCCATTTTAAGATGTCATCACAACCAGCACAAATGACAGCCATAGTATTACTAATCTAAAAATTACTGACTATCTATTTCAATACACTAACCCATAAAGAACTGGGTGTGACAGAGGGGAAAGATATTATAGGGGCATGTCAATCAGTGAATCAAATTCTCCGAACATGACACCAGAAAAACAGTCTGCGACCTTCCCTGTGATCGGTCACAAAGATCACAATTTATGTGGCGCTGTCTCTCCTGCCTCGTTCTCTCTCTCTCTCAACACACCCGGTCCATCTACAAAAGCAATTACTAGAAAGTCACCATCAAACATGATACTGCCGAAATTATTCTACGAAAACACAAAAATCAAACACTGCCTCCCCTCTTCAAAGAGCAGATTATGTTTTTTTCTACAACAACAAGACCTCTACTTTACACTGATTGTCATTCAGAAAAGAGAAATACTTAAAGATTATACTTTAGCGCTGCAGAGAGAGCATTTTGAAGTGGAACGAAATCACCATCCGCACATTGAAATACAACACGGACATGAAAATCATTCATGAAAAATCAATGTACTGCATCTTTCCAATGAGGAGCGCTCATCTCACTCAGCCTCCGATGGGGAGCTCCGGTCCCGTGAGCCGCTGCACAGGAAAATTATATTACAGCTGACAGTAAAGTAATTTAATTGCACTGTTGCCATGACAACGCAGGGCTCTGTTTAGGCCTAATTTGCTGGCAACTGCCAATTGTGTCCCGAGAGACCCGAAACATCATTCTTGACCATTATTTTCGACTTCAAAGAAAGTTTTTAGCAAAATACTTCTGAGTATTACACGATAAGGAAGAGCAATGATGTGAATTCTCTTTTCCTGGTTCATTTTAGAATAAAATTTGCTGTCAGATTTAAGATTTTACAAGAAAGCATGCAGTATTTTGCGATTTCATTTAGCTCAAAATGTGAGAGGGTCACTTTGAATATGGAAAGCTAATTTGTAACACTTTTTCTAAGAATATCCTCAAAATGCAAACTTTCACATTGGCTGTTAATGGGCCCAAAATAAAAGAAAAGCATGCATACTGGATCCCACATAAGTTATTGTTGTGAATGACACATTATACTCTATGTCCAGGTTCAGCTTTGTTTCTGCAGGAGTGTGTTTCTCTGGCAAATAGTTGTCAATGTGCTCCAGTAATGCGTCCAGATGACAGCAGAAAGCAAGATCACAGAGGGTGGGTTAAAGCTACAGATAATTAGGCATGATGCTCTGATCAGAGCCCAAATACCATCTGCCTGTCTAAATCAACATTTGTTTGGCAGCCTCATCATAAATCAGTGATTAAACACATGCATACATTCAGTTTGCGTTTAATACAGTCATATACAGTACATCTGCATATGCAAGTGACTGGCCGTTGGGCTTGAATAAATTAACATCCACCCGTGTCTGCCATGTGTTAAAATGCATAACGATATTCTATAATCGGCTATGTTCATTTACATGCCAGTATGAGTGACATAACAAAGACAGCACGATGACAAAGAACAGCACATCGTTCCCTCATCACCCATATTAACATCTGACTATTAACCACATGCACGAGTGCCAAGAGAGATCCTCTATTCAACACGCAGACGCGGACCGTCCTGATATTACAAGCCAGCCGACTGCCAAACTGTCATTGTTTTGCTCGCTTGATTGGGAGAGCTGTGTTAAAACAAGCACGAAACTCATTTAAAGTGGGTGAAGAACAAGTAATGAGTCTATTCATGCTGGTAATAAATCGCTCACTGAGTCACTCAGCCACAAAAACAAGAAAAAGTAAACTTTATGTGCAACTTGGCTTATAATATGTCACATTCTCAACAAATTAGACTAAACTAGAATTTTACAATGTCAGAAGAAAATGCGACTGGTGTAAAATTCGTTAGTGGTTGCCAGGATGCCGCTAAGGTCATGTCAAAATCTCCTCAATCTTCTTCTCTTTTCATGCAAACCTGGCGATGAACTAGAATCAATGGGATTTAAACGAGAGCAGCTTCCTAGAAGAGTTTGTTTTGTTGCTTGAGGGTAAAAGTATAAAAAAATAGAACCACACTGTAATAAATAATCAGATTTAAGAATACTTTGACAAGTACTTCAGCTTTACATCAAAACAATTGCCATCCATCCCACAAGACTCCTATTTCCTTACTCACATCACACTTAATATCAACCTGACATATAAATGGGCCTTTGAGAAAGTAAAAATACACTCTGTACCTGCTCTGAGATTTCATTCATAAGCTTGGCGTAGGCTTCTCTCAGCTCTTGTGACAAACACTTTCCTTCCCTCTAGACAGAAACACATTTATATGTAATCTCACACCACGGTACCCATATTTCCGAGGCACTCCAAAGTACGTAATAGCTCTGTTTTGAGGGCATAAACAACAGCCTACGTCAAAATCCCAGCAAGCCTTGACTCATCTGCTCAGAATGTTTACCTGTAAGAATTCTCTCAAAGGGCGTGACCTGCGGAGGCTCCTCCTCCTGTGGAATCACATGACATGCCCTGGGCACGTCTGATTGGACGCAGGCCCGTGAGCTCCTATGAGCTGCAGAGACACGTTTGAGTGAAAACAGAGACAAGAAACGTCATTTACATGAGAAAAACAAACTTAGCTGGAGGACTCCTGGCATTTTCTTGAAGCCGGTAATCAACATGTCACGTGCTGTCAATACTCGAGGAATGAAGGAGAGGTGAAAGGTCACGTTCTCTCTGCCACAGAGGCAGTAAATAGCTGCACTCAGCCTGTTTTTAAAGCGGCTCTCTTATCACTCCACAACAGAGAAGTGGCAGGTAGAGATTTCATACGGCTCAAAGTAAAAACCATGTCCAACTCAAAGCCTCGACTAAGCAGACACAAAACAACCACTCTGCGTTCAAATAGCCCCAATTACACGAGAAATAATCAAAGGGCTTTAATCTTGGCATGAAAAAACATTACAAAAGTTGCAGCGAGTCTTTTTATCCCATTTGAAACTACAGCTTTTAATTACAGCTGGTCTGTGCAGCTCTCTGCTCACAGTATTGTTATGCCCAGAGCCAAGTATTGAGCAAGAGTTTCCACAGCTTAACACGGTTATCATGGGTTAGTACTTGCAGAAATGATTTATAACCAATCTTTTGATTAATCTACCCTAGTGTATTTATTCAAAGCCAAAAAACCTTGTACACAGACACTCTGTGAACAATTTCACTATGAGATGCTGGTTCACACAAGTGACTTAGAGTTGTCTGAGCATAGCTTTCATTCTTAACCAGGAATGTTTCATGTTTAATACAAGGTTTGTTCAGGTTTGTTCAACAACATTCAGGAGGATGTTTGACAAAATATGTAAACTTCTAAAAACAAGTTTTGAGACAGTTTAGTCTTCTCTCTTATCTGCCCAAGAGCAAAGCCCCATTTTACCCTCTGTGAGAGCAGACGATATCTTAAACTGGATCTAAACACATCTGGTATATTTATGAATGGCTGGCTAAATAAAATGTCCTTTCCAGTGTTGTGCACTGTTGTTTTTATATACATATGTTTTTTAAACATTAAAAAGAGGCATATATTTTTCTTCATTTGTTTTCATTAATAATTATAAAATATAAAAATAAATTTTAAATATTATATTTGCTGCGTTATAAAAAGTATATTAGATTTAGATTGTAATTTATTTAGGTAATAATTTTTGGCAGTTTTTAAATGAATGAAAAAAATCTCAAAATGGTGACAGCAACCATTTAAATTTAGACTATATTATATATATAATCTATATAAATTTAGATTATATATAATTACACACACACACACATACGATGAATTTGAATAAATATTATTCTACAAATCTATCTAGAAGACCTAAAATTCTATGTAGATTCTCAAAAAGGGTCAACTATTTTTTTTTATCAATTCATTTACATGAATTCTCCAAATGAATCAATTCACTAGAATGTATCAGATTTTCCAGTGCTAAATATGAGAGTGCATCTGTTTACTAACTTAACTCTGTCGGCAGTAAAACCACATGCAAATTACAATGTGACACTGAAAACAGCAATGTAGCTTTGTGGTTGCGCTACACTGCTACTAGGAAAAGACTCTTGAAAAAGCTACAGTATTTTGAAAACAACCAAGCGACTGTCATGCTACTGAAAAATGTAGTAAAATCACTCCATTTAGTCTCGAATGCTCCTTTTTCCCCTCCATAGCCTTCCTGTTTGAAATCCTAACAAGGTTATTTACTAGAACAAAAGTAAATTCCACCATTTCAGTAGCATCTAAGTCAGGGGCGGGGAACGTTGATCTTGGAGGGCCACTCTCCTGCAGAGTTTAGCTCCAACCCTGAAAAAAACCTAACTGCATCCTGAAGACTAGCTGGTTCAGGTGTGTTTGATTAGGGTTGGAGCTAATCAAACACTCTACCTAGTAGCCGAGAGCTCATTAAAGCAGAAACAAAGACTCGATAGTGTCAGACGCTGCATATATTTTCCCCACAGAGGTCAGTAGGGTAGATTATGACTCTTCTGTGGAGATAGAAACTCCAATTCCTGCTGGTTTCAGCTCTGACTGGGCTGCTGCCCACAAGGAGAGCTTCAGTCAGGCTGCAGCGGCAACTGTGTCACCACACTTACTCCGAGGCACATGGGCGTCCGTTACCCTGGTAACCGAAGGATGGCTGGGACAGAGTGACAAGCTGTGTTAATTCTTTCACCCGTGAACCCCAGAGGATCACCGCCATTTCTCTTCATTTCCATCGGAATCGGAGACCCCATTAAAACTGTCCGATTTCCAGCACATCTCAGCTTATTACCACCATGGCTTCATTCTTTTTTCTTCCAGATTTCCTTATTGGATACATCAGAGGCAAAGAGAGGTACAAATTGAACAAGAGCTTTGAATAAATGCTGTAATGGATCTCAATACAAGTACAAAGCTGTGTTCAGCCGTGGATTTATATCCATAATATAATCATGCTTAATGGCTCTCAATCACATCTACCAACCCCCTCATGAAGCAATGCAGCCTCCACCATGACCATTCTGACAGCAGCGTGAAGAACTGAGGTCAGCCTCGCTATAAACAGCACTGGACTTTTCTTTGTGCTTAGATCACAATCCTGTGGCATACTGGATACCCAGGCTATGAGACAGCTAGTTTGTAGTTAGTAGTGATCAAAAATTTCTAAAACAACAAAAAAAAAAATATATATATATGCGCTTTGGATAAAAGTGTCTGCTAAATGACTAAAAGTAAAGTAATATATATATATATATATATATATATATATATATATATATTTCATAATGTATTTGACAAAATATTGTTTTATTTATTATTTTATGCATTTTACACAATACATTTCTAATATTTTCTTTTTTACTTGTATGTGTGCGTGTAAAATATATATAAAAATATTAAAATAATCAAGAACATTACAAGAAAATACACGTGATAATAATATTGGAAAATATATATAATAATAGTATCATATAATATATACACCCACCCACATTAATTTCATAACATTAATTGATATTAATAAATACATTATTAATATCAATTAATGTTATATTTTTTTATAAAATGCACAATTGTACAAAATTGTACAATTTTGGATTTACATAGACATACATGTACTCTGTGTACATATATACATATATATCAGCACCAACAACATCAGCAGCAGGAAAACCCATGCATTCGAATTAATGCGTCCAATGCTTCGAATTAAACCAGAGACCTTTCTGACAGCATTTACGATCTTCAACCATTAAGCAACCACCACCCAGGACAGGCCTGCATGGGGCCGGAGGGGACAAATGGTGATAAAATCAGAATGGCTGCAGCTCCCAACCCGGCAGAGATGAACCGCATTCGACGATAGCGAATCTGACAGAGCTGCTGCGTTGATGCATATGACCTGCTACACCGCAGAGCCCGCTTTTATCACACCGCAAATCAAATGGACCCAGAGCTTTTAAACCATGTGGACACACACCTTGACATTCAAATTCCCTCAGAATTCTCCTCCCATTGGTTTCTATCTTCTCCGTGGCGGTCGAGCTGGGCTGAGGTTTAACATTTCACAGAAGGTCAGTGAACATAGTGTGATTTGAAATCCAGCAGCTTTATCTCTATTGTAGAAACCGGCCATCTCCCCATGAATGCCACTGCCCTGCTGGGGCTCAGCTAATACATCAAAGCATCCAGGCATGAGAGTACAGGCTAATCTAATCCCAATGACAGAGGCGTGAGCAGAGAAAAATGTCTGCACAACTCTCCAACACATGTACAGGCATATCTCGACAGGAACCATGGGAGGATGATGGTTAACTGTATCCTAGTCACCACGCTCAACCTGGGGCTTGCGGTATGATGGAGTAAGTCCCTGTTGTTGCGAGCATCGGCTCAGGGCCTGCGGAGAACACCCGCGAGACAGGAAATTGAATTTGCCAGTGTATCAGTGACAAGGGAAACCCAGTTAGCAGCTGAGTCCAAGGATGCAGGGCCTCAAGGGGAGAGGGCACTTAATGAAAATTAAGACGCTGCTCACCCAAACCACTCAATTCAGCTGATCAGCAGGCCACAATCGAATACAAAGTTTAGAAAGACCTACAAAAAGAAACAAAAGGGGTCTGACTAGCCTGATGTGGCTGAAGATGGTTTCAAGCTCCTAAAAGAACTTATTCTTTTTTTTTTTTAAGAAAGCTACTGCTGCTAGTTAGACTCCAGAAACCAAAACACCTTCAAAAAGTTTTACTTATTTTCAAAAAAAGCACTGACTGACAGGTGAGTGTCCAAAGCGTTCAACATTCAAATGCATAATTAAACAAGTCAGTTACCTGAATAAAATAAAATAAATAAAATAAAATAAAAAATACATTGAAATGAGGTATAAAGATAAACATTAATTAAATTAAATCAAATCTTGGGCTGTATGTATATAAATTCACAACATATTGCTTTCATTTTCATTTCTATCATATGAATATTACTTTTGTCACCTCTGATAACAGCTACTCTTAATTGCAGAAACAAAGGAAGAAAAAAATCTGTAAAGCTGTTTTGAAACACTACGTACTGTGAAAAGCACTTTAGATATAATTGTTAATTCGACTGAACTGAATATTCCCTTCCGCTGTGATATTGAGAATTGTACAATTACAGTAACGACAACTACCACAACAACCTTACTATACAGCAAAAAATGGTTCTTTGCTGAAGCTAAAGTGCTGCTACGAACCACTGAAGAACCTTCAGAAAGGAAACTTCTTCCTGTTCACTCAGGCCACTCTAACAGGCTCCTAATGAAGGTGCGCCTCACGGGAACTCTTCAGTGGTAGTTTTTCTCTCTTTTTCTTCAATCCCAAAAGGAGTGAGGGATCAGAGTATGGCTGCTTTAGGTTTAATAACCGTGTTAAACGGCAAAAACTGTCTCGCTGCGCAACGCGTTTCATTAGTAAACAGCACTCAAGACGGCAGTGCCATTCGGTACAATAACACGTAACAATGCAATTAATGGTGTTACATGAGGGAGGGGCCGCGGTCTCGGGTGCACTGGGAAGATTATAATTGTACCAGTCTGACTACCTCTGGGAGCCTGCAGCGGGAGCATTTACTACCAGACCGAGAGAGAGAGAGAGAGAAGCAGCTATACTGTACACCATAAACAGAAACATAAGTACTCTTTCAAACCGTACTGAGCTGCCTCAATGCATACTGCCTTTTAAGCCAGCATCCTAACCATCATGAAACCTTGTGACTTATTTGGAATGGCCTATATAAGCATTAACCAAAACAATACCACTCCTCACAGATTCTCATGGAAGACTCAACAGGATTTTAATTTCAATAGGGTTTGGTGAACTAATGCTAATGGCCTGGGTCGTGTTCAGTTATCATTAACTAAAACCTAAACTATTTAAAATATTGTTTTATTTCAGCTTTATTTTAACTAACAAAAAAAAATAATAAAAAAATCAAAAATTCTAATTGTTGCTTTGTCAATTTAAATTTTACACTGAAGTACTAAAATTACTAACTGAAATAAAAAAATAAAAAACTAAATCACTAAAATTTAATCTACAATAAAAATGAAAATATAAAATCTAAACTGAAAATATGAAAAATAAAAGCTAAATATTACATTACAAAATATTAAAAAAGCTATATAAAATAACCACTGGTTCTGATCCCACTCCTCCTCCTCATATATATATATATATATATATATATATATATATATATATATATATATATATATATATATATATATATATATATATAAATACAATTACATTTAATATAATAATTTGAAATAAAAAAAGACTGTAAACACACATGAAATGTGCCATTTGAAACATTTTTATAGATACTTCAAGTATTGAATAAAATATTAGTTTCTTATTATTCTTCCTATTTATATACTTCTTGTAAGGCATTCTGACATTGCATCCTCTGTGAATAACACATGCACTGCTGCCTTACAATTTGACTAAAACAAGTTAATTTAGAATGCTCTACGTTTTGGAACAAACTTTGCCTTGATAAGCTGCCTCACTAGCAGCAACCGCACAGACACAGCGTCCTTTTTCCACATTTACTACTCAAAGGGGAAGACAGCACGCAAACCGCTCGTTCTTAAATTAAAGTATATTCGTCCCCAACCACAAGCATTTCAGAGCACATTCCTTTTGATCTACGTCTCCAATGTCTTCCAGAGGAGTCAATAAAAGCTATACACCGGCTCCTTTACGAGCCCTGCAGATATATATTAGAGGGATCTTACGGATTCAAAGCACAGCCATGAACACAATGGCAGGCCTGGCTCAGTGATAAGCCTCCCTTAGTGGAGACTGATGTTATCGGAGCGAGCACTGGACTGAGAGAAGGACCAAGGTGATGTTGAAGTCCTTCAAGGGAAAGCGAGAGACCATCAACTCAGTAAATCACAGTTCAGTGTAGGACACAACTCACACACGGCCACATCACGGCCCAGCAAACAGATTCCCGACTTGCCGCAGAAATCCTGCTAGATGAGGTTGTAAAACAGTCTTAATCTTTAATCACCAAGCCTGGATCAGAAACGTTCATTCACGCACCGATGATAATACCGTCTCCTGTACCTCAGGATCCACCTCTAATCACCCAGCATCCTCCTCCACAGTGACAAACACTGTGACATAAACAGAAACAATACATACACGTTAATGCCAATTAACCACATTATAGTTATGATACATACCAGGGCTGGGTTTTAACACAAATTTCACAATTTGGTTATGCTTCACAAGTTTGCAATTCAATTCGATTATGATTTTGATTCGATTAAGTATCGTTTATTTTGGATATATATCAGGTACAGTACATGGCAAAGTTTCTCCAGAAAAAAAAAAATCTCTCAACTAATGCTGTAAAATATACATGAGAGTCAGTCGGTACTAAAGTTATAACACTAATTAACTTTAAATTTCATAATTATATTTCTACTCCATTTAGTTTTTTTAAATATAAAGATTTAAATGCTGGCTGTCATAAAAACTTATTGATACTTAACTTAAGTGATATTGTTTACAAGCTATTACCTTGACATCTTTCTGCGGTTGAAACAATAATTAAGACTTAGTTCACACTGCAGGCTAAAGTGGCTCAAATCCGACTTTTTTGCCCAAATGTGACCCATATCTGATTTTCTTATAACAGTCTGAACAGCACAAATCCGATTTTTCAAATCAGGCCCAGGCCACTTTCATATGTGGTCCTAAATCGGATACATAGCCGATGTTTTGCAATGCGACTTCAGTCTGAACGGCCATGTCGCATATCATGCGATTTTTATGTCATCTGCACCATCCATTTTTATTTCCGCAAAAACACAGTGCGTAAGTTGTTCTCTTTCTTTTAAAATACCTTTTTTTATAAAGATTTATTTTTGCCTTTATTTTGATTGGATAGTTCTTTTAACATAGCTTCAGTTTTTTCACGTTTATTTCAAACTGTAACTGGTGCTTAAGCGGAGGAGATGATCAGTTCACGTGCATTTCACGTTGCTGCTTCTCTTGAACTGAGGCGCAGCAGAAATCACTTAAACACCGCAAAACTGTATTTATTGTTGGAATACTGTAATAAAAAGGACATCATTTGAAATCTGAGACTTTAGCCCCGTTTACACTAGTGCGTTTTCGTTTTAAAATCATGTTTTAAAATGAAAACAATCCTCGTCTACACTGGCATTCTCACTGCCACTGTCACATGACCATTCATTATGAGCATGATGTTATTGTTTACACGGTCGTCAAGGATATGCAGTGCAAATGTGGGCCGTCATGCCATCGTTTTCAAAAGTCTCTATTTTTGTCCATTTACACTGAAAAGCAAACCATGAGTTTTCAAACTAAAACAGCGCTTTCGAAAACACCGTGGTAGTGTAAACGACAGGCGTAACCGTAGCAAAAGTCATGCATTTTAAAACGAAAACACTACGTAGTATAAACAAAGCTTATTGCGATTTATTGAATGGGAGGTGCGCTAAAATGTTCGGTTTATTAACTGAAAACAGACTAGACTACTTGATTCTTGGGATTTTAGAACTGATATTGTTTCGTAAAAATGCAAATTGATTAAAATAAAAAAAAAAATGTACCCAGCCCTAATACTGTACATACAAATACCTACACCTTTCAATCATGTTAAGCAATTACCATTAGTTTTATACTAAGCTAATGACACTTTCGATCCTGTTAACCTAAACCAAACCCTCGCAAAAACCTCTTTGCATTTACTTTAAGACAGTTAGTATATGCATTGAGCCATTTTCTTTATTGGGTCATTCCCCGGCCCCTGCAGTGTCGACAAAACCTGACCCGCACTCTCACACAAGTGTACACCTCCAGCTGAATACATCACAGAGGTCAACTGTGGTCACAGAGATAAGCTATCATTCATCATTGTGGCAGGGGGCGCTCCTGAAATAAGCTCATGGTACAGTTATAACCAGAGGAAGAGGGTCCATATCAACACTAAACAAAGCCGTCTCAGTGATAGCGGGGTCAGTGAGAGCATGTGAGCGAGATTCTTAAGCTCTCCTGCTCATTTGACCTGCTCTCCTTTCAAACATGATCACTCCACATTCATTCAGCTTTCATATAAAACAAGATCTGTTACGTTGTAAAGCAGCCTTGAGAAAGAGGCCATTTGAGTGTTTATGTGCTTGTGTCTACATTTCACAATGCTTGTAAAGAGCAATGTATGTCAATGTCCTCACAAATATAGTGAAAAGACACATAAAAAAGGTGTCCTTGCATATGAATATGCCTACTTCTTTACAGTATGCAAAAGGACAAAAATGTTCTGGTATCCACTTTCCTATCCCATAAGGCTACAGGGGAGGAGTCATCATTGGCAAAAGCAACATGGCTGACGTTGTAGTAGGTCAAATGACAACACATCACTGCTGAGGTAGTGTATTCAAACTGTATTGATACTACACACAATGCTTACAGATTTACCTTTATATATACAGTGGGGGAAATAAGTATTCAACACTTGAACACATTTTTTATTAAACACATTTCCAGTGCAGCAATTCACATGAAATTTTGACCAGATGTTGGTATTAACTCAAGAAATCTACACAGAGAAAACACAGGAAAAAAGTATTGAACACACTAACTGAGATTATACTTCACACTTGGTGGAAAAGCCTTTGTTTGCAATAACAGCTTCAAGACGCTTCCTGTATGAACAAACTAATCGTTCACAGTGCGCAGGTGGGATTTTGGTCCATTCTTCTAAACAGACTGTCTTCAAATCTTGAATGTTCCGCGGGGCCCTCTTGTGAATTTTGATCTTCAGTTCCTTCCATAAATTTTCTATTGGGTTTAAGTCTGGTGATTGACTGGGCCATTCCAACAACTTTATTTTCTTCTTCTGGAACCAATTCCGAGTCTCCTTTGCAGTATGTTTTGGATCATTGTCCTGCTGGAAAGTCCATCCATGTCTCATCCTCATCCTGGCGGATGGTAACAGATTCACCTCAAGAATATCCCAGTACAAGGCTCCATTCATCTTCCCTTCAGTAACATGGATTCTGCCAGTACCATGAGAAGACAAACAGCCCCATACCATGATGCTTCCACCTCCAAACTTCACTGTTGGTATGGTAGTTTAGGGTCATACGCAGAGCCATTTCTCCTCCAAACATTGTGTGGTATTATTGCCATAAAGTTCCATTTTTGTCTCGTCTGACCAGACTACATTCTCTCAGTAATTCACAGGGTTGTCCAAATGTTTTGTAGCAAACATCAAACGAGCTTCAACATGCCTTTTCTTCAAAAATGGATCCTTCCGAGATGAGCGTGCATGGAGGTCGTGGCGGTGGAGTGCATTGCCTATAGTTTTCTCTGTGACAACTGTACCTGCTACTTCCAAGTCTCTCTGTAGCTCTTTCCGAGTGGTCCTTGGCTCTTGGATTACTCTTCTGACTCCCTGATCAGAAATCTTTTGAGGAGCTCCTTTGCGTGGCAGGTTGATGGTGGAGTTCTTTTCTTTCCACTTGCGTATAATGGACCCAATGGTGCTTACAGGAACATTTAGGAGTTGTGAAATCCGTCTATTACCACTACCATTTTTATGCAGCACAACAATCTTGTTGCGAAGGTCTTGGGACAGCTCTTTGCCTCTACCCATCATGAGATGTTTGTATACTTGCATTCAGAGGTGGCTAAGGCTTTTTCTAACTGATTAACCTGCAATAACCTGGCTGATTCTAATTTGCACAAATAGGAGGTTGAACTAATTAGTGAAATCAGCTGTTTTCTGTGTGTTTTCAATACTTTTTTCTTCTATTCCACTTCATTAAATATAACTTTTTTATGGATTGTAAGAGTCAACATTGTTTCTCTGTGTAGATTTGAGTTAATACCAACATACCACAAATTCCATGTGAATTGCTGCACTGGAAATGTGTTTAATAAAAAATGTTTTTAAATAAAAATACAGCAAAAACAGTAACATAGTTTAATATTAATGCTAAAGTAACTGTTTTCTATTTTAATATATTTTAAAATGAAAATGTAAAATCTACTAAATTAAATATAATAATATACATTAAATATATTCATATATCTCTAAAGCTGATTTCCCCCCCTAGCCATTACTTCAGTCTTCATTTGAAATAGAAATCTCTTGTAAATGTGTTTACTGTCACATTATATCAATTTAATACAGTCCTTGCTGAATAAAATTATTATTATTTTTTTTAAAACACACAACCAAACAAAAAATCTTAATGATCCCAAACCTTTAGATATAGAGAAAGACAGTAAATTTTGGAGTTCAAGTTGTCTTTAAAAATATTAAGTCTAACTGAGGTCATCTCAAGTATATAGTGTATTTTTGTGAGATATATTTTTTGTGCACTGACGGCTGATCTTAGCATGAGCATCACTGTTCATCTGTAAAGGATATACGGCCCCCTAATGAGGAGAGTAAAACAGCTGCTCTCTGCACCACTAAATTTAGGCAGTCAAAAATCACACACATAAACATGTGCACGGACAAATACTCATGTGCCGGCAGTGCTGGCACAGCATAATTAAAATATTATTCATTGCATTTGATTTGCAGTTAAGGTTAAATGGTTGCAAATTATTTATTCCTCAATTAAACCGCACATGTGCAAAGGTGAACACCATTAAATTGTAAATACTTGTGTCAACAGTTTTTGCCCCCATATTTTTAGCAGTGTAGCATTATTAAATGGAAATTGTGCCCATGGCGGAAACTAAAATTTGACCCAGGCAAAAATACAAATGAACCCAGCTGTCATTTGCAAAACACAAGCTTTTCATGAATGCAGGAATTATAGGAAACAGCTGCCATGTAGTGAACAGACAATCCATGATACTGGTAATTCAATGCTCGACTCAAGGCCCTCGTCCATAGATTCTCATGGAAAATGAAACAAGATGTTCATCTGTGTGTTCTATTCAGACTAAGCACTGCATTCTGCATTTACAGATCTGTTTGTCAAAAAAACTGAAAATAGGCAACTGATAAATTGGTTATCTGATACTCCAGATATTCTTCTGAAAAGAACTTTAAAAAAAAAACTTCATAAAAGGTGAATGCAGCAAGAGAAAGAGTGAGATTACACAAGTTCATCATACACTTACTCAATTTACATAGCCCAATGTATGGCAGCACAATTTCCTACAAAACAGCAATAACTGCACAAATTTACCTTAATAGAGGCCTACTGTGCAGTGCTGGAGGCAGTACTCCAGTTTCCCAGCGTGCCGCCAATGTGGAACAACTCATTCCAATATTCTGACAGTGCCACAACACCACCACTGAAACTACATCAAGGACAAAATAATCACCAATGAAATCATTAATAAGCTGAAAAGATTCAAATAAACGATAATCTGACTCATTAAAATCCTTATTTCTTCCCATCTCAATAATTTAGAGTGTAGCTCAGCCATTAAATGTTTAATGTCTCCATCATTGTGTGTAAACAGGGAATAAAATGTGGATAAAAGTAAGAAAAGTAAAAGTCTGACAGAAGTCCGTATGATTTAAAAAATAAATTAAAATGCATTAAAGAGATTTATAATGTTAATAAAATATTTCTTTTTCAAATAAATTATGTCCTTTGAACTTTCTATTCATCTAAGCATCTTGAAAAATGTACTATGGTTTCAACAAAAAACATTTTTCAACATTTATGATAAGAAACCTTCCTTGAGATCAATCAGGATATCAGAATGATTTCTGAAAGATCATGTGACATGAGGACTGGAGTAATGATGCTGAAAATTCAGCTGTCATCATAGAATTAAATTACATTTTAAAATCTAGAAGAATAGAAAACTTATTTGAAATTGTAATACTATTTCAGTATTTTTACTGTACTTTCGGTCAAATAAATGCAACCTTGGTAAGCATACAAAACTTATTTCAGAAACTTTCAGTGACTTTTTCTGTGTCCTGAATCTAGCAGAGACTTAAATCTACAGAGAGCACGAATCCTTCTCAAACCTGGGCAGAAGACAAGATAGAGGTAATCAAAATATATATCCTGTTCTTCTCAATCTTTCTCCGCCTCACTCACCTCACTCACACATCAGCGGGAGCCAGAGTTTGATCAGTGGCAGGCGCACACTTCCTTAAAGGCTGCCTAATCTGAGGGAGTCAGCTGTTTGTACCTTCTGCCAAAGCTTTGGCGGAAAAGTGGAGCGGCGCAATCTGACAATGCTCCTCTGACACAGTTGCCTAGCAACGGCGAAGCTTGGGGTCTCAAGCTGATGGTCTCAAGCAGGATTTATCATCTCTGACGACTTTTATTTGATCTAGACAGATTAACGGGCCCTGCGAGGAGCGGAGGACACACAGGCGTATAAACCCCCCTCCATAAACACATATTTGAGCATAAACAGCAGGCACGGAAAACAGATGTAGAATATGTCGCTGGCAAGAGAAGACAGGGAAGCGCGAGTTACCTTTCCTAAGATCTCTCCTTCCTTGCTCCGCAGGCTGAGAGATCTTATATATTCTGCAGTCGCCTTTTGCTGCCAAGTGCAGCTGATTTTGAGGAGATGAGAGCTCTGGTCTTGGCGTGGTGTGATGAGCTGTTGGGAGACTAATTGCGGAGTGTAATCTGCTCTGATTAGCGGGAGAGGAGCGGGCAGGTGTGAGCACACACACATCGGCTCGGGCCGACGCAGCTGCAACCTGACCGCATGCCAGATAAACAAAAGGCATGAGGCCGAGGCCACGATAACACATGTGCAAAAACAGTCACCATCACTATCCTCTGCTAATTAACCACCAACACACCTATCACACTTAACTGCCTGCCATATGTTTACATCCAGATGAGTTTTCATCTCAGCCACCTTCCCAGGAGCGCAGTTCATATCCAATTCTAAAGCTGCAGTGACAAACTATTTAGGAGCGCACACGGGATGCAGGCAGCGCATACATCTTGTTTAGATTTCTGTAGCGTTGTCCTGGGCTAGAAAAGGCACAGGAAAACACATGCTGTGCTTGAGTCAGCAGGATCCGGGGCTGGCGTATTAAGTTATCACGCCTCGCTATCCCTGCCCACAGCTGACACAGGCAATTAGAGCTGAGGTTAATATCGCGTAGCCACGGACCAAAAAAATGCATATCTCCCTATCCCATCGCTCTGAAGGAGGAACGCAGGGTCCTCGCAAGAATTAGTGCTGGGGCAGCACATGCAACGCCAGGAAGGACATTCCGTGGCCTTGGCGTAACCTTGAGGTACAACCGCTTGGTTCAATACCAGGTTTGGGAATTAACAGGGGTTTTGGGCAAAAATACCACTAAAATGAACCAAATTTAAGATAAGGGGGCAAAAAATGACCAAGCATAATTCAATTGGTTTGTCTCAATTAAAGTGAAACGTGAACATAAATGTGTTGATTGTGGCATTACACATTGCATCAGATTTCTTTTTATGCATTTTTTCTTTGCAGCGCTAATTTTTATAACCAAATTTTATTTCACAAGTTTCTGTTGAACTTATGAATGCAATAGCCAATCACCACTGAAAATGCTGGAGTTTTCTTAAGTACATGCACAAACTGCAAAAATCTAAGTAAGAGATTTATTTTGCAGTGTAGACAGATTCAGTAGTTGTAACAGACGTTTTTGTGAGAGTGCATAACTAGCGCTAGACTGAAGTCATGGCCTGCTTTAGTGATGCGTTTCCTGTTTTCGGCATATAATTTATTCACAGTTTGAATAACTATGCTCTTAGCTTGTTTTGTCTGTGTAGACAGATATGACATGACATTTCCCCAAATACAAAAAAACTTAATCATTATTACAATATCAGGAGCAATAATCAACAATAATAATGTCAATAAAGTGTAGGCATATTCTGTAATAGGTTTAAATTTCATGTCATAATTTATATACTTTGTGTACAGTAGGCTATTTACATTATGCATTTGCTGTGTTAATACACACACCTTTGAGCAGCATTAAACAGCCACTGAAAATAAACTTAAATGCCATGTCTGAAGCAGCTTCTGTTTTACCTCTGCAGTGTAAAGATGGAATTTGTTGATGTTGATAACATTTTATTGATAACAGTCTATAGTATTCTGATTGACTAAAGTAACTGGTTAAATTTAAGTATTTGACAAAGACAACAAAGTGCCACTGGAAATCAATTCTAGGGGGCAAATATCAGTTAATTTCTGCCCCTGTTCTACACACAATCACCTAACCAGGACTCTTAACCTTCTAGTGCAAGGTGAAGGGTATACACCGAAAGGAGATGTGACGGAGATGTTTACTGTGCTCCGGCTCACTTAATCTCTGTGTCAGATGACAATTTATACATGCCATTCCATTACCACACCATAAACTGTCCCCAGTGAAACGCTGCCCTGCTAATCAGCTCCCTCACAAACAGAATTAGATTTCCAATTGAATTTGTTTCGCCCTGGAAAAATATGACAAACCGCTAGGACAATGCAGCCCGATGGCCGTGGAAGGGCGGTTTTCTTTTGATAATCGAGTTAAAACAAAACATAGCACGAGGGAGCGCTTTCAATGTAGTGCTCTGGCGTGGAAAGTGTTTGCAGAGAGGGGAACGAATCTACATTCCAAACAGACAATGGCTGGCCAGAGGTCCGTCTCTTTATTTTCCCTTTGGCGTGTGTTGTCGAGGCATCTGAAAACCTGTGGCTCTTTCACTTATCTTTAGCAAACACTGGCGGAGGCTGACTGTCACAAGCCCAAAGTTTGTTCTTGTTGATAATGTCATGGCAACACAGGGAACGGAAAAACGGCACTCCAGCTGGCATGGTGGCAAACACGCTAGAAGCACACTAAAAAGACTTCAGATGTGTTTATTGTTGCTACCAAAAACATGAATGAGAAGCCAGCGATCTGGAAGACAATGCTCATTTTAGAATCAACTACGTCACGTCAGATTTTTGAGTGAAACAAGGTATTAAACTATTTTAAAATAAAATTTTATACTAGATAATTGTTGGTTTTAAAATGATTATCTTTTCATGAATTTGGTAGAAGCACAAAAATATGTCTCTTGCTTCTGTTGTTATTGATTGTACCTCCATACTTGAATGCAAGAAAAAAATATATATTAATCCCCCTCCCCACACGATTTCTCCAAAAATGCTTTTTTACATCAAAGTGCTAAATAAATTCATAAATTAAATAATACATACACAAATAAAAAAATAACCCAGGTCCACCCAGGTCTCTTGTTTTTATAAATAACTATGGTAAGTTCTTAAAAAACAGTGTCTTTTGCTCATGTATCATCTCACTGAAAAAGACAAGGCTAATTTTAAATGTTCCTTGAAGCATTTAATTCCCACATTATCAGAGAAACCACAACTTCCAGCGGATAAATCATCTGTATGCAAGATGAAGCACATTTCTTCAAGATCAGCGGAAGAGATCGTGAGAGAAAAGCTGTCTAGGGTCATTAGTAAGGTTTCAAAGTCACTCTGCCCTCTGACAGAGAGCGTTTGACAGGTGCTGCCGAGGCAAAGCTTGCCGCAGGAGAGAGAAATGATACCGTCCTGATTAGATCGTCCACCTTAGGGAAGGTGCTGATGCACAGAAATTCTAAAAGAGAAGAAGAGGAGGACGAGGGTGGTGTGGGGGGGTGGAGAAAAAAAAAACTAGAAGTGCAAAATAGAAGAGCTGTCAAATGTGCAATGTTTCTTCCCCCACGTCGCACTGTCCCTCTTCTGGTGTGGTCTGGTGCATCACCCCCAGCGGAGACGTCTCAGTGCGATGTGTCAGTCAACAGAACCCTATCCTTGTGCCGTTCACAAAACTGTCAGGCTTTGCACCGACCCACCAGCCTGTGTTATGTGTTACTACCACATCAAAAAAAAATCAGACGTTTGAGAAAATAAACCACTCTTGTGTAATCCACCAAACCGAAATTCGCACTTGTTAACCGGGAACGGCTCCCAAAGCACTCCAAGCCCTCTCCCAATCAAGAACCGATCCTCATCTGGCATTTCATTAAACTCAAACAAGCATTACAATGCATTGGCTCGCACGAAAGCGGAGTAATTCGAGGGGTTAGGCTCATCAGCACTGGCCGCTTCTCTAAAGTCATTAATGAGGGCTCAGGCCAGGCTCAGGGCTTTCCACGAGTCACTAACACTCCTATAACCCCTCTTCATTTGATGAGCTTGTTCATAAAGCCTGAGGAGCCGGGATGCCGTTTTAGAAACGGCCCCTTTTTCCAGGCTAAATGAACAGTTATTGAGTGAAAACAGGTCAAGTGGACTGGGGGCACACTGCTAAGTAAAGCTAAAGACAAAAGTGTTATAGCGGGAAAAAAAAAAAAAGAGCAGAGTGCGTAAGTGAGAAAGCAGAGGCGGACTGGCTGTTGCTCAGCATCTATGGGAAGTGGTGGCAGCACAGAATGAGGTGATTTGCACATTAAAAGCAGCAAATGTAGCGCAGCTTTGAGGAAGCCACCAGCAAAGAATTTACACTCTCTAAATAAATAAAGCAAGTTGAAAAAAAACCCTCAACATTCGGCGTGATAAAACACTTTCGCTTGAGTAGTAAATCGATGCAGAGTCAGTGCCTGTATGTCAACAATGTTTTGAATGTATTTTGACACTGCGAGGTGACAGTCATTCACTGAAGACACATTCTGCCTTGGGCTTGTGATTGGGCACAGGATGTGTGTGTGTGTGTGTGTGTGTGTGTGTGTGTGTGTGTGTGTGTGTGACGAATAGAGAGAATGATACAAACCATAGTGCGCTGAAAATGAAGCTGAGAGCCACCCCGCTGCACAAGAGCCCTGTAAAATACAGTTGTTTATATGCTCGACAGCAGGGCTGTGCCCTCCCTGACAGAACAAAAATGAAAGCAATATCAATGAAATATGACACTGATGATAGATCGGGAGAGGAGATGGAAATGACTTGATTCTCCTGAGTTTTCCGAATGAGATCCGGCCTGCGAGGATGTGTTCAAGCTGAACTCTGAGATGGCTCGCACTTGTCAGGTTTCTCAAACAATCAGGGCATCAGCTCCGCTGGGAGTTGTCTGAAATGAGCAGAAAACTCAGCAGGTTTGGATGAAGCCCACGGCGGAAGTGCGGGTACTGTTAATAAACCGCCTCTAAAGGCTACAGCTAGATCCGAAAACCACATACTCCAACTACATAAAACGCTGCCGACTGTTCCAATCAGCTAAACTCGACATTTTCGCTGAAAGCTGAATCCTACATGACCTGTATGTTTATCTGTGTTTGAGAAAGCAAGTGTCCCTATGTCCTTGGGCGAACATCCCTCGCTGTAAGCAGGGATAGACCATGTCCACTGGCTGTATAGACAGAGTTCTCAATGCCCTTGATGCCTGCAGAACAGAGGACAATACGATCAGTTTGAACAATGCAAGCCCTCTTAACAACACTGATCCCTATAGGCCCAGAACCACAGTCCGTCTTCACTATCATCACACCACACACACACACACACACTTCAGAGGAAAAATACCTGGTTTACTCTCACTTTAAATTATTAATAATTGAAATGTTTAATCTTAGAATAATCAAATCTTTCAAAGCGATTTGAATTGAAGATTTGACATGTCAACTGATTTGTAGACTAGGGATGCGGAACGGTGACAGATTTTAAGTTTGATTGTTTTGTATTATAATATTATTATAATATATATAGGCCTATCATAAGTTTTTGTTTACATAATGTGTGTACTGTATATATTTATATTTATTATGTATAAATACACACACACATACAGTGTATATTTTGAAAATATTTACATGTATATATTTATATTCATATAATTTATATTATATATAAATATATAAAAAAAATTCTTAAATATACGTGCATGTGTATTTATATATTCATAATAAATATACAGTACACACGCATATCATGTAAACAAAAACTTGCTATTGACTTGCTATTGAAAGACTTCCTATTAGTCACGATTAATAATTTGAGATTATAATTTATTAGTGTGGAGTGTTCACACAAACACAGTTTTGAAAGGATCTAAACATTCCGTAAAGCTCTGACAATTACTCTCTGTAAGCCACAGTAAAGAGCCACTGCAGTCAGTGAGCATTTTGGGGCACAATCCTCCATTGTGCCTGTAGCACAGGGCCTTTTGACCCAGGTGTGAACTTGAGTGTCAATACCATTCTAGAGTCTGTTATTATTTGATCGGCAGCGGTCAGCTGGGGACATAATTCCAGTGCACTGGAGAGCCGGTCGTGCACTCACACTGGACCTAAGTGGCCAGCCATTTCAGAGGCAGCTACACTTCCCATTTTTCTCTGCTGGAAACCCAAGTGTTTACATCAAATTTACAGTTATTTTTTCCCTCCTGTGCAACCAGAGAGGCACCAAAAATAAGGAGAGACGATACAAAAAGGAAACAAAACCAAGAGAAAAGTTGGTCTAGAAGGGGACGGAGTTCATTTTAGATTAAAACGAGACAAGTGTGAGATTCAAAACATGTCTTTGTAGCTCACTCATTTTTAGCCAGAGCTCAGCAAGCGGTAAACGTGCTTCCCAGAGGTACTGCTGCCAAGGGTCTATCATTCATTAGGCTGCCACCATCATCACATGCATTCCAGACACTTAATCACTAGGATAGAGATAAAATAAAAAGCTTGAAGGTCACCAGGGGGAGAGAGCGATAGAGGGGAGATAGCATAGAGGGGTGAAGATATATGGCCTCATTTTGATTGAGGACTTGACGCTTTCAGTCACACGCGACAGAACACACGATGAGGAGATGCGTTTTGACTGGAGACCTTTATCACAGACTCCAACGGTTTGCCGAGCTACACATCACAAGGAAACGTCCCTAGAGAATTCAGCCGCAAATCGCATGCGAAAAAAATTTAATAGGACTCTCTGAGTCTACCCTCTTCCGTATTCACTTTACGCTCTAGAAGGCGAGCGACAGTAGAGCGAAACTCTGAATCTGAACCATCATGCATATTTCCCCTTCTGTCCCATCAGGTGTTTTTTTGCCTGTCTACTCCTCTGATGTTTTGACATATTTCTCTGCCTCGTCGAGCACTCGTCTCCGATTTGCCATGCTGTTTAATGTTCATGAGGGGCGGCGCAAAACTCGGTCCGTTGACAACCGACTGGCTGTTGTTACAAGATCTCAGACAGACAAAGAAGACGAGGTGCACCGCTGAGGAGTCCCACACTCCACTGCCTCAAAATAAAAAGCGCCTTGACCTCCTCGGCAGCCAGCTTCACCTCTCAACTGTGACGGACGGACGGAGCCCTAGTCTCGTCCCGCGGCCCAGCGTGCTCGAATAATGCCAGCTCTCTGCACGCCCCGGGCCAACAGCCACCCACCATACTGGGAAACTTCTGATGCTTAATCTCCTGAAATGCAAATGTACCAAATGAGAGACGGGTCTCAAAGGAGAGCCTACCATGCTGCGAGTGTAAATGGACACGGTTAAACCCTCCTCTAAGACCGGCTCAGACTACACCGACAACCAAATCTGAACTATAACAGTCACTTTCCAGGCAGCAATTTGTATGGCATTTGAATTTGAAAGGGTGTACGGTGGGGCATACAGTTTTGCTCGAGGATATTGGATCTTTCAAGAGGCTTTGTTCGCATGCCGTGATGACAACGGTGGTGCACACCAACTGAGGAGAAATTGTCAAGGCGACATATATCGAATTTCACAAAAGTTCAGAGCAAAGCGATTTCCCTCCCCTCTCCAAACCTCCCGCCGAAGACAAAACAAGCGATCCACGACACATCCTCTTACTTTAAAGAAAACAAGCGGCTGACACATTTCCTGCCAACAGGCCCTTTCCTCAGATAACACAAGACTCCAGTCAACAGGAAGCCCTTTCACCGGCGGCTCTGCCTCCCTTCGGCACGTCACACAAAACAGCTCCTCAACCCCAGCCCCCACAGCCTCCCCTCCAACTGTTGAGGAAAACTTGCAAACGATGCTTGCTGAAAACAGTTTGCAAGGAACCGGACTTAAAAGTGTGGGCTGCAGCCTCGAGTCCTTCAAATGGCTCTTGGTCTGAGTGGCAGCGTTTTAACAGCCTCAACAATACTCCTGAAATCAATTAACGTGCAGCCTGTGGTATCAACATTACTCACAGCCTGCCATTACATCAGATCCCACAAATAGCTCTGGCCAGACGGACGGACATCGTTACGGTCTGTGCAAACCACGGGAAAGTGTGCACACAAAAGCGCAAACATGCCCTCTAGGCACGGGTCAATGCTTTAGATTTGTTAAAAGCCTCCAGTTCTGGTGCGCTCACCAGTTTACACGAGTGAGTGCACGAGCGCGGTAACGACGTATAAAAGATTTGAGGGAAGTTTGTAAAAAGCAAAGCAGAACTCACATTAAGTGCAGAGTGCATTTGAAGAGCGGTGAGAGAAGAAAACCTGAGGCAACCTTCATAAGGCAGGGGCTGTACTGTTTGAGCAGCTGCTAATAGGAGAACTGGCAGAAGAGAGAAAGAGAGAGAGAGCAGACACTTTCTGCAGGCTGCTGTGATGACATGCAGGCTTTTTTCCTTTTTTTTTTAGTAAGGGGGCTTATCTTTGTCTCTATGGTAACTGTGTCTCTGGGTGGTTATTAGAAACCCTGAACTTCCTGTGCATCTGCAGGATCAGCCAATCACGCGCCGTGTTTTCATAGGCGGAGATAGCTTGTGCTATAGGCAGTGAAGAGCAGCCACATGAGGGGGCCATGGAAACAGAGGGTCAGGGAAAACTTACTAGGCACAACACTCTGGTTTGCATAAAACAGCCCAAAACTGTATTCACTGCACTCTATGTATTTATAGAAACATCTAGTGACTAAAGTAGGTTATAAATCCTAGAGCTCATTTTTTCCAGCAAAACAGCCTCCACGCCACAAGCTTTTTCCAAATAGGACAATGCCATCAAGGTATTTCAGTATTTTTTAGGACGAAAATGGAAACTCTTGTGGAAAACACAAGCTCAGCATCTCGGATTTCCAGAAAGAACTTGCTATAGCACTGTGGTAAAGAGACTTGCAGACAGACAGCCACAGAAAGCTCAAAGCTCAGCAGAACGGCCAGAGTTACCAGAGTCCAGCTCTAATGACAATAAATCCACAGGATGTGCTGTGTACCAACACACTCATGCGGTTCGTTTTAACAGCAGACTGTGGATGAGCAGAACTTAATGCTCATGAATGCAAATGAAAGGAGAGCATGCAGGATTACAGTTGCAAGGCAAAAAGCTGACATGGAGCATGCATCTAGGACAGGACTTTCAGCTGCTGTGCACAGAAAAAACATCTGAACTGGAGAATTGCAACATAAAACTATCAGATTTCAATGAGAAAGCTTCGTTTTCCCAGCTGAAAGTATATATGAACCAACATAAAAAGTAATATATGCCTGTTTATCCTCGCAGACAGGAATGGGAACACACTTTTTGTGTGTTTATAGGAAAACACGCTACACACACACACTCACTGCATAGTTTCCCAGTAGTCTCTCTGTCTCCTAGGTTTAAGCTGGTGAAATCGTTTGGAGCAATGTGGCTCACTTCTTCCCTGCTCTGACTTGTTTTCCACCCAGCGAGCACATTCAAACTTCACTCGGTGGCTGCTTTATTTAACACCGCATTTGTTGACAAGTCTCGGAGCAAAGTTCCCCAGCAGAACCCTGGGTGCTGAACTCGAGAACAGCAAATACAAACAATGCCGACCAGAACAGAGTGCCCTACCTGAGGGCGAGATGTTACTTCATCGGCACCAAGAAAAACATCAGCCGGTCTACTAGGACAGTGAGGGAACGACCCCCGAGGCACACTCAGCGAGGGACGGTCTAGACTTCTTCCAGCACTGTTTACAGCTGCAGCGACTTCCATTCCTCAGTGACAGTGCCCTCTTTCCTGTCTCTGCTGTTACAATATTTCATCCGGCTTAAGTAGCACATGTCCCACACGTAACTAGACTCACCAGACAGGAGCTCCCAGTGGCATCTATATGCCCGTGAACGCTCTTGCACTCCTGATAAAACAGAAAGCCCTGATAGATTACAGCAAGAATGATCAATCACACACAAACCTTTTAATCCAGATCGTCCCCTGATTGGCTGCCTCCGCATGAGCTCCAGATTTTTAAATCCGACTGGTTAATCCCTCCATTTCTCTCAGATTCAGTGTTTCAGCAGTGACCACAGTGGGCTCTAACATTCACTTGGCTTTTTTCTCTCCCTCCCTCTTTCTCTCTCTCTCTCTCTTTGGACTCTGTTCTGAGACCGCTCACTGAGCTCTGGAACTAAGGGAGCCTGATCAGGAGGGAAGAGACTCGCTGGGTCCTAGTGTCTCTGGAGTTAACTGAAAGAATGCCATTATTGTTTCATGTGTAACCCAGGGCTTCACTCTACAGACGGCTGATAAGCCCTGCGCTGTGCCAGATCCACTGCTGGGGTATTTGTAGATGGATAGAGATGGAGAGCTGTTCGATATCGATAGTTGAAAGATCATTTACAAACTGATCTAATTTAAAAAAAAAAAAAACTTTTCTTACTCAGTATGCTTGTGTTGTCTGCAGTATAAATACATAAACATACTTGAAAAATATCTTAAAGTGAATGTATCTTGTTTTAAGCTTTAAGAAATTATAGAAAAACTGAATGAGGTTTTGGTAATAAAACCCAAAACAAAATAGTGTTCCATCCAAATTGGTCTTTTTTCTTTATTTTTCTTACTCCACTGTCAATTACATTTATAGATTATTATTTAGTGTGTTTTTTTCCAAGTAAATATATCTTGTATTATTGATCATGAGATGTTTTTACTGATGTTGATATGTTTTTTTTTTTTTTTGAGGTCATAGAAACTCCTTTTATTTTCCCTGTTTGCTCAACTTTGTTAGGCAGAATATTTAGACTGCTGTTTTGTATACTTGTAACTTGTGTGTTACATTCCTAGTCTCCTGGAAAAATACAGTACTATAGCTGAAAGTGGTTATTCACTGAAGACAGATTTTTATCAGAAATCTTATCATTGTAAAATCTAAAATTTAATCTGCAGATTTAACATTAATGATATTATGTGACTAATTTAGGGGTGTGTCCCCGACTAAGGATTTTCGTAGTCGAATAGGAATTTTCGAATCTTGCCGATAGTGGACTGATAGTCGAATCAAGTTTAGGGGCGAGGGCAGGGGCGAGGGCGAGGGCGAGGGCGAGGGCGGGGGGGGAGGCTAAATACATCACCGAGAGTCAAGCCAGACATTCGACAGTCATACTGATGTTAACACATAGGGAAAACGTGTAACCGATGCCTCGCAGATACAAAAATAATGTTTTGTGTTTTGATTAAAAGATTAAAAAAGTCAGCGAAACCCTAAAAAATTAAAAAAAAAAAAAAAAAAATTTACAATAGTGGTCTCATTATAACGTTATGTATCCTATATGGCTATTAATGTTCTACATTTCTGTTTTGAGCTGCACGCGCTGAAGATGACCATATGAATGAAGCATTTGATAGCAGGTTTTAATCAATGGCATTTAACTCATCATTTATCTCATATAGAATACGCTTCGTTGATCTTATATAATTATATTCTGAAGATAATCACCGTAGTAGCCTACTACAATGAAGCGCTTTACTACAGCTCAACTCAACCAAACGCATCTTATCCGAGATAAATAATATATACACAATATATATATAAACCGGCTGAAATGTTTTGAAATCACTTGTACCCTACCTGATCGAAAAAATCCAGTCTTTCACTCTGCCTGTGCCAATTTGAGTCCTTGATATTTAAATCCCAGCTGCCAAAATGCTCCTCTGTCGGTCACAGATTATAGAAAGTGAAATTTAAATCTATAGGGGTGGTTGGATTTATGGTGGTTGGAACGCACGTTGAAATATTTATTTAAAGCTTCTTTCTTTTCAGATTCTTATTTACAGTATTGTCTTAATAGGCTGTATATTAATTTGAGCACCCCCATATAGCCAAAATGGCATGATCATAACAGCCCGCGAATATTCGACTGTAAGACTGGTAATCGAATCAGGCTCCTCCTATCAAAGCAGCAAATCGTCGACTATTCGGGTCACCCCTAGACTAATTGCAATGCAGCAAGTTTAAATAAAGGCAACAGAAAATACTGTATGGCTTGATAGCTACTGCATAGCTTTAGTAAAAGAATGGTTGACAGGTCATATTAACCACTTTTATATTTCATGGTGGTTTTTGGAGACTGACAGTACAAATCTACTGATGTGTAAGGAAAAGAGCATCTTGAATATTCTATGTAACATCTGTTACACATGAAGATGAGCTGATGAGAATATTTATTTAAAATAGTCCTTTAAAGGGTTAATATTAAGGCTTTCCTGTAGCTCAAATAGTAGAGCATGGCGCTAGCAACGCCAAGGTCATGGGTTCGATTCCCAGGGAAAGCAAGAGCTGATCAAATGTAAAAAAAACTGTAACTTGAATGCAATGTAAGTCGCTTTGGATAAAAGCATCTGCTAAATGCATAAATGTAAATATTTGACCATGTACTGACATTTTTTTTTACTTCAAATTCAAATAAATGGCTTAAGTATGTCATAATCCATGACATCAAATGCATCAAAGCACACAAATCATTACCATTACCAAAAATAAAAAATAAAGTCTTCCAAAAGGTCAAAACCCCTACTTTTATCTCCCTCTCTATCCTTAGAAAACATACTGAAAACAAACCCTCATTTTAGCTCTACCCTTCAAAGCATACTAATATTTAAACCCCAAATCCTTTGCTACCACTCTGAAGTGTTTGCTATTGCAAATGTGGCAGCAATGCTAAAACTATTATGTGCACGGACACTACAGCCAGGGCTATAAATATAAGCAACACATGGAGCGGCAGACTGCAAAACAGGGGGAAATTTGGGCTGCGTATATCTGTCAAGAGCTGCACGAATCAGGCCGCCGGCCATATGATCAGTCCACCTCCTCAGCAGGGAGCTTTGTAACAGCGCTTCTCCTTTCTTTTTCAAAAAACAGACTGAGGGGGGGGGGGGGGGGGGGGGGGGTTGTAAAATACCCTGGATGCTTATGCAAAAAATGCCTCATGAGGATCATAAAGTGTCTCAAATGAAACTTGGTCCTTATCTAAATAACAGTTGACTAATGTGCTCACAATGTAAACTCAGTGGCTTACCGCAAATCTTGGGGGCCCCCCGTGAATCATGAGATAGGGGCCTGGACACAAGTGGATATATCATGCACCGGTGTTTCTTCTCAGGGGTGAAACAGCATCTGATGAGGACAGACCAGTTAGTAAACAATTACAAGCATGATACCACTGTGATTTCTTTGTAAACACATTTATGTTGAATTTTGCACAGCATTAAAGGGGTCATCGGATGCCAATTTTCCACAAGATGATATGATTATTTAGGGTCTTAATAAAAACTCTATAACATACTTTGGTTAAAATTTTTCAATAGTAGTGCAAAAAACACAATTTTTACCAGCTCTGTTTTCAGCAAGCTGTTTTTTAGTCCAAGTCGCTTTAAATGCTAATGAGCTCTGCTGACCCCGCCCCTCTCTTCTGTGGAGTGACCAGCAGACTGTAAACTTCAGCTGCGAAACTGGCTGACTAGCACATTTTTAGGAAAGGCGATTTGCAAAGATTCATAAAAACCCTTATACTCACTTCTGTAGATGAAGCTGGATCACGAATGATTCACGCGAACATAGATGCATTTATGTAGATCGGGGATCGGCGCATTCCCTTCAAAGCAAAAATAACGTTAATCCTCTGCGTCTTCAGCAGTTCAGATGTCGGGAGTAAATGACGACTGCTATATTCATTATTACATCCAACAACAGAACACCTCAATTGCTTATTCGGAGACATCTCGTCTTCCCCTGCACTGGAGTCGACACAATGATGGACTGATGACAGCTCACTCAGGGCGGGTCTAAGGTAAGACGGCCTTGTCAATCAACTATCATGGGAGGGGCCTGTACAGAACTACGTCATTCTGACAGGAATCTCAGAACAGCCTGATTTGAGAAAGGGAATTTTAAAATAGGGATTTAAAAAAAAACACCGGGTGGATTTTTATTATTATAGGATGGATGTATACACACACTTCCAACACACATTTATGTTCAAACAACTTGTAAAGTGAATTTTGAATCCGATGACCCCTTTAAAAACCCAAGAAACACAATATAGTACCTGCTTTCATGCAACATGTAAGCAGAGTAAATCTTGTATCTGCAGTTTAACCCTAATATAACTGGCTCATAATGGCTTGAGGGTCCAATGTTTGACAGTGTGTATATACGGCTGAATTGTGAGCACATCTTTACTATAACAAAAACTATGTCTAAAGGGAAACAAATGCCTGTGTCCTTGACTGATGTGTAAAACAACAGAGCAATTGGCTTTTATGTTATGTGAACGAAGCCAGACTTGTGAGCACGAGAGCTTTCCAAAACTGTACATTTTCAGATCAAGCAGTTAATAATGTTCAATAACGTTTCAGTAACAGAAACCGACTGCGCTGCCAAATGCTCTGGCCTCTGAACGTCTGGCAAAAAGATCCAGGTTTTGCAGCAGCTGTAGGATGGATTTCTGTTTGTGTTTCCCAGTACTAATGTTCAAGTTACACTAAACACAACGCGTCTCAGTATAAGGCAAAATCTTTATGAGTAGGTTGCAAAAATGAAATGTAGCAAAAAGTGATTTACATAATTTCATAAAATGTAAATGAAATTTTCTGTAAACTCTCATGATGCCATAATAAATTAAAAAACGTATCATGAGAGCAAATGCACATCAGAATTTTGCTTTATTAAACAAATGTATACAGTATGATTGGATGAACAACGATATAACACCTGTGATTGCACATCAATTGAATTCTATATTAATGTGCACTCACACTCATCTATGATCATTATGTTGCTTGGCAACCATAAACAGCCAGCAGTTGAGCTAATGAACTATATTACTTAGCAGGAGAATTGTTTATGATCATTAACAAATATAATTATTTATTGAACATAAGTGTCTCCTATCATATTGATGTTGCCATTTAATAAAAAACAATAAGCCACTTGAGGATGTTACAAAGATTTTTCCATATCACATTTCCCATCACCCTATGTTAAAATCAGTGGCTTATTGTTTAAATGTAAATTGTACAGAGAAGTGCTCCATAAGCACTCTTGTAAACTATGAGAGAATAAACAGTGGGAATAAAAAAAATGATAATGTCAATGACACTGTTGTTGATACAGAAATGAATTAGTGTCCACACCTTTCCTATATCACAATCTTTTTCGCTATTCTCATTAAAATGATTTACATACAGCAGTCATAAGAATAACACAATTAATGTTCCTCTCAGTTAATTACTCCACCTTCCTCTTGTCAACGCATTTGAAAAAAAAAAATACAAAGCCCAGATGAATGTCTTCATCATATAATATTTTACCCAAGGCACTTAAGTGAATTAATGTAGCATAATTCCTGAGCAAAGTGCTTGCTTAGTGCAATCAAAGGATTTGAAATATGCATTTTTCAAATGATATTTCAGGCAACACTTACTGAGAATAAAATATGAATGTGTCTCTGAACTAAGCAGAACCCTGGTAAACAGTCATGTTGTTGCCCACAACCAAGAAGTGATTTCTGTGTGGTTTCATATTCTATTGCTAAACCTGCTCAGTGAATCAGAGCGAACCACTTGCATACTGTACAATTACAAGCAGAAAATTTCATTTGGTGGAAAAATGCTTAAAATGATCTCTGTGTTTGATGCAAGAGTATGATCGATATCAGCAGGGTGTAATCTTACAAAACCTGTCAACACCAACATCACAACAAAGAAAGAAGAAATCAAGAACTCTTTCTTTTGTAAGAAAATTAAACCTATTTTAGAATCATTTTTCACTGACATTATTTTAGATTTTGCACATTTCCCGTCATTCTCATTGATATTCAAAAACAAACCAATAAAACAAAAACTATTTCTCAGAATGTTTTAGTATTTAACACAATTAAATTATAAAAAAAATTACATGCTCATTAGTCCAATTTGAACATATATTTATATAGTGCTTTCAAATAACTGTTTGTTTTTTTGTTGTTGTACTGCCTTCAATGTTCCAGTCTTTATTAGCATAAATTAGTGTTTAGAATTTACTAATTACAAATAGCCTAGTTAATTATTAAAATGAAAGTCTGAATTAAAAAACAGTATGAATTAAAAAAAAAAAAAATCCAGATGCATTCACAGGGATGAGAATTTGGGGTAAATATCCAATATTTCATTATGAATGAATTACTAAACAACAAAACAATTAACAAACATTATAAATTTTATATTTTCAGATTTTCAGGAGTTTTGCCTAGTAATACCCCCTATTGAGTTTAAAACTCAAATAAAAAAATAATCAACAGATCTTTAAAATCTTGAGTAAGTTCTTGAAAACCTCTCATCTCAATGTTCTGTCATTCCAAATGAACCACAGTCAGATACAGCTGTTTCTGCAAGAAGTGAAAAAAACAAAAAACAATCCTTGCTAAATACTGCATTCATCCTGTATTATGTATGCTGCATTATCTGAGTCAAACCTACCTGAGCGCAAATGACCTGTACACGAGAGATGCAAGAATGGAACAGTGCTCTTGCATGAGTATGAATATGATCCAGGCGCGTGATAGGATATAATGCAAACCATACTAGTTAAACCACTCAACCGAGTCCCAGCGTCAAAACTCAATAAACATTGTTTACACAGCAGAGGTGGATCTGCGCACATCTTTAACTACTGTGCTGTTTTCTCTGCGCTCGGTGGCAGAAAATAACTCAAGAGCGTGAGTATAAGAGTTGGCCCCCCATAATTGAAATAAGTGATGAAATCCGTTAGCTTCGAATCCTCCCAGTGCGATTCAGGGATGGGTAACTAGTCTCACACTATGAGCTGAAATGTTCTTTCACGGGGATGCAGCATCAACTCATATCTATAATGTGACACAAGGGACAATAACCATTATTATAATCTATTGAAGTCTGGGAAGCTAATAGACACCCAAAACAGAATGAGGCGGTGCTGCCTCGCTGCTGGGGAGAAACGAGGATGATTGTTTTTCACTCTCTGCGAGAGTGTGAGCAAAGAGCAGGGAGAACGAGTGATGAATCTAGCACAGCCACGTGCCTGCCGACTGAAAAATCAATCACAGTAATGGCTGGCGCTTCCGCAACGATTCTCCCGCAGAATGAAACGCAGCTTTAATGTGACATGCAAACAATAAAAACGGAGTGCAATTCTTTTTCAATAAAAGAAGGCACTTTTCACACAACAAACGCAGCATGAACAGGAAACTAATGTCGCCATCCCTCCATCCATCCGTCTGTCTCGCTCTTTCTCAGGGAAAAGCACTTGTAGATGGAGCTGTCTCTGACGAATGTACTGCTGGAAGACAGGTCATGTTAACTGCTGTCTCTGGAATGGTGTGCGGCAGCGCTTCATTACGATGGCTACGGTAAGGACATAAAACCAGTTCCTGTGAGTCCAAACCTTGGTATGTGACACATGATGGCTCTCTAAACGTCCAGGGGCTTTCACCACCAGGCACATCCTGATGCGACCATGTGGGCCAAAGTAATCCATCCATTGTTTTTTTCCATTCCTCACGCGGGGGACACACACAGCATAATTTGTTGAGATCCTCACCCGGCTAATGGCCTAAAGCCCAAGTGGGTCATTTGCGCAGAGAAATATTGGGTCTTTTTTCCACTCAATCCTCACACACAACCTACACTCACCTATTGTACTACAGCACCGACAGCCAGCCACAGGCATTTGGATCAAGGACATGGTGGGTTTGAATTAATGCAGTACATTAAAATTTGTGGAGCATAGCTGAAATTTTATAGCTGGTAACAACAGAGTGGAATCTAGACTATTCATTTGTTTTATTGACAGTGCGGCTATCAGCAGTTATGTGCGCGGCACACATTTGAAACAAAAGAAAATGATTACAAATATGCCTGCAAAAATTCCCATGCAACTCTTTAACACGGTTTTGCTATAGGAATAATGTTATTGTGACAAAATTGCATCAAATGCAAATCTAAGCAATCTATTCAGGATACTATTTTTAATAGATGATTACTATAGAGTTACTGAAAATACCACTGTTAAACTATTTTTTAAAAATTCACAAGGATTAAATAAAAACTGTTTAAGACCAGAACATATGAACTTACCATACTTTAGGCCCATCATATATCACTACACGAGAGCATCTGATTTTCTTCATCAGATCTGCATGACTTCAACTGGCAGTAATCAAACCTGGAGTCATTTAAATGCAATGGATGAAAAATAATTAACAGGTGTTTGCATGTATTTAAGCCTCGTGAGAGTACCAGAATTTAAACGTCAAAGGTTGACAGCACATACATTATACATTAGCCACAGGTGGAAAATAAAATGTGCCGAAAAATCAGTGCCATTTAATAAATATCTGCACAAAATTGAAAATCTAATTGAATCTGTGTGCGCGTGTGTCATGCGGGATTCACTTTGACACACTCCGCTGCATGTTCCCCGATAAAAACATTAATGAGAAGAACGCACAACATTTATAATGTCTGCCTCTCACACTGATCATAACATTACCAAGACATAATTTGATATTTTTACTGAAACATTTCGGAAAACTTACTCATTGAGCTCAAGCCTATCAAGACGTGCAGCAGATATTGTGTGTAAAAGCACTATTTCTGTGAAAATCAAACCTTCTCTTCAAGGAAATCATAGTTTCATTAAAATAACATAGCTACTGCTGGTAGAACATTAACTGCGGAAATAAACTAATTTTAAATTGACAGAAAAAAAGATCCAGTACTAATTTATTATGATTTTACATTAATAACAATAACTGTAGCAACTGTAGCATTTTGGTGGATAGATACTATAAGTAGCACAGTGATATTTCATTTATTTATTTTTTATTTAAAACAAATCAATGCTTGTGTTCATCTACTGTATAGATAAACAGAGAAAGACAGAGAGAGCAAGGCAGACAGACAGACAGACAGACAGACAGACCGACCGACCGACAGACAGACAGACAGACAGACAGAGAGACAGACAGACAGACAGACAGACAGAGAGACAGAGAGACAGAGAGACAGACAGACAGACAGACAGACAGAGAGACAGAGAGACAGACAGACAGACAGAGAGACAGACAGACAGACAGACAGACAGACAGACAGACAGAGAGACAGAGAGACAGACAGACAGACAGACAGACAGACAGACAGACAGATAGACAGATAGATAGATAGATAGATAGATAGATAGATAGATAGATAGATAGATAGATAGATAGATAGATAGATAGATAGATAGATAGATAGATAGATAGAGGTTCACATTCATCAGGGTGATCGATAAACAAGCAAAACAAATAAATTGCAGCTTACCCCAGCATATTGGAAAACCATATTTTCTTCCTTCCTCTGGAGAGTTCTCATCAGATTTGCTGCAAGATATGTATTTTCTGTAACCAGTCACATCATATTAGTCAGCACGGCCTTAACAGGACTCTACCTTCTATAGTATCCAGCTCCCTCAAATTTATGATTCATTCATGCCTGAGGCAAAGGCAAAGGAACTAGTTTCTTTAAAAGTGGGCCAGAAGCGTGGGGCCAGTGTGAAGCCGCTCTCCAAATGAAGCCCTCTCTGAAAACACAGAAAGAGAGAAGGGGATTACAGACACAATACTCAGCCATGTTCTCCATGGCCAAAACTCCCAAGGGTCTGCTTGAGTCCTCACAAAAGCATTGATCTCTCTTTATTGATTGACTTTATGTACCACTTTTCCTCCTCCTGCTCCCCTCCATCTTTTTGTTTTCTCAGTGTCACCCTGTATGCTCGCCGTGCCAAGTAAGAACTCCAGATCTGTTTGTAAAGGCCTTGGAGTGCCGTTCAATTTCTTCTTGTGCTTGAAAGCCTTTGAGGTAAGAACTCAGCTCCAGGTAATTGCCTCTTAGATCAGTGAACACGAGTGCTTATTCCTCAGGTTTGAAATATTGAGTGGCTAATTTGATTGCTGGTTGATGAGTTGAATGAAACAAGTGCAATGCGCAGCTCAAATGCATAAAAGTACGTGTATTGCTGATCAGAATGCGTAAGATCAATGTGGTGACAATGTGTCTGACTGCCCTCTATGAACCTTCCCGGTCATTTATTACAGGGGTTTCTTCCTGGTGTACATGATTAATTACCCCTCTCAAATTAATGAACTCTGCTACTTCATTCTTTTGAATGTGTGAACATTTTCTTTAGAGTTTAGATCTTGAATACGCAATTTCCATTACTGAAAATCTGTTTATATATATAATAAACTAAAATATACATACTACAAAAATAAATAAATAAATCAGATTACACAGCTAATTTTGAATGGCCATCGATGGAAAATTACGCATTTTGCATTTTGGGGTGAGACATGCTGAAGGTAAATGAATAACAGATAAAAAGCCTGAAAACTCCCATTTTGATTTCAACAATTAAGTATGTATGTTGACTTGGTCGTTATTATTGCTCTATGCAGCTGTGCCATAAACAAACATGACCTTCTTCCAACGGACTGGCTGTCTACTCTTCCTAAATAGTCTGTGTATTTGTCTGTGTCCCCATTTTATCAATGTCAATAATAAGTCGTGAGCTGGTTAATCTTCCAGCTTGGCTTGAACGCTGATGTTGGTCATTAGTAGGCCCATGTGCCATGAATCACAAACTAGTGGACAGACCGCACAGGGACAAGCAGAGTGAATTGATGAGAGATGCATCTGGTCTGTTTGTCCCATTCAGACATTCCCGTTGAGCATTAACATATGCGCCCTGTTGAAGGAAACAGACAATATGTTGAGGAACTAACATGCAGTGTGGCTTATAATTAGTAGAGCATATCGGTATTGTTTTACAATGACTCCAAAATCAGATTTATTTTGCTAAAATGACATAAAGGGAGAATTTAGAGAAAAATCATGTGGCCTTGAGCACAAATAAAATGTCTAACACTGTCTTAAAATCTGCTTGTGTGAGCCATTTGTCCATGATGCTGAGAAAATTAATGTTTAAATCAATAAACGAACAACGTGAATGCATCAAATTCTGATATTAAACCTATTGATGAGCTTTAATTCATTAGCGCAGCAACACAAAAGGCTTGTTGAAACATAATTATTTAATGTTTGTGCAATAATGAATCAAAGGCAGTAAAACAGAACAGCACCTTTAAACATAATATGATGATAAGAGGCTCTTCAGTGGCTGCCAGTGTGATATTTACACAAGCTAATTGAGCCAAACCCTCTGTGATACAGTAATATGGGCTTCAGCTCTGTTTGCACATATAATTAGAGTTCAGAGACTCTGCGCCCAGCCACCAAGGCATGAAGTAAAACGTATCTTGAGGGGTGCATGAAGGCCACATTTGTTGCATTCAACACCATATGCAGCTATGAGACTTAAATGTATCATTTCAAAGCTCTTCGTGAGATAAAGGTCTTCCTACAGCTTAAAAAGACATAATATTCTCAATTAATATATTACAATATTCCATGAAGTGCCTTCATTAAAGTGACTTAAGAGACTAATTGTATTATTAATGTGACTTCAAAGACTAATCAGCGGTAAATTTCTAATTATGAATGATGCATGTGCCGTTTCTCCAAGTACATAAGGGCAGATCCATTCATTTCTACAATACGCACCTAATGGATTGTGTATTTTATCTTGGAAATCTTACTATCCCGTTGCCACACTACTGTTAACATTGACACAGCAAAACATCAGTGCAGTTGAATTTAAGGCAGGACTATCTGTTTGTCCAATGGCAGGAGTGAGTATTCGAGAAATCTGTTCGAAAACATATTTGTCATTTTATTGCAATTCCATTTGGAAACACCAGCGGCAAAGGAAGTAAAACATTTATCTGGATATAAAGGTTTCGAAGATCTGTTGAATTTCCTGAACCTATAAAAAGTCTTGAAGTGGCACATAAAATAAGAGGGGGAAAAAATCAATTGAAACAACCCTTCAAACCCAAGATTTAAATTGGTCTCATTCCATCCATGTAGCACTTTCATACCTCATTAAGCTAATATACAAATAAACGAAAAACACATCTTTAATTTTTGAACGTGATGAGTGATCTATGGTACCATGAGGAGACGCCGCGTCTGTTTCATCAGTTCTTCGGAGTTTGTCTGAGTAAATCACCCGTCATTTTTCATCCATTCTCTCCATTACGTTTGGGCTCTTGTGTGGCTAAACACAGCTTTAGGGAAAGAAAAGGAGGAAAGTATCTATAAATCATGTTTAATAGGCCCCCCATAAGGAAATCAATATGCTCATAGGGCCTTGGAATGCGCCTTCACCGTCGGCATTTATCAGTGACTGTCAGTCTTTACAAAAACTAGCTTGGAGCAGAACTTTTTATACGTTTAACCCCACAACAGATGGTAGCCAACCAAATTGGAAAATTGAGAATTTATAATTAGGCTGCCTTTGATTTTAATCTTAAAGTGCATTTTGCAGATAATTTTTTTTTTCAAATGAATATATAACCTTGTATGAAAATACCACATGACCCGTTAATGCAGGATTTGAAAATGTTTTACAAAACACGAGGGCACAAATTTAGATAAAAAATTGAGGCTTTCCTTGACGGTTCTCAAAAAATCGCTTTTTTTTTTTCGACATCGCGTCATGTTACGTCAATGTATTTTTATTTCAATGAATCATTGTCATGGTAAATTATTGTGTTTGTGGAGGTTGCACAAACTCCAGCCTGTCAGGACATCGAGTCCACAGGTTTCCTAACAAGAAATAGGACGGTATCTTCTGGGCCTCGGTGCGTTAGTGCAGCTGAAGAGACGGGACTTCACTAATGCATCTGCTTCAAACACCGCGGTGGTGTGTAACTTAACAGAAGTGATGGAGGCCAAGTGGAAAAGCATGGTCAGCAGTGAATGTGATCTAAACTTGTGTTTGCTTCTCCCAGCATGCATCAGTCTGAGAGAGGAATACTGCAGGTCACCACAGGCTCCAGGAGAACACAGCACTGCCATGTCCACTACACCTGCTCCTCTCTCCAGATCCCTCCAGTCAGAGGATCAACATGATGAGGCTGTTGTGTATATCTAGCACAGCCTTCACCATTTAACAACACATTAGTGTGATACCCAGACTGAAAGATTGTTAAATGTTTTTAAATGGGTCAGATGGTATTTCTTTTGGTAGTATATGTTTGGTACATCTACATATATATATATATATATATATATATATATATACATATATATTAACGGTTGAAATGTTGTGTTTTGAGTTGGGTATTAACAGTGCTATGAAATAATATTTATCATTTAGTGCTGCATAACTAAAACTGAATTGAATTAACCATAAATGCAGATCTGCTTGATTGTGATTTAATTTTTTTATTGATTTAATGGCTGACACATCACATGCACTATAGGCCCAGCGGACAACTTGCCAATGGCATCAAAAAGTGTTACTTATAGGTAGTCATGACCTAAATTTGTAATTGAGAATCAAAATTATTCAGACTGTTTTAATATTAAAATCTTTAACTATGTATTTATACATGTATACAAGTATTTAGCTTAGAGTAATAAATGATTTCTGCCCTAAAACATGTGTCTGCTGGCCTGGAGAGGTCTATGCTTTCCTCGTATTTCCCACACAAGCACCTATGAATCAAAAACGTGTTTATCTCTCTCCTGCGGTGATAAGAAACCACTATCACGTAACGTTAGTGTGGGATATTAACGAGTGTGACACGCCTGATCAACGCTTATTAGTTTCTATTACTGGTAGTATCAATACTAGCATTGATATTGCCTGATTACATTAGCTAACGTGTGTATATCTGTAAGCTAACACTGATCTCTCACCAAATACCTGCCCTGTTCTCCTCACATCAACTCAATTTGTCTCCTCTGACCGTTGTTCTGTCTAATCCTGGCCTGTCCTGCTCTCTTGGCTGCATACGAGAGTAAATACACATTGAAAATTTTCTCAGCGTCCGAACTGTCATTGCGTTCCATTGTTTTCCTGTGGTTTAAATGGACCGCTCTCCCTTTTGATGCGTCACTTCCGGTTTTGGCACGTTTCAGATGCGGAAGTAAAATTCTCACAAAAACGACTCCAGAAGCCTTAATAGCATATTTTAAAGCATATTTTAAAGAAAATCTAGTTCCTACAGTATTTTTCTATACATCGACTCACTGAAGTCTCTAACCTCTAACCCTTTAATCTTGATCACTCAGATTACATAAAAGTACCATAGACATAATCTCAGATTAGAATGCAAGGTTTAAAGCACCTGCTAGGTCAACTGTTAGGCCACGACTCATGTTTGGGCATTACATTGAATTTCAAACACAAAAGAGCGTCATGTTAGCAATGACTTGACTTTCAGTAGCAGCAGTGACAACAGCATGAACAAGCTCCTTATGACAGGTCTGTTCAGACCGAACTACACAAGAACGCCACAAAGATGTCACTGATGGACTGCAACAGAGCTTCTTGTTTTCCACAGATAGAGCGTTCTGTGGCAACGCTCTCTTTCTGCTAGCAGGTTGAGCAGGGAGCAAGGTCCCTCATTTGTATCTGCCAGTCCTGATTAATGATATTTCATCCTTACCATGTTCACTTGTTCTTTTTTTTCCTTCCCCCAACTTGCACTCTGTGTCTCTCTGCTCATTTTAATACAGATACACCAAGCTGGTACAAGCAGGACTTATTGATAATACATAGACAGTGCTTCTAAACAGCCCATTACACATGTAGACCTACACATGACTAACTCACACTGATGTGCACATCAGATTGGACGAGGGTAAGAAGACTAATAAAATTAAAGTGATTGCACATCTCAGTTTCTCTTATAGAGAAACACAGGAAGGATAAAATGTCAGTGCAGTATCCAATTAGAACATCTAACCAACAAAAGAACCAAGGGAACTTGGGTCATAGAAGTCTATGAGACTAGGGGTGTCACAATATAATAGTATTGATGACATTGTGCATTGTGTTTCTACTACACAATGATAATATTGTAAATAATCCAGTGTCTGGTTGACACTTCAACGTGATTGGTGGCAAAACTGCATATTAACGCTGGATGACAACCACGATTGAGTAGAAAAAACAAAGCATAAAGCTAAAATCATAAAAGCATAAAATCATGTTGGAGGAGACGACACTCTCATCCGGAAAAAAAAAAAAAAAGTGTGTGAGTTTTTGGATTCTGTAAAAAAAGTCAGCCTGCAGGAACTGCCACTCAATGTTGTTATTTTTGTACTTTGCACAGATATGGTTAAATGCTTGTATTTTGAGTGGTTCATTGGCCAAAAAATTAAAAACTCAAAATAAACAAAGTTAAAGATAAATTTGGTTGGTAGCACTTTAAACATTTTATTTTGTGATTCTATAGATATCATTTTATATATATATATATATATATATATATTGTGCATGATCATTTCCCCTATTTTGACATTTGAGTTACTCTTGCTGTCATCACTCAAAGTTAATCTTTCTAAATACTAATAATTTTAGTCAATGTCAAAATATTTTTCATACTGTGCATTTTGTGATGCCTACATTGACTTGCAGCATTTACAATGGTTAATTTTACTTGTTAATGTTTAATTTTTAATTTACCATGTTTTTATTATTATTTCTAATTTGCTTGCTAATGGCTAATTTTACTGCAGTGATATCATTGCAGTGTGGGTCTCTCTCTAACCTGTAACACCTAACATGTTAACATAAACCGCCAACTTAAAAATGAACGATTGATTATATTACCTAAACTTATAGTACCTAAACTTAATAACAGCACAGCATTCCAACAAACAGACCATGTTAAATTTTATCATGCATTCACTTCCTGGGTAAGTGTGGAATTATTTGTAAAAATAAATAAAAATGTTTGGTCTTTCTGTCAATTGTTGAATTCTTTTTCTCGCTATCAGCTCATAGCAGCTTCATGGCATGAAAACGAATGAGAAAAATAGAAAAGCTATCCTCATCGGCAGAAAAAGAGCTTCTGAAAACACAAAGGAACACGGTCTATTCCCTCAAACGGCTGGCATAAACAACAGGCACACAATGTGTTAATCTATGGCTCTTTGCAATGTTGGCAAGTCTTAGACTGAAGCCACGTCGCAAGACAGCTCTACCTTCTTTCCTTGCACGGGTTTGGCTTACGGTGTCGCACGCTCTCTCCCACAGCACAATACAGCAACTAAACTGGGGAATTAGTTTAATCGAGTTTCAAAGAGGAAGGTGAAGATTAAACTAGCGCCTCTCTGTTTATATTTGAACAGCGGGTCATTCCCGAAAATGAACCTATGAGTGGATTAAGCACGTATTTGATTAAAACTGTATTTGATTATTTTTCTCCAAGGCCATTTCCTTACTTGATGCCTCCTGAGCCCCCTGATGGATTGAGGATAGAGTGAGCGTCATGTCATACAGATGAAGACTCAGGACTGATTACAAAAACAAATGAATCTTTATTCAGATGGGAGTGCAGCAAATCTCTCGAAACACAAACAAGTATTTACAGTTCCATAATCGCATGTAACAAGACGAGTCGCATAAAATCCTCCCTGAACGAGTACGCTTTGGCTTTTTAATATATGTCGCTAGCAGGGAGTTCTGCAAAAACAGAATCTGAATGTGATAGTTAATATTCAATTTTAAGGCAACCTGCCTATTTTGCAGATGGAAATTGAACGAGGAAGGAGAATTGTAAAGATTCGACCCCTTATACTTGCCATTACATGGGGTGACACAACTCACAGAATTCATTTTAAGAGAATATCAGAAGGCTGGGATGGGAATATTGTTCCCGCATCTAGTGAAGTAGACCCTGAGAGGCTGTGTTAAATTTAATGTAGTTTGTAAGGCAACTGCACAATAGAAATGTGTGCTTCTCTATTACATGGTGCAGCCTCAGTCCAAATGGATCGATACAACATCAAAACTCATCATCAAACCCAAGTGTCAAGCATTTGAGGTTACTCTGCCTTTTCAACAGACAAGGCCAAACGGTGTTCTCTAAACAATTATCTGTTGGAGAGTCAATGTGAAAAACCTGACTATCAAAGCTTTAAATTAAAAGCCAAAAGGAAGGGGGGAAAAAATCACTGGGTTGTGAATACATGTTGTTTTATTGGAGATCTAGTTGTATGTATTTTTTAAAGAAGCAGTTTCCAGACTCTTATTTTGTGGCTCCTGTGGAGCTGCAGATGTTCGCCAAACCATAGCTGATGACATTTTGAAAGGCCTTGAAGCTGATACCATCAGAATCCTGATCTGCATACCTGTGCAATAGAATAAATGAACAACAAATACATTTGTTAATGTTTGTGTAAGAACAAATAAGTATAGCAGGGTAAGGTGGAGGAAGAAGCTCCTTTTAAAAACAGTATCCAAACTATCATATTTAGAGATGTGTTAAGCATACAAGATGATGATGATTTATAATGCAGTATATTATTAAAGGAAATAATTCGAAACATTTGCTACTTTAGCAGTTTAGTAAAAGTCTATATTTCTCATTACAAGTATGCAATAGTAGCAACAGACCATAAATCCAGATTACATGATGCCACTCAATTGGCCTATACAGGTTACAAAGAATAATGGAGTTGTTTGAAATGTAAATCTAATGCACATAATTATTCCATAACTCCATGAATTATAATTATTTTTAAATTAAATCATTAAAATACCAGTAACAACATCCCTTCTGAGTGCCCCAAAGGTCTAACTTCAACTTTAGTTTAAAATAAATTCACGGATCATCTAATTCTATCTCGTTGGTATTATCTAATAACAATAATTCGATTATTTAACCTCACAAACTATTTAGATAGATTCAGAAGATTAAAAATTGAGTGAAAGAATATAAAGAGCAAAAACATGGTGGGACATCTTACCCCAGAGGATATCTTACACCATCTTACTTAAGTCAAATCATTACAAGACAATCAATTACATCCTGAAGATACAGAAAACATGTAAGATCTGATTAGTTTGAACATTTTAATAGCATTCAGTCTAAAGCTGAATTTCAGAACGGCATAAATAAAAAGAAAAGACGTGAAGGCACAGCGCTCTGTAATATTAAGCCACAACTCAGAAAACACTATTGAGTATCTGTCAGTGTCTGATATAAACTTAAACTGAATAGCAGGAGGGTTGAGTAATATGCAATGCTTCAGCTCTCTCACTCAAATTCGACATGACATCCTTTCTTTGATCTATATCCCAGGCACTTCATCACTAACATGGCCTGCAATAGTATTCCTTTTGAAATGCACTAATACTGTTGATGCAATCTGATAATCCATAAATGTGATGACAAATGAGTTGCATGGACGTTTTCTGGTTTAGCACGTGTAGCCAAATGTCTTTGTGGGCCGACACAGCTGAATGCCCGTAGCTGTACCTCAGCTCTCAGTGACTGATGTTCACTCTAACCTTGCAAGTAAGTGCTGTCTGATTGACTTGAGCAAGCCAGCACCGGACTTATTTCACTTCCTGGTGGTAGTGGACAGGTGGTGAATGTGCAGCTGAGTCTTATCAGTCCTGAGGGGGAAGTCATGTGGCAGGAAGAGAAGCCTTGATTCTAATTAAAGGTCTTATACCAAAGCCATGAATTTCAGGAAGTTCCAGTTTAGAAATAAGCTTTTCAAGCTGGAAGGGTCACCGAAAAAGTGTCTTGATACAAAAAGTAAAAGCAAAGAAAAAGAAGCTGAGAAAAATACACCATCTCATCAGATACCATGGTTATAGGCTCATTTGCCTCATCAGACTGTCTCATCAGTCTGTGTCTTGGTTTGATGCTGAAAACAAGTGACTTGCAATTGTCCAGATCTATCACACACTTGCAGCTTCTGAGAGCAAAGCTCTTCTCTCTTCTCCCTCTCAAAGCAAGCACACATTTCACATTGGCGAATGAGTCATTCGTGACATAACAAGCAGATAAAGACAGTGTGAGCAAATTGAATCGTGTCCGAGGAGCAGAGGAGGACATTACAGAGCAATGGGCTGACCATTTCTTCCTCTCAGTGCTCACTTCCTGTTTCAAAGATGAAATTAAAATGGCTATTTTACTGGAAAGAGATCTTTATTTCCTGCTTTTTGGTTCAGCTGTTTATCGTCCACAGTGTATCACGCAAGTCTGCAAGCGCAGAATCAGATTGCAATCACGTAAAACTCATTAAGCGGATGTTTTTACCAAGACCGAGATTAATGCGGATAAAAACCGCCACAGGAAAACTGCTCCTCCAATTGCAGATGAGGAAGAGCAAACAGCAAACATAAGGGAAGAGATATAGAGGGAAGTGACATGTTCCTGCCTCTCCCTCACACTGGGGTGATTTCTCTATTACTCTCAACAGCAGACTGATCGTGTGCAAACACAGCAGATGTGAGGGAAATTTGGTAGCAACAGGGAGGAGAATTAAAACAACATTAAGCATCCAGCAACTGGAAAATCACACTTCCCTTTTCCATGCCGGTGACTCCCATTCAAATGGAAGTGTAGCACACATCTAATTAGATTCTAATGAAGTCCTCCCCATGGAGGAGGACCGTTGAGACATCAAGCATGCCCCTCTCCCAAGCCTCTGCACCTCTCTGAAGCTTTCAACAGAAAGAAAGATGGCAGAGAGAGAAGATGACTGCCTGAAACTTCACCAACAGCTTTTGAACACCTGTGCTACTTCCACTGATTAAACAAATAAGGCAACATATCTCTCTTGCTAGCCTGCAATCAAGAGGTTGCAATTAAAGTGTGACAAGGTTGAGCATAATCACGTGTGAAGAGGATTGCGTGGACTGACAATCTAATTTACATAGCAAAGCAGACCGATTCACTGCATTGCCGTGGTTGATTGAGTGATGTGATATTAGAACTAAGGCTTTGCATCAAACAGACTGACAGGTTGTCATACGAGAGGACACAGTGCTGTACACCGAGGGACTGTATAGTCTTCATGGTCTTTATCTCAGCGAGAAGAGACACATGAGTGATATTTTAGCTGTCCTTTCTTTCATACGCTGCGAGTTGTAGTTAACGTAGCAGTGTCAATCAAAAGGTCTGTGTTGCAAAGCCCGTTCACTGTTTGAACGAATGTAACAATTCTACAGCTGTGTACGATACCGATTTTCTAGTACAATCTTATTTTGATTCAATTGTCATTTGAATTTGATTCCGAATCAGTTGAGTATTCATTACAATGTCCATTTTGCTTACATAAGAGAAAAGTTCTATATGTTAAAGCAGTAAATTTTACATGGCAGTGTTTCAGACCGACTAACTCGATTAACTCTTTTTCTGCTGGAATTTTCCATAATTTATGAGATAACGCTTCCCCACTACTGACAGAATTTCGTCTTGATCAAAACACCATGAAGAAGAAGCAGAAACAAGCAAACCTTAATCACTATATAAATCATGACAGAATGAAATGACGATCCAGGGCCATGCAAGCTTTGGATGTGTTAATGGAAGCCATCCATTTCATCTACAGTATGGCTTGATTATCAATCTGAACCTGATCCAGACGTAGTCTTTTACAAAAACACATTTTCACAGCTTTTTGTTCAAAATGGGAGTTTCATGCTTTTTTCATGAAACTTACCCACATTTAAGTGTTGATATAAATGACTGCATGAAGCTAGAATAAACCAGGTTTTTTGTTTAAAAACAGAGGCTCTGCTCTTTGTTTTGACATTGCATGTTCAAATATTCATTCAACAAAATATTTTGGATGCCATTAAACTTTTGTGAAAATGATCAAAAATGCTGGCGGTGGTTGGCAACTTTTTGGGGAAAAAGAGTTAACTGATTAACTGTTTTTTTTGTAATATAAGGATAAATCACCCAAAAAAAAAAAAATTTAAAAAATTCAAATAAAAAAATCCCTCGTGTCATTCCTAACCTATGACTTTCATTCTTTTTGGAGAATGTTGAAACTAGTGCTGTCAAACGATTAATCGCGATTAATTGCATCCAAAATAAAAGTTCCTGTTTACATAATATATGAGTATGTACTGTGTATATTTATTATGTATATATAAATACAAACACATGCATGTATATATTTAAGAAAAATACATTGTTTATATGTTAAATATATTTATATATAATATAATAATATAAATATATAAATGTATATACACGTAAATATTTTCTAAATATATAATGAATGTGTGTGTATTTATATATACATAATAAACAAACACAGTACACATACATATATTATGTAAACAAAAACTATTATTGGATGCGATTAATCGTGATTAATCGTTTGACAGCACTAGTTTCAACACAAGAAAATATTTTGAGAGTTTTTAGAGACCCCACTGAATTTCATTGTATTGGCCAAAAAACTCAAACTTATCTTCTTGTTTTCTGAAGATGAATGAAAGGTTAAAGAGCTAGTTTGCCCACAGTAAAAATAGTCATCATTTACTCACGTCGTGCGTGTCCAAACCTGTATGATTTTCTTTCATCTGCACAACACATCACATGTCTGAACTATTACTTCAAATGCTGGTTGTTTCAGCAGGGTTTTCTGTCAGAAGATAGCCAACTACTCTAAAGAAGGGCTGAGTTGTTGGTCCCTAAATGGGCCTGCCGTTCCATGTGCATAGGTGTCTTCCTCCTCGGGCTCTTAACTGTTTGGGTGCTTATTAGCCTTCAGCCAGAGATGAGGAATATCTTGGGGGCTGAGCGGCGATGAAGACTCATCGAAGCATGCAGATCCTCTAATTACCACATTGTCATAGCTAGAATACCATCGTAATCAGAATAATGACGCATGGCTCGGGGATGTTGTTCTTATTACCACGCAATGTGGCAGCTGTATCTGTGAACGCTCAGCTAATCAACTCAGCTGAGAATCTGCCAAGTCATCCGCCCAGGCCACGACTCCTACGAAACACTCGCTGTGTGTGAGCTGTGCCGCTTCTGATAACGTACCACAGAGGGGCGAGATGGAACCTGAGCGTAGCGAGCACGACGAGTCTTCTTAGTCACACAGGATTTGTGTTGGGACAGAAATCAGCATGGAATTGTGAGAGAGTGGGCAAGATTTGCTCGGCAGCAATGTGTTGGACGGCCATAAGTGAGATAAATATTGCCTAGACGATTCGTTTGTCTCACACCTCCGTGCCAGGATTCCCTGTGGAGGACACTGCAGCCTTCCCGGGAGATGGAAAGAGGCGGGTGATGACATCATCAGCATGGCCCACAGGAACAGGTGTATTCTTCTGATTGGTGTTCAGATATTCTTTTTTTCCTCTCTCTTTATTTATTTCATTTTGGAACAAGGGGAGATGGGGAGGAGAAGCATGGCAGACCGTAAGCGCTACTCTGTCACTGTCAAGAAAACGCACGCTTCGCTCCTGTACTGACGCTGCATAAACCTGAAGGAAAAAGATGCTCTATTGGCCTAACTTTTCTCTACACCAGCACAGTTTTTATTCTAAGACATAGAACAATATGAAAAGTGCTACGACAGGGGTTTTCAAACTTTGATGTCAACGACCCCTCCTGTATATGCATAAAAAGATACTGAAATGTACTGAAATGTACTGAAAACTTTGTATACTGATATTCACAATAAATATCATTCCATAGCTTTTAGTATAAATTTGGCTTTTAATTCTTTAAACACAACAGAATACAATAATCATGATTAATCAAACTGTAAATTAAACTAATAAAAATTACATTAACATAAAATTTGACAGCCATAATATAGATTTAAAAAAAAATAATAATAATTTCCAGTCAAATGCCCTTGCAGCCCTCTGGAGCCTCAGTTTGAAACCCTCTGTACTACAAAATCTGCAGAGGTATCTGTAGATAACCGTCATCTTCTCTAGCACACTGTTTCTACATCCAAAAAGGAGAAGACTTAGACATAATCAGGTTCTACTTCAAATAAAGAAAGTGACAGATATGCATATGGCACAGGAGCCAAACAAGCAATCAAAGATGCATGCCACTGTAGAAAAGAAAACCTTCTGCTCTTTCATGCCAGTGGGTAAGGAAAGAGCCACTTCACTGCTGAGATGTGCTCTGATTGTGTCTTAATTGGGACACATCATGGATCCTCTCACTGTTTCATTTAAATTGCTCTTCTTTTGTCCTAATAAGAGAGCACAAAGAGGGGTGGAGCTGGGATCCTGAAGAGCTGCATTTTCACGTGTGATAAATGGAGACCTGCTGCACCGTGGGAGATGTTACGACCACGGCTCAATTTTATATTAACAAAATCACTTCCATTAAAACCACTGCACATTGCTGTCATGGCAACTGCTGAAAGTATCAATAGGAGTTGTGAAATGTGCAGCAGAAATTTCTTCCCCGCCTGTGGCCCCCAGACGTGATATTGATGCCGCTGTCAGGGGCGGCTGGCTTCCAGCTCCACAGCTACCTGTCGTGCCTACAAACAAGATGCGGGTTAATTCTGCCAGCAAGAATCTATACATCTCATCCCCATGCATACACACATAATCCCTCAAGCTGCTTAAGCATGAGGAAAGCTCATATATGTGCCTAAGCAATGTTTTTGTAGACAATACATATGATTAGTAAAGCTGCAATGTTTGAGTTATCGAGTGTGTAATATTACAAGCCAGGACCTGTAAAGATAGGCAGATGAAAACCAAGGCTCAACAATAGGGATGGTCTGTTGACCAAGGGCCAGAATGAACAGGCCAGACTTAATTTTTTTATTAAGTACATGCATTTTAATGCCTTTACATACATTTTAAATGCACAGTTTTTTTAAATCAAAAATAAAGTGCTGTCCCAGTCACATTTTATTCGATAAATATAACTTACACTATCAGAAAAAGAAAAAAATCTATTTTATTTTTTTACATTAACAATATAATCAGTATTCTATTTATTAAACCCAGGTATGAATCTCATCAAGTTAAGTATTTTACATTTATTCCAAAATAATAACAAGGCAGTAACAATTTAAACAATATATTTTATTTGTGAACTTTTTTGTGAACTTTTTTTTATTTTCAGTTTTTTTTTTAAATAGTTAACTTTTAAGTATTTTATTTTTTATTTTTCAGATCATCAGTCATCAAAGCTTAGTAAATATTGGTCACGGACACAGAGATTTACCTTAAATTTAACCAAGCTGATTAGTCACTAAAAACTCCCACAGATAATGTTTTCAGGCCTTTTCAAGGCTTATTTTGATGTAACAAAGTGGTTATATCTAACTGTGTGAGTTGTTTACTTCTTAAAATCAGTCTTCCCACTGATGCCATTATATTGTTCATTCGTGAATTTGTCAAAGAAAAACACGCACAAACATGATTTATCACATGAACTAATCACAGATGATCATAACAAATAATATCCAATCACACTGCAATGAAGGCACTGCCTCCTGTCACATGATCTTTCCCCATTAATTCTCAATTACCCCCCAATCAAACTCACTGCACTCTATGGGGTCTGTTAAAACCCAAAGGGCTCAGGGGAGGCAAGAGAGACATGGACTCCCACTGTAACTTTACCTGCATGTGTCACTGTCTCAGTGTTTCTTTAGATGAATGATTTATGCACTTTTTAATGATATATTTTGTAATATTTGCATTGTTTTATTTTTGTACTAAAAATGTGTTGGGGAAAGTTACTTTTAAAAGTAATGCATTACAATATTGTGTTACTCCCTAAAAAAGTAACTAATTACGTTACTTTTGCATTACCTTTTAAATATGAGCAAGGCTTGATTGTTTTTAATACAAGAAGTTCTAATTATAGCAAATATAAAAGCCCTTTCACACCAAAAAGTGTAATGAATAAACCTGAGACTGAAGGAAAAGGAAATTCACGTCTGTAAAGTAGAACGCAGGAGAAGAAGGTTCAACACTCTTCAGCAATAAAAAAAAAAAACAATGAAGCACAATTGTTAGTTTATCTAAAGTCATTTTTGCTTATTATGGTTGTACTGGATCATCAAAGGTCAGCAGCAAAGACATTGGTTAATAAGTGAAGTGAGTGAAGTGACATTCAGCCAAGTATCGGAATTCGTGCTCTGCATTTAACCCATCCAACGTGCACACACACAGCAGTGAACACACACACACCGTGAACACACACCCGGAGCAGTGGGCAGCCATTTATGCTGCGGCGCCCGGGGAGCAGTTGGGGGTTCGGTGCCTTGCTCAAGGGCACCTCAGTCGTGGTATTGAGGGTGGAGAGAGCGCCGGACATTCACTCCCCCCACCTACAATTTCTGCCAGCCGGACACTCGAACCCGCAACCTTTGGAAGTCCGACTCTCTAACCATTAGGCCACGACTTCCCCACAAAAAATGGGATTAGATACATTTGTGTTGTTTAACATTTAATTATTGCAGGTTTGTGCCATATTCTGAGTTTGCATTTCACTGTTTTAATTAATTTAGATGAATACTAAATCTTTTTTTGCGAGTGGGATTAATTAATACACATTCACATTTAGTATAGGACTACAGTAACAGCATGTTCACACAGCGCACTGTCAATCAATAAATGGGAAAAAAGTAACTGGTGTTACTTTTTTGAAAAAGTAACTCAGATATTTTCTTGTAAATTAAAAAGTAATGCGATACTTTACTAGTTACTTGAAAAAGTAATATTATTACGTAACGTCCGTTACTTGTAATGCGTTACCCCCAACACTGTGTGTGTATATACAGTATATATATATATATATATATATATATATATATATATATATATATATATATATACACACACACACTTACACACAAACAAACACATACACAAGTAGGCATGTCGTACAAGTAGAAATCTAAACTACTGGCCTCACCAGACCTAATCTTTTCTATTGAGAGTGGTTGCACAGGATACACTCAAACACAGCATGCAACAGGTATATTTGCATCTGAATTTCTCTATTTGCCCCTCTTCTCTACAGCACAGGTGTTCTGCAAACACCAGTCAACAGGGAAGAAAGAGAGCAGTGCTAGCAGGGACAGTCTATTCTTAACAATCCGACAGGAGTACACTGAAAACTAAGCTGTTGTTCCAGTAGTCCCACACAACCAGAGAGAGCGCATGCCAAACAACACTCACAGCCTGTCAGGTGAGCAGTCTCTTTCTCTTTCACTCACACACACAAAATCGTGCACGCAAACACACATCTAGATAACGCAACACAAAACCGTTACACACACACACCGAAAACCAATCACCTTTCTGTGCACCCAACATTTGGATATAAAGCACTAAAATATCTAAAGGAGAATGCCACAATTTGATTCATGCCACGCTTAAAATTCTGACACGTTTTCAGCACAAAGCCATGAAGGCGAAACTATGCTGTAAAGCCACAGCTTGCAGCTTTAAATTAGAATGTGCTTACCGTGCGGAGAGATTGATGACTACGTAGTCTGCATCTTTTGACTCGCTCACTTAGTTAATAGGGCATCGCTGTGACTTTCCACATCTGCACTCATCCCGGGCGCAGCAGCTTCTTAAACAGAATTAAAAGAGATGTCCGTGTGACATCCTTAAAAAGCTTGTTGACCAATTGGTTGAGGAGGCAATTTCCTCTGTGAGCTTTACAGGTGGTAAATGGATTACGTAACTGGGAATGAAAGTCACAACGATGGGGCTTTGTGGAGCATGCAGAGGAAAACGAGAGGAGCTGTGTTGTTTGTTCCAAGGCTATGGATTTCTAATAAATGTTTACCGCTCGCTTTGGCCCCAAAACTCTCAACAACAATCCGTTTTAGTCACGGGAAGGAAAAGTCAATTTATTTAAATCCAGCTCTTATCCTGAAAACTCATCCTGGCTTCAAACCCGTCCCAAGCCACTGGCTCCATTTGGCATCGCTGTCATTTCCAGCCGTCTTCTTAATAACTCCTTGACTTAACCCACTTCCCGACGCAGGGGCCCTCATATTCAATCATCGTCTGCTCCAGGAGAGACCAATCCTGTTTATATTACTCCACAATTTATCCCACTTTAAAAGACTGCTCGGAGAGTGAAGAAGGAAGAGAGAGAAGGCACTGGAGGCTCTTTACAATAAGCCTGATTCATCGTGAAAATTTCCTCGTTGTTTAATCAGCCAGTGTAATGAGAGAGAGTCGCAGTATATTCAGACGTCTATTGACTCTTCAGTTCTGTTCAAACACTTTTGCTGCTTTAGTTCTCTCTGCACTTCATAAGCTTTTCCAGAAAAGCCTCTTAATGGAATGTGAGTCAGAGAGACCGCTGTTTTCTGACAAGTGAAGACACATTCGGGAAAACAAAACGTACAAGGCTGCCGAACGTGGAACCTGCTCTGGTACAAATAAATCCATTGAATCACTGCCAGTAGTGTTCGTATTGTCGAGCTTGGAACACAAACCACGTAAGACAGAAAGTAGGCAAAATGCAGACTCATTGGTTAATCAATCCATTTCTGTGTCCCTGCAAAGACATGAACAGAGCTCTCCTGCACCAACTCCCGTTTAGGCCAACAACCAAGGTATCAGGCAGGCACAGGCAAGGTCCTATTTCTCTTCCTGGAGTTGGGATCTTTTAGAACTGGCTCGAGTTTCCACTGCCTTGAAAGTTATGCCATAACTATGTTACTTCACAATACTTTGACAAGTAATTTAATGCCTTTATGTTGGGGAAGGGAAAAACATAGTGGATGGAGACACTGTGCAACACTATAATCTGTACATAAAATGTGCACCATATGCCTCAGGACCTTTGGGCTTTGTTGAATTTGGTTTGTGTGCCATTGACTTCTAAATTGCACTCAATTTCCTGATTTTTAATTGAGGTAGCAAAATGGATGCAGAACTGCAATTTGAATTTGCATGTAAGAAAGTGGATATAAAATTCATTTGAATTTAAATCTTAAAGAAAATAAAGTCAAACAAATGTATATAAATTAAAATAAAAAGGAACATTTTTAACTAGAAAAGTAAAGATTGACAAGACAGTTTGAACAAAAGTTTAGATAGATATATAGATAGATAGATACCCTGTTGATTGTTGTGAGCGATCTTGTTTTGTATTCATTTTACCACATTGCATACACATAGAAGGTTCCAGATCAGGATACTGGCTCCACACCAATACCAGTACCCTGACGGTGGAAAAGCGGCGAGAGTGCATTCTTCAAGACAAAAAGCAGAACTCCTGCTACCGTATTACCATAATATCAAAAGTCGATTTTTGCTCATGTCTACAGAAGGAGCCACGGTTACAAATCAAGTATAAAATTTTTGGGTTATACAGCAGGACTTTAAAGCTCAGCGGAGAGAGTGGGCATGGAGCATCTGGGCCCAGTCAGGTACCGATGAGAAATCCAGAGAAGAAATGAGGTTCAATATGAGGAAGCCCTGCTGAGGATGAAATGACCCTAGTATTGAGGAGGTAAGGATGGCAGCTTTCCATGTGTGTGGCTCTCGCTGCTGATTAGTAGGACTGATGCTCTCCTGCGTGAGCCGGGTCTGTGGACTGATGGGACATCACCAGGGTTCCACATCGTCTCCATTAACACTTCATCTCGCTCACCTGAGGGGAGCCGAAATATGAAATCAAAATATAAAGAGCAGAGACGAGAGAGAATCTCTGAGCAGACAAAACATGCACAGTCAAACTCCTCCACTCGCCCATGTACAGTTTATCCCCCACACACACTTTCTGTGGCTGGAACTCCAGATACACACTCTCCAACAGTGCTCCGGTTACATATTCAGATCAAACGCTTCCCAGTACTCTCCAGCTGAAGCGCACTGATCCTCCAAGCTTCTAGTGCTCTTGTGTTCTTGTTGGATGTTCCTCTGTGCTTTGTGACTGAAAAAGAGAGCGCTTTCTTTGTGTCTTAAAATATGCCTCTGCTGCTTCTGTAGCAAGTCGCAATTTCTTTTGTCAGACGCAACTGAATGAAAGACCTTCATCTTTCTGGGAGGGGGTGGAGGGGCCCACCGAGACGCATCACACGCAAAATTGTCAAAATCAGTGGAAATGCGGCGCGCTGTTGGGAATTTGTGTTTTTAATTCGTTTTCTCTTTGCTGTCTAGACTTTGCTGCAAAGACGGTACAGTCGTCGCATTTCCTGACTCTCTATGGAGACATATGCCACTTTTTATCGTGCCAGGGTTGACATATAGATGCAAGCCACAGAAATTCATTTCAGGGTCACAGTAAGGCGTTTTTGTATAATCAAACTGATTAAAAAATTTAAAACATTAAAACTACATGCCTTAAATAAACACGGTCTGAACAACAAAAACAAAGCTCTAGGAAAGTCGCAGGAGGTCCTCCACAATTCTTGTTATGGACAACCCACAGAGGCCACAGAGAGTGCTGTCGTAACCATAAGAACCCCCCTGTGGGATGCGCACAATGGCAAATCATGCTAAACATAGTTTGTGGGATGTTTTGCCCCTCAGGACAACTGCACTCATAATTCATGCTATTGTCCATACAGATGAATTCGTTTGATGTTTCTCCGATATCTCTTACTCACCCCCTCTCGAAAAGTCAACACATGCTTGGGAGGAAATTCAAATGTGGAGCACTGCAGCAAATGTCAGGAACAATGTAAGCCTTTGAGATCAGCAATGTGAGTGGGGGTTTGTCAGGGAGGAAAGCCAGTGATGGTCTCAGATATACAGTAGATGCTGATAGACCCTAGGGCTTCTCAACATGGACATGAGGGGTGTACAGTAAAGCACAGACAGTTATAAGAGGATAGACTAAAGAATTAGATCAAAATCCAAGCAATAATATCAATGCTATAATGACTTAACTTCATGAAGAATAAATCTTGTTTAATCAAACAAGAGCAGTCTGTATGTATTTTAAATGAGGTCACAGACACAAAAAGATGTTTATGACAGCCAAGAGTGAAGTAAAAACAAGACATATCAGAGAAAAAAAAATAAACACTTGCTGCTTTAAAATGAAAAACTGAAGGAAACAGCGTATTTTTTTGCAAATCCTCAGCTTTGAGAACTCATTGTGCCGGGTGACTGATGGTAATTAGTTGAAATTAGGTTGCAAACTGGGCCACAGTATATCCGACCAATGCTGTTCATTTTTTCCTTCCTCTAATTTGTTTACAATCTTTAAGCCTCTTGAGTGAGCTCTGGAGTTTTTTTTTATTTTTACATAAACTGGAATTTAAAAAAATGAACAATAAAAAAATGCACTTTAGGGCTGCAACAAACCACCATTTTGACAATTGATTACTCTGCAGATTATCTCCTGGATTATTCAGACCTTGTTCAATGTGGTTCTTCAAACAATCTGCAAAGCAAAGACTATATAATATATAAAACACATTATATGCAAGTATGGCTGAAATATAAAAATCAGCCAAAAAAAACAAAACAAAAACTCTTTGGCTTATGTATAAATAATGCTATAGTAAACTAGCAACACACTGATTTAGAATATTACTTCATATAAAATACCAATATTTACATTACATATAAAATTATATAAAAGATTCTTTCTGGTTTATAAAAAAAAAGGGAAAAAAAAGACATCCAATCATTCTCTCCCGGTTAAATTGATTGTGCACGAGTTGTTGCAGTCCTATTATTGCTTATAAAAAGTTGTTGCACTGGCTCTGGAAAGAACAAGCTAAATAGAAAAAAGACTATTGAGCATAGTTTCCATAATACTCCAAAATGTGGTGGATTTTACAAATCAGATTTATTGGCAAGAGGATACATTACAACACATTCAAATGACTCTCCAGAAGAAAAAAACACTGCTGAGCTAGGCAAAGCTCCAGAGAAATTAAAAGTCTAGGGCAACGCGATCTTTAAACTGAGGTCAGAACAGAGAATCTATATCTATGAAATGAGCATCTTTTCAAAATCAAAGCAGATAGGACAGTCCACATCACAACAGTAAGGTGGATGTATTGGCATAAAGATCACCAACGAGATTAACACCGCGAACGCATTATGCATAATTAATGAGCTATGAATAGTTCCCATCCCATCTTTTTTGAGAAAGTTTCACCAGTTTTCGAAGATCATGGAATATATGGATGGAGAGAAAAAGACAAAAATGTGTATGTGTCAATGCATTATGCCTCAGAGGTTAAGACTTCAATCAGTCACATTATCTCTACCTGAACGTTACCTGTTCACAGCTGGCCTGTTGCATCCCGATAGATTGAATTTTTCAGAGGGACAATGTAATCACTTCTACCTAAGGTTGCCTTATCATACATCAAGCACAGATAAGAGCAATGACAAGAATTTCTAATGAATGAGCTCTCAAAAACGCTATGACTGGGGGGAACTGACTGACTATGATGGACGACTAGAGTGAGAGGCTTTTAGAGGTTTCTACCATTTTATGCTGACTTCCCAGCAGCCAGCTTTACTGTGAGACTTACAGGATATAAAATCAACTGCCTACTTGGGAAAAAAAGTATAGAAAGAGGTGTTGTGCTTGTCTGTAAAGAGAAACATTCAGTTGGTCCTGACAGTGAAGGCACAGTAGAGATAGAAGACTGGGAGCTTGTGCATATGGCATTGAATGATGGGATAGATTCCACATTCCGTCTGATTGCATGAACATTGATATGCAGTGCAAAGATAGCTACGCTACGGCTGTGACGAACAGATGTCAGAATGTGAGTCATCGCTTCATCAAATGAAGTCCACAAAATGCATCTGTGAATCATTCAGGAATGTGCAAAACTACACATTTTCAGTGAATCGTCTGAATTGCTAGTCAACTAATTGGTTTTAAGAAGCACAGAACGCCAATTAAAAACTGCTACTAAAAATATAAAAGAATAAATAAATCAAATGCATTATTTTACAGAGAAAGCATAAAACATCTCGTTCTAGTTGTGATAGTAGAATTTTACCATAATCATCAAACCTCATTTCAAGACCAGCAAATGTTCATTGATAGACACGATAAGCTGTTACCACTTGTTGTTTCACAGACAGGAATTAGACCAACAGATGCTCGGGCTGATCAGAGATCTGCTGAACATGCCAAGTGAGCCGCTCACCCCGCATTTACTTAACCATAGCCTTCTTCTCAGAAGTATTTACATTTTCTGCACAAATGGAAATCCAGATATTGCGCTGAAGGGTAAACAGCCCCTGCTAGAGAAAAACAGAGGTGATTGAGCCCTTGTCTGATTTGATTACAGGTTTTATACATCAACTACAACAGGGGTACCAGTCAGTACAGAGTGCTCACAAGTCTGCCGCTTGACAAAGCAAAAGCTGAGGGATCCTGTGCTGCAATTCATTCATTAGCATGCTAATTACATCCATTCACAAATGAAAATACCTACAAATGCCCACTGCCTTTTCAGAGGCAGAATGCACAAATCCATTAACTGCAGCGTTCAGTGACGTGCCGCCTCCTACATATCTCTTGCGTGATCTGCTATAGTACCACTCCCATCCACACTGATCTGAGTTTACTGCTGTATGGTGTGGTAATATTTGCTAACAAACTGGCTGTGCAAACTTGACAGAAAATTATTAGCTCTCAGTGTGAGTGGGGCTGGTGCTTCGCTGAACACCATCAAATTTCTGCTGACAAGCAAAGATTATGAAAGCATTTAAATGCTATACTTTTTTCTTTGTTATTACTTTACCCATTTTCTTTGTGAGCATAATATAAATTAACTTCGGAGACTACATTTTGAAAACTCTATATTAAATGAACTGTAGAGCATAAGAGGCTATTTCTGGCAAAGTTTGATCATAAATCCTTTTTCTTCAAATATGAAATGCAATGTTGCATTTCATATTTATAATTTCACAAAAACTCCTGAAGTTAAAGGTTCTTCAATGGTTTATCCCCCGTTTTAAAAACTAGCATGTGCTGGCTAAGTATGCATTGAAGCATGGCAGCTGGTTTGAGCTGGTTTAAGCTAGTCCTGAGCTGGTTATGAGCTGGTCCTGAACAGGAGCTAACCAGCTTATGACCAGCACATGACCAGCTTAAACCAGCTCATAACCAGCTCAGGACCAGCTTAAACCAGCTCAAACTAACTGCCATGCTTCAAAACATACCTAAACAGCAAATGCTGGTTTTTCAACAGGGATATCAGCACTTAGGGTTCAGAAAAGAACATTTGTATGTTTATTTTCACATTGCTCTTTTCTATGCAAGGAAAATGAATGGACAAAAGGACAATCTTCAATATTTTTATGGTACTCTTACAATTCTTTTTAGAGACCAACACACCCATCACCACTCAGTTACATTGCATGGAAAACATTCTGGCTAACAGTAATAAAAGATGACAGAAATTTCATATTTGGATGAACTATTCCCATTCCAAATGTTTTATTAAATATGCTTCAAATCAGCACACTGGTTATTCTAGGTACTGTCTGCTTATATTTTTTTTAGCTTTTTGGCATGACGGTGAACGAGACAGACAGCTGACAGAGTAATAGTGAGAAAAGAGGAGAGCCAGAATCTAACCTGGGTTACCTTTGCATCAGCTGCACCACCACTCAACAAGCCCACAGTCCTCTGAATGGACATCATCTGTTGACAGAGTAAAAGTGAAGTCAGTGCATACAGTAGATGCTTTTAGAAACTATCACTAAAGAATGAAAACATCTCTGTGAATCTAAAAAGGGTCATGAGACTGTAAAATCTCTTTCTAGTACAGAAATTGTACCCACTGTTGTACTCTTAATAGCCTCTATTTATAGGTCTCTAACCTGAGAAATATAGCTAACAGATAAATAACTCCATAGTGAGTGCCCAATACCAGTGTGTGGTGTCCTCTGACCCCTTTCATCTGTTCAGATCACTTGTACCATCTACAAATGGTTCAGGTGTTTACTTCAAATTGCCTGTGACACAGGCAATGCAGTCCGCAGGCAAAATGCTTAATGCATTCAAGTTGTAAAACATACTGCCCTCAGGCAAACACAGTTTTCAAAAGCTTTTGATTAGCAGGTAACTGATGAGGACACTTCTTGTCTAACTGTAGAAACACATCTGCTGGAATGCAACGGCAACATGAAAGTGTGTTTTGAGCTGGAGAGACAGTCTAAATATTAATATAAAAACAATCAAGTATCTGCTTAAAACACAATGCCTTGATGTGACTAATCTGAACAATTAGCAAATTACAAAAATGAAAGGGATAGTTTACACAAAAATGTAAGTTTTGGCATCATTTACTCACCCTCATGTTGTTGCAAACTTGTATGATTTTCTTTCTTATGCCGAAGATAAAAGAATATATTTTGAAGAACGCTGGTAATCAAACACCTGATGGTCCCCATTGACTTCCATAGTACTTCTTTCCCTACTATGGAAGTAAATGGAGACCAACAACTCTTGTTTTTTTTATATTCTTCAAAATATCTTCTTTTGTGTTCAACATAAGAAAGAAATTACAGGTTTGGAACAACATGAGGGAGAGGAAATTATATTTTAAAAAATCATTTTTGGGTGAACTATATCTTTAAGCCACATTTCTCATTTTTCATAATTAATAGCATGAATTTCAAAAATAAGATACTAAATGTTCACTAAACCTTCAACAGGTCATATTACTGTAAATCAATCACAAAACAGACTGCAAAGTCTGAGAAAATCAAATTTCTGAGCTTCTCACGCTTCATCGTACTGTCCATCAAGTATTTTGTTTTGTCCTGTAAAACTTTATGAGGGTTTTCTGACAATGCTTTAGCATTAATACTGAAATGTGTCATATTGTGTAGCTCAGCAAGGACCTGAAGAAAGCTTGTGTGCCGTGAAGTGTCCTGAAATTTGCTCAAGCTGACATCAGCGGCATCACTAACGTTGTTAATATTGCTAACGCACGGTTCGGCTGGGCTTGAGAGCCCTCGAGCATCACTGACCTTGACCCTGCTGAACAGCCGGCTTCCAGCAGCAGATGACAATTTCCCCTGTACTCTGCCCAAGGGGTCTACCGGCTCCATTAAGCCGGCACATCTGTAACAAAGCTCTAATCACTTCAGTAGAGGTATCTAGTGGCATCCTGGACATGATTATAAGATCAGGAGCGCTGAGAGATCGTAATCATTTAATCCTCTCAGAACACAGAGCTGCCTGATTTCTACAGCTCTCCAGTGTTTCCTATTATAGAATTCATTACAGGGAGGGGGTAAAAACAATTTAGACCTGAAAACCACAAAAAAACAAGAAGTCTTCTTCATCTTGTCTGCTCCTAAAACAAACATTTCTAAGGAACATCGGGGGAACATCTGTGCATATTTGATCAGACAAAGCAATACAAATGAATATTGATTTGATTATGAATTGGCATAGAGGAGGGTCTTGTCATCAAGTCATGCAGAAACAGTCTGTGTTCTTCTAGTGTGGGCAGAGCATTGTATCTCTCTATAACTCACTGTGCCATCAACTCCCAGTGACAGGGTGGAAACGAAGCCCTTTGCACCGACAGCCATCTGCCCTTGTGTACAATGACACAATGGGGAAGCAGAGCTGTGAAAAACACACAAACACTCCCTCTGTCTTTTAGCATTGGAAAAGTAGTAAACACAGAAAGACTCAGGAACTGGTGCCAGGGATGCGGCAGAAACAGGCGTCTTCTCTTCTAGGGATATCTGCAACTGTAACAGCTATACGTAACTTATAACTCTGCATAACTATGTGTAACTTGACCTAGTTGTAGCATAAATGAGTATTAAGTTACATCTGATGCACTACTAAATATTAGACCGTTGCAGTTTATTTCGTTTATACGCAAGATTACATTTAAACTGTTTTTGAAGCCATTACAGACTGTCACAGATATTTACAGACATTAATAAGCTCATGTTGCGGCTGACAGATTTCATTCCTTGCATAGATGATGTTTATGACAATAACAGTCATTTATATTTTAAGAGAGATTGTGTGGTGTTGTGTGAACTCGCTCAGGACAGTTGGTCCATGCGGCGGATCAGAGGTAAAAAACTATATAAATACTGTTCAGTTTCTTGCACAGAGCGATCGTTTCGTGTCTTTAGACCTTTAGCAAGGTTTAATTTGGTTTTGTCTGTGTTTTTTTTTCTCTCAAAGCCGTGAGTCCCAATGACTGAAAGACTGAAACGGTTTGAGTTAAAAATCTTCGTTTGTGTTCTACTGAAGAAACATCTTTGAAGTCGCCTACATCTTGGCTGCCCTTGGGGTAAGCAGATAAACATCAAATTTTCATTTTTGGGTGAACTATCCCTTTAATTCAATTTTTAAAAATCAACTTAAAAATGTAAAAAAAAAAAAACCTCAACCATATTTCACTGAGATAAACTAAAATGCACAGCTTTTAACACTACTTCTGCTTACAAATTTAAAGGCTGCTTAATGAATCAAAACTTAAATCTCATATTCTGCAATATATATCTATTTATGGTTTTGCTTTAAATGGGGAAATCTATGGAAGCCCGTTTCCGCCACTGAATAAAAAATTTAAAAGGTAATTGTGACTTTTTATCTCACAATTCTGATTTTTTTTCTCAGAATTGCGTGATATAAACTCGCAATTGTGAGTTGAAAAGTCATAATTGTGAGATATAAACTCGCAATTCTGAGATATAAACTGGCAATTGCGAGACAAAGTTGCAATTCTGAGAAATAAAGTCAGAAATGCAAGATATAAACTCACAATTCTGATTTTTTTTCTCAGAATTGTGAGATATAAACTTTAAATTGTGGGTTATAAAGTCAGAATTGTGAGTTATAAACTCGGGCTTCCATAGAAATCCCTGGTGGCGAGATGGGCTTTTATAAAACTTGGCAGTAGAAATGCAAAAACTATTTTTGAAATTGGTGCTACATGACTAATGAAAATAAAGAAAAATGACTTTGGTGTCTCCTTTTGCCAAAAAAAAGGTCAATACCCATAATGCATATTGGATTTTTGCACCACCCCACTGTCGATCTGACTGCCTCTGGTTGGTAATACAAAAATGCAGAAGTTTGATCTGTAATTTTGTGGTAAAGTGGTACTGGAGCTGTCAAAAGTCCGCCATATGATGACAAATGACATCTTTTGCATCATCCAGTGGACTTTTGCTGACAAAAACGGGGATATCTGGTCTGGGTAACATGTAAAATGGAGAGAGTACACATTGCTCAATACAAATCTAGTTGAAAATTGGTGAACTAATTCGTTGAGAACCAATGGTGTAACCAAATTTGGTACACAGTTGTACAACCTTACCCTAGAGAGCAGTGCTGACAGGCTCACTGTGGCTTTGACCACCCTGAAATTGGAGTCCAATTGCCCCAGCATTGAGGTAGAAGGCTGTGCACTGTGTGCAAGGTCTTGTGTCTGGGAGCAGGTGCCAATTGAGCCCCCACTAGCCACATACCACTAGGGGAATAATCTGATGGGGATACGTGGAGCTCAAAGTGTGCTGATGTTTTTAGACAGCTCCATCAGCCTGTCACTCTCCTTAACGCGTCTACCACCACACACCAGCTTACATCAATACCGCTGTGGCAGTCAGCCCACACAGCACAGCACGAGAGGAATCCTGACTCCACCCTCATGTTCAAAGAGAAGTCTGAAGAGAAGCCGGCTCGGTTTCTGCTCAAAGTCAGTGAGACAGAACACGCCATGTCTTTCCATCCCGCACAAAGCAAGCAAGGGAGGGAGCTAACTCAAACGTCAACACCTACAAGGAGCATCTGTTACTGGTTTACCTGAGATGGAGTGGAGATAATTTAAGGGAAAGAAACTCCTGCTATTGTTTAGGCTACGTCCTGCCGGCTTGAAGCACGTAGTGGACAGCGATGCTCTCTTTCTGTGTTGCCGGCAATACACAAAATATGCCAGTCAGGCAGACGCCACGGAAATGGAAAACGAGCTCATCCCTCCTCTGTGATAACCGGTGGCCCTGTTCAAGTCTCCCTCGCTGTATAATCTGTCTCTGATCTCCTGACTGAAGTCTGCCTGTTTGATAGGAAGGCCTGCGTGACCACTCCATCTCAACATGTGAGGAACCTGTGGAGGGCCTGGGAAGAAAAAAAATAAAAATACAGGTACTTCTGCATTCCTTGATGGGCCCCTGCTTCAATTTTGATCTCAGCAGCCTATGTGATGAAAAATGGATTAGTCGAAGGGTGTTACGACATAAAAGTCCAATATGGATGAGGAAAAGATTCGAGGGGCAGCCTTGGTTTTCGCCCTGGGTGTTTCAGGGCTTTCCACAGACATCCGACACGCCCTTTGGCTGTCTGAGGGGGAACGGTTTGCTCTAAAGTGTGTCTCACATCCTGAAGGTTACACGTGTCTCTTTCACAGCCTCTAAGTGACAGAGATGTTTACCTCTGACACTGAAAGGATTCCTTATCTTAAAGGCCACTGTAAATAGTACTGCGCACAGGTGGATGAAATCCACTGCAACAAACTTGACAGGAATAAACGATTCGCCCTTTTCTTTCCTTAAAGGTAAAACTAGTCATAGTTGTAGGCAATGTATCAAAAAACTGACAGTCATATCACCTATATTTATGGAAGTTATATAATGGCTCATCCTGTATTATAAAACAGATAACTCATGCTAGGTTGGCTGAGCTACATTTGGAGCTGTTTTTTGTTACCTGCACATCTTTTCAGTTATACCTGAATTAGACTAATGATATACTCAGTGGAAGAACTGTTTAATGTCATTTTTAATATTAATGAATAAACATTAGTATGCTATAATTACTATTTTTAACATTTTACAAAAGCAATAAACCACTTGATGCTATGTGTTACAGTGAATTTGCTACAATTAGTTTATTTTTGTTGTATTTTACACAACACAGATTGTTTCAAAGCACCTTCACCTGAGAGGTTTTAGGCGCTCATGCTACACAACAGCCCTGTAACCATAGTAGTGTAAGAAAGAAACTCATACAGGTTTGGAATGACATGAGGGTGAGTAAATTGACAAATTATTCCTTTTGTGGTGAACTCTCTCTTTAATGTTCAACATATACAATAAAAAAGGAGATTAGAATATCCATACTGTCTAAAAATTACTTATATCTTAAACCACCAATCACACTTCACTTACAAAGACATTCTACTGCATATACGCACACTTTGAGCGTTGATATAAAATGAAGCGTGTGTATACTGTGAATATTAAGCACTCTCACCGCTGAATGTGTGCTTGCTTCTTTTTCTCAGATAAAAATAAATTTTGCTGCGCTATGCAGGGCTATTTATAAATAAAGGCCAAGTGACTACATGTACGAGCTACTGGTTTTGAACTGATGAACTTGTTCGATTTCCTCTTGTTATTTTATCCTCAAGCGAGAAAACAACCATGCAACCTCTGTGGTGAAGGTAGTGAGTGAGCCGTGTGTGCCAGGAGAGCAGTAAACCCATTACAGCTGAGGACTCACACTCAAGTTGTGGTGCTGGAGGTGCACAGTTCCTGGTGTGTGTCTTGTAAACCAGTCCTCTAACTGAACCCTCTACAACTCACTCGCCTCCCCCTCCTGTTCTCACACACACACACACACCAGCACTGTTTCCACTGGGACCCCTGTCTTTATTATCACAGCCCGACAGCTTACTGTTTCCATGGCTCTGCAAGATGGATTAATCACACCATTTAATGTGTTTATTTCCCCCTGTCCAGGAGGCACAGGACTTGTGTGGAGGAGGTGGGCCTGTTATAACCGGCTATGAGCCGTCTTTAATTGGCGTGAGAGGGGACATGCTGCGCCGTGGCCCCGAGTGGGACGCACCCATAAAAGGTGCACTGCATAAGGGCACCTGAGCCCCAAGGTACACTCTCACACACACACCTCCTCTTCTACTCCTAAATCTCATCCATTGATGTGCTAAATAAAAATCCCCCCAAATAAGCACAGCAGTGGAATGTCATACCAACAAATGGCTGGAGGTCTGTTTCCAAGACAACAGCTAAGAATGCCCATGGAGCACATGTGAGAGAGCTCACTATGAATAATTTCTACTTTGACTTCCTTTGAAGGCATTACAGTAAGGGCTACACCTTTATATGGGCTTGAGTACCCATCTGAAACACTGAAACAAATACATATGGATGTATAGTATAATAAAATAACAAACAAAATGCACATGAATGCAAAAAAAAAAAAGCACATTTTATATATAAAGAGTGGTGCTTACCTGTATAAAAATTGGCATTACATTGCTAAGATTTTGCTTTGTAGTTGTTTTGAGCACTCTTTAGTATGTTGCTATGTGGTTGCTAGGGCATTTGGAGTGGTTTCTTCTTGGCTCACCTTAAAAAATTATGTTTTGTGAAATCACTCTGAAAAGTGCTAGTACACTTCCCCCGAAACAAAACTCAGGTGAGTAATTATTCCTGTATTTTTTTTTCTTTGATATGGACCCACATGTATATTTCTTAATTCAGCTTGTCTGTAATTTGTAAAGTAAAAATTCCCCCGTGAATATCCTACCATATTTCGCCGAACACAGGTCCTGCGATTAATATTAGTCCCGTGCGAATCCTGTGCGAATGTTTGATAGTATTTTGGGTGCTGTCATATCGCTACACCATACAATTTTCAAAAGAGAAAGTTGAAAAGGTTTAATGTGTTACAAATAAATCAAGCATAAAGCTTGAGATATTATTTTAATCTGGTGAAATGTAAATTACACAAAACTATATTAGTTTCTTTCTTTTTTTTAAATCCATCTAATTGGACCATAGAACGGGACTCTCAAAGACTTGACATCGGGGACATCGGGATTTCAGCAGCCAAATAATCAAATGCTGGAAACTGGTTGCATTCATCTTTAAGAGTAAAGATAGTACAGTTCCTTGCTTGTGACTCCCTCAGGTCGAAGTTAGAGCATTCTTGGAAACGAGCATTAGAACCTTAAACTCTCTTCAAATCAAAACAATTCATTGCCTGCAGCGTGTATGTGTGTTTGTGTGTACATATTCTGTTCTGTGTTATTTTAGCTTAGTAGAGTAGTAAATAAACTTTGATTTATTAAGAAATCTTTGTCTGGTGCTATGTGATTTTCAAGTCTTAAACTATTTGCCAAAGATCGCTTTACCTATGCTAAAATGACCTATGCTAAAAAATTACCTAATCAATTCGGTATTACTGTGGCCACGGGAATAATCTGAATTGTTAAAACATACTGGTTTTAATGCTTGCTGGACAAGTCGTTTTTATGATGAGACTGGGCGTTAAACTCTCACAGATACATGCCCAATGGGACACTCATGACCTCCGGACAGCTCCCCGTTTCGTCCTCCCTGCATTCCAAAGGAATGCATTTTTTTTCTTGTGCAAAGAACACCCAAACTTTTATTGACTCTCTGCCAACAGATATTCCTTTATTCCTATTTCTATTAAAACAATATACTCAATAGACAATACATACTAACGTTGTATCTTATGTCTTTCATATACTTGGTGTGATTATTTAGAAGGTAGCATTTTAATCGATGCATTAACCCATGTAGTATAGAGAATTAAGGTATGTACTTTGTGTATGCTAAATACCTGTTGTTTGATTTTGAATGAAAGCTAGTTGCGTCAGCAATAATTCAGTGTGGATGAAAGTTGACTTTTCTCATCATAATGTATGATTAAAACACTTATAGGGATCTACTAGGACATATTCTTCATTTACGCTCGGAAAACTTAGCCGTGCGGGGCTCCGCCCTACAGAAACACTTGTGATTGGATCAAACAGCAAAAGGGGCGGACTGAAATCAGCCCGTTAAAGACAGACGCACAGCTTTGCTTAGTGCTTGCTGCTTGCTCGCGCGCTGTTTGAAACTTCGGCTCCTCATCCGATCGCGCTGTTAAGCGGTCTCAGCCATATACCATCTGGCGAGGGTCCACACATGCCTTCAAAGTTCTGACCAAAGAAACTTTAACACCTGAAGCCGAAAGAACTCTAAACAGACTTCCTAAGAGCATCATCATGTCACAGAGAAATCAACCAATCGCAAGAGGGCATCCCCAGTGACATCACGCAACAGCGATTTCAGCAGCCAAATAATCAAATGCTGGAAACTGGTTGCATTCATCTTTAAGAGTAAAGATAGTACAGTTCCTTGCTTGTGACTCCCTCAGGTCGAAGTTAGAGCATTCTTGGAAACGAGCATTAGAACCTTAAACTCTCTTCAAATCAAAACAATTCATTGCCTGCAGCGTGTATGTGTGTTTGTGTGTACGTATTCTGTTCTGTGTTATTTTAGCTTAGTAGAGTAGTAAATAAACTTTGATTTATTAAGAAATCTTTGTCTGGTGCTATGTGATTTTCAAGTCTTAAACTATTTGCCAAAGATCGCTTTACCTATGCTAAAATGACCTATGCTAAAAAACTACCTAATCAATTCGGTATTACTGTGGCCACGGGAATAATCTGAATTGTTAAAACATACTGGTTTTAATGCTTGCTGGACAAGTCGTTAATGAGGTATCGTTAATAAGGTATAAATTGGACGTTTTGATTAATATCCATTAATCATACAAATATGAAATTGATATGACTCGATTTCCAGGAACTAATATTAAATTAATAGTTCTAAAATGAGAAGTTCCTAGCCATATCGGCCTAGAAAATTGCAACTTTTAATTGTTTTGATTTGAATTTCGTGTGGTGCATTTGCACGGGATATGCAAAGCCTGTGATTTTACTTGAAATTACTGACTTATCTCCCGGATACCCCGATGTCAAGTCTTTGAGAGTCCCGTTCTATGGTCCAATTAGATGGATTTAAAAAAAAGAAAGAAACTAATATAGTTTTGTGTAATTTACATTTCACCAGATTAAAATAATATCTCAAGCTTTATGCTTGATTTATTTGTAACACATTAAACCTTTTCAACTTTCTCTTTTGAAAATTGTATGGTGTAGCGATATGACAGCACCCAAAATACTATCAAACATTCGCACAGGATTCGCACGGGACTAATATTAATCGCAGGACCTGTGTTCGGCGAAATATGGTAGGATATTCACGGGGGAATTTTTACTTTACAAATTACAGACATGGCTGATTCGCACGGGATTAAGATCACAGACAACCTCCGCAATTATTACAAAAGACTGGAGGTGACCAGGTAATACTAATCCCGTGCGAATAGGGCTTTAGTACACGATGTAAGTACAGAAGAGACAAGTTTTAAATGGGAAAATTATCGAAACTCTTTGGTCATTTTTGAGCGAGATGCTAATGGTCTAATCTGATTCAATGATCTATGCTAAGATAAAAGTGCTACCGCCAGACCAGGAGATCAGCGTAATGGATTCAAAAACGGTTTGACTAATTGTTTAACTCTAGGGGAGTTGTAAAATTAGCCTATTTTAAAAAAAAGTGGAATGTTCCTTTAAATGTATTACGCGGACCCGACCACTATTTGAAAGTTGGACCCGAACCCGGCTGGGAAGACACAGACCCGACAGCATCCAATCGGCACATATTGCACAGCAGACTGCTATTAAGTCAATAAGTTGCGAAAAAAAAAAACATTCCTTACTATAGTAGCCTTCTCCCTGACTGCGATGCATACAATCCTCCTAGCCAATAAATTTCCATCCATGTTAGGCTGTTCCTCTCTCTTGCCAACTGAAAGAGCCTTCTTAATCCATTCAGTATTCCAGTTTTAAAAGTCTACTTGCTGTCACGGTTAGAGACAGATGACTAATGCAACTGCAGAGTTTTTTTTTTTCTCCATCTCGAGTCAACTTCGACTGTTACCCTTCGACTGTTACCCTACAATAACGATACTTTTTGTTGGTTGTAAAAAAGACTCGGAGCAATTATTTTTTTAGCAAAAAAAACCCACACAGAACAAGAAGTGCGTTACACTTTACTGCATGCGTGTTTAATAACAGGTGCGTCTCTTCAGTTTTGTTTCAGCTTTTTTTTTTTTTCCATATCACTCATGAAGGAATCCATGATCACCGCCCGTTTGCAGTATTAACTCTGCCCACGCTCTGCTTCTGGCGGCTGAGGTAACGCATGTTTTTTTTTTTTGGGGGGGGGGGGGGGGGGGGGGGTCACCTTATTTCCCTAATTTTACAAACTGAAAATTACAAAACACAAGCATGCTGACTGACACTGATCTCTGGCGGGTGCGGTGTTCTCCGATCGACTCGGGTATGTTAAATAGACCTGTGACCCGAAGTAACAGATTAGGATCCGACCCGGACCCAGCTGACCATTTAAAATATAGACCCGAACCTGTCCCAGGCCCAGGTCCTCGGGTCTCGGGTCCTCCGTGAAGACCTCTAGTACATACTACTGCTACTATACTATTACGAATAATAATAATAATAAAATTATTAAAACTTTATTTTTAAGGAATAATCACACATTTCATAATAATGAATCACAATAATGACACAAATTCCAATGAAATTTTTCTCTTGGTTTAAAAAAAAAAAAAAACCCTGAACAATGCCATTGGTGTGAGAGACCCGGGTTCGAATCCACTGTGAGACACCAATGTGTCCCTGAGCAAGACACTTAACCCCTAGTTGCTCCAGAGGCGTGCGACCTCTGACACATATAGCAATTGTAAGTCGCTTTGGATAAAAGCGTCAGCTAAATGAATAAATGTAAATGTAAATGTAACAATCACAACATAAGTGTTTGTTTAATTTTGAACTGTTCTTTTATCTGTTTTGTTGAATTATTCACATAAATGAATATAAATAATCTAATGGCTTTTACAGTATTTTTGTTTGCAACTAGTTCACTGAACAAATATAAAAACCTCCAATATGACCGTAAACACCACAGGCTCCATAGAAGCCCTGTTTTCGACTCTCTAAGGTCTCCTCACCACTCTGTGCTCTCAGGTCTGAACAACCCTGCTCTCTCCTTCTGCTCACGTCTGAACAAGGTAATTATACCTGCAGGTGTCTGATAGCTTTATTCATGGGACAATCCTTCCAGTTATCCTCTTTCATCAGTGGGAGAAAAAGCACTTTTGGCCTGTCATCTCCATCTCCAAAGCATACTCTCTCTCATGCTACGCTTGCCGATGATGAGAGAGACATCAGTATGGCAGCTCAGGGGGCCAAGTATAATCTGAATCTGATGGAAGATTTTAGAGAGACACAGGAAGTGCCTAAACTCAGATGTCACCAAACTTAATTTTAAATCTCTCCCTGTTTGAAAACTAGGGTGGTATGGAGAACCAAAAAATCCTATCTTTAATTCACTGACATCAAGCTATTCTTGTGTTAGTCGTGTTGACCCAGAGAACAAAAATATGATCAAAGTCATTTTTCCATCCAAATATTTCCCGGTTCAGTCTGTTTGACGACTGTAACACGAGTTGAAACCATCTTTTACTCATGTAATGCAGAAAAGATCCACTCAATTATTCACAATCAGAATGTTTTGGCTAGTCGGTCTTGGCAGACGGACCAATTCCCATTCCAGTTGCGAAACGTAGCTTGTCAAGAAAATGAACCCTGTAGAAATGAGGCAGAGACAATCATCTCTTTTCTGCACGACACCACAGCCAAAACAGGAAGTGATGCAATCCTGGACACAAATTACCCATTCGACCCATGATTGTCATGTATCTACAGCTTCCCCAGACCAACGTCCCAGAGATGTTTTTTGCCCAAACAACAAACAAGCATTATCTGGAGTAAGTATTCACCGCCGCTACTGACAGACACAAACAGAATCCGCAGCTTTGCTTTTCAATCTCCACAGTAAGTCAGACAAGACTTACGTAATGTGTGTCACACAAACACGCCGCCTCAAATCCCGGCTGCAAAAACTTTAATGGCCTGCGCCTTTGAAGACAGACCTTCCATGCGGTGGTTGTTTAATAATAAAAATGTGACAGCAGAAAGGCTGTGCAGAAAGAGAGAGAGACAGTCTCGCTATTCCCATGAGCCTCAGTTTAGAATCTCTGACAGCCAATCACAAGACTCACAGCTTAGGGCACAGACATGCTTCTAGTTCTCTAAACTAACAGGCTGTTTGAGTGAACAGGCTACAGCTACATTCTACAGGACAGTGAATTCATGTCTCAGAAATGTAATAAAAAACATCACAAACCAAGCATAAGTTGATTTGTGTCCTCTGATCAGCAGTCCACGGTGACCTTCAGGGCATTATGGGTAGCCATCTCTGCATTGACCAGTGAGAAGAAGACAAGCAGCAAACTGCCTGTGGAGATCAAAGGTACTCTTTTGCGCCTATGAAGATTGGTTTTGAGAGTTTTTACAGGGTGCTGGGGTGAAAATATAATAGGGGTCCAAACAAACTTAAACTCCTTTGACTTTCAATGTTCAGTATGGACATTTTTTATATCTACAAAAGAGAGTCAGTCATACAGGTTTAGAAAGATATGAGGAGAACATACATGACATAACTTTTATTTTTGGGTGAACTATCCCTTTAAGCTTGAAGAAACAGCTCATCTCTTATTTAAACCAGGACTTAACGTAGGCTCTTCTTTTAGAAGCCTGCTTGATTTTGAGAGACAGTTCTTATATGCTTACTGCCTCTACACTAGTTCAAAGAAACGATTCAGTCAAATAAGAATAATGGACCATGTCAACTGAAGCCCTATACTCATGCCTCTATTAAACATAATGAGATCTAAGACATCCGAGAGAAGTTCAAGGAAACTCCTCTACTTGATAATGACATATCTACACAGAGAGGGAGGAAAGGAATTGAATAATGGAATAATCCCTAAACAAAGACTTCTTATATTATAGAAATATGCCTATTTTCTCTGACTGAAGGGAGGCGGATATTAGCAGCCATTCACTCTAAGTGCAGACACAAATGCCGTTCCTTAAAAGTATTCTAACAGAGCATTTACTTTTACAATAATAGCTCCTCCAAATAACCAACATTTATACAAGTACACACTCTTTCCAAGATCGCTCTAAAACCAGCCAAGTCTAGCAGGGAATACTTCAATGTAGTGGAGGACTTATATAGTGTTTTGTCAAACATTTTTATCTTCATTATGATTTTAAGTCCATTCGCAAATCACTACAGTTCAGCAGAATGCGATGCAGCAATATTACTTCTAAGCACTGGAAAATCTGTCATTCTGACAAAACTATTTGCGAATGCATCACGGCGGCATAATTCTATTGCACTGTGCTAAACAAGCCCTGTTGTCTTTGACGTACAACATATTGGAGAACCAACAGTTTAAAGCCTGCAGTGTACTTCATAAATGATGCCTATAAAGAGAAATGTTGTCCAGTGCAATAATACGATTGCCAACATAATTGGTTGCTGCTTTCCCAGATATTTTCTAGAGAACCGCTCTGTTGCCTCTACCCATGTTGTTTTACAGAGCAACCTATTCATTACAACAGAGCAGGGGTCTTCAACCGGGGGGTCCACAGCAGTACTGCAGGGGCTCTGGGAATTATTTTTGATGTAAAACAAATTTTGTGAAAAAATAAGAACATTGAGATAACTTCGAGGCTAAAGAAGCAAGAGTTCAGTTATTTATACATCACATACATCTTCTCTTTATAGGCATCATCCAGCTCTCTCTCTACCCTCAATACCACGACTGAGGTGCCCTTGAGCAAGGCACCGAACCCCCAACTGCTCCCCGGGCGCTGCAGCATAAAATGGCTGCCCACTGCTCCGGGTGTATGTTCACGGTGTGTGTGTGTTCACTGCTGTGTGTGTGCACGCGTGATGGGTTAAATGCAGAGCACGAATTCCGAGTATGGGTCACCATACTTGGCTGAATGTCACTTCACTTCACTTCACTTCACTTCACTTCATACAGTACCATTCACATATAAAGGGGTCCCTACTCCATCTTTCTATTTGAATTACACAGTTCGAATATTCTATTAGGTGGCCAGTTCCCTTCTGAAGCAGTTTTCAAATGGTTGTCTGTATATATTTATATTAATATTTTTTATGATACGTTTGAAAGAACATTACATGAGCATAGCACAACATGGCAGGAGCATGAACAGGGGTTATATAAGGTCCTTATGAAAGGAGAATGCAGGACAAACACAAGTGCTGCAGTGAGCTTCCTTCCATCCCTGCAATCCCATCCCATCAGCATCAAACACATACACAAAGCCAACACGCTGTAAACAGACAGGATTTACTTAATGCCTCTGGCTCAGAATGGCTTGGAGCTTGGGCACTTCCTGTATCCTCTCATCCTGGAGCGAATTTGCTTGTCCTGTGGCTTCAGCCCAATTCAACGTCTTGATTTAGTACCAAGAGAAGCATAAGCATCGATAAAGAGCAGCTTACAGTGTTGAGACCGAATGGGCTCCCACTGCTTCCTCTTCCACAATGGGAATGAGAATATTGACAAGTAAAAATGTATCCTCAAGCAAAAAACACGCCGCGCAAAGTAAAAAAAAAGTGATAAAGTGTCACTAGTGAGAAACAGCACAGACAACATCAATCCTGGTAAAAGGGGCTACAGTGACCTTGCGTTTGTATCAGGAAGTAAACCTCGATAGATTGTGCGATTTGAGCTCTGTTGGAACGTACCCTCGATAGAAGAGAGATCATTTTCTTTGATAGCCTTAATTAATTCATTGATTTATTCAGCGCTCCAGAAGCTCCTTAAATCACTCCTTAGATTATTATCTCACCGGTACACATCAAACGCGTGAAAATTTGGTGTCTTATGTGCAGTAACAGATATGCCTGCAGGTGGAAATTAAATGAATAACATTCAAAAGCATATTAAACACAGAAAGGTGCCATTTAAAAAAAAAGAGAGAGAAAAAGTCACGCTTTTTCTTACTAAAGGTAAGTTTTTAAAGCGATTTTCGTCACGCATGCTTATCGCCCATCTTCGGGGAGCGCCACCAATGTTACCTCACTCCTGGAACAACGCTTCTCGCTGTCTCAGACTTTCTGAGGTGGGTTCTGCCGGACATATCAACCCATCTTTATTAGCCTAGACCCCGGGAGAGATAGTAATGGGCACAGCCCAGCAGTGTGCTGCTATCTCTCTCAGACAGCAGACCGTGGCCCCCTCCGTGGCCCTATTTAAAAGGCACTTATATTTTCGCTTCAAGGAACGCAGTTTTCCACTATGGCAGGAGATCCTTGATAGCCACACACACACCCAAACAGAAAAAAAAGAGGAGGGGGAAACTTCCTCATTAGAATTCCAACAAGGTGGATGATTGCCAGTGGAGACTATAATGTAATTGTCATGGCAACTACACAATGAACAAAGATCCCAGTGGAATTACTCTGATTCTCCACTTCCCTCTTTCCCTAAAAGCCATTGGTTTAAAAAGAAACCGAAGACATTTCAGTTTGGAAATCTCAGATGAACTGGCAAGCTCTAAATAATTTCACAGAGTGAAAAAACCAAACCATCAGGTTCCAGACAAAAATCAGTTATATATGGCCGTCAAATTGTATACAGAAACAGTACGTATGCAAAATTAAATGGGCTAAAAGACCACATCTTTAAGGCAGACGTGGAACAATACAAAAAGAAATGGATTTTCTGCATTTACACAGGGTGTATGTTTAGCCTCCCTCTGCAACTGAAGCCAGCCAGACGTATGCAGAGGCTGGAGGAACAGCCACAAGCAGAGGGCACCGCTCTCCTCACCCATTCGCCCACTCTAAGGGGAACCAATGTGATTACTGCATTACCCTCTGGCAACCCTGCTTGAATTCTGAGTCTGCCTTTAACCAGCTCGCTTGTCTAAAGACTGAGGAACAGACAGAAACAGAACAAGACAGAGCAGATAAAGGGTCAACAAAGGAAAATCTAAAATGAAAAGATTCATCTAAGCATTTTTTTTGTCTCACTCCTAATCATCGTTCCGCATCTGTGCATGGCTGATGAAGTTTTCAGTACAGACGGGGAAAATAATGCAAGCCCTGATGCAGGCTTTGCCCATTTTCAGCAATTTATTATTTCAACGAGATGACAAAAAAAAGCAAGGGACTGAGGAAATTAGCTGAAATTAGATTAAACCATTCCACCTCCCACAAAACCGGGTCCATTGCACTGTCAAATGGTTGTGAGAGAGTGTTTGCTTGTGTGTGAGTGTGATGTGTGAAGGAATAACACTAATGTTTCCAAAAGCCGCTCTTCAGCTCACCATTAGCGGCTTTCTGAGTGTCCAGGACAGAGCTGAATCGGCGGTGTTATTGTGCCTTCATTAAGCTTATTGTGTCAGCAGGAAGAGGGGGAAAAAGAGCTATTTTAAGGGATTTATGCACTCTGTGCTTCCATGGGCGGGCAGTGAAACTCCAGGCCAGCAATACCTCCTTTCAGAGCGCTACAAAGGAAATGTAATTACCTTGATATGGTGGCAAAGGGAAAGGGCAAACTCTCAATATGCAGTAAATGCACTCATGCTGAGACCAGGCAGGGCTAATTTGCTACTGATCTGTAGCAGTTTTTTCTCATTTCTCCCCCCCACCACCTATTTCGCTCTTTCTTCGCCCTCTTGAGGGAAAAAAATTGCATGAAGGAGTCGTGACCCTATTCCTACATGTGGCTGGTCTCCTCAGCACAGAAGCCACCTAAACAGGACAGAATGAGATACCAGAGGCATGAGGCATGCATATTTAAAACAGAGGTATGAACATCTTTTTTGTAGAGAGAGAGAAAGAGAGATATTCGCCATAAACTCTTGCTTGGCCTTAGGCGTTCACATTGTGGGGTAATTTGCATGAATATTTTTTAAAGGCACATAAAAAGCACTCAATGGTTAATAAGACGAAACTCCTAGAGAAGTTTAATTTAGGAATGCTAATTAATTCACTTTTTCATTAGCCTCCATTTCAGATTAGGGAGACTCTAAAGACAGAAGCAGAAAACACAACGTTTTTGGAGAGTACAAGTAAACTGCCACTCATCGCTGCAGTTGAGAGAGAGATGCAATTACATTTTTCATTGATAAGGGCAAGTGTTTCCATTATTCTACGGGCTTTTCTCTTTTTCTTTTTTTTTTACTTGGTTTCAAAGTAAAACTGACAAATTTGTAATAAAAATCCACTGTTGTAGTTGACATCCATGCTAGGGCCAGGTTAAAACAGTGATTTTCAATAGACACTGAATCAATAAAAAAATTTTTTTACATTAGAATCAAAAACATACTAATGTAGCCCAGACCTCTAAAGAACTTAAGAGCCAGTTTCTTTTAAGTGAATAAAAACAATAAAAGGCCACCATTTTGATACTTCATATACTAGGGCTGGGGAAAAATATTGATTTTCAATTAACATACAACATAATCAGTGTAGTCTGATACACAAACTCGTACAAGATTTTACAAGACTTTTTTTTCTCTTTTTTTAAACGTAAATTAAAAACGTAGTGAAACCAGTGCAGTAACATTTTCTAAACAAGTGACTTTTATGAGTCACTTTTTCACTTACTGAATAAAAATTATTATAAAAAATTACCATCATTATGATTTTAATACAGTATAAACTAGGGCTAGGTCCAAAAATTGCCATTTTCAATCGCCATACATGACCGGTGTAGTCTGATTCAGAACAAAATGACTTTTCTTCAGTTTATTAATCGAAACCATACAGCGCAACCAGTCATTTCCTTCCTTTTAATGAAACGTTAAAGATGAATTACCAGTTTGAATCGGTCTAATTGGCCCTATCATATACAGCATTAGGGGAATAAATGGACATTATAACTGAAATATACCGGAAATGAATCTGAATCAAAACCAGAATTGAATCAATAGCTTACGAATCAGTAATAAAATCACATCTGGTGTATTAATACCTCGCCTTACTATTCAAAACTAAACAGAACTTACTAAAATTGAATGCACTATGCTCCCTGAAACAGTGGCAGATCCTCAAGCAGGTGCGCAAGAAGCATGCTGGTTCAGATTCCTGTGCTGGAGGTGAATATAAAACAAAAGATTTCTGTTTTAGCCACCAACATAACACCTTTTAGCACCTGACTGCTCCATGGGCACAATTCTCCGACTTCAGTTTGTCCTGTATAGTCACAAGAAAGAGGAAGATATATGCGAAGCGATCAGGTTTAATGGATGTACAGTAATGCACATAAAAGCTCCACTAAATGAGAATGAAAGGATGTACAGTGCAAAATGGGCTTTTCCTTTAGACTTATTAGTAAGAACAAGTCTGTCAGTACAACCAGGCTAAAGCTGGGACATCAGAGAGGAGAACAATGAGAAACCTGAGATTCCTCAGCGGGTGAGAGAACGAGAGAGATGTGGAGGGGGAGGAGGATAAAGTGAATAAGAGGGGAAAAAACGCTGCATTCTTGTAACTCAAGAACTGTAAGAATGTGTGTGCAGCAGGTATTTATGGAAAGGTGATGGCAGATAGTTGCTCTGGAAACGGCGACAACAAAAGAGAAAAGCAGAGAATAGCGAAAGAAGAAGAAGAAAAAAAGAAAAACAACCGCAGGCAGCGCTCAAGGTGTGATGGCACCAGCTCTGCGTACCACGTCGTCATGGCAACAAGCAGCGGGGAGAAATGGCGGTGTTAACATTCATTCAGAGAGGCAGCACATGTCCATCAATCTCTAGCGCATAAAGAGGCAACAGCACGTCTGCTAATGGTGTGAAGCCTGCAGGGCTCTCCATTGTTCTGCTATAATTATGCCAAAAAGGACAGGAAAAGGGTGTTGCTCTTTTTTTTCACAAAGGGGTTGCAACACAAACACAGATTCAAAAGAGAGGCTTCAGTTCATCTCAAGGTATAAAAGAAGAGCAAACCTGACAACACACACACACACACGTACGTGCACGCACACGGGGCACCCCGTGCACCCTCTGAAAGAGACACCAAAGGCGGACGTTCCCGCTTATCACTTTGTTGTGATAATCTTTTCTAAACACAGCCCTGGGCTTGCAGATAAACTCCAAACACAACATTCAAGGTGAGCTCTCTCTCTCTTCCTTCGCTTCTTCCTTGGAATTCCATTTTTTTCCATTCGGTCCGTTTGCTGCCACACTCTGTCAGCGGTGGCAGGATGACGGGGCGGAGGAGAACCGGAGGAGGTGGAGAGAGGAAAACAAGATGGCACAGCGGCGTGAAGGTTATGACTTTGAACGTGCACTAGCTGGGGACCGGAGCGCACACACACTGACACGCCAAGACACAAATACACACACACAGAGTGCTCCGAGTGTTCCTGTTTGTTCCAGGTGCTTCTCTACTCTTGCAAAGTCAAACATCTACATGGCTTTTCATAGCAGGAGATACACCTCAACTGGTGAAGGTCAACACCTGAGAGGGCAAAAGGGAATCACTAGCCTTTGGCTTGACCAAACAAAGCTAAAACGAGTAGTCTGCATTATTTGACCGTAAACAATTTTTTCTTTTTTGTTGAATAGTTGATTGACCTTGTTATTGTTAACTTGAAATAAAAAAAAAAAGAAAATAAAAAAAGCTTGCATATACAGAAAGCTGAAATAAGATGAATATTTCATAAATTCAACTGTCTTGGCGACTAGACAATATAAAAGAAGTACTAAAATGACTAAAAAGTAATAAAAGAAAAAACGAAAAATTCCAAAAAGTATGTAACAAAATTACTAAAACTTAAACTGAAAATAAAAAAATAAAAGCTACTTATCTACTACTGTAAAAGTATATAATTAATACCAAAACAAAAAGTAATTTCTGAAGTTAGATTTGAAACCTGCATATGAAAGATTAACAACTAAGCCCAAACTATGCAGTCCGCTTTCTAAAAGATATAATCAACACAACCTAAAATTATGGTATTGAAAAAAAAAAAAAAAAAAAAAAAAAAAAAAAAAAAAAAAAGAGTACACTGGTAGTGTATGTTTTTGATCTATTAGGAAGATTGGGGATTTTAAGAATATCAAGATAAAGATGTGATTAATCACAAAGCTACGGTGGACCAGTAGGGCACAACACAATGAAATTAGCACAACACAATGGAAACAAGCCACAACACAACAGAAACGAGCCAAAACACAACAAAATTAGCACAACACAACAAAAACAAGCTGTAATACAACAGAAACAAGTCGCAACCCAATGAAATTAGCAAAGCACAACAGAAAAACGAAATTAGCATAACGCAATAAAAACAAACCACAAGACAATTAAATTAATCCTATGTGTTGTGTTGTGGTGATGTCGTTGTGTTGTGCACTAGTGGGCCACCGTACATTGCAGATTAGTACTGGATCATTATATTAGCTGATTATCAAAATAATCAATAGCTACAGTCCTACTGCCAAATGAGAAGTCGCTAGATACAAATCGAATGTCTAAAGTCATACTATATGATTTCTCGTGACAGAAGCCCTTAGCGCTGCGGCATTTAATTAAAAAACAAATGCCACAATGCCTCCTGCACTCATAAGTCACTCTGCCAATGCAGTGCTGGCATGTCATTGCAATCATAGCAAAACAGTGACTCACTGAGGATCTGAGGTTATCAACTCCTAGTAAGTCAGCTGAGCTTAAGGTCAGACGGACACAGTATCTGTGCTGTCAGTGATCATCGTTTGCATGGTGTGAGAGGGTGTCCGTATATTAGCTGGCTTTGCAGGACAACAGTAGCTGCTCTCAACAGTAGCTGCAACTCACAGCAGTGGCCAAATGCAGAGGATGAGTCACATAAAACAAAGCACTAAATCTGTCCAAACCACAAACAAACACACACGTTTCTGCACAAGGCGACGTGTATCGCATCTCAGAGCTCTTGAGCCCTCAAACAAAGTATGAAAGAGATTAATCGTCCAGTCTCAGAACCATGTACGGTATCCACGTCACCTCTTCAAAAGGAGTAGAAACCGAGAAGAGAGACTCAGTTGAGGGCTGATAATAATGTGTCACTATAACTGAAAACGCTGGGACAAGCTGAAACCTCTAGATACATCACAGTACGAAAGTAATGCAGAGATCTTAGTGGGAGATTGTCGAATGTCATATTGGCTTTGGGATCCAGCGATAGCTCTGGGTCTAGTGATAACTGTTTGAAATGGGTGTGAACGCACAGCACGCGCAGACTCTGAATCCCACCTGTTCAGAGCAGGTTTGAGCGAGACGGTGAAGATGAGGTGTACAGAGACACGTGGAGCAGCCATGGGGTCTGAACAGGAGTGGAAAGGGGCTGAGAAGCTCCACAGGGAGTACGAGTAACAAAGCTTCGGCCAAACACACAGCTTGTTGCTGAGGCTGACGTGGGAGGCCTGCTCTGAGCGATGGGTGCAAAAATCCCTTTCTGACTTCACATTCACGGTGTAATTACATCCATCTGCCTTTGTAATCTACTTTGGAAAAGGAAATCAAGAGGGAAGATGATGGAGACATGAGAGATTCAGACCAGAGAACCCTCTGAATGATGTACCTACAGAGAGGCCACAGGACTGACTGAAATCTTACCGGAAAGCCTCCAGCACAGTCCTCTCCGGCAGACGAGGGGCAACCCGATTGAAGACGCTTTTGAAGTCATCCAGCTTCAAGAAGCCACGACCTGTAGAGAGCACAGAAATTCAGAGCAAGTGTTAACAAGACTAATACTTTAAAACATCAAAAAGTTGTTCAAAGTGAGGCCGGGTGTGATATTAGAGCGCCACACTTGCATGAGATCAAGCAAAGAGGATGAGATAAGCACACCTGAGACCGCACTCTCATTATTTTTGCTTATCTTAAGGAATAAAATCAGCTTTCTTTGCTCGTTCCACGCACTAAAAAGCTGTTGGATGAAGCCGAAAGTACACTTCCCTTGTCCGTGTTCTGCTCCGGCTCACAGACTGTCTGCGTGATGGAATTTTTGTCATCAGTACAGTCTGTTAAGGTTCACACACACAGTCCACAAACAGGCCTGACTTTGAGTCTGCGAGGACTTGTTAGCAGACAACAGTGTTGGACTAGGCAATATGACAAAAATAAAAATCTTGTTTAATTAAATTAAATTTTTTTGAGCAATTCAAGATTTAGATTTTTTTATGTTTAACCAGTCAACTAAAAACGTAACTGCAACATGATTAAAGTAACTTTCTCTTTGTCAACCATCTGGTTAAAATAAGTTTTATTCCAAGTGCATCACACAAGAATTGGTCAACATGGTGCAAATGTTAAACAAATGACTTGATAAATACCTTTGAATAAAACATCCATGAAATATAAAGGCATATATTGTGCAAACATGTTTTAAACATATCATATATATTCAGAAATAAGAAAAATGCTAAATATTTCTTGACATTCAGTTTTAGAGGTTAAAGGCCTGTTCACACCAAGAATGATAACTATAAAGACAACTATATTACCGTCCACACCAGCAGACGATATCTTTGGTTTATTCTAAGTGCACACTCATCTGCCGCTTTAGATTCTCAAATTCGTTATAGCGGCAATGATTCTGATTTGCTGTCATGTTTTTATCATTCATTAACTCAAAAAAATAATTCTGAAAGTGATTCCAACGATATCGTTTCTCTGTGCCTTTATCATTATAGTTGCGGTGTGGAGTCTGCTGTTCTTTAATATAGAGAACGATTTTTAGAATTATATCTTTATTGCTATCTTTATAGTAATCTTCCTTGGTGTGAACAGGCCTTAAATCAAAAAGGCAAGACAACTCAAATTTAAAATGATTAAAAGTTTAATACCAGTTAAACTTAAGAGTAAATATTTTGTAAAAACAAAGACAATAACAGCCTTTTAGCCTGTCACCATCATGCAAACACGAAATATCTAACATACAGCAGTAGTTCTTTACAGATTTTAGCATTTTACTGTGCTGTTTTTCCATTGTGTTTTCTATGTAAACATGCACTTGGTGGACATGTTTGGCCATTACACTGCCATCTCTTGTCTCTTGTAGCATCTGATGCATTAAATGGCATTTTAATATGCGGTGTTCAAGTTAAAGGAAGTTCAACTCAGATCTCAAATAACCTTTCATTTTTTTTCATTCCACTGCCGGTGTCTTGTTTTTTTCCCCAAAAACATTCTGTGAATAGCCACTTAAAACTATGGATATGTTCTACATTTTTCTCTTAACTGTAACCACTGGCGTATCGTCAATGTGTCTAATTGTAAAATTTTAATCAAAATGAAAAAAGGAATAAAAAAATTTGTATTAATCAATAAAATTACCCAGCCCTACAACAGTGCATGTGTTATCTGAGCACTTGAAAAAATGGTTCACAAGATGTGTCCATCCACACTCAAGGAATATACTCTGAAAAGCTTGCACATTCAACTGTGTGCAAGACGGCATGGAAAATGAAGTATACTTAAGTCCACTTGCAGTTTTTTGCCTGATATTGTGAGAGCGAAAAGTAAGACCGGCTGAGATCTCAGAGTGTCTCCGGGAGCCTCTTCCTGAGAGCTCAAAGGAACAGCTTGTTGTGCCTTCTTCGCAGCGGCTGGCACGCAGGACTTTGATTTGCAGGCAATGGCTCCCCTGAGGAAGTTTAGAGCGCTCGGATCCAAAGTCAGAGCTGAGAGTGGAATCTGTTTAGCGTGTCTGCTGAATTGATGAGCGGCACAGCGGTGCACTGAGCGGGGGGATTATGGGGGGTGGGGGTCGCGGAGCACTGTGACATGCATGTCAACACACCAGACCCGACAACACAAGCTCACCAACCGTAACCAAACACTGCCCTCCACAGCCACGACAACAGGGATGAGAGCAGACACCTGTGGAAACCACAGGACCTGTGCAAAACTAGAAAAATGACACATCTCATATGTAAAAGGATTTGAAGTGTTAGAAAGGTGCATAATTGCATGAAATATTTGCTGAATGCAGGAGAAAACAACTGTTTTGATGACAAAGCCTAAGTAGGAATCGGCAGGGAGCTCAGCTCACTTTCACACCGGGTGAGAACGGGAGGGTTTCCAAATGCACCGAGCATGCTCTGTCACCGGGCAGGCTGCCACTTCAGCTCTGAATGGGAGCGACGCACTTCAGCGCGCTTTAGCTTCCAGCGCGTCCCCATTGAAGATGAGGACGGGGGTGACGGCGCAGATGAAACAGTCAAACATCTCATCCAGTGAAAACTGTTCAGCCGCAGATAGGCGAGGACTTGCCTCTGTTGGCAGTCTGACAGGAACATCAGTCAGAGAAAGCCAGGACAGAGGGTTTAAGCTTAGCTGGCAGAGGAACAAAGACAATCAATCTGGGAACTGCTGAAATTATTAAGACACTTTGCTAGCATGTAAGCTCTGCCGGAGAACACCTGCCTGACAGTTGTCCTTCAGCTTTCCAGCTGTGCATGTTCATTCACAGCCGTTTAATGAGAAGCCAATTTCATTTTCAAAAAGATTCAAATTTGATACAAAGAGCATTTTATAACACAATCAATTGTCAGTGCTGATAGACACAGTTAAGATCGGAATCACAATAAGCTGGGTGAGTTATGAGTAAGTCAGAATCACACTTCCAATCTCGGTTCTAAAATTAGCTAATTTTCAGGTCACTCAGAATTCGTACAAGGGTTGAGTGAACTCGCTCACAGCAATTTGGTCCTCGAGATGAATTTGATGGTTCATTAACATTCACAATTCTAATTAAAAGCCAACTGTTTTTTTTAAATGCCTACTACTTATTTCTAGAGACTATTTTAGGTCCTAGGAGGATGTAAAAATGCTCCAAAGCCTGATCGGGAGTCTCACAGGAAGTCGGAGATATTTCAAAGCAGTCTGAGAAAGCAAATGAGATACCAAAGAGATAAACAGAAAGTGAATGAGGGCGTCAGCTTCGGGCAATAACGGGTCCATCGAACATCTGCTAAAGAGGCAGCCTTCACATGTATAAATATTCTGCTCAAACACACCAGTTTTCCTCTTTAATGGCGGGTCAGCAGGGTTAATGAAATAAGATCCCTCGACCATTCTGAGCAGATACAATCACGGTCAGCTGATATCCTCCTCCTGTGGTCACTCCTAACTTACTCAGTGAAATTGTTTCTGTAAAAAAATTAATTAGTTAATTATACGTTTGTCTCTCATTGGAATATCCTACAAACAGTTCCAGAGAGGGTGAAATGATCCACGGAGACCACGAGACCCATTTTACTGTTTTCATATAGAGCAGAAAAAAACTTCAAAAACAGCAGTTAAACATGAAGGAAACCTCTGTATTTGACTTTCTAGTTTATCAGGCATTAACTGTAGTTAAATTACGTTAAATCACCAAAAAAGCTTTATTTCTTTTTCCACAAATATCAAAGGGAAAAAAAACTACCAGGAGGGAGAATATCAATTGCCTGATAGTCACAGTGGACCAAAAAAAATGACATATGGCGCCCTCTACTGCAATAATATGAAAACACCACCCATCCCCAATACCACAATTGTGTGTAAACTACACATTAGAAATTTGCAACCAAATATAATAACCATTGTTTAGAGAAGAATAATTAAAAGAAATAAAAATCCTCCCTGCGACAAGTGCACCTTGCATCGCATTCATTTCACACTTCTTATTCAAAGCGCTTCAAGGTACGCATCTTGCCAATATGTATGTTTCTTTTCTGGGAATAGAAACCTTAGACGTTCTACCACGCACTACCAGCTGAGTTACAGGAACTGTAAACATGGCAAACCACAAATTCCTGGCACAACTAATTTGGTCAATAAATGTGAACTGCACAGAAATGATGTTCACAGTTATTCTAGGCTTCTAATATTGTTTACTTCTAGTTCTCCTTGGCTAATGGGGCCTAAACTTAGAATGTGACATATTCATACCCACCTTAGTACTTGTTGCTTGCACTGTTTTGTTAGTTACATTTGAAAAGTGTCAGCTAAAAGCACACATTTACTGTGCATATCCCTTGTACTTGCACAGAAGACAATCCCAAAATAATCGGCACAGGTGCAAAAAGACTGCACAGGTGTTTCAACTGATTCGCTATTCTTTAGCATTTCCACAAAATAAAGATCATGAGGTCTGCAAGCAGATATATCACCAGTCTAATTGTATATCAACTCAACTGTATTGAAGCAAAAGTGTTATACATGCAGAACACAGAGAGAAAGAGAGGAGGAACATACAGTAGGCTATACATCAAATGCACTGAATATCTGCCTTGTCTTCTCATATGGATCTTCTGCTGACATCTTCCTCCCCACGAGATACACAAACCGCTCCAGCGATACCCCTTTCAGAGAAAGAGAGGGAGAGAAAGAATACTGGATTTATTACAAAGCTCTCGTCTGAAGTGCATGCTCTTCCTTTACATGGCAGTCATCTGAAAGCACTGTGTTTAAAGGAGTAATATCTTTCCCTCTTGCCTGCAGGGTAGTCATTTTTTCTCTGAGTGCTGTTATTGAGATGAAAAGGGTAGGCTGGGGAGTTCTAGATAGCATTCTCACGAAACGCCAAACATACAGAGGGAGTTTGGCGAGGAGATCTAGATGGGCTACACTGACAGTGATGGCTGAGAAACTGGGGGATAAACCTCTATTGGGAAAAGCATAAATTAATTAAGCGATCCAAAGACAGATGTGATGGCTCCACTGCACTTCGAGTCATGCCAAAACATACGCTGTAATCTGTCCTTTGAGAATCTCTCGCCAAGTGATAAAAGAATGCTACGTGAACACAGAAAGGACTGTTTTCTATTAACAAGTTAGTAAGCAAATGTGTACCTCTTCCTGAAGAAAACATAAGTGGTGCTAGACAGATGGAACACAACCCCAATGCTAGAGTGACTATCAGGGTTCTGCTATATGGTCACTAATGTGTTCTGGATGGGGTTTAGAGGGTTGCTAGTTGATTGCTTACTAGTCCATGTGAAAAATTCCTGGTGTGGTGGCTAGATATGGATCGCCTCCCTCCTTCCATAATTTTTTGTCTGAAAATCACACGTTTGATTGCTTAGAAAAGTAATAGCACACTCTTCTCAAGCTGCATGATTTGAGGCATCACATAAGCCCAGTTTCCACCGCAGGAACTTTCCCCAGGAACTAGGGACTTCAAGCCGGTACTCGGTGTGTTTCCACCGCAGGAACCAGGATCTAAATAAAGTTCCGGGTAAAAATTTGCCCCTCAGAGGCCGTAGGCTTGTTCGACTTCATGAGGCGAGGCAAAGATTGGCTGCCGCCTGACAAAAGCAATGCATTCTGGTTAGAACATTTGTCCGACTTTGATCGCCGCTGCAGCTGCCTTATGATCACATGTGCCGCGAGAGCAAAACGAGACCAGCCGCCAAGGTCAGGCGCTGCAGCTGCTCAAAATCGGCTGCGAGAGCCTTGATGACAACACACTTTATGCTCATTGGTCAGATTCTGTGATGACAAGAATGACGTGTGTTGCGTGCTTATTCTAACAATTCAATATGCTCACAAATCTGTGTTTTATAGTAAAAGTTTTTTTAGTGTAATCGCACTGTTATCGAGTCATTTTTGTCACAAAAAAAAACTGATAAAAGCATATAGGACTATACCCCCACTTTATTGGTATTTAGTAGCCTATGTTTATGCTGAACTTTATTCTTGACAGATGGTGCTGTATTATTAAGCAGTATATAAAAAGTGTTTATGTTGCTCACAAAAACGTTTGTGTATTTGACAAATTTTGCATTTCATTCACTTTATCTGTGATAAGAGCATGCAAACACTGTGAGAGCAGTGAAATAAAAAGGCTCGATGATGTATGCAGCCTACAAATGTGACCTCCGGAGGATGCAGCCTTCCCTTTGAGAAACGGCCAGAAAGTCCCTGCTCGCGAGGTAGTACTTTTTCAAAGTTCCGGAACTTTCGGGGGTGGGACTTAGGCGCTGGACATGCTGATTGGTTGAGCTCACGCAGCATTGTATTTCAACCACCATATATTTGCTTTTTTTTTTTTTTTACTAAATTAATTAAATGTAGTTTAAAAGTATTTCAGGCGAGATTGTAGTTGTTTAAAATTCAAATCTGCGGTTAATTTATAAAGACAGTTTATTTGAAAATGTGCGCCGCTGATTTCGGAGATGTCAGCTCCACGCGGTCAGCGGGTGCTCAGTGCTCATGTTTCCTGACGAGAGTGGCCTCAACTCGGCTAGTCCTTCTGACATTTGCCGCTGGCTCTGATGTCTCTGTAGTGGTTAAACGTAAAATATTTCGTTTAGGTAAATCTAACAGGTAATCTTTGGTCTTTATTCTATTAATCTATTATGTTAAAATGAAAATGAAAAGAGGCAGTAGCCTACTGTTTGCTATAATATTTCGTTTCATTGTAATGTATGTACGTTCGCTGAACTACATTTCTGTGGCTATTAATTAAAACGTTTTTGTTTTTGTTTTTTTTAAAGATACTTTATTCAACAATTGCACAGTTTACAGGAACGTTCAACTCCATTATAAAAATAACATAATGTGCAGTTTCCAACATGCAGGTGTTTTAACATAAAACATAAACAAAAGACTCACATCATCACATTTTGCCAGGGGAAGTACGGATTTACAAAAAGATATCAAAGTGTTTACAAACATTCACAGTTTTTGTTGCCTTTTGATTAAGAGAATACTTAATCGTGTTGACATGTTGCTTGACCTCATTGTTAAAAGCAAGAAAAGATGTTTTGGAATGCGCAAACTTACATTTATGAATGTAAAATTTTGCCAAGAGAATAATGAGATTAATAATGAAAGTTTCATTAGGCCTAGTCTTAGTTCTGTTGAGGTCATAAAGGCCAAAAAGAATATCCTTCCAAAACAACTTGAAATCTTGCTCAATGTTTTCTGCAATAAAATTACAAATGTCAGACCAGAAACTTTGGACAAAAGGGCAGTGCCGCTATTAATTAAAACTGCAGTAACCAAGGCGAGCTAACTGACGTTATCAAGTCGCCTGCGCTGCTCTTTGCAGAATTACCGGATTTGCGTCGTCTCGCGAAATCCGAACTACCCTGGATGCAAGTCCGAAATTTTTATATACATTGAGAAACACGCACGGACCTAGGTCACCAGATTATTTGCCTAATCTTCTCGGTACTTTAGACCGCGATGGAAACACAGACAGCAACAGATCTGGGGGACAAATTGTTCCAGGTAATTTCGGTGGAAAAGTGGCTATACTGTATATCTGTAGCACAAATGGTGAAGTACAAGATGCATACCAATGTTTCATAACATTTTTTTTTTTTCAAAACTATCCAAATCCCTTATCCTAAGCAATAGTAATAGTAATGCTTTTAATATAATAGTAAAATAGTAATAGTAAAACCTTTAATAACTACAACACAATGTTTTCTTAAAGTCACAACATAGAAGTAGTGACAGATTTTTTTTATCCACACTGTGACATACACCCATGTGAAATAGATTATCAAAAATCAAAATTATTGAAAATTTAAAATGTAGGGCGATGGATGAATTATTCACAATAAGATCAATAACATGCATTTAGAAAATAGATGGGGAAATTTTCACTTCACGTTGACTTTAATGTGTGCTGCCAAATTTTGATAGAATTAGGACAACTTTGGCCTACAGAGATTTTAAACATCACTTAAGCGATATCTGTTTCTGTTATCATAGCCATGAACATCTATTACATAACCTACATATTTGAATTATAAAAGTATTATAGATGCACAATGCATCTACCTAGTTCATTTTTTATTACTCTCACACACAAAAAAGAAGTGCACAGGTTTACGTATAACCTAGACAGCATGTTTGGCAACAAATAAAAGACGAAGAGCTGTGCAGACCTCTTTAAAACTCATCTCTCTCTCTCTCTCTCTCTCTCTCTCTCTTTCCCTCTTTCCCTCCTGCCTTTAAACAATGCTGGTGCAGGAAGCCAGATCAGGGCTGACTGACATTCAGAGCCCATCAGTCAAGGATGTGTCAACTGGGTGGTCTGTGCATCCTTCCCAAGTTCCCACCCCTTTCTTAATTTCTGCCTCTCTGCAGTCTTCACTACCGTGGGGTCTTTCTATACTCTTCTTTTTTCAATTGGTTTTCTTCTCACCGCCCTCCCCTTCCCTCTGATCCTCACATCTTCTCTCCTCTTTTGCGTGACTCGTTCAGCAGAACAGACCACTGCCTGACTTACACACACACACACACACACAGGGAAATGTGCAACAGTGTTCTCGCCTAGAGCTCCTATTTAAAATCATGGACATCTCTTTCCTCCCTTTTCACTTCGGACTATCCCTGAGCCATTCCAGCCCAGGGTGAAAGCTGAAATACAACATTGCATGGATGCTGAATGTTGCATAACCAGCCTAAATATAAGACGTTTTTAGAGAATTAAGGACAAAATCTAAACCTTAAACTCTAATCTACTGTGCCATTCTGGTTAGTCAAGCATTTGTCTGGGCTTTTTAAATCAAGTCCCATTATAATCAAATACTTGTCATACAAAGCCTGGGAAGAGCCCATGTTTACCTTTGCATGAATCTCAATGCAGTTTATATGCATAGGGCTTAGACATTTTTGGAGTTTTCCACTAGTATTCTCAACAAATACTGGCTATTTATGCAGGGATGTACAGATTAAACTAAAATTCTGGTCAGTATTGATTATCTGATAAGTATATTCATGTCAACAGATAAATGGTTAATAATAAATTAATATAAATTGACATTTTGATAAGAGACAAGAATAGCAGGAGATATGTGCAACACTGAAATGTCTAATAATTTAGCACTTCTTTATGAATTATAATGGTCACCACAAAATGGTATTTGCCTTCATAAGAGTTTCTACCACACCAAAAATTTTAAATACCTAAAACCATTCCTATAACTTATTAATCAATAAACTAAAACTAGTTTTAGTTTATTGATGTAGTGGTTGCTACTGGCCTAGTAGTTGCTCTGTCACATTAACCTGTGGTGCTCATGGGGGCAAGGCGAGTTTGCGACTTGCATTGAATTCCTAACAAAAAAAAAGGGCCAAAAATAGACATCTGTTATTAAAACTTCAGTCTGTAAGTTTTGCTTCTTTGTCGCCATCTCTGTTTGAAATCCTGCAATTGCAGCTGTGTGCGGAATTATCTTCCTTGTGTGGGTTGTGCTCTGGCATGGCTCCAGCGCGGATGAATCTTTGAGGAGTATGTTTGGCAGTCAGTGCACCGGTATGGAGATTTACTGTACTTCGCAATCACAGATTCTAGCCTACGTCTTGGAATACATGACCCAAATAAGAATTTTCACAGTATATTGTCATCTGAATAAGTAAGAAGTCTGCCACGCTTGTTCTGACCAACTGTGTATTAGGGTGTAGATTTCAATTTCTGTACAGCCTAATCTCTTAATAATATAATATTAATATATCTTAATAAGAAGAAATTCTTTTAACCCAAAAAGCAAACTATGTTCCCTTCGAACTGGTTGTCTTTAAAATACAAATCTTGTGTAATCCCACGCTATCTGTAATCAGAAGCACATTTAAAACTGGACTATAATTTAATTTCATTCACATCTGAATTAAGATCTAAGATGCCGCCACACACGGCAGCCACAGTGCTTAGCTGTCCAGTGTTTGTACTGTTTTTGTTAGTTTTCCTGTTTTTTGTTTCTCAAACACGATCAGTTTTACCAGGGATGAACTGCGGAACATTTGGCAGAACACACCACAAAATCTTTTGATTATTCGGACGCTTTGCTGAACGTTGTAGTTGGCTGAGCAGCAGCACTGGTCAAACGCTTCAGGATGCGCAGAAGGGGCAAGCGAGCCGGCACGCTCGTGAAGCTCAGACAGCACGGAATTCGGATGCCGTTTCCTAGCATCCATCTGGCGAATCTCCGCTCTTTACCCAACAAAACAGACAAACTTCTTCTGCTCTCCTGGACAAATAAGGATTTTTCAAATTCTGCTGCTCTGTGTTTCACGGAAACCTGGCTGAATGACACCATCCCGGACAGCATGCTACATTTGCCAGGCTTTCAGCTGTTTAGAGCGGATCGCGACGCAGAATCAGCAGGGAAATCGCGCGGCGGAGTGTCATGCTTTTACATCAATGTCAAACACAGATGTAACTGTGTTAAACAAGATGTGCTGTCCCGATCTAGAAGCACTCTTCATCAACTGTAAGCCATTCTATTCGCCATGGGAGTTTTGCTCGTTCATTCTCGTGAGTGTTTACATTCCTCCGCAAGCGCACTCGAGTCTGACTTTACAGAAACTCGCTGATCTGATCACAGAGACTAAGCAACAACACCTGGACTCTGTTTTAATCATTCTCGGGGACTTTAATAAAGCAAATCTCTCCCGTGAACTGCCAAAATACAGACAGCACATCACATGTCCCACCAGAGACAGTACCACGGTTACACCACAATAAAAGATACATATCACTCTGTCCCACGGGCAGCTTTGGGGCTCTCTGTTCACTGTTTAGTTCATCTCATACCAACCTACAGGCAGAAACTGAAATCAGCTAAACCTGTATTAAGGACTGTAAAAAGATGGACTAATGAAGCAGAGCGGGATTTACAAGCCTGTTTCCACTTCACTGATTGGACTGTTTTTGAAGTTGCTGCCACCGATCTGGATGAGCTCACAGAGACTGTAACATCATATATCAGTTTCTGTGAGGATATGTGTATTCCTACAAGGTCTCATTTAACCTACAACAATGACATGGTTCACTGCAAAACTCAGACAGCTCCGTCAGGCCAAAGAAGATGCTCGCAGGAATGGGAACAGATTCTTGTATAAACAGGCCAAATACACACTGGAAAAGGAGATCAGAGTGGCAAAGAGGAATTATTCTGGAAAGCTAAGGAACCAATTCTCTTCCAGTGATCCTGCTTCAGTGTGGAAAGGTCTGAAAGACATCACCAATTACAAGACACCATCCCCCAGCACTGTGGAGAATCAACAACTGGCAGATGATCTGAATGAGTTTTATTGCAGGTTTGAAAAAAACACCATTCACACCTCCTGAAATCATTTGTAAGACTGGTTTTGGCGTATCTGAAAGACATCACTGGACCCTTACTGGACCCCCTGCAGTTTGCCTACAGATCAAACAGGTCTGTGGATGATGCAGTCAACATGGGACTGCACTACATCCTGCAACATCTAGTCAGACCAGGGACTTATGTGAGGATCCTGTTTGTAGACTTCAGCTCCACTTTTAACACCATAATCCCATCACTCCTCCAGCCCAAATTAACTCAGATATCCGTCCCCACCTCTGTCTGTAAGTGGATCAACAGGTTCCTGACAGACAGGCAGCAGCTAGTAAAGCATGGAAAATTCTCATCCAGCACCCGTATGATTAGCACTGGTGCTCCCCAGGGTTCCGTCCTCTCCCCACTGCTCTTCTCCCTCTACACGAACGACTGCACATCTAAAGACCCCTCTGTCAAGCTCCTGAAGTTTGCAGATGGCACCACAGTCATTGGCCTCATTCAGGATGGTGACGAGTCTGCCTACAGACAAGAGGTTAAGGAGGTGGCTGTCTGGTGCAGTCTTAACAACCTGGAGCTTAACACGCTCAAAACTGTGGAGATGATCATGGACTTCAGGAACCCCCTGCACCTGGTCACAACAATTTCTCAGAACCTGAAGTGGGACAATCACATTGAGTCCATTGTGAAAAAGGCCCAGCAGAGGTTGTACTTCCTTCGCCAGTTGAGGAAGTTCAACCTGCCACAGGAGCTGCTGAAACAGTTCTACTCCGCCATCATTGAATCTGTCCTCTGCACGTCAATAACGGTCTGGTTCAGCTCAGCCACCAAATCTGACCTACAGAGGGTAGTCCAGACTGCTGAGCGAATCATTGGTACGACCCTCCCCACTCTCCTAGAACTGTATTTATCCAGAGTGAGCAAAAGGGCTGGCAAAATCCCTCTGAACCCCTCACATCCAGCACACTCCCTCTTTGAACTGTTGCTGTCTGGTCGACACTACAGAGCTCTGAGCACCAGAACGGCCAGAGACAGGAACAGTTTCCCTCAGGCAATCCATCTCATGAATATTTGACAATAAACGTGGATCACACAACACTATTATACATTATTTATTTAACACACATACTTATTTACATTTCAAATTTGCACATATCATACCTATACATACATAATTGTCTATATTATATATTGTGTTTTTGCTATTTTGTACATTGTCTATTTTGTATATTTGTATATTATTCTTTTTATTATAGTGTCCTGTCCTGTCCTGTCGCTGTCATTCTGTTGCACTGTGGAGCTTCTGTGACTATAACAAATTCCTCGTATTTGTAAACATACAACACTGGCTGGTTATGTACTTGCTCAAATATTGATTTTGGATAATTTGTAACCCCAAAAAAGTTATGGACTGCAGCTTTAAATATCCATCAGTTACCATTGTGGATGGATTTCTGAATCAACAACATCTCACATCCTAAAGCTTTCATGTCTCTGTGATAAAAATAGAGGCACTAGAAATTGCAATTAGAAGATAGGTAGCTGCGTTTCTCGCTTATTTCGCTAGTGCAAGACGACGAAAGAGAGTGAGATAAAAAAAAGGACAGTAGCAAGGGGGTGAGTGGACTAGGCAAGTGGCAGTGGTATTGTGAACACTGTGTAGCACTGAAGCCTTAAGTGGCCTCTTTTCCATGCGATGAGCCTGCCAAAGCATTTGAGTCTAGTCAAGCCTCCCACATCACCACCAGCAACCCTCTCCTCCCGACCATCACTAATTTAGTAATCACATGAAATTCAAAAGAGGGGCAATTTAATTCACCATTTGCTCTGAGCAAGATTTAATGGCGGAATATTTCATCACACAAAGCATGCCACTTTAACTAGATTATCTTCTGCTTTCCCACAGGGCAGCATACAAAAGCTATTTGCTTGTGGGATAAAACAAGAAACAAATTACTTACTAATCTAGGTCTTCAACCATTTAATGTCTCCCTCAAAATGCTGTCCTGCCAAACCCCCATTTTCCTCAGTGTTTCTGTCTGTCAAAAGGGCCTGTAGAAATCCTGTATGCATTTCACGGCAACATTATTTACCGCTGTTTGTCAGGATTTCATTACTGGCAATGTGTAAAAAGATTACACAGTATCTACGTCAGGCTCCTTTTCCTTTCACTTTGCCTGAGCGGTATAAAATTTGGTTTTCCACATAGAAAAATAAATCAGGAGCGAAATTGTGCATATAATTTTAGACTGCACAACAATGTGGGTTGAGCATCTGCTTAAGGTGAGCGAACCGCTGAGGAACCGAGGTTATTATTTGACATTACATAAAAATGTTTTTTACTAATTAATTTATTTAACACTGTAGTGATTTATTGGCACTAGAACGGCTCGGATTGATTTCAGTACGTCCGATTCCTGAACGAATCGTTCAAACCGGTTGTCTGAATCGCTTCAACGCAAAGAAGATCCGAATCAAAAGAACGATTCATTCAGGGAATCAAAGCTAGTCAACATCCCAGCAGGGGAGTTAGTCTTAAAAGTTAGTCATCTATTTTTTTCTTTAAGACTAGCCATAATGTTTTAAATTCAGTGTGAAGTGAACACACCCTAACATAGACATCTTAACATAGAGGTTAAGTTTATGCAGCTGACCCCAGAATAGAATTTAAGAACCAAGCGGGTCTCAGTTAAAGACAGTAAATGTTTATATTGGAAAATATCAAGCAAGTGATTCTGATTATTTTCTGTACCTTTGATGGCTTGTATCCCAAAAGCATGACCACTGCTATCTTAAGATCTTCTCTGGACAAATAATCTTTCTTACCCACATCACATTGATGGAAAACCTAAAGAACATAGACATGGATATATTATATTCAGAGTCAATCTGCAATCTTTATTAAGATATATGTATAACCCCAACAGTAGCAACATTAGAATCAGAAACATAAGTTTCATATGAAATTGGACTGTAAACAGAGAGGGATCGTACTGAATGTTCATAGGATTTTTAAGAAAAGAATCTGTGTTTAACACTGAACGCATGTGAAAGAAATCTGTGATTAAAGATCCCTTGTCCAGTAAATGTTTGTGGGAGAATATGCCTGGGGTTCATGCACACTACTGTGAGCATGGCGGGGTGAAGAGGGTGTCTATTGAAATGTGAGACACAGGGTCCACAACCGACCTAAAGTATCCAGATAGAAATTTGTTACCTATTTTCAGTGGGAAACTGCCCAAGCAAGATTGCTCAAAAAAGTTGCCCGGCAAAATTGCTCATAACATTGCCCCACTTATCATCAGCCATAGAGATACGGGGTCACAGAATTCAACAGGGCACCATAACAGGTTACCAAAATCTGTTACCCCTCTCTCAATCTCATTTCACACAGAAAAGTTTACATTTTTTACAGTTACCCTGGTAATATCTAAAGTTCTCTTTTCTGTATTTTAGAAAACATTTTGCTTTGATGCAAACAACAGACATGCATTGCAATTAAAAATATATATGTTTATTCTCAAGTCGGGACTCTGGTTGAAAATCCATTGGTGTGTGGTGTGATGTCTTTGTCACACCACACACTATAGGAGCAAAACGGTTAAAACTAGGATTTTTTTGTCCTCATGTTTGTGGTCTCTCACATTTTGAAGATCTTATAAGATTTTTAAAAATCTTTTAGTGTGTACCCAACGAAGAGCCATTTGGGAGCCGGCTCTTCTAAGGGAGCCGAGCCAAAAGAGCCGAACTTCTCATCACTAAATAAACACTTTAAAGTTTCAAAGGATTACTCTTTTGCATTAAAATACAGATTAAATATCGAGCAGATAAAAACATTTGTAATAAAGGAGAGTTTGGTGAACATTACAGACGTTTTTATTTATATTTTATTTAACATAATTCCCAAAAGAGCTTTACAGAACACAAACAAATAAAAAAAAGTATATATATATATATATATATATATATATATATATATTCTAAAAGTAAATTATATATAATGTACATCAGTGGCATCCGGGTGGACTGGATTGTTTCATTATTTATTTAATGATTCAAATAACAATCAGAAAGGTAAAACGCAAACAAAATATAATAATAACAATATAATAAGTAATAAATAATCATGTTTCACAGCATGGTCCATTCAAAGAGCTTCAACAAACTCCCCGCCGCGTTCTCGCACCAACAAACATATAAAGTTAATGAACAGCGATTTCTCTCGACAACACGTCATGTCCAGACTTTGCAATGATAGTAATGATTTAAGGTTGCTGTTCAAAACAGATCTAACGCATTTTACATTTCAATAACATTGAGACAACCTAGATAAAAATAAATAAATAAATAAAAATCTGAAGGCTTCTGGAAACCGTATGGATGTGAGGGGTTGGTTGTCTATGCAGAGTAGCACGCGACTGGAGAGAAACCCAAACAGTCCATTATTTTCAAAATAAAGGTCTAAACGCTACTCATTGCAAGTAACTTTCTAGAAATCTTTCCTCAACATATTTCACCCCTCAAATCAATTTATTAACGTGTAAGTAAAATTTTATTCCGCTTAAAGAAAAAGCTTATTTAGGGCAATTAAGGATGTTTAATTTATTTTCACTCATTATTGTAATGCAAAAATACAAACACAGTATACGCAGTTGTAATGAAACACTGATCAAAAAAATAACCTAGACATGTTAAAATATTACATTATAATCATTACTTATTATACAATACTTACATTATTATTTTGATTATAATTCTATTAGTCTAATTTCTAGCGATTGTCGTCAATTTGATTTCAGATACTATTTAAACTAAACTGAGCTAGACAATGACATCTCTGAATTCAATAATGAAATGCCTTTAACTGAAAATGTAATGTTTAATCGTATTATTATACATTACTGACACTCTAATTTGATACTGTTAAGTGCTTTGACACAATCTGTATTGTTAAAAGCGCTATATAAATAAAGGTGACTTGACTATGAATTTTGCTTGTCACTTAATTTTCTTTTTTTTTAACCTAATAAATAAAACTTTTCTATGGGATGACAATGAGTTCATAATGAAACTTTATGTCTGAAAAAAATCCCAGTGGCATAACGTTTTTTTATTTACAAAACATTATATTTATGGAAGCCCACTTCCGCCACATCTGAAAAAAATAAAACAATTATGTGTTTGCTGAAAGCTAAACATATAAAGTCGAAATGATAAGATTGTCGAGTGTCATAGACTTTTATTTTGAAGGACATTATGGCGCGACCCTGCTGCTGCTACATGTGCCAAATCAAAACACAGCGAACTGTTGTAGTGCTGTTATGATAATGATATTAGTTCCTAATGGACAAGGGTCTAGCAGTTTTGTAGCTGTATATTTGCAGTACTTTTCTTTCCTTATAACCGTAAACAATTTTAAAATTATCTTCTTGTAGCCTTACATTTCCTCTTTCCGCCTCTTAGTAAGTAACATACGTTCATTTACGCTGAACTACATTGGTATTATGTAACGCATACAGTGTAGCTTTACGATCTATCATCTATGCGAGCGTTTATCTTTTGTACAAACTCCATCTAACTTACCTGTGCAAATACACATAGTTGTTATATAAAATCAGACAGTATAACGTTACATAGTATGAAAGTTTACAGTATATAGTTTACTGTTTGCAACTATACAAGTAAAATAATACTGTGATCCACAGCTGAACAAAAATGTCCCAGGACAGTCAACATGGCAAGTGGACCATATCAGATAGTGAGGACGAGGACAACATTATTCCTCCAACACCTCAGAAGGATTCAAACAAACTAAGCATTAAACCTGATTTAGAAAGAAAACCTGATACAATCACCACTTTCTTCAAGCAAGAGCCCAAGCTGAGTTCAAAACGCAATGAGGACACCCATTCTGTAAAAGAACCATCCGCTCCCTCCATGAGATCTGAAGCCAGGAAAGCTGCACATATGACTCAAACCATCCCTGTAAAATATGAAAGCAACCATTCACCTTCTGTAAAGAGAAAGAGAGAAACAGAGGAGGCAGGCTGGATCCTCTCAAGCAGTGATGATGAAACTCCATCACCTGCCCCGAAAAAAGAGCCCAAGAAGTCTATTGTAAGTCCTAAGAAGAAGAAGACTGAAGACAGGCGTCCTCCGAGTCCCCATGGCACTAGTTATTATAAAGAAGAGCCAGCTGATTTCTTTGAGACCAATTTATTGTCTATGAATGACATGTATCGTTTTTATTTAAACAAAGTCACTGGGATACCAAAAAAGTTCAACACTGGAGCGCTGCATATCAAAGGTATCTAAAGAGTTTGTCTACTTAAGTTCTGATGCATGTTATATATTTCTAATCATTATAATAATCTGTTTTCTACTCCCGTTCTATAATCAGAGATACTTTCTCCAATGTTTGGAGCCCTGAAAGAGTCTGTACAGGTATTGTGTTAATAAATGAAGTTGCAGCTAAAGAGACTACTACCAACCATACAAAATTTTGTAATGTTTTTATCCTGATCAACTTTTTTGTTTTCTTTTGTAGTTTAATTACTGCTTTGACATTCCATGGATGGTGGAGCAATATCCACCTGAATTCAGGTAGGATGAAATCTCACCTTTTTAGATTTGATGTAGAATTGCACACTCATTTCATCACACTGAACTCACTAAGTGAGTGCTTATTCTGTTTGTTCTTGTTGTTTTTAGGGACAAACCGGTCATACTCGTTCACGGAGAAAAAAGAGAGTCCAAGGCTCGGTTAATCGAGCAAGCCAAACCATATCCACATATTCGTTTCTGCCAGGTTCTGTCATTTTTGCAATAATCAACTTTTTCCACTAGAGGGAAGCATTAAACTTTATGGTAGTCTGAGGTCCCCTAAAATATTATGTCTTTCAGTAACTGTGTGTATATTGGAAAAACATAAAAAATACTTTTAGGGCAGGATTTTTAAAGTTTAAAAAGGTTTGTTAATGTTTGCTAAATGTTTGTTGTTGAATCAAACTCTCTTGTTTTTAACAGGCCAAACTGGATATTGCATTTGGCACACATCATACGTGAGTGTTGGACATTTTATTTATCTATATAAATTTAGTTAGACAGTGGGTGAAGAAAATAAGACTTAAGCTTGAAGTTTCTAGTAAAAATTACATTGTTAAACCTATATGTACAACCATAAAACAGGTGTATAAAATAAAGCATTCAACCATATGACAAGCTTTTTCAGTAGAATGGGTTATACCAAAAATCTCAGTGACTTTTAAGGTGTCACTGTCATAGGATGCCACCAGTTAAATGCTTGAGTCTGATGTGTAGAGCTTTACTGGCCTGCACAAAGTTCACACCTGAACTATGGTACTCTTTTAGGATGAGCTGAAATGCCAGCTGTAAGCCACATCCCATCAGTACCATCACAGAATATGGATAAAGCAATTTGCTCAGCCATGAGAGCACCTAACATCAAAACATTGATGCTCACAGTTATGAAATGAAATATTCAGAAAGCATATATTGGTGTGGTTCTAGTGGTGGCTTGGTTTTTAATATGTAACAGTGCAACAGTGGTGGTGTTGTAGCTCACTTATATAATTTCATTAACACCTTGATCAGGATTTAGGTTTTATTAGCAGTCAGTAGAATAATGCATATTGAATGTAGCACTTCTCGAACTACTCAAATGAGTATTAATGTCTTCTCAGTCCATGCCGGCGTGCAGATTATCAGCTGAGCATCTGTTGCGATGAGTTGAAATTAGATGTTAAACAGACTCGGTATTGAATTTTAATGTGATGTATTCCTAGAGTACTGTTTTCTCGCACAAGAATCTTTCATGTTTTATTCAACAGAGAAAGACATAACAGGATTTAGCATTTTTGACTCCAGAGGAGCGAATTAAATGGCTTGTCTTATTTTATATAAATTGAGTAAAAAAGTAAGCAAAAGAACAAAAAGATTGGCAGTATAATCCTTCTCGAACACCTTTGTCAAGTCCTCAAGTGCTAATTTGCCTTTAAATGAGTTCTAAACGTGAGTTATTTTCTTAATACATTTTCACACAAAGAACAGCATAGAATTGATTTTGAATTTCAATATGTGGGTTTTTTGTTATAATTAATATAACACAGAAGCTGCAGGCGTAATAAATGTGCCTCATTGTTTAAATCTATTCTTTTATGCCGCTTGACATAAAAAGCCATGGATTTTAGGTAAAATCAAAGTTATTATAATTAGTTATTAATTCATATTGAGTCTTTGGTAAATGTGCCATAGGGTTTAATGGTAGTGTTTTGTGCTGTTTGATGGACACAAATGAAACAAAAAGATTGCATCAAATAAATGTCATTATGTAAAATCAGTCATATTAAAATAAATCATAGTTGCCTTTTGCAGGAAAATGATGCTGCTTTGGTACGAGGAGGGATTCAGAGTCGTCATTCTTACCTCAAACCTCATCCGACCCGATTGGTACCAGAAGACACAAGGGTAAGGTGGTCCAGTGTAGAATGGGAGGGGCTAAAAACAAACTCATGTGAATGAATGGTCAGAAACGTTCTAGCGGTTTATTTTGTGCTCTCCTTTGTAGTTTCTCGTTTTCTGAATACATCAACATTTGTTTCATATCTGAAATGAAAGTGGTGCATTCGCTAGTCCTAATGACACATTTGTCTGTTGCTATGACAACACACTGAGCAGACACTTAGAGTAAATTGAAATTAAGCTGATGTATCCTAAATAGGAGTGTTGAGCTCTGCAAATCCGAACAAACCAATCACATTGTTATAGACACCTCTCTGACCCGAAACGGTGTGTTTAAATTAGCTACATGGAATAATTGCTTAAATGAAACCGTGGTTTATGAAAGCTGTCCTTTAATAAAGATATTCTCCATGGTGTCATATTCATACCAGCAGAAGCTAGCAGGCAGGTCAGAATGATGGCTAATGAATTAGCAATCGCTTTCGGTTATTAGGTTCAATTTTATTAACGGTGTATCAGGAACAGAACACCATTAAGGAGACAAAAGCTCCAGAGTCAAAGGGTTAGGCCGCCAGTTAGGTTATCAACCACACTAAGCTGTGGATTAATGAAATCTCTAAATTGAGCAGTTAATATTTAAATCCGCTGGTATACATATATTCAGACAATCTGACATAGTACAGTATATTGGCCCATTCACTCAACCTGTACTGCCCTCAGTTCACAAAGAGGGCATTAAGTGCTGTTGGAGCTGTGATGTAGCGGTTCGTGCTGTGCCATATGGTACCGGGGTGTTTATACGGGCGATGTGAGTTTGAATTCGGCTTAATATTTCCCAAGACTATTCCCATCTATTCTAAGCATCATTTCTTGTCCTCAGTGTCCCTGTAAATAAAGTGTAACCACAAATGAAAATGATTGGCAGCATAGAAAAGTGGAGAATATAGCCACAGCTGCTAAATTTGAAAGAATAAAGCATCTCTGGCCAGCTGAAAATGCCTGTGGTTGTACATTTGGTTGTAAAATGAACATTTAATCAAAGTTGGCACTATTGACTATTCACGTTTTTTGGTCTTGTTGTGAACAATTATTTGAAAGAAGTTTCTTATGCTCACCAAGGCTGCTATTAATTGATCAAAATACACTAAAAGCAGCAATATTTTAAAGTATTGTTACTATTCAATGGTTTCTAAATTAATATAATTTAAAAGTCATTTATTTCTGTGATGGCAGAGATGAATTTTAAGCAGCCATTACTCCAGTTTTCAGTGGCATAATGATCCTTCAGAAATCATTCTAATATGCTGATTTTGTGCTCAGGAAACATTTATCTATTTAACGGTGTTGAAAACAGCTGTCTAATATTTTTGTGGACACCATTGTTCATTTTTCAGGGTTCTTTGATGACATTTACATTTACATTTATTAATTTAGCTGACGCTTTTATCCAAAGCGACTTACAATTGCTATATATGTCAGAGGTCGCACGCCTCTGGAGCAACTAGGGGTTAAGTGTCTTGCTCAGGGACACATTGGTGTCTCACAGTGGATTCGAACCCCATGATGAACAGAACGTTCAAAAGGACAGCATTTATTTCAAATATAAATCTTTTGTAACTATTAATTTCTTACTTACTGAACCCAAATTTAGAGTAAAATGGGGTAGAAAATGATCATTCACATTGAATTTAATTACAGCTGAACCGTTTTGCCATAGATTGCCCCTTATCACCAACAATTGATGTAATTGGTGCATACAGTCCCCTCCAAAAGTATTGGAACAGTAAAGACAAAATTGGTCTGTTGGCTGTGGAGTCGAGACATTTACAAATATGATTAAAAGATGAATATGAGACTAAACTACAGAATGTCACATTTTATTATTGTGTGATTCAACACATAGATGTTTTACCAGCTAAGAAGTTCAGCACTTTTAGAGTTTCATCCCTCTATCTGATGTGAGCATAAGTATTGGAGCAGTTGCCTCACAGGTCTTTCTAAGTGATCAGCTGTGTCCTGTTGCATTAATTCTTCAGATATTAAAAGCAGGGAATGTGTCGTATCAGTTATATCCATTACTTCTGCATTCTGAATCTTGCATTCGATGATGACACACACAAACCAGGATGAAGCTGAGGGAGATTACTTTGAGAGAAAAGCAAGCAATTTGGATGCTAAAAGAAAAGAGGAAGTCAATTAGAGCTCTAGCAAAAACAAAGGTCATGGAGAAATCAAGAGTTTGGAAACCACCAGCGACACCAGCAACCAACAACGACCTGATCAGCTGAGAAAACAACAGTAGTTGATGACAGACAAATCATAAAACCTGTGAAAATGAACCATAAAAGGCATGTCTGTAAAATCACCAACAACTTCCAGAAAGCTGGGGTGATGCTCTGACAATTTACTGTCCTCAGGAGACTTTGACACAGAATTACAGATGCTACACAGCAAGATGCAAACCTCTGACCAGCACCAAAAATAGAAAGGCGAGATTAGAGTTTGCAAAAAAGCACAAAGGTGAGCCAGAAGAGTTTTGGAACTGTGTTTATGGACCGATGAGACAAAGATGAACCTTTATCTAAGTGATGGGAAAGAAAAATGTGGAGAAACAAAAGGGAACTGCAAATGATCCCAAGCATACAGCCTCATCTGTAAAGCATGGTGGAGGTGGTGTCATGGCATGGGCGTGCATGGCTGTCTCTGGAACAGGCCCTCTCAACTTTACTGATGACTTAATTTATGATGACAATAGCAGAATGAATTTGGAAGGGTACAAAACCATCTTGCCTACCAATATTCAAGAAAAGTTTAGCAGATTAATTGGGAAGTGCTTCATATTGCATCAGGACAATGACCCAAAACACCCTGCCAGTTCAGTCAAGGAATTTATAAGGGCAAAGAAATGGAAAATCTTAGATTGCTCAAGTCAATCTCCAGATTTAAATCCGATTGAACATTAATTTCACCAGCTGAAGAGGAGAGTAAAGGCAGAAACTCCCCAAAACAAGCAACAATTGGAATTGGCTGCATTAAAGGCTGGGAAAAGTATTTCAAAGGATGAGACCAAGAGTCTGGGGATGTCTATGGGTCACAGACTCACTGCTGTGATTGTGTGCAAGGGATCTGCAACTAAATAATAGCTTTTAATCTTTTATATCTACCTTATGTTCAACTGTCCCAATACTTATGCTCACATCAATGAGTGGGATGAACTCTAAAAGTGCTGTTCTTTTTATTTGTAAAACATGTATGTGTTGAAACGGCTAATAATAAAATGTGACATTCTGTAGTTTTGTCTCATATTCATCTCTTAATTTTGTCTTTACTGCTCCAATACTCTTGGAGGGCACTGTATGTCTTCAGAAATTCCATATGCACCTATTTTTGTGGTATTGTACTTAACAATATTCACTTAGACATTATAGATATTATAGGACATAGATAGGATATAGACAGAGGTATAAAGTATTGGAGTAAATGTAACTAATTACCGTACTTGAGTATCTTTTCGGATACTTTGTAGTTTTACTGAGTATCAAAGATATTAGCAACTTTTACTCTCTACTTCACTCCATTATTGAATGATTATCTATACTCTTTACTCCACTACATTTGAAATGAGTGTTGCAGTTACACATTACATTTTGCATGGCACCTAGCTTTTCTGCAGCAGTTTATTTCTGCTACAAAAAATGTAATACTGCCTACTACAGGGCACTGAAAGTACTAGATCTTGTGCGTTTTGCCCTTAATCGCCCAAACTTGTCAACAAGACTACTTTACATGAATGCGAGTGCCTTAGCAAGTTGTTGTGAATCACAGGTGTTTTATAAGGACATGACTGCAGCTGGCAATAAGGCCAAATCCAGTGCAAGAAGACTTTGACTTTTTAATTTTATTTAATTTATTAAATTTTTATTATTATTTATTTATTTTTTGCCATTTTGAGGTGTTCAGTTTTATTTTGGTTTTAGAAAATGAATGTGATTGCTCTCCTCACAAATCAGCTCTTTCTTGTTTGTGTGCTCTGTGCCTTGTCTTGGACTTTTATGTCACTTCCTGTATCCCATGGTTTTTGTAGTCAGTTTCTATCTTATCTTGTTCAGCTTGTTAGCCTCCTGTATATTTATTTATTTTAATTTATTTAGTCATTTAGCAAACGCTTTTATCCAAAGTGACTTACAAATGAGGACATAAGAAGCAATCAAAACCAACAAAAGAGCAGCAACGTGCAAGTGCTATTACAAGTCTTGGTTAGCCTAACGCAGTACAGATAAATATTATTATTATTATTATTATTATTATTAATTTTTTTTTTTTTTTAATAAAAAGACATATAGATAAAATAAAATTAGAATAGAGTGCTAGAGTTAGAGGGTCAAGTAAACATTTACATTTACATTTATTCATTTAGCTGACGCTTTTATCCAAAGTGACTTACAATTGCTATACATGTCAGAGGTCGCACGCCTCTGGAGCAACTAGGGGTTAAGTGTCTTGCTCAGGGACACATTGGTGTCTCACAGTGGATTGGAACCCGGGTCTCTCACACCAAAGGCATGTGTTTTATCCACTGCGCCATCACCACCACGTGGTGCAATTAAAGATGGAACAGATGAGTTTTTAGCTGTTTCTTGAAGATGGGTAAGGATTCGGCTGCTCGGATTGAGTTGGGCAGGTCATTCCACCAGATGGGAACAGTTAATGAAAAAATCTGTGTAAGTGTTTTTGTGTGTCTTTGGGATGGTACAATAATGCGTCGTTCACTTGAAGAACGCAAGCTTCTAGAGGGCACATAAGTCTGAAGTAATGAATTTAGGTAAAGGGGTGCAGAGCCAGTGGTGGTTCTGTAGGCAAACATTAATGCCTTGAATTTAATGCGAGCAGCTATTGGTAGCCAGTGCAAATTGATGAACAGAGGCATGACGTGCGTTCTTTTAGGCTCATTAAAGATTAATCTTGCAGCGGCATTTTGGATTAATTGTAGAGGTTTAATAGAATTGGCTGGAAGACCTGCCAAGAGAGCATTGCAATAGTCAAGTCTGGACAGAACAAGAGCCTGAACAAGGAGTTGTGTTGCATGTTCCGAGAGAAACGGCCTGATCGTCTTAATATTGTATAATGCAAATCTGCAGGACCGGGCAGTTTTAACAATGTGGTCTGAGAAATTCAGCTTATCATCAATCACAACTCCAAGGTTTCTGGCTGTTTTTGAAGGAGTTATGGTAGATGAGCCTAACTGGAAGGTGAGATTGTGATGAAGCGATGGGTTAGCTGAAACTACAAGCAGTTCTGTCTGCATTATATATATATAGCCCTAGTGTTTCTTTAGTTCTTTGTGAGTTGTTGAATGTAAGGCTTGTCTGTTTACCCCTCATTCTGTTCTTTGTTCCCTTTGGTTTTTGGAGATGGTCCTCACTGCAGAACACAAGATCCAGGGGGTGTGGTTGGATCTAGAGCCAACTCCTCCCACCTTACATATACCTAAACCTACCCGTCTCCACCCCCTGATCCCTAAACCCACCCATCCCCACCCCTAAACCTACCATCTCCACCCCTAGATGTGGATCCAACCCCGCCCCCTGGGTCTTTGTTCTGCAGTGAGGGGCTACTGGGTTTTTGGCTTATTATTTGTTCTAGTTTTTCCATGAAATCCCTGCACATAGATCCTTGCCTCTGCCTGTTTTCCCCAGCTTCTCCACAACATTACAGCTTTTGACTGGAATGTCTCTTTGACTAGTGCATCTTTGAGCCTATATTTAGTATAAGTAAAATACTTAAGTACTGTTAAAATCAGATACTCAAAGACTTTTACTCAAGTTGTTTTGGCATTGGTGACTTGTAAATTGTAGTGGAGTAACTTTACTTTTACTCAAGTATGGTTTTCAGGTATTCTTTACACCTCTGGATATAGATATTTTATATTTTGTTTCTAGTCCATGACGTTTTAGAGTAAACATAAATTTGCTGCATATAGCGCCACCTAAGGGTGTGCGATATATATCGTCTGCGACATCGTAATTGTTGTTTTAGCAATGTGCAATTTGACATTATCGAGTATTTTGCAAAAACCAATCAAAACACCCCTACAGACTGCACGCATTCATTTCATTAAGTCTAGACTAGAGCGCATGCGCATTTAGAGTGTTTCACTGCATGATTCAGTCAAAATGCATTAAGAATGATCCCAAAATTCAAGATATGAGAGCAGAAAATGTATATATATAATTTCATATAGTTAAAATTACACGAAGAGTGCTGTTTTTTGTTCAAAAATAAGCATGATTGTGATATGGATTTTATACAACAGTTCAGTAAACAACAAGTTTATATTAAGAGACTTGCGTTTTAAACACCATATTGCCTGATTTTGCTCCATTTCGCCAAAAAAATAAAAATAAAATTCCAAACAGTTACAGCACTGTTTTATGCGTCTCTGAACAACGTGACGGTGATTCGTTCCCATTTATCAATTAAATCAACCATTTAAATGATTCAGTTCAGTCGCAATGACTCATTTATTAACAGTGATATGCTGCCACCTACTGGCGATTTTAATTTCACATTAAAAGTATCTGTTCATTTTAAAATAATTTCAAATATCAGTATTCAATGTTTTATGTTTAAAATATCAAAATATTATGCATTTGTAACTGTAAGTTAAAGCACTCCATGTCCCTCTGAGCTGCATTAAACAGTGTGTAAACACATCTAAATGCCATTCAGATTCTACTTCTGCAAAGATTCATTTTGATGATACTGGTTTCATTTGTTTGGTAACAGCCTAAATGTCTTATTATTCTAATTGACTGATTTGTAACAATTTGACTCAAAAAATGGCTTCATTAAAGGTAAAATTGCTCATAAAAGGTAAAAATCAATTTAAACTTAAATGAAAAGATTAATTAATCACTGATGTGAACTGACCACACAGAATATGAAGAATATCAAAAACTGCAGCTGTCCACGGTAGTCAGATATCAGCACAATAGCACACTCGGCAAAATATAGTCTAATTATGTTTATCGAAAAAATCCCAAAACATATCGAGATATCTTTTTTTTTTCAATATCGCACACCCCTAGCGCCAGAAGCAGAAGCCTAGAATGCAGAAGCCTAATACTATGAAGGGGTCTCTGTTGATCTTTTCTACAAAAGTTAAAATATTAACTATCAAAAAATAATTTGAAATTGACCGTGTGTATAAATTGCTTTATTGCTATCAGCCGTAGTAAAATTAGACTCCATATTTTAATTAAGGTGAATGAAAATCCATATAGAATTTTGACAACCCATGCTTTTACTTTTTTCACTGAATTAATTTTATGGAAAGACATTTAACATTGCCCCTTCACTACTGAATCCTCTGAGCCATGGCAAAATTTTTTTATATATTTTATATAAAATCATATTTTAAACATTTAAGTGTGAGTTTTCAGTCTGTATTGAATGTGATACAATAAAAAAGATGTGGAATGATATCAAACAATATCCTTCTATTGAGTTGTCTTTGTGGGATGTGCAAAAAGACAAACTAGTGCAGTCTGATTCGCAAACAACTGACTCATATGAATTAATTATTTTTGTTGTGATTGCCCTTGGAATAGTTTTTTTCCAGAGGCATTCTTTTAAATTTTCACTTTTAACTTTTTTGCTTTTTAAACGGGCATATAACACAAGCAAGGCAAATATGACATGCCCCAGTCGCAACTTCAGGATCTGACAATCTTGTGCATGAACTTTGTAACATTTTGATGATTCACGCCCTTCATTAGTAAATATGTTGCTGGTATCTCTATGACAGGATGTGGATGAGTCCTCTGTACCCCAGGTTACCGGAGGGAAGTCCAGGAACAGCGGGGGAGTCTCCCACCAACTTCAAAAGAGACCTGCTGGAATACCTGGAAGCATACCGGGCTCCAGAGCTTGCTGAGTGGATTGACCGCATCAAACAGCATGATCTGTCAGAAACAAGGTGAGGTTCTTAACAAGTGAAAGAGCCATTATTTAAATGAGAAAGATGACTAGCATAGTCAGACCTTTGACTGATTGCAAAAGGCGTTCACAATGCTGCTTATTCTGGCAGAAACCATCCAATTTGAGACTCACTGAGTGACATGTAAATCAACCATTTTATTTAGTTTTTCATGCCATTTAGTTGTGGGTTTATCTAAAATAGACAATATCATTGTACATTTTATTTTATGTTTTTGAAAACTTACCAAAACAGCCATTTTCTATTTTAATACATTTTTAAATATAATTGATTCCTGTGATAGCAAAGCTGAATTTTCAGCATTATTACAGTCTTCAGCATTACATTAATCTTCAGAAATCATTCTAATATGCTGATTTGGTGCTCAAGAAGCATTTATTATTATCAGTGTTGAAAACAGTTGTGCTGCTTAAGATTTTTGTGGGAACCAGAATACATTTTACAGAATTCATCCTTGAATCCTGAATGGAATGACTCAGATGGCATGACTCAGAAAACAATGCAGCTCATGAATATCTAGCATATCTATATCTTGCAGTTTGATTTCTAAATAAAACTCAGCATATCTATCAGGTTTGGTTCCACTAATATGACTTGGTAAATAAACAAATCCCACCTTCATTATTTAAATGGTGATTAATATTATAGATATCTAAATTAATTAAAAATGTAAATAAATTAAATAAAAATGTATTTATAATTTTAAAAATGCTTTACGTAACTTCTTATGTTTTCTTGTATAGGGTATATCTCATTGGTTCAACTCCAGGAAGATATCAAGGACCTGCCATGGAGAAGTGGGGCCATCTACGATTAAGAAAAGTAATGTTTTTGTGTGATTCGAGTCTTTTTCTTTCAAAGACAATAGTTCCTCTCCGCACTAGACATAAGAGTGATTGATGTTCATGAAAAAGCATTGTACGCCTGCAGGAAACCCTTGGAGATATACTCTTCATGCCTTATTTATTGAGGGAATTCAAATAACACGGGCAGAGTGAGGTGTTGGATCGGTCTTTGCAAGATTCATAAACTGAGCCAGGAGAAATCAGTTTCTGTAATGAAATGGAGTCACACTGAACATTATCTAAACAGCGCTTTGATATAAATGACTGACTCACACAGAGCACACACTTTACACCTTCATAAGGCTCATCCCACATCAGTGGATCTCAACTGGTGGGTCGTGAACCAAAAATATGTCAAGGGCTGTTTTGAAAAGATTGCTGACAGCAGAGCAAAACAATACTAGTGCACATAATAACGTGCAACAGACCATATAATCATGCATACTTGTGACAGAATAAATAGGCTTATGATCTTTTAAAAGAGAGATAAAAACACGTCCCATATCTTCTGTTGTTGACGTCAAAGACCATTTATCCAATTTTGTTGCTAATTCATCTGTCACTTGATAAAAGCTTGCCAAATGAGACGCATGCAAATATTGATATAGTGTGACATACACTCATTGTTTTTGTTTCTCTCAGCTGCTCAGTGAGCACACAAAGCCCGTGCAGAACGAAGAGCGATGGCACGTGCTCGGCCAGTTCTCCAGTATTGGCTCCATGGGACTTGATAAAACTAAATGGTTGGCAGCTGAGTTCCAGCGCACTCTGACCACACTGGGGAAGGCAGGGAAATCATTAGCCAGTCCAGAAGCACAGATGCTCCTGGTGAGTGTTTCGAACAGCCCCCGCAGAGCATGCTGAAGCGGTGAAAGTATCTGCTCGTATCGCTGCCTTACCCTCTCTGGATTGCAAACAACGTGGCCAGATGGATATTACAATAAACACAGTTGCATATTCTCCTACCAGCTTGCTTGTCTATCAGGATAAATGAGCCCTCAATTGTGTCTCCATTTTAATTAGGTTAGAATCAAGGAGGGACGCCGGAGCGCACATATGCGTCTGCCTGTTTCTGCATGTTCCTCATTCATGTATTTCAGTATATAGTCCCTCAGAGCTATGAAATTTGACGTCCCGCATGTTAAATTAGCAATTAGTATTCATAGCATGTTCCCATTTGCTATACTTGAATTCCAATTTTGCAAAAAAAGGAAACCTTGTCAAGTCTCTCTCGGCTCGAGCTGTTAGAGACAATACTTACAAGAAGAATTCTCATCCATTCTGTTATTTGCATAACAATAGATGGAGGGATTGAAGATTGATTTCTGTCTGATGCAGCTATTGTTAAATGTCAGTTGAAAAATCAAGCCGCCACACGGAGAGTCTTCAGCACAGAGAAAGATGGCAGACAGTACCATCAAGCCTTAAATGTTACTGTGTCATCTCTAAAGACCGAAGACTCTTACAGTTAGCGGGCTTCAGAAACTCTGTTGAGTCTTGAGATGATTCAGTACCATAACTGTTAAGGATGGGTGAAATTATTCATAGGTTCTAAATGTAGACATATAAAGAACACATTATGCACAAAGCTACTTTTCTATTGAGATCACATCTGTATTGTGCGAGTAAGACAATTTAGTTGGGTCTAGTTTCATAGTGTTTTAAAGGTCAGTAGGTTTAATGGGTGGATAGGTAGATAGCCTACAGTTCAATAGTTTGAGGATTATAAGTTTTTTTGTCACGTGATGCTTTAGAAATGATTCTAATATGCTGATTTTGTGCTCAAGAAACATTTGTTATTATCAACCAGTTATGCTGCTTAATAGTTTTGTGAAACTGTGATACTTTTTTTTCTTTGAGAATGGTAAGTTCAAAAGAGCAGCATTTATTTGAAATAGAATCTTTAACAATGTAAAAGTCTGTTACTTTTGATCCATTGAATCCATCCTTGAATTAGTATTAATTTATTTAAAGAAAAGAATATTAATGAACATTTAGTCAAATTGACACAAACTAAAAAAAGGAATGAATCCTTTGTCATTTCTAGGTTTACCCATCTGTGGAAAATGTGAGAACCAGTTTGGAGGGCTATCCAGGTATCATTCATTTTTTACTCTGAAATCAAAACAATTTTTAAATGTTTTTCAAAACTAACTGTTCTTATCCCTGCAGCTGGGGGATCTTTACCCTACAGCATACAGACGGCTCAAAAACAGCTCTGGCTTCACTCTTACTTCCAGTAAGTTCTCATATCTCTGTGAAAAAAAAAAAAAACATTTTGCCAATGTACTCATCAATATTCAGCCTAAAATTACCCTTTTTAAATGTTACCATAAATATTCTCCTAAAATAGGCTCCTTAGCAGTGCTCCAGACCTCATGATCTAAACAGCTGCCTTTCTGAAGACTTGTCTGACCCTTAAATTGCTTCTTAGAAATTTCAGTTAGGTTCTTATTCCATCTCTCCCATCATTTGAACACATTATAACCATAAATAAGCAATTTTACTGGTCGCCTCAATTTTGCTAAGTGATCAGAGATGGGCCTGTTGCGATGTAGATTCAATCTCAGTCCCCCTCTGAAGTGCGCGCACTACACTTCTACTCAGTATATTTAAATGAGTCCATGTAGACTTCTGTATTCATGCCTGAATGCTGACAGCAATCAGACAGAAAGCTCTCCTCTTTCTCTGCACAGTACGCCCTAAAGCATTATCTCGCTGCACCTGCAAATGGCATGAAATGTTTTGATTTATCAGACTATCCTCTTCGGATAGTCTGATAAAAAAGACTGTTCTTTTGTCACTTTAACAGACTGATAAGCTCTTCTTGCACTACACATATATCTGCACTGTTTTTGTTTTATTTAAATGATTTGCACTCTATCTATTCTGCCATGTGCCTTATGCCACTTTATCTATCTCTTTCTTTATTTTTCTACAAATGTCCTCATTTGTATATCTGTATAGTTGTATGTACATATGTTTAAACTGTATTTATCTGTATTTGAACGTCTACTGTCAGTGTCTTAAATGTTAACTGTATGCACCAAGGGTCTGAGAGTAACGCAATTTCAATTCTCTGTATGTATGTGGAAGAATTGACAATAAAGGAGACTTGACTTGACTTGAAATACTTTTTTGGGTGTTTTTGCTCCTCGGAAAGGTATATCAGCAGGTGTTTCTCCATTTTCTTTCTCTCCTTCCCTTACCTTCTCAATCTTTCTCCTCTAATCAGTGGCTGGCATGCTGATGTTACTGGCAGGAGCAATGCGATGCCTCACATTAAAACCTATATGAGGGTTTCACCGGACTTCACACAACTAGCCTGGTTCCTTGTCACAAGGTTAGAATGATGAAGTAACTTACTTGCTAAACTGAATTCATTTTAGGCCTGTTTGACAGTCAGCATTTCAGATCAGATATAGCTACTCTAGTCTCAAGAGGCTGAAGAACTGTGGCATGCAAAGTTATTTTAGTGTTATTTATATACTATTATAGTTTTTATTAATATTTTGAATAAGCTTTTATTTGTACATTTTCAGTTTTTATTTTAACTACATTTGTCACTTTTTTTTTTTTTTTAATATAGGTTTAAATTATTTTAATTTAATTTTAATTTTGAATTTTATTTCCAGTTTTAGTGATTCAACTAAAACTTGTTAATTGTTGTCAAGCCAGCATTTTAAAATTGTTCATGTATCAATCTTTTTTTTTTTTTTTTTTTTTTTATTAAAAAAAAATGTTTTGAGTGGTTGCAAATACAGATTGCCATTCTGCTATTACAAAATGCACTTTAAATTAATAGGCAATATAATCATATATCATCATGTTAAACGCCTGTTTTATTGAGATTTTATGACTTGTTATTTCACATCCATGCTGCTTTAGCAATATTAGATAATTAAGTCTTTATCGTGTATCAGTTCAGATCATCTCCAAATTGCACATCACCACAAAATAACAAGAGCAGTCTAGAAGGAAATACACAATTTTAAACATAACTGCATCAGCTTTGAAATCAGTTTGTGGTTACTCATAGGTTTTGTTGATGATGCATACAGTATATATGACTGTTAATCTTTTACAACAAACACTAAAACTCATCTTTATTGCCTTGAATATGACATGTTAATGCTAAGCTGGATGAGATCGGCACCGTTTCTGCTCTTTTGTTCTTCAGAGAGTTGCTCATAGCTGCCAAATTAATGCTCTTGGCAGAAGGAGGCTTGTTTTTCTCTGATCCCTGGCAGATTTGTGTCTTCTGTGCTGCATTGATAGTGTTCCACTTGAAGGATCCCTTAGGCTCCATAAATGTATATTTACACAACATAAGTCTGATATGTTTGTTTATTGAAGATTATGCCATTCTCTTTCATTGGCTGTTTCTTAGCTGCAAAATAATAACCACTTTCCTGTTTCTTCGGTCTGGTAGGTTATATGTTTGTTGGACTCTGGACGTTAGTAAGTTTCCTCGAACTGCTCACACAACAGCGCTTTTACAGATAATCAAAGCCCTTTAGTGCAATTGGTCAATTGAAGTGCTAAAGACTTTGCTTGGTGGTTAAATGAAGTGGACAAGCAGCAGGTGGGTTATAAAACACAATGAAGTGGTAATAGAACATAATTCTCTTTGATGATCTTTCAGATTACATCCAGGAATAGCATGTTAAGTTCAGCAATTTTGTTGATTTTGCCCTAGAAAGCCAATCACAGAGGAGAGATTCTGGTTTTAAAACACTCTCTTTAACCAGCAGATAAAGATATTCATCATTAAAATCTTTAACACATGATGTTCCTGTGGCTGTGGCATTGAAGCCCACATGATTTTCATCTCAAGGCAGCATGAATGGCCACTGTTCCTTGCGGCATTTCTCAAAGCGGTGGCTTTAATTGTGGTTGAAATGCATTGGGAGGAAGATCGTGAGCAATGTCTCTAGGTCAGTCGTGTCCGGCGATGAGTTATTCATAGAACGTTTTATGAAGATTAAAGCCTGCAGTGGATCCAAAGCCTTCAGGCATGGCCTGTCATTCTTAAACATCTAAGTCCAAAACGCATTAATTATTCAGTAATTGCAGTCTGAAAAAATGTCCTCAACAATATCCTTTAGCTTTGACATGTTTAATGCTAACACTTCTAGTTTAGGTGACATTTTCATGAATGTTTGACTTTGAAACATGGGTGAAGCTTCATCTGCTGGTATCCTCCGCAGTGCCAATTTATCAAAAGCTGCCTGGGGCGCCCTGGAGAAGAGCAACACTCAGATTATGGTTCGTTCCTATGAACTGGGAGTTCTCTATCTGCCTTCAGCCTTTGTGAGTATTGTGACTATTCAAATACATAAGCATTTCTGACCTTCTGCTAAATTCAGTTAAAACCAGCTTCTGATTGTGGCTGGATGGTATCTAGTTTGGCCGCATGTCCACCAAAGAATTTTTTTTTCCCAAGGCTATTTTTAAATTGTTTTCAATGGGAGCACTTAGTTTTTAAAACGTTAGGAGTGCGACGAGACACTGAGCATTTATTTATTGAAGAATGTTCAATTTTGGGTAAAAAACAGCGCTCATCACAGTCTCATTTTAGTCATCTAACCAATCACAGAGGAAGAGGCCGACCAACCAAGTCACACTCTGCTTGTACTATGACTGAACAACAATGGAGAAGTTTTTGCTTGTCTCTGCGTATTCATGACTTCACCAGATGGAATTCCTGGACTATCACAATAACCTGGAAATATGGAGAGTGTGATTTCCAAGCTTGGAAAGGTCATGGAAAATCATGGAATTTACTGTAGAAACCATGTGAACTCTAACCAAAATTAGTGTTACCTATATTTTCTAGTCATGTTTCAAAATATTTATTACTTGTTGATGAGTCGAGCACTTTAGCCATCTTCCAGCAGGGTATTAGTTTAAAAGAGAAATTAAGATCTCCAGTAAAACCCCAAGAGAAGGAGCTCAACAGAGACAAAAAAAGACATCTGTAGAGTCTCTGAGCATACTTCTAAACTACTCTAACTGTGTAAATGCTAAACATAATGTCTTGGAGTAGATCTCATATTTATCCATATGTTGAGACAGAGCTTTTGTGTAGCGCTCACATACTCGCAGGGTAATTTGTCCTTGTTGTCAGGGTAGGTCTTAGAAGTACTTCAAAAGTTGCTAAGCAACAGTATGGTTCAGTTCTCTCGGTGTGGAAAAAAAAAGAGGGGGGAAAAGCATGAGTTTGAAAGAGGATAGTGAAAGGTTGTGCTCTCTTATTCAATAGGGATGTGTTTGGTCTTTTTGTGGCCTGAAGCCTCTTTGTTTTAGTTGAACACAGTCTTGTTTATGTCATGGTAAGTTCTTGCTAGAGGTCATTTTTGAATAATTCACAAGGTTTGTTCCATTATAATGGATCCATAATTAGCCATTTTTTAGGTTGTATAATATTTTTCATTTAGCATGTTATTAGGACATTATATTTGCATTCAGTACACGTTATTATTACTTGGTTGCTTGCTTAAGTTACAAATGAGGCTGCATGTTGACTATTGAAGTTATTTTTACATCTGTAAAGTTCATGCTCCATAATTTTCATAATGAGTCACGTTTTTTGTTTGCCACAGTGTGGTGCTTTAATTAAAGTTCTCTTGTTTAAGAAAGTCTGAGATCAGACTGTTCAAGATCACCAGAGTACAAAATACATTTTGTTTTTGCTCTTAACGAAACACCTTTGACAGCATGTTTTCAGGTTTCAATACAGCATCACATTGTTTCAGTCATGCTGTGTTGCCATAAACAATCAGAACCAGTGGTTACTTGTGAGCCAAACTCGCCCTTGTCCTCTTTACCACCAACAAAGGTAGTTGACTTAATAAAGCATGTTCCTGAAGTGAGATGCAGTTGATGAGTCATGCTCATTTTAAATACAGGATTTCATAATTTTGTCAATTTTTCTGATTTAGTATTCATGTATATTGCTCATTACTAGCTCCTCCAAGCAGTCAAGGCCATTATAGAAATTTAGAAGGAAAGGAGAGACCAACAACTGTTTGGTTCAACAAAATTTTTCCAAATATATTATTTTGTAGGGTTTGGAACAACATGATGGTGAGTAAATGATGACAAAAAATTCATTTTGGGGTGAACTGTTCTTTTAAATAGGTTCAAATAAGCAGAAATAGTTTTTCACTGTTCAATCTCATTTTGTATGGATTCATGGTGTTCATTTTTGTTTTGTGTTTGCTTTTACAAACTGTTGGATGAAATTATAAACTGTGATAGACAACAACCCCTAAAATTCCCTAAGATGCGTTTATTAGTTACACCCAAACAATTTATCAGTATTACTTGTGACAGCTGAGATTTAAGTAGAAGCTTGAAGGTCACTCTGGAGTTTTGTTGAGATTTTTTTTTTTTTTTTTACTGTATTATTATTATTTTTTCTCTTTTTTGGTGTGTACACACACACATATATATATATATATATATATATATATATATATATATATATATATATATATATATATATATATGCATACACACATATATACCTGCTACAGCAACAGATAGAAATAATTTTGGCCACCACAATATAGTATATAACATGTATGTAAAAAGCTTTCTAAACATTCCCAGATGCCTTCCATATTCAAAATTAACTTTTTATATTGAGTTTCTAGGTCACTTCCTGTTTTTTCTTCATAGATAGCAGGACAGTGTTTGCGTGTGCTTGCGCCTGCTTCATTTCTCTGGGTTTTGTGAAAGCTTTAGCTGTCTGAGTCTGGTGATATATTCCCCACTGCCCTTTAAATCTATCCAGCCCTCTCCATCATCATGCCCACCACACAAATGAGAGTTTAGCATCACTCAGAACAGCCCTGCTCCCCTCTGGCTTTTTCCACAGAAAACAGGATGAACAAATGCACACGTTCTCATTAGAGCTGGATGATCATAGAATATGGCATATTTTAAGGTCTATTGATATGAGGTTGAAATAAAAGGGTCTTTCATTGAGTTTGGGCCTTTTTCCCTTTTTTATACATGTTCCCAGGCTTTTTTGAACAATGTAAATAATCCACTGGTTCTTTTTATGGAAATATTGTTTTTTGTCATATATTTCAGACTTGTTGTTGTTATTATGCATATTATTTATTTGTGTGAAAACTATTTTTTTTGTAGGGTGCTAGTTAATTCTTAACTAAAACTTTAGGCATTAGATATGAGCAGGATAGTCATCTGGCCAAGTAGTGATTATTTAAGCCTCTCTTGCAGTGTTGCTGTTAATTTTTGTGTGTGAACAGTGAGAGTCTTGTGCAATAAGTAGGCTAATTTCTATTTATCTTATTTATATGTTGAATATCAGACTGGTTAACTTTGAATTTGAACATAAACAGATTTGCACATCCCTATTGAGCATTAATAATACATGTGCTTTCTCTTTGTCTGTAGAACATGAGCACATTTCCTGTGGAGAATAATGTGTTTCCGGTCTCCAGCTCCTCCAAAGGCTTCCCAGTGCCTTTTGACCTCCCACCTCAGCGTTACTCAAGCAAAGGTGAGACTGAACATTGCGTCATTCCCCAAAAGTAACTCAACTAAGATTCATTGTAGTTCCAACCTTCATTAAAATGTCAGAGATGTTCTTCTGAACTCTGAACAACCACACATATTTAAAATGACAGATTTACACTTCAATGAGGCATTTGCATCAAAGTTTAAAGGTTTGCTTAATGCGTCAAAAGTACACTGAATCATCACTTGAAGAAAGGTTAACCTTTACTTTGAATTTGAGAGTTCAAATGATTGCTAAGGAAACACTCTGTAGATATTAATTGCACAACGCAAAAGCCTGAATGAAAGCTTGCAGTGCAGGTCAGTATCCAGGCTAAAAAATTAATATTTTGATACAAGTGTCTTAATTTGCTCTTTGACACTTATTTGTTTTCTAGCTAACTTGCATTCTCCTTAATTATAGCAGCCTTTCGTATAATGAATAAGTGTGTTTCTTGAGTGTACATCACTACATGTGATGAGCAAGGTGTTCAAAGACAGCTACTCGAGATGGCAAAGTGTGTATTTTAATTGCTGACAACAGTGACGCACAAGGGGTGTGCATGACACAATTAATGGCCATTTCATTTCCTGCACAGTGGTGTGCTCTGAGCCATCAAATGGGATTAATAATGAGGAAACATGACATTTACTGCCACCCAAATTCTCTCATGTTCTCATTTAATAAAACATTTATCAAAAAAATATATTATTTGATACTCATTAGTCTAGCTAGCCGATTAATGAGGTAATTTATTTTATTTTTAAATGCAACTAAGATAGAAAAAAGAATAGAATAGAAAAAACATTTCAATTCCAAATAAATTATTTTCTTTTTCTGTTCATGTATGTATGCAAGAAGAAAAAGGATGTTACTTGTCAGCTTCCGGTAAGCCAATATGTATAAACGAGAAGCCTGCCATTTTATGTAAATAACCGTTTTGGTCATGAGTCAAGTATATGGCTGTTTAGTAAAACTCTGCATTGTTTTGACTGACAGAATAATTGCAGATGAACCCAAACTATAGCCTGCAGGACTTGCTGCTGACACTAAATTAACTCATTATCATCTGCGGGGTAATTACAGTATTTTGTGGTTCAGACTTTTGTGCAAATGCAGATTCAGAGGCAATAGGCTCACAGGGATATATCCCTATTTTTGCATTCAACGCATGCTATAAAAAGAAAATGAGATTTCATATTAATTGGTGTAATGAATTGGTGTTAAAACATCGAAAATGTTAAATAATTTTTAAAAAATAATATCTTTTTTTTTTTTTTTTAGGATTTATGTTTCTGAAATTGTTTTTTGAAAATCCAAATCCAGTTCTAGGGAAAGCACAGTATGTCATTTTATACTTCTCTCCATTTTTTAGCCCAAGCTCATAGGAAAGGGTGCAAGAAATTTCATTCCTTTGTTGGAAGTGCCGTGATATTTAACCATGACTTGCAGGGCAAACTTGAAATTACAGGTTCTGAATTATGGTCTCAGGTACAGAAGTTTTGCAGAGAAAAATAAAGCACCTGATGTTGAAAATAGAGTATATTAGATAGACTTTGCTTTTTTTAATTTTCAGTTTTTGCTTTGTTTTGAGAGATAAGATAATTTTATTCTGTCTTTGGGTATCCACTATGTGACATGCTACTGATAACGTCAGGACTCACTAGTACTTATATCAGTCTCAGACCGTTTGATTGCTCAGCCCTATAATTGCAGAGAAAATCCAACTGTCATTGGCGCCACATTCTTAGTAAATGAAAATAAGAGCGCTATGGGCCCTGCTCCTGACACGTCCGTTTGATGACCTTTAATCATGGAGAGAAAATAGAGGCGGCAATCGATGGTACTATTGAAACCTAGGGTGTCATCGGTTTATGAACTGAGGCAGAAGCCCTCTGTGGTTGCCATAGCAGCGTAGGTCTTTTGATAACAGAGGCTTCAGCCATGAAGTGGGATCAGTGGGCGTGGCCTGCAGGTCAAGATAAAAATGGGCGGCATTCTCAGTGTGTTTAGTGAGCTGGGACTTCTGCACTGATTATGATGCATCGGTGTGGTTTCAATTGGCTTTTAGCAGTAAATTATGTTTTAGCACTCAATCAGTGAATCTTTTTGTCTGTGTTTGGAATATATATCACATTATATGTGACCCTGGACCACAAAACCAGTAGTAACCAGTCATACATTCAAACAGTTATACATCATCAGAAAGCTGAATAACCTTTATATTAATAACCTTTCCATTGAGGTATGGTTTGTTGGAATATAACATATTTAGCTGAGATACAACTATTTGGAAATCTGGAATCTGAGGGTGCAAAAAAAAATCTAAATATTGAGAAAATTGCCTTTAAAGTTGTCCAAATTAAGTTAATATGCATATTACTAATCAAAAATGAAGTTTTGATATATTTACGGTAGGAAATTTATAAAATATCTTCATGGAACATAATCTTTACTAAAAATCTATCATTTTGACCCATACAATGTATTGTTGGAAATTGCTACTAATATTACCTGTTACTTATGACTGGTTTTGTGGTCCAGGGTCACATAGATTCTATTAGGATATATTCTAACATTCAAAAGTTTGGGGTCAGTACTTTTGTTTTGTTTTTTTTAGAAATTAATACTTTTGTTTTGCAAAGATGCGTTGTATATTTTTGTATAGTTATTGTGCTTAAGAAAATGTTGTATTATTGTAAAAGATGTATTGAAATGATGTTGTTAATGTTGCAATGAATATAGCCATTGTTGCTGATATAATGGTAAAACATAAATAAATGATATTGACAATATTACTATTTTGTATTTTTGTTCAAATAAATGCAGCCTTAGTAAACATAAGACTTCTTTCACATATATTTAAAAAAAATCTTACCAACCCCAAACTTTTGAACTGTAGTGTATACTTTGCACAGTATGTCCAGAATTTATATGTAATTTATATGAGATATTATACATATACATATTTAATCAGACCGACAAACATTTGTACACAAATTAGGTTAAAATGCAACTCCAAAATTATAATTTTTTTAATAAATCTTTTGTAATAGACAATAAATTAAGCATATTTTAGTGTTCTTCAGTCGTCCACTCAGAGTCACGGCCAGGACAGACAGCACTCAACGAAAGCTCAGATGAAAGTTATTTCCACCGAGGCCTTTCGTAGTGTCTCGCCTCTGCTATCAGTGCGCAAATGCTTAATAGAGGCACTTCATTTCCTACAGATGATTGCTTATCCAATCAAATCAAATGCGTCGTGTCACAGTCCTTGTTGATACTCATTCGTGTGATATTCAGTTTCCCACTGGATCCGTTTACATAACTGTGTGTCTAACAATTAACTGCAATGGAGTCACACAAGCATTTCTGCCTCTTCAAGTCATCCAAAGCTTTACTATTGTGCATCCCCCACTATACTGCAGACTACATAATACCCAGAAGGCCATTTAAGACCTATAATTAAAGCTTTTAGGAGACAGACAGATAACCCTGGGCTTTACAAAGCAAATGTGCAATTGCAAACTTCTCCGCATGCACCATAGCAACAGCTCTTCCATACCTGACCGTCTTCACACTCAAGGAAATACATGAAAATGTTCAGGTAATAAGACTTTCTTTTGCACTTGATTTCGTTTTTACATATAGCTGTTTGCTCGGAAGGAATCTGGTCTCAAGTGTTATTTCTGTCAGATGCTCTGCTTGCCAGAGCACCAGCTTGGGGTTGAATTAATAGTACTTTGTAATTAATCATTTTGAATGTACGTTCCAAACGAATCCGTTTTGAAACTAGAATCGAACGTTTGTTTGGAAAAACAGCTATTTTTCATAGGAAAAATCTTGAGAGGACTTGTTAAGATGATCTTCTCTCCAAAATTGTGACATTTTTATAATGCAATCTTCATAAGAATATTTCCACCCTATACTATTATTATTGTAATCAAAAAAGTTTCATTATTACATTTCCATAATTAATTATTTAAATGTATTATCATATATTGTCTATATTATAATATTGGTTTTTTTCTGATTTAAATAAATATAAATCACTGTAGAGATTACAAAAACTTAAAAGTTAAATTTTGAGGATTTATTGAGGATTAGGAAGGGAAAACATGCTTATTTTCATTCAAATCAGAATTTTTAGGCAAAGTAAAAAAAAAAAAAGACATTTTAAAGTACATTAAAACGTATTAATTGAAAAGTCTTTCTTAGAGTTCTTATTTTGTCTAAAAGGAGTTTTTAAAATATGACTTCTCTTATGAGGAGGGGATATGTCAGTGATTATGGTTTCTTTAATAAGAGCATCCGTCATGCTCACTCTCACAGTTCATTTGATCTGAGCCCCTGCTGTCAACACCTGTGATATTAATACAGACTGAACCCAGTCACACACTCAAATGTACACCTCAAAGAGTACCTGCACCTCTATATTAAGACAAACGTAATACATTTCTATTTCCGACCTGACTGTTGCTGCTGCTGTTTCTGCTCAGTGATGAGAAAAGGATAGTTTCGTTTCCCTCTAAATCAGCTCAGAACTTCTCAGCACTCTCTACTCTTCAAACGGGCTCAGTCTCGGCTCACGACCAAAAAGGGACCAGCTATTGTGAATTAGAATGGGCCGCTGCTCAGTAGCTACTTGAGTCTAATTCTTTTATTCAGTGAGGAGACCGTTGAGTGCTGCTTAAGATCCTCTCATGTGCAAACGCCATTAAAGTAATAGTTCACCCGAAAAACTAAATTCAGTCATCTGTGTACCCAGATCGGTCAAGCTTCAATTTTCCATACAATGAAAGTTACCACAGCTGTGAAGAACGTTTGTAATAATTTTCATTTTTAGGAGAACTCTTCCTTCCAAAAAAATGAGGTTGTTCTTTATGAATGCTTTCTTAATGTGCAAGAATAGATCAGGTCAGAAGTGTGTCATTCTTGTTTATTTTCAGTAATCAATTTGGTAAATTGCATGCAATTTTTATGCACCCCTTCTGGTATGATTATTTTTGCTTCACTTCCTCTTCACATATATTGCTGCTGTTCCAGGCAACAATTAAGCCTGGATGTGAATGTTTGTCTAGCCCTACTGCTGTGTGTTCCTGCTGTTAGATGAAAAAACTGTCAGTATTGAAAGTTCTTGAAATTGTTGCACTAATTAAATAATTTAGTCTTGCAAAGGCAATCATCGTTATTCATCATCCTGCACCAATTGTTCATTTGGTTCGACTTGGTATACTAAAAGTAAAACTGTAAAAATTATATAGACTTTTTTTTTAAATAATAAAAAAATGACAAACTTTATCTAAAATTTAAAATGAAAACAACAGAAATAAAAAATATACACCACGTAAATAAGACAAGCGTTTTGAAGGTTGACTATATATGCCTCTGTATTTTACAGTTATCTGTGAGAACTCCTTTGAGATAAGTGACTCGCTTATATTTTTTTCTGTAAGTTATAAAGTGTAATGTTCTCATATCACAAGTATAGCAGTTTGACAATGAACCATTTGCCTCATTCACCATGCGCTTTTTAGAGGTATTTTAAGTGCTGGGTTGTTTTGAGATTGAATCCAGTTGTGTCAGCTGGTTACCATGGATACTGCTTTTCTACAGTCTTTTATAGAAGTCAATATCTATAATACATTATTAAGTAAACCGCACAGTTTGTGCACGATCCTTCACGCTGATACAGTACACACACCAGTAGTTATGCCACAGGTGAGCATATATCTCAAGGCAGGTCAGCCTTCAGGGAAAGGTCAGAACCTTCTCTTCTGTCCATACTGGGAATCTTTGTTGGCCCAAGGCAAATACGTAATTCTGCATCAAAGCTTCATGAACTCTGCCTGGAGCAGGTCAGACTCAGAGACTGTTAATCTCCAGGGTTTCCATTAATGTATGCTGTTGCATTTCAGTTGTGTTTTTTCTCCTTGCAGATAAACCGTGGATCTGGAATATTCCTTACACTCAAGCCCCTGACACTCATGGAAATGTTTGGGTTCCTTCTTGAGCAGTTTGAGGTTCAGGGAATCATCTGCATAAGACAGAGTATCATGGAAATCAGACCATCGGCATCTCACTCCGCTTCACGTCTGTTCTATTTCACCCTTGTGAGGATTTAGCCACCTTAATGACACACTTCTATGGAATAGTTCACCCAAAAATGAACATTTTGTCATTATTTTCCCATCCTCGTGTCATTCCAAACATTTTTTGTTGATCTTATGTTGAACATAAAAGAAGATATTTTAAAGAACGCTGGTAATCAAAAGGGTGATGGTGCCTATTGACTTCCATAGTATTTCTTTCCTAACTATGGAAGTCAATGGGGACCAACAACTGTTTGGTTCTTCAGAATTCTTCCAAATATCTTCTTTTGTGTTCAACATGGGAAAAAAATACAGACATGAGGGTGAGTAAATGATGACAAAACTTTCATTTTTGGGTGAATGGTAGATGTACATCATAAGAGTGTGCACCCTAAATGCTGTATTTTAGTCATGTTTTGTAATCACAGAAACTGTAAAGATGTTTAGTTATGCCTTAATTGTAAACATTTTGTAAAAAGGCCAAATAAAATGCATTTTACAACTGGAAAACCTTGGAACTAAATACATTTTTTAGTAGCAGTGTCCTCCTATCACTTGTGGAAAAAAACATGTTTATTTTGAAACCCAGTAATGTATTTTGAAAATAGCAATCAAATTATGTTTTTATTCAGCGAAACAACCATTGTCGATGGCTTTGACGTAGTCATGTTTACTCCTTGATTCAAAAACCTCAGAAGCAGATAACTGGTACCGTTTATTTATTTATTTTTATAATTTTTATTTTTTTCTCATCCATTTTGAGCCGGATTTGTCGTATAACCAATAGAGTTCAGATAAAAAGAAGACTAAATGAAATGGTGAAAACATCTCAAATTCTTTTTTAAAAAGTCTTTTTTAAAAGTTTGATTATGGACATGTCCTCTGAAATGAATTCCGGGCGAGGTCCAAGGGCGGATTGACTTTTTCATTCCCGGCTACAGTGATGCAGTATTGTGTTTGAGGAGGACTCTGCTCCCCCAGCATCAGTGATATATTGAATGTGTTCAAAATACAGAACAATTGGTGCTGTTTTCTACTCATCCTGAAATTGTCATGTTGCCTAGCAACACTGGAAAAGTTAACTCTACCTTGATACAGGAATTACCTGTGACACTTAGACCTTTTCTCCAGCACGTCTGTACTTAAAAGTTACAGCATGTCGCTTGTGGAATTTTTATTTTACATTGTAATGAAAATGAAATATTCAATCTGAATCATGTATCTCCTGCAAAGCTCTCTGAGACATTTGTTGAAACTGCTTTAGACTTTAGATCAGATGAATATCAGAGAGGTCTCCTCCATTCTAAAAAGGTCTTTTAGTGTTGATCTCGGATCATTAGAGTAATTCCTAACAGAGCAGTCTGGCCAAAACCACGAGGATTATTCGAATGAGTGACTACTATGTTAACGATTCCAATTACATCCCTGGAATTACTAATAATTGTCTACTATGTTACTCATTTTTGTAATTATTTTTCAGGGTATGTATATATATATATATATATATAGTTCATTACATTAACTATGGACCTGTTCCATTAACATTTTACAAATAATGTATCTTGTTCTATCATTTAAGACCAATCAAACTTTTATTTTCAACGTTTTGATTGGAAAGTGTGCTGGTATTAGTCTTTTTTTAACCATAAAGACTGATAGACTGCTGCATTTTGCAGTTTAAATTTTCTAAAAGAAAAACTGACATCTAAGTTATGATGCATTTTAATTTTAATGTCCTGAATATCAGGCAAGTATCAATATATCAGCTAAGCATCAGTCTTAATTTCAAAGGAGCATTTTATTGGGTCTGACCACTGATGAAGTTGCATGGGCAATCAGGCATAGATGCCTTATGTTTTGTGTTGCTTGGATGAACCTTTTAAAGCCATGAAGGCATCGTATGGAAAGCTGTTTTAACATTTATTCTTTAAAACTAACAAGTATCTGCATTTATGTTGAGTTCTGATTAATGCATATTACAGTTGTCTCTGGCACATATCCCTTTTTTAATTAGGTTCAAATATTTATTAGTCGAGCTTTGCTATATTACAACAGCTACTTATATTACATTTTTAAAAATTACGTTTCATGAGAATTGGCTAGTAAAAGTAATAAAAGGAATACATGCTAATGTCTGATGTCAGTGTATATTGATTTGATCATTTTAATCTAAAACATACAATTTTTTTTTTTTTAAAGGTCTAAATGTGAATACCTAGTAAATATTTAGTATATTTACTTACTGGAATAACCATCCACGAAGAATCAAATGGCAAAATTAGCAATTTGTTACCAGTAACATCAAAATCTGTGACTGTTGGAATAAGAGTGACTAGTAACAAATGAATGAATAATAGTGACTGAATGGAGTAGTAGCAAATTAAAACCAAGCTAACAAAAACATTTTGAAAGATCTTTGTGCCAACATTCCCATTAAGTTATAAAAACATTTCTCTCAATGTTCAAAACGTTCAGTTTTAAAAAAAAAAGTAAAATCCCGAGAACATTACATTTTACAAACAGTATAGGAACATAAGGGTACAACGGTGCTAAAGGCACCTTGGTGTAAAAGGTGCCTTTGTTATCATTTTCTTCTAAACCACTAAATGGCAGAAAAACTTGGCTTAGCACTTTGCAAAACATTTGCTTTTCAAGATGCACGTGCAAATGTGGCTGATCCTTGACGCAATCGCGGGCAGCTGCACAAATTTGTTTCTGTGCTTATTTGATCTAAAATTTGAGGTTTTTTTAAATGTTGTAGATTTAAGTAGCAAATAAGAATTGCTAAAATTATTGAATATATTTTGAGACAAAGGTCTTAATGTCACAGGTTGATGAGGCACAATCACACGAAGAAAATAAAAAGGTATTTTAATTAGTAAATCCAGGAAACAGACAAGTATAACAGCATAAAATGGATGAGAACGGACGAAGACTAAGGGAGAATTGAAGTCTTAAAGCATGAACCAAACAAAGGAAACTAATGAGATAAGACAACAGGTGAACTGAATGACTAATTAAACAGAATGGGTAAAACCAGGTCACAGGAGAAACAGAAAACCACAGACATATAACACTTAATTATTTTCAGTTTTTTACTGAAGGGCATATTGCAGGTTAGAGACTTCAGTGAGTCGATGTATAAAAAAAATACTGTAGGAACTTGATTTTCTTTAAAATATACTTTAAAATACGCTATTAAGGCTTCTGGAGTCGTTTTTGTGAGAATTTTACTTCTGCATTTGAAACGCGCCAAAACCGGAAGGGACACATTAAAAGGGAGAGCGGTCCATTTAGACCACAGGAAAACAATGGATCGCAATGACAGTTCGGACGCTGAGAAAATTTTAAATGTGTATTTACACTCGTATGACGGACCACAGATAAAATGATGAGCCTGCTATGCAGCCAAGAGAGCAGGACAGGCCAGGATTAGACAGAACAACGGTCAGAGAAGACAAATTGAGTTGATGTGAGGAGAACAGGGCAGGTGTTTGGTGAGAGATCAGTGTTACCTTACAGATATACACACGTTAGCTAATAGCAATGCTAGTATCGATACTACCAGTACTAGAAACTAATAAGCGTTGATCAGGCGTGTCACACTCGTTAATATCCGACACTAACGTTACGTGATAGTGGTTTCTTATCACCGCAGGAGAGAGAGATAAACACGTTTTTGATTCGGTGCTTGTGTGGGAAATGCGAGGTGACCTGCAGTATTCCTCTCTCAGACTGATGCATGCTGGGAGAAGCAAACACAAGTTTAGATCACATTCACTGCTGACCATGCTTTTCCACTTGGCCTCCATCACATCTGTTAAGTTACACACCACCGCGGTGTTTGAAGCAGATGCATTAGTGAAGTCCCGTCTCTTCAGCTGCACTAACGCACCGAGGCCCAGAAGATGCCGTCCTATTTCTTGTTAGGAAACCTGTGGACTCGATGTCCTGACAGGCTGGAGTTTGTGCAACCTCCACAAACACAATAATTTACCATGACAATGATACATTGAAATAAAAATAACTACCGAAAACACACTGACCCGCGTGTGCTCAAAGCAGAGTGCGGCACACGACTCCCTTCTGTGACGTAACATGACGCGATGTTGAAAAAAAGCGGTTTTTGAGAACCGTCAAGGAAAGCCTCAATTTTTTATCTAAATTTGTGCCCTCGCGTCTTGTAAAACATTTTCAAATCCTGCATTAACGGTTCATGGTATTTTCATACAAGGTTATATATTCATTTGAAAAAAATGTTTAACCTGCAATATGCACTTTAAGATAATTAAAGCAACAGTTTGGTAAAGAAAAACGTATGGTATTTTGGGTAAAAAGTACAATAATTAACATAATCATTAATAGAAGGCTGACTTTTTCGTTTGTTGACATAACATGGTTAGATTCAGATGGTAAATATTATATATTATGTTGGAGATAATCACCGTGTTTAGCATGAGACCATCATATTTAAAAACATGATATTGATCATATCATATAATAAAATATAATTTGTTGTAACTACTGTAAATCTATATGAAATTATTATGTGATCTCCTTCAATGCTTTCAGAATCTTTACTTTTTAAAATGATTTTTTTTTCTGTATTTTAACATGTTTTATATTAACATATTTTAATGACAGTATATTTACTGAACAAAAAATAAGCAGACAATAGTACACACTTTGCTAAAGTGGTTGTTTTGAACAAGTAATAGCTTACAGTATTAAAGGAAAAACATTATTGTTGCTAAAGTATTTGTATATATATTGTGGGCCTTTTACCCCACGCCACCTCATACATTTATAAAATTTTTAAACAAAATAACTTGTATGATTTATTTTCTAACTAAATATGTTGCTCCATAAATTTATTTATTTGTTCTGCAATAATACACTTTGGGCGTAATGAAAAGCAACTTTTTTTCTTAGGGTGTGCCTTTAGCCCCGTTGTACCCTACTTTTATGTGTTCTGAAACAAGTAGTAACTTTTTTTTTTTTTTTTCTTTTTTTTTTTTTTTTAAATGTCCAACTAAAATGTTTAATGTATAAATAATGTTTTTGTGCAAACGTTTAGAGAACATTATTAAAGACCAGAGAACTTTGGGCACACATTCCAGTACAATTAATTTGTTTATAAATTTTAGGAAACTGCCAGAAATTTTAGCCAAAGTTCTGAGAACAATCCCTATTAGCTGGGAAATAGATAGGCCTACTAGTCGCAGTTGAAGATCTTATACGTTGTAATAATATTAAAATAAGTTCCAGCAACAAAGAAAGAAAAACTTTAGTTTTAGAGTGTAATTGTTAAAATGGCTTGCCATATGCCTCTGCTCCGATAGTTTCGTGCAGTCGCAGGGAACGTGCGCTTTTTGTTAGGGTTGTCGACTGAACTTAAGTGCATCGCGAATGTGTCCAGAGAGTTCTTGCGAGTTTAGTCTGTGTAAACTGGTGTTGAAGGCTTACTATAGTAGTTTTAGCTTATGCATAAATTCAACGCTTGTATCAGTATTGTAAGATCTTTTCAATAGCGTGCGTGCAGCCACCTGATGGACGTACCAGCGACTGAAGTGAATATAAGGTATGACGGCTTTTCGAAGTGACCCAGTGAGATGGATCGCATGAGATGAGCTGAACTAGCAGATCCACCCACAATCTCATCTAACAGGATTTCAGCTGCCACTAAACCAATTGTCAAGAGGATGGTATGAGCATCTCTCATCATCATTGCTCATATGCAGTGATTTTGATGTACATGCAGCCCAAGAATAATGGAAGACGAGGAAGTTTCTTATAGTTGCATGCCCACCACCGTTAAATGTAAGATGTGGAGACTTTATTACCAGTCCTGTCCAGCAGTAGTCAAATAATGGCATGTAGAGGCGCGTGCTGCTGTGGTCCTGTGAATGAAGATAATGCGAGGTTCATAATGTTGCTGCTCCTCATCATCCTCTACCTCCTGTGCGGAGCCGCGGTCTTTTCAGCCCTGGAGCATCCCAAGGAGAAGCAGGCGAAGGAAAAGTGGGCTCAGAGGTTTGAGCTTTTCAGCCAAAAGTACAATCTCAACAAAAGTGATCTGGAGAAGTTCTTGAGACATTATGAAGAGGCGAACATGGCAGGAATAAGGGTGGACACCCTCAGACCACGCTGGGATTTTACTGGAGCCTTTTACTTTGTCGGTACTGTCGTTTCCACCATCGGTAAGAAATATATTTGGACTAAAAGATTCTTAAATGTATTAGGTTTATTATATTTATATAGCTATCTGAAATCACTAGAATTTGTATTTACAATAAACAATTGTATGATAATATAGCAGGCTAATACTAATTTATTTATGCGAGTGTGAGTGAGTGACAGTCACACTTTTCAATTCAGTGAATATATGTAGCCTAAAGTCTTGCCTGGAAAAGCAAAAATATTGATACAGTTTATTACAGACACCTTATTGTTTGAATAGTGAGGCATATTCTCACAATACAAGTGGTCTGTTAACAGTTTAATGAAATAGGATGCAATATATACAGTATATATATATTTGTATTGTATTGTGTGTGTGTGTTGTAATGAATAAACTGTTTACATTTCTAATATTTCAAATAGTCGGTCTTATTGTCCCTTCATGAATGTATGTCAGTGTGGTTTTATCATCTTCACTTGTTTACCTGAAACACTGCAAAAATTAGGATAGAATCCACACAAAAAATGTAATTAGTGAGGTTTGACTTAAAAACAACATTAAAAAGCAACATAGAAAACATATATTTATGTAATTTGGCTTTGACTCAAAACCATATTGTTACTGACATATAGCCCTTGTGACAACTCGACCTGTAGTATATGTGATACAGCTATTTATTAATTATTTATTTATTGACTTATGCAGGTAAACCACAGGAATTGTGTAGACACAAGTTTTCTTGTGTTGTTAGTGTTTTAGTGTTCATGTTGTGTATTTATTTATTTGTGTATATACTGTATGTGTAAATACACTTTGTCAAGATTAAAATGAATACACAATAAAGTGTTGCAAATTGTTAGGATGTTGGATGTTGTACAAGTTAAGTCAGTCTGATACATGTCCCGCTCTCTTTTCTGTACATTTTATCTTTATATAAATATTGACACTGAGGTTTTAAACTTAATAAAGATCCTGTTTATCTACATCGAACACTGCAGGTAGTGCAATCAAAGATTTTTACAGAATTTCCCAGTTCCTCATGCCTGTATTCCTAACTAATTCCAAGAAAATTTCCCAAAGGGGAGCCAACAACCACACAACTGTTAGTATTCCAAACGATATGAACCATAGACCTTTGCAGCTTATATTAACTGATGTTTAGTTTGGTTTCATTGCATCTCTCTTTGATCAAGCACCTCATGAAATGTCCAGTGATAAAGTCTTCAGCTGAGGATGAGAATGAGCTTGTCTTCATGATGTCCCCATCAATGGTGGCTTTCATGTGCAGGGGAAAAACATCTATGAGAAGAATAATGCAATCCACTTGTTATTTGCATTTCAATCAGTGTGACAAGGGAAAGGTGGGAGATGTTTCAGTATCTGTCACCAATAGCAACAGTTTGTTCTCCAGCTTTGAAGAAGAAAATAGTTTTGGCCGATTGAGATCAATAAACAGCCTGTGGCAAATATTGTTTATTCAGTTATATATATAAATTAACGTTTCTTCCTCTCATATTTCTCACAGGGTTTGGAATGACCACACCAGCCACAGGCGGTGGCAAAATCTTCCTGATCTTTTATGGTCTCATTGGCTGTGCAGCCACCATTTTATTTTTCAATCTGTTCTTGGAGAGAATAATAACAGTGTTAGCTTTTGTTCTCAAATCCTGCCATGAAGTCCAACGGCGACGCAAAGGAGTTTTACCTCACAACAGCAGACAAGACTCGAGCGATGCGAGGCTAAATCGTGAAGACAGCCTTGCAGGATGGAAGCCCTCAGTGTATTGTGTGATGATGATCCTTTGCGTGGCAGCAATAATCATTTCTTTTTGTGCTTCAGCCATGTATTCCTCAATCGAGGGATGGGGATACTTGGATTCACTCTACTTCTGCTTTGTGGCATTCAGCACCATTGGTTTCGGGGATATGGTCAGCAACCAGCGAGCCAGTTACGAAAACCAAACCGTCTACCGAATCGGCAATTTCTTCTTTATTTTAATGGGCGTTTGCTGCATTTACTCACTGTTCAACGTCATCTCTATTGTTATCAAGCAGGTGCTCAACTGGCTCCTGAAAAAGCTCAAGATGCCATGTCGTCACTGCCCCCGGAGGTCTCTCCGGCCCCGTAGAAACGCAGTCATGCCGGCCCATGTGCGAACACGTGTTCGCAACATATCCATAGACACAGATGCAGTGAACGACAGCGAGACGGATGGACGCAGGATGTCTGGAGAGATGATCTCCATGAGAGACTTCTTGGTGGCTAATAAGGTCAATTTGGCGATCATGCAGAAACAACTGTCTGAGACTGCTAACGGCCATCCCAGGCCATGTGGGTCAACAAATAGGCACAATGGATTCTCTGGTGGGGTCGGAGCCCTGGGCATAATGAATAATAGGCTTGCAGAAACCAGTGTGGACAGATAAATATAACCTTTACAAACAAAACAACACAATGGCTTTATGAAAAGCCAGATTGCACTGCCCATTTAGCTAGTATTACTTTTATAATACAGATGTAGGCTCGTACATGAAGTCTCTTTTGTGTTTTGAATGCTGTAGTTGAAATATCCATTGCTGCTCTGAAGGTAAAGAGAACGGAGAACTCAAGCTCAGGTCTGTTTCTAAGATTGATGTGCTGGGAGAGGCTTTGCTGCACAGAGTTTCGACTCAAACTTTCTTATAATTGCAGGTTTTTGTTTTTGTTTTGTTTTTTTATTGGAGGACGTTGCAATCAGGTTTAGCACTTTGCATGCCAAAAAATGAACAGATGGGATCTACAGTAGCGTGTCCAAAGTCTGAGACCACTAGTGTGAACATATTTTTTATGTTTATATTATGAGCATAATTCACATTAAATGTGAACTGAAAAATTAACATTAATTTTTTAATTTCATAACTATTAATTGAAAAATAGTACTTGGCTTGTCCTTCTTTGGATTAAATTGCAGCAGCACTCGAGCTGCATGAACTTTGGATCAAATGATTTTTACATTTTTACAATACATTTACAGTAAAACTTACAAAATATTTCTATTTCAAATAAATGCTGTTCTTTTGAACTTCAGTTCATCAAGAATCCTTAAAACATTTATCATGGGGTTCACAAAAAATATTAAGCAGCACAACTATTTGTAACACTGATAATAAATGTCTCTTGAGTGCCATATCAGCATATTAGAATGATTTCTAAAAAATAAATAACTTTACCATCGCAGGAATAAATTGCATTTTAAAATATATTGGAATAGAAAACAGTTATTTTTAATTGTAAAAGTATTTCAAATTATTACTGTTTTTATCAAGTAAATGCACCTTGGTGAGCACAAGAGACTTAAAACAACAAAAAAGCTCTGACCCTGAACTTCTGAATATGCATGCATGCATGTATAGGGTCTGAGATTATCATTGTGGTGTCAGACTTTTGGACTCCGTCTTTCTGTCACTTCTGTCAGCTTCTGACACTTTCTAGTGAAGCGTTTCTTTTTAGGTTCAGCTGAACAATCTAAGTGAAAAGGTGATGGAAATTACATTCATTCACCAGTTGCTTGCTATCCTCTTCACTGTGCAGGTATGTAGATATGGGCATGAGGCATAAGGTGTGACATTTAAGAGAGCCAGACAGCCCACATGCCATCTGTTTCATGACATTATACTGCAGACGCTTCAGAGAGTCTTGCAGCTGTATAGAATCCATAACTCTACTACAACCGATTGATTGCTTGAATTGCTTATCAGGTATTTCAGATGAACTGAAACAAATGTGCAACAGTGCACAGAACAAAATGAACAACTGTTCATGAAATATGTGCAATGCCAAAATGGGTATGATGCAGGACATCAAATCATTTTCTCCAGCACTTTGTATCTTAAACTTTGAAACCTGCTTACTTTATTTTGAGGTGAATGACTGTGTAGAGGAGTAATGCATGATGAATTATAATAAATTTTGCTGGGAAATCTTGTTACATTATTATACTTTTTTTTGTTTTTTTTTAGTCTAGAACATTATAATCAGTGATGCTCTCCACACTGGATGCGGAGCGACGCGACAAAATACCGTATTTTGATATCATATTTTGATTATGATAACTATATTGGATGTATGAGATTACTGTTGTGCAAATCATCTCATAATGCAGGCTGTTATTTGACTGAACAGCAGGTAAGTGAATATCCATTTCTTTAGGTTGGTGAGTCCTGTCCTGTCTGTGTATGTGTGTCATGACTTTCCTTCCATTAACATCTGTCACCTGCAGTCTTATGGCCCTCACCAGCTTTCACACCGTGTCGATATGATCCTGCTGTCACTTCAGGGGAATCTCAGAGGTGATGTGAAAGCCAGCAAAAGCAACTCAGTGGATTTCCAACCTGTTTCCAAGCAGCAAAGGAAATAGATGTTTTCTAGCATATTCTAGTCTTCTTATTTGTTCATTTTGTGCATTCTGGGCTGTCAAAATTAGTGAGTGGATCAATGCCAAGTCAATGATCCTAAACAGTCATATTGTTGCACGCCTAATGCACATTTCTTGCCTTTTGCATAATTACAATAGTATAATCGACTCAAGAAGCCCCGGGTTATTTGGCTGTGATTTGATTTTGAAACACAGGCACATAGGCCACATAAAGTCTAGGCTGTTCATTGCACTCAAAAACCTACCGTATTTAATGCTGAATGGGGTAAGTTGTCATTAAATAGGTATTTCAGCTAAAACTAAACAAAATGGTAAAAAAAATGTAAAGGGTAACACAAAAATATCAAACCACTGCTCTCACCAACATTTATAATATTGAAATTGGTAGTATGCCTACTACAAAACAAAAAAAAAACAACAAGAAAATAAATTACAGATATTTTGAACGCGTTTGAGAATCATGTAATTTCAATATCTTTATTAGTATTTTGCAGTGCTACCAAAATGTGGTTTTGTGGACACTGTTGTTGTGATTGCGGTAAATGTCCACTAGAGGGCGGTATTGTGTAATAAAACTTTATCTTGTTGAAAACATACATCTGTATGATTACCTTAATAATAATATTAATAATAAACGAAATTCATATTTCAGAGAGAAAGAAATATAAATAGTGAACTCCACATTCTTTCTTCACGTCCTCAGCGAATAAAAAGTCAGAATTTATATTTTTGTCCGTGCAGCATTTGGTGAAAAATGATCGAGGATGAAACTGTACCATATTCCACTGGATTTGTAGTCCGGCGCTCGACGAACTCTCATTAAGTGTGACTATCCCGCCCGCTGAGAGGAACTACAACTCCCATGAAACCACCGCAGCGCTTCTGTTAATATCAATATGGCTTCTGTCAGTCAGACAAAGGCGAATCAGTTTTTGCCTTGAAATGAAATCAAATTAGGGAAAGGTAGCGGGAGAGTCGGACATCGTCCTGTTTTGCCGGTTCATGTCTGGCGACGGGGATTAAAGGGACGGAAACACTGTCAGTTGAGTTGAATAAATGCTGTGGTGCACGGAGGCCCCGCACGCGCACAATCAGGTAAGTCTGAGATGCCAAATTATAAGAAAGGCGTCATTTGTTAAATCTGTCTGGAGACATGAAGCATGCATTCACGTGCAAATGACGCTCTGGGGGGGATTGAGCTCGGTTCGACCGCTGCTTCGCATGTAAAGTCACATCTGCTCTCGTTCTGTGCTGGGATAGGGGTTTAGAAAAGAAATGCCAGCAGCTGTGCAACAACTGACACTATGATGACATTGGTCAAATGAACTAATTTGCATTCATTATTATGGCTATTAATAGTTATGTGTATATTTATATATTATTCTGTTATTATGTGTTTCAACTAGGTGCTGACAGCATCCTGAGAGCTGTGTTATTTGGGTGTTTATATTGGGTTAAAGTGACGTCCGGTGAATATAGGCTTGATAGTTGATGCAAATTATTATTATTATTATTATTATTTTTTCAATAGCAGATATTTTTTAATTAGGGACCACTATTAAGTGGTCTCTATTAAGACCACCTAAATTCAAAGTTGTGCATCTTTTCTTATAGATACTATATGTTAATAGTTTTTCAATAAAGTGTATGCAATATACAATTAATCCAGTACAAGCACGTTATTTTTGTCATGAACTGATCAAATTAAATTGCTTAGTTTATTTGCAGATGTGATAAATCCAGATTAAATTTTCTAATGTAAAGTGCTTTTGTTTCCCGTCATGCATTTTTATTGTAAATTCTTCACATTGCATTACATTAAATTAAAATAATTTAGATGCATTTTTGACAGACCAACTGCAAAAACTGCTGATGAAGCTAAAATATGGATTATGGTTTAGTATTTTGCACTTTCCAGGATCTATTCAACAATAAAAAAGTCAGTCTGGATGTTTTAACGTGGTCCCTTCAACCTGTTCTTATCACGTACCTTAAGACAGTTTGCAATTTCTCTGGCTGTGCAGCTTTCTGGATTCTAGCTTTCATTCCCAGTCTCAGTTTCTTCATATCAACTTCATATTTTTTGCCAGTGCAGAAAGCTTATGAGGCTTCCCATTTTTGGGCCATATCATATTTTCTCAGAGTGGTCAGTTTGTCTCCACAGTGAAAATAATGTTAGCGGGTAAAGTTTCTAACAAAAGAATGTGTTTTCTTCCCTAGAATTCAGTTAATGTTGTTATATGAGGTGAAGTGGCTTTTTGCTTAGTATGCTTATATGAAGCAGGGACAAAGGGTTAACAGTGCACATTATAAGCATTCCTTATAAGCCCTCATGAGAAAAAAGCTTTATGTTTATGGATTATAATTACAGACAGAGCTTCTCAAATAGCTTGTATAATATTTTCATTTAATATAATTATTAAAAGTGTTTATTTATCATTTTTATTTTTAAGTTTTGTTGTTTTATTGCATCTTTTTGAGCATCGTTTAGGTGGTGTTATGTGCTTGTTACAGATATGACCTTTTAAAATACATTTATTTCCTTTAAATGTTAGGAAAATAAATAATTTGAGGACGCATTTGATTTATCTCTTAATTTTAAATAAAAACTACGCTTCTTGAATGATATTAACAGCTTTAATATGTGCAGTTTTGTGTGGCTTGAATAATCATTTTGTTTATGTTTCTGTAGAGACCGTAGATGTCCTGTAGATGCTTATCACATTCAGTTTATTTATAGATATAACTTTAATTGTAGAAGCACAGTGGGCATCAGGTACTTCAGATGAGATGGTCTCTGTTTTCATTGATCTGTGGGCATGAAGGTCTAATAATTACCAGCTGTCTATAGAGGAAAATTGATAATTTAAAGATCACCGTAAGTTACATATGCAACAAATGGGCTGTAAAAAAAAAAAAAAGTTTAAAATGAAGGAGAATAGAAGTAAACGCAGATTTGGGCTTTTTTTGGATGCCGTGCTGATGAAGAGAACCAGGGGCATATGGACAAAATCAACTTTGATCTTAAGCTGCTGCAAAACAGATGAGTTTTTGTGCTGCTGCTTCAGTACTGTAGTTTCATAACTATAATCTATAGATGCTTTTATGCTTCCATGCATATGTCAGATAAGACTATCATTATGACTATGAATATGTAAATAAAAGAAACAATGAGCAACACTAAACTCTAAAACTCCTCAGAGCATTAAAACTTTATTAAAATTGCATGCACACCAGTAGCCTTGCATTTAATGTTTGATATAGCACTATTGTATCTCCCTTGATGATCGTTATTGTTAAAAGTAGCGATGCTTTTTGCATTATTAAACAATTATTTGTGTTACTTGATTTATGTGTGCTGGTCAGTTAACTGAGTTGGTTTGTTATCATCAAGTGAGTAGAAGTGGTTGTGCGTGCCTGTGGTTTAACATGTCTATGGCCGATTCTGAGTTCTTCTGTCAATGTGGTTTATCATGTCTGAGGTGACACCTTTACATTTAGAATGTTTTTTATTCTTATGTCAGAAAGACTGAAAATGTATATGTGGTGCACGCATCTTATTGTTTGGTTTCTACTGCTAAAGGCAAGGTATTGTTTTTTGGGAGATACAAAAAATGGAATACTGAACAAATCCTTTAGAATGCTCCCAGATTTATTGTTGTTTTTGCTGATTTGCTGAATCTGATGCCTCTGGATAATTAAACCTTTTGAAGCTTTTTAAGGGTGCTTGGGTGAGCAGAAATCTTTTTTTATGCAGCGCAGACACCAGGAGACAGTCGTACTCGCTCATCAGCAGAATTTATTCTTGAAGAACATGTCGCAGGGAAGTTGAAATCTTCATTTTGTTAAAAGGAGCCCCAAAGTTTTCTCGTTTACTTGATTGCATTACACTGTGCCATACGGAATGCATATTCCGCTGGCACGAGTTTTGCATTTGCAGCACCATAAGTTGTAGCTTGCTTTTAAAACTCGAAATGAATTGAAATACGGTGTGTTACGGGACAACAATACGGCAGAAGCGCGCGTGTGTGGGCAACAGCCTGGCATTGAGAGAACTATTCTCAGACAAACGCCCGTACGGAGTGATTCATCCTCAGCTTCTTCTCTGAAAGTAGGTTGGCCGCCTCCGATGGAATTTTTCTTGGCAGTTTTCCCTAAAGTTAACCTCCTTCCCCCTCCTCACATGTCCCAGCTTTCTGCTGTTTAAAGTCTAATAAAAATTCTGTGGTAATGCATGCAGTGTCTTTGCCTTGACCTCAGACAGGCTCCACACTTCTGTTGCAATGATTGGTCGATAAAGGTGCGGTGACTTTGACATTTTCTTGGAAAAATAATGCTTTAGTTAGGGCTCATGCGCATGCGCCCCTGCTACACCTCCTCCACTGCATTTCTTAGACAAAAACATTGTTTTTTAGTCTAGGCTGTGTTGTTTTGACTTTTAGACATTATGCAGCCATGTGTCGTGTTTTATCAGCATTTCCTCCAACATCAATTCTCTAATGCAGCAGCTCTCTCTCTTTTTCTTGGCAGAATGTCCCATTATACAGATGAGCCTCGTTTTACCATTGAGCAGATCGACTTGCTGCAGCGGCTTCGTCGGAGCGGCATGACAAAGCAAGAGATCTTGCACGCCCTGGACACCCTCGACCGGCTGGACCGCGAGCACGTGGAGAAATTCGGCCACCGGCACGCCCATGGCGGAAGCGGGGCAGCCGGCGTCAATCACGGCAATGGCAGCAATGCCACCACCTCTTCCAACTCCTGCACTACCTCCTCTAACAACCTCACAGCCTCTTCTTCGACGACCTCTACGGCCACGCAGACGGGATACCGTGGCAATGGCCTTTCTCCCTCCCCTAGCAACAGCTATGACACCTCCCCGCCCCCGACGGTCCCCACCCCTGTGCCGGTAGTAGCACCCATGGTCCAAAATGGACGGGACGGCCTCGCCACTATGCCCAACGGGAAGCTTTCTCCGCCCCGCTTCGCTGTTAGCAACACCTCCTCGCGGGCCTTTGCATACGAGCACCCAGATGAGGAAGTGGACATCGATGACAAAGTCGAGGAGCTCATGAGGTAAGTGGGAAACTCTCTGGATGGGATGGTTCATATTTTATAAAAAAAAATCTGGATGGTTACAATACAAAAACAATTAAGGCTGCAAGCAGCATTGAAAGGGCCCTTGCACCCGGGCTCACTGCTTGGCTGTGGTGCTGTGACTATAACTGAATATGGCCATGGGCATGTGTTCAGGACAGGACTCTTATCAAACGTGAAGTTTGATGAAAATGGCAAAAACGGCACAATACTTGCCGAGAAAATAAAAAATAACAGACTTCCTGTTGGGTTTTGGACTTCGTACCGATATACTTTTTTGGAGGTATTGGTGTGTTACATGTGTCTACTGAATTTCGTACATGTGTTTCAAATAGGGCTGGGCGATATATCGAATGCGATTCATCTGGAATAATGAACTCGATATTGCGTAGCTTGTCAGTTGACTACAGCTCTGTGTATTAAATGCCGCTGCATTTGAAAGCAGGTGATGGAGATTTACCGCTAATCACAGAACCGGCTTTACTGACAAGTTGCGCATTATCATTGCGTTCGATATATCGCCCAGCCCTAATTTGAAACACAGCTCGAGAGGCACTTCGTTGAAATTTTATAAGTGGCACCATTGAGCCATTTTGCCACACCCACTTCTGAAACCAATATCAGATGTACATTTTCGCCAGTTCTGATGCGTGTGCAACGTTTCATGAGTTTTGAGCATGTTTAGGTCCTCAAAAATGCGATTCATTTTGGAGAAGAAGAAGAAGAAACTGAGCAATTCCAATAGGGTCCTTGCACCGCGGTGCTTGGGCCCTAAATACAGAAAAATATTGTAGTCCACTTCATGATGAACAATTGTCTTTTGAACTCGTCAGCCTAAAACACCTTACTTGTTAGCTTTCATTCAGATATGAACTTAAACGGTGTATTTGGATGATACATCTAAATACCGTGCAAAAATAACAACAAAAAACAGTGTAGTCCAGTTCATGAAAAGTTCTCTTATGAACGAATACAATACGTTCAAAACAAGTCACAAATGAACTCATCAGCCAAAAATTCATCAATCATTAAAACTGGATCTGACTTAGTCATATCTGAACTGAAATAATATGTGTATTTGGTTGCTGCATCATAATACACACACAAAAAATATCAGTGCAATCCCAGTGCAGTCCAATTCATGTTCAGTTGACGCTTATGAACAATTCTTTTACATGAATCATTCAAAATGAGTCACAAATCATTCATGTCAGTCCTTAACACTGAATCCGAGTCACTCATTAACTTTGATCATATCTGAACTGAAATGAACTCTATTTGCAGTTTGTGAAGCTTAAATTAGTGTTATTAATACTGACTGGTTGTTGATATGACAACATATAGTTAAAGACAAGCATTAGGGACTTTTTTGTTGTATAGAATGGTTCTTTAAGAAATGTTTCCAAAAATTTATGTTTTTCATTTGTTGTCTCTCTCTCTGTTGTTGTAGAATGGACAGTGCTATAATTAAAGAAGAGATTAAAGCGTTCTTGGGGAACCGGCGAATATCACAGGCAGTAGTTGCCCAAGTTACAGGTTAGTTTGCTCTGGCTTTTTGTTTTCCAAAATGAATAACAAATATATTGTGATTTATCCTGTGACTGTGATATATTTCCGTTGTTATTTTGTATAATAAAAAAGAGAGCAGTTAAAGCACACCTTAATATTTTGCTACTTCTAGCATAATGCTATACAGAAATGTCAGCTGAATGGCTGTTTTTTTTATTACAGTTGTGGGATTTGTCATGGCAGGCCTTCGAGAGGCATATGCAAGTCAGATTTTGCCCTTATGAGCTGTGTGTTGTTGTCTCCAGGTATCAGTCAGAGCCGGATCTCTCATTGGCTGCTCCAGCAGGGCTCAGACCTCAGCGAGCAGAAGAAAAGAGCCTTCTACCGCTGGTACCAACTAGAGAAAACTACACCTGGTAATACTCAACCCCAGTGTCATTTACCCGTGTAGGACGTCCAACAACTTTCTAATGTTTCTGTCATCTAATAACTTTAGTTTAACTCTAAACCCAAGACAAATTTGGCTGATAGAAATGTTACAAAACATTGAGGTGATAAAATAGTTCATAATTTGTATATTATTATTGTTTATTTATTTATTTTTATAGATTCTTTCTATACAACACAATATGACAATAAAAAAAATAAAATCATAAAAATCATAATTCTATATAAACCAAATTATATTTTGTGATTGCAAAATTGGGTAAAACAAGCAGCCCTTTCAAAATTTTTGAATTTGCAAGTTGCCATATGTATGATTTATTTTATTGTTTTGTCATTTGATACTGATACTGTTTGCTTTTATATTGAATTTTGAATGTTTCATATTATTGCGACATTCCTGGCTGATCTGAGGGAAGATATCAGACGTTCAGTGAATAGATTAGAAGATCATGACCCAAACCCCAGAGCAGCGGTTTTCTCATTATCATGTGCTTCCGGACATAGTGAAAAGGCTTTGGTCTCTTCAGAAGCACACAGACTGTTTTCCTTATGACACTTCATCTGAGATGACACGTCATGTTTGTGTCCCAGGTGCAACACTAGCCATGCGGCCCACCCCGATGGCCCTGGAGGACATTGTGGAGTGGCGTCAGACCCCTCCTCCCATTAGCAGCACCCAGGGCAGCTTCCGTCTGCGGCGTGGCAGCCGCTTCACCTGGAGGAAAGAGTGTCTGGCGGTGATGGAGAGGTGAGAGGATGTGGTAAATTGTGTGAATGGTCAGGACAGGACATTGTGGGTCATTCCAGGATAATGGATGACCTTTTCGTTGATAAACACACTATTGTTTATTCATTGTTAATTTATGTTTGTTCATAATACATTATTTATACAGCTTGAAATGTTAAAAATGTATCAGTTTAGTATGTAGAAATTTACATGAACCTAGATAATTTAATTCTGTAAAGTTCTGTTCATTACTGGTTCATGACACCTGATGTATTAACTTAGGAATTTTGAACCTCATTGTAAAGTGTTCATTTATTTTACAGATTTCTGTTTATTTGAATAATTACTTGGAAAAAAAGTAATCTTAATTGACAGATATATAAGAATGTGTGCCATTGTTTAATTCAGTATGTTAGTGTTTATATTAATAATTAGCTCTTTAAATTAATCTAATGATACTGTACATATAGTTTGCTGGGTATCTTAACTATTATCAAGAATGGTGAAAATTTGACTAGTATTGATATTGACTACTGAAATGTTGGTATTGTGACAACTGTAAAACAGTCAACCTAAATCTAGAATGAACAAAGACAATGCAAGCCTATATTTAAAGGGGTCATATGATGTTATTTTAAAGATCATTATTTTGTGTATTTGGTGTAACAGAATATGTTGACCTGCTTTAATGTTAAAAAAAAAACATTTTTCAAATACTGTACATTATTGTAGTTCCTCTGTGCCCCGCCTCTCTCAAACGTTGTTTTCTACAAAGCCCGCCTTCCAACAAGTGCAGTCTGCTCTGATTGGCCAACTGACCCAGTGCATTGTGACTGGCCGAACACCTCAAGCACGGTTCGGAAATGTGACGCCCCTTACCATAATCGCAAGCTTCAGCTTTCAAGTTAGTTTTATCAGTCCAAAAGGGGGACAGAGTTGCGTGACGGACACAATGATGATGCTCGTATGTATTTGCAGTACACAAGCTGCGGTTAAGTCTATTTCTGACGGGCTGCTGTACACTCCGCTGTGATGTGACCCTGTTCCCCTCACACACACACTCATGATGCGTTACGCACAAAACTCAGAACAGTCAATGGCAAATACTTGAACTAATAACAAAACATACTTACAGTTACTGATTCAGAAGATTGTCATAGCAAAGTCGGAATTGACTTTTTTTTTCTTTTTTTTTTTTTTTTTTTTTTGGAAATAGCCTTCGTGCATAGCCAGCCTTGTACTCTACTAGGTTCACGAAACTGTCGTACATAAAATGTTGTGTTGTAAACAAATCTTAATCAATGATTTCTAATTGCACCTACTTTCGGAAGGCCAAATAAAGAGCTTTTGCTTTCGCATAGAAACACACAGGGTCTTCCTGACATGACTGCATCAACACTACTGCGGTTACTGAAACCACACCTTCTTGAACATTTGGGCGGCATTATGCAAATATTTCCACATTGTGATGTAGACATACATGGAACTTCGTCTTTTATAAAGAATATATAGGGATCTCATCTATGCACGAACAGCTTGTAACACTCCAAAGACAAAGGAAAACTTGAAATCGCATCATATGACCCCTTTAAAACTACGAAATGTGTTATAAAAAGGTTATCGGCCTTACATTGTTTATCTTATGTTTCCGCACAAGTTATTTCAATGACAACCAGTACCCCGATGAAGCCAAACGAGAGGAAATTGCCAACGCCTGCAATGCAGTTATTCAGAAACCAGGTAGGATGTTTAAACACAAGCTCCATAAAGAAGATGAATGCATGTGTAAATGCCTGTTATCGTGGCCCCAGACGTTATTGATGAGCTCTGCTGTGATTTGATTAAGGAAAGAAGCTTTCAGATCTTGAGAGGGTCACGTCTCTGAAAGTTTACAACTGGTTTGCCAACAGACGGAAGGAAATTAAGAGAAGAGCCAACATAGGTAATGTTGAAGCCCTCTGGGGACAGACAAAGCTCGAATTACACGCAACAATGCATTTTGAATATGGACAATGTAATTATTTCCATTGCGTTGTTATCACCATGCTGCAGCTGTCTCATTCAAAATGTGTATTCATCAGAAATATTGAATTTACAGAAAAATGCCTTTCAGAAAACTCAGTTCCATCATGTTGGGTACATCCTAATGGGCTCAGATATGTTATGGCAAGGTCTGTTTTTTTCTAAGAAGCAGCAATCCTGGAGAGTCATGGGATTGATGTCCAAAGCCCGGGAGGTCATTCCAACAGCGATGAGATCGATGGAAATGACTACGGTGAGCCTGTAGCTGCTGACCAAGTTTTGGGAATGGTAAGAAATTTAGTGATTATTATTATTTATTTATTTATTTATTTTTTAAATAAATTAACCATTCCTACATATCTTTGCTAGGATGGCCTATATATATATATATATATATATATATATATATATATATATATATATATATATATATATATATATATATATATATATGTGTGTATATATATAATTATTATTTTTTGACACTATTTAGTATATCATATTGTATATTTATGTCATATATATTTTGTCCTAGATTAATTAAAAATTCTGGCTAATACCGATTAGCTAATAATTATTGTCATGTTATGGCTGATAATCACTATATGGTTGATATTGAAATTGAATGCTATTTTGTAAATAGATCATTTTAAATGCTTCATATGAATTTAGGAATGACAGCAGAGGTCAGTCTAAATTTGAAAATGGGGAAAATGCACAATTAAATATCCAATACCAGCCAATATAAATCCAATAAATGCAATTTTTTAAAAATCAGCCCAAACTCTGTAATTGGTGTATCATGAGTTGTATGAACTATTTCATGCTCTTTTGTCTTTTAATGACACAAAGTCATTCAAACAGGTTTGCAGAGGCAAAATCAGAGGGCTTCAGACCAATCTCTGGTTCTCTACTTCCTTATAGGATGACAACACCGGTCCAAACGAACACCAGGACCCCATAGCTTTGGCAGTGGAGATGGCCGCTGTCAATCACAGCATCCTGGCACTGGCAAGGCAGGGCGGACCCACCAGTGACATCAAGACAGAGGTGCTGGATGATGAGTGAGAATCCTCCCTTCGACGTGGAGTGCGGAGGGAAGCCGAAGGAGAAATGTGGGGTTACGTAAACAAAGCCAAACAGTTTGTGCGTGAACTGTTATGAGGAATATGGCCAGGTCGTTGATGACCAAAGTGAATGCGGAGGTTATAAAGACTGTTAACCCAACATTCCCCCCTTCCTCCTCCCTCCTACATGTGACGCCTCAATAGTCTTTTCATTCAAACCGTTCTCCTACATGCAGCAGGTTGGGGAGGCGGTGCGATTAAACTGTTGACGAAACACGTTCACTAAAAACTTCATGCAACATATCACCCTGCCATCTCACACTTGGATAGTGAATTTCGCCTCTCAGTTTTCCTTCTTTCAGGAAGTCTTCTTTGCAGGATATAAGAGGTCAGTATCATACTAAATGTTCACTGCCTCAGTCTCTCCAGGGAAAGTGTGTTGGGAAGCATATTCTCTCTCACTTATTAACTTATTTCTTTATGTACGTGCAGTCTAGCGTTGCTGAAATTGCGTTTAAACTTGTACAGTTGTCACCAGGGTCTAAAGTTAACACTTGCCTACCACCAAATGTGTACCTGCGACTTTGCCAAGTCTGCTCTGCCAAGCATTAACAGACTAGAAAAAAAATAATTACTGGCTAGTTGATAAGTCTTACTGAGAAATGCAAAATAGCTTGGTGATTCGAAATTGACTAGTTTATTGATTAGTCTTAAGGAAGTCTTGAACGTTTCTTTTTAGGCATCTACATAAAATGTGTTTTTGCATTCAAAAACAGCTCTCGAGGCATGGTTTTATAAATGTTATGTTTAAATATCATTATTTTAAAAGTTATTTTAACTTCATATCTTGTCTTAAAAATGGCTGAGACACTTAAAAAAAATATTGCCATACTAGGGGTGGGCGATTTGACCAAAATCAATCATTTTATTTCTCTGTAACAATATATATCACGATATTTTTATTTTGGTCTTTATTGTCTCTATGATATCAAATTGTCTGATGCCATTGAAATTTCACTAGCCGAGAAAAAAAATCTCTAGCTCATTGAAGACGAGTAAACAGTCAGCGATTATAATAAGAATGAGAAACTAATTATAAGCAATAGGACAAAAAAAATACTACAGCGGAACAAGTAAATAAGAAATGTTACATACAATCTATAAGTAATCAAAATTGATAAAAACACTGCATATTCTTCACTGTGTAATTTAAATATATATTTCTTCTTATTAAAGTTACAAAAGTCAAAAGCAGTGAGAGATTTATTAGACTATTAATAATAGTAATATTAGACTGCTGTCACTTTAAGAGCTGCCCGGATTCAATATTCTGTTTCACATGCGTTTTCTTTCTCAGCTGTTTACTTTCACTTAAGACCTAAATTACTGTGTTAATGGGGATATTTGCAAAGATATGCATTTTGCGCGCATATAGCCAAACGAGTGGTCTTTTGCTGCTGATTGCATTTCAACAGCTTATCATCACTTGTTTTTAAACCGCAATACTTAAAAATGCGTGCAAATGATACGTTTTCGTGACCACGTAGCACAGCAACATCACGTGAGCGTTTAACCGCAAGAGACGATAGTCCAAAATCTCTACCCATTGACAAATTTCTACCACACAAACCCGGTCCATCAGTTATCAATGAATGTCTTGTGAAGGTGAAACAGCTGCATGTTTGTAAGAAACAAATCTTTAACTGTTACACAATGCTACATTTCTACAAACTTTCTGCCTGTCGCTAATCAATTGTATCTGTTGCGACTCGCACGTTTCGTCACTACATCAAAATTTAGTTGTCATTGTGACAAGAATAGATTAAGTAAAACAAAATACAGTTTTATGACCAGTATGAAATACTTGTAGTTGTAAAATTGGCAAAACGTTAATTGTGGACCCTGGTTGTCAGCGTAAAAGGACTGTTTTTGCGGTACCATAACCGGCCTGCTGGCTTCAGCAATTACGTATTGCACTTTTAATTACTAGCGGGAGCTTATTTATGTTCCTGCCGCTACACAACTGTGCATCTCTGCAGGGAGGCGTCGAAGGCTGTCTGGAAACTGAAGCCAACTCGTGAAGATTGTGCCATTATATTTCAGCATTAGCAGACTAGAAATTCAGTCGGGCTCTTCTGCAGGCCTCTCTAAAAGCAATCAGACAACAGCCGTTTATTTGAACGTATATAACCTCAAAGTGTTCTACTCAGCCAATAACTGTGCAAACGTTTCAGCAGCACGCGGCTGGAAAATGTTGTAGCATTGGGGATTTCTTTGTCTCAGCGAACGGGAAAACACTTGACAATCAGGGTGACGACGTTCCAGTACAAAAAAACCTGTTGGTGTTTGCCCACGTGTTCAAATATGGGGTTTCTCTGGAAAGAAATGATAGCTAAAGTCCCTTCCATGGCTATTAATAACCGTTATTTCCAAAATTAAAGTGGATTTAACCACTCTAATAAATATCCCATGTACTTGCTTATTTGTTTTTTTGTTGAATAATCATAAAATGTCACTTTAAGGGAGAGGGTTATGGTGCTTTGGGTTCTTTACCCCAACCTACATATGTTTTTTTTTTTCATTTATCTGGTACTGTTTCAAAGAAAGAACATAAGAGGGATGGACTAGTTCAGGTTATTTTTATTTGTGCTTCAGAATTGAAATATGGTGCTTGTTTTAAAAAAGGAATACTAACCACATGCCCTCTCCCACGTTTTACAGTCTTTCCTCTTTGCCTTTTAGGAAGCTGCTTTCTGTGTGTAATGCACATCATTGCAGTCACAAATAAGCTTTTTTTAGACGTATCAAAACAGCTATCGGATGACAAACCTGTGAAAAGTATCAGCTGCTTCAAAAGTTCTCTCAGAATGTCATTTCAACTCATCAACACACCTTTGTTCCTATTGAGCGTTAGATTTCAGTCCATGAGATCGCCACTAGCTAACGAACAAGCTCGCAGCCGAACGTGAATTTTGAACATGGGCTTCAGCCTTAATGCAAGTATTTTTAAGCACTTAAATTACAGAATGTGTCAAATCTGTCAACACGTCATTTCTGTGAAAATTAACTGTTGATGACGCTGTTTAAGTTAACATTAATATTCCTAGATACATTTATTCCATAAATCTACATAAGCTTAACATAAATGTACCAAGTCTATCTGATAAATATATAACGAAAGAATATTGTATAGGAGAGAATATTAATTGGAAATGAAATTTCTCGCTTTTGGAAATTCTGCTAAGCAGATAAATCTGTCAAATGAGACTGTATTTGTTTCTCTAGTTATGCCTTGTAATTTGGTTGAATTAAATCAAGTACAATCTGTTCCTTTGTAAGGGTGACCGGGGCTATTTTGCACATTTTTTACATCAGTGAATATTTGACAATATATATATATATATATATATATATATATATGTACACTCTCTAAAAGATAATATTAAACATCACGTTTAATATGTATTATTGCAAATACATATTTTATTTAAAATATATTATTATTGACTTATTTTTATTATAATGTTTTTTTTTTTTTATCAAATTTGGTTAAAATAAGTTGTAATGAATTATACAAAACTACAACACGTAAAACTTGACAACTTGGCCCAACCTGAATTTTGAACCTACAATACTTTTTCAAATGAATTAACAATTTCTTATGAATATAAACAGTAAAATTTTAAATATAAAGCAAAACACTTAAAATCAAGGTTTTGGCTAACAGAAATTTAAATGAAAAATGAAATTACAGTCCTCCAACTGAATTCTGAATCAGAAAAATAAGTTTTATATCTGTTGAAATCTGTTTTCATTATATAATTGTAATGCAAATGTGGTTTTATTGCGTTCAGCAGCTATTAGAATAGATATTGACATATGAATGCGAAATCAAGCATTTCTGCATATTTTTTATTTTTTTGTAATTACTGAAATATAATCCTTGTGACAATTTCTCTGTGACAACTAGCCCCGGTCTCTGTTTTGTATTTCAGAGTTTTTCATTAAACCTCAGTCAAAATATTAGATATTATTATAGCGAGACAATGAACAGTATTGCAAACTGCCAATCATACTTTCAGCTAAGAAAAGTGTAGAATTGTCCTCAATGTTTTAAGTCAGCTGGCGTTGCCAACCCAAATTTGAGCGTTAAGTATCATAAGCTTGCACAGCAATCATGTAGTCTTGTATATTTTATTATATGATACAGACAGTCCAATCTTACGAACACAGAGTCCCTCAGTAAATGCTTTCTTAGAAACAGTATTGAGGCACAATGTGATGATGGACTAGTGCCCAGTCAGTTACCCAGAAGTCTTTAAGCTAGTGTTGCAATGTGTTTGGAACAGAAGTCTGTCGTGAAAGAAAGAGGGAACACTTCGACTGTGTTTTTAATCTGTCCATGTTCAATATGTGAATATATTAAATATATATAAATATATTCTATGAGTATAAAAAATTCTAAATATATCACTGTTGTATTAACTTGAAATAGTCTAATCATGTATCTCTTATTACAGAATTTAGTGCCTTTTTTGGACAGTAGACTGTTCTGTAATTAATATGTAGTATAATACGCATATGCTTTGTTACTTTTTTAAGTTTTGTTTTGACACTATTGTTCATTTTCAAACTTTGTTTTTAAGTTGTTTTGATTTTAGAACTGTACCTTCTAGAGAATAAAAACTTAATGAGCTGAAAGACACTTGTCTGATCATACTTTTATACATCACTTCAGAATTTAGTACAAATTCGTTATATTCCTAATTCTGAAATTGTAACTGGATTGTTGAAGACTGTATATAAATGTGTGCAGCTGCTCTTTTTCATGCAGAAAAAAAAATTATTGGCTGCGAGTTTGTGAGAGAGAAAAATATCACCCTGCAGCCCAAGCCCGGTTGCCCACTGAAGCTAAACAGGGTTGAGCCTGGTCAGTACCTGGATGGGAGACCTCCGGTGAAAACTAGGTTGCTGTTGGAAGAGGTGTTAGTGAGGCCAGCAGGGGGTGCTCACCCTGTGGTCTGTGTGGGTCCTAACGCCCCGGTATAGTGACGGGGACACTATACTGTCAAAAAGCACTGTCCTTCAGATGAGACATTAAATCGAGGTCCTGACTCTCTGTGGTCATTAAAAATCCCATGGCACTTCTCATAAAGAGTAGGGGTGTAACCCCGGTGTCCGGGCCAAATTCCCTCTACTGGCCCTTGTCTATCATGGCCTCCTAATAATCCCCATCCACTTGATTGGCTCTATCACTCTCTCTCCTCTCCACCTGTAGCTGGTGTGTGGTGAGCGCACTGGCGCCGTTGTGCTGTGGCTGCCGTCGCATCATCCAAGTGGATGCTGCACACTGGTGGTGGTTGAGGAAACTCAAATCTGCTGAAGCTGGTTGCCTTAAGTTCTCAACTTTTTTTTTTTTTCACAGTCTACTTGAATAATCCCCCCCCCCCCTTCAAGTCAAGGAAAAGTAAGCTAAAACTAGAACCCCTTAAACATACGAAATAAGACGTGTAAATCAGTTCACTTTTTATTTTTCTTTACAGCCAGATTATTGTACAGTCAATATAAAAGAAATTATAAATGAATTATTATACATGATTATTCTTTGGATATCAGCATAGAATTGCAGATAATTAAGTTAATCAAACCCAGCCTTGTGCTCAGATTGAACTCTCAAGATGCAACTATACAAAACACACATACACATGTATATTCTGGGTTCAAATGCTCCATATACGGGACAACTTTTCATCAGGACGAGGCACAGACTAGTGGTAAAAGACGGAGCTGTCCACTCACTGCTCAAAAAAAAAAAAAGAAAAAGAAAAACTACTAAAGTCGAGCAGCAACTTCCTGCCAAGAGCTTCATCTGACATCTGTGTAAACAGCAGGGCCCAAAGCTTCCTTCAAAACCTCTTTCTCCTGATACCCTTAATTGGAAGGATTTCAAACAGGAGGAAAGCACGAGTCTCCACACCTGTATTTAGTATTTGACTTCAAAAGGCCACTGTGTGGTTGCTCAGATATGGCTCTGGATCTATGCGATTTATGACAGATCAAGTTGTCATTACTGCTATTGCAGACTTGCTGACGTTGAACAGAATTGATGTAGGGTGCATTCAACCGTTTTAGTGAAGAAAAATGGTAAATTGCACTTGAAAACAAAAACACCTAGTACACATCTAGTTAAAAGCATCTATGATTGAAATGTTGGGCCGTGGAGATCAGCTTACTGAAAAGGTCTTCAATAAGTTCATTTCCCCTTTCTTTTTAAAGTAACTCATCAAGTCCAACAATCAAATTCCAACAAGCACTTTTAACATTATCGCTACAACAGAAATGTATTAAACTTAGTAGAGACTCATTCTAAAGGCAATCAATCTATTACCTTTAAATTAATACTTAAAGAATGACTGTGACCCAGTAGAACTAAAAATCCTACCGTCTGAAGCCGTTGTTGCTAATCAAAGCAACAAAGACGTGCTGCATGTGTGCATTTGTTTGTTTTTCTCATTATGAATGAGGCACAGATCAAGATACATAAAAAAAAAAAAAAAAAGGCAGGCGTTAACTAAATTTTGACTGAACACAAACATCAACACCACACTATAGGAAAAATTATAGGCAACTTCAAACTGTGGAGAAATACATTTTCTCAGATGGAAATTTTGAAATGTTTTTGACTGTTGAGCACCAAATCCAGTGAAAAGCAGATTTACAGTGGATCTTCGGTTAGTTTAAGTTAATTTACAACAAAAATAAGTACCCTTTGGGCACATAAGCTATCTACTATAAATCAAATGTGCAAATTAATTTTCCATTCATGGGATTTTTACACTTTATAAATTCAATTTACATAACTACAACCATTAAAATATATTTTAATAATTTGATATTGCATTAGACTTCAGAAATCACATGATTTCCACGAATAGAATATAAAAGGAATGAAATAACACTTTTTCTCCACGATGTGAACAAGCATCATATCAGCATCGAATCATGCTCCTTATTTAAAAAAACTATATAAAATGTGACCGCTTTGCCCATACAGTACGCTACAAATATTTAATGAAATTACTTTTAGATCTTTTAATTTGAATAAATATGATGAAGGTATTGCCAGTAATTGGTCCAATACACAAAACTGGAATGTGCTTTTACCGTGACCTTCTTGTGGAAGACAGTCCTTTAGAAACCAATCAAACTGAGCTACTTTAAATTGCAGCACAAAGTTATTTGAGGTTGAAGTAGTTTCAATAACCCAATTCCAATTAAACGGCTGCTTACTAAAATGTGCCCCAACCCATCAGATTGTAAATAAGCCACTTTAAAATACTTTTTTTTTTTCAGTCCAATCATCAAAACCATTAAGAGAGGGTCTAATTAAGCCAGTCAATTAAACCTGAATGTGCCAATTCAGTCAAGTCTAAAAATTCACCATGTGCAATTAAGGATACACACCAAGCAGGTGGTTTCCTCCTAAATACTGATTTCATTCCAATGATAACAAACCAAATAAAATATCCCATCTTGTAGATTTAGCCGTCCAATCGCTGGTCAAGTAATAGCAGTACTTTACAACATGAAGAAACTTGCATCAAAAACCTACATTAACCTGCTCAGGGCGGCACCTACGGCAAAATACATGCAACCCTTCCCCCTTGATAGTGGCTTACAGCTGCAAACACTACTGGGCATATCCAATGACTCTGATCGGATCCCTGATATAATCTCTTACATGTCTAGCATACCACATTCTAACTAGTGTTACAAAGGTGCAATGAGGGATGCCAACCAAGAAATGGGTTGACTTAAAAGGCACATTCAGGAAACTAAAAACCGACTGTGCAGAGAAGATAAAATCAAGCATCATTTGTAGTATCAAGTCCAAAAGTGGACTCTTGGTAAAACCAGCGCACAAAAAAAAAAATGATGGGTTGATCTCAAAGACCTGGAAGATTCATTTACGGTCAACTCAGGGAGACTTGCTCGAGTTCTCAAACCAAGGAACACAGTTGAAGCAGCATGTTAAAAATTGATAGCACTCCCACATGCTACACATTAGCATAGCACCGAAACTGATAGAGGGGCTTGTAAGGGAATGTTGTACCACCTCCATGCAAAGTTGGGTATCAGAATGCTCCATTAGCCCAAGCACAGTGATGGATGGAGTTGAACTCCGCGGTTAGATTCAGATGTTGGAGGTGGAGGCTCTGTCCTTCTCAGCTCATTGTCCATTAGCTGGTCCAGGATTTGCGATTCTCTCCTTTCTGAATGGCAGTGCCGGCTCCTCCCCTCAGTTGCTGACTGAACTCCCCACTGCGGCGATTTTCAGTGTGCCTTTTGGAAGCTTCCCGTCGAGTCAGTCGATCTGGACGGACTAGCACCCCGTAACCAGGGTTGCATCGGAAGTACTGGTGGCCCTCGACGGAACCATCATTCTTACCTAGTGGACAAAGAATAGAAAAGGAACATGGTTGGTAAATCGGTCTCACCAAGGTGTCAATGTTTCCAAAAACTTAGAGAGGTCATGAACTGAGAAATCTAATTTTGCTTGATCTTTTGACATATAAGAGGTCTTGGTGCTATAAAAACATTCTGTAAGTTTCAGAACTCAAAACTTTCTCATTAGTCTAAAAACAGCTAATATCAAAGCCAGTCTGTCAAAACGACAGATTGTGGAACGTGCCACTTTATGACAAATTAGTGTGGCTAAACCCCACCTCCACAGATGATCAACGCCTGCTTCTACATCACTGCCTGTTCAGCCCCACCCACTGATTCCCGCATGCAGTGTAAATAATTATAGAGGTAAACGCAGGTCTACTAAGAAACAAAAACTTTGATGAATTTTACTTTAATGAAGTTCCAGACCGCATCAGTAAGAACTTGGTCCTTTGTTCACTTCATTTTACCACAGATTCGTTTACAAACAAGGCACAATTCGATACAGGATTTTCAGAAAGATTGAAACTAAAAGACGATGCTGTGCCGACTATATCGGATCCAACAGTAATATCACAACACACAAGTGTAACTGTTTTTATTATGTGGTCACTATTGCGTTGTCTGTTATTACAGATCGTTTAATATGTACTGAGTATTTTTGCATTTTTAAACCTAAAACACAGCAGCATCCATTTATAAAGGATGTAGGCTGTCAAACATACACAACTGTTAGCCAATCATAGCAGTGGGCATTTACTTCCGAGTCTACAATCCACCACGCCCATTCAAAACAGTACAGAAAATAGCCTATTACTTCCAAATTATATATTTTTTTTATATAAAATTCTTAAGTGGACCTCAGAGAACAGTACAAAATAAAGGCAGTTCATGACCCCTTTAATAATGGAAGATCTAACTCACCTGAGGGAGTGTCCAATTCGACCCCGACCCAGATGCCTTCTGAGAAGTGCGTTGGGCCGATGTAGCGGACTGTGCCAGACTTGTTGGATCCGACAGTGACTCTCCCTCCCACCTTGAGCCAAGCAAGTTCCTTGGGTTCCACATCCTCAAAGGTTATCTCTAGCTTCTCCAGGCTGTTAGTTTGTGTTGTGGTTGCTTTTCCATCTCCAAGAATGTTACTGAAAGACCTGAGTTCATTGGCTTTGACTTTCTGGAGGGAGAAAGGGTTGTCTATGGAGGTACTCAACACCAGGGGAGGGGTTGCGTTTAGCTGTGCTTCCTGCTGAGAGGTGGTGACACCATTCCTGTGGGCCGCCTGGGTATCTTCCTCTTTTCTAGGCCTGTCAGATCTTAACCCAGCTTCTACAGGAGCAACAGAGGCATTAACAGGGGTCGGTAGACAGTCTTCGTTGCCGTGCCTGGATGCTATGGGTCCCGCTTGGGAATTGGGATTAGGGGTAAGGTCCCCGCAAGCTATGGAGACGTCGGAAAGGGTGGCAGTGGAGACGCTAGTAGAAAAATAGCCACTGGAGGCCTCGCTGATGGGGCTCAGGGGCAGGTCATGCGGATCATGCATAGAGGACAGGGCATCAGGCCCATCCGAGTGTCTGTCTGAAGCAGGACTCTTCCCCATTACTGCAACCTATGGGGAAGGATGTCCAAAACCACAAGGAACATTTAACTACACCTCAACCTATCATCTGACTCTCACACAGAGAGCACATGCTAGGAAAACCACAGATTTAATAGCATGCAATTTGCATCACATGCAGGAGAGAAAAACTGGGCTCTTAAAATATCTTTCTAGGCTATACTTTCGCAAAATACAAGTCTGTAACCCAATTCATCATTCATATTTATTTAATTTCGCCAAAGACGGAGCATGAGATCAGAGTGGAGATCTACTTACCGGTTCTATTCTTACTCTTCCTTCATCAGGGTTGTTGGCTGTTTGCATCATTATTCGTGGCATATGCTGGAGAGATGAATGGAACGTATTAAATTTGTTTTTACGATTTCAGTAATGGTTTTCAGAGAGGCGGACCAAAGCTTGATTTAAGTGTCACAAGTTCATTTTTTATGTCGGGAGCCTTTGGATTACGTTTGATCTAAAGTACTGACAGATCAAAAGTCTTCATGCAAGGGAGGAGAGATGCACACGATGAAATATCACTGTCATATTTTTTTCCCCTCTACGCCTCCGTCGAAAGCATGCTGGGAGATATGATGAAAGGGTATGGCTTGACAATTAATCTTGGGGAAATTAAACACTGGAGTTTATCTATGGACTCCTGCCTAACATATAATCAGGTTTCCCTGACATGATTTACTTTGACAAAATGAGGACACCGTTATAATCATGGAAAACCAAAAAAGCCTGTTTTCTTCAAAAAAAATACACTACCAAGCAATAAGGCTTAATTTAAAGACTTAATTTTCCTCATACGAGATGGATAATATATCACAGATATAGTATATGGGCTATGTAGTAGCATATGGAATTTCTGTCTATATGGAAATGAGGAGGCATGAAGACAGGACGACATTACGCTAGAACCTAAAATTGACTCAAATTAAATCGTCAAGAGGATTTTCATCCCTCTTTGATTACCACATATGATTTAGTCATCTAAATGCAGCATATTTCTGACAGGCTTTGTAGATGCTAAAATGGCTATTTTTATGACTGATACTCTACATCAGTTTTTTTTTTTTTCTACATTATTTATATTTATTACTTTACATTTATGCATGAAATTACCCCATGAAACTACTATTGACAAGAATTTACATACAGAAATGTTTATAAGCATAGGTCTTGCTTGTCTTTTGAATAAATGTAATAATTTGTGTTATTTGTAATTGGAACATACTTTGAAAAACTAAAGAGGTGGGTGAATCTAAAAAAAATAAACAATTACAAGAAAAAACAAAATGCATTCAGAAATAACATTTATTTATATATTAATTAATTAATTAATTAACTAACTACAATTAAGCACATTTTACCCCCAAATACTGCATGATATATACATAACTGGCCTTCAAAATGTAATATATCACTTTGCCTTATTGTTCATTCGTTATATTTTTATTTCTGCATGTATTCTTTTTATTTATTATAATTTTTAAATATTTTTTCCTTTTGGTTTTAGGGTTAAATGTGACCTGGACATTTCTTGACAGTTTTCATGAGACTCACCCAGGTGAACAAAGAAAGTTTTTAGGCATAGTTTACTAATTAAAAAGTCGAAAACATGACCAGACCTGTTGGGAGTGTGGAGAAGGTCTCAAATCTTTCTTGTCGTCACGTACAGGGAACAGGGACTTGAGCAGCTTGGGCATCTGAGGAACCAGGGCCTTGACTGGGGAGATATAAGAAGCAGCAAGCCCTGAAAAACCTGTGGGCGGGTTGGGAAGGAGGCAAACAGCAAGGTAGAGGTGTGGAGAAAGACGACAACGGTGGTGAAACAGAGACAGATGTAGAAAAGATATAAAAGGAGTGCATGAAGTCACAGTCACATAAAAATGTCCCACTGACATTTTTTGACATCACGAAGAGACAAGGTGAAAAGAAGTTGAAGTCGAACAAGACTGGGAGAGATTTTCAGTAAGCAACTGAAAGGTTGCAAGTTCAAACCCTGAACTGGCATTATTGTGCCCTTGATGAAGATACAGGGATTTTCTCTGTAATAAGTGTTTGTTAAATTCATGAAACAGGTTAGAAATGAGAGTTCAGGCAGAAATTAACCACATTTACAGTAGAGAGCACAGAGTTGAAAGGACAGTCAAATTAAGAATGGGTCATGCTGGAAACGGAAAGGAAGATTATTTTATTGCAGACTAAACAGTCCACGACCTGTAGCGCTCACTTTAAGAGTGACAGTTAATGTCGTACCTTGCTCTGGGTCCTGATTCTGTGTAGGTGGTGTAGGAGGTCTGGATGGTCGTGGCAGTGTTTTGCTGAACTGAGAGGATGTCCCAAAGATATCCTGCTGACTCTCCCATCGATTCTTACATAAGCAAATTGGATATTAGAGGTTACATAAAAAGAACCCATTTCCTATGGTGGACCATGTGTCTTATTTTCACCCTAGAATCTTACCTTGTTGTCATCCAGCACTGAGTTTAGTGACAGATCCTGTCTGCTTCCAGATAACTAGAGGAGGAAAAGGTTATGTGTGAATACAGAATGTGCCAGGCTGCGATGATGCTGAGCTTTCTTAACATTTCTGTCTGTTAAGATGACTCTAAGGCTGCAGACGCGCTTACCCGGTGCACGCTGGGAGAGCTGAGACTGCGTCTGCTGCCCTTGCCTTTACCTGCCAAATGCTCCTTCACTGCCACCTCCTGTAGCAAATGATGAAAAAAAAAAAAAAAAAAAAAAAAAAGTATTTATGATGAAAACTGAACTCGAGAGAGAAAACTAGACAGCACTGGGAAGTCACCATTTATTTCAGTGATATAATTCATAGGACTGCTTGTTTTAATGAACTGTTTAAAAATGGAAAGTGCATTGGCAGCACTCATGTTTCATTTATAGAGTAAAATATGTTTTTAATTAAAATACTGCTCCGTATCACAGCGTAAGTTTATACAGAATGAGTTAAGTCGTGTGCTAAACATATTACTCCCCTCTGTTTTACTCCCAAAGTGATTTACAAACACTTTGCGAATCATTTAAAAGGAAAAATGAATCATTACATCTGCCACAATACTAATTAGATAAAGTCTTCCATTAAGATTCAGATTAAAACAAAAAACTATGTACTCAAATGGATTAAATGCAATCTTATCAGAGCAAATAGTATTAATGAAGGTAGCTGTGGGACCTGTCTCAGACGGTCCAGTGTGAGGATGTTCTCCACAGCCAGGACGCTCCGCAGGTACTTCTCGATGGCAGCTTCGTTGTCTGAGGATTTGGGGTTCTCAGCGCTGGCGGCCACACGGGCCAGCATCTCCCTGTCCTCTGAGCTCTGACTGTCCTGCTGACATACACAGCAGAGAGAGAGAGAGAGAGACAGGTGCTCATAAACAAACCAATTCAAGAAACCAGATTCGCAAATATGATTAAAAGATGAATATGAGATAAAACTACAGAATGTCACATTTTATTATTAGCCGTTTCAGCACATACATGTTTTACCAAATAAAAAGAACAGCACTTTTAGAGTTCATCCCACTCATTGATGTGAGCATAAGTATTGGGACAGTTGAACATAAGGCAGATATAAAAGATTAAAAGCTATTATTTAGTTGCAGATCCCTTGCACACAATCACAGCAGTGAGTCTGTGACCCATAGACATCACCAGACTCTTGGTCTCATCCTTTGAAATACTTTTCCCAGCCTTTATGCAGCCAATTCCAATTGCTGTTTGTTTTGGGGAGTTTCTGCCTTTACTCTCCTCTTCAGATGGTGAAATTCATGTTCAATCAGATTTAAATCTGGAGATTGACTTGGGCAATCTAAGACTTTCCATTTCTTTGCCCTTATAAATTCCTTGACTGAACTGGCAGGGTGTTTTGGGTCATTGTCCTGATGCAATATGAAGCACTTCCCAATTAATCTGCTAAAATTTTCTTGAATATTGGTAGGCAAGATGGTTTAGTACCCTTCCAAATTCATTCTGCTTCTGTCATCATAAATTAAGTCATCAGTAAAGTTGAGAGGGCCTGTTCCAGAGACAGCCATGCATGCCCATGCCATGACACCACCTCCACCATGCTTTACAGATGAGGCTGTATGCTTGGAATAATTTGCAGTTTCCTTTTTTCCTCCACATTTTTCTTTCCCATTACTTAGATAAAGGTCCATCTTTGTCTCATCGGTCCATAAACACAGTTCCAAAACTCTTCTGGCTCACCTTTGTGCTTTTTTGCAAACTCTAATCTTGCCTTTCTATTTTTGGTGCTGGTCAGAGGTTTGCATCTTGCTGTGTAGCATCTGTAATTCTGTGTTAAAGTCTCCTGAGGACAGTAGATTGTCAGAGTATCACCCCAGCTTTCTGGAAGTTGTTGGTGATTTTACAGACGTCTTTTAGTGTTCATTTTCACAGCTTTTATGATTTGTCTGTCATCAACTACTGTTGTTTTCTCAGCCGATCAGGTCGTTGTTGGTGTCGCTGGTGGTTTCCAAACTCTTGATTTCTCCGTGCCCTTTGTTTTTGCTAGAGCTCTAATTGACTTCCTCTTTTCTTTTAGCATCCACATTGTTTGCTTTTCTCTCAAAGTAATCTCCCTCAGCTTCATCCTGGTTTGTGTGTGTCATCATCGAATGCAAGATTCAGAATACAGAAGTAATGGATATAACGGATACGACACATTCCCTGCTTTTAATATCTGAAGAATTAATGCAACAGGACACAGCTGATCACTTAGAAAGACCTGTGAGGCAACTGTTCCAATACTTATGCTCACATCAGATAGCGGGATGAAACTTAGTTGGTAAAACATCGTGTTGAATCACCCAATAATAAAATGTGACATTCTGTAGTTTTGTTTCATATTCATCTTCAGGGCTCGCAAAATTTCTAAATCGCTGGTAGCCCTTCGGGCAGGTACTCTTCAGATTTTAGTAGCCCGAAAATTTATTTAACTAGCCCAAATAAAATAAAGACCATAAATGTCAATCAAAAACGTTTTGAATACACACATATCAACGAATATCAAGGAAAGAGTTCTATTTTACTATTTACAAGGTATCTGCAGAATTCTTAAAAATCTATTTAAGGTAATTTGAAAAATTATTTCATAGACAGTTTTAAATGCGTTAAATGGTATAAGGCCTTAAAAACTCTTCAATTTAGTCGTATCAAATTTAAGGACCCGTGGGAGCAATGTTCCCTCTAATCCTTTTTCTTGCTGAGCAAAACTTCTCTATTGGGTGGACATTTCGGTCACCTGAGCAAAAGCATTCTTTATACCAGACCTGTACAGCACGCACACAAAAAAGTGTGTAACTTTTAACTTTCAAATGATGTACATTTTAGGTTACCTGAGAAAACATTTTTACTGTACAATACACTGCAGTTCAAAAATTTGGATCAATAAATTTTTTTAAAGAGGTTTCTTATGCTCATCAAGGCTGTATCTATTTGATAAAAAATACTGAATATTATTTCACAAAATAATATTGTGAAATATTATTGAAATTTAAAATAAATGTTTTCTATTTTAATATACTTAATTTAATTAATTCCTGTGAAGCAAAGCAGTATTTTCAGTATCACATGATCCTTTTAGAAGTCATTTTAATATGCTGATATTTAATCAATGTTGGAAACAGTTGTACTGCTTGTTTATTTTTTAAACTGTATTTTTTTTGGACCTGTGATATTTAAAAAAATAAAAGTTAAAAAGAACAGTCAAAATTGAGATTTTGTTACAATATAAAACTATTCAAAAGTTTGGGGTCAGAAATTTTTTTCTTTCTTTTTTAAAGATACTTTACAAAAGTTTAAAGAAAGTTAAACTTTATTCAGAAAGGATGTGTTAAATGGATAAAATTGATAGTAAAGACTTCCATTGTTAGAAAATATTTATATTTTGAATAAATGCTGTTCTTTTAAACTTTTTATTAAATCAAAGAAAAAAGTAACAGGTTCCAAAAAAATATGAAGTAGCACAACAGTTTCAACACTGATAATAATCATAAAATATATATGAAATATGCTTCAGTTCTGAAATCTACTGACAATTCTATTCTGAATTGATATTTAGTATTATTTATTAATACTATTATTAGTTTTGTTTTATATATATTTTATTTCTATTAACTTTATTTCAGTTTTAGTTTTAGTAATTGTAGTACACAAATGTTTTTGAAAGCAGATATTGTATGCTTACCCCTGGGATGTTGGAGACGACTTCAAAGGTCACTCCACAGGCAGGAATAGTGCTCCTGGCGGACATTCTCTTTAAGAGATTTTGAGCAAAACCCTGTTAAAAAAAACAAAAAAACAAATAAAATGTGCAGAGATAGATATAAAAATCATCATTTTTGTTTTGCAGTTTATCTAAAGCTTGAAATCCCTAAAAAAAAAAAAAAAAGTATGAGGTTTATAACAACTAAGCACCAAAAATATCTGGCACAGCTGTGTGTAAAGTGTAAAAAGACACTTTCCTACAGTTCTGATGATTGTGTAGGTTATACAGAGTAGGCTATCCCGCACCTGTCGTCCAGTGAGGTTCACACAGATGCGTTTGCGCAGGACTAGCTGCATCTCTGCAGGGTGGCTGAGCTGCACCACAGTGCGGATAATCAAGTATACTCTCTGATCTGGGACGGCACCTCGACTCAGCTGTGGACATTCATGAACTGTGGAGTCCCAAGAAGCTTCGGCTTTCACCTGGAAGAAAAATAGTTTTTAATACAATCCTATAAAATCAACTAAGGAGCCTCTGAGAGCCCTGAAGGTGCGTAGGTCATATTCTCACCTCTCCATCATAGTGTTTGACAATCTGAAGGTCAAAAAATTCATCCTCATCTTCCGAGCTGAGTATGGCATCCAATCCGCCTGCCTCGGGATCATCTAGGTTCTCCTGAGAGCTGAAGTCTTCAGCTGGAAGGAAGGTAGAGGAGAATCAGGATGAAAAAGTATGAAAATGAGTAAAGATAAATAGTGCTTGCAGTGGAAGAAAGGTCACAGAGAACATTGCGGTTTTTAAACAGGCGAGAAAAACATACCACTCAAGTCGAGGAAGAGCACTGGAATGTGGGTTTCCATTCCAGGTACTGATACCCTGCCAAGAGAGAGACATAAAAATCAACCCAAGGCCAAATACTCATGACTAAACATTTGTAAAAATGTTTAACTGATACTGACATTCATTTAACAAACAAAGCCTCAAATCCAAATATTATTTATTAAAACACATCATTTAAGGTTTATAACAACCTGCCTAAAAAGCTAACTGCATAGAACTGGATTGACATTAAATAGAATTCGAACCTCTGACAGACAACATGTTTACCAGCCATCTATAACATTTGATAATTTAAGTGTTCAGCGTAAATGCAAATAGTTCGGAGTGGTTGTAGCAGTGCTGTACCATTCAGCAGGAGCTCCTGGTATTCCACTGCCAGCAGAGGGCACCATCACTGCATTTCTCTCCTCTGTGAGCGTCAGACGCCACTCAAGCAGCTGGGCCTCCCTCTCCACATCATCCTCAGACTTATCTATATATATATTATAAATTTATACACACAATTTTTAAAAATTTAAATACATCCCTATTTAACTATAAAAGCATTATTTGATCTTATAATAACATTAAACAAAACAAAAAAATGATCAGTGGACATGCAGTGATAAAACACTGCAACAATCAGTGTAGATCTGATTCAGTCAAACCTCTAGCTCTTTATTTAAATTTTTTTGGTGGCTGGCAAGGGAACAAAAAGAAGCTATGTGGGATTTTGGACCAATGCATGATGTGTACAAACAGAAACAACATACAAAATCAGATCCACATTTGTTCTGTCTGCTCTATATCTAATCAGGCCCGTTTCACACATGCTCCGTTTGCAGTGCGTATGGAGTCTGTGTGCGTTACGTATGCAGTGCAGAAGCAGCACGGACTCATTGTGCTTTCACACAGGACGCGTTTGCAGTCCGCTCCTGATCCGCAGATGTTTAGCACAAACACAACATTAATCCATTATTTTGATTTCAAATCCAAATGTTGTTTTGTTTTTCTGAAAGTGGTTTTTCAGTATTGTGATCCTCTTATCACAGTACAGTTACACAATCTTTCATAGACATTCACGTTTAAACTCAATTAATATAAACAATGTATTATATGCATTTGGCTATAGCTTTGTATATTATGTTGCTCAAGCAAGTGGAAATACATTTAAACACAGAATATAGCCTTTTCTTGTGTTAGGCTTTCACAAATATTTTAAATTAAAACTTACCACAGACAAGTCGGCTATCATGACTTTTACATTTAAATCTTTATTACAAACAGTCCCGCGGGTCTTTGTTTTCTACCACCACAGGACAAGTGCATTTTGCCTTAAAAGTGCACTTTTCTTTGTTTTAAACCTAGCCAAAACGCCTGCGAAACACAGTAGACTTTAATTATATCTATTTATTGTGAAATTACTACATTTCCATGTCAATCCATGTTCCTTTTTACCGTGAACAAAGCACTGTCACTTTAAGAGCGTGCAGCACAGCAATAATAGACTCGGTGCGGAAGGATCGTTGAAGCGCACTGCCGGACTGCAACCGCGTGCAGTGTGAACGCTCTGATCCGTTAACATGGGCGCAAAATATGCACTGCAAACGAAGTATGTGTGAAGCAGGCGTCAGTCTGCTTGTTTCTCAAAGACTGTGACACGAGCTCCCCAAAGCACTATTTTGAAGTCCATTACTGAGCTAAGACAAGTACATGTGTCTATCTGGTTTTTACCTGTTTTGCTGACCAAGGTCTGAAGATGTTGGTCCAGATACTCTTGTCTCTTAGTGAGAGCAGTGAGGCACTGACACCGCAGACGCTCCAGATCTTGCTCCTACAGGGTGATGGACAAATGCATAAACACAAAAGCTTCTATTGCTTGGCCATTTCTATTTTTGCTAATAAAGGCTTTTTATGTCTCTAATGGGCAGGACAGAGGAGAAAGACAGGGAAAAAAAAGTGGGAGGGAGAGACAGGAATGTGATGAGGAAATGACGCAGATCGGATTCAAAACGGAATCTCAGCAGGAGCACCACAACATCATGAAAAATATAATAATTAATAATAATCAATTCCTTACATTTATTAACAACTAAAAGCCTGTCATAAATGTATTGACATCCAAACATACCTGATAACTGTCCATTTCATCGCCCTCAAGCTAAAAACAAAAACAATATAAACATTATAGACTCTCAAGATAACATTCAGACATCCTGCTAAATGTTTAGGTGAAAAAGAATGTTTACCTCTTGTGGCTCATTGTTTTTAGTCATCTGCACCTGTCTGATCTCCACACAGCCGATGGACACTCCCAGAATGATCTCTGCTATCAAAGGCATTGTGCCGGAGTCCTGCACTGAACGCACCTCCACCTGAATCCGCCGAGACTGGCCCTGAGAAAGACACACCAAAAACAGTTAATACCCCATGACACAAACCCTAAAGTGAAATGTTAAACAACTCTGTATTTTACTTGTGCTCTGTTATTCCATCAACAGAGTTCACATGCCTAGGAGTCAAATAAATCTACCAAAAAAAAAAAAAAGAACACCTCGTTACCATCTGTATTAAACCTGTGACTAAAGACAGCTCACAAGGTGCTATGCTTTGTGATCATAATAAACAACTATAGACAAAAGCTGTGGGCTAACAGACTTACAGTGGTGTAATTTATAATAACCATGCAGGAACATGAAGTGTCTGACCTGTTTGAGCTGGAAGATGCCACCTGTGCGAACATCTCGCGCTGGCACCACCTCCACAGGCATGTACTCTCCATTCTCATTCAGCTCCAGAATCTGCACCCACATCTCCAACTTGCGTGTTACTTCGCTCCACCTGAGGACACGGAAGAGTCAAACCAATCCGAGAAGCAGGAAGCAGATCACTTGATGCAAGATGCCCCAGTGTTCTCTACATTATTGAAAGTTTATATCAGTATAATCGGACAATTACAGGGGGCTGAAGCTCAAGTTTCTGCTCACCTGTCACGTAAAGTGCGTGTTTTGGCCTGGATGATGCTGAGGTCCCAAAGCGCAGGGTTCCTGCCTGGATCAGCCTGCCTGTGTCCGTATACCTCGATGGCTACGGCACCCTCTGTTAGATACTCGATAAAATCCTCCGTTACAGTCACAGCATGCTCCTAAAGTACGGAGAGTATAACAAAAGTAAACGCATGTTAATCATTTCTTGATAACTCCTGTGTTAAAGCAATATATAATCCTTAAATGAAAATTTGTTGAAAATGTACCCTCAGATAGTTTGTTTCTTCATTTTGGACAGATTTGGAGAAATGTAGCATTACATCTCTGCAGTGAATGGGTGCCAAGAGTTAAAACAGCTGATAAAAACATCACAATAATCAACAAGTAATCCACACCACTCCAGTACATCAATTAATGTTTTATGAAGCAAAAAGTTTTTAACTTCAAACCATTGATTCCAATAAAGTACGAGTCCTCTATTCATTATATTGCTTTCTATATTGAAAATGAGAGGACAACAGAGGATGGACTTTTTCACTGTAGGAATGGTTATGAATTCTGGCCAGAAACGACATTGGAATTAAAATCGTCAGAATGACGGATTTGTTACTTTCTAACATGCAGCTTTTCACTTTACAATACATTAATTGATGGACTGGAGTAGTGTGGATTATGATGTTTTTATCAGCTGTCTGGACTCTCATTCTGACGGCACCCATTCACTGCAGAGGATCCATTGGTGAGCAAATTATGTAATGCTAAATTTCTCCAAATCTATTCCAAAAGAAGAAACAAACTTATCTATATATTAGATGGTCTGAGGTTGAGTAAATTTTCTTTTTTTGGGTGAACTACACCTTTAACAAACAAAGATGCACAATTACCCAAAGTCTTTAAAGCTGAAAGTCAATATTAGTAATAATTCACAGTTTGGGCTATTACTGGTTAATTTATCATTTGACTGTAAAAGCACATGTCTTGACTCGTACCTTACAGCTGTCAAACACCACCATGCAGTGGGGGTCTTTGCTGCTGGAGAAAGAGGCAGAGGGATCCACTTCTGGGGCAACAATGATAGGATCTGCTTGGTCCCAGAAAGAGTACTGACAGAAGACAAAATTGGACAGGTATTGCGGGAGACCAGTAGCCTGCAGGATCTTAATCTGTTTGAGACACACAAGTAAAATACATATGAGGTTAGACACTGGATATTGTGCTGTTAATATTCATTTTAATTAACTTTTAAAATATTATTTAAAACCAAAAACCTTGACATGACTTAAGTTTCTCAAAACTTACATGCACAAAACCTGCTTCTGCGAACTTCGGTACTCACCATACAGACCAGTTTGCGTTCCTGTACATCCCCGTCTGGGCTTCCATCACTTTCATCTCCTCCGGCTACACCATCATCAAATCCTCCACCCATTCTCATCACCTCCACATGCAGCCGCCCAGCAACCTGACAACAGCAACAAGTAAACAACACTTCACTCGTCCGCTGGAGATAAACTGTGTCTCATGCTTTATATGATGACTCAATTAGATTCCATTTCACAGATGAAATTGCATTTGATTTCATTTAAATGCATCCCATTTCATCTTCTGGAAGAAATTTTCTTCAGAAATCAAATGAGACAGTGAGCGTTAAATATTCATAGCAAGTCAAACCACTGATCATATTTGCCTGACTGCTGCAAACAGATCTGAACACATCATCCTCACCTCTCCTTTCTGATTGATGATGGGAACCGCATATTGTAGCTTTACGTCATAGAACAGGCAGGAGAGGAAAACGTTGGCCACCCCGATTAAACTGTGGTTCACCTGCTCATCGAAGAAAGGGTCGGCTCTCTTGAAGTACGAGCGCATCACCTATGAGATGGAGAGAAATACCACTCCTGTAGTGTTACTTTTTCATTTTCAATGTACAAATGTAAAGCGTGTGTGATGAATAAGAGCTTACAGGGTTGTCCTCGTCAAAGTCCTTCCACTCCTGATAAAGCTCTCTCATGTCCACCAGCCGGTTTTCCATCTTCTCAAGGGCCCATATTTGCTTCCCTTTGCCTTTCCTCCTCACCTGAATGGCAGGTTCGCTCAATACAGCGTCTCGCTGCATACACAAACACAAAAAAAGGTCACATGACTGCACCACCAATGCTTATGCTAAGCTTCTCTCATGTTATCCTGTGTATAGAGGGTTTCTGCAAGTTTTAGGAAAGGTAAATTCAAGACTTTTTCCTTTAAATTGGTTTTAAAAGTCTTAAGTGATGGGAACACAATGTGTAAATGTGTTCCCTAAATGTAAATATTGGTCACACTTTATTTTAAGCTCCAATTCTCGACATGTATTAACAAACAATTAACTATGACTTCTTCCTCAAACTCCCAATTTGCTGCTTATTAATAGTTAGTAAGGAAGTTGTTTAGTTATTAGGTAGGATTAAGGATGTAGAATATAATCATACAGAACATGGGCTTTATAAGTACCAATAAACAACCAATGTGTTAAATATAGGCATGCTAATAAGAAACTAGTTAATAGTGAGAATTTGTCCCTATACTAATGTGTTACTGTAAATATCATAAGCTGTATTAACAAAAGTTTGAAAATAAAACTTTCAACAAATCTCCATTACAATTGTACAATAACTTTCACTTGACAATACTGCAAAAACATGATTTTCTTCTGCAGTATTTTTGTCATGTTTTCCAGTTCGAATGTCTAAAGATTCTTAAATCGAGATACATAGAGGATCAAACACTAGAAGTCTTGTTTTCTGTGAAATCAATCAAAATGAAATGAGTTTACGAGTAAATCTACTGATAAGGTCAACTTAATTCAAAGGGAAAAAACAATTTCATATCCCACTGAGAGGTATGTGTTCTCATTTTAAGCACAAACTCACTTCATTTTGTTCACTTTCTCATAAAACAAGACTTCAACTATCTTCATTTTGCATTTCAAGTAAATGTATATTAATTTAAGGATGTTTAGATATTGGAAAACAAGACAAAAATACTGATGAAGATATTTGTTGTTTTCAAAGCATGCAACATTTAATGCAATGACTTTATAAATTTAAGACTTTCTGCTCCCATTTAAGACCTTTCAACCTTAATTTGTAAGAAAGGCAAATTAAGACTTTTTAAGACCTAACATGGGTCTAAAATGTGGCTGACCTTTCTGTTGGCGTTAAGGTTTGCAGCAGGGATCTGTAGAGTAACTCTGTACTCGGTTCTCTTGTCCAGTTCTTCAGCAATGAAGCTCGCCTCCTGCACTAACAGATTAGCCCGTACGATCTGCTCCCTCAGTTTCCTCAAGCTCCGCGTCAGCACTACCTCCCTGGTGTCACCAAAATAACAGCATTAGAATTCACCATGTACCAAATTTCACCTTGGGATAACAAAACACATTTGTTTCCACCAAAAACTGAAACCTCACCTCTCCTCGCTCCACTGGCGCAGACGGTGCTGGGCGCTAGGTGATGATGACATTCCTCCCTGGCTCAGTCTCTCCCAGCTGCGGTACTGCGACTGCAAGGGCTGCGACTGCGGTATCTGCATGCTCTGTCTGTCTGGAGTCAGCTGTTTGCGCAGCTGCTGCAGCTCCTGCTCGTACATCACCCGCTGGCGCTCGAGAGCAGTCTGCTTCTCCTCCTCATGCTGGCGCTCCAGAGACTGCAAAACTGCCTGCATGGGGTCTGTTAGACAACAAAAACAGAAATATTTTACATCATTTTGGATCGTGTTTAGGCTACTGTACCTTTAAGACTTAAAGGTAAATTACCCGTTTTGACTGGCTAACATTTTCACATGTGAAATGAGTTAACATTCCTCTTCAATGCAACATAAGTTTCCATATTTTTATTAGCAGCAATGTTCTACTTTTTATTACAGCTGTACCAAAGTTTGGGGTTTTTTTTAATAACGAATTAATACTTTTATGCACATCAAATGTGACAGTAAGACATGTATGAAGTAACAAAAGATTTCCATTTCAAATAAATGCTGTTCTTTTGAACTTTTAAAAGTTTAAAAAATCATCACAGTTTCCACAAAAATATTAAGCAACACAAATGAAGTCATATTTCACATACATTTTGTGTCTAAAACTCACCGTTGCTGCCCAAAGCCTTCATCATGACTTCAGTCTGAGCAAACTCGTAGCTGAAGCTGACCTCACTGGACACCTCGCTGGCCGTGTCTCCCTCTCCGTCCAGCTGCTCACTGCTGTTACTGTTCCTCATGTTCCCTCCCTCACCCTCCTCTTCCTCACCCCTCAAGCGTCGCTTCGGTAGGTTTATCCTGAAGATGATACAAATATAAAAAGTCTTCATAAAAGAAGAATCAATACTGCCCTTTCACATACAAATACAGGCAGCCGCTATGTGACATTCTTTAGTCTAGAGTAATAACACTGACCTGAAGAAGTGATTGTTTCCCCAAAAAATACGGTCACCATGGTGAAGCTGCTGCCGGCTGGTGACTGGAGATCCATTTACACATGTTCTGTAACAGAGAAAACATCAAATTACTTTAGAAAACTTTAGATTTAACATTTACCTAAATAACGATTTGGCTGCTGTTGTTTTCCTTTAACTTGTAGTAATAACTTTTTAGATAAAAGAGCCTGTCTAATGCATACATTTAAAATGTACTGTACATGCATAGTGCAAAGAAAACCTGCAGTGAAGCATTCATGGATTAAATTGAACCAGTGACCCTTTTGGTTTACCCATCTCACATTTGCACTACTATCCTCGATGCATTACCTTGAGTTTCTGTAAGGATTGAGAAAGACAGCTCCCTCAGGTGTGATGTTAATGACACAATGCTCTGCTTGGATGCCCATTCCACATAACTGGATGTCCTGTGAATCTGCTGATCCAACCTTAGTGTGTTCCTGCAAAACATCCCAGCATTAACTGCAGTTATCACTCAGATGACATCCATAGAGGCTAAAATCAACACATAATGAATGCCACATTTTCAAGCACCAAATTATAAATTAAACTAGATTTTTTTTTTTACTTAGTTCATTATTTAAAAAAGTATTTAATATATAAGAATAATATTATGTATATAATTATAAAATATACTTTTAATATATTGTATTATATTAAAACGTGTATAATAATAATAATAATAATAATAATAATAATAAGCATGCATAATATAATATGTAATAATAAGTAGCAAATAATAGAAATAATAATACTATAATTAAAATAATATACAAAACTCTAAAATGCATTACCTTTAGATAATAAACCAATAGTTCATTAAGGGCAGGGTCAGCGTTGAGGTTGACCAGGAAGCATTTATCTTCTCCAACCTTGATACCAGATGACTGCAGAGAGATGCCAAGACTCTCCAGCTGTTTTTGTCTCTCCTGTGCAAAGAAAAAACAATGCAAGAAGTTGTTTAGCGTCCTCTTCTGTGTTTGACGGATGGTGTTATGGAACATGAACTACAGAACATCCAGACATAAACAAAATTACAGTCCAGACAAAACAGTGCAAATTATTGTTGCTGTTACTTGTGCGATTTCCTCAGTCTTCCTCAGCTTCTGTTCCCAGGTGACCGTCATCTCCTGTATCAATTTTTCCGATTCCTCCAGTCTCTCCTTCAGCTCTGGAGCCTTCATAGACTGTAGAGGAACATGGCTCTTAACATGCTGTTTTTGACATTTTGCAATGTCATACTAAGAAAATGATAAAAAGTGTGTACCTCAGCCTGCGTCAGCTGATCTCGCAGTTTCTCCACCTCCTCTCGAAGTTCCCGGATGATCCTGGCATTGGGGTCTTCATTAACCACGGCATGGTTTACAATGCTCTTTGCTCGGTCTGCATAGCGTAATGTTGACAGCGTCTCCTCATAATTATCTGCCGCAGGGCTTACAGTGGCAACCATAGCAGTCCGACTGTTTCCACCCAGACTGTCCTGCGGTTACACCAGAAGGACGGACATGAGACATCAATGCACAGGGCAGAGTGGTCACTTTCCAGAAATTATACAATCAAAAGTGTGTGGATGGAACTGGATTGGAAAATGTAAAAAATACTGTGGAAATTCCCCTTCCTGGTGTTTACTGGACAGAATGAGTGTTCATACCTTGAGCAGCCATGTCAGCACCGAATCTCTGTAGGGCACAAACTTGTTCTTGTTCTTTCCAGCACCCTGGTCTGCCAGAGCTGAGATCACCAAACCCAGAGTGGTTAAAGACCTGTCCGGTGTGGAGAGGAAAGATAGAAATGGAAAATAATAAGTGAGAGAGAAACAGACCAAGGAAAAAGACACACTTCAAACACAGAAATATGCACTGGCAGCCCAAAAAGCCTTCACCTGATTTATAAACCTTTCTCAGAACAAACTATGCCCTTAGATGTAGCCAATTTAACAACTCGGATTCTCCACAGTATCTTTAAATCAACTAAAATACATTCTTAGAGGGCTAAAACATCCAGACACAATATTAGTGGGGAGCTTCGCACGGTAAATGAAGATTATGTCTACACAGAAGATCAAACTTATTTCAAATCAGTTATTTTCCATGACATGTCTCCTGTAAAATGCAAAGAACCTATCCAACAGAAAAGGAAACACCTCAATTCAGTGACATAGGAAAATGTTCAGAGGTGACTCAGAGACTAGATTAAGCAAGAGAATCTCATGAAAACATGTCTGGGTCACATTTTACTCCAACATTGAAAGGGAAAAATTTATAAAATTATGTATGAAGAAAATGAAGATGATTTCTGGAGCATGTAATTGTTATTTTATCATAGTCGTGACGTATTGTCAAGTATGGTGACCCATACTCGAAATTGGTGCTCTGCGTTTAACCCATCCAAGTGCACACACACAGCAGTGAGTAGTGAACAAATGCACACACACACACACCGTGAACACACACCCGGAGCAGTGGGCAGCCATGCTGCGGCGCCCGGGGAGCAATTGGGGGTTCGGTGCCTTGCTCAAGGGCACCTCAGTCGTGGTATTGAGGGTGGAGAGAGCGCTGTACATTCACTACCCCCCACCTACAATCCCTGCCGGCCGGGGACTCGAACCCGCAACCTTTCGATTACGAGTCCGACTCTCTAACCATTAGGCCACGACTTCCCCATATTACATTATTATTAATAAGGTATAATATAATGCAACATATTATATAGTAATATGATGTTATTAATGGTCAAAAACCCTATTATTATTTCAAATTTTTCTATAAAATAACATAACATAATATAATAGTAATCAAATAATGCATTTAATTGTCAAAAAAAGTGTGTCCAAATACAGAAAAAAAAAAAATTTAGGCTTCCTTTAAGTTAAAATAATTTAGCATTTTTGGGGGCAAAATATCAACTAGACTTGCTCTTGACAGTTTCCATAAGATTAATGGAAATCCTCTGCAGGTTTGTACATTCATTTTAAAAAGTACCAAGACAAGACAAAAAGAAAGGCATCGTGCAGCATGAGTCAAGTTTGTACACACTTGTTAATGTTGCTTCCTTCCTTGAGCCGGTCGCCTGCAGCACCCGTCTTTGCAGCTCTCTCACTTCCTGCCAGGTCCACCAAACTCAGCTTACTCACCTTTTCCCCACTTGTCTGTAGAAAGAGAAAAAGGACAGAAATAGTAATGAGAGATGTTACGTTCGTAAGCAGATGAATACTGCTTACCACATAATATCCACTGGCTACTTTTTTTTTTTTAGAATAGCATGTCACATGACCTCATTATGTGTATGTTTCCATGATTGGTGCCTAGTTATCCTGGAAATAAACAGTGAACTAGCAGTGGCAGGACCTAATAAAAAACAACAACATCATAATCCCTCACCACTGAACCGTTCCATGGTTGTCAATCCTGTCTGTTCTTGTCCTCCCTAGAAACCCAGGGAAACGGCTTTAAATGTTAAATTTGTGTATGAATGACCACGCTGGACAAATTCTGGTGAGCTGTCCTATATTACGAAGGAACAATGACAAGAGAGGCTATAGTGGGCCGTAGACAAGCATCCATTGTTCTCCTCTCTATTGCACAGCATTGGAGCAGTATGTGGGGTGGAGTTCCTTTATGTGCCCCAGCATCAGACCTTACTGTACACAATCCCCCTGTTTGAGCATCAGAGATGAGGTTTAATTGAGAGGAGAGGCAGAGAGATGTGAGCGCGAGCTGAGAGGATATGGGAAGTCGTGAGGAGGGGGGTCTGAGCTGGACCGCGATTACAGTGCATTACAGCAACAAAGAGAGTCCTTGTGCTGCAAAGGCTTCAGGCTCCACATGCACATTGGCTGAGAATACACAATCATATAGAGCCAGAGTTCATTCGTTAATCTATAATCAGCCATTTATAGGAGACACATTCTGCTCTTTTGTAGCATTTAATTTTTTTATTTTCACATAGTTATGCACTAACCACTCATAACACCTTAGAAACTGTGTAGCAACACCCTGACAACCACCCAGAACACCTTATCCACCTTTTAACCATAGACTAACCCTCTTAGAACACCTTAGAAACTGCATAGCAAGACCCTGACAATGCTCTGAAAATCACCTAAAACAACCACATAGTCATGCATTAACCACTCAACACCTTAGAAACTACATTGCAAAAACCCTGACAACCACCCAGAACTCCCTAGTAACCTTAAGGCCGGGACACACCAAGCCGACTTCAAAGAACTAGAGGCAACGAAAGCCAACGGTGTTGTCGTCAGCAGCGTCGGACCAAAAAGCTGCGCTCGAACACACCACACAGACTACAGCCGACAGCAAACTAACATGTGCGTTCTGCGCATGCGTAAGAGGAATTAACGGTCTATATCAGCAGCTATCAATAGTATATATTCATCATTCAAAAGGAGAAACCAAAACAAAGATATACGAGATAAACGCAGATAAGCGAAACGTAAACACATCGGCGCTTGCTTACCATTTGGAATATTAGTAATGTTGATAACTTTAATCAATTTAAGCACTCATGTTGTTATAAAAACAGTCGCATATTAGAATGAGGGGGAAAGATCATGTAACATTTAAACAGCCTTCTGCCTAATTTTGTACTCTGTCGTATACTCTGTACTTTTCTGTGCCTTGACAGTGTAATTTACTTGGCAGTCAATAGGACAGTCACAAGCCTCCCGGTTTTCATCCAAAATATCTTAAATTGTGTTCCGAGGACGAACAAAGATTGTACGGGTTTGGAACGACATGAGGACAAGTGATTAGTGACAAAATTTTCATTTTGGGGTGGAGTATCCCTTTAAACATTACATTATGTCAAGGATTCGCAAACTGGGGTTCGTAAACTAACGGCAAAGGGTTTGTGAGTTTAATGAAAACCAAATAATTATTTCAATCAAAAAAATTTAAAATTAAAATAAGTCACTAATTAAGCCATAATTTATTGCTATTGAGTAAATATGTAATCAATACAAAAGTAACTGTAGTCTGATTTATAATATTTTAATGTAATTTAATCTAACTACAAGTACTTAATTTTTTTAATCTGACTATGTAATCCAGATTACATGTAATCAGTTACTACCCAGCTCTGGCAACTGCATAGCAATACTCTGGGAGAACACACAAGTGTTGAATAGTGGTGAGTTTACACTGTCAAGCACAGACAATGTAAAAATCTAGTTTTTCAGGAGCTGTTTTACATAATATGCTAAACACAGATTTATTTGAATACAAAAGAACATGGAAATCAGAGGTAATCTACTGCCTCACATTTCCTCACAGCACTGTTTGCATGAAAAACAACAGCATGCAAAAAACAGGACTGATGACTGTGCTGGAAAAATACACACATCATTACTTATCGATGGCTGAGATGACAAGCAACACATACATAAGGGCTGGGTTTGGTGCACAGGTGTGTGCATGCAGGCTTAAACTTTATCATTGCTCTGTTTTAGTGACAACATGCTAAATTTAGATCTTGCACCTGTTGAGGGGCCAGCACAGTCCAGGCTGTGATGAATTATAGATTAGGGACTGGACACAAGTCGAATCAGGTGATCGTGACATACGCCACAAAAGAAGAGCACAGTGACACCAGGACAGTGCAAGAGGAGATCAGCTGACGTCTAAACTCGGACACTCTATAATTTATTCATCAATTTTCCTTCCATTTGCATGAGCTCTCCTCCATGCTCACGATAAAGCCGATAAGGGAAGGTCCAGAGTGCACTTAATGGTACAAGATCTTTGGAGATGCATTAAATTAAATGACTTATGCAATATTATAAATGGGAAACAACCAGTAATGATCCAAAGTGGATGGAACAAAGGCAAGGGGGGTGTAAGAATATAATGTAAGAGGAGCATTTGAGATTTAACACTGGACTGTGCATCACAGGTCCACATCAGCTGATAAAAGGTATTCGATACATCCATCTATGAGAACATCAGGGCTGGACATCTTCCCCTTCCTGCAGTACTTGGCTCTATTTCATGAGGATCTTGCAAGAACATTCAAGGTCTGAGTTTTATTATCAAACAGCAGAATCAGGACTGTTCCCAAATTAAATTACCCTAATAAGGTTTTCCTTGCTCTTTTCAAATAAGAGCGTTTGAAGACAGACTCTGATGCTCTCAACCCAGGCCACCCAGACCATTTACAATAACAAAGCTACAAAAAACTAATAAATCAGAGAACATGGTTGCAAAGTTGAAAATACATTAACACATGACCACCCACATTTACATAGCCATGTTTATTCAGAATTCAGAAACCTGACCCAAACTGATAAGCAAACTATGCTGGTATGCAAAGGTTAGCCAATCATAAAGAAGGTCATTTACATGAAGTCTAAAAACGTACAGCAGTTAAAGCTAAGGGTGCAAAATGGTAATGATTATAAGTTTCATGGTGCAAGAAACTATGTCCAACATAAAATAACTTAAATTTAAATAAAAGCTGAAGCGTGTAAGGAGACCCATTTAAGAGATTTTCCACTTGTATTATCTTGCATCTAAATCTTAATCTATGAAAATCAGCTTTAGAACAGTGTAAGTGTGTCCTTACCCCCGACTGCAGGTCCTTTAGTGTGTGCGTGAGGATGATTTTGAAAACACCATGGGAGCGACTGCTTTCCTCATTCATATTGGTGGCCGCCACAGTGCGGGATTTATTCCCCTCAGACATCAAGGACTCAATGTCCTTTGGGTAGGAGAAGGGACACGATTAGAATCTCAGACATGCTTTAAAGGTCAGAAATACTGCACACTTGTGCATACTTATTTTTTTGTAAAAAACAAAAACAAAAAAACAAAAAGGCAAAGCAGTAAAGACGTCCTGAGTATGGCCTTTAAAAATAAGGCAGGTACAATGCTGATGAATTATGGTTACTGCAAAATAACCCGTTTTTAGTTTTGAACAGTTAAACAGGACTTCCACAATGATCATCTATGGAATCTCTGGAATTCTACAGAATGGATTAAAATTTGTAAAACTGTTAATCCAAAGCACTGTTCACATTAAACACATTTAAACTCAATATATTTTAGTAGAATTAAAAGAATAGGTGACAAATTACACAATTCCATGAAACAAATTCTGCAAAACGCCACGGAAATCTGCCTTTTACAGATTCTGTGCAGGCTTTAGAATGACTAAGAGTTCCATGAGACCAAAAACATCAGCAGTGACATGTCGTATTGTGAGCTGACTATAAACATTCCTACAGTGGGATTTGCTAAGCATCAACTGCAGACCCAAAGAGGGGATAACTGAGCCACATGATCAACTAAACGACAATATATATTGGAAAAAAAGGAGGTGAAAGTTCAATCATTGTGTAAAGCGCATGTTATTCTACCATTAAAGATATATTTGTCCTATTTTGTTACCTTGTAACTTTCTACCGCAAGCCTTGATAGACCATCAACATAAGGCCCCAAAACTTTATGTTCTCTCACTCTTAAAGCCTGTCGACTCCTGTGGGAAAAACGGATATTGTGTTAGATCAACATCTACGGCAGAGTAAAGCTCAGAGATTAAACATGAGACACAATAGGCTTCACCCTTTGGGGTCCAATAGGTCCCGGACTTTCTCGTTGTAGATTTCCATATAAGAGACTTCCACGGTGAAGCTTTCTTCCTCTCTCTGGTGCTGAATGGTTCGCTCAAACAGAGAACTGCAGAGTCTGGGGATCAAACCGGGTTGGTCCGCCGAACCCATCATGGTGTACGACTTCCCAGAGCCTGAGGGAAATTACATTTTCTCATGTTACTTAATACAAATAATCATTACTACACAATCACATTACAAAAGAAGAATATTTAGAGTTATATTTAGAGTGCTTTTAAAAAAACTTAGCAAAGGTCACTGCGTACAAAGCATTACTCACCAGTCTGCCCATATGCAAAAATACAGGCGTTGTAACCCTGAAAGGCATTGTTCAAAAGACTCTCCCCAAGGCACTGAAACACTACATCTTGGCCTGATAAAATATGATTGATGACAATTAAGATGGACGTCCATAAATGTGAATCTTACAAAAAACTGTCATGAACATTTTCAAGTGATGCATGACTCTGAGATGACAATTAAACTAAACTAAGGTTATGGTCCTAAAAATAGGCTTCACTGTGGCTTCAAAATTCACCACGTGAAGGAGAGAAAGAGAGGAAAACAAGAGAAAGCATGTATGGCTGTGCTGAAGTACATGACGACACCTAAACAAACAGCTTAAAAAAAATGGCATAATGAAAAAAAAAAATGGCTCTAAAAATAAGAAAAAGTGTTTTTCAAATAAATAAATATATATAGATATAGATATACACACACTGAACAAAATTATAAACAAAACTTGTTTTTACCCCCATTTTCCATGAGCTGAACTCAAAGATCTAAGATTTTTTCTATGTACACAAAAGGCCTATTTTTCTCAAATATTGTTCACAAATCTGTCTAAATCTGTGTTAGTGAGCACTTCTCCTTTGCCGAGATAATCCATCCACCTCACAGGTGTGGCATATCAAGATGCTGATTAGACAGCATGATTATTGCACAGGTGTGCCTTAGGCTGGCCACAATAAGAGGCTACTCTAAAATGTGCAGTTTTATCACACAGCACAATGCCACAGATGTCGCTTTTTGTTTTGAGGGAGCATGCAATTGGCATGCTGACTGCAGGAATGTCCACCAGAGCTGTTGCCCGTGAATTGAATGTTCATTTCTCTACCATAAGTCGTCTCCAAAGATGTTTCAGAGAATTTGGCAGTATATCCAACCGGCCTCACAACCGCAGACCACGTGTAACCACACCAGCCCAGGACCTCCACATCCAGCATCTTCACCTCCAAGATCGTCTGAGACCAGCCACCCGGACAGCTGCTGCAACAATCGGTTTCCATAACCAAAGAATTTCTGCACAAACTGTCAAAAAAACGTCTCAGGGAAGCTCATCTGCATGCTCATTATCCTCATCGGGGTCTCGACATGACTGCAATTCGTCGTCGTAACCGACTTGAGTGGGCAAATGCTCACATTCGATGGCGTCAGGCACTTTGGAGAGGTGTTCTCTTCACGGATACAGGGCAGATGGCAGACAGCGTGTATGGTGTCGTGTGGGTGAGCAGTTTGCTGATGTCAACGTTGTGGATCGAGTGGCCCATGGTGGCGGTGGGTTATGGTATGGGCAGGCATACGTTATGGACAACGACCACAGGTGCATTTTATTGATGCCATTTTGAATGCACAGAGATACCGTGACAAAATCCTGAGGCCCATTGTTGTGCCATTCATCCACGACCATCACCTGATGTTGCAACATGATAATGCACGGCCCCATGTTGCAAAGATCTGTACACAATTCCTGGAAGCTGAAATCATCCCAGTTCTTGCATGGCCAGCATACTCACCGGACATGTCACCCATTGAGAATGTTTGGGATGCTCTGGATCGGCTTATATGACAGCGTGTTCCAGTTCCTGCCAATATCCAGCAACTTCGCACAGCCATTGAAGAGGAGTGGACAACCTGATCAACTCTATGCGAAGGAGATGTGTTGCACTGCATTAGGAAAATGGTGTTCACACCAGATACTGACTTGTTTTCAGACCCCCCCAATACAGTAAAACTGCACATTTTAGAGTGGTCTTTTATTGTGGCCAGTCTAAGGCGCACCTGTGCAATGATCATGCTGTCTAATCAGCATCTTGATATGCCACACCTGTGAGGTGGATGGATTATCTCGGCAAAGGAGAAGTGCTCACTAACACAGATTTACACAGATTTCTGAACAATATTTGAGAGAAATGGGCCTTTTGTGTACATAGAAAAAGTCCTAGATCTTTGAGTTCAGCTCATGAAAAAATGGGGCAAAAACAAAAGTTAAGTTTATAATTTTTTCAGTATATATATAAAATTATTTTTACTATTGTAATTATTTAATATGTCTATTAGGGCTGTCAATCGATTAAAATATTTAATCGTGATTAATTGCATGGTCGTCATGGGTTAACTCGTGATTAAGTTGCGATTAATCGCACATTTTTATTTGTTCTAAATGTACCTTAAATTAATACTTTTCAAGTTTTTAAATGGGCATGGACAAATATGGATGCTTTATTCAAATGTATGTTTATTATTATTATTGAAACCATAGTCAACACAGAGCATGAAGACTAGATATGTTTCAAAGGTCATAGATGTTTTTCAAAAAACTTGTTCGTGTCTATTAGACACATGAAAAAAAATACCAGGTTCCCATTACTTCTCTTTCTTTGCACTGAGCAATTTACTTACACAAACCAGTTTACATTTTTGCACGACAGGGCAGCTCACTTCTTCTGAACATGCAAAATGTACATTTATTATTACATTTGTTTGCGTCTCTGTGCACACATACTGTATTTTGATGCAGCAAAATTTTCAATAACACTGTTTTCATAGATATATTTTACTGTTTCTGTTGTCAGACAACGGAATGAATATGAAATAGTGACTGAAACACGACCCATTGAGACTACATAACCAGCTCTCCCTTCCAAGATGTTAATCTGCAAAAAAAATCATGATAATCAAGCCGTCGTCTGATGAAATCAAATACACATAAAATAAACATAAGATAAAGACAATAGCTGTGCTGTGATTTCGGCTATACTTGCATGTAAAATTAAAGAAGCAACATAATATCTGTGTTTAACTGAAAAGCGCTGCTCCTCTCCGCCACTTGCTGTCGCTGAACAATGAAGATGCAGAGAGTGAGATGTGTGTGTACACGCGTGCTGGGAAAGCAAGACCTCGCGCAGCAGTACCAGCGAGTCTCACAAACTAAATGTTTGGGTAAACCTTTTGTCGCTAGGCGCTTTTTTGAAGGGAAAAAAAGTCGCTAAAGGGGTCTGCAAAGTCACTAGGTTGGCAACATTGTGAATCTCCATTTCTCCAACTACGGGTTAGGCCACGGGTCAAACAGAAAATGTGCGCTGCATTAATCGTGCGTTAATAAAATGAGTGCCACTAAAATGAATTTGCATTAATGCGTTAACTTTGACAGCCCTAATATTTATAATGAATTATAATAGATTTTTAATTATAATTTAATATATATATTTTTTTTTCAATCAAATCAAATCACTTTCTGTCCCATAGATAAAGTTCCATGACTTGAAACTGTACTGAAAACCTCAAGGTGACACTGTAGATGTTCTGGGGAAAAACCTTGTTAGTACAAATGATCTTGATGTGTAAACAAAACCTTATCTTCACTAGCACCACCAGCACCAGCGCAAGAACCATCAAAAGATAATACAGATGTGATATTTGGTACTGAACCAAGAAACAGACAAAGTGGCTTCCTCAAGAAGTGTTTCTAGAAACTGACCAGCAAACTTCTCTGTCTCCGACTCATCCATCGACCAAAAACAGTAGTCATAGGCGAAGGTCTTGACAAAAGAGATACAGATAGATAGAAATAAAAAAGGTTACTTTGTGTTTCCATTTGCTCTATTCTATCAAACTTGTATTCTGTATGAATGTTCTATCAAACTTGTATTTTGTGTAATGTAAGCATGTTCATTTTAGACAGAAATTAAGGTCATACCTTTGGCTGACCCCTGCTGCAAGACGATCCAAGGAGGAGGGTGCATATGGAAAAGACAGAAAAAGAGCTTGTTTAAAAACAAATCACTTATGCATGCATTTTAGAAGAATGCACAATTTCAATGTGGCTGCGCTGTAGTACAAGATGACAAGTAAGATTCTGTATAAACTAAAAAAAGTCCATGTGTTTTGGATGTGATATCATGATAATACTATTAATACCACTGTACATATACTAGGATTCTATGGTATTATTAGAGTTCTATTTATAGCATAATATTTACACTGGCAGCCAAAATTTTAAATAATTAAGTTTTTTTCTGGGTTAAGCTCACCTAGGCTGCATGTATTTAATAAAAAAAATGCAGTAAACACAGTAATACTGCAAAATCATTACAATTTAAAATACTTTTTATATGGTCAATTCCACTTTGCTCTCATAGAAATAAATGTGATTTTTAATTATATTCAAATAGAAAATAGTTATTTTAAATTGTAAAAATATTTCAGTTTTGGCCGCCAGTGCATAATATTTCAGTACATTTTTCCCTGAAAACATCCAAGCTTTAATTATTCCAGGAAGTTCAGAGAAGCTTCAAAATAAAATAAAAAAAGCCTCTAACTGTCCAAATTCTGTGGACCCACTGACTCACAGCTGACCAAAATAGCATGTCATCACCAGGACTAGGAACCAGCGGCTCTACACACAATCACACATCCTGAGTGAGTCCATGTCATCAGATGTACTTTGCTCAGTGGACCTGAACACAAACAGACTGTCTCTCACTGAGAAAGCCCTGCCGTTTACAGGGTAAATACGCATTTAGAGCCCTTACTCAAAGTTAGGTTATCCGTAGAGGGCACCTCAATGGCTTTGCACAGCACTCTGTGAACACAATGACCTATATAAGCATTATTGACTGGCTGTGGGAGCGTATTGAAGGATCTTAATCGCTCAGAGAGCACTGTGCCTTTCCAGGCCAAATTAATTCAATTCTGTTGTTCTCGGGGTAATTAAAAAACACAAATGCAAAATGCAAAGCCCAGTTCCAAACCATAGTGAGCTGCCTAAACAACAAATAGAACTGAGTGAAACATTTAAATAAAACATCTACCAAGTATTTTACCCAATATTTGTTTGTGCCATGAACTTTTGTGCACTGAGCTATTAATATTATTATTATTATTATTATAATAAAGAGTTACAGTCATACTTAAGTCGTTTTGCATGGAAATTTGTCTGAGTACATGACAAACAAGTCAAATAATAATAATAATAATAATATTATTATTATATATGGGGTCGACCAATGTGTTTTTCAGGAGCCGAGGCTGATACTGATTATTACAGATCAAGTAGACTGATTAAGTAGACCGATAACCAATATTTTGAACCAATATATATGCCTGGTGTAAAAATGAAAATTAATGTTAAAATGAACAATAACAAGGGCGCAGAAAAAAACTATTTAAAAGTTTCGGCAAATCGGTTTTAAAAATGACCGATAACCAAAAAATTGCTTAATAAACGGCCAGGCTGATAATCATCAACCCCTAAATGGTTTAGTTTATTTATAGTAATAATTTCATCTTGTGATCACTAAAAAAACCTATAATGACCATCTTCAGCAGTGGCGATCCCAATCTAGAAAATCTACGTCCATGAGAGCTTATGGAAATCACCGAAGCGTGTACAGCCATGTAGTTACAAAGCAAACGAACAAGCGAGGGATGGAAAGCTGGGGCAAAATATGCCTGGATTCAGTTCCAACGACCCCGGGCTCAGCTTGTCGTTTAAAATCAGGCCACGCTGCACTTGTGGTATAATAAGTTGCACGATGACGTCCCCCCGTCACACCACGCTGAGAACTGAGAGAGATGTTGGCCCTGAAGGAAGTGTCAGACTGAGCTTCATCTTGAGTTCCTGGGGGAGGTCTGGCAAACGGGGTGGACAAACACACATGGCGGATATTCGGAAATCTGTGGAGACAGCTGTATATTCTGTAACACTAAAAATAACATTTCTGAGTGACAGTCCCTCAATTCTGACATTGAAATTAAAGGATTAGTTCACTTTTAAAAAAAACTTTTGCTGATAATTTACTCACCCCCATGTCATCCAAGATGTCCATGTCTTTCTTTCTTCAGTCGAAAAGAAATTAAGGACGTGACGTCACGAACGCGCATCACAGAACAGAGCAAAGCGAGCATTTGTGCTTATAAAACTTAAATTTTTTTTATTTATTTTTGAAATGACCGATCGTTTCACTAGATAAGACCCTTATTCATCGTCTGGTATCGTTTAAAGCCCTTTGAAGCTGCACTGAAACTGTCATTTGGACCTTGAACCGTTTGGGTCCCAATGAAGTCCATTTTATGGAGAAATGTTTTCATCAAAAACCTTAATTTCTTTTCGACTGAAGAAAGACATGGACATCTTGGATGACATGGGGGTGAGTAAATTATCAGCAAAAGTTTTTTTAAAAGTGAACTAATCCTTTAATATGTGGAAATTCTTAGAAAATGATCTTGTCTCCATATTATCGGTTTCTAAAATCTAGCCTTGCTATATCTATCTGTTGCTGCAGGGCATAAACTGAGTGCTACAGATAACAGATACTTCAGTATACATCAGAGTAAAACAAATCAAATTTCATGCATCATAGGAACATAACGCATGCTTTCAAGACACCTAAAGGACAGACTACTAATTCTTGAGAGGGAGGTCTCTACCTAACCACCACAGCCAAGGGTGTAGCTTGCAGTAGGTATGCGTGTAATGGCAAATGAGTTCACTGGTTTGTGTGCTACACCCAGACTACTGCTCATGCTTGTAGCTCCTGCCGCCGGCAACTCCTTTCCCAAACACTCGTTACAAGCCCTAGTGACTTTGACCTTGGACTATCTGGCAAAGCCTACACTAACTATACCCCTGGACACATTTAATCATATCTGATTCGCCAACATGACAAATACAATGATGTACAGTCTCTGACGTAATGGACAAAGTACTGAAATGAATCATTTCATACAAATGACACTACTTAGAATGATGAAGATGGGTAAGATTAGAAACATTGCTGAGCACAACTGTATATTCGTTCCAGTAATAAACTATATGGCTGCTTTTTCGCTCATGCAATGTTGATTAAAAACGGTCTTCTAAACAGTCTTCTCTTATTTATGTTGGGCTGAGAATCTAAATTATAATGCATCGCTTCGTTTGGATGATAAACGTGAACAAACCAGTTCAAATAGGTTTCAGTGATGCAGCCTTTTTTTTAATTTAGTGTAAATGTATCCGTTTAAATTAATACAATCATCAAATGTAATTTTTATAGTTCCTGTTCTACAAAAATAGTACTCTGATTGCAGAATATACAGTAATCTGATATAACAAAACAAATTTAATAAAATAAAATTTAAAAACAAATAAAATAAAAAGAATCAATTAAAAATAAAATAAATAAGTGTTTAAGTATAAGTTGGCAAAACTGAAATGGATAATATGCACAATATATTAAATAAAATAAAACAGGTGTTTAGGTATAAGTTGGAGAAAGTAAAATGTGTAGTTTGTTTATCAGAGCAAAGTTAGCTTCATGTTTTTAACTGTCCAATGACGGCAGCCATGACAACCTAAGGAAAGCTGGCAGCTGCTCCCAGTCCCAAGTTCCCAGTCTGATTTCCAAACATTGCTGGACTAAACCCACAATGCATCACTCTGTGTTGTCCTAACACGGCTGTCCTGTACATCTGCACAGATTGGAATCACCATGAGCCAACTGTACAAATGAAAAATGCGTATGCTGTGCCTCTATGCCCGTTTTCCCTACAGGAGACAGAGGCATGTGGTTGTTATTACCCAAAAAATGCCTCAGTGACAGGTGAGACCAATCGCTGAGAGACACTCTAGCTAGAACTGGGATCAGCGCTGCGGTGCTGTTAATCACACGAGTTCTCTCATGATGTCATCGAGTAGCCTCGCCAGTCATCCTGTACGTTGCTTTATGACATTGTTTTTGTGGGAGTGAGTCAGAGGCTTCCTGATATGAGGCAGCACTGACTGAGCAGAGTCCTCAGCTGCTGGGGAAGACACAAACTCTCACTTTCTTTAGCAATCGCGCACACACAAAAACATTCATTTAGAGAGTGTCGGTTTGGCAGCGTGCATCAAAGACAAGCTCACATAAGACCCTTCCCCCAAACCAGGAAAAATCTTGCAGTTAGGGCTGGATGAACACGTTAAATACAGCAAAAAAACATGCTTTTTACAAAAAGAATACTTGAAAGAACAATACTTTTATTACAACTAATTCTTTTTAAACTCTACCACTCAAAAGTTTAAACAAATACTGTTATTTAGCAAGGATGCATTTAATTAATAGTGAATACATTTGTAATGTTAAAAAAGTTCCCATTTAAGAAAAATATGCTTATCTGTAATGTACTATTTATCAAAGAATCATCAAAAAATGCATTACTGTCTCTACATTAATATTAAGCAGTAAAACGGTTTTCAACATTGATAATGAGAAACTATTCTCAAGCAGCAAATCAGCATATTAGAATGATTTCTGAAGGATCATGTGACGCTGAAGACTGGAGTAATGGCTGCTGAAATTTAGCTTTGCAATTAATAAACAGTTAAACTATAAGTGACCTTCAAGAACAAATGACTGAATCACAAATGAATAATTTTCAACCAGATTACTGAAACTGTCTGTGCAAAGAGCTGGTTCAGAAATAAAAGTAATCTGCATTCTGGCTACTGGCATTATTTAAATATCATATACCACTATAATGTACGCAAGCTGTGATTTAAAGGGGAAAAAACTAGTAGTCTTTTGGGAATTTGATTGCAAACTCCATAGTTGCAAACAAAATATCGAACATAAAAAAACTGATATTACCATCTAGCCCTACCCACAGTAATGAATGATTCAAAATGAAGGATTAAATGTTTACCACGCTTCCAAAAACACGCTGTGGCAAAGATTTGGCAAACACTGCCATGAAGGTTGTTGGTTTGAAAAATTAGACTTTGGTTCGCCACATAATAACAGCAAGCTCATCACAAATAGTCGCTACTTTTAATAGTTGCAGTTTTATTATCCAAGGAACTGTCTATAGGGGAGGAGGCTGCTATGAAAGACTGTGTCAACAGTGTCGTCCCTTCCCCCACTCTCTGTATCCCTCCATTGGCGCTGCAAACAATGAGGAAATCACCACTCTGGCTTGGTGCTATAATAGTATACAAATGAAACAGAGACCAAAGCACCACAGACAGAAAATAAAAACCACATTGACACCACCGGAGGGAAAACCCTCCATTTACAGGCTAAAAAGTGGTGGTTGATTCAAGTCTGCAGTCTAGCAAACAAGCCACTGGCCTCAATATGTCTTTGAACGGCATCAAACACACATTTAATCCCGCCACATTCAATCAGGCTTTCATGCAAACTCAGGGAGCATTCCAGAAACATGCTTGCGATTTCATTTCCAGCTAGTTAATGGATTCACCCGATGCCTCATCAGACTATCCTAATATTCCTAATAGGCTTGAGGAATGCATTTCCTACAGAGAACCATTTAAATCTCTCCTTCGAGAGTGTATCGACCACTCCGAGGCAAAGTGTCGACTCAAGGCCAGGACTGTAAATCCCTATGTCTTTGTCTGCATTCTTGCAGGGTCTGAAGTCTGAGAACAAGGGGGAGGAAGGAATGAACTTTGATTATGGTCCACTGCAGCTTTCTCATGGGTTAGTGATGTACGCTACGGTGACAGCTGTCAGTGCGAGTATGCCAGAGACCGAGGGTTGTGCCAAACGCCGTCTAACACCTCGTGGTTGGCGTTTGCATGATGGGTTAGTCAGAAAGACAACCTGACCGTGCACACGGACGCACATGAACTACGAGTCATTTTTAAAAAATGTGATTCCGCTCCGGTTGCTCGCATATACGCTGCTTGTGACTTGGAAAGATCACGTTTTGTACCCTTGACCTAAATTATGATCCACTAGATATGTCCTAATGAATGTATGTGCACCGACAGATGTGGTCTCATGCTTGAACTTAATGCTCTTGAGCAGGCCGAGGGCAACAGGATGCACTCTAGGGCACATCTTTCACATGATACAGAAATTTCTTAAGATAAAGGTGCCCAATTGTGACTCAGTGTCTTGGTAACTACAAAAGTAGTGTAATGAAAAGTGCACAATTAAACTTAATCAGCTGTGTTCATTAAGATTATATGACGCTCATCCAGTCATTTTCACCGATTTGCTATATTGTAGAAGTTGGCAAGTAGGCATTAGCCATTGTAAGATTGTAGAGAGAGAATATATAGATTATATATACACATTTCATCATATACATATAGTGAAAGAGAAAAGCTGCATTACAGCTGGAGGTGCACAATTTCTATGAATAACAACACAGATACGCGTATCCAGAGTTGGCTAATGAGTGTGTAATCTGGATCTGCATTAAAAGTGATTTGTGTTTGAACTACTTTTGAGAACTGCACCCTTGGCATTGCTCAAGGAGCTTGCTGTACGTCTCTCAGGTGAGAGCGTGTCTTTGGAGAGCGTCATATGAGATTGACAAAAAGCTGTAAAGGAAAGGTTGTGTTGCAATAGTTTGGGAGTGTTTTATGCAAAATGACTAACCTCGGGCATAAGGTCGCTCATTTAGAATACTCCAAATTCATTAACATTAGAATGTGGTTAAGAACACATTCATGTGCATACGCATGTGGTGTGAATTAGGCAGAAAGTATAAATATGAATAAACTATGCAATTATTATTGAATGACAGCTATTGTCTTATATAAGGTTTTAATAATCATTCTAATTCTACGATGACAGGAGAGTATATATATATATATATGATATATATATAAATATTAAAAAAACGGTCTATAACTGCAGCACGCAATTAAAATAATTAAAATGTTATCATCTGTTGGTGTGGACGCTAGTTATCATTATTGGTGTGAACAGCCCTTTATATTTGTTGCAATATTATAAAAAAAAAGAAAACTACTCTTAACAAGCATGTCCAATTTTCCAGTTAAAATATCTAAACATCCTTGAAACAAAATAAATTTACTTGAAGCAGCACTGCATAGGAAAAAAAAAAGAAAAGATAATGCATCTATGTATTTTTTTCTCTTGTTTTAAGTATAAATAAGTTAAAAACAAGTTAATCAAAACACACACACAAAAAAAAAAAAAATCTATGAAAACATAACGACTTATTTTATGCAGTGTTACTATAAAGTACATTTATCTTTTTTTAAAGATTAAATATTTTTCCTGGAAAACATGTAATAAACATTACAATCTCAAAGTCGTAATTTTAACACTGCATACTGTAAGATAGGAGGATCTAAACTACTGTCTATAACTTGATTAAATAAAATTAGAAAAACATCTTAGAGCACTGTTCAGCGACCTCATGACATGCATCACATACATGCCTACTCAAGAAGCATTCAGATATCTGAATATGCTTTTGAAGTTGTTTCTACATAAATATGAGAATGTGTCTAGCACTTAAGGCATCTGTGCATCACTGCACTCACTAATAGAGCTCCATGTAAAGGAACTTTGATACACAGGGTGGCGGTTCCTGTTAGAAACAGTGCTGAGTCCTCAACACACCTGAACTCATTCTGACTACTGTATGTCTGACTGATTTCCTGTCTGCCAAAAACACGCCCTGTCTCTCCGGTGCTCTTTGGTGTATTTAGGTGGGATGGTGCTGTGATGTGCTGGCAACTCCTTAAATTAACAATCTAACACGTGCCTTACACTAAAGGGCACAGCTGCAAAATACTGTTAATAATACTGAAATAGTTGGGAGCGACAAGCAATTATTGGTCGTTATGAATGACACAGGGATTTTTCTAAAAATATGCTATTTTTATCATAATTCATAAATACATCGATTTGCCAGGCACATACAAACTTCTGGTAAAGATACTTATTGCTCATGTCTGGGTGTGTTTAATGCTCAATCCATCCAAAACACCCCTAGGAGCTGCTTGCAAACATAAAACCTTTCAAATGTTATTTTCTTTCATTAAAGTAAATGGACAGGCACTAAGATTCATTCAGCCTGAGTACATGATGCCATCGGACATGCAGAGAGAGGTATAAGCACACAAAGGACTGAAAGACAAATATACACTGACATATAAACAGGCATGTGTAGCCATCATAAAAAGATGGTCTGGAATGTGTTGTAGCGCCTGACAGATCGTAATTAATACAAAATGCCAGCAATAATCTGCATAAATAAGGCTATTTTGGTCATGTGAACCTTGCCATTTGAGGCATCTGCATCGCAGGGGCCATTAACGGGGTCAGCGATTGAGCGCAGCACGACACATGAACTCAACGCTACAATTAAACTGTCTGTTGTGCGAAGGCAGCAGGCGGCTCGACCATTGACTTCCAAGTTTAAAACCTGTTCAACCTCTGTCTTTGTTTGCACTGCATGACAAGAGAAAAGCAGAGGGAAAAAAATAATTGCGCTCTCTTGTTTACCCACCATAAAAGTCAGAGGAAATGTTTATGGCCGACAGATGCTAAAGCTAGCTTGTATTTTCCCCTTTTTCCAGACACAAGAGCTCCTCAGCTATGGATGACCTAGGGTTAACTCTCCTTCTGCGTTTCCGTGACAACAGAGGGCAGAGAAAAAGAGAGGAAGTCATACGGAGGAGAGTTATGCCCCGACACACGGCAGGACGGAGCGAACAGCAGGCTACGTTAAAGAGAACTGCACGTCCACATTCCTGTTCTCCCTCAGCCCCCATCGTACGAGCCGACCGACCGAAAGCCACAATGATACACCCGTTCTCAAAGTCCCTGATCTCAGCTATCTCACAAAGGGTCCCAAACATGAAATATTTGATTGAGAGAGGAAGAGAAACAAATACCGGACTTGTTTGGAATGGAATTCTAGTTTACAGCATACTACTGTATATACATTATATATTACTGTTTAGGTATTATGTGTTCAGAACATTTTAAACAGTACTATGCTGTATATATTATATTATGAGTTCAAATGACTCGATTCTTCATCTTGGAGAAAGAAATGGTTATTTTAAATCAAATTATTTGCACTGATCAATCTGATCAAATAACAAGTCAAGAAAAAGATGTTATAAAAAGCAGCAGATATTACTTCTGCTTCATTACTCTGGAGAAGGAAGCCAAGTTGAGAGAAAAGCATTGTGGGATACAGTAACCACTGCAGTATGCAAATCTAGTAGGTCATTGGGTATTCTGCATGCTAGTAGTATGCTACTCTGAACAAATCACAATGTTAGTAAATCTAAACTGCTGTGCAGTTTGGTGTGAGTAACATTTTTAGCGTTTTTGAATTTTTTTGTTTGTTTTTGAAGTTTATTCCTGTGATAGCAAAGCAGATTTTCAGCAGCCATTACTCCAGAAATCATTCTAATTCTGATGTTGTGCTCAAAAAACATTTCTTATTATTATCATCATCACTGGTGAAAACAGTTGCTGCTTAATATTTTTTGGAAACACCGTTACATTTTTCAGGACTTTTTGATGAATAGAAAGGTCAAAGGAACAGCGTTTATTTGAAACAGATCATTTAATGCATACTTGCTGAATAAAAGTATTAATATAGTATGTCAGATTTTCCAATTTAACTTACCTGGAATCTTTTCCTAGGTTTGCCGGGTACAGATATGTTTGATTCCCCTCCATTTCCACAACACATTTTGTGTTCAGGTCCTTTTCTGTTAGAAACAAAAACACATTGAGGCAATGTAAGGACCAAAGAATATGAATTTTCAATTTATTTTGTGCTGCATTAAGTTGTTGGAATATTAAAAAAAAGGATACAATGCCACTAAACTGATCAGATGAAGCAAATATACTATGGAATTGCTACTCTAAATATGTTTGTCCCTTCTCTGTCACTTAGATGTATCTAATAAGACAATCTTATGACCTATTGAGTTCCCAGTCATCCTTATTATGCAGAACAAAAGGCTAAAATCAATAACAGGGGGTTATTTCACAGCAGGAGATGCTGCTCGAGGACTGAAACCAAACCAGCATTCTGACACAGAGAGTGTTCCTGAAATCAGCCACCACTATTCTCACAGATATAGAAGATTTTCAGAGTTCAGAGAAAACCAGATTTACAGACTCACGTCCTCAGATGGGATATTAAATGCCATTTCAGGACAATCAAACTATAATCTCCCTTGACAGGCTGTTAACTACATTAGCAAAAAAAAATCTGTGAAACTAAAGCAACGATTGTAAACATGCCAGATGCCATAATCAATCATTTTGCTAACCAACTATTTCCAAATCCATATTTCTCCAAAATTGAATTCAATGATTTCAGTGTGAAAGTGCAATAAACTCATCAGCAGGTCATGAGATGCCACAGTTCTCAAATGTGAAGATAATTTAAAGCAAAAATCAATCTCATGTCCAATTATGTATTCATTTGGAATGTAGTCATGTAATATGGGGTGGTGATGGCGCAGTGGATAAGACACATGCCTTTGGTGTGAGAGACCCGGGTTCGAATCCACTGTGAGACACCAATGTGTCCCTGAGCAAGACACTTAACCCCTAGTTGCTCCAGAGGCGTGCGACCTCTGACATATATAGCAATTGTAAGTCGCTTTGGATAAAAGAGTCAGCTAAATGAATAAAATGTAAAATGTAAATGTAATAAGTAAGAACAGTGAATGATCTGTCTCGGATTATTCTGCAAAATTGACCAGATGATGAAAAATGTGGCATATACCATCAGTGGATTTGGTTGTGTGTCTGCATTGAATTATTCCAATTAAAACATTGGAATAATTTGATTCAATATGGGAAAAAAAATTGGACCAAACTGAATAGCTGGCAAAGAAAATTATTTAAATAAATAAATAATATTTATGTGCACAAATACATGAAAATAATTAGAAATAATAAATAAAAATTTAAATAATGTATACACAAAATATTATAGATATTGGATAGTAGTATTTCTTAAGTAAATTAAGAAATTAAAGCATTTTTTGGTCCTTTTTTAACTCACAGAAAATGTTTAGTTTAGGCTGCGAGACATAAAAAAACAGAAACATGGTCAATGAACACAAGATCCAGTGACAACACAGCACTGGCTATATAGTTCAAGTGACACTTCCATGAACTGGCACGAAACTCTCTCACACTGGCCACATGCCATCCTTAATGTTGAACCCTGGGATTGGCTCGGGTCTCAGCTTGGCCAGAGTCTTCACTCTGACAGCAACAGTGGGAAGAACCTGTAACAGCATTCCTTCAAACACCATGTCAGAAGCAGCCTGTTGCCAAAGCAGCTTCCGGTCCAATAAATGGATTCCAAATAAAGTTTTGCAGTTCGGTCAGCTGAAAGTTTATGATGCACTGCTGACGAACAAAGGGAACGGCCTAATACTAACACACCCAATCCGACAGCAGGCCAAAGCATGTCTGAAACCAACAAACTCTCCTACTGACAACAACAGAGAAGTGGAAAGCATCTGCAGCTGACTCAGAAATCCTTGGAAAGGATGCACTCCAAAGCCACACTAGCTGTAACAACTTCCTGTTAAAGCAGGAAACAACTGGTTTCCTCCCAGCATTGGTGGCCAACGTCCAATAAGGAGACCCATCTGGATTTACCACAGCTAGCCAGTCCAAAAATCTGAATTTCCTGCATTATGTCACTCAGGTGAGAGCGATAAGCACATGTAATCTTGGCAACAGTGACGAAGTGGAAAGACTGACAGAATCCTGAACACAATAACACAAAGACCAAGTGACTATTACAGTGAACAAAAGGCAGTGACAATGCCCTGAAGCTAATTCCTATAATAATTTTTCCATACAAGTTCATGGAAGTAAAACTATTAACCAATGCACGGTTCAGTTAGTTACATGAAACTGTAACTACCATCTTCAGGCTATGCGAGAAGGGAATGAGGCAATTGGTGTACTCAACTAAACCGGTAAATCATTAACTATTTAAACCTCTATATCCCTTTATCCACCAAAAAGGTTTTGTGAAATTATCTTTACATAGTCTTAGAATATTATAGATTCCTTAGAGGAATCCAAACACATTTGGCCATGGGAACATGTTCGGTTATGCAACGTCGGCAAATAGTCCATTCAGACTCCCTTCCTGCCTTTGTCCAAAATAAAAAGAAAGAGACAGAGAGAGACAGCGCAAGTAAAACAGAAAGTTAAGTGTCATTTAGAAACTTACAAATTCAAGTGCTCTATGTCGTATGATCATAATAACATCTGAAAAGTCTTTGGAACTGGAATAATACAATAATGAAGGTCAGAATAGTGGCATTACAAACGGAGACTGGGAAGTGTTTTAAAGGATATGTGACTCAGAAAGCTCACACAGGCTGTCAGCACACGATCAGTGCCTGAGTCTTGTGACCGAATGTTACACTCCAGTCGGACAGGTGACCGCGTCACTACAATACAGCAAAGATTTCACGCTTTGGTGGTTTTACCAAGACACATCCCACGGCAAGACCTGCTTTAATGTCATGTGTTCATGTGAAAGAGTAATCATGCAAATAATCTTGGAGAAAATGAAAAGGTGAACAGAAAAAAGGAAATTTAATTAAACCGTATGCATGACATTAATGAGGTGTCCTCTAGACAGATAGATAGATGGATGGAAAGAGAGAAAGATCTAGCATGTATCATATATAGCTACAAAGTTTATGTGGTCATAGATGGATGGATGGATGGGTGATTGATAGACAGATAGACTTTCTCAGAACTTTGTCAAACCCCACACCTAGTGTGCTGACTGGCTAGCCAGCTTCTGAGGACCACAGGGACAATAACGTCTAAGAGAGTGTTGAAATACAGGCTGCATGTGATCAAGTGACAGAACTGAACTGGACTCACCTCTCCGGTTCATGGGCCGGACCCGAACCGCCACCTTCACGTTGGAGTCGTTCAAATTAGCGTCGCCCATGATGTATATCGATATATCCACGAGAAGACGTATTATAAAACGACCGAAATGCTTCCTGACAGCTACGAGTTCATAAAATAAAACTCATCTAGATATGCCTGTCACAGGAGTCCCGGATAATCTGTGATATCTGAAGCGTGTCTTGTCCAAAAATGGCCAGCATCGTCCTTACTGGGTGGTTTTTCTGCGTTTTGAGCGGCACAATAAAGACATTGTCGCTTTTAATAACATAAAAGAAAAGTTTATCGGAATGTCTTGACAGCTGGAGATTTAGCTGGATCAAAAACAAGAGTCGAGAGCAAAGCCAACTCCCTCCTGGATCCCTGTCACACTCACACTGGGTCAAACTGCAAATATCAAGACTTTTGTCCGACAGGAAACCGAGTAACTAAGAAGTAAGCAGGGTTTAAATAATTCATGCCTGGCTGTGAGTGTCTATTACCTACCGCATTTTGCATTTATAAAAAACAAATATATCCCTTCAGGTGTTTTAATCCAGGAAACACTGCAGAACTGCCGGTTTAATCGCATTTATATCTGAGTAAAGTGCAATGTTTATCCAAAAATATATCAAACAAATAAGACAATATTCGCAATGCACAGGCCTACTAGATGTTAGGCTGTTAAATGCACTTTTACATCAACAAAATAGCAAACTACACGGTTTTAGACAGAAATAGCATTAATGTAAATGTCAACGACTGAGAAAAATCCTAAAAATCCTAAACTGGCAGTTTGATCGCGAATTGTTGAAATGGTAGGAGATCCCACCGCATCTGATACGTATTTGTTGAATTTTGATTTTTTTTTTCAGGCTGGGTCCAACTTCACGAGCTGATTAAAACAACGGTGCTGCTCTACATTCCCATCCACCAAGGCAAATCTTCTGGGTTAATATCCAATATGACGGAGACGAGACTAGCAAAATTAGCGAATCCGGTAAAATGAAGATTGGACTGATTTAAGGACTCCAGCGTGGATGTTACGGTCGTTATAAGCAGCCGCTTTATTCCATGACTGAGCAGCGTGAAGCCAGTGACGTTAACGGTGATCTAAGACGCCCAGCGGAAGTTCATCTTTCAAAGTAAAAGTCCTTAAAATAATAACGCAAATAAAATTATTAATAAAGTGATTTCATACATTCACTAAGAATGATCATTGTTGTTGTTGTTGTTGTTAATAATTAATCATCAACTAACCAGTCATACAATAACAAAACTACTACTGCTACTACTAATAATAATACTACTACTAATAATAATTATTATTATTATTATAGCAGTAGTAGTCGTACTAAGCTTTTTTTAATTACATGTATATTTCTCGAAGTCAGAACTGAAAACCATCCATTTGCGATCAGCTGATCTCCTTAACCTTTCAACCTCCGATGAGGAAGAGCTGATAGTGTTTGGAAGTTCATGCCATTGTGGTGAGGTCAGATATATTTCGGTAGTTTTCCCATTTAAGTCCACCTTTTACTTCGTTTACAGGCATTTTAATATCCTATCCATATAAAGCTGGATGTTCCGAATGCTCACATAAACTCTCTTAAAGAGAGGCTCTTTAATATTATTTATTTTGAGGAGGAGAAAATACTGCCAACATATAAGATGTCTACTTTTACTGGTAATGCATAAAATAATAAAATAAATGCAGCATTTACGTTCTGTACATTTTCCTGAACCCCGTTTAACAGTCTCATTATATTTGTTCATGTTGTGCGACACCTGCTGGTTATGTTCAGCACACGAATCACACGTCCCATGCAAACTTAAAATTTTACTTATTTATTTATTTTATAATTAATTTATAAATATACTTATTTACTATTTGTGACCCTGGACCACAAAATTAGTCATAAGGGTAAATTTTTCGAAATTGAGATTTGTACATCATCTGAAAGTTGAATAAATAAGCTTTTCCGTTGATGTATGGTTTGTTAGGATATGACAATATTTGTCCGAGATACAACTATTTGAAAATCTGGAATCTGAGGGTGCAAAAAAATTTAAATATTGAGAAAATCGCCTTTAAAGTTGTCCAAATGAAGTTCTTAGCTATGCATATCACTAATCAAAAATTAAGTTTTGATATATTTGCAGTAGGAAATTGACAAAATATCTTCATGGAGCATGATCTTTACTTAATATCCTAATGATTTTTGGCATAAAAGAAAAATCAATAATTTTGACCCATATAATGTATTTTTGGCTATTGCTACAAATATACCCCAGTGACTTAAGACTGCTTTTGTGCTCCAGGGTCACAAATATCAACACATTTTGTCAGTGTCATTATTCATGTGCTTTGTGTGTCTGTGTGTGTGTGTGTGTGCTTTCACTTACAGTTAAAAGTATAGTACAAAAAATTAGAACAGCAGTAGAAACAATAACCGTAGTTAAAAAGTACATTAAACAATATCAAAATCCATAACTTAAAACAGAACGGAACAGTAATTAACATACAGAAATACAAAGAAAAATAAGAATCTAAGAAAAAATAAAAGAGAAAAAGAAAGAGGATATTACTCAATTTGAAAAATAAATAAAGAAATAAAGTGAAGTGTTTGTGTTTTGTGCTGTCGATGACAGAGCTGTCACGTGGACGGTTTTTCAGCGCTGTTTAATCAATCTTTTGTATTTATTGGATATTAAAATTAGTGCATAGAGATCTTACTGTATTTGTATGTCAGATACAGACTAGGCTTTTGGATAATGTAGATGTTAAATTAAATGTAGCCTATTCCCAGTTTCTAGATTAGGCCATGTAATACTGTGATATCCCACTAGAGGATGCTGAGTTCTCAAATAAAACCACCCAAATGTATTTTCATGAGACCAAAAGGATGCAATGATAAATTCTTAAATGTAATAATTAATGTAATAATAACTTAATTTTAAAATTATGATTCCCTTCTATTTAAAGTATTTTGTATTTGTCCTGAAAAGCAATCAGAATTATTACACTGTCAAAAAGCGCCAAAAAAGTTGGATCAAGACTTGTAACTAAGTTTGCTTGAAGCTGAGTCACTTTTCTTGTCCAATCACACCCACTGCACTTACATGAGTAAGTCGTCTGTGACTGAAATGTCATGGTCCACCCTATACATAAAGGTCGAAAATAGGAACAATAATTGCAGACGAAGGAGTGCCTGTACTGAAAGTTTAATTTGTTCTTCAAGTAAAATAAAAAAGTTGTACGCACATGTTCATGTATCAGCGTTGCAGTGAAAACATGTCTGCTCAAGAACAAAGAGTCACAATATGGAGAAAACCCAACACAATTAATATAGCTGTCTACGGTAATAAGGGCAGAAATGTAAATACAATTTGACGTTTGCTGATTGTATCATTTATTTGGAGTTGCCGCAATTGTGCAATTATTGGAAAATACCCTATTAAAGTCTAAATTAGATTTAGATCGGCTTACCGAACAAATCACTTCCATTAATCACAACGTAAGCAATATTCCACAATGAAAATGAATCCTGGTGGTTTTTTCAGGATCTATGGCTTAATCATTTCAGTCTGGTACATACAGTGCACTTTGAAGCTTGGTAATTTAGCGTAAATGTTAGAGTGTGAGGGGTCTGACGGGGCCTGAGAGGGAACTCCTGTGATCTGTGTGGCTCCGAGAGGAGGGGCCTTCCAGGGTAAAGGGCATCTGCTTTGAATCCCACCACGCAGGCCGCCTCCACCCCACTGTTATGCTTTCGCCTCCTTCAGACCTGAAGTTACTATTAGATCAGTAAGCCACATCCACTTCAGACCAATATTAATGAGCTCTTTTCCATTGCATGACTATGGGTAAATATTTGTTTGTTGTGTAAATTGAAGCAAACCCCAATTGTAATTTCAGAAATAAGCTATATGTGGTGGTAACAAATGTCACTACTCAATGGAGGTGATACAGTTCCAGTACCTTGCCATTAAACCAGATGTGCTAACTGTGAGACTCTAACAGCTAATAGAAGATTATCTTATTTAGCAAGGTTCTTTTCTAACAGTTGCTCTCCATAGAATACAATTCACACTAATGCCAGTAATAGAGGCCCTTTCATTCATATTGCAAACTCTAAAATTGAGCTTGCGTTGCAAAAAAAAAACAATTGCTTTCTGATACTTATGTCTGCGCTTTGGGCAAATATCTTCCTCATCTGAAATCTAAAATTACATGGCTTTTTTGTTAACAAGAGCTGTGCTATTACTTTCAGCAGCATTTAGACAAGGGTTGTTATAGTTAACTATAACTAAAACCTTAAAAAATAACCTTTAACAGAAAATAAAATACTAGTAAAGAACTTTTCAGCAAGCTGTCAAAACAACATTTCTCAACGTTTCATTTGATGTGCTAAAATAACTGAAACAAAAAAAATTATAAAAAAAACAATATAAAAGACTATATAAAACTATTTAAAAGCCTAATAAAATGGCAAAATACAACTAAATTGCTAAATAAATTTAACTTCATAAATTAAAAATTAATTCAACTATTAATATACATTACTTCAAATAAATTCTATTTATATAATACAAATATAATAATAATAACAATAATAATACACTTGAGTAATGGCCGCTGACAGTTAAGCTCTGCCATCATAGGAGTAAATTCATTTTAAAAACAGGTATTTTAAATTGTGATTATACTGTTTTACTGTATTTTTGATCAAACGAAGTGGCTAGATTTGCATGGACAAGAAACACATTTTATTGAGAAAACGTCAATTCTAGTTTGTTTTTGCATATTGCAAGCAAGCTATTCACTCAACTAGTTTTCCTAAGATTGTTTTTCCACACATTAAATGCTGCTCGGCCATGATGATGATTTGACTCCTAACATCTTGATTAGATAAACCAACAACTGTCTCTAACAAACACGCGTAAACACCCGCAATGGGAACTTTATGTCTTTTCCTCAACTTAATTCATCTTTATTAAGACGGGCGATAAGGGACAGTATTGCATGTAGGCGAAGGTCTTCTGGATTACTGGCCCCAAGGCGGCTTATTGTGGGGGTTCGTTAAGATGACACGATTAAGATAATTGTTCCGGCAGCTAATCAGACGGAAGCGTGGCAGGCAGAGGGTTCGATTTCAGGGACGACACTTATCTTTACAGAGGGGGTAGGTGGCATGGGTAATCAATTAACTGTTCCCAAGTTTAGAGAGGTGCTGTCTTATGAATGGTCCTGTCCACAACATTACAGAGAGGAGAAGATCTAACGCAGAACATCTGATGACAAGAGCAATGCTCTCAAATTAGATTTGAATGACTTTTCACACTTTAATGATTATTTCGAAATCTGACTGTTTGTGCTATTGACATAAACATAATTAACTTTGTACCTTTTTTGGCATGCAAAACCCAGGCCTGGAATCACAGGAAGCATGAATCGTAAGCCTGGGAAGGTGAAAGCAGAGGTAAAGAGGTGGAAATGTACATCAGCAGTTTTTCAGGAAGAAACTCAAAATGAAATGCGGTCTCCTGCACTTCTTGCCCCGTAGAGAATGCAGTTGGAGCTGTGCTGCTTCATGTGGTTGGTGACTCATACTGTGCGAGAGCAGGATTAGTAGATTGGAAATGGGTTTCCGGAAAATCGGAGGTGAGCAACCATCTTCTCTCGCTCAGCACGACGTTGGGTTTCATTTCTCAGCTTGGTCTTCTATAAAGTTTTTTTTGTCCCCTTTATTTTGTGTGGTCATATTATAACCTAAAAAACAAAAGAGACGTCAATGTCAGGGAGATCACTAAAATATATAAGATGATATATATATGGTCTCACTTTATTTTTTGGGACCAATAAAACCCCCAATTTGCTGCTTATTAATCGTTATTACGGTAGTTGTTAAGTTGAGGATTATGGTAATGCAAAATAAGGCATTGATATGTGCTAATAAACTAATAGACAGCCAATATGCTAGTAGTATGCATGCCTATAAGCAACTAGTTAATAGAGAATTGGTCCCAAAGGTGTTACCTTTGGGACCAAGGTTTTTTATTAACATCTATGAAAAACCTTCAACATGGACAGAATCTTTCTATTACATAAAACAGTGGAAAAGGTTCTTTTAGATTCTTAAAATGTCCTTCACACTAAGAAAAAATAATAATCTTTCAAGAACTGTTCGTTGAAAGGTTCTTTTGGGAACCAAAAATGTTCTTCTATAAAAAAAAAAATTTTTTGGAACCTTTATTTTTAAGGGCCTGTTTACACTTAGTTCAGTTCTCTTTGTTGTTTTGGTCTTGACCTAAAAGTAAATTTAGTCTTGGTTCGCTTAGCATTCACACAGTCATTTTTAACATCGATTCCAAAGATACAAAGCAAAAAGCATAAAGATAAAGTCACAAACTTATTGGGCATATATTTCAGTCAAACCGCATCAGAGATCTTTTTTATTTATTTTTTTAACACCTTTTCAGGGTTTATCAGAAAAGCCAGCTTTTCAGGGGTTCTTTTGTGCACACCAAGGTTCAGATAGCATTGTTCATGCTTATTCAAATGAACAACAGTTTGTTTCAATCGAACCAAACCTGCCAAGTGTAAAGACGCCCTAAGAGTCTATAGATTACTAGTTGATGCATGATTAGCCATATGGGTGAATCTCACAGAAAACATCAAGTCGTCTCTGTAGCATCACAAAAAATAAATAAATAAATAAAAATAAATGTTATATATATATATATATATATATGTATGATTATGATTAATCCCACCTAACATTCAAGTTTTTAAATATACTTTGAATGTGAAATTATTGCAATATAAATCTTCAATTTAATATATAAACAACATAAAGACAGTACAGTTAATATTTTTATGACTGAAGGCGAGTATCACTAATACCAATACTACTGATGTTTCTAGTAAATTGTTCTTTTTTCCCCTAATATTTCGCAATTGACTAGCCATTCAAAATTACAGTATAACTGAGAACTGTCAAATTTAACACACACACATATATATATATATATATATATATATATATATATATATATATATATATATAGTTTTTTTTTTTTTTTTTTTTTCTGGTGACATATAGCCCAGACATTTCTTTGGTCGACCCATTTATCTGTTATGCATTTGCAATTTTACATGTGCAATTCTGTACATACTTTTTCTTTAATGTGTTAATCACATTATCCATCAGTATTTCATTATTAAATTGCAACTAATGTTTGTATTTCATAAATTTTAGAACACAGTCGCTGCATTATTGATGGCGTACATATGAAGCTCTCAGTGGTGCAGGTGTATTGCTGTGTTTTTATGGTCCTTTCTAATGAGTCCTGTGCCAGAATATTGTTTCACATTATGCAGGACTCCGTCAAGTCAAATGAATTGAGCGTGTTTATGGGGTGGGGTCATTGCCTATGACAAAGAGCCTCATCTGGGCCTTTACCATACGCAAAATGACTCAAATTAGATTGTGGGTGATGTAAGCTCTACTAAAATCAGCAAATAGTCCTCTGGGCCCTTTTCATATTATGGTGATATTGAAAGAGGTGATGGAGAGGTTATGGTGTGGTTTGATATTTGGCTTATTATAAGAGTTGGTTTACTATCAGACTTACAGACAACAGCTAGTTTTGTCATTCCAACGCCAAATAAATTAATTTTAATAAATTCACTATTCCCATGAATATCTGAGCCCATACAGTAAGTTCATCATATAATTTTAAACAGATAACTGAGTGGATTCTACAATGTCCAATGTTCCGTTTAATATTTATTTTTCAAAACACATTTTTTGCCAAACATTCTAAATGTTTTGAGGTTAAATAATAATAGACTGTTTCAACCATGTGGTCAAAAAGACAATATTAAACTAAATCTATACTATTACGTTTAAAGGGGAATAATGTCAGCAAAAAAAAAATCTGAAAATGAACAGAATATTTAAAAAAAAAAAACACACACACATATACAGTAAATTAATTTTCATTTCAAAAAAGTTATATTTTTATTATTATTTATAAACATTTTATAAACAATAAAAAAGTGGCAAAAGTAAAAAAAAAAATTATAATCTGTTAATTTCTCCTTTACAAACTAAATCTATTAAATAACTTGCCCAAGTTCAGTGTCCTCTTAATTATATCATTGTAAGTCATGTGGGCACAAAGCACCAATGACACAGTTTCCTGAGAATTACCCAAATCCCATAATAGCCGCATGTTTGTTGAGAGTAGTCTGGAAATTCACTTTTCTCTTGGATTTGAAACAAAGCCAACTCACCACCTTTCCTTCAGCAGTTTATCAGGAACATCTCCCCTTGACCAAGTGCACAGAGCAATAGGGCAGCTCTCTCCATCAGCCGAGTTCAAACCTCAAACTGCCTTTCTTGTGAATCACTGCAGTGATAAAGAAATCCCATTAAGCGTTTGCCAGTTTGCACACCCCATCAATCTCACTTGTAGCAATAAGGAAACCAACGTGTGTGAGAGGCAAGTGAATGATAGTTGGACACGGGTTGTTTAAAACCTACTGAATTTTCCCTTAAAAAGTCAGAAAGGAACACCAAAAACTCTTCGCATTAGCTCTGAATTTTATTCTTCTAATGAACTAAAACATATTCAAATAGTCTGAGAGTAGTGATTGATAGAAAATAGCAAGACCACCCAGAATGTCCTCTACCTGCAGCTGTGAGATCATTGTCAAGCTGCAACAGGCAATGATAAGACGCCGTTGACATCTCATTGATTCAGCCTCATCTCATTGATTTGACTCTGTCACGTGCGTCACAGAAAGGGACAGGAACCTTTGGATCTGTCTGCATCGTTTGGCTCCTGCTGGCTCACTGGAGAGTAAGAATAATGACAAGATAATAATAAAGAAATAGTTCACCCTAAAATCTAAATTTGCTAAAAATTTACTTACCCTTAGGTTATCCAAATGCAGATGTTTGTTTCTTCATCGGATTTGGAGAAATTTAGCATTACATCACTTGCTCACCAATGGATCCTCTGCAGTGAATGGGTGCCGTCAGAATGAGAGTCTAAACAGCTGATAAAAACATTAAAATAATCCACAAGTAATCCACACGACTCCAGTCCATCAGTTAACGTCTTGTAAAGCAAAAAGCTGGGTGTTTGTAAAGGACATTAATTGCTAGACTGGAGTTGTGTGAATTACTTGTGGATTATTGTGATGTTTTTATCAGCTATTTGGACTCTCATTCTGACGGCACCCATTCACTGCAGAGGATTCATTGGTGAGCAAATGATGTAATTTTCTCCAAATCAGTTCCCATGAAGAAACAAACTTAACTACATCTCAGATGGCCTGAGGGCGAGTAAATGTTAAGCAATTTTTAAATTTTGGGGTGAACTATTCCTTTAAACACACAAACTTAATTATTAATAAATCAATTTGCAAAGATGTTTATAGAGACATTTACCATATAAATACTATACATCGATTTTACATTTCCAAATGTATTTTTGAAAGCATTATCTATAAAAACCAAGCCAAATGAGTTTATGTGAGTGTTAAAAATGAATTCTGGGGAACTCACATTGCTAGAGTTCAGACTGTATGGTGCTTGTCAGTCGTGCACAAGTCAGGGCAGCACAGCAGGAAAGAAAACACTGTGCTCTGTTCAGTGACGTCTATGAGCATGTGACCGAACCTCCACTGTCACGCAGAGACCTCTTGTAAAAGTCACAAATTTATTTTGGGATTCAAATGTATGCACACCTGAAGGTTAAATGACAAAAAACACACTAGCATAGCTATGAAAGTCGCATTATTGGCAAGGATCTTTTTCAAAAAGAGAGATGTGCACCTGTGTGTGTTTACATACCTATAGTTTGGGGACAAAACTGTCCCCAGAACTTAATTAAATCCAACAAAAGTTCCACATTGTGGAAACCTATTTTCCCCAGAAGGATCGTTAAACTTGAAATCACCTACATTGTGGAAACTATAGGACAACAGCTTAATAAACATGCTAAATAATATCTTCATGAAAATCAAAAAATTCGGAAAAGTTTGTGTGAGAGTTAAGCTAGGTTCAAGGTTAAAGAAAATAAAATCTTAGAAAATATAATACACATAAATTAATATGGTCGAGCCCCCTTTTTGACCAATCTGATAGACGCTCTGTGTTTTGTAATTACAATATAATTTTTTAAAAAAGGAACAAAATCTAATTCAGCAAGACAATTAAAAAAATTTCTAGTCCTTGAGGTAGAATGCTTTTAGAGAAGTATAATTCAAGGCCACAATCGCTATGATGTTTGAGTCTCACAGGCCCCAGACGGCTGCCATCTGTGTCGCCAGCAGAAATGTTTTTGACCCCAATTAGCTCCCCTGTCTCTCCCCAGCACCTCAAAGTCTACTCCACCACACACACAGACAGGTCCTTGCTTTTACAACTCCCGTGAAGTCACTATGGTTAACAACAGGTAAATATATAACTCTCCTCTTACAAAAAAAGCTTTGAAGATGCATATCTGGATAGCTTAGAACATTTGACTCTTTGATCAAATGTGTACTTCCTAGTAAGTACCAACCCTGAGGTTCAATAGGCCCTTTTGAATATTTTAATTTTTGAACCAAATCACTAAATAGCAATTAAGACAATCACAGCACTCGTCTAAAAACTGTTTGACACTATGCACTCCAAAGCCAATCCTCATTAATGAGGTCTTCACTTGAAATAGCAAACCATCAAATTTGAGGTAATTTCATCTAATATATATATATATATTAAATGTTGACTTAAATATGTAATATTTTTAAATATATATAACAACAAGTATTTTGCCATATTATTGCCCCTTATCTCTATGGTCCACCAGGGGCATTTTGCCCCTTTAGCTGCCCTTATATTTGCATACTTTTTAATCAGAAGATGCTTCTTTTATAATTTCTTTCCACATAATTTAGTTTCATCAATATTCATTAAAAAAATGTTTTTTAATTGTCCAATTTTAGGGCCAGAAAAAAACACCCTACAACTTTTTCCCTTGTCTATTGGTTTTGCTTAGCGGGATTTGCAAATCCATGCACTGACTTTGATTTACATCAGTGCAATTATTCTAAAAATGGAGTAACTACATTTTCACTTGTTTTTACACTGATAAACATGTTATTTTTATATTGCTTTCTATTTGCTCTCTCTAAATTTGGAGGCAGCACCCTGACCCTCGCCAGCTGCCCATCATTACCGTGTTTAGTAAGCCAGTTAATAGACTGCCTCTCGGATCACAGGTCAGCAACTCACATGAATTTGATCTGAATAGTCATTACATTTTTTGCAAGTTTCTGAGAGGAATTCCTTATGCAGACATAGGAAGCAGAAACAGAAATGCATGACCGATTCACTTAAATGTAAACATAATTCTTTGCTTCTCCCAAATAGTTTACACAATTTTTTTTGCCATAAGGATTGCTTGTATGATGTTCTTTTATTTATTTTTATGTGATCCCTTTTGGATCTTCACAGCAATGTTCAATATGAACCATCCTTGTACTGAACATCTTATAGAATTAATTACAGAATTGATAGACTTTAGAATTAAATGAGTCGATATATTTCATTTTTTGGGTTAACTATTTCTTTAATGATATTTCCTGAAATATGGAATATCTAGAAATGTTCATTAAAGGAATAGTTCCCCCAAAAATGAAAATTTGCTGAAAATGGTATTCACCTGCAGGCCATCCAATATGTAGATGAGTTTGTTTCTTAATCGGAACAGATTTGGAGAAATTTGATGACCCTCTGCAGTGAATGGGTACCGTCAGAATGAGAGTCCAAACAGCTGATAAAAACATCACTATAATCCACAAGTAATCCGTATGTGAAGAGTTGCTTGTTTGTAATAAACTAAAGCATAATTAAGAAGTTTTGAACTTCAAACCATTGCTTCTGACTAAAATATGGAGTTCTCTATCCATAATTCTGCTTTCTACAGTGAAAATACTGAATCAGGAGAGAAATATGCAAAGATCAATCTACAAGCAAAAACAGTTCTAAACAAATATGTCTGTGGATTTTGATGTAACAGGAGATATACTTTTTAACTCAAGGAAACATTATTATGTATTATGTACTCATATTTTGATCAGAATCAACAGTTTAAATTTAAAAATTTGTTAACAATGGATTTTTTTGCTTATAAACATTTAGCTTTTCACTTCACAAGAAATTAATTGATGGTCTGTAGTCGTATTGACGATTTGTGGATTACAGTGATGTTTTACTCTCATTCTGACGGCACCCATTCACTGCAGAGGATCCATTGGTGAGCAAGTGATTTAATGCAAAATTTCTCCAAATCTGTTCTAACGAAGAAACTCATCTACATGTTGGATGCGTGGGTGAATTCACTTGTTAATGCACCTTTTGTTTAATTAATCTATAGTCATCATCACCACTCCTTTAGTCAAGCTGCTGGTTTCTTGCAGAAACTGATGTTGATTTCAGCTTCAGGTGATTATCTGAAACCCATTTGCTCCCCTCACGCATCAAAGAGTGCTCATTTACTCGTTGGGCTTATTCACTTCCAAGCCCTCGTCTTTTAGCCTCTGCAGTGCAGCAATAGAACAGTAAAATGCATAAAAATGCTTTCAGGTCCGTCAGCTGCGGAGTTAAGTCGATTGGGAGTATTTATCATGGGGGTGCTTTCTATCTTTAGAAAGGCTATCAACACGTCAGAGCGGTCAGGACAAACGTCCACAGAGCACTGTCATCCGAAGACGTCCGTGTCTCCCGGCCAGGACGGAAAGAGGACTGGTGCGTCTATTCAGTTCAGCGAGCTGATGATTGCCTCAAACCCACGCTACAACTCAAATGGAGGATTCAGTCAAGAGGAACAAGTTAAAACAAAGCTTTCTGTTCAATTTCATCACAACACAGATATCACAGGCTTCTCTGATCAATGCATTGCACATACACACATAGCATGTTTCAACTGTAAAGTCAAAGAAGCACTTGTCTAGAATATTTTCTAGAATCGAGAACATATTTAATAATTTCAAACCTAGGTTGGCTCCTCTACCCAAAACATTTCAGTATCCAGAATTCAGGCTATTTTTCTCAAGACGTTTATAGGCAGGATACATGCAGTAGTTCATTTCCCATTGTTATTTCTCATCTCGTAATTTCTTTGTTTTCAATAGCCAATTATGCTTCCATTACTGCTTTTGTGGCACCACATGTCGCAAACAACATGACGTACAGCTCTTGAAGATGAAAGCCATAAACGATTAGCCACCTGAAATATGATTTGCAATAAAACCAAGATAGTCTTCAATATCTATTCAATATGTCTGCAGCACTCATATTGAAAAGATAATGGTGAAGAATCAATGTGTATTCATCTCTCAGGGTCACAAGCCAATGTGTTCAGAGCCATTCAAATATGGAATGTCTTAAAGGGATAGTTTGCCCAAAGATGAACATTCTATTATCATTTACAAAACTTCATGACAGACATTCCAAAACAGCATGACTGGCTTTTTTCCACTGAAAAAAACCAGACACTAGACTGAGTTTTTCCTAATATCTTCTTTTGGAATTAACTGAACAAAATAAATGGATTACAAAAAATACAAAGAAAATAAAAACTATTTAGGACAAAATACTGTACAATGACCCTTTTACAAATGAAACTGTCTACATTTGTAAAAACAAACAAATACAAAAATAATCTGAATTGTGAAAAGACATGAAAAAAGTTACAAAATTAAAAAATATTATTTCATAATATAATTGCAAAGGAAATGCATATTATACAAAGACTTGGGGTAGTGATACAAATTTTTTTTTTATCTAAACCTTTGACCAACAAATATGTAAATGACACTGTTGAGGTTCACAAGATTTATGAGGAATGTGATATATCAAATATTTAATTCAACTTGCCACCTATATGCATGTTAGGGTTAAGTAATTAGATACAGTTAATTTTTGGTTTCATTATCTCTTTGGAATCACTCTTTCTTCAAAAACTTGTCTGGTATAGTTCCTCTGGGAGACATTATGGAAGCCAGATAAATTATAGCCACGCTGGCCCACGAGATGTATTTACTAAGGGTAATTATCAATTATGCCTGAGTCTAATGAAGCTTTCCTCTCATCTGAATTAATTCCCACATGAACCACAGATTTCTTCTGTCTCTGATGCTGCAGTGTTGGGGATGATCATCTGCATTTCAAGCAAGTATATATATATATTTTTTAAGCAATTACGACACAATCCTGAGAAGGTTTTCCTTTTAAGATTCTGTATCAGTGGCAGAACAAATTGATTAAGAAGTCATGTTCAAAAAGGCTTTTTTCTCTTTAAGGAGGGAATCCCCATCTAAGCCTGCTGTGATTTCCTCCATTATTCTTTACTGGCTTATCTTATCTTGTTGTTGTTACTTTAGGAGAATTGGAGCGCTGAAAGTGGTCTACAAGTGCGAAAGTATTGAGTTGTACACTTTAGATGCACAATCATCATCACCCAGAATATCTGTCAACACTGGAGAACTGGAAATGTGTGCTACATCACGATGGGTCCATTAACTTAATGGACAGAGGGTGGTTGTGAAAAGAAAAAAAATAGATGGGGAGTATGTTAGAGAGACAGGAGGGGGCTGGGACAGTAACCTTTGGGCTTTTTATTGGAATGAGATGACACACTCGAGCAGCTCTTAAATGAATGGCATCTGTAGTGCGGTTTCTGCTGAGAGGGTTGCCCTTTTCTTTGCAGCATGGTCCAACTGAAAATGAAACACTGCCTCTTTTCTCTGAACACCTCAGAGTCGACCTCCCAGCCTCACCGTATCCTCGCCAGATGTGGCATCAATGTACCTTTTCAGCTACGTTATCGAACTGTGATGGTGTGTCTGATCTGTGGCTCAACGCTTCCTGTTCAAAAGGCTAGCTCCAGTTTAACAAAAAGACTTTTTTAAATAGTGGCATCATCCGAATGACGCAATTTCATTATATATCATATAGAAAGTTCTCTAAATGCAATTACCAACATTCTTATCGTTGTTATTGTCCCATTTGAGGATTCTAATGTTCATTGGTTCTTTTTGAAGAGTCTTTTTTGAGCAGTTAATTATTTAATAATTTAATGTCCACGCACCATGCATACAGACGAGACACGCTTCCATAATTCCTCGCTCCGTTGCACCTACAGAGATTGCTGTTTTAGAAATTACACCCAAATTGCTCTCAGCTTTCCGGCCAGATAACACCCAAGGACCTCACATCCAACGCGGAGGATTTCCTTGTATCACCTTAAATGAGAAAGACAGGCGTCTTAAAGTGGACTTATCAAGAATGTACAGGGAAAATTTCACAGTTGGCCTACCAGCATAAACACACACGCACACAGCTCCTGGTCCTTCACAGCTAAAAAAAACGAACTCTTCTGGGATTTTCATATTACACATTGCTTTGTAAATCTCTGTGGTTCAAAAGAATGCTTAAAGAGTGCTGATGTCATTCCTTCCATGCTTATTACGATTTATTATAATAAAAAAACGAATACACACTGTTTATCTCTATCCTGCTCCTTTGTTCTTTAATGATTAGGGCTTAAATGACAGGTATTGTGAAATACCAAAGCTTCTGAGCATGGGCGACGTTTGAGTCGGGGGGGAGAATAGCAAAAAACCCCCCCCAAAAATTTAAGCAAATTTAAAATATTATTACGTATAAGTATCAAAACAATGTTCTACCTCACCGCACGGTGTCAAAGCAGTTAATAGTAACAGAACAGTCAAGAATAACTTAAAGAGGTTCAACTTTCTACCGTCTTTACTGGAAATTAATTTACTGGTTGACAAAGTTGGAACTGGATCTCGCTCTGAACGCATGCTGTCTGTGGTGGTTTGGCCAGTCCCCATTCCAGAACTAAATCACTGAGTGTGCTCTAGCCTTAATGTACATCTATTTTCACATATATTCTGCACTGAACAAAAGCTCTGGCGTTTTCAGCGGTGAGTGAATTATGACCAGCTTAAACACTTCTGATTGGCTAAGAAATCAACAGAAATGCCTGTGATTGGCTAAATTGCTAAACGCAGCAAAAAATATGTTGATGTTTTCTAGAGTGCACTGGCTTGCCAGACCTTCAACTGAGGGTGCTTTTGCTTTCGTTTCATTTTGCTTTCACCCATATCACACCTCCATTAGAACCAGGCCTGGGCTTGGCTAACTGCTGCAAATAGGGCATTCCATGATAACACTAAATTAATCCAAAGTTCTGGTATGAAACTCGAGATGGCGTAGTCCGATAGGTCAAACTCAATCTGACATAGTGACGTCATCACATGGCGCAGCTGTAGTTATGTCAAAAGTACAGACTTCGGTACTAGTTGGTACTGAAATTTTAAAAATGTTCATTTCCTGCTAGCATTTGAGGATCTGCTGACAGATGCCTGCTTTCAAATGCTCCTGTGTGCTTCTGTGTGAGTGCTTGGTGAAGAGCATGAAGTGATGATCATTGTAGCCAATCACAGACGTATCTGTTGAGCGTGTGAACACAATGGCCAATCAGCGGTGTTTAAGAATCCGCTCAACAGCATTCTAATGCTAGCGGGAAATGGATTAAAATTTCAGTACCTACTGCTACCGAAGTCGTTACTTTTGACAACAGTAAGCAGCTGATTGGTTCTTTTTGCATCAGTAGCCAATGAGCTTGCTGCTCAACATTCAAATACTTGGCTAGTGCCTGCTGTAGCAGTTGCAGCACACTTCAGAAGCCCTTCACCTTCACCAGCTCCACCTGTATAGATCTGCTATAGGGTGATTCATGTATGCTATTGGGGTTATTTTATATATGTTATATGTGCAGCAGCAGCATTTCTTACATGATCACAGCAGCATGTTGTGGATGTACTGGCATTACCAAGTCTCTGTATTTCCTCTGCTGCAGCAGCAACCCCTGCTTCTAAATATTTTTATTTGGACATTATTAAAGTGCAAATCTTAAAATCATACTGAACAGCACACTACTCTTACAATTTCTGCTATTAATATTATATATGTTCATGTACATTTATTGATATTGACCTTTTTTAAGCAAATCAACTGAGCTGTAAAAGCCATGTGATTAATCACTCTGGAGCTGCAGGAAAACATTTTGACATGTCATAGAATCATCAATGGAGCAGACAGAGAAAAAGCAGTCCATATTATGCTTTAAAGAGCACTGCTTTTAAATAAATAAATAAAATCAGTCACTGGTAAAACATCTACTATTATATGATGAAATGGGATATTTAGAAAAATTACATTAAAATATAATATATATTATACATATATATATTGATGTAATAAAAATGCCAGAATACATGGTTAATTCTGAATGGAGAAAATGCTTTTTGTCCTCAGAATGGTGGATTTTTGGACTATCTACCAGCTAGGGCTAACCGAATCATGCTAACCAGCCAAAAAAAAGGTGATAGTCTACACCACAATGGAATATGAGATCATTTTCTTGATTCACTGCCTCACTGGACAGCCAAGAGTTAAGGCGTTTTACATAAATTGGATTAAAATGCAAAATAAACATTTCTGTTTCTGAGATAAGCACACTTGCTGAATAAAACATGCAACGTGATAAGGTCATCTAATAATTTGTAAAGAAAATTGTAGGAAGAGGACAAAACTGCACAGTAGCCATTAAGTACATACTATTAAATTACATTCTCATGCTAGACATCTTTACTCAACACTGAAGTGACCACCTGCCAGTAGCTTGCCATTTTAGAAGTTCCAAAAAAAGACTAAATGCTTTTGATTTTTTTCACAAACATACTGGATCTACAAGAGTCAATGAATTCCTTCTGAATTTCCCTGATTGGATCGCAGCCTCAAACACCTGCAGAAAGAGAGATAAGCTACTTATCTTCCAAATGTTCCAAACCCCAGTGTTTCCGCATCCTTTCACACTGGATTATGGGGAAACACACATAAAAAATATAATTGCTCGTTTACTGTTATAATTACAGCATCGCAGAGCTTGGCAAAGTGTTTTCTTATAGTCACAGCATTTTTAAATACAAATCAAAATCGTCAAATGAACTAACGAAATTATGATATTCATGTTGATATATTTTAGCTTCACTGTGCACTGGAAAAAAGAAAATAACTGACTTAGTTATTGCTGTTTTCTTTAAATACAGCCTGGAGCCAGCAAAGACTCTCTGTCATTCCTCCTCAGGGTAATCATAAATGAGCAGCAACTCCTAATGACTATTTAATTAGCGGCTAAAATAACTGAAATAATGAAAGGGATTTTTCATGGCTTGACCGTCAAATGAATGCATTAATTTGCACCATCTACAGTGTTTATAAGTTTACATACCACTTACAGAACCTATAAGATGCGTTAAAAAAGGGTAAATATGAAGAACTAAGGCTATGCAAACATTTGAACAAGTCAAAATTTGTAAATATATAAAGAAGAAATGAAATACTAAAATTCTAAAGGACAAAATCAACTATAAATATACCAGCAGAACATGCATAAAAGAATGAACGGTCTCAAAAACGTGGTCCAACCAAACCGCAAGTTCTCCTCACATGTCTGGCAGCATCTCTTTTGGCTCCTACAGGCAGAACGCTTAACATCACACAGGCAGAGTCACAATCATTTGGCAGAAACACTCTGACTAAACAAGTGTGTGGTTTTGTTGCACACTTGGGATTCATTTTCAAGGAGATTTTGTTCGTCAATGAGTATGGCTGCCTTCCATGATGTATCATCTGTTGACAACAGTCTGCTGTGACGTCGTATGATTAATTGTGTACCTTTCTGCCATCAGGTGATTTCATAAATGCTTAGCTTGACAACATCAGTACACAGTTTCATTATATGTAACAGATCACGTCATCAATAAATGACCTGTCAATGTGAGAAATTCCCTTTTATTTAATAGTGTTTGCTACAGCAAGCATCAATATTTTCACAAAACCCCTAACCCCAAGTATTCAACTTTAGCTTGTAATTCAGCTCTTGCTGTTTGTGGGCTTGTATCGTACATCATATTGAGGAGAGGCGTGTTGTTATTACTTTTCTAAGAATATTTTCACCAATAGATGATAAAACAAAATGAACAAATCCCATAGACTTACTCTGAAAGAGACTTGAGAGAGATCTAGAGACCAGAATATCATGGCGACTTGGAGCAGGGTTCTTGTGAGAAATAAACCACCAAGCAATCATACAGATTGCTTCTGGGGACACCTGAGACTTACATTGTAATATATCTGTTTCTGTTTAGTTTCCTTTCTGCCCATATTTGGTTCTTCCTGCTTTAGTTCATGACCCAGTTTTGTTAATTAGTTATATTCATCACCTGTGTTCTATTAATTACCTTGTTTCCTCGTTTGTTCCACTCCCTTTATAAGTCCTCAGTTCTCCCTCTGTGTTTGTCGGATCTTAAGTTAGTAATGGTAATGTGTGTTGATGCTAAATAAATCTCTTTTGTTATTCTTTGTCGAGCGCTCCCTTCTCTACAACCACCAACCGTAACAGAAGATCCGACCGCCAACTGAAGACGAGATCAACGCTTGGGATGCTCGAGCTCGTTCCCGTCGTTTGCGGGGGTTCTCGCTGCCATTCGCGGCTCGCCCCTGCCCGTTCTGCGTGGGATGTTAAGGCTGCCTGTTGCGGCTTACCCAGGCCACCCGTTTTGGGGAGAACGGGTCGCCATTCGCCGCTCGCCCTTACCCACCGCCCAAGAGAAATTCGTTCCGCCTGAGACGGCGATGAATGTTCCGCCCGCGGCGAGGAGGATTCCGCCGCAAGGGGCGATGAACGTTGCGTCGTCCGCGACGAAGAGGATTCCGCCGTACACGGCGATGAATGTTCCGCCCACGGCGAGGAGGATTCCGCCGCAAGGGGCGATGAACGTTGCGCCGTCCGCGGAGAAAAGGGATTCCGCCGCCAATAACGGTTCCCCCGAACCACCGAGGGGGGAAAAACAGGTGCCGGTGGGGATTTTAATTGAGTTTGAGGGCATGTCATTCCCTCCATTGCCTGCTCCTCGCCAGTGCCATCCACTGCCTGCTCCTCGCCAGTGCCCTCCAGTACCTGCTCATCGCAAGCGCCCTCCAGTGCCAGCTCCTCGCCAGTGCCTTCCAGTGCTTGCTCCTCGTCTGAGCCCACCAATTCCGGCACCTCGCAAGTGCCCACCTGAGTTCCCGCTGGTTCCGTCCAGCCCACCTGAGTTCCCGCTGGTTCCGTCCAGCCCACCTGAGTTCCCGCTGGTCCCGTCCAGCCCACCTGGGTTCCCGCTGGTCCCGTCCAGCCCACCTGGGTTCCCGCTGGTCCCGTCCAGCCCACCTGAGTTCCCGCTGGTCCCGTCCAGCCCACCTGAGTTCCCGCTGGTCCCGTCCAGCCGTCCTGAGTTCCCGCTGGTCCCGTCCAGCCGTCCTGAGTTCCCGCTGGTCCCGTCCAGCCGTCCTGAGTTCCCGCTGGTCCCGTCCAGCCGTCCTGAGTTCCCGCTGGTCCCGTCCAGCCGTCCTGAGTTCCCGCTGGTCCCGTCCAGCCGTCCTGAGTTCCCGCTGGTCCCGTCCAGCCGTCCTGAGTTCCCGCTGGTCCCGTCCAGCCGTCCTGAGTTCCCGCTGGTCCCGTCCAGCCGTCCTGAGTTCCCGCTGGTCCCGTCCAGCCGTCCTGAGTTCCCGCTGGTCCCGTCCAGCCCACCTGAGTTCCCGCTGGTCCCGTCCAGCCCACCTGAGTTCCCGCTGGTCCCGTCCAGCCCTCCTTCGTCTCCGATGGTTCTATCCAGCTTCGCGCCTCCCGTGCGCCCTCAAGTGTCCGCGCTGCAAGAGCGCCCTCCTGCATCTACGCTGGTCCCGTCCCGCTCTCCTTCGTCTCCGCTGGTTCCGTCCAGCTCCGCGCCTCCAGAGCGCCCTCAAGCGCCCGCTCCTCCAGAGCGCCCCCAAGCGCCCGCTCCTCCAGAGCGCCCCCAAGCGCCCGCTCCTCCAGAGCGCCCCCAAGCGCCCGCTCCTCCAGAGCGCCCCCAAGAACCCTCTCCTCCTATGTGGCCCCCAGAGGGGAACTTTCCCAAAGAAATTTTGGGGGGGGGCCATATAGTCTCAGTCTGTGTGGCCAGGCCAAAGGCCAAGGCCACAAAGGACCCCGATCCATCATGGCCTCCCGAGGACCCCGATCCGCCAGGGCCGTCCGAGGATCCAGATCCGCCAAGGCCGCCCGAGGACCCCGTCCTGCCATGGCCTCCCAAGGCTCCGGATCCGCCATGGTCTCCCGAATCTCCAGTCCTGCCATGGCCTCCCAAGGCTCCGGATCCGCCATGGTCTCCCGAATCCCCAGTCCTGCCATGGCCTCCCAAGGCTCCAGATCCACCATGGCCTCCCGAATCTCCAGTCCTGCCATGGTCTCCCAAGGCTCCTGATCCGTCCTGGAGGCTCCCCTGTCCTATCCTGGTCCTGCTCCAGCCTCCAGGACGCCCGCCCCCCCCCTCCCCGATGTTACGGTGCGGGACGCACCTTCCGGGAGGGGGAGATACTGTAATATATCTGTTTCTGTTTAGTTTCCTTTCTGCCCATATTTGGTTCTTCCTGCTTTAGTTCATGACCCAGTTTTGTTAATTAGTTATATTCATCACCTGTGTTCTATTAATTACCTTGTTTCCTCGTTTGTTCCACTCCCTTTATAAGTCCTCAGTTCTCCCTCTGTGTTTGTCGGATCTTAAGTTAGTAATGGTAATGTGTGTTGATGCTAAATAAATCTCTTTTGTTATTCTTTGTCGAGCGCTCCCTTCTCTACAACCACCAACCGTAACATACATATTGTAAAAAGGGGGGCATAATAGGTCTCCTTTAAGAAGTGTTTACTGAAAGGCTCTTTTAGGAAACCGAAATGGTTATTATAGCATCACTGAAAAACCTCTTTTTGGAAACGTAATTTTAAAAAGGGTACAGTACTATTTTATGCAAAATATTTTATATTATTAAACATTTTGAAGCTCCTATACAATAGGGATTTATTAGTCAACCTGATGAGTCAGTAGTCACACTAAGACCATGTAGAGTCCAAATATACTGTAACCCAATCTGTTTATTGAGCAGTGATGAAATAATCAGCTGGTAATGTATTCTGATTAAGTTTGCTGTGGTGAATCACAGTAAGTAGCCATCTAATGCCTGCTGGTGGCAGCCTGTTTAGTGCAAAGCGTAAGTCAACCAATGTTAGCCTTCCGTCTGGAGCCGGCTTTAGTGCACATGCTGTTGCCCCGATCTCAAGCTCTTACAGTCTCTCAGTTTCTAAGGCACTAAGCATGGTCATTAACCATCAACATGGTCACTTTCCTGTGTAAATGTACAGGGGTTGATTTGGTCAGAGTGTCCAGAAACCCATATGTATGGACTTAATATGACCACGGGAAAAGTATTTAATGTTTGACCACAGTATAGTCCCACTATTTACTCATGTTGGAAAACATGTTTTGACATCTTGTTAAATAGCGTGTAAGCTTGTGGCAAGCATAATAGATGTTATTTTTCTTAATTGAGGAGCTATGTTTTTAATTTGTTGGCTTCTTAAAGATGCTGCAAATGCCCTTTGGCAATGGCACCCTACATAAATATCATGAGATGAATTTTTCAATTAAGTTTCAACATGAAGCTCGTACTCTTTGATTGACAACCACTCCAAAACCATTTTACTCTTATTGCAGTTCGCCCTTGGCGATAGAAATTGATATGACGTTGTTATACTATATTATGCTATGCTAAGTGACAAGGACAAATTGGAGCTCTCTTGAACTTTCTAATAGTTCCATTGCATTCCTGCATCCTAAAAATAGCTGGTCTAGACACTCAAAGCCAAACTTGTCTGATTCCACAAATAACATCATTTAAATATGAAAGGCATGGATAATACACAGAAAATGTTGTGGGATTTGCATTTGCAAAACATTTCAATCACTTGCTTTGTATAAGGTGCTTTTATACAAACATGCTTTCAAGCTGCACATTTTTACAGTATACTTTAAACCCATGGCGCTGATATTGCTGGCACCATCAGTTGCGCACACAGAAACAACTGAACCACTGAAAAACACTTAAGTTGATTATGTTCTAGTATCATTTGCTAAACATTTTTGGGTAGAAAATGTACGATTTTCAGAAAACTGATGCTGATTTATTTGCATCTATTAAAGTATGCTATTTGCAGTTACAGTTATTTTCTATGAATTAACAAAACTACTCAACAAAGGAAGAAATTACTGCAAAGGCATATAAATCTTGTTAACCAATTGGTTGTTTTGGTTATTTTATGCAGCTAATCTGAACAGTGTTCATGATTCTGAGCAAAAGTCATTTAGATTTATTATTGTGTGCATATGCAGACTTGTTAGGTTCCAGTTTAACTTTGTTTTATTTGGTTTGAAGCTTCATAAAAACAGTTTAGTGCATCTTTATCTCTTCTCAGAAGTAAAAAAAATATAAAGTAATTTGGTAACATCATATCGGCCCAATCCTGTGGGATTCTAGCAGTGCAGTGCAGCTCTATTAATCAAACTGATTGTGTATGATACATCTCTCTCATGTTTTTAATGATACCGGGGATTTCTATGGCCTTTGATTGATTGCATTCATTGTTGTGATGCATTCTTATCAATGATTTTGGGTGACTCAACTCGGAAATGTTCACTTTACAATCAAGCTGATGATGCCAGGAAGGAAATGCAGCTGTAGAAGGACCCTTGGGAGGGTTTCTGAAATTGCACAGTTGTGACATTTCCAGAGCTGAATGAACCAACTAAGATATTGAGTCCTCAGACACAAGTTTGTAATATCATTATGAAAACTGACAGATCAAACAAAGCACACTGCCATCATCAACAAGGGAATGCTACGTTGCGATACTTTCATAAATATGCTACACTTTGGTGTCCTTTATCTTTTTTTTTGTTTTTTTTTTTTGTCTTGAGACTATTTGATATTGGTGATAAACTACTATCTAGAAAATTAAAATGAACCTAGTATGGAAAGTTACTAGTCTTAAACACATTAGATGTCCACCATTTAAACAGGTTATTTGGGCCTGGGCCTGTATCAAACAAATAAAATCTATTAAACTCATATTCAATTTCTTGTTTAATTATTTTAATTACCCAAATTTGTGATAAATTACAATAGACTTGCAACTCTCTTCCCCATTCTGGCACTATTTCATAAAGTGGTGACATTAATTATCAGATCACTGAAGAAAAGAAATTGTTACATTAGGAAGGGTATTAGCCTTCTTTTTGAAGGCTTTCCTTTGTTATTCAGTGCACTGCGTGGGACTCGGACGTCTGTAATATGCACATTTCATCTTTTATCTTCCGAGTCCATAGCACAATAATCAGCAACCAGCGAAGATGCAAACTAACAATTCTACCCATGGCAGACTCACCGTAGAGCTGATCCCCAGAATATCTCATAAAATGCTTTCTGCTCTCTCAGCAGGAGTTTCTTCTTTGGCCCCGTTTCCTCAGCATGGTGACACGCTGCAGCCAGATGAGCGAACACAACTCATCCTGTAACGCACTTATCAGATCTCCTCCTCCATGCCATCCAGCTGAGAGCTACAATGATACATCATTTGGGCCAGAAGCCCTTGTTAGCATCACGAGATGGTCATCTCAGCGAGAGGCTGTTTTTGCCATCACCATAATCAGAGGTTTTCTATAAACCCGCCCAAGGACACACACATGACTGTTTAAACTCACTTTATAAGATCTGGCTTAAACAACTGTGCAGCCAACAGCTGGGAGGGCCAATTTTCTGGTCCCTTCGCCTGTAGACAGAGTGCTGGCCTGGTCTGATTTGGCTGTTTTGGACTTGCCAGACCAGACTGGGTTTCAATTCACAAGCGGCTCACCGCTAGAAAAGCAATCTCAATGCTTTCAAGTCCTTACATTGTATTTTGGATTTGGTTTCATCACCATGAAATAGTTTTATTTTAAAACTGCCATTCATTGTGAGACCATGCAAAGGAGCTTTCGCTATCCGTCAGGCACATTTATCTACGGGCTATTTCATGTAAAAACACACACTCGTCTTCAGACATGTTCTGACTCTGAGCGCTGTGAATTTCTCACCTCACTGGTGTGACTGTCAGTACTCAATAATTGAGATGTCTTAAAGATTGATTTTTCAGAACTTGTTCAGGGAATGTTGTGTTTAGTAAAGCCCCAGCTAACAAAAATATGTCCTAGGAGTGTTTTGCTGATGTTCCCATTATATTATGAAAATGCCATTTCTGAATATTCTCAGTTCAGAACGACTAGCTTTTAAAAACATTTTTCTTGGTTATGCAAACGTGTTTTCGCAACTTCTTGTTTGAAGTTTATAGTTGAGAAATGTCCTAAAAAAATAAGTTGAGAAAACTCAAAAATCTGCTGAAGCTGGTTGCCTTAAAATTTTAAGTTGGCTCAACTTTTCTTTTTCTTTTTCTTCATTCCAAACCCATAAGACCTTCATTCATCTTTAAAACACAAATTAAGATATGTTGATGAAATGCAACAGCTTTCTGACCCTGCATAGACAGCGATGCAACTGACACGCTCAAGACCCAGAAAAGTAGTAAGGACATCTTTAAAATAGTCCATGTGACATCAGAGGATCAACCTTAATTTTATGAGGCGAAAATACTTTTTGTGTGCAAAGAAAACAAAAGTAACAACTTTATTCAACATTTTCTTCTGAAAATGAATGAAGATTTTACATGTTTAGAACAACATGAGGGTATGTAATTAATGACAGAATTTTCATTTCTGGGTGAATTTGAAATCTTGAAGTAAAAAGATTCAAATAGTATTTTCTTGTAAACATACTCATATAATCTTTGTTTTCTATATAACTTTGAAAATCTTTTACAGTGTATAAAAGACCAACCTATGAGCAATAAAACATATTTTCTTTTCTTTGGCTCTGTCTCTCAAGATGTTTGGTTTAACGTTCCTAATTCCCATTGTTTGCCCTTAAATTCATAATTTAAAGTTTTTATTGCTTATCGATTGAAGTTTAATCCATTGCAATGCCAATGGTCACGCTTTTTGCACACAGCTCTCAAAGCATCATTATTGTCTTGGAGCATCACTTTATCAGAGGATGAATGGACAGAGGGCACACTGTGAATGAGTGTGCGGGTATTCTGGGAAAATGTTTGCTTGTATTTTTAGTTTCCTAGTCTGTTTTCAGAGACTGCAATCCTTGACGTAGAAGATAAGTCTTGACGTCCACCCATCCCAATACGTAAGACAGTCTTCTCCTGTGTCCTCTCTCTCTCTCTCTCTCTCTCTCTCTCATCCCACTCTCGCGCACACACACACACACACACACTTGTAAAACAGGGGGTTAGGGGTTGGACCACAGGGAGGGGTGTGTCTCTATAAGACGACCGAGCAACAGCATCCTCTTAGGAAACAAACAGAAGCAGACGATAGGAGAATATAACCACCTTCAGTTTCAGCAGATCTGCTCAGGACAGGTGCCTGAACCGCACACAGCTCAGGTAGGCTGACTGGAGGGAGAAGAACTTTAGATTCACATCAATTTACTCAGGCCACTTTGCATGAATCTGTTTGCTGATTATTTGTAATTTAGCATGTGCAATACAATGTATTTTTCCATTAAACTTAAACAGATAGTTCACTCATTTACTCACCCTCATGTCCTTCCAAACCTGCAAATAAAATACTTTCTTCTGTGTTATATCTTCTTTTGAAAGCAAGTCATTCAAGTTTTGAATGACATGAGGGTGTAACTAGGAATATTTTCACTTTCTAGATGAACTTTCTTGTTCGATCAGGAGTTTATTTTATCAGTAACTATTTTGTCCACTTTTTTCAGCAATTATTATTTGACCACATGCAATAAATGTTACATTTTTTCACATAATTAACTGACATAAAGCATCAAATGATGTATAAAAATGATGGTGTATGGCTGTTATACATCTTATGAAACCTATTTATGTGAATGACAGGGATGTATTTTTCACTTTGCTCTCATAATTGTGTCATCGATTGATACACAGTGAAATCAATGCATTTCTTTACAGGGCATAATCCAGGCTACTATAGACCCCATTTAATTTTAGGGAGAATTTACTGTACACTGGGGTGTTTAATTCAGCTGAGAGGAGTATTGGCAGTATTGTAAAATATTTTTGAAAAGGAGATGACTTTTGTTGCACAAAATGCCTGGTACCTGCTCCATTCATGGACCATTACCATTTAATTTTCTACTATCTTTGGCCAGTGCCTATAAATGTCTTATCTGCTAGAGTTAGTTTGGATTTAGTGCTCAGGTTTCAAAATCAAAGAGAGACACATAATTGTTCGTTGATTTCACAAGAGGTCATAATGTATTAGCCTTTAAATATCATTCTGCCTTGGGTAATTCAGAAAGTAACTTTCAGATGTTGCACTTTGCTAGATAATTTTATACTTGGTCTATATCACAGAGAGTCACTAAAAGCTTGGTTGGAGCTGAGATCGCAAGAATTGTGGCTATGATCATAAATAAAAAAGTGGTAATACTATCTTTTAAAAGAAAGAAAGGAACCCTGGCTGACTTTTAAAAAAAAAAGTGTTTTAAAAATTCCATCTATGCAAATTTCTATTGGTTCCTTCTATGCAAATTCTTAATTTTTGTATGTTGTATAAGAAAATTACATTTAGATGATTATGTAATATTGATGGCAATTACCTCAGTTACTCTTTTTAAAAACTTTTGTAAAGACAAATCCACATAATGATTAATAGAAAATTTTCACAAGTATGATACAAAAATCATTAAGGAGAGGTGCAGCTAGGATTTCTGAATCTAAGAATAGTCAGATTATTTATTTGAAGGCCCTGAGGCAAATGTATCGGCTCGTCCAAAACTCATGGCACAATTTTAGCCACTGTGAAACTGACTCCTGACTAGATGCACAAAAATCATAACCATAAGCATAAAAGCAAAATATATCAGCATAATCACAATTAATGACTGGATATATAAAAAAAAAAAAATTAGAATCCAGCTTTATAATAAAAGATTAAGTGATCTAATACCGAGGCAGTATTTTAAAATAGCATAAACATTTTTGTTTTGTTATATATAGATATGAACAGTACAGTAGATATGAAGGACATTAGGCAGTGAATCCTGAAAAAGCCTTGTTTGAAGATGTGCAGTGCAGCAGTGTGATGTGATTTATGCTTAACATGCAGCAGTTTTTTTCAAATTCTAATTAGTTTATCTACCATCTACCAAAGTTTTCAATGTATCCAGACTAAAATGACTGTTTGATACTGGAAAACAAAAAGCAATGTTATTGGTGTGAAGGACTGCACTTTAGGAGGAGTTAAGTCCTTAATGATATTTCATCAAGCAGTTTCTCTGCCCTTAAAGTCTGCATTCAGTATGGGAGATGAAACAATTACTTTCGCATCACAAGCATGAAAACAGCTTTAAGCTTTTTGATTAGATAATCTATCTTTATGTCATGCACGTCAATGCAAAGCTTAACCTGACGGCTGTGTTTAAGTGTGGTGAAGCCACCCATCCCAGCCATTGATTATTTAGTATCAAAGAAACAGTTGTGGTTATTGGGCCAAATTTGCATTCAATTTGTGGATGCGTTTATCTACTATTGAGTTTGCAGGTGTATGTGCACAAATTTGTCTTTGACCTTCACTTGTCCTACTGAGACACACAGTTGAAGCTTTCAATCTGTTTGTTTTCCACTGACGCAAGGTTTTAATTGTTTCAGGATAGAGCTCAACAGCGTTGCTCAGATTGGCCAGGAAACCACATGGATCTAACATTAGAGATCACAAAATGAAATTTCTCATCAGATTCTTCTAAAGCCAAATTATAGCTGCACAGTTAGCCACCTTCATTTTGTAACTCTAGACTCTCACTGTACACCAACATGTGTTTCATTTTTATTTCTCCTAAGGAATCTAAGGAGAAACATAAATTATACTTAAGTGAAGCCTAACTGAGACTCACCATTACTATGTAAGAGTAACATATGAGCAATAAAATGTTCCTCAGGGGTGTTGTTCTATTACTGGTCGCTTTATTGACATGTTTATAGCCAATAATAATGACACTTTTACTCATCAAATATTGGATACTAAAGGCTCTAAGGGTTAATAGTGAACTAGTAATAATGGTCATTGATTTCTTCTTTTCCAACTTATCTAACGTGTCATGCTTGAAGGACATTGACGTCATTAATCCAAACCAGGTACAGCAGTTAGCGTCATATAGTCTCCTCCCTAACGGCCAGCCCATTATGATCATATTCCACTATTTCTTTACTTTATGGTGGTAGTGTCATATTCCTCTATATATCATCAGAATTATGTATTTCCAGCAGTTTCTCAAAGCTTTCCATCTACAGTTGCACAATTCTGGTCTAATTAGATACTTCAGTGGTCTGCCCGTCTGCACCACTGAGAACCCCTGTGGTATTTAACTTTGATTATGACGCGTTTGATTGAGAAATGAGCTGTGCAAATCAGCCCCATTTACCTCTGGAGTTTAATTGAGCCATTGAGTGTTTTTAGCCAACCGTGTTTGGCATACATTGAAAATCTCATGAGATAACACATTTGAAATGATGGACAATATCTACACAACGGCGACTGATGATGGAGACGGAAAATGAAGCAGAACATGGGATTCTTTCCACTTGCTTTGTTTACTGGACAATGTCTATTATTTCTCATCATGATGAGCAATGACAGAAATGCTTCATTGTACTTATTAGAAACCAGTTCACAGGGTCTTATCTCCTTTTATCTAATTGGAATATGCAAAAGTGTACTGTAGGAAAAATATGAAGCATTGACATACTGTAAATAGAGCACTTAGTCTTTCCTTTTCAAAACAGAAAAGCTTTCTTATGATATAAAACGTACAGTTTCTCAAAGTGCACCAATTTCCTTTCACTTAGTCAGAGAGATTGTTCTTTCCTTTGAGTATATGAGATAATTCCAAAGGTCACAAGTTAAATCACTATGTCTATCTTGGTTAAATCTTTTTTATTACATAATTGAGTTAGTTAATTAAATCTTGAAGGCCTGCCAAGCTCTGCATCCCAAATGTATGTATGCTTCTGTACAAACCACAGTGAGATTAAGAACTTCTGGGGCACCTGAGGTGCACAGAAATCATACTGGTAATCTAAATTTAAATGAGAAACTTCAACCAGAAAAAATAGCTGCTGAAAGGAAAAAAACTGTAGTTGTAACAAACAATCCCCACTTGAAATATCACCTCTAAACAACACTGCACCCCAGCCCGAATCCATTTAGGTACGTCATCTTGTAGTTCCCAAGAAAAAAACAGATAAAGAAATAAATTAACTAAAGGGAGTGACAAAAATCAATATCCAGTTCTCTCTCCCTGCATAAAGTTGTTCGTAATTCACTCTCACACTTATAATTATGTGTCTTTCCTTTTCTGTTACTCGTACAGTGACTGAATTCAATAAAACCCACTCAAGGGGTGCCTATCGATTCTCCGTGACTTACACCTTTGCTTTTGTTCCTGGTGACACCTTCAGTACAAGTGTAATGCAGGTCAAATTGATTTATCTTGGAGTTGCTTTTGAAGCAACTAAACAACTGATGGTTTGGTGGGCAGCAGTCACTGGCCACCCATCAATGCTGAAACGTACATTCATTGGTGCTTTATTTGCTTGACAAGGCAGCTGCGGAATAAGGTTATTTTTCTTAAAGCTTTGGCATAGAAAGGATTGAAGCGCTTTATAGTCCTTTCTATTGTTTGGACTAATGTGGTGACTAAGACTGCTTAACCAGTGTGCATCACAGCGGCTCAAATCCTCCTCCTCTTCTCCATTCTGCTCCCATTATGCCACAAGCACTAATTCTAGCTTCAATTACTACAGATGATGAGTTTTGCTAATGAAGTACTGGCAAATGCTAAGTCTGTCTCAAATACATTCAAAAAGTACCTTTAAATATGGTTAGTTAGATGCATTTTTGCATTCAGACAGTCATTATTGCAAAATAATCTCACCCTGAAGGAGTTTATTTTTTAATAATATAGACAGCCTCATAGACAGCCCCCCCATCCCCCCGGCTTCATGGATAAAGGCATAAAACGCCAAAAATAAAATCTTAAAAAAGAAAATCGAAGTAAAAGTCCTTTACACATTTATTTACTTATTTTGCAAGAAATTAATACTTTTATTTAGCACGAGAGTAAAGACTTTTTCATAGTTTCCATACAAATTTTAGACAGCACAACTGTTTTCAACATTGAAAATAATGAGAAATGCACCAAATCGACATATTAGACCGATTTCTGAAGGATAATGTGACACTGAAGACTTGAGTAATGATGCTGGAAATTCAGCTTTACCATCACAGGAATAAATGACATTATGAAACATATTAAAATAAAAAAAATATTTTTAAATTGCAATAACATTTCACAATATTACTGCTTTTACTTGAATTTTGATCAAATAAATTACGCCTTGGAGAGTATAAGCAACCCGATCTCATGGGAATTCGTACATATGTTTTACAAAGTTGCGAATTCATACGAGCAAGATTGTACGAATTTGTGAAAAATCGTATGTATTCTACAAGGTGGCTAATTCGTAGGAATTCATATGAATGGCCACCCCTAACCCAGCCCCTAAACCTACCCCTCACAGAAACCCCTAAACCTACCCCTTCCCTTTCAGACTACAAACTTTTGAATCGTAGTGTGTACACATAACATTGAAGTAATCAAGGTCATTTACAGGTGGTTATTTTTAAATTTATTAGATTTGAGTCACAAAGACGGGCTACTGATGTTGCAATTGATTAATCAGAAAAATGACAGAAATACTTTGTTATTAATAATATGCTGAACTAACATATACACATACTGTTGTGGTAAGATTTACTTCCAGGATTTATAACCTATTTTCTCTCTCACACCATCATCTCTGTCTCTACAGACTGCACTTTAGCTGTTAACACACTGCGTGATGAAGACTCCACTGTGGACGCTACTGTTGCTTGGACTGTGTAACCCAGCATGGTGTGACTGCCAGAAGGATTGCCTCTTCTGCAGCCAAAAACTGCCTAATGAATATGCCTTCAACAACTTGGTAATTCCCTACAGTCTCAATCACTCCACGTAGGAAAGAATATCACAAATAAGATCTCTTACTATCTCTTCTATACAGCAGGGAGATTAAACGGAGTGCAACTGGAAAGAAAAAAATACAATTTTCCCCTGAAAAAAAAAATACCCCAATAATCTCTCTAGAGTTTCTGAAGAGATCCCAACAACATCACAGACTGTGCTCAGATTGTGCCAACAATCAGAGATTTAATATGAGCTCAAATATTTATATTAAATTCTCAAACAGAATATACTGGTTATGCCCACCATATTAATTGTATAGCTTTATGTCCTTATATACATCAATAACTAAATCATTTCAGTTTTTTCTTTCAAAGGAGAAACGTACAAAGTTGATAAAGTCACAGGCAAGCAGCACTTTCATTTTCTTCAGAAAATCTACAAGTCTAGTTTTATATGTTACTCTGCACAGATCTTCTACAGCTTCCAGAATTTTATTTCATTTTCTGTACTGTCCAAGACCTATGGCCTCAACTGTATCGAATTTCCCTGAGACACGCCATTAGTTGACATAATTATAATGATCATAACAGTGGAATGTGGTTGTGCTCTGCTGCTGATTATAGCTCCGAGGAGGAGGACATACTCTCTGATTCATGTCAATAACACGCATTTAAGGGGGAAGAAGTGCTAATTTGGTTAAAGATGGCCCTTTGACTCAAAACAGCTGGGGTGATTCAGTTATCTTGTTGTGTAATTAAGTAGAAACACAATAACATAATTCGGCAAGGCTGCTTACGGAAACTGATGGGCCTGAGTAGCCCTCCATTGTGCAGACTCTCCCTGAGGTGTTCTTATCATTTTTCAGCATGAATGAACAGATATATCCTCTTCTGATAACTAACCAACTCCCTTGAAACTAAACTTTTAATTTAAAAGGGTTAATTCATTCCACCAGATAACTACTCGCGCTCCTTCCATTTTAACGTGCGATGGTAATGAAGTTCCTAGATGCTATCCATCTTATTCTTAAATGCGGAAGTAAGCCTATGGGCAAAACATCCGGTTGATTTTGGGAGTACCCAACAACAGGTTGACATGCATGCAAGGTCAAAAAAACACTTTCATTGTCTTTCAACGACTCCCAAACTATTCACTTTTCCAAATCCCTCCTTTGCGTGACGCTAACCTGCAGTGATTGGTCCGATTGGTCTCATTTTCATTTCATCATACCTGTAATCAGGGCCTAAAATTAACACTCGCCAAGCGCCAAATGCGAGTAAAAATCGGCGTTGGCGAGTAGATGTAACAGTGTCAGTCGCCAGTTGGCGGCTAAAACTTTTACGAAATATAACAATGCAATGGAGTGAGAACAACAGCCAGTTTTTAAAAAAGTGAAGTAGGCTATAGTTTGAAAGGTTGCTCGCCTCATTGGGCTGTACACAGATGCAGCCGCTTTAGCTCACTAGTAGCGCTTCAACAGACGAAGACACACACAATTGTTTCAAAATACGCGAGTTACCTCGTAAACGTAGTCTTAAATGAGTTATAAAGTCTTAAATGACCGTAAAGAGTTTGGAGAAAATAGGAAATGTGTCAGATCCGTGTCATGTGCGTCAGGTTTTAAAGTGAAACCTGCTGAAGTCTGTCATTGATGTAAATTAAAGAACAAAACAAAAAGAGAAATCACTAGACTGCTCTAGTCGCTGATTAACTTTTGTAGCTGAATAAAGATTAATCTGTATAGTTTATGCATATACAATTTATAGCTTATTGTTTTAAAATCACTTCATATTTCAGAGCCTATTAAATGTTAAAAATAATGGCTTTCAATTATACTGTAATGTTGAATGGCTATTAATAGGTAAAACTGATGGAAAATGCATTTGATAGAGACACCAGTAGAAGTATTGGTATTAATGCTTCATTAATAATAGGCTACTTTGTAAAAAAAGATGCCATTAAAAACATATTTAAAATATACTATCTTTATGTTGTTTCTCCATTAATTTGGAGGTTCAATGTGAAATTATGACAATATAAATATGCGATTAATCATGATTAATTACAGAGAAACATGGGATTACTTTTTTTAATTGATTGACAGACAGCACTAATGTTAACCTTTTATAGATTTTAAATTTAATTTCTAATTTTATAGGTCCCCCAGCAAGAGATCAGGACGGCCCCGACCCCCTTGGCGCCCCTTCAAATTTTCAGTTCGATAATCCGTCCCTCAAATGAAACTAATTGAATAGCCCTGCTCTAATCCGTTAACATGGGTGCGGAAAAAAATACGCACTACATACACACTGCAAACGGAGTATGTGTGAAACAGGTGTAACACGATGGACCGGTCCGTTTGCCGAAAACATACAAAGGACAAGAATCTCAACGTTTTTAGGACAAAAAAAGATAAATCAATAAATATGTCTGTTGTTTTTTCTTGTAAATAAAGTAAAGGACAAATTAAAAACATTGTAAATCTGTTTAGTCATTGTAGTTGTAATAAATGCCTGATTTTGCAAAAAGAGTTTCATGGCCGGTAAAAAAAATTTTTGGCCGGTGAATTTTATCAGGTCACCACCCATTGGCAGATGTGGCAAAAAGTTAGTTTTAGGCCCTACCTAAATGCCTGATGAAGCAGCGTTTGTGAGCACAGCGCTGCTTTGTGTACAGCTTTACCTGAGAAACAGCTCTTTTACCGCTCCAAAAGCGGCACCTAGTGGCAAAGAATGAATTTGTATTTTCATTCAGACCAACGCGAAAAGACCAACAAGTGCACGGGCAATATGCTAATGTTTCATGTTAAAGTCAACATGAAACGGCTTGGGATTCGTTCTAAAAACGACTCGTTTAAATGATTCAGAGTCGACTCTTTCGTTTGAGAGACAATAACTTTATACACGGTGCACTTTCAGATTTAAAACTTTGTAGGATGTTTTCATTCACTTAGAGCTGTGCCCCTAATCCATAATAGGGGCACTTTGCAGTATACGTACAGAATTGCTGGAAAAATTAGACTGGAAGCAAGACCCGGGTAATTCCCGCACCCATTTTTACGTGAATAAGGTGGATACGGTCTCATGAAATTCACTTTTCAGAAACACTTTTGAAAAAACAATCTCTGGTCAAGCATATTTAGGCCTACTGATAAAACTGTCTAATCAAGCAATATCCTCAAGCAAGAGAGCTGCTGTTCCAAACAGTGTGTGATAGGCTATTGCTTTCATAAAGTTCAATAAACCGTTACAAATAATGTACTATTGGGTAACTTACATGTCACATACATTATTTCCAGTTACAGTTGTCTAGTTTTCTTCCTCCAAAGAAAATAATTCCACACAAAGCCAAACAAGATAGTCCGTTGCCATTACCTGTGTTTCCTTGAACGATTACCTGTGTCGTTGTATGAACGATTCGAGACGACGATTCACTTGTAACGTGCAAAACGAGTCCTTGCTTGGCCAATTAAATTCAAGAAACTGTCGTATTATTAAAATTAATGTTAGGCTGCTGTATAATTACTTATTAAATCCCATTTTACCTCAGTAATGTACCATATTTCTTATTGAGACTTAATTTAATCAATCAGTAGCTTAAAATTTTTTTAAAAAACAAAAGTGTTTTAAAAAACAAAATAAGTGGTTGGAGGGAGATGTAGAAAATTATTTTATTGACAAAATTTGTGAATAATATTTTTTAAGAGATTTAGACAAGAATTTGTTGTAAGAAAATAAATAGGGACAATTCTGATGTCATATGTGACCCTGGAGCACAAAAGCAGTCTTAAGTCGCTGGGGTATATTTGTAGCAATAGCCAAAAATACATATGGGTCAAAATGATTGATTTTTCTTTTATGCCAAAAATCATTAGGGCATTAAGTAAAGATCATGTTCCATGAAGATATTTTGTAAATTTCCTAACACAAATATATCAAAATTAAATTTTTGATTAGTAATATGCATTGCTAAGAACTTCATTTGGACAACTTTAAAGGCGATTTTCTCAATATTTAGATTTTTTTGCACCCCCAGATTGCAGATTTTCAAATAGTTGTATCTCGGACAAATATTGTCCTATCCTAACAAACCATACATCAATGGAAAGCTTATTTATTCAGCTTTCAGATGACGTATACATCTCAATTTAGAAAAATTGACACTTATGACTGGTTTTGTGGCCCAGGGTCACATATAGCTTACTTTGCTATACACTGCTAAAACCAGCCTAAGCTGTTGACTGGTTTTACAGGGGTTTGGGGAACTTTTCAACAAGTTAGATTGGGAAAACAGCTGCCTGACCAGCTAAAACTATCCGAACACCCATTTGTCTTGTCAGAGAAAGCAGCTTAAAGCAGCTAGGACCAGATGAGTTATAAATGATTGTTGAACATAAGTTGCTTACAAGACAGATGCACCTTTATGTTTCTATAAGTGTGGCTGTATTAAAGCATAATGATGTTGACAGTGTAATGTGTTTGTGTGTATCTTTGTTCAGGTGTGTCTGGTGGAGTGTCATGGTAAACTTTCTCCAGGCGGCACCTGGGAGATGTGTCGCAGGACCATCGTGGAGCAAAACCCAAAAGCCTTGCTATCGGTTGGCAATAGCATGCTGAAAAGAGCAGAAGAGGAAGCGGACACCTCTCTGCCTATGGACCAGGATGATGGCCAGTATTCTGAAACCCTCCAGAGGTTCGACCACATAGCACGGGCCTTGGGAACGGATGATCAGGACCAAGATATGCAGCTCAGTAAAAAATACAAGTTCCTGCAAGTACAGTCAGCACAGGAATCTGAGGAAGAGCGAGATGGAGATAGCGAGGTGGAAGGCAATGATGAAGAGGCTGCCATCCACCTAATCAAACGCTTTGGAGGCTTCCTCAAAAACAAGTATGGCTACAGGAAGTTCATAGATCCTGGAAGGTCTTTGCAAAAGAGATATGGGGGTTTCATAGGCGTCCGCAAATCTGCCCGTAAGTGGAACAACCAGAAGCGCTTTAGCGAGTTCCTCAAGCAGTATTTGGGCATGAGTACTCGAGCTAGCGAGTTTAATAGTATGTCTGCTGATGTCACCCAACAGAATGAGTAAGCTTTGACCTTTGAAGTGAATAAACTTACCCAGCAAACCATTCGTTATGCTCATTCGAAAGATATCATGCACTGTTCTCCTCAAACACAAAAAGCTCTCATAGTGCCACAGGTTTAGATGTGGATTTACTCTCTGAAGCATCTAATCTGTGTCAAACAAAGCTTATATATTAGCTTGAAGTTTGAAGAAAATTCTTCAGATTCAATTTGAGACACCTATAGATTGCATTAGATGATTGATATTGTATATGATTGCCCCTGTAGTTCAATTATACATTGTGCAAAGACCATTTTGAAAACTTTGCAGGTTCCAAATTCATCTCCTTTTTGACCTATTGGCCAACGAGAGTTCCCATAATGAAATCTCCATGAAAATACTTGAAATTGAGGTGAAATGTCATATAGAGAGGTAATTACGAGGCAAAGTAGAATTATTAAAGGAATAGTTCACCAAAAATGAAAGATTTGTCATGACTCACACATCCTTATGTCATTTTCAGCTCCAAATGGAACATAAATAAGCATTACAGTCTAATGAAAGCATGAGAATCAGACTAAAATTTAGGTTTTTAATCTTAACCTGGGCCATCAAACCTAATTTTTGCTTTCAAATTTCTTACGCACGCATTAAAACCTGCTACATTGCAATTCTGTCATGTGACATGCGCTAACCAATTAAGTTTTGGAAGTAGTAACACATTAATTTCAGTCTGTTCTTAGTTCAAATCTATGGGTTTAGAAGACTTTGAATATAGTGCTCAAGTCATGGTCTTTTCTTTATGCCACTTTTTGGACCTCTTCTAACGCTGAATGGAAAATACAACCCGATCTCACAAGAAAACCTAATTTTATCAAGTGGAAATTTCATATGAATTTGTACATAGTAAATGTACATTTCTTAAGAAAAAATAAGCATAAAGATCCACCTCTAAACATAACCATCACTGGAGCGAAATCATACAAATTAGCCACCAATTCACCAAAACTTATTAATTGTCATGAGATTGTTGGGAAAAGAGCAGCTTTAATCTTCTTAATATCTCTTTTTTGGTTTAAGGATGAAATAAAATAAAATGGGGTCAGAATGATATGAGCATGAGTAACTGAGAGAATTTGCATTTTTGGGTGACCTATTCCTTTAAGGGGATTAAGGAAAGATAATCTGTGTTTACCGTCTCTCCCAAAAAATAAATAAAGCCAGATTTTGCATAAACCATTCCAGCAAAGACTCATCACTGTAATATGCCTATACAAACATAAATTCTGTCACGCACATGCACACAGAGTTTGCATCCTCATCTAACAGTGGGAAGCTTTAATTTGATTTTTTTTTGACAAAAATTAATTTGTATTTGTGCAGATGAAATTATGTATTTATGCAAACATTGCCGAGTCATGCTTTTCCCTTTATTCTAATGATAAAAATCACGATGTTGACTAAATGAACTGTACATAGTAACTGAACTATGTCAATAAAATAGTTTACTATTTTCTGTGGCTTGTCATGCAGCAAATGATTGCGTGTCCTGAAGTATTTTGTTCATCATTCATTTGGATTTCAAACTTGTAATATTTGCCACCAGTTCCTCTTACTGCACAGTGAAAGCACACCACCTTGTCATCCTCAAAAGGACAAATATTAAAATGAAACACTTGCTGTCGTACTTGTTTGCACAAAAGTTTATTTAAAAAAAAAATGTTTGAAGCAACATAAGTTTCACAAAAAGAAATTATACTTTTATCTTGACCAGATCTTTTCATGAAAGAAAATACTTTGGAAGTACTCTACAAAAATGTACAAAAAGATTGTTTTCCATGAGGCTCATCGAATGTCTCTCAGACTAGGATGTCCTTAAAGAGCTATGACCATGACTGTCGGAAATGCGTAAAGATTTACAGAGATCTTCAGGGTACGGTACATTCAGTTTTACGTTGTCAAAGCATCAAGCTTTGCAAAAGATGTTGAGCTACACACTATGACGTATAGAAGTGTTATACAAAGTAAGAAAGTATTTGGACCCAGTATTAAGAGCATGAACCAATCAAACGGTTACAAGTTTCTCAAATGCTCAACAGATTCATTTCACATTATTTTGCAGAGATGTTTATGATGTACTATCTTGCTGAGATTCTCTTTGGCAATAACACAATCCAAACAGACAGTGAGCAGACTGGGGTAAAAGCGCAAAAAGTAAACAAATATCTGCATCAGATCATGCATGTTTACACAGATAATTCCTTAATATAGATGTGACATCTCATTCCACAGAAGTATAACCTGTGACACGGAAATACACTGATAATGACATACGATTTAACATCGCAGATATCAAAATCATAATACAAAATCCTTTTTTCTTCCTTTTTGCTTTTCAAAAGTTTGTTTTACAAAATGTTGCTCTGGAAATCGAAGAAAAAAACTGCATCTCAACAGGTAAACATGGCATACATGAACATAAAAGTTATATGCTATTAAAACATTCCGCTTTCTTGTTGATCTACAATTAACCATAAGCTGCCAATTATGCCCCTGAAAGCAATGGACCACGGTAAAGATCTCCTGTCTCATATCAGCAATTAAGTTGGAATGATAAGTAAACTTTCCATCCATGTCCGATGACGACAATGTTTACACCACATTAAACAAAAAGCATATGGCTGCTGCTGTTGTATAAGGCTGCTTGCAAGAGAACGTCAGACTTCATCAGTTCTTGATATAAGATGTTGGAAGACTGCAGCAGTTTGTGGGGCAGAGGCTGTCCTTTTTGCTTTATCATTTTTCCAGCACCAACATGGTTCCTTAGCACATTTGAAAAAAAACACATAAATCGCGATAAAAAGTAGAAAACGTTTTAAGTCACAAAAGGTGCTCTTTTGGTTTCTTACAACCATAGTTCCAGGTAAGATGCCCTCTTGTGGGTGTCTGTAAGGTTAGTGTTCTGTTTCAATCAATCTAAAGAAGGATTCAGTCGAGGAATCTCTGACAGGCCTTTTTCCAGCGGCAGGCGGTGCACCACTGGTCTCGGTGTTCAATGCCGTATACCTTTCGGCATTTCTTGGCTTCGCCCCGAATCCTCCTATTAATAGGAGTTAAATTTGATATATAATTTCAATACAAAACAAAAATAGCAATTGACAACATTTTAAAGGTGAACTATGTAATTTACACTTCTGTTCATAAGTTTGGCACCAGTATGATTTAAAAAAAAAAAGAAATCATCACTTTTACTGAGCAAGGATGTATTATATTACATCAAAATTGTCAGTGAAGACAATTTCTTCTTTTGAACAATATTCCTGAAAACAAAAGTATCAGTTCCCACAGAAATATTAAGCAGCACAACTGTTTTCAACATTAGCCCCATTCAGACGCACCTGTCTGAACTGGACTAGAATTAATCCATCAGAATTGAAATGTACTGTGTACATGTTTTGTAGTTTTATATTTATTACTACAATGTTATTACTTTTTTCCCCTGCCCAACCAATCTTGGTTACGTCAATAAAAGTCATTACAGGTGGAGAAATGTACTACATTTTAATGGAAAAATTATGAAAACTATTTTTTTCTTCAGAATATTTGGCAGTCATCAGTTTTGCATAATAATGCCAATAATTTTCTGATTTCAAGCTCAAGTTTTTTCAATCCAACCTAAAGTTAATAAATGATTGACATCAACAGTAACAGATTGCATAATGATTAAAAACACAAACAAATCCCACCTTGACGTGCAATGGTTTCTTGGAGGTGAAACACTGGCAGGATGTGGCCTGAAGGTGGTATTGTTATTTTGGAGCCACTGTTCACCCACACTAACAGAACGACGGCGGAATGGTGAGCCCTGGGGAGCAGAAAGAGAGAGAGACCACCATTAGTCACAGAATGACGCACTGCAGGTTATATTACAGCTTCAAACACTACAGTATAAACAATGCATCAGTGCAGCAAACCTGTGAACTGTTATAAGATATGCATTAAGGCTAATACATGACACCTTATCTCAGGAGATATTAATCAACAAGAAAGATGTTTAAAACTAGGCCAGCAAGCTCAAAATATGCAGATCACAATATTTTTTTGCATGATTTTTCATCCTAGTGCCAAGCATGTGTTCAGACAAAGAGAAGACCGTGTCCTTAACTCCACTAGATGGCACTGCAATACCATCCACATTTCTTGTGGGTGGAACAAAGGACACAAAAACAACATGTGCATGTCACTCCCATTTCCAGTGTGAAAACACAGAAGGCCTTTGAGACCATGTGGTGCTATGTATGTTCTGAAATCCTCAGAGAAAACGTTTCAAAACCAATCCATTAACTATAAATACTGCCAGCAAAAAGCCCTCTTTTAAGACACCTGTGCTAAGATTTCTCCAGCCTTGTAGACTCTCACCTGTTTGCTCTGGTGAACTGTGAGAGATGGAGTCCAATGACAGGATACAGGAACAGACACTGGTTTGCTCTGAGTCACAACTTGTACGGGTGGAGAAGCCTGAGGAATGGACATCAACATATTAAACATTCATCCATGATTGTTCATTTATGGCCAATTTACATGCAAGTGACATAACACTGATCATATCTTTGAAGGCACTAAAGGCCCTCAAGAGAAACACATTGTTTAATTGCACCACAACAATGTCAAACATCTTACCTGATAAGAGTGCTCAGAATGAACCTGCCAGAAGCTGCCTGGGGCGGATTGGCTGAGCAGGCCGGGCTGGAGCATGTCCGGGGTGGAGGGAGGTGGGGGAGTGAGCCGGCTGGGACTGGATGGAGAAGTGCAGGAAGGCTGGTGGCCACCAGAGGGAGTGCTGTGTTCCAAGTCCTGATAGACTTCAGTGTAGTAGAAGTCTTCTTCCCTTTGGGAGTGCTCATCACTTTGTCTGCAGAAAGCATAATACACAGTATGATTAGGATAAAACGTCCCAGATTGCAGCATTCACTGGTAAGAACGTATGCTTGTGATACAGAAGGCTTGTGATGCTTACCCAAGATGAGAATTTCGAATGTGACGCTTGATGCCAACTACTGTGGTCAGCATTTTTCCACAATTTGGCCACAAGCACCGATATGCAACTTTTACTGAGTTCTAGAGGGCAAAAAAACAACGTAAAAAAAAAAAAGATAAGCTACATTCTCTGTAAGCTAAACCCTAATATATTATTTTATTAGGTTTTACAATGTACCTTGCGTTTCCTTGGCGTTGGCTCATTGAACAACATTTGGTCCAGCTCCATGTCCAGGCCTTCATCGACGAGAGGGGTGCTCTTGTCCATCTCTGCGATGGGTGGGGATGGGGCAGGGCTTCCGTTTCCATGGTCACAGCTCCAATATCCACCATCAGACAGTTCACCGCCACCATTTTCCATTCCACACAAAGCTAATACAAACAAAAATAACAGGTAAATGAAAAGATGTGCTTCATAAAAAATGTAAATGTCCTTTAAACCAGTGAACAAGTGTTCAACATGTTAATTATACAAAAAAAACCTTAATTATATAAATATATAATGTATTTAAGTATCGTATAATATAAATTAAATAATTTATACTATATAAATGTAATGCACAATAAATTATAATGTATAAACACACTACACTAATTAATGCTGCCTTAAATTTATCAAAAGGAGACAGTAAAGACATGTATAATGTTATAAAAGATTTCGGTTTCAATTAAATGCTGTTCTTTTGAATTTTCTTTTTATTTAGATTCTTGAAAACAAACAAACAGCACAACCATTTTCAACAATATTTTTTTGATTTTTGAAGGAAATTTCACGCTGAAGACTGGAGTAAAGGCTGCTGAAAATTCAGCATCGCCATCAGGAATAAATTACATTTGAAAATATATTAAAACAGAAAAATTCTCAAATCGATACAATTTCACAAAGTTAGTTTTTACTGTATTTTTTATCAAATAAATGCAGTCTTCATGAGCATACAAGACTTCTTTATAAAAATAAAAACTGTACAAATCTAATTTATATAGTTAAATTTTATTCAAAATTTCAGTTTAGTCTGGTTAGGATCTTTCAGGAGTGATTAAAAATTATGATAAGCAATCCTGTACTAGCTCCTTTGTTTAGACTAAGTTTTAGTAATGAAAACTGTTGTTAGGGATTTCTTCTTGGTGACTAACACCTACGTTGAGTAATCTCAGCTGGTTTACGCCGGATTTGTGCTTTGCATTGCTGCTTGCAACTTTTCGAAAAACAAACATTAATGAAATGTTCTACTAACTTTGAGTTGCGCTCCCCAGAGCCGAGTGTTGGATGACTGGACTGCACGACAGACTTGTAAGCACCATTGCAGCCATAATCTCATCCATGTCCACCGCATCTGGACTCCTGCAGTGTCGAAGTAGAGTTATAAAGCAGTGTTTTTCATTCAAAAGGTCAGCATTCATCATTTAGACAACTATAACAAGATGTACCTTCTGGGCACATCAATGGATGAGGAGACTGCGGAGGTAGAGCTGGACGTGGGGCTCATCCAGACGTCTTCCAGCTTGCGATGAACATGCTGGTTGAGCTGCGGCAGGAAGATAGACACCTCATTGTCCACATGGTTATGCTGTTCAACCACACCTCCACATTCTTGGCCGCCGCAGTGCACATACACCTGAAACATCAGGTAAAACACCATGAAGAGGCTGAGCACACCGTTATGTGTTGTGTACTACACCTAAATGAGAATAACATTTAATCTACAAGGATAAAACCTACCTTCTGTCCCGGGTAAAGCTTGCTTCTGTGAAGTCCACTGTCCGGGCATCCATGGGGTCCCATTTCTGTCAGGCCGTCCGCTGAGGAACCACACACCAGGGTGCCCAGTGGGGACCGTTTCCCAAGTCTGGTCTTCGGTACCATTTTCGGTTCCTATCACCTTGTATCTTCTCGACTGCTTTGAAGAACTCCTGATGGAGATTCAGCAGCGCTATTCAAACGACGAACCGGAAGCTGAGAAGAGGAAACCAAAAAATGATTACCTTTTAGGCCACTCAGCACATTTTATTGGCATAAAGAGAACCTGATTTTCTGTAGATAGCAATTTTGTGTACGTCTCATTTGGTGGTTTTATTATCCCCCCTAAAATTCTGTCCATTTGGACACCCTGCTCTCTAGATATCAGTATCAGCACTGGAAATTGAAAAACCAAATGGTCGACCAAAAGTTCTAACCAAACAAAAAAAATCATATTTAATACATATGATTTATAATATATCTAAATGTGCACCATTACAAATGTATTACATTTTCATTTACAAATTCAGGAACAAATGAAAAGACTGGTGTATGTATGAAGAAAATATTAGTATTAGTCACAACATTGTCGTCACCTGTTCAATCTGATCAGTGAAATCAGTCACCAACCATCCTAATGTGAAACATCCGGCAACTAAGTGTCAAATGGTTAAGACATCACAGGACGAATGATGCAAAATTTGAAGTTTACGTGCAACTGTGCATAATGACTATGAGTCAGTGTCAGCACAGAATGAACCATGCACAAACTACTTTAAACTGACGCAAGTCATAAAACTGCTATGGTCATACTGGGCCCTCTTACCTCAGAATGTTCACCCAAGAGTTTAGCAGAGAAATTGAGCATTATTACCAGCTGCTGTCAGGTATTAAGTTTCCTCTATTCCAGTAAAGGGTGATTCAGAGTAATTGTAACCGATTGAAGTGAAAAAATGTCCTTGGTTGTCAAATACTACACATTTGACAACATGAAAGAGAGATTACTTCTAGTATTTTATATTTGTATTATGCATAAAGTCGTAATAATAATGATCAATGTGCTTCATCCAAAATGTTAATAAGAGCTAGACATTAAAAAGACATTTATAGCCTAATTGGCACTAAAGATTTCTGTTTCAAATAAATAATGTTCTTTTCAACTTTCTATTCATCAAAGAATCCTGAAAAAATTCCACAGTTTCTGTGTTTTCAACATTTGGTATTAAAAACATTTCTTGAAAACCAAATCAGAATATTTCTGAAGGAAGTGTATTAGTATTATGTATGGTAGGCTATTAGACAAATTAATAACATTTAAAAATCACTTGATATTGTTATATGATTTACTTTATATTGTGATTTTCTTCTGGACAGGCCAATGTTGCACAATATTCAGTAGTTAGAATATACAGTAACCAAAGCAGATGTGAATGATTACGACTTTACTGCTTGTTTTTTTGAGTCTAATATAACTAATTTTTTTCCCTCGATTGTGAAACAACAATAAGGGGTTTTATGCAAATGCACTTTATTTACATCCATCCTGCATTAAAAAAAAATCCGTTTTCCTTTCGTAAATCTGTTACACAATAGCAGTCTAATTACATGCGTGATTATAAAAGTTGAAGAAAATTAAATGTGCTTGATTTAATGGTTTTGGTACACGAATGCGTATTCAGAACAAGCGATAGAATGTTCCATTGGTTTCCGTGAATCGACTCTTTGAAAAGAACCGGTTCAACAAAAAAAGATTCGCAATTGCGTCATAACGTAGTCACGTCTTGGCACCGGCGTGGCATATTACATGTTTCTAAAACATTCCCAAGACGCCATGCAGGCACGTAGCACTGTTTATTACAGTTTTACATATATAAAGGTGATTACTGCTTCCCATTCATTCTGTTAGAGTCATGATTAAAGAACAAAATATGTTAGAACTTATAACTTTGCACTGAACAAGCTAAGGGCTGATAGGTTTTGGCACGTTTTAATACAATAAATATAATCTTACATACAATCATAAACGTTTTATTTGTAACATTTCTGCCGTTTGACTATTAAAACAACTAAGCAGTCCGATTCATTCACGTTCATATGAACCGGCTCAATCAATTCATTGAAGACACGTGTAACTCAAAAGAACCGTTCGTTCAGGATTCGCTGATTCGGAACATTAATAACAGCGTTCGATTAGAACGCGCAGCAGATTATCCATCTAATATTCTTTCAAAGCGTTATATTTGCTGTCTTTGCAAAACTGACCAGCATTTAGCAGCTGGACGGTTAAACTCTCCCAATGCGAAAGAGTTAGTTTTGCAGATTTTAAGGCATGAACCAATTTATTTACCAACGGGAACTGTTTTTCACAACAAATGCAAAAGTTCACAGGGGTGTTGACATTGAATCAGTACAAAACAACTAACAGTCTTTCTATTAACACAGTTTTATATTGAAGCACAACATCGCATAAACAAGCCACAAGTATCAAACATCCAAAAGCCTTTTGATATTAATTCAGTGTAATAACGCACTAACCTCAATGGCACCAAACAATGCAGTCTGAATTGAGAAGCACGCACAGCAACGATAAGACACGAATGCATTTAAACACAGAAAAAACTTTCAATGAACGCTGTGCACGTACCTTTGCCAAATTTCAACACACCCCCTTTCCACAAGGCTCGCTCTGACCGGCTGTAACTTGAAAATGTCTTTTTTCAGAGCCCAGAACGGCTTGCGTTCAAAATCCCGGCCTGGATTTATACGGTTAACTTACACTTAACTGTACATGTTTGATAACGCACCAACACCACTATTAAAGCTGTCTATTCTAATCTATGGTGTTCACTTTACATGCCATAGCTGAGGCGAGCTTCTGTTTTAATCCGCATTGCTTCTGTCTTTCCAGAGATGAGCCACTCCAGAGTGATCCGGTGCCGTGTTTCCCACTCAGCGCCTTCTAGTGAGCTTCTGCTCTTGTAGTAAACAACCTGACCACGTGGTAGAGATGTCGACGCTCATTGGCTAAACACCGCGTTCCAAGACACACGCCCTACAATTCCAACTTGTTTACGCAGAAGTTGAGGAAGGGTCAAGAAACACAATGGACACACATAGCGCACTGTATTTCACGTACCCCCACACTACTTTCATTTAAACTCATTGCTACTGTAAAATACATTTAAACAGGAATGCAGAGAAACAACGTGCAATGGCTGCATTGTTGCATACTGTGCAAATAATGATTTAAAACGTGAACTCCTGCATGTTTGTTATATTTCTATGCTTTTTATTTCGTGCATTAAAACTGCAATCATTTAACAATCGCATATGTGCCTGCAAAGTGCAGGATTTGTTTCTGTGCATATGTGTACATCGTGTTCCTTGTAACTCGTGGCTGGCTGATGTTGCACTGAATGCATTTCCTTTATAGGATTGACCTTGGGGTCATGTTTGATTTGTTTTCAGTATAGAATATGCTATAAATATATGCTGTTATAAAAATTAAAATGTAAAGTTTTGGCCAGAGTTGATTTCACGTGTTTGAATAACTCAAACAAATGGTTTTGTTTTAAAAAATGATTACTTTTTGTTTCTATCATAATGTGCATTTTATGCTACTAACATAAAAAATGTCTACTAACATAAACGAGAGTCAATGTATTGTAATGGTTTGTTATGAGAGGGTTAATCTATATGTTTACCTAACAACAGGTATGTTGTCTTTAAATGTAAAATAGAAAGCATCTTAAAATTAGTAGCAGTGTTTTCTTTCTTTCCTTTTTCCTTTCATTTTTTCAGTAGCTGGCTTTCTGAAGGGAGAGGGTATGAAAGGGTTACATAATACGAGTTTTCCCAGTCCTGTGGCATCGCCGCTGCACGCTATTGGTCGATTGCTGTGACGCAGCTCCCCACGCGCTGAGCTCGTGCATCAGTTGAGGCCAATGAATGCGTACGTGCGCGAAAGCACATACACGTGCTAGAACACACAGATCCCGCGTTCTGCACGTCGGCCACATATGCTGGTGCGTTTCCCAAAGACCGCAAGAACAGACATCACGTGAAGAGGCTTTAAACCTGACAGTGTTTTTTTATTAGGGGTTCAAGCACGCAGTGCTGAAACCCTATTGTAATTGTAAGGATTTTTATTATTATTATTTTTCCGCCATAAAACTGAACGTGCAAACCAAACCGTAAGGCCTATAGAGACTTCAAACGTAGTCAAAAGATAGAGCTCAATTTGGGGAGAACCTATCAAAGTCTCAGCCCAATCGGCCAATAGGGGGCGCTACAGCGATCAAAAACGCGAAAGTGCTCATAACTCCTAAACTGCTTGTCGTAGACTCAAAATTTTAACATTTTGGAATCCTTGGGTAAAGGCAAATTAAAAATGGTCAGTCAGTGTGATTTGGGGTCTAGGAGGTCCCGTTTTTTTCGCAAAATTGAGTGATATCCGAAACATACTTTTGCAAACTAGTCCTAGGTTTTCACCTGATCGGAACCAAACCACTGCAGAAATATGCTCTGGACAGTGAATATCAATAATTAACAAAAAAAGTCGAAATTTCGACTCGTTGTAATGGGGCCCCTAAACGTTCGAAAGTCGAGGGCCAATTTTACGAAAAAGGTTATAACTCCTAAACTAAATTAGATATCTTCACCAAACTCAGTACACATGTTTGTGAGCAAAATCTTTGGTCAAATAAAAAAGCAAAAACAATTGTGCAGCTCTGCCACTTGGTGGCGCTGTTCGAGGGAAAAAACATAAAAGCAGCTATAGCTACGCGACCGTTGGTCCGATCGACTTGAAAATTGGTATGCAGTGTCTTTATCCAATGTGCCATAAGGCTGTATGAGGACATTGGCGTATCTCAAAAAACATGGCTGCCATCGGCCAATGAATTTGAGCACCTATTAGACAAGGTTAACGGAGGTAGATCGGAACGAAACTAGGTGGGCATGTTCGACTCATGGCCCTAAAGGTCTGTAAGAATTTTGAAAGAAATCGGCGCTAGTTGGCGCTAACGAGGTTTTTGGCTCTGTAATCACGTGGTGTTTAACATATCCACACAATATGCATATCATTTGATAGATCTCCTCATAATGAGCAACTCTGCCTCAAGAACTATTGCTGTCAATCAAATCGTTCATTAATTATTCATAAATAGGTTTAAAACCTACTTTTACGAACTAGTCCCTGGTTTTTCGATCAAACCACTGCAGTGATAATCTCTGGACTCTCTAGATCAAGGGGGCGCCACATATAACCATAAGCCCATAAAACCTAAACAAAAACTTTAAACTTTACGAAGGTTGGTGAAAATGTGTCAGATGACTGTTAACAAGCATGAAAAGTTTCATGGAGATCGGACCATAGGTGGCCCTAAAAGTTCAAAAGAATTTCAAAAACACAGAATTTCTGTAGTAAATTAACTCCAATTGCAATAAAATGTTCATATATTAATTTATACACTATATCTTCATATAATATGATAGTTCTCCTCATTCTGAACAACATTGCCTCTAGGATCACTGCTGTCAATCCAACTGTTCTTTAAATATTTGAGATTATTTTAAAAACATACTTTTGTTAACAAATCTTAGTTTTTTAACCCAAAATCATTCAAATCAGTGCAGTGCTATTCTCTAGACTCTCTAGGTCAATAATTATCAAAAAAAGGTTGAACATTTGCATTTGGACAACCATAAAACGGTAATTTACATAGTGTACCCAGAGAACAAAAATCCTAAAAGAAAGCCCTCAACTTCTCTCAATGATGCATAATTTCATTCTAAACAAGCATGCAACATTTAAGAGAGATTGGGCAAAAAAATAACACTTTAATAGTTATAAAGATTAAAACACAGTGTTGTGATCAATTCCAATTTATAACCACTAGATGGCAGCGGAAGACCACTAATAGGCTTATTAAACACTAAAACAGTACTGTTAATAGGTTTTCTTATGCAGATATTATAAAATCACTGTTATAACATTTAAAATCACTTTTAATTAAAGTTTAACATTTTGTTCATACAGACATGTCAGTTTTTGCAATTTTGCCATATTACGATCACAGAGAAACCTGAAAATGACATATAAACTCTTAAAATCAGAAGACTTGCAATATGTTTTGTCACCTATCACTGGTTTCAAATATCTATATCCGCAACAAAATATGTATGCATGTATGTGTGTGTCTGTGTAAATATGCTTATAGAGTATTACTATACTAGTTTAATCATTTAATTTCAGTGTGTCTGTATGTGCATTGTGTGTCTGTGAGCCTATTCTCCATTTTGGATGCGTTTAACTGTCAGCCATACATCCAGGTTGGCCAAGACCACCTTAAGTGCTTGAACCCCAGTAATTGCTGCTTGCAGCTATATTTATTATTTTATTTACTCACCATCGAACGTGAGTATTAAGCGTTACAGAAAATAGGTCAAAGAAATGTTTAAATGTATATATCAGAATCAGAATGAGCTTTATTGGCCAAGTATGTTTACACATACAAGGAATTTGTTGTAGTGACAGAAGCTCCACAGCACAACAGAAAGACAGTAACAGCACAGGACACAGATAATAAAATAATAATATACAAATAGGCAATGCACGAAGCAGCAAAAACACAATATATAATATAGACAACTATGTATGTACAGGTCAAGTACGTGCAAATTAGAAATGAGAAAATTAAAATAAGTCTGGTGAATGGATAATGTATTATAGTTGTGTGTTCCATGTTTATTGTTGAGTGTTCATGAGATGGATTGCCTGTATATGTATAAGATAAATGTATGATGCCACATGATTTGTATATTTTCACAGTGTATTAGTATTTGTGTGTATACGTATAAGCAAAACAAAAATATTTAATTACACACATTAAGAATTTATTAGATAAGACATGCAAATTTAAGATAAATCCAAACCATGCTTAACATTTAGTATCAGGCTGATTCATGAGATTTCACGAAGAACTGGTTAAAAACAAAATGCCCACTTGAACATGAATGAACACACTTTCAATAATGCTTGGTGAGACAGAAACCCCAGGCATAAAACATTAATAAATGTAACGTTTTCTTGGTTTATGTTGCATTTAATCTGTGACCCCCTGAATAGAGATCCCTATTTGTCAAAACGTGTGGCCAGAAGATCAGGCTCCCTCCCCTAAAGGACACTGACAATTCTTGTCTGAAACGGTCTGAACCATTGCATAAAGATTCAACTTTGAATCAGTCCAGTCAATGCTGAGGGACCGATCGGGGGCTCCTATAGTTTCTGTTTGATGGGCACTTATGGGAGTCGATGCCACAAGGCAGGACCTCAGTCTGGTTTCAGAAAGAAAACCATTTATCTCCAGATAGTGAAGGGGTTTGAGCATTTCAGGTTGCATAATAAAGATGGTGGAGCTCTCTGCAGGCTTTTTTCCACTATTCAAAGTTGGTGGTGTTCCGCCTACGGCAGTGACTTCACTTTTGTCAACTGAATTAAAAAAAAATAAGAAGAAAGGTACTTATATGTTTGTATTGTCATGTGAAATTTCACTCAAAGAATATTTTAAAAGTAGAAGAGGGTCATCCAAAGTGCTTACACTTTCTCAGATAGCTTGAAGTGTTGTCCCAACCCCGCCATTTATTTGAGTTTGTAGGCTTGAACCTGCAGAAAGCACAGATATATAGTCATCATCCTGTGTGGTGAGAAGTGAAGCAATTTCACTGGAATTAAATTACTCTTGTGGTTTGAATTCCTCGCAATCATCTTTTTTGTCCCCGAGAGACATACCTTGCGTGAGAGTGTGACTTCTCCAGGCAACGCCACCCTCCACAGCCTCTAAACCTTCAAAGACAAGATTAAGGTGCATCCGCTGAGTGGGGATGATAGCATTGCTCGGAGATAAACAGATATACAGATTCAAAAGAAATTCATCGTCATTGACAACTCAGCTTACCGATTTCATCTTCTGTGATGTCATTAGCAGCAGGGTTTTGTCTGGAACCTCTCGAATCCTCCATTTTTGCCTGTTTAATTGAGATTTACAATTGAGCACAAGATTTGCATCACATTCATATGATAGTTTATAGTAACACTAATGTACTAAATACAAAACAGTCATTTTAAAATATTTTTGCAATTTCAAATAACTTATATTTGAATATATTTTAAAATGAAACAATTTTTTTTTTTTTTATTAATTAATACTTTTCAGCAGTGATGCATTAAATTGATCAAAAGTGACAGAAAAGCCATTTCTAAATGTTACCAAAATAAAATAAATGCTGTTCATGGAACTTCTAGTCAAAGAATTCTGAAAAAAAATTATCACAGTTTCCACAAAAAAAAATATTAAAACACCAAAAAGTGTTTTGAACATCAACAATAATAAGAATCATTAATAATTGAGCACCAAATCCACATATTAGAATGATTTCTGGAGGATCATGTGACTCTGAAGTCTGAAAAAATGGCTGCTGAAATCAGCTTTGCCATCACAGAATTCAGATTTGCCATTACATTCAGAAAGGAAAGTCATTTTCCTTACATACAAAATTTTAATTTTGATTAAATAATAGCAGTCTTGGTGATCATAAAATTAAAAAAAATCTCAATTATATCAAAATTATTCCAAATCTTTGGCTGCCAGTGTGTGTATTTGTGGAATTTATTATTATTTTGTTTTTAGATATATAAATAATAATAATAATAATAATAAATTCAGCATTATTACTCCAGTCTTCAGTGTCACATGATCCTTCAGAAATCATTCTAATATGCTGATTTATTATCAGAGTTGAAAACTGCTTAATATTTTTTGGGACCCGTTTCAGTTTTCTTTGATAAATAAGAATGTAATAAACAGTGTTTATTCAAAATAGAAATTGTGTATTACAATATACAGTAAATTTCCTCTTTTTAAATTTCTTTTTTTAAAGAAATGAATACTTTTATTCAGCAAATGTGTTAAATGCATGAAAAGTGATAGTTGAGGATTATATTGTTAGAATATATTTCTTTTTTCAATAAATGCTGTTCTTAATAACTTTCTATTCATCAAAGAAAAAAGCATTACAGGCAGGGGTGCTGTAACGGTGGGAAAGTTAGGACGATTCCAAGGGCCTGGTGAGGGAGAGGGGGCCCGGGACACGTTTATTTTTTTTACAGAGGGGGAAACCAGTGTCCTCATGTGACACTGAAGACTGGAGAAATGGCTGATGAAAATTCAGTGAAGTTCTATTCTGAAGTAAATTAAAATAGGAAACCAATATTAGGAATTGCTAAAAATATTTCACAATATTACTGTTTTCTTCTGCATTTTTGATCAAATAAATACAGCCTTGATGAGCATAAGAGACTCAATTAAAAAACATTAAACATCTTGCTGATCCTAAACCTCTGAATGGCAGTGTATATATTCCCATTTAGGTTTTACAAAGTGTATATCACTCACCACGCTCACAAGTGTGGATGCTTTCTGCTGCTCGGGTGCGCTGTGGTGGTTTTCTAACTCAAATGAATGTCTGCAAAGTAATAAATCAAAATGATTTGAATGATTTGAAGTCTGTGGTCATGCTTCTGCGGATTTGTTTTTTTTTTGCGCACTGAATGAGTTTAGTCTTTTTGTTTAAAACACACCAGTAACAAACCCAATTTGTGTCACTAAACAAGAATTATCGCCGGAGCAACAAAGTTTAAATCTTAAAGTTTATCCCATCCCACATGCACTGGACTTCTTGACCGGCCTCTGATGGCCGACATTTAAACCGCAGCTGAGGGTACAAGGCCAAATTAATGTAAATTAATCTCAAAACCAAAATTTTATCTTAAAATTCTATTGGATTAACAGTTAGCTTCTTGGATACACATAAATAATTGTATTGCTTATATTAAAAAAAAAAAAAAGTGCACAAAAAAAATGATTTCTTCAACATTTATCTCTCACTGGAGTTCTTGGCTGGCCTCCAGTGGTTGAGATTAATACTGCAACTAAATGTTAAATTTCCAAATGAACGTGAATTAATCACCAAATCCTTTCTTTTTATTACAAAAAGATTATTTATTTAGTTAGTTTTAGTTTTGGGCATTTACTCTAATCAGTTTAAACAATGTGAATGAGACTGAAATGCTGACTGCTATTTGACCTACTGGGCTTATATATATCATCATCATGCAGACAGTCTTCATAAACTACAATCTCACAATATACTGCTTATTTACTTGGTCTCGGTTTCATGTATTCATACGTCAAGCATGAGCTAGTATGAGTAAGATGCTGCTCTCTGTGTTTTGTGACAGAGCCACATTCCTGCCTCATTCCTTACAAATTTCCAAAGTAGAAAAACTTGACCGTGATGTCTAGGTATGTAGCTTACAGCAACAGCGTGGGTGACTTGCTGCTACATACCTATAGGACATGCATTGTTGTCTGTTTCAGTTGATCTTTTGAAGCATGGCTTTTTTTTTTAGCCGAAATCCCCAAAATCTCTTAGAAACCACTTACTTTTTACAGCTTGCACAGAGAACGAGGAGTGCGATGCTAACGATGAAGAGGACGACTATGGAGAGGAATGCAGCCTCTGGTTGCTCTGTGACCGCCCAGCCTACTAAATCTGTGCTGATTGGTGTCATGATTGCGGTACCTACAGAAAGACAGATCAAATGTTGAATGCATTAATTCATGTACATATACACTGAGAAAAACAATGGTGTAAAAACAATTTCCACTCAAAACTTGACAGTAAATTTCATAAAGAGTTGCAAAGAAGCAGCAAGTAACACTAAATTAAACATGAAATTCTGAAGTAGAATTTCATACAGTTTTTAATTGCACCAGATTCTTAGTGCTTTACACAAAAAAGAAGCCAGCTAGTTAAAAATGCATTCAGAGTCCTGTCACAAAAGTTTGTCACGTATGAAATTCAAAAGCTCCCTTTTATATGGACTGTTTCTCATGAAGCACATTGGTTAGCACAGAAAGATGCTTTCTTATAATGTTTCCACTGCTATTACCAGAAGTCGGTTTTCATGTTGGCAAGTGTTGCAATGAAGCAGTTTTAAGGCAACAGAATGGGAAGAAAAAAAAAAAAAAAAACTGTACTCAAGAAGGCACAGCTCGCTCTTGATAAACCAGATGAGGCCTCTTGCTCTTCTCTTAAGGACTCAAACATTGAACACCAGTTCAGCGATCATTCACCCAAAGTCGGGCACTGAAGTTTTCAAGCTCCCAAAAATACCATAAAAATATCATAAAATTGATCTACCTGAGTATTCTCAGGCCATAAGGCGGCGCCGCATGATAAACAGACCAAGACTGACTGGTGAATTAAATATTCATTTGAGTCAGACCTTTTAAATGAATTGGTTAGTCCAGTTCAGCAAAAACAGTCTGAAACGGGATGTGACTGAGCCAGTTCTAGAGTTGACTAAATTACCAGCACGCAGTGGTTAATAGCTCACTAGGGAGGAATATTTTTATTGACAAACGTGTACGTTTCAGTCTGTTTCTCACACAAATCTATCAGCTTCAGAAGACTTGGAACATAACGCAAGAGTGGTATGGACTATATTTATGATATCATTATGATGTTTTATTTGCTTGTTGAAGCTTGAATTTTCCATATTCTTGTAATCAGTGCATTGCCTGGAATAACCAGAACCAAAAGGTTTTGTTTTGTTACACAGAAGAATGTAAATGTCACAGGTTTGGAACAACATGATGGTCAGTACTGTAATTTTTGGGTGAACTTATATAGCATGCACATTCTATGGATTTAATATCGCTTGTTTACTATTCATATAAAACTTTAGCTGGGATTGTTTTTGTCATTTTACCACGACAACAAATCAAACTAGAATAACCGCTTTTTAATGAAATGGTAAACTATTTTTCTTGGTGGTTATTCTGTAATGACAGTCTTTAACATATAAATATAATTCCTAAGGTACTACAGGCACGGTAGGTAAACCTCACCCCAAAACCAAAATGACAAATGGAACCGGTTCCAGAACAAAAATTTGAGATCCACCTGCTCTTAGTCATTTGCGAAGAGTGAGAAACGCACCTCTCCCAGTTTCACTGTTCAATTATTACACTCATTGAGCAATAAGAATGTAACACCAAGGAAACTTTTTTAAAGAGACAGAAACTAAATAATTAACTATATAATTATTTAAACAAACTCTAAATTAAGTGGTAATGAACAAGTCAGGACTTGTTAAAAAAAATAAAGTACCTGTACAGATAATAATCCAATGACCTCCTTCTGTCAGTGAACTCTTGTTTGAAGCGTTCAGATGCAGTCCCTGGGTAGTCTTTCCTCTGCTCTTGTATCCTACATATCAGTGCAGACAACAGACATCCGTCAACCAGCTCCTGTCAGCATAACACTGACTCTACCTTTCTGACAGGAAGGGGAAAAAAGCTTTGACAAGCTCCATTTCCTCATTCTTTAATTCGCCTTCACATCAGACAGACTGCCAATCACTCATTCACTCCTCACGTAGATTTCTCCCTCTCACACCCATTTTCAGATGTACATGCTGATATCCAGTTATAGAAGCAGATCAAACCAAAAAAATAAATACATTTCACAGATGACTTTATATCATAAACACCCCAAAAAAATAGTTTATTAAAATCACAAATATGATCTGAACAGAACATTACTGTAATCATCTGTAGGGACTTACCATTCCAGATAGCTACTCCTCGTTCAGACGTCCCGAGAAAGAATCTGACAAACCTGGAAGCGCCGCCACCCTGGAAGGGCTCACCTAACCTGCTAACTAGTCTCTTTGTGGGATGTTTTTAGTGTAACTAACAGGAAATTTGCATTTACACAAATTAAAGAGATGTACTTTGAACCCTGGGAATTTTTTAAACTATTTTCTTGCCTTTGAAGCGTGTTTCCAGATAAATCTAATTTGCATATGATAAATGGTGTAATGTTACAATATTGATGAGACTAAGGCTAGCGAGTCCAAAATATTTTAATCCAAAGGTTTTAAGTTATAAAAAAAAGTCAAACAAGTTTTTTTTTTTTTTAATCCCATTCTTCAAACTAAATTCCAACTGTAATTGTAATTCAACTGTATAAGATAAAATGACTACATATATATTTATTTGTAAAACAAGTACAAAAATGTTAAATTTAATAATTACAGACTTGTCAATGACATATATATTTTGATATTTGATTTTATATCTATTGTTGTTATCGTTAACTGAAATTACTTAAAATTAGTTTTTGGTCATTGATATAAAGCTAAAATAAAATATAAATATTAGATGAAAAATATAAACTTAAAAAAAATAGTGTTTAAAAAAAAAAGAAATATTGCCTTGGCAACTTACTGAAATAAAACAATAGGTTTAAGTTAAAGTACTAAAATTGCTCAAACATAAACTGAAAAAAAATGACAGCAAGCAAAAAAATTAATTTATAATTAAATATATATACACAGACACACACATACCATAGTATATCAATAAGACTAAAATAAAACTAAAAACATTCTTGATATACATCTTTAACCTTTCTGCTGAATAATTCCCATTCTCACAGCATGCCCTGCCCCATAAAAACCAATTTGTGTTCAATGGACTGTATATGTTTTTATATGCAAAAATGGAAGGAATTTTCAAGAGCCTTATTCTAGTCAAACAAAGGGGTTCATTCAGAAACTGAATTTACATGGGGTAAATAGTGTGGAAAAGAGTGAAAATACTCTAGCCTCTGTCTCCTCTAGAAGCATGAGTGGTGTGGCTTAGTAGTTTACAGATTACAGCTTGTATAGGTTCAAAATTGAGTGTTGAAAGGGTGATTTATGAGTTCACACAACCCATCCCTCCAGCGTGATTGTCCCTAAACATGTACTGCCAGTTGTTTTAGACAAAATATTTGCTTAAAGAAGACAAATGCAATTTAATACTTGTGAGCTATGACATAAAGCCACCAACATGGATCCACAGTTGTTACTAATAGCGGAGGCATAACGTCATCTCTCTGTCGTAGAGCAGATCCTCAAGCCAATCAGAAAAAAAGCATTATGAGATGTGAAAAACATATCCAAGATATGGGACTAGAACCTTTAATCTGGTCTCCAATTGGCTGTATATTTTATGTTGCATGTCACAAATCGATATGCAGAATGAAAGCGGGTTTTCTCTGCTGCTATTTCTGGACACCGTGGCATGCAGTGTCATGCCTCCCACAATTTTGCATATCACCCAGGCAACCATTTAGAAAAAAAGCACTTGCATCCAACTCTGTCTCTTTTGTTGTACTGTGAATACTTCATCCTTGCCGCAGCTGCTCGCATGCCGTCAATGTGACCGGCCAATGCAATGCAAAGGGCTCTATGGATTTTTAAAGGGAAACACACCTCCAATAACCACAGCTGCTTCCAGCTGGGTGGGTTTCTTTTCTGAGAGCATGGCACATGTGCACTCTGCACTTACGGATGCTTACTGACTTTGCTTGCCATGCACGTGTGCTGGACGCAGCCCAGACAGGAGCAAATCAGCTGCTCACAAAATCTCCCCCAGGAAGAATTTCTGTCTCACACTCTGCCTCTCTCTCTTAACCAGTCTATTCCCTGCTAGAGATGCACTGATAAGCCGCTGGCTGGAGTGGAAGTCTTGTGCACAGAGAACACTGATGCTCTACATGTATTAGACGGACACACACTCACTCACTGTAAGATGCCAGCTCATCTGAGCCTGGCAGAGCAGGAACGGGAGTGTAGGAAGACAGAGCTGGGTCTTGCTGCGATCTCGGAGAAGGGTCGGATGAAGATGTGCGACACTGCGAGGAAACAGAGAGGTTGGTGAGATGCAGACGTTAAATATGACATTTATTATAACCGCTATATCATCTGCTAATACATTCATATGCATCCTAAAATACTGGATACAAACATATACTGATCTTTTTAGTTGGCATAAAGCTGTTAGATATACCCATTTGACTCTATATACTAAATAGTTCAGATAGTGACGTATTAGGAATGGGTTATGTATGTGTGTGATGATGCTAGCTGTGCTAAACATGTTTATAAGGGTCTCACATCACATGACAGACGTCTGTTATGTAACGCCCCCGATGTCAAGCTCATCTGCTTTAATTTTCTTAGACCAAGTGACTAAAATATGCATGCAAATTCAACAGTTCTGATAGGTTCTGCATCTGTCGTGCTCCACACTTCACCCCTCGATAGCATTGTTGTGGTGATCTGTAGTGTAAACCTTAAGAGTTCACCATCGTCACGTACTCTTCAGTCAGGCGGTGAATTTGTTGTTCTACAGAGCAAGAGTAAAACAAATGTTGCCTTTGTAATGGTGTACAAGCCTTGGGCTGTCTTGATTCAGAGGACAAAGTCAAAACTGGCATGAGACAGGCCTCATGTTCATCTTTATATCTGCCTATTGGCACTCAACTTTTGTTTATAGAGGGGTTTTTAAAGACACTGAGGTTTGCATAGTATGCGAGGCCAAGCCTGGATTTGTTGAAATACACTACTTAGTTAATAGGTTTATCAGAGTACACTATAAATTATAATCTTTTTTAACCCAAGGGTATTAATTCTGGGTTAAGTAACGTTGCATGCTTGTAAAGCACTTGAAATGCTTGAATCTCACTATGAAACTGAGATGCCAAACGTATACAGTATGAAGTGTCAGTGTAACCTAGGGTTAAAAAGCCTGTTTTGTGGCTAAAATGGTTAAAAATATATTCACTAGATAGATTTATTAATTCCAAAGTTGAAATTATTTAATTAAAAAACACTGTAAAAACAGCAATATTTTAAAGATAGTATTACAAATTAAAATAACTATATTAAAATTTAAAAAAATGTTAAGATTTTTAATTAATTTTTAATTGTTCATTTATTTCTGTGATGGCAAGAAACATTTCTTATTATCAATGTTGAAAACAGTTGTGCTGCTTAATATTTTTGTGGAAACCATGATACATTTCTTTCAGGATCCTTTGATGAATAGACAGTTCAAAAGAACAGCATTTATTTTGAAATCTTTTACAACATTGATCAAAAGTGACAATGAAGATACTGACAATTCAATGCTTTGCTGAATTTGTATTAATTTCAAGGAGGAAACTCCTATGAGACAATGGGATTGGTACTGATGAAACTGATGTATGCGTCACTCAAAGGTTTGAAGTAACACCCTTGTGTGCTTATTTCAAGAATTTTTACAGGCAAAGATCAATCATGAAGGCTTCCACTATGGTATGCATTCCTCATTGTCATAATGTTGTAAATCGTCACACCCCTGACATTCTAACCTGCCTGTCTGCTTTTCAAACTGAGTTGAAGAGTTTGGTAAACTTCAGCAGAAAGTTTAAAGACCAAAAAACTAAAAGACTTTCACGTTTGGTGTTAATTTATCTATTTTGTCTGAGCACTAAGTAAACAGCCTCTCTTTTTTTTCCAGATTCCAGATCTGACGTGAAACCCACAGCCCTGGAGCAAAAAAGAAAAGCATGTGCTCCACTGAACATTAAATCAGCACAGATTAATATCAGCAAACGAAATGGAAATAATACAGGTCTAAAATAGCTAATATTTTTCCATCAATTTAATTTGCATTTTCCGTTCTCAAAGCCTTCAAGTGCCTGATACTGGTGCCATGGATACAATGTCAATAATGATTCACTCTTTAGAGCTGAATCTTCCCAGTTGCTCATTTTTGTCATTCATTCCAGCATGGATTTATTATATTATGCATGTAAAATTTCAGAATGATTATTTTGTAATTTAGAATCAAATGCGCTGAAAGTGGACGAGAGACTGCGATTGGCCCGGGAACGCAGAGAGGCGTACCAAAAAGAGCTGGGTATTTTCTTACTCTGAATATGTAACATCATGGTCAATTGAAAATGAAACAGAAAGCTTTAAGTTTTTCTTTGTGCACCTGAACTGTAGCCCTGCGCGAGCATGGTTGGCTGGCGAGAGAAGAGCGGGCCAAGCAGTTCTATGAGAAACACCTTGAGGAGCGAAAGAAGAAGTTGGAGGAGCAGAGACAAAGAGAGGAAAGGAGGAGGATGGCGGTCGAGGAGAAGCGCAAACAGAGGCTCAAAGAAGAAAAAGTGAGTTTATGCCTGAGAAAAATGGTGACCATTGTTTGGTGGGAGAGATTTTGTTCGCAAAGCTTATATATGCTTCCAGTGAACAGTTGGGACATTATAGAAAAAAGAAAAAAAAAAAAGGAAAAAACAAATCGGATGGAATTTTTATACATGAATTCAGGTATACTCTGTGCACAAAATTAACTAAAAACAAACTTATATTTAAATTTTATTATATATATATATATATATATATATATATATATATATATATATATATATATATATATATATATATATATATATATATATATATATATAGTGGAGTCAAGACATTAAGTGGAGTCAAGACATTTACAAATATGATTAAAAGATGGAACTAAACTACAGAATGTCCCATTTTATTATTGTGTGATTCAACACATAGATGTTTTACCAGCTAAGAAGTTCAGCACTTTTAGAGTTTCATCCCTCTATCTGATGTGAGCATAAGTATTGGAACAGTTGCCTCACAGGTCTTTCTAAGTGATCAGCTGTGTCCTGTTGCATTAATTCTTCAGATATTAAAAGCAGGGAATGTGTCGTATCAGTTATATCCATTACTTCTGCATTCTGAATCTTGCATTCGATGATGACACACGCAAACCAGGATGAAGCTGAGGGAGATTACTTTGAGAGAAAAGCAAGCAATTTGGATGCTAAAAGAAAAGAGGAAGTCAATTAGAGCTCTAGCAAAAACAAAGGGCATGGAGAAATCAAGAGTTTGGAAACCACCAGCGACACCAGCAACCAACAACGACCTGATCAGCTGAGAAAACCACAGTAGTTGATGACAGACAAATCATAAAAGCTGTGAAAATGAGCCCTAAAAGATGTGTCTGTAAAATCACCAACAACTTCCAGAAAGCTGGGGTGATGCTCTGACAATCTACTGTCCTCAGGAGACTTTGACACAGAATTACAGATACTACACAGCAAGATGCAAACCTCTGACCAGCACCAAAAATAGAAAGGCAAGATTAGAGTTTGCAAAAAAGCACAAAGGTGAGCCAGAAGAGTTTTAGAACTGTGTTTATGGACCGATGAGACAAAGATGAACCTTTTATCTAAGTGATGGGAAAGCAAAAATGTGGAGAAAAAAGGGAACTGCAAATGATCCCAAGCAGACAGCCTCATCTGTAAAGCATGGCGGAGGTGGTGTCATGGCATGGGCATGCATGACTGTCTCTGGAACAGGCCCTCTCATCTTTACTGAAGACTTAATGTATGATGACAGTAGTAGAATAAATTTGGAAGGGTACAGAACCATCTTGCCTACCAATATTCAAGAAAATGCCAGCAGATTCATTGGGAAGTGCTTCATATTGCATCAGGACAATGACCCAAAACACCCTGCCAGTTCAGTCAAGGAATTTATAAGGGCAAAGAAATGGAAAGTCTTAGATTGCCCAAGTCAATCTCCAGATTTAAATCCGATTGAACATGAATTTCACCAGCTGGAGAGGAGAGTAAAGGCAAAAACTCCCCAAAACAAGCAACAATTGGAATTGGCTGCATTAAAGGCTGGGAAAAGTATTTCAAAGGATATGCGCAAAGCCATTTTAGCCATTGATTTATTGCAATGATAAAGTTTACAGCACTCCATGGACAACCAGTTTTGATTCCTACCTCAAGTGGTATCGGTCTGGTGAGGTATTTTCCACAGATCACTTGTAGGTAGGAGTCACAATATACATCTTTTATCATGTCCACATAGATCTTAGGGAGCTGTATCTCTTCCAATGCATCAACCATGACTCTATGAGGCAATGTGCCAAAGGCATCTCTGAAGTCAAGGAAGACAATATATAGCTTAGCAGATTCGTGCTTGAAATCGTCAATGGCAGTTTTTAAGCAAAAAACATGCTCATTCATGCCTTGTCGCTCAATATAAGTTTTTTGTTTGTTGGATGAAATACCAGCATCAACCAGCCAAGGTAGTATTCTTGAAAGCAGGCACTTCATATTATGTATACAGATAGCAATAGAGAGATATCCCTCCATGTTGAGGGGTCTTCTGGTACACTGTCTTTCTTCGGTATTCTATGAATGAGTACTCCCTTCCATGAACCAGGGACTTTACCATTAATCAAACAGGTGTTAAATATGCTTTTCAATATGTAGCAGGACGTTTGCCTAGGCTTTCAGATTCTCGTAAGTAACACCATCTGAGCTGCTGGCTTTCTTATTGGGCAGATTTACAATTACTTTCTCAGTCTCTTCTATTGTAAACGCCGATGTAGGTGGCGGCGACTCAGTCATTATGTTGTCTAAGTCATCATTCCACGGGGGTAATTCAAGCGTGATATTAGTTGTATCGGACTGGCATTTTTTCCAATAATAATTGTACACTTGCTCAATGTTACCAGGATCAAGCGGTGGCGTGAGAAACATGCAGTCATTTAGAATAATATCAATCACCTTTGCTCTACGATGCTCTACGAACCTCTTGAGGGTTTCTCTGATACTTTCTTGTGGCAGAGGCAACCGCTGGTTGTATCCCCTCCCGCAGATACCGCAGTTACTTTTCAATCCAAACGGCCGGGTTTGCAACAGGGTTTGATTTGGATCGAGCATTATCATCCAGTGGCAAAGTCCTTAAAATCCGCACTACATACTTGAGTAACGGTAGTCCAAGTTGTCTTCCATCTGTGCGTTTTATGGAAAATATCCCGGTTTTGAAGAAGGCCCCATTGAGAACTGTAAACAACTTTGACCACTTCCTGAAATCTCCGGTGAGTACAATGTTTTGTTTTTCTTGTAATCGTTTTGTATCCAGACCTTTCCTAAATTGTCTTTCATGATACTGGAAATTGATCCATTCATTTTCTGTCAGCACTCGTTCATAATCCGTGAACTCTGTAGATGGAGTGTTGCAGGCCGACAGTAATATGCTCTGGGGTAGAGTCCAGGACTTGCTGGCGGTGTTTATACATTTTACAGCTTTGTATCGCCTGCTTAAAGGCTACTTTGATAGATGTTATCAAACACATAACAAGGAGTGCTGTGCGTAAAATCATGTCCGAAGATTCTCTACATTTACGGCGGCAGTTACGACAGGTGTCATGCGCGTGTCACACACACACACACACACACACACACACACACACAATTTTGTTTATTACAAATTCAAATTAATTGATTTAATTTTTAATTGTTGAATTTTTATTCATTAATTAGTTAATTACAAAATGATTCACCTTCAAATACTGGTACTGTAATATAATAAAACCTATAATAAAACACACACACACACACATATACATATGTATATGTATATCTGTATGTATACACACACTCTAATATAACTAATTTAAAATCTAAAACCTTGAGATCAAAAATCAGAATCATGAGAAACAAATTCAGTCAAATGTGTCCAGATTTTAAACTGTGTATACCATCTGTTTGTGTGGGTTTCATAAGCACTATAGCTCTGTCTGCAGCAACTATGATGAAAAATTGCTGTGGAGATTTTGCAACCATGATTAAAAACATACGGAGCATGGGATGATGGGAGTGTTTTCATCCTGTGTTTTAGGAGCGTTATGAGTCTGTGGTGCAGAAGACGATAGAGAAAAGTCAGAAGGCCAAACAGAAACCTGGCCACTGCTCAAGAAGGGTCACCAAGAACGAAAACAATGGTGAATATTCAATGCATGATTCAAAATGCAATAACTGGCACCAAAACTCTCTTCTAGCCTTGCATCTACTTTCCCAACTCCCTTTCTGACAACTTTCTGTTAGTCGCTCTACTTTCTGCTCTCCCCTAGCTAAACGCCGCTCTCTTAGTCAATGGGAGATTGACCTTGTGCGTCGTCTTCAGACTCCTACCGTCTCTTATCTAGCCAGAAGCAGAAGTGCTGTGTGTCTGTCACGAGACACAGGTATCACTTTAGACTGAGGAATTCACAAATCACAAGGAAAGTTTGGAGCTGGATGTAATAAATATTGGCTTCCTGTTTTCTTCTTCTTCTTCTCATCCTCATTGCTTAAACCTATTTCTCCATACTCATTCATCCTCATTAATAAAAAATATATATATATTGTATTAGTTCATATTTGTCATCGTTCAGCCTCATGTCATACCATGAACTCAAGCACCACACGAAAGCCCCAGGTGCATTGTGGGAAAGTGCCAAAACGGCCTGCAAGCTCAAGTCCAAACGTCACTATCCACAGAACCACCAACAGAGAACTGGTGAGAGTTCACATTCATTTTTAGACCATTTGTTTAAATATAAAAATATGTATTAATTAAGCATGTAAGCTGCATGTGATTTTTACAAAAAAAATATTTCAGGTGGCAAAATGCAACTTTGAGGAGCTGGACTTGAAAAAGCAACAGCTACAAATAACAACAAACGAAATCAAAGCCAAAGAGGACACAAACCCACCAGTGAATACGGTCCTCCCAACATCATGGTACATTTTATATATTTGTACAGCACAATCTCTTTGCATATTATATCACTGCTGTCTAGGAGAAACAATACCAAAGCTGCATGAATGGCAGTAATTTTCAGGTTTATATCATTGCATGTCATGTAGAAGACCAATTGCAAAGCAAAACTGATGTAAGAAACATCTCCAGCAGTAACTTGCAATTGTATGTTTTAACCACAGATGGCGAAAGAGAGGCAACAATTCTGTAGTACAACTTCATAAGAGATCTAACTTGTGATTTTACTTTCTTACAGGAATGAATAAAACTAAACTTAAGTTTCCCCACACTCTTAAAATCACCAAATTATACTGTTGGTCATTATGGCTCGTTCTGTCTTTATTTACTTATTTCAAGGCTGCAGAACAGATCACATATCAGACAAGCCATACTTAAACAAGATTGCTTGCCTCCACTGCCAGAAGAGGAGGACCTAGAATCTGAGGAAACGCTTGCTCAATGTCTGCAAGATAACCAACTCCAGTCGAATCCAGTTACTAATGGGCCTCCCTATCCAGCAGCAGGCTCTCAGATTCCTAATGGTTAGTGAAAGACTTAAGACACATTTTCATTTTTCATTTCAAAGTCAGCAGTCTTCTCTATTATTGTGGTTTCAAAGAACAAGATACCCATAATTTATATTGTAGGGATGGTCATTAATTGAAACTCAAATGTAAATATTCTAATATTCTGAGATACTGATTTTTGACTTTCATGAGCTATAAGCTCTAATCATCAAAATTAAAACAAAAAAACTTTTGAAATGTTTTACTTTACATGCAATTAATCTAAAATATATGAACGTTTCACTTTTTGAAATAACTTACAAGAAAAAATGAACTTTTTCACGACATTCTAATTTATTGAGATGCACCTGTATATGTGTGTGTATGTGTTATATATATATATATATATATATATATATATATATATATATATATATATATATATATATATATATGTGTGTGTGTGTGTGTATGTGTGTGTTTCAGGACCAAGTCAGATTGGTGACACAGCACAAGTCAGAGCTGCTGCTTGGACTAAAGACCCTGAAGAGGCCACTCGCCTGCTGACTGAGAAAAGGAGACAAGCCCGACTCCAAAGAGAGAAGGAGGAAGAGGAGCGCAGACTGAAGGAGGAGCTGGAAAGGTTTTTTTGTATTCTTACCTTTCTTCTATTAGTCTAAGTCCTCTTTTGTGTCTTAGAACTTTACAACTGCTTTTGATTATCAGTGTTAAATTGTATTTGTAAAATTAAACGTCGACAATTTACGTTGTCCTTTGCTGAAGTAACTGGACAGTTAAATAAGCTAAAGTTCCAATTCGGTATTTAAAAAAAAGACAGTTTGAACTTCATGATGACAGATAGAAATTCGTAAAGTGCACTAGGCTCCTAACTGAACTTGTGTGGCTCATCTTTGCAGAAAGAGCAGAGACGAACTGGTCCGTCGAAGAGCTGAAGAACGAGCCAAACAGGAAGCAGAGGCCCTGAGACTGGAGGAGGAGGAGAGGAAGAGACAGGAAGAAGAGCGACTCAAGGCTGAAGAGGAAAACGCTTGCAGACAGAAAGAGGAGGAAAACAGGCTTCAACAGCAGGTATTAAAAGCTTTTGGCTGTTTAAAAAATTTTTCCAACCCTGTTAAAACATTTAAAATCACCGAAAAGTGAATAAATTGAGCTCTGGCTTGAATTTGAGGCCGATTTGACCAGTGGGGAAGTGTTCAGGAAAACAATATTGTCCATTTGTTGAATAAAAAACACACACATCAGGCTTATATAGTGATTCCTATGCTCCTTTCACTGACATACCATCTTACTTGTCTTTTGGTCAAGTTTTTTGGCTTCTGACCATTTGTCTTTTCCCCTAAAATAAAGCTAAGATCATATCATGTTAAACGGGTCATTGAAAATAATGAAAAAAAAAACCTATAATCTCTATAATGTACTCTCAGAGAGAGCAAGAGGCTCGTCAGAGGGTGCTGGCAGAGCAGCAGAGACTGGAAAGAGAGAGTCGTTTCAAGAAAGAGGAGGCCGAACGCCAAGAAAGGAAAAAGGTACAACTTAGAAACAGACAGCTGTTTAACTAACTGAGAAATTTCATTTTGAATATTGCAATTCAAAGCTTTGGGGACAGTATGTTTTTTTTCTTTGAAATAAATTAATACCTTCAGCAAAGATGCATTAAATTGATAAAAAAAAATAATGACAGTAACATGACAATTTATAATGTTACAAAATATTAAAGTGCTGTTAGAAATACAAAGGTATTTAGCAGCACAACTGTTTTCAACATTGATAATATTAAGAAAAGCATTTGAGCAGCAAATCAACATATAAAAATGACATCTGAAGATCCATGTGACAAAATCAGCTTTGCCGTCACAGGAATAATTAAATAGAAAATAGAAAAAAGTCATTTTAAATTGCAATACTATTTCACAATATTATTCTTTTTACTGCATTTTGATCAAACAAATGCAGCCTTGGTGAGCATGAGAGGCTTCTTTCAAAAACATTGAAAATCTTACCGACCCTAATGTATATTGTGCTTTCAATTTTTCCCAAATCAGCGTCTGGAGGAAATCATGAAAAGAACAAGAAAGACAGACTCTGATAACAAGGTAAGACTATCACTGGAAGGAGCTTTGTTCATGTCACATCTAGAGGCCCTGCTCACTTTTTGTCCCCTTTAGAAAACTGCATCAGTGAAGGACAACTTGCCTTGTGAGAATATGAAGTCTGTAATCAGGCTACCAGGTCCAGGAAAAATGCCAAAACTGGAGCTGAGGGACGAGGAGGATATGCTTCCTACTGTGGCCTTCAAGGAACGACGGTCCTTCCGCAGTCTTTCTGGCCTGGATGAGATACAAGCCCATCAGCAAACCGGTATGTGAATGCAATTTATTTGACAATGTAAATCTGCTTTTAAAATCTAACATATCTAAATATATGAAGTTAATATTATGCAACTCAAGTTTAGATTTGATTATTCAAGGATTAATTAAATATTATGCAAGAATGGTTATTAGATTTATATATTATTCTATTAAATTCAAATTTTAAACTTGTTATACAGCTGGTATACAAAATGTTAATGTTTGCCTCCCATGCTTCAGAGGTTATTTAACCCACGGAACTGTCATACGATGCCAAGACCATCAGAGCAACTTCAGCAAGCTTGTCTTTCTGAACAACACAAAAACAACATATGCACTTGATTTCCCTGCACTTTAATAAACCTGTAGTTTAATAGTCACACTTCCTTCTACAGATTACAGTTCTCTATTGCCCAATTAAAATACCTAAATTGCTGCTTGATTTGCTAGAGTGACATCATGCATCGCTCAGTAGCCAGATAACTTTGGGTACATGGTATGATTTGAATAATACTTATTGACTTAAAAAGGTAGACTACCCACCAAATAAAACTTGAATGATTCATTTTTAAGCTTTAATTTCATCATATTTTATATTTTAGCCAGTATGTTTATGGTGTTATAAAGAGAAATGCATTCTCCTCAAATGTCTGAGTAGTGATATAGTAGTCTTATGGATCTTTGTTATAAATATACACATGTAAATGGTAATTTACCTGCACGAATGCATACTGTACACAACAGTTTAAAAGTTTGGGGTCAGCACGATTTTTTTTAAATAAAGAATTTTTTTTTTTTTTTAGCAAGAATGCATTAAAATGATCAAAAGTGACAGTAGAGACTTAAGATTTTTACAAAAAAAATATATTTAAAATAAATGCTGTTCTTTTGAATTTTCTAACCAAAGGACCCTAAAAAATGTATTAAAGTTGCCACAAAAATATAAACAGCCGGAACTATTTTCAACACTGATAATAAGGTTCTTGAGCACCAAATCAGCATATTAGAATAATATCTGAACGATTATGTAACACTGAAGACAGGAGTAATGATGCTGAAAATTCAGCTTTGCAATCACAGAAATAAATTAAATTTTAAACTATATATAAAAAAAGAAAAATTGTATTTTAAATTGTAATAATTTCACAATATTACTTGTTTTTTTTTTATCAAATAGTTGCAGCCTTGGCGAGCATAAGAAAAAAAAAATCTTACAAACCCCAAACTTTTAAATGGTAATGTCTGTGTATTTTATATCCAGATATCTGTGCTAGAAACTATTCATGTAATTTAAGGATCTCTCTTTGCAATGCTGCTGCTTTGACTCATGAGGGCACACACGTATACAGAGGTCATTTTCCATCTGTCCTTATTGCTTACCAGTGCTTTTGTGTCACAGTATTACACCAGACGGGTGAGCTCATGAATTTCCACAGTTGCTGGTTTTACACTGCTGCTATTTAGCTGTTCCAAATAAAAACACCCCCTACCCACCCCCTTTTAATAAATGACAATTTATGATTATTATGTGCTCGTCTGCCTTATAAACATTACTATAGTGTGCCGGTACCTGCTGACCTTGTGCAATGATAGAGGGTTATACAAATATGGTGCAAAAGATGTAAACAGTTCAATTCATTTTTTTATTGGTGTAAGTAAATAAGCTTCAAAAAACAGACTGGTTGTTGGCGTGTTTATTATTTATTTATTTTTTTACTTACCACAGTCTAGAAAAGCACTTAAAAAGGAATAACCATCGCATTTCCCGCTGAAGTTTCGAGTTGGCTAAAATGACCCGAGAACTGAATGTTCTTGTACCCTGAGAACATTGTTACATGTCTGGTAAATGGGCTGCCAGTTTGGCAAACAGTGACAAACCTCAGATGAGAAGAATCCTGGAAAACTGAAGCAAGTCTAGCAGAGAGGACATGTAGTTCAGTACTGTTAATTGACGAGTCTCTAATAAATTAAGTTTCTGTTAAATATGTAACAATCATAAATGTACAGAAAAGACAGAAAATGATTTGAAATATTTTGGTGTGACACTAATTCTCTAGAAATCAATACAAATATACAAACATAAAAATTATATTTGTCTAAAACTTTAATTGTAGAATAAAAAGGTCAAATATGTTATTTCAATAAAGCATTTAATTTTAGCAGCTTTTTGTAATATTTCAATAATATTCAAATCTTTTACTAGAATTAACTGTACAGGAATTACAAAAACACAGATTTTGCTAAAAATGTGACATTGTTGTATAATGTTAGTACTAGTTATGGTCTCTCACAGGCCAAAATGCCCAAATTAAAACTGCGGTCAGGCCAGCCTCCACTTTGAAAAACACGGTCATTCTAGCCGCCACGTTATTTTGTGGTGCACGCATATACTAGGCGTTGCGGTAATAGCTTGTAAAAACTCAGATCAGATTTCCACAGAACAATTTCAATTCAGATTGACAGTCCACTGTCCCAGGGTGTCACTCAGCCAGTTTCAAGACGATCTGATGTTGCATTACATAATAAAAGCCCTCCAAGTCTCATATTCTACTTCTTCTGCCTGTGAATTTGTATAGCTCTAAAAAGGAAACTCCCTGTTTCCACAGACTAGTTTCAATTCAGACTGACAGACCACTACCCCAGGGTGTCACTCAGCCAGTTTCAAGACGATCTGATGTTGTATTACATAGTAAAAGCCCTCCAAATCTCACATTCTACCTGTTCTGCCTGTGATTTTGTATAGCTCTAAAAAGGAAACTCTCTGTTTCCACAGAACAATTTCAATTCAGATTGACAGTCCACTGTCCCAGGGTGTCACTCAGCCAGTTTCAAGACGATCTGATGTTGCATTACATAATAAAAGCCTTCCAAGTCTCATATTCTACTTCTTCTGCCTGTGAATTTGTATAGCTCTAAAAAGGAAACTCCCTGTTTCCACAGACTAGTTCCAATTCAGAGTAATAGTCCACTGCCCCAGGGTGTCTCCCAATGAGTTTCAAGACGATCTGATGTTGCATTACAAAATTAAAGCCCTCCAAAAACTCATATATGACCAGTTTTGTCTTTGATTTTAGGTATCTCTAAAAAGGAAACTCCCTGTTTCCACAGAACAATTTAAATTCAGACTGACAGACCACTACCCCAGGGTGTCACTCAGCCAGTTTCAAGACGATCTGATGTTGTATTACATAGTAAAAGCCCTCCAAATCTCACATTCTACCTGTTCTGCCTGTGATTTTGTATAGCTCTAAAAAGGAAACTCTCTGTTTCCACAGAACAATTTCATTTCAGATTGATAGTCCACTACCCCAGGGTGTCAGCCAGTTTCAAGACGATCTGATTTTGCATTACATAATAAAAGCCCTCCAACTCTCATATTCTACCTGTGATTTTGGATCTCCAAAAAGGAAAACTCCCCGTTTACACAAACCATTTTCACTTTATATTGATAGTACACCATCCCAGAGTATCACTCAGCCAATGCTGATACTGTCTGATGTTTCATTATATAATAAAATCCATAATAAATCTCATATATAACCTGTTGAGTCTTTGATTTTGGATAGCTCTAAAAAGGAAACCGTACTCGGTTACTGTTGTAACCTGAGTTCCCTGAGATACTCCACTTCGTACTGCATCTTGTCTAAAGACGATATGGGAACACAGTTCAATCACGCAGTGCTGATAGAGGAAAAACTCAATTTATACCTCCTCAAGCATCAATGCTTAAGGGAAGCATAACAATAACTCCAAGGCTAAAGCAGGCTAAACTCAAAGAGGTAACTAAGCAAGGATAACTCTCGGTCCTCATCAGAGGGAGGAAGCGCGGAGAGCGTGATGACCTGAGCTCTGAATGGAGTGGAAAGCACTTTGGGCACATAACCCTGCGTTGGTTTCAGGACGACCTTGGAGTCGTAAGGCCCAAATTCCAGGCAGGCAGGGTTAATGGAGAGCGCCTGCAAGTCTCCTACTCGCTTGACCGACGGTAGTGCTAAGAGCAGAGCAGTCTTTAGCAACAGTGACCGAAGGGTAGTGGACTGTAGCGGCTCAAAGGGAGGGCCCTTCAGGGGAGAATTCAGCCTCTTGACACCCCTCAAGAAGCGGACAACCAAAGCTGCTACGTAGACCTTGAGTGTGGACGGGGAACATCCTTTAACCAGCAATTCTTGCAGGAAGGACAGAACCACTGATAAGTCAGAGGTAGACGGGTTTTCACCACGGTCTAGGCACCATGTGGAGAACACATACCATTCAAGGGCATAGAGGCATCTCGTAGACGGTGCTCTAGCCTCAGAAATGGTATTTAGCACGCTCTCTGAGAAGCTCACGGGCTCCCGTCGAGCGGCCAAATGTGCAGGGCCCATAGATTGGGCCGAGGGTGCCAAATTGTCCTGTTTGCTTGAGACAGGAGGTCCCATCTCAGAGGAATGGGCCACGGGGCTGCTATGAGCAGCTGAGTCAGCTTTGACAACCAAGGTTGATTTTTCCACAGGGGGACCACCAAGAGGACCTTGTGTCCCCACTCCCTGATTCAGCCAATAACCTGTGGAATCAGGTTGATCGGGGGGAACGCGTAAAAGGAGGAGTTTGGGCCATTCGTGGGCCAACGCATCCTCGATCTTTCAATAATAAGTCAGGTAGTGAGAGTTAGCCTCGGCCTCGCCAAAAATCTGTGGATGGAGCGTCCACTCCACTGAGGGAACATTGCTTCGAGATAACTTGTCCACTCCTTGGTTCAATTTGCCCGGAATGTGCGACGCTCTCAGCGAGCGTAGATGGGGTTGAGCCCATTCCAGAAGATGTTTTGCCAGTAGGCAAAGGCACTTCAAGAAGAGGCCTCCTTGGTGATTTATGTAGGTCACCACAGACATGCTGTCCGAGCGTATTAGCATGTGCTGTTCCTTCAGGTCTGGCAGGAAGAACTGGCAGGCTCGACATACTGCTAGCATTTCCAAGCAGTTGATGTAAAGCCTTTCTCCGCTTTCGACCAATGGCCGAAAGTCGGTTTGCCTTCACACAGCACCCCCCAACCTGTGTTGAAGGCATCTGCCATGACAACCTTTCTCCTGCAAACCATTCCCATGGCCATGCCCTTTTCCATCCAGTGAGGGTTTTTCCAGGGGCCTAGGGCTGTTACACAGGCCTGGCTCACCCTGATACCCAGGCGTCCGTGACGCCACGCATGTGATGGAACATGTGGTTTCAGCCAGCGCTGAAGTCGCATGCAAAGCAGACCAAACTGTAGTGCTGGCGAGGCTGTGGCCATGAGGCCCAGCATCCTTTGAAATGTCTTGAGAGGGTGAGTGGCACCGAACTCGAAGGAGGTCACGAGTTCTCGCATGGCCAAAGCACGTTCTGGCGCGACCTCCTCCTCAGCTCTAGGTGGCTGAGGAGGAGGTTCTGTGCAATAAAAGCTTTACAAGGTCTGGCAGCCCTTTTTATCTTACGTTGAATCCTTATGGGTCACCATTTCATAATTGATCATATCTGACCCTGACATCTCTTCTTTTTTTTTTATTAAAGTGGTGTGTATGTGTTTGTTGTTTGTAGTTGTGTGTTTTGATGTGAAATATGTGATTTAAGAAGAATGTTGTATATGTTTGTGTGGCTGAGATGGTTGTAGAATAATGAAAAATCAATAAAATATTTGAATAAGAGAATGCGGACTCCCATCTGTCTCAGAGGGGAAAGAACCGCGTCCATGCACTTCGTAAAAGTGCGGGGGGCCAGAGACAGTCCAAAGGGAAGGACCATGTACTGATAAGCCACTCCCTCGAAGGCGAATCTCAAGAATTGTCTGTGATGGGGGGGCTATCTGGAAGTGAAAGTATGCGTCTTTCAGGTCCAGAGAAAAGAACCAGTCCCCTGGCCGAATCTGCGAGAGGATCTGTTTCGATGTGATCAGCCTGAACAACCTCTTCATGAGGGCGCAATTTAGGCGTCTAAGATCGAGGATGGGCCGGAGGCCGACATCCTTCTTGGGGACGAGGAAGTAGCGGCTGTAGAAGCCTCACTTGCTCTGAGCTGGAGGAAATCTTTCTTTTGCTCCTTTTCCCAGCAGAATCATCACCTCTGAGCGTAGAGGGCATTCTCGCGTTGCACTGAGGTGGAGACCACGCCGCTGAAGCGCGGGGGTCTTCGAGCAAATTGGAGTGAATAACCTTGTTTTATTATCCCCATAACCCATTCTGACACTTCGGGGATGGCCTGCCAGGCCTCGGCCTGCGTGGCGAGCGGTTGGATAAATTCGAGTGGCCGGCTGCACGGGGGCAGGGTACTCGTGAGACATGGAAGAGGAAGTTTGCTCTCTTTTTGAGAAAGTTTGTTTTATTTTTCCCACTATAACAGCGGGCGGTTGCTTGGGCGCTTGTACGGGCCCTATATTTGAAAACAAACACATCTCCCTCCGCACCCGGTGCTAAGCGGGGTGATAAGAGGGGCTGAAAATAGAAAATCAGACAGTCCTGACATTGGGCAAATGACATTCTGGAGTGGTGTACGGTTAATCAAAAGTGAAACATTTTTTGTGGAAACAGGGAGTTTTCTTTTTATAACTATGTGAATTTAGAGATAAATATGGTTATATGCAAGTTAAAGGCTTTTATTTTGTTATTTCTCATCAGTTATTTTCATATTATTTGGAAATTTGAACATTTGAAGTCGTTTTCATTATATCAGACCGTTTAAACATTTGTATTATTTAAAATGAATTTATTTATTCGTTCATTCATTCATTTATTTATTCATTATTGACAGAGAAACTGGCTTAATAAATGAATGCCAGAGATAGCTTTTCCTTTGATCTGAGTTTTTACACGATATTACCGCAAACCTATATGCGCGCTCCACAAAAATAACGTGGCGGCTAGAATATGACCGTGTTTTTCAAAGCGGAGGCTGGCCTGACCGCAGTAAATTAAAGAAATATAAAAAGGAATAATTTATCTAACATATCTAATCGTTCAAAAACATGGGATTTGTGCCTATAATGCTTTAAAATAAATAAATAGGACAACAAATTGTACCCTATTCATGGAAAGTGCCACAAGCAGCCATAACAGACATTGCACCTCGAGGGATTAAATTTGCAGCACTTACCTGATTTTGTGTGATTAAAAGGAGTTTGAACCACATTTGGTTGGATCATCCCAGTAAAAGCTCATCAGATGACACAAAAGCATCGCTGTTTGAATACAACAGTGGAATTCTCAACTAAATTTAGGCTAATTGCATCACCTGTCCACAGCTGCTGCTTGACTGTCTGTGAGGCGACACGTCACCTCATATTGGTTTAAGATGAACATGTATGGCAAATTAATCTCTCTGTGCTTATCCAGCAGTTTTATGTGTTTATTTCCAGATATAATAAACTGAGGCGTGTCGACAGCCTGATTAGCTCGATTTGGACAGATATTAACAAGCGTAGATGTTCGAGTCGACCAGCAGATGGCGCTACTAGCAAATAAAAGAGATTCGCTCTGAATTTATCTGCATCAAATTTCCAGCATTTAATCATTAAAAGCATTATTTGTGTTAATACGATTTTTACGCTGCATGCGATATTTCCTTTCACAATACTTTAGGTAAACTTACTAAAACATTAAAATTTTAATACAAACAGTTATGCTTTGGATATACTAGGTAAATTAAATAAATGCATATTTAAAAAAACGTGTTTTAGAACTAAAATTATTTTAAATAATCCTTTGTTGACTTGGGTTTTATGCAAAATAATAGACACTTAACCTAAAGTAGTCTAAATATTAAATTCAAGATTTCATTCTTGCCTTTTAGCAATTAAAATAATAAAGCACACAACAGACACGGCATCCAAAGGATATATCATTTATTGCACTCCAGTGCATTTAAACATGAAAATGTAACATTTTTCATTACAAAAGCAGAACCTGGATTCACTTAGTGACTTTTAAAAATGTTAAAGACACAAGTTACTTCCCATACACATTCTCATGCAGACAGTTGGCTTGTTTGCAATTTTGGACATTTTGTAGGCTTATAAATGTATGAGGATGCATTAACATTCTAGTTTTGGCCAGAGTTCTCTTTAATTTGCTATGATCATGCGACTAGTACTCAGCAGCCAGTGTGCTTGTTCTGTACTGTGGATATTTCAGTTTACAATTTAGGAAAATATAAGAAAAACTTTTTACAACATATTACAGGCCCCACAGGCTCAAATTAAATCCTTCGGTTTTGAGATGTATACCAGTCCAGAGACCTAAAAACCACCATTAACACCTTCAGTGTCCAAAATATTACAAATTCAGTGAATAGATTGCATTTATAAATGCGTAAAATGACCAATAAATGTATTAGATTTTTGTGTGCTCTTGCATTTTGTAAAATGCATACAATATATACTGTAAGTGCAGGATTTATTATTAAAATCATAGGCAAATTCATAATTTGTTCATTGTTTTGGGGATAGGTTTCAGTATCTTTAACTGAATCTTTGGCAGTTCTTCTCGAGTTTTAAAAAAAAAGTGCTGTTGACACCATAAAAGTGTCTCTAAGCTTAGAGAGCCCTATATGATATTTCTTAATATATATATATCTATAACATAATACCCTGGCCTTATTTAAAAAATGTTAGCAGAATATAATCTAAACATGTATTTGTGCTGAAAAACCTTCATTTTTATTATATAATGCAAAAAATAAAAGGGATGTTTCTAATGTGATCACTTTTTAAAAAAAAGATACATTCAAAACCTCATAGCATAATAGCTTTAAAGCATACCAAAAACCTTCACTTACTTTATACAAACAGTTGCACAGTCTTAAAGATGTTTTTTTCTTCATATAGTGTATGCACAAACAACATAAGAGGCCAAAAAGCATGTTCTTCAGAAGCATTATAAATAATCTTATGTAATTGTGATGCATGTGCACTTTATGCATCCAAACATTACCCAGTTAAAAGTTGACTGAAAACAAAAACCCTCCAACCAATAGAGAAAAAACACTTTTTCTTTGTGTGCAGATGTGAAAGGAAATACGAAAGGCAACTAAGCTGATCAATATGGCCAATTTTCTTTTTTATTTATTCCTTAAAGACCTGGGTCAGCGGTCCTGGTTCATGTTAAAGGGATAGTTCACTCAACAAATAAATTCTGTCATCATTTACTCCCCCTCATGTTCCACTGAACACAAAAGAAAATCTTTATCAGAATGACTGTACTTTAATTTTGGGGTGAACTTAACTAGAAGGACGTGATCAGAGTTGTAGGTGTGAGCATTAATTGTCTTGTATGTTAATATTGCAATCATTCATCTGTGTTAAAGAGAATTTTAGGAAGCGTCCTTAAGTCAATCTGAGGCAGGACAAGAAGGCAGTACACAAACAGCCAAGCTGCCAAAATGATGTAGACAAGGTCAGACAAGGTTGTGTCATATGTGATTTCTGGACTCGCAGCAGTCTTGCTCTCCGAGCTGTAATGAAACAAAAAGAGAGCACAAACTATAAATCAAGTCATTTTTTTTGTTTACCAAGCAGATTAAAAAAACACCCTGCTGCTCTAAATAAATTTATAGGAATAGTTCACCCAAAAAAGTAATTCAAGATGTTGACGAGTTTGTTTCTTTATCAGAACAGATTTGGTGAAATTTAGCATCACTTGCCCAGCAATGTATCCTCTGCAGTGAATGGGTGCCGCAAGAATGAGAGCCCAAACAGCTGATAAAAACATCACAATAATCCACAATTTTCCACCCATTCACTGCAGAGGGTCCACTGGTGAGCAAGTAATGTACTGCTAAATTTCTCCAAATCTGTTGTGATAAAGAAACAAACTCATCTACATTTCAGATGGCCTGAGGATGAGTAAATGTTAAGCATTTTTATTTCTGGGTGACTATACCTTTAAATCCCCTATGAAATCAACTACATTTAGTCTGTGTCTGTTAGTTTTGAGCCTAATTTATATGCTTGTATCCTCATAACAGCTGACTAAATCTTTAGCAGATATACACATTTAAAATGTACAGTCTTTCTCTTCCAAGAAAACAAACCAAAAATATTGATGAATCTTGCATGGTGGTTTCAATAAAAATATGTCAACACTGGAGCCAAACACTTGTCAAGTGACTTGTCCGAATGAAACTTAAGTAAAAGTCAAGAAAGCACCTTGTCATGTAAAATTACTGTGCAAACACAGTTTCGGGCAAGCATGGGTGTGTCTCAATACATTGTGCTTCCATCTTTCCTAGATTTCTGTTGCTGCAAGCAGTTTACTCAATTACATTACTGCAGGAATACCACTGACAACATAAAGCATTGTACATTTGAGGATTAAAAATACCTTAGGGGCGTAAACACAACCCATGCCACACCCTCAAACACACTCCTATCACAGGTACCAAAGAGGACACCCAGTCTGAAGAAATACAAACACTCCTGATTCATTGATAGTAGGTCTAATAATACAGGGATGGAAGTGTTTGCCCGAACAGGTTTTAAGTGCACTGAGTCATTTAAATCTACAATTGCTACATTGCATGAGGTAAGGGTGGAAATTTGGGATTAACTGTTTCTGTAAAACAAGATAATAACAATAATACCACACCACAGGCTGAATCATAGATACAAGTCTTTGTATTGCATTACAGCTTTTATTTTTTGATAACTAAGCAAAAGATTAGCTTTATCTAAATCCGTCTTGAAGATATTCAGTTTTAGTTCAAATATATAGTTTTAGTTACCTTTTATTTATGATGGTACTGTCCACTTTGCTGCGGTCTAAGGCCTTCCCATTTTGTCCCTAGTAAAGAGAAAACAAAAGATTGGTGAAATCAAAGTAAATTAACATAGTAAATTAATATAGTACCAGAAAAAAGGCTGTCAACTTCTTTAGATTTTGTGAAACCTACACTGCAAGCTGAGATCATTATATAACAATATTGTTCAAAAGTTTGAATTCAGTGATTTTTTTATTTTTTTGAAAGTGTCTTATGCACACCAAGGCAGCATTTATTTGAAAAAATACAGTTTCAAAAATACAGAGAAATATTATTACAATTTAAAATAACTTTAATATTTTTCAAATGTAATTTATGTAATGCCAAAGCTGAATTTTCAGCAGCCAAAATGGATCTTAAATGGATGTTTTTAGTGTCCTTATGATCCTTCAGAAATCATTCTAATATACTGATTTGAAGCTCAAAAGCATTTCTTATTATCCATGTTGAAATGTTGTTTTGTGGAAACTGAAATTAATTTTTTCAGGACACTTTGATGACTTGAAAAGAGCAGCAAAATGTTACAAAAACATTTTTTGTAACATTATATATCTCTTTATTGCCTCTTTTATTCAATTTAATGCATTCTTGCCAAATAAAAATAATTTCATCCAAAAAACAAAACAAAAAAACTTTTGATATCATTAACAAGTCTGTAAAACTAGGGGCACAAACAGGAATATTGTCACAAAACATGTGGCTATAGAGATGACCCTGATGATGTGCATTAAAATAATTCTGAGATTTTGACATTTGACTGATTTTAGGTTGCCAGTTTGTTCCAATGTTGTTGCTAAGGTGTTCTGACTATTGTTTAGCGGATTGCTATGTGGTTTCTAGTGTTTTCTGGGTCTTATTTACAGGCAGAAGTCAAAAGAGCCCACCCAGGAGTCTCTACAATTCTCTTGTCCCTAGATACAGCTTGGATCCTTTAAAGTCTATGCATTTTATTATCACTAATAATACCTTTTGCATTAACAAACCTTTGATTCAGTGATGTCAAAGACCTTTCTCAAGTGTATAGTAGTCAAAGGTTGGCTTGCATCCGTCACAGCTCCTTCCCTTTTAAGAGAATGACAAATTTGTTATAGCTGACAAAACACGTTTCATATGTCTCACTGAACTTTAAGAAACCATATATGGAGCTAATTTACAATTAAGCTAATTTATTCATGACAGATTGAATCCCGGCCAAAAGCAGAGAGTAAATTTCATGACTTCAATCGGCTGTAATGGAAAACACGCGTTTTTTTACATTAACAACATGCTGAGAGATTAAAACGTTTGCATCATTCATCTATAATGGATATGACCTGTTCACCATCCACCAAAGTTTTCAAACTAAAACATTAAGTACATTTAAGGCAATTTGCAATGGATCTAAGAGGCTTATGATGTCACATCCTTCAGAAAACAGAATGCTCCCCTGTGTCACGGGCTGAGTATCTGTAGCAGACTCTATTAATAGAGCTGTACCTCAGAGCCCCAGTGTTTTCTCTGGCAGCAGCGCGGGTCAGGTCGTCATCTGTCTTAATCAGCTCACAATGCTCAGCTGGTGAATCAGGCTCCACCACGCCCCATTCTCCTGGGTGCCTGTCAAACGGGCTTTGCTCCTGGATATGCATGGATCCCGCTCTATCCTAGATGGACAAATGTAGAATAGAGTGAATCTATAATGCAAGACTGAACTTTAATATCCAGAATACAGGCCTAAGATAATGACTTTCCACTTTAGTAATATTATCAACTGACTGTCCCTGCAACAAGTACTGAAGTATTTCAATAACTTGATCAAGTACTGAAAAGCTAAATCATTTATATTTTATCTAGCAAGGACACATTAATTTGATCAAAAATGACAGTTAAGACATTTATAATGTCACAGAGTTCTATTGCACAAATACATTTTTCAGGATTTTTGATAAATAGAAAATTCAAAAGGAAAATATCATGTTTTCCATAAAAATATCAAGCAGTTTCCTTGACACCAAATCAGCATATACAAATGATTTTGAAGGATCATGTGACACTGAAAACTAAAGTTGTATTTTAAAATATATTAAAATAGAACAGAATTATTTTAAATTGTAATAATATTTCACCATATAACATTATTTTACAGTATTTTGTGATTAAATAAATGAAGCAAAAACATTTAAAAATCTTACCAACTCCTTTTTAACAGTAATATATATATATATATATATATATATATATATATATATATATATATAGCGAGTGATAGTTTAGATGAACTATGAAAAATATATACTATTTATACCAATAAATGGATTTACATTTTCAATATGAATTATATCAGAATCTCAACCACTATAATTTATTATTTTGGCTATTTTACAATCTTATTAAAAGGTCAACTAGAGAAAAAGGAGAGAGAATATACAAATTACATGAACCATACTCAATCTGACACTGCCCATATGAGCACCACTGTATGTGTACAGTAAAAGTATATACATAGAAAGCCACACACTGCAACTGAACCCAACTCTACAGAGAGCTGATCCACATACTCGTTATGAGGGAATTGAACAGTTACACTTTATTATTAAGATCCAATTCTTGCCATTACCAAACCATTAACTACGACTTTTACATCAATAAACTCCTAATTTGCGGCTTACTAATAGTTAGTAAGGTTTTTGTTAAGGTATTGGGTAGGATTAGGGATGTAGAATATGGTCATGCAGAATATGTGCTTTATTAGTACAAATAGACAGCCAATATGTTAATAATAGGCATGCTAATAAGCAACTAGTTAATAGTGAGAATTGGTCCCTATACTAAAGTGTTACCAATTGAACTTGTCTTTTATAGTTCGTTTCAACTATCAATCTTTAATCAGGAACAGAAAGCATGCTAGAGAGGAGAATGAATACAGTATTCATACTTTTGGCTCTGAATATTTGGGCTATACTCAAAGGACTTGATAGCAACTGTAACAGATCATTAAAGGAAAAGATCACTTTGAGTAATGTGCTGAAGTGAACTACATTTGGAAAAGGAGGCTGTGACCCTGAAAGAACTCATATGCTGATACCACTGCTTCTGTTTGTAGGTCAGTCCTTGCATTAAACTGTGCCTTGTTTTCTAGGCCAAAGGAAAGTTAGAATGAAAAATAACCTTTCTCGACTTAAATCCCTTGCTGTGGTCCTCTGAAGTGTCTTCGGTGTCCGTATCTGATTCAGTAAGTGAACGCTTAGGAGGTGCCGGCTGAAGCGGAGTCATGCTGAGGGACAGGCGTAGCTCTGCAGGGTGTTTTTCAGGGTACCCACGGACACCAATAATTAACTTGGAGTCCTCAAAGGTGGACACTTTAGGACGTAGTCTGTGCGGGCTTTGGGACGGTGTAGAGTTGTTTTCTCCATCATGGATGCTGGTGTCAGAGAGAGGCTCCACAAAGGTCTCAGTATTCAGAACGCTATAGTGGGAGTCCACTACTGATACAGGTCTGTTATCCTTGGCCCCTTCAGGCTCCGTATTGTCTGAAACCTGAGCTTGGCTTTCACCGTTTGTATTGTGGGAAAACTCTGTCCTCCTTATGCCGTCTGACCGAATTTCCAAGTCGCTCTTACCTATAATAAGGAGATCTTCATGAATACCTTTACTCTCTCTTGGCTCATTCTTGAGATCACTTACAATTCCGTTTAATTCATTGTTCTTTTCCCTTGGATTGTCCTCAAAGTTTCCACCTGCTTCTGATTCAATGAAATGTCTCGACTCTGAATAACAGTTCTTCTCAGTTGAGTTTAAATGGGACAGACAATCGTCACCCTGTTCGCTTGATTCAGCGGAGCTTTTTGCCACGGGACCTCCACACATATAACACACTGGATCTTCATCAGGAACCTCAACTTCTGTTTGGCTCCTATCTGAGATTGGTTCTTCTGGCTCCTCAAATACCACATCCTTCACCTCACTTTCCAAGACAACTTCTAGTTCCTCATCGCGGAGGTCACTGTTCTCATTGGTTTCAGAATGACCATTTGGAAGGTTTTTGCCCGGTTCCTCTGTCGGTTCTTTAGCCAGATCAGCACACAGTTTAATATCCTCCTCACTTCCTGATATAGAAACCCTCTCGTACTGCAGAACTGGACATTCAGACTCACTGTCATCCTCAAATATGAAAGGCTTCTCCTCAGGTACATCCGTCAAATCGAGAGGGTCCGTCCGCATGGCTTCTGTATTGGAAGACTCAACATTGTCCTGAAAAGCTTCGGATTCCAGAATTCCACTAACTTCTTCATCAACAGTGGAAGTGAGTAGACTCTCATCTTCAGGTTGAGCTGTCATGGCTTCCTTATTATCCTGAAAGTATCCTGAGTCACTTTCCAAACATGAGGAATCATCAGATGATGGCTTGACTTGCTCCTGGTGTTCCAAAGGATTGGTTTCGATTTGTTCTAAACATTCTGATTTATTCCTCATGTTGTCACTGGGCAAATGATTAGCAGATTGTTCTTCTTTCAGATCCAAGATGTATTTGTAAGCATTGTCCTCCTCAGATGGCACAGTGGATTTGGCATGTAAACTATCCATGGAGCCGAGGGAATAGTTGCCCTCATCTATGAAAAGCTCACGGTCCAAATTATTCTCCGGCGTGCTCTCTGGTGAAAATGGTGACCCTAAATCTGAGGTCACTTCAATGGTATCAGCATTACTGCTCTCGCTTACCGGATCCTCATTGATCTGGTGAGAGTTAGTAGTCTCGCTAAGTACCTCGCTCCACGAGTCGGGCGAGTTGACAGCAGAATCTGAGAACGCAGGTTGCGGAGAGCTAGTGGTGGACACGTCTGTGTTCAAGTCCAAGACGGGCTTGTCAATTGAAGGACTGGGACTTGAACCCACCGATGGCCCTTCACTCATCCAAGGTTTGTCCTCAGGGGTCTGTGGAAGGACCGGGGAGGTGATCTGCTCTCGATCTTCAGACACTGAGGAGATGAAGATCTTGGGTGGTGGCTGAACCACATCTTTCTTGACCATATAAGACTCCCGTTTCCTCTGTACTCCATTACGAACAGGAGGTTCATTCATTCGCGTGCCAGCTTTGTTTCGCTCCAGAATATCTGATGTGTCATCCTGGAGAAAACAATAAAACAAAGCACATTTCGTTAAGACGTACAAAACTTGTGCTATATCGATGTGATGTGGTAATTCGATGAAATATTCCTACCTCCTCGATTCCAGGAAAGTGCTCCAAAAACTGGGACACATAAGTCATAATGGACTGTTCATCAGGGGGATTCAACATCACATCTGAGGAGTTACATCACATCAATTTTAGTTAAACTGTGCAAATGTATTTCAAAACAAATCACAGCTATAGCAAATGGAAGGTAGCGGAGATACATTTTGTTGCATAAGTAATACAATGGCCTCAAAAGGTATTTGGACACAGCCTCACTTGAATACATTTTGCTTTACATAACATAATAAAATAACAAAATAACAAAAGTGCCATTAATTTAACATTTAAATGTAATAATTTAGCAGACACTTTCATCCAAATATATGAGTTTAAGAGTTTAAGTAACAGACAAGAAGAGTTATTTAAGAATAACCAGGAGTTATTTAAATGTATTTTATGCGACTATTAACTATATTAACTACAGTATATATAATTAGCTATATTAAATTATTTTTTAAGTGAAACATTTTTTTGGAAAAACTTTCTAGCATTATTTCTTTGCAGATGCCACTTGATTTTGATACCTAATGTAATTACATTCGTACATTTTTAAGTGTGACTTCAGTGTACAAATACATTTTGGGGCCACTATATAGCAACCAACACTGATATTTACTCTCAGGTTCTAGGAGTCTTGGGATCCCAAGACTGTAGTGTGCTGTCCTGAAGGCTTCCTCAATATTCTCTCTGGGTGTTCGGAGCAGAGCCCTTCTCATATCCACCAAACTAGGGTCAATGGACTTAATCACAGCAAGGAAAGCCAGACCACTTGTCCAGCTCTTTCCAAAGTCCTGCACAGCAACTCCATATCTAGAACACAACAGTATCAAGCAATGCTTTGAATAAATGTCCAGCCCTAAATATGGCCAGTCCCAATTTTAAAAAAATTCCCAGTGGCCACTAAAATCTCTTACTTTCTAGTACGTCTCTGGACCCATTGCAGGAGGGTCTTGATCACCCTTCCATGACCTCTTGGAGCAATGGTGGGTTTTCGCTCATCTGAGGGCGTGCTGGAGTGGGAAGTGTCTGAATCAGAGCTGGTGGGTATGGATGACAGGCTGGAGGAAGAAGGGAACTGACTCTTAATGTTCCCCGTGAGTTCTTTGATCTGTAATACAAACAGGCCATTACTGAACAAGTAGACGACAATCATTTACTCAGCGTGGTGGCATTTCCTATCTAGCTGCTAAGTAAACTCTCCGGTCCCATCTAAACACTGACTCTGATCTCTTAAGTGATAAGAGAGTTGCTCGGTCTCTTCTAGATAAGACTAGATAAAATTACTGCACATTTGGACCTTAAAACAACATTATGCGATTTCCAAGAGATTCAGAATGTGCATATTCAATCAATGGTCCAATTAAACCCTATTGTTTCCCACAGCGATGCACTTAAAACCACATAGGAATGTTTTTTGAGTTGCAATTTATCCAATGTTTAACTAGTTATCCCACTAAATCCAATTAAATGTGCAGTTCAATTTAGTAAAGGTGTTTTTTAAATATTACAAATATATTATTATTTAAATATGTATAATGCATTAAATTTGTAATATTTTTATTATAATTGTTTACCCAAGGATGCATAGAATTTATCAAAAGTGACAGTAAAATGTTTTTTTTTTTTTCATTGTTACAAAAAAATTTTATTTCAAAGAAATACTAAAATTAAACGTCTATTCAAAGAACCCTGAAAATAAACTGCATCGCATGTATTGCCAAGAAATTCAAAAGGTGCTGTATATGCAGCCTTTGGTCGAATTAGAGTTTCCCACAGCCACTTAAACCCACAAAGAAAAGCCTCTTGAGTGGCAATTAATCCATTGTTTAACTATTCACCCCACTAAATCCAGTTAAATGTAGTCTAATCCAAATGCAATCAAGATTTAGAAATAAAGAAACACACACACAAGTAGAAAACATGATTTCGGTACCTGGAAAAACAGTATGATGTTCCAGATAAGCCCAAGCACTATGGATGGATTGCCATCTGCAATATCTGCTGCATCAATGCTGACTAATTTCACCTATAACCAGAAACACATTTATCACACTTTCAGGAAAAGCATTCAGGCTGTTGTATTTGCTTTTTGTGAGGGTGTTTGACCTCAAACGGTACTTACGTTTCTTTCTTCCAGAAATGTCAATACCTTGGCGATGTTATTGAGCCTAAAAATGCGATGTGAGGATGGCTTAAATCCATGCAGCTGAAAGGGCAAAGGTCAGCATTTGCTTAGTCATTCATGGGAACAGATGAAGTAATATGATTCAGAAAAAATCTGCTGAAATGATTCTCACCAGTTTACATCCCGAGAGTTCTTCAAGTAGAGCCATCAGAATCTTCCCATCCTGGATATCGCGAAACAGATCCCGCACCTCCATACGAGGGTTGCACTGCACACCGAAAAACACATGCAATTTGTGCAAAATCAAGAAAGATTATATTTCTGTCATAATCTATAAATATAAAAGGTGAGAAAAATGCTAATTATGCATTTTTAAAATGAAATAATATTTTTTAAAATCTAAATATCAAATAATAATATAAAAAATGTTGTTCTGAAAGTCAGAGATTTCAATATTAACTAAAATATTCAAATATATTCCTAAACTAGGTCAAAACTGCTTTATTTTTAAGACACAGAAGTGAAAAGTTGATACTTAAAACAAAACTGAGAACTCTGAGCAGTTAAATTTCATTCTGAGTGATTTCATTTACAGAATGTGATTTAAAACAAGCCGACACATGTATGTGTGCTGAGAAAAATCCCACTCTTCTTTAATAATAATATTTCCTAGAAGAATAAAAAGGATATGATGGGACAACAGTGGAAACTGGAGGGTTAAGGGTGAAATTTTCCACCAAAACAGAACAGACAAAGTTTAATTGTCCAATAGTGGGTGGAAGTTTTGAGAAGTAGCCAAATTCGGGGTCACAGAATAGAGCGACATTGTGTATGAAAACAAAGGATTCATCGCTGTGTTTTCAGTCAGTGTTATGAGACTCTGAAGAATGACAGCACTACAATCTATAAGCTGTCTACAACACAAGACGACCAGTGGAGGGCTGCCAGAGAAAACAAAAGAGCAGGCTTAAACGAGTCGCCCTACTGTTGTGTTCAATGACTAATGCCTCATGCAAATGCATGTGTGTGTGTGTGTGTGTGTGTATATATGTGTTTTGTGTATGTCTCGCCATTTCTGGTAACTAATGAAAGGAGGAGGAAAAATCTGAGAGTGAAAGTAAAAGAAGAGAGTCTCAGAGGGTAAAAAAAAAATATATATATTTTTGGAAAATTTAAAATAATATTTTTATCATTGTAAGTGAAAATAAATTTAAGAAGCATTCTGGATTAATTTGAAAAACCAATAGGTAAGCTATGTGTGTGTGTGTGTGTGTGTGTATGTGTGTGTGTGCGCATATAAAATAAAATATTATACATGAATAATTTAGTATATAATTTAAATATTACAAAATGTAATTTATAATGTAAAGTTTATATATTGGTCAAAATCTGTCTTCATTTTTTGTGACAATTAAGTACGTACATTTTTTATTATACTTAGTATTAATTCTTACTTTTATTTTAATTAAATTTGTGTTCATAAAACTGTATTTTGCTCCAATTTTATATATACATATACATACATATACACATACATATACATATATATATATATATATATATATATATATATATATATATATATATATATATATATATATATATAAAAAAAGAAAAAAAAAAAGAAAGTACAATACATTTAAACCACCACTTCCCCAAAAAACATTTCCTCAGGCCTAATATTCTTCCTACAATTCAGGTTAATGTTTCTACCTCATGCATAATTAATACTAAGAAATTACAATTTCAATTTCATTCATTAATAATTCAGAAGAGAGACAAGGGTATTCATTTCCTGTTTGCAGTAAGCTACGTGTTACCAGCACAAAGATGACTTGATCTGTGCACAACGAGGCAAATCTGAACATCTGAAGTCTATAAACTCCATCTACTAGGTTCATAGGATCCAAATGAATTTTTACTGACCTTCTCTAGATGCAGATTCATCCATCTGGTGAATGTTCTCTTCTGCACCACCTCCCTCTCAACTGGAACAGAAACAAAAACAACAGCGTCACGTCAGTGGAGGTAAATGATGCACAGAGATGCAACGGCAAGAAGTTGCTTCATCTAAAACAGCAGCTCCATGTCATTAATCACACGTGGCCTGAAGCAATCGCTCACTTGTGAGCACGCCATGGCAACAAAGGCCAAAGTGGAATGACCAGTGCCCATAAACAGCAAACCTCCACTGAGCCGTTTTATTTAATGAGCAACCAACGGCAACTTGTGCTTGTCTTTGCATTATTACACTAAGAATTCACTGACACTTGTAGAAACATCATTAAAACCAAATGCTTTACACTGTGCTGTAAGTGTAGTGCTGACATGAAGAATAAACATTAACGCACTCTAGCCCAGCATGTATAGCAAGTATACAATAAATCAGTGAGAGCGTTATAATATGCAGTTTCACACAACAGTTATACTTAATATGCTCACAACATCATGAAAATACCTTAATTTTTTTTTTTTTTTTGGTAAAAATCAGAAACTGTTTATGCAAATCACAGATTGAAACACCTACATTTTTGTCTCTCACCTCAATTACGATTTATATGTAAACTGCTTTATTGCTATTCTGTCTGCTTATTTGTGACCCTGGACCACAAAAGCAGTCTTAAGTCGCCGGGGTATATTTGTAGCAATAGCCAAAAATACATTGTATGGGTCAAAATTATAGATTTTTCTTTTATGCCAAAAATCATTAGGATATTAAGTAAAGATCATGCTCCATGAAGATATTTTGTAAATTTCCTAGTGCAAATATATTAAAACTTAATTTTTGATTAGTAATATGCATTGCTAAGAACTTCATTTGGACAACTTTAAAGGTGATTTTCTCAATATTTTTTGCATCCTTAGATTCCAGATTTTCAAATAGTTGTATCTCGGCCAAATATTGTCCTATCATAACAAACCATACATCAATGGAAAGCTTATTTACTCAGCTTATGACTGGTTTTGTGGTCCAGGGTCACATTTGTGAAACACAAACAGAACTGATTTGTAAATTGACAATCAATTCAAATATAACGTTTACACTGAGTCTGACTTGCTCCAAATGTTATATAAATACATGCAAATTAATTCCCCAAATATAGTTTACTTATCGATTTACCTTGCACAAGTTAACATTTAGAAATATTCAGGCAATGTCAATTACACAATACTTAAGAAACAATGTTAACATAAATAATATATATTTATATCTTAATAGCTTATATCTTAATTTGTGACACATACTTAAGCTTATACAAAACAATATTGAAAGAATTGGATTCAGATTAGTTCTGTAACTGATGATTTATCTATAATTGATCCTTCTCATGTTGCCACAGAGAATGATGGGAAATGTAGTTAGCCTCATAAACCACCTAACTGTGCATAGGGTGATCATACATCGTCTTTTTCCCAGACATATCCTGGCCGGGATTTCTAAATTGCATAAAATGTCCAAGTTTTGGCTTTTGTTTCTCTGAATGGCTTCTTCTCAAGTTTTCTCTTCCTCCGCCAGCAGCTCATTTGGATTCTATAGGTGTACACACACAAGAAACGGGAAGATCCTGATGGGGATATCACTGGAGGCATGGCTTTCCTCATTCATTATTCACTGCCAAAACATAAAGGCTCCATTTGCTAGAATCAATAACTGTGGTCCAAATGCCATGATGGAATAATGACCGAACAGTCTAACAGGAAGTCTAGGCATGTCGCCACATACACTGAACTCAACAGCACAATAGTGCACATTCAGAGACTGTCCAAGTTGAAACCATTTTTTGTGACAACACATTTAATAACACCATAAATGCTTCACAGTTGAGCTCTTTCTTAGTAGAAGTAATTTTTGCAGATAATTCATTATTCAGAATACAAGCCAGTGTTTGGATAATGTGACCCCTGTTAAACGTCTCCTTGAATTGAACTAGTGCTAAATTACATCAACTACAGCGCTGTTTTTTTACGTTTATCTACTTCATATCCTTCCATATTGACAAAAAACATAGGTGCTAAATAATGCAAAGTTTATTGAAACAACACAGTGTTCTGCAATTTCCTGGCTTCCAAGAACTGGTTCTTTCTGGTCGGCCCTAATAACAGTTAATCCTTGCAAAGGATTCTGGTTACTAATGGCTGCTCTTGCATTACCAGCCCCAGTATGACATACCGGCGACTGGTTAAGATAGCTGAAGCACAAAAACAAATCAAGTCTGTTCATACTACAATATGCTACATATGCATCATCCAAACATCTTTTAATGTATATTTGAGTTTATGTACCAAATCATGAGTTGCTAATTGCTAAATAGTAGATATTAAAATGCTGCACTATTATGACTAAATAAAAAAAACACTCAAAAGCTAAAATCAATAGTTTAAAAGCTAAATGTACAGTATGAAAAATAGATATTAATTCTGAAATTAGCTAAATATTAAATGTAGCAGCGTTATTAAATTAGTGTTTTTACAGGTTAATTTAAGTGCTTGATGATTGTAAAGTGAATATAAATGTAAAAAAAAATTATAAATCCCAAATTATTGATATGGTACCAATATTCCTTGAAGTTGAACACAAAAAGATGTACTGTGTGAGTGTTTCTTGTGATATTAGAAGGTGAACTACATTAAATCATAAAAGAGATTTGAAACTAGATGATAACTTTGTTCAGTGAAGCAATATCAGTTTTACAGAACTACAAAAGCAATCCCTTTGTAGAAATCACAAAGAACATTAACACACCAGCCTTCATTTCTTTTTTCCTGCCAAAGGAACTATAAAGCATTTCAGGCCAGGGGCCCCAGCCAAGAACAGTCCTCTCCATATTTCTGCACAGACCATGTCTGTTTAATGAAGGGGCTGTCTTCCAGCTCCAAAGAGCCAGCGCTCATAAACACAAAAGGCCACTGCCTGGCTGCGCAGGACAGCTTTGAGCTCTCAAGTGTGACAGACGGACCTGAACTCTGGCTGTCTGAAGGTTCAACATGAGCAAAGCTGGAACCTTTCATCAAAATGTCTTTGTTAGGACAGTTAAGATTGTTCTGCTGTGATCAGCAGTTCTGTTTGTGACTCTGTTCACATACCAAATTTATGAACACTGCTTATTAATCTGAAGATTTTTTCTTTGACTGAATATTCCATCAGAGATTACAATGGGCCTGTCTTTATTTATTTATTTTTAGCAATTATCATTACTGTAGCTGCAAGTTTTAGTGTTAAAATCTAAAAATAAGAGATATTTGCATTAAGGTAATGACAAATAATATGTTCTTAAGTGTCATAAAATAATGTCACAATGCAAATTATTTATCCTTTGTGCAAAAATTATTCTATATTTGAGGAGTTCAGATGCAAAAGACTCTGAAAACTTCTTCTAAAATTAGCATTTTTATCAGGCCTCTATATTTGTTCAGTTATTTCACTTTAATTGCTTAGAAAAGGACCTATACATTGCCATTAGAGTAAAATTACTGAACCTAAACATAGCAGCCTGATAAACAATGCTCATTTTAGATGAAAATTTCAGATGGCACTTAGTGGCTTTTGCATCTAAACTCTTCATTTCTTTCTTTATATTATGTGAAAAATTACAACTGAAATGCATAAAGTTACTGGAAAAAAATTCTGTAAATTTGCTTTTTTATATATATATATATATAGAAATGCATTTTATCACTAATGGAGGTTCTCTACATCTAATCAATAATGAAACCATTAATGACAGCTCAAATAGTAGAGCGTGGCGCTAGCAACGCCAAGGTCATGGGTTCGATTCCCAGGGAAAGCAAGAGCTGATAAAATGTAAAAACTGTAACTTGAATGCAATGTAAGTCGCTTTGGATAAAAGCGTCTGCTAAATGCATAAATGTAAATGTAATGAATAAACTGACTAATCAATAATGAAACAGTCGTTTTCATTATCGTATTTTATAAACTATTTAATCATTTAGTTGTTGCAACCCAAATTAATGTTATTGAATTATGTCAAGGCTGAATGAATTTATCACAACATGGCTTTAGAAATATGCTTTGAGTTTTTTCATATGCTAAGTGTTAGCTGATTTGCAATCATTTTGCTTAACAAAGCAAACTCTGCTCTATTTTCAGTTCCCAGTGAACGGCTCCTACATGTTCCCACATATCACTTAATATTACATGACGCAGACACATTTTTATTTTGCCTGTGAGATCCACAGATGTTCACTTCATAGGATAAGTAGCTTTGTGTTACAATGACCGTCCATGCTCTTCAAAATAACAGTTCACAGTAAATCAATCAAGAAACAACAAAGCTAAAAACTAAAATCCTTCCAATAAGCGAATGTGTCCATGAAAACAATGCTTTGTCCAAACAGGATGACGTCATTTTTTTGTGTGAAATGCAAATGCTGTCTGAGAACCATCTCTCTGATATATAATCATCTCTCAAAATCCTCAGATTTATCAAATATGATAAGAATCAAATGCAATTCAGATAAAGTAACTAACAAAATCACTTAAGTCTAAGTTACCAGATTCATTATCGTTCAGGACTCTTTACTTTCAGCCAGAGTCTGCTTTCACCTGATAAATACACAGAGACTCAGAATCATGTGACTCTTATTTGCTTAACATGCAAAGAATGGGTTTGCCAAGTGAGATATCATCCAGAAGGAAACCAACCATTCTTGCCATCAGGAGACATTGTGAATTTTAAACAGGAAAGTTTCCCATATATGGTACGAGAGGGGCATAAAATAGAAACCACCAGTCAATTATGTAGTCTTCTCATGAAAGGGTTCCCAAAAGCACAACATAAGAGTTTGATTTATGCTGTAAGCAAGGAGGTCTATATAATCCATTACCCTTGCCATTCATCTCAATGGAAGTTGATTGGCTGGTGCAGGATCCCCAGAAGTATACAACAGAAATCTGTTCTTTAAAAGCTGTTGAAGAGTCAGAAGTTACAAATTCTGTATCTTGGGTAACAATGAAACACTGTCAGAAAAACAAGCCAAATAGCATGGTTATAAATGCTACTGTATCACATTTTGCCAGCTACTTACATAGATAGTGTTTGCTTGAATTTGCTTATTTGGGTAGGCTGCCAATTTAATGCTGAGCCTATAGGCATGTTACAAAAAAAGTGCAATAAGAATTAGTTTTTTTGCAAAAACAAAATATAAATTCACTGGCTAAATCGTTATTGTCCCCATATTGGCAGCTACGTAATATTTAATTTCACAAAAAATGTGATGGCATTATGATTAGCTGGGCTTGAGTGCCAATTGGGTGGGCATTATATCATTATACTACACGTAAGAAATGTCTTTTGAAATGTATTTAGGGCTTTCCATATACAAGTTAAATGGTTCTGTGTTCGTTTAAAAGATGGCACACAGGATAAAGTCACCGAGTCATGCTTCAGTTTTTCTGAAACTCTGAAAGCAGCCATTGTGAGCATGTCAATGTTTTCCTTGGTCTAAATAAATACATTTAGACACGCTCAGTTATTCGGTCTCAATCCTCTTTGGGCTACAAGTGCTACATAGAGAGCTGCTGCTTGTGTACTTTACATGCCGCACTACATACCATGTGTTCAGGTCACATTCATACCAATAAGACATATTTTGCATAAAGAAAACAAAGATTATTTTCAGAACGGTTGAAGAGTTTTTGCATTGTAACATTCTTCTAGTGCCAATTAAACAGATTTTTCTCCCAAATACTCATTAAAATGCTCATAAAACAAGCGTTTCGCGTTAGAAAACATTATTCTTGTTAGATTATCTTCACTGTAGCAGCAATTTTTTAATGTTAAAAAATAAAAACAGTAAACAAAATAAATAAAAATGAATTTAATGCAAGTTGCTTTGGATCACAATGCCTGCCAAATGCATAAATGTAAATAGAAGTTTTATTTATTTATTGCATTATGATAATGATAACTAATACGTCTGTAATTGCAATGAAAATGTCGCAATTTTTTTTTTTTTTTAAGTTTTGTGAAATTCACCCATAAAAATAAATCCAATGAAATATGAAGCATTTCTCTGCATTTACTCCCAGATAAAAGAAGTGAATACTGAAGCATTTACATGCTTAAAAATGGGATTAAATGTCACAATTACATTTGTTTCAGAGGCTTAAGGACTTCACAGTGTAAACTGCACTTTTCAAACATCAAACGAATCGTACATCTGTCCCTAGACTGGGAATGAGATAACTAGTCAGGCTGTGCAATGTCAAGAGAAAACAGCTTACCTCCGATCACAGATGTGCAGAATGTATAAACAGACAAAGAGAAAGAAATATTTAACATTGGTGGGTGAATGAATGTACAAAACATTTTGAAAAATCAGTCTGACAGCATATATGTTTATAACACAAAATGTTAGCATTTAGCTCCGAGTATCATCAGAAGAGGTGCTATTGTTGGACAATGGCTGTTATCTGTCAGCCAAAAGAGTTTAATTAATCCTTTCACAAAAGCCAAACTCTACTTGACACCAAGAGACTCTTATGCAAGAGCAATTAGAGCCTGTTTCTCTCCCTAAGCAAGCTGCAGTGAACAATGTAAAACTGACAGTTTTGCAAAACTGCCATGGAAAAGAAACCTTTGACTCTTGACGATTTATGTATCATGAGAATAAAACCAAAGCAGAGGCCCTGAGCTTTTATGCAACGCATTGATTATCCAACAATATTCTGTTTAAGAGACAAAGCATGGATATGTTATCATGATGAACAATGCTATTCATTTAAGTCCAAGACATTACACCATATATTCGTTTTTGAATAAGACTTCTATCATCTTTCTATCATGACGACCAGCCAATCGGGAAAACTAGGCTCTTTTAGACAATGAGACTACTTATCAAACTGACAGAGCCAGCACAGGTTTTACAACACTGATACTATTCATCACTACTGGGCTGTGCCAGCCATCAGAAACACCTGCAACTAATAATATAGCTAAAAAAAAAGTTTGGCAACTATCAAAAAAAATCAAAACGGTACATAGTAAAAAGTCTTCCTGTTTAGTACAAGTGAGTTATGGAATACTGACAGCTTGAAGGATTTATGAGACAATTTCATTATACACTTCCAGTCTATTTATTTTTTGACCAAGTATAATAATAAATGTAATAAACATTAATAAAATATATTGCTTTCTCATCCAAATCTCACCTACACAATGCTATACAGTTGCTAAAATGTCTTATCATCTAAAAATCATCAAAGTATAATAATTTAAGCGGCATAATTTTGAAGTATGCTTCATAGATTTCCTTGGCAAGCATCACTAATGAAATACACAGTTTGCCAGGCCACTGTCTCCATGACACAATCAATATGAAAGCCTAAACTAATGCTGCATAGCAGACTATATAACATCCAATAAGCAAAGCATGATTAAAGCAATACCACAACTATCCATTTTCAGATTCGCCAGTAACTGGCTTGGAAACTATAGAGTTAAAAAGCCTTACATAATTTCTCAGCTGCAGAGGTTTCTAGCACTGAGCTGCATCCTCCTTACTTGTAGCCCATGTCAGACAGGGGATTCGCTCATGCGTGCTGGAGAAAGTGCCGGCTAAATATAGATAACGGTACACCTACTGTATGGCTCTCCTTCAGTGATGACACAGCTCTAGATGTCTAGTGCCAAACAGAATCCCCAAGATCTACATAAAGAGGATTGTGGGAAATGGCAGTGATATTCCGTGGTTTCCGAAGTCCTTTAGACACTGTAATAACTTTATCTGAGACTCTTCAGGTAATTCCAAGAAAGTATTGAACTATGCTTGAAGCAAAACATTAGGGAAAGCACGTTCAAAAACTATATTACATTTTAGTGAATGCTACATTGCTTTGTATGGATTCCCACTTTAGAAAATACAAGAGTATTTTAGTTCATCCAAAAATGAAACGTCTGTCATCATTTACTCACCCTCAAGTCATTCCAAAGCTGTATGACTTTCTTCTGTGGGACACAAAAAGGAGATATTTGGACAACAAATACTGAGTTAATGATGACTGAATTTTAATTTTGGAGTGAACTATCACTTGAACCATACAACATGCCACACAACGAGGATAAACTACTTAGATTTCATCACATTTCATATATAAACAGGGAACAGAAGGGAGGACTTTAAAGTGAGTTATCAGAACTGCTGCAGCTGCCTGAAGAAAATTACAGATAAAAACAGGAGAATAACGGAAAAGACAGGGGATACTGTCCTGATTTCCAGACGTTTCTGCAAACTCATACCGAAGACTTCTACCCTACAGTCAACTCTTCTTGAAAATCCTTCTAATGTAGAACAGCGCTTTCCAAAAAACTAAAAGTGCCTGCAAGTGTTCATGTGAAGCAGGGAGGGAAGGGGCACTTCAGCCATTTCTCATTCAACACTTCATATGAAATCTGTCCTGCTCGACAACTCTAAAACAATTTCATCCAGAGAGAGCCCAATATAGTCGCACTGATCTCTACTTTATTGCACTTTTTCTACTCTAGTGCACACTGGCTCTGGTTCAGCACTTCAGAACGCTTCAGCAGATGTGGGACTCTTATAGGTACTAAATACTGCCTTCATCAGCGGCGCTCTGCTTCGTGGCAAGTGGTTTTGTTTTATCACCGTTTTAGAAGATTCATAGACTTTACCTTATGATAAAAAGCACTTACAGACCAAATCCGAACACTGAATACAAACAGATGCTTTTCTAGAAGCATACACTTTGGTTTTTCCTGTTTTATTCGGTCTACACTAAATTAAAATGACGGTGTATAAAGAACTTACACTCAGAAATTGTTACACAATTTCATAAATACAGAAAAGCGCACAGAAAAAGCAAGTAACACATTAAATGCTAAATTTTGTAGTAGAAAGACTGAAATAGTATTTTCTTATAAAACATATTACAATAATTCATATTTCATTTTTACAGTGTAAATAAATAAGAGATAAAGCATACAAGAGTCTAAAATATTCAAGCATTATTTAGGAGGAATATGGTGATATGGAATTTATTGTCCACTAATGACAACCGATAATAAGTTTGTTATTGCCAATATGACAACAAAAAGTTTACTTTTTACATTTTAAGATGGAGCAACTGCTAATTGGTAACTGATTTATTCATTAGAATTTTTTTAAACATTAAAAATGTTAAATTAAGGACATTATAATGCATATATGTTATTTAACCAACTCTCAAAACCTATTTTTTTAAATTGCTGACAAATTAGAAATTTTGAATTTCATAATTTGCAAAATATGATGACTATAATCATGATTAAAAAAAACTGTCAAAACATAATATTTAGGTGTCCGATTTAGATTTAGTTTAAGCAATGATCGGCTGTACCTCTATCTGTATTATGAATAATAATGTAATTTCTCAAGTTACCACCAAATAATGTATTGGCCCCTGTTATTTTGTGCAAATTTTAATTTTGAGAGATGACGACACGAGGTAAGAACCATGTGTGAAAGTGTGTGTGCACACACTCACATTTAATAAATACAGAAATGGATTTTACCTCCTTTTCAAAACAAACATGTGGCAGTCATGCACTGAGATGAGTCTGCATCCCAATTATCTGGAAAGCACTCAAAGGCCGACTATGTGAACACTGCACTGAAATTCCAGTGGTCCAATGCAGAGGGCATTGCTCTTTCAATGAAATCAAGATGTTATGTAATCTGCTTCCAGCATCTGTTTTCTGCAGTGTTTCATTTATATTCTACAGTCATTTCTCTGCCACTAAACCCTATACAAGCCACATTACATTCTAAATCCTTATTGCAATGAATGGCACTAGGCCACAGGTGCAGAGGGCTTACATTCAATCTGAAAGTTCATCAGAGAGCTACTTTACAGGCCATAATGTTCATTTTCTTCTGACATGATATATTTTTAGTCATGCAACCTGCAATACTAAACACATAAACTGCCCTAAAATGCCACTGGCCAACACTGAGCAGCGATTAACGGCGCACATTAAAGTAATTGATGGCAAAGCCGAGAACATGCACAATCAGTGATGTGTAAAACTCCTGCTCATTAAATCAATTCTTTCCCGGATAATGATTTATTCTTGTTTATGCGTCAAACAAGTGGGCAGGATGCTGCTTTGCAGGTGAATACATGCAGATAACTGTTGCATCCCTTCTCTAGAAATTTGTCTATGAAAATGAAAAGGCTGATTCATTCATCAGTGACTCATTAGTACTGCATCATGCTTATAATACAACAGATAATTTAGATTTTTTAATGGATGTTCGAACTCTTAAAATTATACGGTTATAACCATCAGCCTCAAGTTACTAATCATACAAAGTATTGAATAGAAGTACACTTATGGCAAGCTGCTGTAACATTTAAAACTAACTAGCATCTCTGTTATTTGTACTTATTGTATAAACTTAATTAATAGTAAATTATTCAATAGCCTCTCACTAGTATCTAATGCTTGTGCTCAATAACTAACTAGCTGATGGGTTGCCTGAACAAAAGTTGACTAATATTGGTCTTAATTCAAATAGGTTTTGGCATATTGAAATAATAATAAGTCATCTCAAAAATGTAAAACTCACAGTGAGACACTCAAAAAATAAAAAAAACTAGCCTACATCTCACTGTTTCACTATCATCAAGACCCATTTGGTGTATCTACTTAATAGTTACTAACGAGACTGAAAATATTACAGTCACTATAGATTAAAGTATTAGTATTTAGAAAATAGGTATGAGTAAAAAAAAAAAAAACAACAACAGATATTAGTAGTACGAATGCATGATAATGAATTTAATGAATGCATGTTAAAATGGCTTGCCATAATGAAACACTAAAGCGCAACATTGTTATATCTCGCCGGTACATTGTTAGATGTAAGTGTATCGGGGGTTTTTATAGCGAAAGGTGAATGGAGACATTGAATCGACTCCAGTTACTTTCTATAGAAATGTTCGTGTTCATGAATATGTATACTGTTTGACCCATCCCATGCCTCCAGCACTCTTACCTTGCAGATTCTGCACTCGCATGTCGCTGATCTGCCCGATCAATTCTTCCCGTTCAAACCAATCATCCCATTCGTGTCCCGCCATCTGCATCAAACAGAGTCGCTCGTTTTAGGAAGCTCCGGTCCCGTGATTTCGTTAGATTTCTCTCTTATAAAGTGCTCTATGTGGCGGGTGGCCATGAGTGGAGTTTGTGGGGGTTTCAGGGGTCTGGATCCGAAGAGATGCTGGTGTTCGGCTCCCGCATTGTTCAGGTAAAGTTACTTTAATTCTTCGTGACGCAAAGCACAGTCTCTCCAGCGCAGCTTGGAGGAGGAAAATGAGAGGAAAAACCACCTGGTTAATGTTTGTAGGATTGTCAGTGCACGCCCACACTACCTCTGATACTCTGAGGACGGGGCTGTCTCTCTCTCATGCATGATTCTTGAACGAATCTTTGATTTGAACCGATTCTTTTTCAGTCGATTCGAAAAACTGAGGTGCGAACTATGGCCGGTTTTAATCATTGTATGAAATTATATGGCATTATTATGAGTTGTGATAAGAAACTCATAATAAAATAACGTTTTCGTTATTTTGAGTACTATGTCATTATATTAAATACGTTTTTTTGTAATTATGAGTTATAAATCATTCTCATGTTAAGGACTTTAGATTTTATATGTAGCAATTGTGTCATAATAATAACCCTAATGTTTGTATGTCATAATATTTTAATTTTTTTTAAGTATTTCCACATTTTTATGTATCCAACTTCTAGATCTACTATTTTGATTGCTTAACAAAATTTAAAGTAATTAAATCTAATTGAAACAGGTTGATAAAAAACAAGTAAAAGTGACCTAAAATGCAATAGCCTATTAACAAGTAAAATTACATTGTAAAGATTTATTTAGTTAGTCAGTTAGTCGGTTAATAATAAGCATTAAGTGGCTTCATGTAGCCTATTCTTCTAGAAACGTCTAGAAAGTGACACTAAATAGCACACTTCAGGCTATTGATAAATATTGACTTTAATCAAAATTCCTACATCAAACAATGGTAAAACCAATTTGCAAAAACAGGTGTTTAATAATGTTTTTTCTTAGGCTATTAAACAGCCAATCACACGCCTACTATGAGATCCTTAGCCGTCATGAGAATTGCTAACTCGTAATTAACATTTAATATCTTATTATTGTGAATCACAGAATCAACTTCTCCATAAAAAAAAATCACACGCGATGTTTTTAATGCTATTTATAGAGAAGACTTAAAAGAACAGGTGAATCGGATTGAGATTCGATTCATTTGAGCGAACCGTCGTAGCGAATCGGTTCATTAAAACGAATCAGACTTTCCAACACTGGTCTCTCTCGTTCTTTATCACTGACGAAAGACGTCTTGGATGAATTATAGTGTCTGTATGCGGTGTTGTGCGGCATATGGGTCGTGTCAATGTGAAGGACACCACAGTCGTTCGCTGCACATGTTTTACACAATGACCGAGCTAAATGTGCTTCATGTGATGTGCAAATCACATACCCACCCCCATCCCGCGAGCACATTATCTGAATGATCGTTTACAGTGAGCTGAAATGGACAAGCATCTATTATCGTGACCACTCCTGCAGAGCTTTTCTAATGAAACCAACAAATGCTGCACAAGTTAATCTGATAAGTAACCTGTGGTTAAGGTTATCGATTAAACCTTAGTAAACTGGTGCAGAGAGCAGCATAGTAGCTTTAAACTACTCCAGGTCTTATCTTGATCTGCCTGTTTTTGCTCTTGATGGAATTTAATCATTCAGAAACATGAGTGAACGAGATTACTGATATATCCGCACCAAATCACGTTCCAGCAAACATGTTCTTTTTAAAGTCTCACAACAAGCCTTCAAACTTGTATCAGTAGCTAGCCCTTGACACCTTTAATGGAAAGCATTTGTTGGTTTTGCTTGTCACTGTATAGCTTACAAAATTTTTGTTTGAAAAACTTCACATCTATAATAATTATTGATTATACTTAAATATAATAACGTGATACTTCTTAATAAATGCTTCTTTAGTTCAATAATAGGAGATTATTTTACAATGCAAAGTAAAAGCAAGTGCCCAATAAAGGTTCTTCATGAGTTTTTGTCTGTATTAGAGTTCATAGGTAATTTATTGTAGTAATAAGGTGTACAGTCAGTTGACTACAACATCCTGATATTTGGTCCCAAAGCAAGCCATTATAGTATAGTAACAGGGATTTCCTGGAGTGCTGCTAACAACCATGTGCATGAGAGAGACAGAGAACAAGAGGTGTAACAGTGCTGTTGTTTTTGCATTGCAGTGATTATGATGAGATATGTCTGCGAGGGTCAGTTATGCAGAATATTCATAAAGATTGATGGGCAGCAGCATTCACCCACCCTCTGTTCCAGGCAGAGGCGGCTGTTGTGTAACAGGGAAGAAGATGAGAAGTAAAAACCGCCCACAAACAGAAACTGGAACAAAATATTTCATCCATATATATCTTTGTCCTTAGCGTTCTACACTTATAATGCAATGCTCAATAATGGGCATTTGTTAGACTGTACAACACTATCTGAGACGGTCCATGCTTTTTGGAAATTACTGATCTGTTTGAGCTATTTACATCGATTTGCCTACAATGCATGTCTGTAGTCGAATAGTAGCAGTTTTGAAAGACATGCAATGAATCATATTATATTGAATAAGCAAATAATATTGTTTGAATTCCTTAGGACCTTGGGATAATACCACTTGTTTGTGTTTCAAATACATTTCCTTACAGTACTCCTACCCTGTAATAATCACACAAGAATGCTGTGCAATTCACCACAAGCCATGTTGAGACTCAGGTTCAGTTACAGCAGCCTGAGGGCTTCATGGTTGGTATGCTGTTGTGGCAGACAGTCAATCTAACGGAAAACATGAGATATTGAAACAGGGGCTATGACCTGAAGAGAAGCATCAACTTTAATGCACCACTGGAACTTACTTATGATGCTTATCAGGTCATAAAACCAACAACGAGTTCATAAAACAATCCTTTGAATTACAATAACATTGTGGTTGGATTTTTTAAAATATAGATTTATTTAACTGGTGTATTTATGTAAAGTAAGTAGGCTATACATGACCAGAATAAACTCAAATGCAAACTTGACTTCGTTAAAGGAGTTGCAAATGACGTTGTTAAAAAGAACATTATTTGGTGTAATGCAATGTGTTTATGCGGTTTAAGGTTCAAAAAACACATCACTTTCTGCATACTGTAGATTATTGTTGCTCCTCTACGCCTCTCTTCTGAAATGCATCGATTTTTACAAAGCTCATCGTTCTGAGAAGCGAGGCGTGCTCTGATTGGCCAGCTATCAAGTGCGTTGTGATTGGCCAAATATCTCAAGCGATAAAACCCATTATAAACGAGGCATTTGTTGCATCCAGTGGGGACACAATTCCTGATTATAATGACTTATACTGTCTTTTTACGCGTTGCATCACACTGTGTGAACATTACCATGTCTGCATTTGTGTTCGAAAAAACGTCAAACAAGCACTACTCTACACAGCTCAAAACTCGCGTTTGAATCGTCAGTGGCAAATTCTTTAAATAAGAAAACGTACTTACAGGCTGTGAGTCAGAAGCACCAGACTGTCCTTGCAAAACTGCCTCACTTTATAGAAACAGCCTTTGTGCAAGCCAGCATTGTGGGCTACTCTTCCAGGTTCAGGAAATAGTCCTCCGTGAAATGCGCTGCACACACTCTACTGTTCTGGTGTCATGAATCTGGTCTATAAACTTCCGTTAACTCACCACCAGAGGTCAGTCGCTCACCACATGGACTCTTACACCACACTAACTGTTGCACGCCACCTCAGACTACAATTCCCATCATCCATTGCACTGACGACACACACAGCTGATTGCACTGATCACACCCTACATAAACCATGGACTTCCTCTTCCTCTCTGCCGAGTATTGTATAGCGTATATCACTCTCCTAGCGATAGCTACTCTACGGAGCCCACTCAGTTATCATAGTCTTGCCTTGCGTGCTTTCTAGTGTTTTGATTCTTGCCTTCGTTTCCTGAATTTACCCTTTGCCTTGCCATTCGGACTCTGTTTGCACCTTTCTTGGACTATTGCTTGTACACCTGGATTACCTCTCTGCCTTGTTTTGATTCTTGCCTTCGTTTCCTGGATTTACCCTTTGCCTTGCCATTCGGACTCTGTTTGCACCTCTCTTGGACTATTGCTTGTACACCTGGATTACCTCTCTGCCTTGCCCTGTTGGATATTGTTCGCCGATCGTCGACCCACGCTTGCCCTAGGATTACTCATTGTCTTGCCTGTTATGTTCCTGTTTACCATTGCATGAACCTTGCTTGTTTTGTGACCTCGCCATTGAATAAAGCCTTGCAAATGGAGCCGCACGTCTCACGCTTGTTCGCCCCGTAACATCTGGAACAGTGTTGTAAATACAACTTAAAAACTGATTTCTAGTTATGTCCTCTTTTGGAAGCCCAAGCAAAGTACTTTCACTTTCACAACGAAACACAGCGTCTCTAGGACATGGCGCCAGCGGCAACAACAATACTACAGCAAGGATATATTTCTGCCTTCTTTCATTGCGTATACGTTTGGGCAGTGTTATGCAAATCTTCCCACACTGTGATGTAGACATGTGGGGGCGTGTTTGAACGTGCCATATTAGGAAGGAGGGGCAGAGTCTTAACTTTTATAAAGAATATCTCTTTGGTTTTGAGACTTTAGTCTTTGCAACTTCAGGGATTTTATCTATGCATGAACAGCTTGTAACACCCCAAAGAGAAAGGAAAACTTGAAATTGCATCATATGACCCCTTTAAGTCAGTAGCTCCTCAATGCAGAACAAAGATCCAGGGGATGGGGCTGGATCCACATCTGGGGGTGGAGATGGGTAGGTTTAGTGATCAGGGGGTGGAGACGGGTAGGTTTAGCTATATGTAAGGTGGGAGAAGTTCGATCTGGATCCAACCTCACCCCCTGGACCTTGTGTTCTGCAGTGAGGACCATCTCCTTTAAGTGGAAGAGTGCAAATCATAACCCAATGCATGCACAGTCTCAGCGTTGCTGCAGGGGGCACTCCAGCAGAAATTTGACTTCTCACAATTCCGACTTTTTTCTCACAATTGCAAATTTACATCTCGCAATTCTGACCTTTTTCTCAGAATAGTGAGATATAAACTCACAATTGCAATAGAGTTCTGACATTTTTTTTTTCAGAATTGTGTGATATAAATTTGCTGTTGCGAGTTAAAAAGTCAGAATCGTATAAACTCGCAATTGTGAGAAATAACAGTTGCAGTTCTGGGAAATAAAGTCATAACAGCAAGATGTAAATTCAACTGCAAGAAAAAAGTCAGTGAGATAAAGTCACAATTTTTTTTATTTTTCAGTCAGTGGTGGAAATGTGCTTCCATACTAACACCCAAATATGGTAGACCAGGCCTGACATGCATTGGTGTACTTCCATAAAATGTTTCAACCAATCCAATTTTATGAGAAAAAGTGACTATTTTATGAGGTGATTTGTATGAAAACATGATTTTTAGGAAATGTAAGCAAAGAAAATGTCTATATGCATATATGTGTGTGTCCATAAGAAAATGTAACTATTTTACAAGGTGGTGATTTATTTGAAAACGTATTTAAAAAAAAAAAATAAGCAGAAAAGTCCACCCGTAGGCTAGCCGTCAGTATGGAGTACGCAAAATTGTACGTAAACATACAAATGGGATCATGCGAATCAGCCATCAGTTCACCAAAACTTAAAATAGGTATGAACTGCCATAAGAGCGTGTTGTTTTAGCCTTTGGATTTCCACAGTCAATACTGCAAGAATTTGCATTATTGATCATTAATGGAAACAATCATTTTAAAACCTCAAGGGAGTCAGTGAGCTTTGGATTTTGATTAATATTGACACCAACTGAATCTATATTTAATTTAGGCAGAATTTCTGCCTGTAGACTTGACACTCACCTTATTTTGATGTGGGCCACAGCTGTTTTGTGTATCTTGTGCATTGACCCGAGGCTCTGGTGTGATGCCACTAGTTGCTGCAGTAGCACTGATTGGATTTATTTTTTCTGCTTTACAGAACAAGTGCCCTGCTAATGCTGCCAGCACACTGGTGCCGACCAGCTGTCCTCTGAGAAACACGGAGGAGGAGGCTACACTGATGTCACAGTTGAAGAGCAGTGGGCATATGAAAACTAATGAAACACAATACTTGATCCATTCATCGTAACATTCTTGATGGTAGTACATCATCTTTGTGCAGATGATCCAGTGATATCTCATCACCCTCTCTTGCATTTGATCCCAAGCTGAAGGTCAGTAGGTTTTGTGGTTCACCATAAAAGGGAACGGCCTTCAACTTTACCTTAATGGCTGACCACTACAACACTGACCACTACAAAGGCATTATTAAGGTCTGGGATTAGCAGGCATTAATTAAAAGGGTCATTCTAATATCAGGTCAGTCAGTCAGCCAAGCCATTTGCATTCACCACAGATGAACCCAGCCTGTGCTGCTCTGAAGAACACAGATTAGAATTACATAATTGCTGGCATATTCAACTACAGTAGCTGCAATAAACAGCTTATGATAGGAGATGTTATCACATGCTCTTCCCTTGGTAAATAATGCCTAAATAATGCACACTTAGGCATATCTAACTACTATAGTGACCATACTATTCAATTTTGCAACTGATTTAATAGCATATAAAACTGGTATTTTATATCATAACTGGGTGCTAGTAGATATTAACCTAAAAGTAATGACAGAAAATCATTTAGATTAGTCTCTCATTTTGTAAACGCCAATAAATATCATGCAAAGTGAAGCACTTACACTGGAAGGCATTCTGGAGAGTTTAAAAACAGACACATTAAGGTTATATTTTTATTACATCTTTTATATCAAATCTTCATCAGAAAAATGTGTGTAGTAAATCATTTATGTTTGTGGCACCAATTTATTGTTTTGACTACTGTTCTGGGTGGATGATCTTCTAATGTACTACAGGTGTAATTCTTTTGGGTGGTGGTTGCTCTGTGTAAACAATACTTTGTAGACAGTTACACTCTTTCTGAAATCCTCCTGCATATAATGCGAGGTTAACATGTTAACTGGCTTTAAATGTCTAACAGGAGCTGGAAGATTCAATATATATATATACATAATGTTAACAAGTCGTATGTTAGCATGTATAATATATACATTTTCTTTAAAATATTTGATAATAAATATATTATACAATTTTGGTAAGATGGTTATTCTGCAAAAATGTATAAAATTGATCAAAAAGTGACAAAATATTTATATTTCTTTTTAACTTTTTATCCTAAAAAATGTTTTACAAAAGAATTAACCAGCACATCTGTTTGTAACTGATAATAATAAGAAATGTTTCTTAAGCATAAAATCAGCATATTAGAATGATTTCTGAAGGACAATGTGACACTAAAGACTGGAGTAATAGCTGCTGAAAATTCAGCTTTGCAAAGGAATTAATTTATTTTTAAAATAGAAAATGATTATTTTAAATTGTAATAATACTTTACAATGTTAATGTTTTTACTGTATTTTTGATCAAATATATGCAGCCTTTCAAAAACATAAAAAAAATGGTACAGACACCAAACTAGATAGATAGACAGATATTTCAGTTTGCCGGTCTTCAAATTAAGCTTTTCTTTTTTTTTTAAAGAGCTGTCAATTTGCATTTACAAGACTTTCTCAGCGGAAAACACCTCTGATATGGGAACCTTGGCTGCCATGGAAACATGCCACAAAATTAAATATTTACTGCAGTGCTTCTGGCCAGCTAGTGTAATAAAATAGATTTCTTCAGCCACAGTTTTAACAGACCAGGTGCACAGTGACATTAAGCCATTTGTTATGCTTGCTGATTAATTAACAATGACAGGGCTACAAAAAGTCATCCAGTTTGCTCAAGTGATATAGCTTCTTGACTTTTATAGTTACAAACTTTCCTTAATATGTCACACAAGATTAAAAATTGTCCCAACTTTAGCACATTATTAAACCAACAAGAAAACTGCAATGTGAGTCACGTCCGGCACATTAACACCAGCAGTTTACCATGTGACCAGGACCTCTTGGTGTGTTTTTCATATCCTACTTGAGTACAAGTTACACATTTGTTGGCTTAAGTCAAAAGTTAAGTGGCTTAAATGTGATTATGCCACATGCTAGAGCACATCCGGCTAGTGTGACTACAGTTTCTTCTCAGAAATGTCTTCTGCCAAGATAATTCTATTACCATAAAGTGTGGATTTCCGTTTACATCACGCAAGGTTAATGCGGTTCATCTTTCTTTATTCAATGAACATGGTCAATATGTGTGGGTCCAGAGTAAGAATTATTGATTCAAACAGACTGAACAAAGTTATAACTCATTGGTGGGTCAGTGTTATTTGTGTAACGCAGTGTTATTTTTGTATTAGTTATATACTTATAGTATAACCCGGATTCCGTAAATGTTGGGAGGTTTTTTTATTTTATTTTATTTGAATACAATGAAAACTAAAATATTTTCAAATCACATGAGCCAATATTTTTTTCACAATAGAACATAGATAACAAATGTTTAAACAGAGAAATTTTACACGTTTATCCACTAAATGAGCTCATTTCAAATTTGATGCCTGCTACAGGTCTCAAAAAAGTTGGGACATGGGCAACAAAGTGCTGAAAAAGCAAGAAATTTAGAAAAACTTTAGCTGGGAGAACATCTAGCAACTAATTAAGTTAATTGACATCAGGTCTGTAACATGATTAGCTATAAAAGGGATGTCTTAGAGAGGCAGAGTCTCTCAGAAGTAAAGATGGGCAGAGGCTCTCCAATCTGTGAAAGAGTGTAAAAAGATTGTAGAATACTTTAAAAACAACGTTCCTCAATGTCAAATTGCAAAGGCTTTGCAAAATCTCATCATCTACAGTGCATAACATCATCAAAAGATTCAGAGAAACTGGAGAAATCTCTGTGCATAAGGGACAAGGCCAAAGACCTTTGTTGGATGCCCGAGGTCTTCGGGCCCTCAGACGACAATGCATCCCTTATTGGCATGATTCTGTCATTGACATTAATAAATGGGCCCAGGAATACTTCCAGAAACCACTGTTAGTAAACACAATCCACCGTGTCATCGGCAGATGCCAACTAAAGCTCTATCATGCAAAAAAGAAGGCATATGTGAACATGGTCCAGAAGCGCCGTTGTGTCCTGTGGGCCAAGGCTCATTTAAAATAGATAGTTTCAAAGTGGAAAAGTGTTCTATGGTCAGACGAGTCCAAATCTGACATTCTTGTTGGAAATCACGGCCGCTGTATCCTCCGGGCTAAAGAGGAGGGAGGCCTTCCAGCGTGTCATCAGCATTCAGTTAAAAAGCCAGCATCTCTGATGGTATGGGGGTGCATAAGTGCATACCGTATGGGCAGCTTGCATGTTTTGGAAGGCACTATGAATGCTGAAAGGTATTCAAAGGTTTTAGAGCAACATATGCTCCCCTCTAGACAACGTCTATTTCAGGGAAGGCCTTGTGTATTTCAGCAGGACAATGCAAAACCATATACTGCAGCTATTACAACAGCATGGCTTCGTATAGAAGAGTCCGGGTGCTGAATTAACCTGCCTGCAGTCCAGATCTTTCACCTATAGAGAACATTTGGTGCATCATTAAACAAAAAATACGTCAAAGACAACCACGAACTCTTTAGCAGCTGGAAACCTATATCAGGCAAGAATGGGAGCAAATTCCAACATCAAAAACTCCAGAAACTCATAACCTCGATGCCCAGATGTCTTCAAACTGTTGTGAAAAGAAGAGGAGATGCTACACCATGGTAAACATGCCCCTGTCACAACTATTTTGAGACCTGTAGCAGGCATCAAATTTGAAATGAGCTCATTTAGTTGATAAAATTAAAAAAAATCTCAGTTTAAACATTTGTTATGTTATCTATGTTCTATTGTGAATAAAATATTGGCTTGTGTGATTTGAAATTCTTTTAGTTTTCATTTTATTCAGATTGAAAAAACGTCCCGTTATTTTTAGTTTTGTCATTTTTAAATATTTCTATATAACTTTTATGTAATTTTATTTTAGTTAGTAATTTTAGAACTTATTTAAATTTTCATTTTATTTCAATTCAAAACTAGTTAATTGAACAATTTGATTAATTAATTTTTCAATAATATTAGTTATAGTTTATTATGGTTTACTAGAACAAAAACTAAACCTAAAACCATTTTTTTAAATCAGTACATCAAAATATTAAGACACACACACACACACAAGGCCAACAAGGCGGGCTATTTGCACTTAGTGTAAATAGACACTCCGCACTTTAAATAGCTTCATACCTACAAAGTCACCTCTTGTTTTGCAGATAAAGGGGACTTTTTTTTATTGGTTTTTGGTTAACGTGTCAGTATCTGTGAGTTTAAAGGGTGAAGAGCTGCAGTCACCCTCCAAAGAAATGAATCTGGGTAAATGATCACTGTATTATTCAAAGCCCTTTACTTTCACCCGAATGGCTAAAGTACATCATGCCTCCATCTGGATCCCTCCTCCAGAATTTCTAGGCATCAGCAAACAAACATGATTTGGATCGCATTGAAATGACACCCAGCATTTCCACATCAGAGAAATATCTGCCCATTGCGGAGCAGGAAGGAAACGGCAGTGTGAAATCTGCTGCTGCACATGTGAGTGAGCGTGTAGGACAGATCCAACCCTTTCCCACTCGCATTTGAATAAATTAGGCCATGCAAGTGTGCTTTCAGTGACTGGGCTTTACCATCAAAGTCATATACTATCATATCTTTATGCCAACTAGGCAAGAGATCACATACACACCTCGAAGACAAACAACCACCTGACTACACAGTGACTATGTCAATAAACGCACTCCTCTATCACCAATGTTTAAACAAAACATATCTTTGCAGTCTGATAGTGACTCAAATAGCTGTTCTCACAGTGCTGTGCAGGATCCTTCAAGTACATCTAGTTTGCCTTTAGCTGGTGACCTAAATGAAATGAAAAATGAATCGGAAGTGACAGAGTACCACACACATTGTTGCTACGGCAACAAAGAAATTACAAATTTATGCAAATCAACACCCAAATGCTCATTTCCTTAACCATAGCTAGTCTGGTCCTAAAATGTAAACTGATGAAATGAAAAACCTTCCTCCTTTCCACCCATACGAAACAAATTAAATAATTCGTAAAGTAACCTCAGGCTGACCTTATGACCTTACATGGCCCCAATGGATAAGACCTAGCTGTGCTCTACTGCGTGATGTTTATTCTCACCTGCACTCTGGTTTAATGCTGAATGCAGATTAACAGAGACGTTTCCTGCTGAAAGAGGATCACTGGCTTTCAAAATGGGAATCTTGATATTGAGTCACACATTTGATCTATTCAATCTCAAGTCCATAGCAACAAAAGAAACACAAACAGTACTGAAAATGCACTGCATGTTTATTGCCTGGAGTAAAATACAAAAATACTGGTTATATGCTTCATACCATATATATATATATATAAATTAATCAGTTTAAACATACATCATAAGAGTTTAATCCAAAATATGGTAATAAAATAAATGTTTAACCTTTTTTATTAATACATGGTCTTACAACCCTTCATGCATTTGAAGTCACTATAATTTCAACATGCTTTCATTTGATTTTGTTAGCTGTCTTTGGAAATAATTTCCAGTACTTCCCAAATGAAATATCTCCAATGAGAAAGCTCTCTCATACACACAGTACTGTAAACTAGCTATATTAGCATACATTATACGGTGATCTTGTAACACAGCTGAACCGTTTAATAGAATTTTGTACAGTCTAGCATTTGCAGCCTAATGGAACATACAGTATTACTGAAGAAACAAGTATAGATCATTAAAGGGTTTGCATTGACATAAATAGAGATGAAAGGAACAGTTCATCTAAAAATAAAAATTTGTTGAAAATGTACTCTCCCTAAAGTCATCCAAAGATGTAGACGAGTTTGTTTCTTCATCAAAACCAATTTAGAGAAATTTAGCATTACATCACTTGCTCACTAATAGATCCTCTGCAGGTGCCGTCAGAATGAGAGTCTAAACAGCTGATAAAAACATCACAGTAATCCACAAGTAATCCAGTCCATCAGTTAATGTCTTGTAAAGTGAAAAGTTGTGTTTGTAAGAAACAAATCCATTATTAAGCCGTTTTAACTTTAAATCCTCACTTCTGGATAAAATACCAGTCCATAATAATAGTAAATCCTGGTGTCCACTCACATCAAAATCCTCCAGCATATTTGTTTAGAATTGTTTTTGCTTATAAACAGTGCTTGATCTGTGCATATTTCTCTCCTGATTCAGATGTTTGTTTGTTTTTGATACTACTGGACAAAGTTAAAGTTGGTTTGAAAATGATGGATTTGTTTATTATAAACATATTTATTACTTGTGGATTATTGTGATGTTTTTAGCAGATGTTTGAACTCTCATTCTGACGGCACCCATTCAGTGCAAAGGATCCACTGGTGAGCAAGTGATGCAATGCTAAATTTCTCCAAATCTGTTCAGATGAAGAAACAAACTCATCTACATCTTGTAAGGGCTGAGGAGGAGTACATTTAAGGCAAGTTTTGATTTTTGGGTTCATTTAAAGCAATGCAATAAACTGATACGCCTAGCTTCAACATTACAGTTTCTTTTAGAAAATGCAGCATATTTTCTGTTAAGACTCTTTCTGACCATGCACTATTATTAATGCATTTCACATCAGATAGTGCCATCACATATGAATGGAAATGACAGTTTTAACATAGGAGAGATATGTCTGAATACGATTTTAAACGCAGTTCAGTGCGGTGTGCGTATGTGTAATACTACTCAAAGCTGTAAAGCCATGCAATTAGCCTCTAAATAACATGTCTAACACTGCAAACAAAGCTCCAGGATGCGTTTTAAAGAGGATTTTGACTTTTGCCAGCTCTGAAAGACAAGAGCGTTTGTCTTTGTTCTGGACAAAAAAAAAATAATCAAGGCATTCCTTTCATCAAACCATGACCTTAAAGAAGCAGTCCTGAAAGAATAAGTGAACTCGACCTCTGATGGTTTTGGGACTTTAGAAATCCCAGATGAGACACTGCTTGTAAAAAAAGGGAAGAAAAGAAAAACAGACTAAGAAGGTCACAGAGTTCCAACATTCTGTTCAAAAAAGGACATTCTCCCCAAACAGGACTATTTTTACTCCTTAATCTATGCCTGCAAAACACACTTACAATAACCTATAACAACAATCAGAGGCAAACCAATGCCAAAACTCAGTCTTAAAGCTCAAAAATGTGATTCTGCAATCACAACTTCCAAAAACCGTTGAAAGAAAACCATCTATTCTATAAATGCATGTGCATAGCACCTTTGCTATGGAGTGATACAGGAATGTCTGTTGATTTTGACAATTTCCTTTTAGCTGGCAGTCTTATCTATGACATCAGAATCAATACCTGCAGCACAGTGATAAGTTATATCCTACGATCAAACACAGTGTAGTTTTCGAGTGGCCTGAGTAAAACAGCAAACATAAGATTTTCTAAAATAAAAACATGCACAATTCTGTTTAAATATAAGACATACCACAGTATTAAAATTATTTATATGAATAGCTCACCCAAAAATTTTAATTCTGTCATCCCCCATGTCTTTAAGATATTTTTATTCATACAATAAATGCCAGTGAGGTTCAAAACAACACCGGACCCCCATTGACTTTAACTGTATAGACAAAAAATGTTACACATAAGACAGTGAATCAAACATGTTTGGAAAAACATGAGGGTGGGTAAATGATGGCAGAACATCTTTTTTGGGTGAACTATCCCTTTAAGCATTTAGTAACTAGCTACAAACAGAACGAACATAAAAACATGAGGGATTTGCAATGGATCCTGAGTAGATGTCTTTAAGAGAGTTTTGCTCTTTGTAAAAGCTGCACTGGTTTCTCCAAATGCCTGTAGAGAAATGAACAGCTTGAATCATGTCGAGCAGGTTGTGAGCGTCTATGCCATCCACCCACTCACACTTTCACTCTCTCTCTCACACACACTCACAAACAGAGCTTTCTGATCTGCTGGGTCCACTGGTGGGTGTATGGTGGGGCGAGACCAGCTGAGAACCAAGAATATAATGACTTAAAACATTAACAGAACAATGATAAAAAATATAAGTGTTTGTTATATAAACACAAGCGCAGATTGCTTTTTGTTTTTTAAAAAGCTGCTTTGGACTGTTGACGCTTAAGTGGGAGGAGGTCCGTCGTAGCGGAGCATGATGTTGAAGGAGCGGGCGAAGTTGTTGGACAGTGAACAGCTGGTGCCCTCGTCCATCATAGGCAGCAGGAAGGCCAGCAGCAGCAGTGCCAACAACAGGAGCTGGAGAGGAAGAGCCACGCGACATACACGGTACAGGAAGCTGAGACCACTGCTCGCCTGCAAAACACACAACCACAGATGCTGTCACATGTTGAATGGCTCTATTACAAAACCTCAAGTTCAAATCTCTGCTGGCTGAACGTACATTTAAATAACATATTTCAAATCAGCAATACAATCAATACAATTTTCAGGTTGGCCTTCGCAGTGACTATATTATTTAGAAGGAGGGATTTATTTCATAATATTGGGCATTGCCATTTATCCCTTTCATGGTAATATGAGGGAACCGTCTTGGTATTTCTGAAGTATATGTAGCCATATACCTAAAAATGTTGCCAAGGTGACTCACTAGATTTCTAACAAAAATAATGTGTAAACATAATAAGCTCAAATTCCGAGTGTAAAGGTGCTTCTCCGAGTTTAAACGTAATTTTAAATTGCTAACGAGAACACAAACTCTTTGATAAAAATACAGATCCTGACTAGTGACTTGATGCACAAACTCAGTACCCATCTCTCATTCATTAGCTTTATACATCTGATAAAAAAAACATCACTACGACTGAGTCATTTTTCTCATGACTCACTGGATGCCGAAAAACAAATTCGCACAGACACATGTATACCTGAAAAAATAAGGACGTTTTTCAAGCTCCTGTAGAACTGTGGGAGTCAATGTCCACCCACAGCTGCTCAACAACTGCCATCGCTCTGAGATAACCTAATACAACCCGTTCTATTTAACTGCGGCAAAGCTGAGGAACATGGGAACTCTTTCTCTCTGGTGTTTGAAAGAGAGTGCAGAAGTACGAGAAAGTGAGGAGGAGGAAATGTGGGTGGATGAAAAGCCAAAATCTCCTTCCACACCTTTCTTCTGTCAGCCTCTATTCAGGACAACATAATTACAGTGAAAAGTAATTATAGCAGTGCTCAGGCCTGGTGTAATGTACAGAATTATAGACTGTTCTTACAGATACACATAATCCAATCATATCGTTCTGGTTTGATAATCATACAATAGGACAATTTACTTGATCACAACAAATAATTATAGATTCTCTGTGGACAGCCTATAATCACAGTTACAAAAAGATCATCTCACTGACAACTAAAGTGTCATCTTCACAATTAGATGACTGTTTTTGGTCAGTGACGGAGACAGTCGAAGAGTCTATACGAGTTGTCTCTGTCTCTGTCGCAGAGTTTATACTTCATGATAATGACAGGTCACTAAGACAGCAGATGACGTTTCCACGACAGAGACAGACGCTGTGGCTCAGACGAGCAACATTTACTCGTGCGATTTATGGTGCACTAATGAGCACCTTTAAACATGTTTGCAATGGCAAAATACAGCCAAGACAATATTATGTTCTGGAACAGCCAGTTAAATAATAAATGACATACATATAGTATACACACACCCAAGAACTTAGAATTAAGTGTGCAGATTTTGCAGAACAAGCTCAACCAAAGTGTCTGTGAATAGCCTTGATAATTGGATGGTAATGCTGCATGTGCAAAACAACATTTCTATCTCCAATCCACTAATATCTGCTTGTGTAAATAACGCAGGCAAACTCAGAACAGCCTTTTATATGTAGTCAGCAGGGCACCTGCGTCTCTTCTCAAGCAGACGTGACCGTTCGTGAACAGATGGCCAGAGAGTGAAAGAGTGAGAAGAGAGGTGTTAAAAAAGGTGTGAACACTGAGAAAATTGAGAAATTACTGAGAAAGATTAACACATTCCCCAGAGAGACGCAGTGGAGCAATGTTTCTAAGCAGCCCACGGAGCCAAAAAATAGCATTCGATTTTTGGGGGCTAGACGGTGCTTTGGTTCAGGCTTTCAAAATGCTATTTATGAGCCTCTATTTCAAAGCCCTCCTACTAAACCAGCCGAACAGTGTCTCAGTTCACTTGAGACTGCTTGCAAACTCTTAAGTCAACATGAAACGGCATTCAAAAACCTTTTTGCTTCTGTAAAGTGACATATTTCAGAGTGAAACAATATTTAAGAAGAAAAAAGTAGTATGCAGCTGATTCAAACTGATAATGAGCACCTTCTTTTACAATTAATCTCATGCCTCTGCTACGTCGCAGAAACAAACTCCACCAGCTTCAGTTGTGTGTCAATAAACACTGCTTTCAATTCTGTTCTAGCCCTGAAAAGGGAATACTTTCTTTTCAAAAAGGCTTTAATCATTCGCCACTGTCAGATCAGAGAGATTTTGAAACCTGCTTTAAACACAAGCCCACTCACAGCATCAAGGCTTCCTTTCAAAGAATAAAACCTACCTTTCCAGATCGGACATGCTCCTGTCCTTGTCCACTAACTCCCTGAAACAAACAGAAACATTCGGTTTAGTTAGTTACATCTGGCTACAAGCTGCTACCCTCTTCTGGTGGACACATGACACTGCATCAAAATCTGCATTGGAAATCATGTAGTAGATGATGTATGGATCTTTCCCAGTATTCATCATGTAATCATTTAGATCACAATTTTTCAAAACAGAAGGGAGTGACAATTGATTTCAGGTTTAAAATGCATTATTATGGCACAAGCAAAAAAAAAAAAAAAAAGTAATGTAATGTAAATTTTTTAATGAAAAATAGGTAAATTGAATAATATATTATATTATATATATATTTTATATTATAAATACATAATCTAATCTAATATAATATAATACAATACAATATAATAATAAAAAAACACAAATTAATTGAATTAATAAATAAAGCTTTAAAATAAAAGTAATAAAATAAAAATAATGATTACAGATTTCCTCTTTTTACCTTGTTTTCCAGCAGATCTTTGAGGTCACCAGTCTCTTTAAGTTTGGACTTGTATAACATCCAGCGGTAACGCAGCTCATCTAGTTCCACGTCCTCCTCTGCTGACTTACTCTGCCGACCGACCATCAGCTTCTGGAACTGACGCTGACCCAATGCTATATTGGCACATAAACCCTATTAAAAAAAAAAATCATAAACACAATTACTATGTGGGTGTAGTAGTTAAGGATTTGTGGATCATAATTCAGTTATTTAGAATCCAAAATTAACCTGTTGCTCAAAAAAAAAAAAAAAAACATTGCCGACCTTAGAAATTTGATGTCCACAATATGATCACGCAAGCTTTTGCAGTTTTCTGATGCGAGTACAGTACCATTCAAAAGTCTGGGGTCCGATTTCTTTATTTTTAATGTTTTTGACTCATAAAACTCATAAAGGCTGCTTTTATTTAATCAAAAATACAGTAAATACTGAAGAATTTTGAAATAGTTTTCTATTTGAATATATTTTAAAATGTAATTTATTCCTCTGAAAGCAAAGCTGAATTTTCAGCAGCCGCTACTCCAGACTTCAGAAATCATTCTAATATGGTGCTCAAGAAACACTTATTATTATTATCAATGTTGAAAACAGTTGTGCTGCTTCATAATATCATATTTTCAGTTGACTAATAACAAATCTGATTCACACTCATCAGTTTTTAAAGACACTGCAGAGAAATTTAATTTCTTTAAAGGAAGAAAAATAAAATAAATTGTCCACAGAAATAATATCCAATAGATTTTTTAACACTTTATAGGCACATTATACTGAAAATCTCTAAATCATTCCTATAAGTAGTTCTGTAAAAATTACAGAATGAATTAGCAACAGTTATTAATGGGGAAGGAAGCAGTTTCTGCTAACAAAGTCAGGTTTTAGTATCGAAGAATCTGGACATTTTGTCAGCTGTAGGGGAGATTTAAATAACTGAAGACAAACTCAATGTGGCTTTCTCTCCTGACAGAGCACAAGACACAATAGACTGAAGTAGTTTCATGGTATACTCAACAGGAAGACCACCTATGAACTGCCGTTCAAGAGCTTTCCCAAATCAAAGCTGTGAAGCTGTGGCTGTGAACAAAAAAAGTGTCAATGTAACACAGTGGCTGTCATCAGATATGACAGTTTTCAGGTAGTTGTGAAGTCTGAATTTTTCCAAGCCTGGGGTAAAACCTGTGCACAAGCCTTTCAAAGCTTCCCATAACTGCAACTACAATTGCACTGATGTAAACATATGCACGGCACACTACACTGCACTGCACATCAGATTCCCACAGACATGTAGCTTCACATACTGAAAATTATCCAGCATGTTCTGTGACCAAAGTAAAATATCACCCTGCGCTTTGTTGAATAAGATATCAAAGCTATCAAAGATTGTTTTTTACTCTAACACTTTTTGATATTTTGGACTCTGCATGAAACTTTAATCAAAAACAGATCAAAATAAAGCAAAAAAATTTAACAAACACCACCAACCTTGAGTGTATTCTGTCTTATCCTCAGTTCTTTAGCGCTCAAGGATCTTTGGTTGTTCAGAATTCCTGTGAGTTTGTCATTTTCCTTGTGAAGCCACGCTTCAAACTCCCTCCTCTGAGCCTCCATATCAGCATGATGCTGGGGCCCCTGAGAGCCCATCTGCAGCAGAAATGAAAAGAGACATCCCTCTGTCCGTTTATGATTATAGCCTAGGTACTGCTTGCATAATAGTGGCTTTAGGGCTGGCTAAAAAAAAAAAAAAATCTCTCTATATTTTTCAAATCTTTTGACGATATTGCACATCTCTTTTTATGCATGTGCTCTGAAATAGCACCAGACTCGAGAGTATGACTCAACATGTTTAATAATGTAAATTAAACTAAAATTCTAGTTTAAAATAAAGACATTTCACGAAATCAATAAAAAAATTATTATTTTCATTTTCTTTTCTGCCTAAAAATTTGGGTTCAGAATGTTTTTTTATTATTATTATTACATTTTAAGAAATAAGTTTCTTATGCTAAATAACTGTAAAACCTTTTTCTATTTTGATATATTTTAAAATGCAATTTATTCCTGTGAATCCTATAAAGAGCTTGAAAGTTTGAAAATTCTACCAGTTCTTATCATTTTTAAGTCATTTTGCTATTTACATTATTATACCTGTAAGTCAAAAGACACGGAGAGACCGCAAAATATTATAAAGCTGAATGGTCAAAACCTGGATCAAGTAAAAGCATTGGAATAATTACTATGTAATTTAGTTATATTGCAAGCAAAATCACGGCAAAAGTGCATTTTTTTTATATAATACCCAGCCCTAATGTTGACTGTCAAAATAACAAGAATCATATTTTAATCATCCTAACCTGAATGTCATCAGGGGGGATCTGTGACGGCCGCATCCTTTTCTGTGCATCAGAGTCAATCCCACTTAAAACGTTGTATCTACCTTTTATATCCAAGTCTTCAATCCCAGAACCAGCTTTGTGTTGTTCCCACTCCCCAGTCCAACCACCACTGCTGATCATGTCACCTTCGTCCATCCCAGTCCGCTTCCTGCTCACCTTACGGTCACTTCCAGATATGTCTGCATCCACCTCATCATCCATGGACTGGTCTTGGTAAGTCCACTCTTTTCTCCAGACCTCTGAACCTCCTGGTCTTGAGATTCCCTCAGGAAGCACAATTCGAATTCGATCCAGATTTGCTGCCATGTTCCTCTCCAGTTCTGGCTGGCCTGCTGATTCTGATCCATGGTAGGATCTCTGATGCTGGTCCGTTCCTTCATCTCCTTTGGCAAGTTGCACTTCATAGTTTGAAGCCACTCCCTGGTGATGCCCTTCAGCCCATCTGTCCAAGAACTCGGTTCTCTGTAATAGTGAATCTTGATCGCCTGTGGCTGCATGTTCATTCAGAAGCCTATTAAGTTATGGTGAAAGCAATTAATAGGTTGTCAAAATGTACATTTTTATTTTATATTCAGTAGCAGTAGTACTAAAGTGAAATATACTGGCCAGGTCAGTAACTAATCAGCCAATATTTGTCTATTTTGAAGTATTTTACACAGACAAATTACACATATCACCTTTAAAATATGTTCAATAGCAAATGTTACATTCTGGATCTTTTTCTTCAACTTTTGACAAGTAAACATCTTGTAAACACAGCACTGATTCATGAAACAATCAACAACCATTATAATTAAGATTACCAGATGAACTGGGTGCAGTACAAACAGAATGTTAAATATGTCTGCTGTAATTCCTGAGGTTTGATCATCAGGTCTGACAAATGTCATAATTATGTTCCTTGAGTCATAGTTTCTCGCTATTTAATACCATCAACACCCAGTATTACTGCAAGCCTTACCTGTAAAGATTGTGACTAAGCATGTGGAGGGACATCCAGGTCTCTCTGAGGCGTTTAAGGTCTTGCTGGATGTGAACTTTGCCTTCATCAGAGGTTCTGGCCAGCACAGTCTGACCCTGAGCCTCCGTTTGATGAAGCTGAATCTCCTTCTCTAGAAATTCTCCAAGCACCCTCTAGAGGACAACAACAGTGATACAAGGTTGCGTCCAAAATACCACAAATAGACATGCATGTACAGGCAAGCATTTATTTGCTTTTGTGACATGACTTAAGTGACTTCAGTAGTAATAGAAGTAATACACATCAACTATCTAGACTTGTTAAATATCTTTATAAAACTGGTTAAAAAGTGTAGAATTATCATTCTCAAAATGTACTATGGTATTCATGTTTTCTGCCAAAATAGGTGCTGCATCAATTAACAAATGATGAAAAATTATAAAAATAACCGACAACGAATGTTTAACTATCATTTAGTTTGGTCTGTATTCCTATATTCAGAAATTCTATTTTTTTTTAACCAATTTCTATTACTTTTGAGATTTTCTTAATTTCCAGGACTGAAAACAGGCCTAATTCTAATTGGCTGATATTTATTTTTCCAGGTTTTCCATAACAATGTTAACTCTTCATCAACCATACATTTTTATTTAACCTGGCAAGTCAATTAAGAACAGGTTCTTGTTTTCAATAAAAGCCTGGGATTTAAATATTTAGAATTTTACAAAACATTTTAAAATTAATTTTTAACACTGCTTTTTCCCCTTGCACACAATGCTAAAAACAGCATATGAAGCATACATCTGTACTTTTTTTTTAATTATCAAGTGTTTTAAAACCTTTAGTTTGGACATTGTTTGAATGATGTCTTGGAATAACATGTTTCTAACAAAACGTTTTTTAACTAAAATGTTTGGGTTCCTCATTCAGATTACTGAACAAATAAATCAACATTAATATATTATTCAAATAAAACATAAAAATATAATATAAACCATAACTTTTGTAATAATAATCACAATAGATTAAAATGGGATCCTTCAAACATTGCAAAAAGCTTTCAGAAGCTCTGTATTGTTAATGTCATGTACCTTTCTTAATTAACAGTAACATTAACTGTAGTAAATTGCTCATGGATGTACCTCAGCCTCATGCTGGCGGTTATTGATGCTCCATTCCCCATCTGATCCACGAAACGACTCTAGCTTCTGTCTCATGATCATTAACCACTTCTCCATATTCAGAATATTGTCATGGAAACTCTCATGTTCTGCAATGTTCTCCTCACTTTCATTCACCTTTATCTGGTATGAACAACAACACATAAACATAAATACACACATACATTATGAACCCAAAACAGACGTGAGAAGGATTTTAATGCAATAAAATTCTGGTATCTTTTCAGAAAAAAATAAAATCTCTTCAGGCCACAAGTGTGCATTAAAACTGAAATAAGGAGGTTTGATCAAGGTCTTCATAGCCATCTCATTCATCATCATCATCATCATGATCAACACACAGCAGGAGGTGTGGAAACCGGGGTGTGATCACAGCGGTTTCCACAGATCTTCAGGGTTAAATCAGAATCACTTGTGAAGTTGGTCATTTTGAAGTGGCTAGTAAAAAGATATGTAGCCTCCCCTTATTATTCCGAATTCTGTATTTCTATCAATTAACGATAAAAATTATTATGAATAGGAGGAATAGTTCTTTCAAAAAAGATAATTAATTTCCTCTGAAAATCTTCCCTCTGCAACAGCTCCCAAATTTAGAACATACAGAATTTTTTTCAACAGATTTTGTTCTGTATCATGGATGCCTGGGCATGTGATAAATCAGGTTCAAACAATATTTGTAAGGGCGATGTATGAGCATGACACCCTTTTGTAAATTCCACAACAAATCTTTGATTGTCCCACAGAATTATTAATTTTCATGAAAAAATCAATAAAAAAAAACTTCCATTAAATGCTGCACTTTTGAACATTGTTTTCATCAAAGAATGCTGTAAAAAAATGTATCATGGTTTCCATAAAAATATCAAACAGTAAAAACTGTTTTCAATATTAACAATAAGAAAAAATGTCTTTTGAACACCATATTAACATATACAGTATTAGAATGATTTCTGAAGGATCATGTGACACTGAAGACTGGCGTAATGATGCTGAAAATTCAGTTTTTACCATCATAGGAATAAAATGACCTTTTAAAATAATTAAAATAGAAATCAGTAATTTTTTTTAACTGTAACTATATCTTACACTACCACTGTTTTTATAGTATTTTAATTGTATAAATTGTATTGTATTTTTGATCAAATATACGCAGTCTTAGAGAGCAAGAGTGACTTTTGAACAATATGAGGGTTACAAATTGATGACTCATTTCTCATTTTTGGAAGAACTACAAATTTTATTAAATTTACTACCAAAGATAGGAAATTCGAAGTATCTTGAGCAGAGCGAAACTTACCCGAACCGCCTGATAAAGCAATTTCCAGTCCGCATACAGACGTTCAAACTTCGTCCTGTTTGCAGGGTTGGATGACACCAGCGTCTCGAGAGCTATGATCTGGGCTTCACAATCTTCCAAGTCCTTTCTAATGACCTGCAGAGAGATGCACACTCATTTTACATTCAGTCTGCCACTAGCGAGTCTTTCCCGCTCCCACCTGGACAAGCCACTCTGATCAATCAGCGCAAACACATTGAGCTCAGCGTGACATAACTCCTAGCTTCTTAAATTATTCACATGACTCTTTTAGTGTGTGCCTGAAAGATGATCTAATCAAAAGTCACTGTACGTCTACAGCATACCACATGCAGAGATTAAAACGAAACGGCTGTTTAAAAAGAAACTCAAAAAGCTGTGTGCTAAGCAAAACTTTTTTTAAGTCGGAAACAGCAATACGCTTCTGTTTTCTCTGCTGCTCACCCGGAGTTGGTCGGCCTGGGTCTTCTTAGCAAGAATGTCAGGTTGAAGTCCATCCGTCGTGTTGAACCGCTCCTTTATGGAGGTTAGTTTTTTGTGTATGGAGTCATAGGCATCTGAAAAGTCCTTCGTCTTTGATATCAAACCCTAAGGACATTCATTGGATACAACATGGTTTGGGGTGTTGAGAAGGTATAAGGTTTAAGACAGGGATGTAAGCTATATAAGAACACATTTATAACATGAGAATCTGAAAATAAAATAAAAAAATCTATCAGTGGGCAATTTAAGCATATATTTATATCCCGATAATCTGAAAATTACAAAAATAAAATACTATAATAAAATAAAATAAAAAATATCAGTGGGTAATATATGAAAACATTTATATCATAATCAGAAAATAAAATATTAGTGGGTGATACAAGAGTACATTTATATCAAGAAATTTTGAAAATAAAAACAACATATTTAACAAATAAACTTTTTATGACAAGATGATATAGAAACTACTGAATAACAGTTGAATAAAAAAAGTTTTCTTAATTTAAAACAACATCTAAAGGAGAGGTAGGCCTCCTTTTTATTTTTTTGGAAAATACTATTTTATCTGCCTGCATACATTTAGGCGAATGAACAGTACATCTCTTCTTTTCATCCATATATGATATGCATTAACTTTGACCACATTTTTTGTTATGCAAGAATATGCATGTTTTGTCTAATGGTGGGGTGAAGAGCGTTGATGTAGCTCAGGCATTTACAGTCTGTACATACAGCAGTAAAATTTTGAGCTGTGGCTGGTGGGGTACCTGCAGGTGGTTCTTGCACTGTAGGAGCTGGCTGTGGAGTAACTCTCTCTTCCTCACATCCCCGCTGAGCTCTTCCAACAGATCGTCAGCTTTCTCTTGGCCAAAAACTGAGCTGAGCAGATCACTCTTCACCTGGAGCAAACTCAAGCGCTCCTGGAGCTGCACGCTGTTTTTAAGTGACTTCTACAAAGCAAAAAACAAAAGAAGAAAGAGCACACTCAATAACTTCAAAGGAAACAAAGCACTAACACTGCATTTAGGTGCCAAGATAAAGGCAAAAATCACAGCAAATGCTTAAATACAATATGATCATATCCACAACAGATCGTAGCATAAACTCGATGTATAACCTTTATTTTCTCAAAACAAAGTGTAAATCAGGTGTCAAAGGGCCTGTTACACCTGGCCACTTCATGTGTTGTCACTGATCGGATATCTATCAATATTTTGTTTGGACAAAAATGTGTGTCGGCAGTGTGTGAACACAACCACCCTACAATGATAAAAAATCCACCCACTCCTCATTTTTTAATCCCCTTTAAACCAAGTCAAGATCTGCCGTTTTGATTATCACCACAGTGTGATGTCACATTTCGGAGGGCCGGGCCACGGGGGTTGATTGACAGCCCTACGTTGCTTTAATTTCCGCCCTCAGCGGTTGTCAGCTATCCTCCATTTTCTCAGCGCTCGAGCAGTAAGGTCAACAATGTCTAGCAAGCAATCCTGGTGCTGTTTGTTTGGATGTAAGATTTAAAATAAGAGTCTTAATTTTCTCCTAACATCTGAGCTGCCGAGGATGCCGTGGATTACTTTAATTTTTCAAGGTAATGCGCCTCAAAATCTACCTAAAAACGTGTATCACTCCAGACTCCTTTGTGAATGTCATGTCGTTCTAGTGCGTAGCGTTTTAACCATATTTATGTGCATATATTAAGTATTTTTTAGCTGATCAGCACTGCGCTTGTGTGATTAGTTTGCGCCGTTTGTAGCGCGAGATTCGTTCGGTAGCGCGGTCGCAGGACTTGGACAAGTCAGCGCGGCGCAAGCTCTGTAACAGCGTGCGGTTTCGTCCCACTTTCAGTGCATTTGACTTCCCATATGTACGGCTGAACACTGGTTCTCTCGCTCTCAGTTATGTTGTTAAGTAGTTAAGTTTTCTATCTGAATATATATTTAAAATGTAATTTTTTCTTGTGATGGCTCAGGTGAATTTTTAGCAGCCATTACTCCAGTCTTCAGAGTCACATGATCATTAGAAATCATTCTAATATGTGGATTTGGTGCTGATGAAAAAATCCTTAACGATGTTTAAAACTTGTTCTTCTCGATATTTTTGTGAAAAACTTCACATAGGGCTGTGCGATATGATGATATATATATCGGATGGACGAAATAAAAAGTCTATTGTTTATTTCGTGGTGTCGCAAATTACATTGTTTAATAACTTTTAAATACCTTTTCATCATTTTGATGACTGCGATCTATACACGCCACCACGGGAACAAAACAAGGAGCTCGTTCCTAAACGAGGGACTACATCTGTAGCATGGGCACGCATTTTTAAGCACTGCAGTTTTAAAACAACCGATTTTAAGCCGTTGAAACACAAAGAGATCTATATGTGTGTGCCGTCTGTTTCTGTGTGAGAGGACCGCGCATTAAAATTTTTTTTTGCCGCTTTATTGGCTTTGAATGTTTACATAAACACTTATATGCATCAGAATGCCCGTCTTTGCAAGTATCCTCATAAACACAGCGATTTAGGTCTTAAGAGAGAGTAAACAGCTGAAAGAGAAAACGCATATGTAACAATATATTGGATCCGGACTTCGGTCTTAAAGGGGAAGCTGTCCAATATTCGTTCAAATGGTATCAAAGATTTTAATACCATAAAAACCCTTTTAAAAGAAAAAAATTACTATATCATGATATATATATCGTTATCGCGATATAAAATTAGTCATATCGTGATATAAGATTTTGGTCGTATCGCCCAACCCTACCTTCACACATTTTTTTTTTTTTTTTCAGGATGACTTTGACGACTTAAAAAGGTTAGCATTTATTTGAAACATAAAAATGTAGAATACTTTACCTCTATATGCTGCACGAGCAGAGCGATCTGGGAGAAATCAGTCACCTTGGCAGAGGCCTTCAGGAGCTGAGAAACGACCTGATCCCATTGGACGAAGCCACACAGAGGATCCTGCAGTATGTGCTGGAGAGCCATCTCGCTCTCAGAGGACAGCCTGAAAGATCTGCCTTTCACACTGACACAGGAAACACAGAACAACTCTGCTTAGTAGTTCTATACAGTGTGAGCTTATAGAGTTTTCAAAAGATGGCTGCCACCAAACAACTGAATAAATAAATGTAGTAAACCCTGTGTGTTATGCACTAATTGTTTGAAGTGCTTACATTAGCACTCTTTTAGGGCTGGATACACATTGTTTATGGCTGACTAGACTTGTGTGACTGACATCACGTCGACAGTGACACAATGAGGACGGAAACCTACATGACAAGCCTCCCATTGTGTCTGCATGACAGAATGTTTACCAACGACATTATCAATAGCTAATGATTAATAAAATATCCATCAAAGTATTTCTTCTTGGCTCATTCCTCCTTTGCCTGAGGCTCTTTGCGTGTGTGGTTGCTGCTCACCTCTGGTACTCTTTCACCACTGCTAGAATCTCATCAGACAGGCTTTTGGAGTCTTGTGGGAATCGGAATAGCTCTTTCAACCGGGATTTCAGCTCTTCCACCCTGGGCTCCTCTGCAATGAGCTTGTTGCGCACTCCCTGAAATGTGGACGTAGAGAACTAATCAATGAAACGAGTACACACATACTGTGTTTGAAGGCAGCTCATTCAAGCAGGGCATAAATGCAGAATTTCTCCACATGTGGTCCAGACAGCTTTCATTGATCTAAAAAAGATTTTCATCCTTGTTGGTTTTCCCCCACTGCTTACAGCAAACTTTGTCTAATTGGTTACTTTGATGGATTGAAATAAAGAGCACACACACACACATAAATATATACACACACGTATATATACACATATATGTTCTGAAATGGCTTAAAAGTAGTTTTTTTTCTTAATCGTTTCACGATTGTCATGTAATAATGAAACATATAAAATGCATAACGCACTGTTTTTCTTTTTTTTAAGATTTCTTTTTAGTGTTTTGCCTTTATTATGATATAACAGTGGAGAGCAGACAGGAAGCGAAGTGGGAGAGGGGATGGGATCAGGAAAGGTCCTTAAGCCTGGCTTCGTACTCGGGACGACCGTAACACAATAACGTTATATGTCGGCACACTTGCCGACTAGACTATCGGGACGGACTAAAGTAGTAATTTTAAACAGCAATATTGTCAATAATATCTACATTTACATTTAGCAGACGCTTTTATCCAAAGTGACTTACATTGCATTCAAGTTACAGTTTTTACATTTTATCAGCTCTTGCTTTCCCTGGGAATCGAACCCATGACCTTGGCGTTGCTAGCGCCATGCTCTACTATTTGAGCTACAGGAAAGCTTCAAATATCTAAAATGATCTAAAATATTATGCTATGCAACCTGTACATACAACCTTTGACGCCATTTTCGCTACTGATGTTTAAATCACACACTACTAAAGCATCTCAACGTCTAATAAAGTGGATAGCATATAATGAAGCCCTATACCAATGTCTACTGCAGTTAGGGAATAAGATTCAGGTCATTTTCATTGAAATACAGTTTACAAAGTGTCAAAAATTCATAGTGAATTTGGAGGTATTCCACACTACTACTCTTTCAAAAACAACATGTAGAATTAGTTTTACTACGGCTCAAATTACTGTCTCACCCCACACAGGAATTTACCTAAGGCATTCCCTAAATCACCATAGGTATCATGTGCTGTCACAAAAATATGCTGGGTCTCCAGCTGTATCCTACAAGAAGTCATCAGAAGACTGTTTGGAAGTGGTGAGAGAGACGAACAGAGTGCTAACCGTGCGCGTCTTCCATTGAGCTACCATGTTTTCCTCAGTCCTCTCTCCATCCCTGCTTTCCAGATCACTGCTGAGGTTCTGGACCAAGGTTCGAAGCTGCCTCAGGTCCGTCCACAGCTCCTTACAACGATTTGAATACTTGCTCTCAGAGTCCAGTGAGCTCTGGAGCTCTTCTTGATTCTCCAGCAGTGCTTGGCGTAACCTCAGCCAGGCCTGCCTCAACTCCTCCATCTCTTTTGTGATCTTCTCCGCACCTGCTGGAGACGTGTTGGCCTTCACTGCTTCAGACAGGTTTTCAATGTGCTGGAGAGTGAGCTCTTCTTTGGCTATACTAGCGTCCAGTTCCTGACAGAAGTTGGATGGGTAGAAAATTATGAATTATTTATAATTCATTTCACATATTCTTTTGAATATATTTGCAATAAGGCCTTCTAAACATGTCAAGAGAGATGGAATTTGATACAATGGCCAAAGACATCGGCCTGTATCAGTACACAGACCAGTAATTAAGAATTACAGCAAATAGACTACTCAATGATTACTAAAACTTCATATACAATCGGTGTTGTATTTGTTAACTAAAGCTAAAACTAAATCTATTAAAAATTGTACTTGAGATGAAGCTGAAATAAAATAAAACTTGGCAACTAACTGAAGTACTAAACTTACTAAAACTAAAAGTAAATTATTAATTATATATAGAACTTATTACACAACAAAATTACTTAAACTTTAGCTAAAGTTAAAAATAAAAGCCAATTAAAAATATTAGTATATAATAATACTAAAATAATATACTGATCAATTTAAATAATTTATATTCATATAAATTATTGTTATATATTATTATACATAATGAATAACTATAATCATAAAATTAATTACAGGGTCATATCATTTTTCATTTTTGGTGAGTCCATACCATTAAACTGTTCACGCCTTTGTCAAACTCTGACCGTTGTCATATAAAAATATATAAAAAATGGCAGCAGCATCAACAGTGAAAGTCAGGTCAAGTTTATTAATACAGCAATTATTAAAATACTTATTGTTTTAAAGCAGCTTTACAGTAAATCATTCCCTAATCTCCAGTGAGCAAGTTAAACACGACTGCGGCAAAGAAAGAAACGGAATAGGATAAAGGCAGTGAGGGAAGATAGCTTGACAAATTTTATTATAGTTGATGTTTTTCTTTTTTAATATGTAATTCTAGATGAATTAATACAGAAATGAATGTATTGAAGTACCTTCTTGTCAACAACAAGGTCTTTTTAGGGTGTTAGTGTTACTATGGAAACAAAGAATGAGTCCAAGGATGTGCACAGCTCAGATTTATTAAATCTGATGAGACCATTAGTCACAAACTGGAGTATATTATAGTGAAATATAGCATTGCATAGCATCATTTATAGAATTATATTACTATATTAGTATTAATATAAAGTATTTATTTTACTGCCTCCTCACTACCTGACAGGTTCTTAACACACAATTGGTGTTTATTCATTATTAACATTTATTAATCACAAAGTCTTTTTTTTACATCGGAAGTTGCAAAACATGGTTTATTTAACTGAGGTTTAGATGATGTACTAGATTTCACATAGTACTAGTCATAGTAATCAGATTTTTCATATGACCCTTTAATACAGTAGCCCGAAGTGAAAATGAGGACACAAATTAGCAAGTACTCAGCTAAACTGGAATGACTTCTCCACAGTTTGACTTCCAAAAACAGAAATGATTTTCCCAGTTGACCATTCTGACCTCCCCTCCCCCAAATAAGTAGGTCACTGTACCTGCAGGGCTTTCAGCCTATTTTGTGTCGTATCCTCAATGTCGCTGAAACGGCTGACTTCTTCTCTTTTAGACATCAGCCAGGTTTGAAATTTATCAATGCAACTTTGGTACTGCTGGTGCTCCTCTGCTATTTTCTGTGCCAATGTTAATCTTTCCTGCATGCATTTATGTAAAGAAAATAAATAAAAATCATATATCTGACATAATACTATTTTCAATTTGATGATCTTGATTAATTCTGCAGGTAACAGCAATAAATGAATGACGTCTTAAGAAATATAATATAGGTTAAATAATAAATTATACATTACCATTCAAAAGGAAAAAACTAAACAAAAAAAAACTTTTATTAAGCAAGGATGCATTAAATTGGTTACAACATTTCTATTTCCAATAAATAAAATATTTCTATTTCAAATAAATGGTGTTTAGTATTAAAAATGTAAACGGTTATTTTAAATTGTAATAAATACAGTAAAACAAAAAATATTTTGATCAAATAAATGCAAAAAAGGCTTTCAAAAAACAATAATTTTTACTAACTAGTATCTAGAGTCCCTTAATAATTCATTCTTTCAAAATAACTATAAAAGTGTAACAAGCTACAACCTGTCAGTGAGAGCAACGGAGAACTGAAAAACAATGCTAACTTATTGAGACTAGATCTTTTGAATGACCGTCACGAGTGAGTGTAAAAAAAAATTTGAAGACAAGATTAAAAGGCTGTTTTAACTTAACATGCTGAACAACCTTATAAAACATTAACAATACAATACAGCTTCAAAAGGTTTCCAATCCTTTAAATGCAGCATTTTAATGTAGAACAAAGGCATTACCTTCAAAACTCGAAAACATTCAGAAATGAGTCACCACATAAATTCATTCAGGCTGTTTGTTTGTCAGTGATAAGAAAAGGAAACTCAAGGTTTACCTGTGCTCGGTCTCGAATGTGGTCATAGGCATCTTGAAGACCCTGCTTAGCCTTCTCATTTACGCTAGGGTCTTCGGTGCGGTTGAACAGGGCTGCAGCCTCATCCAGAAGCCTCTCCAGAAACGGAGCCTGTGCTTGAATGTCACTGTGAAGGACACACAGATGATCCACCTGCCACAGCTTCTCTTGGAGACCCAGCTGCATCTCAAGCAGGGGCTCCAGAGACTTGTGCATCTTCTCTAGCCACATCCCAAACTCCTCATGGGCCTTCAGGTATTCACTCCAGTGCAGCCACACCCACTCAACACGGCTGTCAGAGGGGCACAAAAATAATCAAATTAATAAATACATTTTCAGATGTAAGGATACACAGCATTTCCCATTGTTCTCTATATAATTATAAGGTATATCTTTCAAAATTTTCATATATATATATATATATACACACATACATATACACACACACACACACACACACACACATATATATATATATATATAATATTGTATAAATAAATTACATATTTGTATTATTACAGTGTTTATTTTATAGATAGACAGATAGATACATGACTGTAGTAATATAGCATCACAGTGACTATATGCAAATGCTTTTAATATAGCAATACACTTTTATACATATGATCTACTTATGGACAAAGCCTGTACCTGTGACAATGAATGATATAGGTTGACGTCTCCTCCCATAGTGCTTTTATATATTTGAGTTTCGAAAGAGTCTGATTCTTCATCTCTTCATCTCCATTTCGAAGCAGAGCTTCAGAAGCCACCAGCACCCTGTCCATCTTTACATGGCCTTCAGGCTCTGAGCTATGAATTTTCTTTACAACAAATGGGAATTTTAAATTGAAGAGTCTGTATATTTCTTGTGAAATTGTCTCAAAAGCTTTTGAGAAATTAAAATGAGAAACTGAGATAGCTCTATTTCAATGAGACCACGCCCTAAATAGGTCAAAGGTCAAGGAAGATCTCACCTCTGTTTCTCGGAGCCTGACCTCCAGCGCTGATCTGGGTCCTTGGGTGTTATCATTTTGCTTAAGCCTCTCCTGGACGGCCTGCATCCAGGAATGGGCTTCCGCAAAACTTTCCCTGAACTCATGCTGCTCTTGCTGGGTCATTAGGTTAGGGCTGACCTAATGCAAAAACACATTTTCTAAATTCAACAGCTGTGAATTTAAAGACAAGCCTTTGCCATAACACAAATTCATTTTAAATCACTTAAAGCAGATTCTTTTATTTAAAGTGTTTCTGGAGGCCAACTGGCAAATCGAACAGGTCTGTTCACTGGTAACACCCCTGGGCAGCCATTTACAGTCACACAAAAGCAGCTCTATCTACTTGAATGGTGAAAGACTGCAATCTGGTCAAAATTGTGTCTATAACATTTCAAATTTGGAATATAGTTTGAATAACAATGGTATCATAAATTGTTTTTCCTCTAGCTCTAATCTACATTCTGGAGTAAACAAATAGGTGATTGCTTCTTTTAACTAAGAGGTGGGACTTTCCATTCCTACAGCTGCTATTCTGAGCACTGTAATGCCCCCAACAAAAAGTGATGATTAGCATTACAATTTCTCCTACATATATATATATATATATATATATGTATATATATAAGTTTGGGGTCTGTAAGACTTAAGGAAATAAATACTTGTATTACACTGTTCAAAATTGACAGCAAAGACATTTATAATCATACAAGAAAATGTTTCAAATAAATTCTGTTCTTTTTAACTTTCCATCAAATGATCAGGAAAAACTGATCAGTTTTCTAAAAATATTAAGTAGCACCTCTGTTTTCAACACTAATGATAATTTTAAAACTAGAGCACTAAATCAGCATATTGATTTGAAGTATCATGTGACACTGAAGCTGAACTTTATATTAAATATATTAAAATAGTTACTCTGTTTTTACTGTATTTTTAAGCAGCCTTGGTGGGCATAAGAGATTTATTCTTTCTAAAAAAAAAAAACTTTGAATGGTAGTGTATATAATACATAATTATCTCCACTCCTTAAGTAGACATGGTTTGATTTCAAGGAGACATATAATAAAAGATGTATACCTCATCTTCATACATCAAGACACTTTGGATGATGGTTTGATAAGTGAAGTTTAAAAACTTACAGTACACCTTAAGCAAGAAAAAAACTGAACTGGTAACCTTTTGTGTTGCTAAAATACCATTGTTATTGCAATAAAACTCTTCATTTGGTATTTCTGCCATTTAAAAATAAAATGAAACAAAACAGTATGACAGAAAAATCTGAATTAACATGATAGCATCTTACCGTGTTGGAAGGAAATCCCATATAATATAATAACTCTAGACACTTTTACAGTAGTAACAACAAACTGTAGTAATTATGTGAATTTGGCGGGCTTGCTGTGCTCACAAATGGTGACGGTTCATGATTCACCCCTAGCAGCTGGTTTGAACCAAACACCTTTTGGTTACCAGCCAATATTAGTAACCACCAATCCACTCCACCCTACAGCACTCCCGCCAAACCCTGAACACTGGCAATGCTGCTGCATAACTTTTCTTAGGGGGCATGAAACACAATTCCTTGTGGCTACATATGTTCTTTCAAAACAAGAGATTGAATGAAAAGCAGACCCAAATGTGGTCTTTTTTTCTTCTTTACAGAGGGCGCCCTAAAAAGGATTATAAGCCACTTTCCTGCATGAGTCATATCTCCCACAGCATTCCCATAACCCTTTTCATATGAAAATACACAAACAATACATCTGGAGAACACTGTACTGCCATTGGTCTGGCCTTGAAGGTTATGCAGTAGGTCCATGAACAAAACATTAAATATTCTACACTACTTATTATCTTTTTATATACACACACGTCTCTGTGTGTGTGTGTGTGTGTGTGTGTAACACTCTGAATACAGGCTACATATGATTAAATAAAAGGATGTACACTTAACATTACAGTCCAAAAGAAAATATATGGCTTAAATTGCATGTTATATTAAATTGCAAGAAACAAATGCTTCTCAAATGAAATCATATCCACTTATACATCATATCTGTCCAGTTTAACACTGTTATAAACACAGATAATCATGTCAAATCACAACCAAAACAACCCTCCTTTACACGATTATCCGCTGATTTACATACATGGAGCAGTTGAAGGTCTGTTCTCTGCCTGAATCTGTATACCACATTAAAGACACATCTAATTTAGTGTAACAACAAAATATAGAGGATTACTGCCTCGAATGAAGCATGCGGACACAGTTAAGTGCATTAAATCCCACCGTGTTGCACTTTATAAACTGTAAACTTCGAGTTCAGAAAGTAACGAACAGCAATTCAGCTACACAGAAGTGTACAGATCACAAACAGCCGATAAAGTGGTCGTACTTACAGATATATGTGCATCTGACGCGAGTATTTATGATAAGAAATGACCTTAAGTTGCTCCTCGAGCTACAAAGTTGCAGTGATCCGTCAGGAAGTCAATGAAGGCCTGTCAGTTGCTTGGGCTGGTCGAGGAGGAGATCAGGCAGAAGCAGCACATCCGCCGAGTAACCGATGAGCGCACGTGACCGCCGCGCGCGCCAGAATCATTCAAAAATAGAGCGGGCTTTATTAACCGTTATCAATAAAAACAAATGTAATAAAAACGAATTAATAAATTAATATATAAATAACATCCCTCAATAATAAACCTCCCTCGGGGAGAAAAATGGCAAGTTTGAGTATTAAGGAATTATTTTTAATTAGCTATTTAAAAAGGAGTTTAACACAGACCAGGCTTAATCTAGTCCCAGATTAAAATGCATATTTGAGCTGTCTCAACTGAAAATATCTTGCTCTGACATATCTTAAAATATGTCAGTGTCAAGATGTTTTCTGTGTAATGTTTTCTTCTAAGGCATTTTTGTAAAAGTTGCTTAAATATCTTAATTTAACTAAGGCCTAGTCCTGGTTTAAACTAAGCCCCATTTGTGAAACCGGGCTCTAATGTGTATTTTCCCCAGCATATTACTCAGATACAAAAATAACGAATACAATATGTATTATAAATATGACATCTAGCATAGCTCAATTAATGAATGATGGTTTCAAGCCCATCTATTGAACTCTATTAAAAAGAATGTCTTAGTGTTGATAAAATAACCATATTGTAAATATCACATGAATAAACAGCTTTTTTGTTTTTATAAACCCTAGGTAAATATAAATCCTAAACAACTTGGAAGAAAGTGAGCATTTCTGAGCCATGGACTCCCTCGGGAATTTCACATTAGATTAGCCATGTTAATTTATGAATAAAAACAGGTTTGTGGATAACATTACTAGAACAAGACATGAAGGTCTCTTCACTACTGACACGGTGAATTAGCCTTCCCGGTTGGCCTACAAATTGACATCACAACTGCAGTCTATTTGACCTTGTTGAATGGACATTCAGGATGAAGGATGACATTATTATTGACTGATTTTTATAGGCTTTTATAAATACTCCATGGTGTTGACCAGACTCAGCTGTGAAACCTAAAAGAGATGCTGAATTAAAAAATAAATTGTCTTCTGTCAGGAAACAGTAGTAATGTTTTTTTAAAGGTAGGCTATAGTTCTGATTTTCTTCACTTTAATATTTTAATATAATCTATTAAGTTATGCTCTTAGGATGAGTGATAATGCAATAAAACATAACTAACAATATATCAATATATATATGACAAAATGAATACACTATATTGCCAAAAGTATTGGGTCACCCCCTTCTAATGAACATGTTTGACTACTTTAGTCATTTCTATGAGTACAAATCTTAATGTTTAAGCATATAATGATATTGTAGGGAATTGTGTGCTTCTAATTTTATAGCAACAGTTTGGACAGGACCCTTTTCTATTCTAACAGGACAGTGCCTCTGTGTATAAGGCACGGTTCAAAAAGACATGATTGATTCAGTCAGTGTGGAAGAACTTGACTGGTCTGCAGAAAGCCAAGTCCTGATCCCAGCTGAACACCTCTGGTGTGACTTTAAATGCAGACCTTGAGCCAAAAACTCATCACCAAACACCAATGAATCTACACTGAGTTCTATCAAGGCAAATTCAGGTTGGAGTATAGCTACAATCCTGATTAAAAAAAAAACTGATAAAAAATTTAAATATAATCAATAAAATAAACATTCAAGCAGATGAACCACAGTAAATACATTATTTATTTTGCATGAGAAATATAATGGTATCAAATACACTCACATACACACACCACATAAACATACATCCAAATAAACCTCAGACAGAAACGAGATTCTTTCTTGTTACTGATAATTACGATACATTAACATGAGCGATTGCCTTTGCATTAACAAACTGTCTTGCCTAAATTAAATAAAACTGGACTGTGCAGATAAGCAATTAGACTTAAAGGTGCACTAAATAATTTTAAGAATGTTAAATAAATTAGTTTTCTTTTTCATATTTTTTTTTGTGTGTTAACTCTAGGAACGTACGTTAGATTGTGCCTTTAATGTATGTTGTATTTGATTTGTTTATGTCTGTGTTGTTTATTTTGTAGAGCACCTTGAGCACTGCTAAACTATAAATATATGAAATATAAATAAATATTTTAACTTATTAAACTGCTTAAATTGCACTAGCTAGTCATGTGATCTCAACATGGCAACCCACATTATGTATTTACATCTGTATTTTCTAAGCCAACGATATGACTGGATCTCATGTGAGTGTGTAACATGTTTAAACCAATCATTTTTGTTAGCTATAAAACAGTGGAAAAATTAATTAGTACACCTTTAAATGAGAAGCTAACACCAGACTTTCTTGCTCTGTACATACTATATCATTAATAGTTCAATGACGCAAACATGAAGAGAAAACACATAAGCCCGTACAAAAGTCTGATAAGTGTTGTACAGTTCATTTGTCATAAAGCTGAAAAGGCCTATATGAAGCGTTTTCTAACCCGCCTTCACTTCGCCAGTCTTTTTGCGTATGAAAAGTGACAAAGGTAACTGCAGTTTGGTATCACATGAGCCAATGTTTGATGTGCATCAAAAAGTCAAGGATGGTTGTATAAAACCTCCATAAGTCCAATATAAAAAAAAAAAGAAAAAAAAAAGTAAAAGATGGATGTAGCTGGAGAACGATCAGCAGTACACCGACCAGTAAATAAGGTTGAAAACAATATAGGCTCCCGGGAAGATCATGCGGGAGTATTTATCAATGGCATGCGTGTTCTGCATAATGCGAAAGGCGCGGATGCCCTTTTTCTTAGTGTTGTTAGATTCGTTGCTCATTGACAGGTGAACCACCATGTGCTCCTGTTTCTCTGGCACTTCCTCGGGAACCATGGGAGCTTCTGTGTAGCCAGCCAAACTGTTGGTGTCAGCCTCACTGTAGGTCCCATCCAACATCATGGTCCTGGTGTGGGACATACCGCAGGTGCAGGGCAATGACTGGAACAGGTTGAATTGGGCGATCAGGGAGAACAGAGAAGATCATTAACAAGGGCAAAATATCAGTTGGTGTTAATTAGCTGATGGCTGACTATCTTATCAACATTACTCAGCCATTAGTAGGAAATGTGAGGAAATGTGTTAAGACACAATTTTTCTTTCCTGTGTTGATGTAATTCCTGCTAAAATGTGGGGTCGAATACAGAACACAACAGTTGAGATATACAAAGTTAAAATTCTATTCTTTTTCTCCACAGAACTGGGCCTGTTTTCACAAAGCATCTTAAGGCTAAAAGTAGCTTTAACTTAAAATCTTAAAAGTAATCTTAAAGGGCGTGTCAGTCCTAAATTTAGGACTCCTAGATTTTTGCTCTAAGAATATTTCACTGTCACAGGACGTGGATGTAGAGAAGCGCACAAACACAAAGGGGTCGCCGAAAAGTGTTTTAAAAGGCATCAACACACATAATCCATTGGAATAACATCAATCCGGGACAAAGAAGAGAAAGACCGGGAAACAAAGGAGCAAACAAGATGATTAATACAGAACAGGTGATATGAATAAACAATGATAATGACTAATGAAGACAGGAACTACCAAATAAGGGCAAAACGGAACTAAACAGACACATACATGTGACATTCACAAAGCGTTTTAGCACTAAAACTAGCTCCTAAATCTGTGAAAGGTTATAGGAGAAGTGTAGAGGACTCCTGAATCACTAAGACCAAGCCACAAACAATACTAAATTCTGCCTCAGAATGTAAACATTTTAGAAATATTTGAGGTATCTTAGGTATCTTTGGTTTTGGAGGTTAATCCCAATTCCAAATTTTCCTTTGATTATATCTTGTTTTCATTAACGAGCTGGGCAAGAAGTAACAGCTGTTCTTGTTTCCAGTTTGGTTTTCTTTTACGTTTGCATGTCTTACTATCAGCCATGATTATTGTACTCTGTTAATTAAAAGGCTGTTTATATGCATATTCACTAATTATGGGGGGGGGCACATAAAAAATTATCTGAACATATGCTTGTTTAGTTAGTGACACTTAGCCATTATTTTAAAATATTTGTTTGAGTTTATTTGAATATGGCAACACTGAACTCTACAATATTTCTATGACACTCTGATAGAGACCCCTCCCCTATCAGCCAATCACTGTGTGCATAGTTAGTAAGCATCACCCATAGCAACAAGGTCAACCCGGCCCTTACTCTCAGCTTAAAGGCCACATGAAATCAAAATTTACAATATTTATTTTGTTAGTGCATATTGTTAGTCTTAAAGTGAACAATTAATCCGTGCAAGGTAAAAAAAAAATGTTTGTCTTGGTAATAATTTTTTTCAAAATCGGATCATTTGCTTCTGCTCCGGAACGGCACTGCTGCTTTGATAACGTGAGTTTGATGGCTTGTGCCATGGCTTGGGCAGAATTTGCTTCACCACACCCCTCCGACCGTTAGTTTGCTGCGAGTGAAAGATGAGAGGAGGAGCGCAAAAATAAAATCCTGCCCTCTACTCAATATTCCTCTACTTCTCTCTATTCCTTAGTAAAAGTTTGTCTCAGCACCTTTGTGAATACATTTTAAGAGAAAACTCTTTCCTAAAAACTTTTACTCTTATTAGGAGAAATCGTAGTGGTAAGATAAAATGTTTAGTGAATATGGGCCCTGATTTTTTATAGTAATTATAAACTGTGAGCTACTGTACAAGGTTGCTAATCGATTGGAATATGAGTCTGTTGAAGCCAACAGCTTATATTATTTAAAATGATTTAATAATTCACATCCTAGCCGGATGGCTTGGTTCATTTCATATAACTCCTAAACAAAGACCTCTGAAAATTCATATGGGGAAAAAATGGGAAAAATACTTCCATGAACCAAGGCCAGTTGGCAGGCACTGTTGCACTCTATCTAGAATGCATGCCAGTAGCCTTTTAACATGAGTAGTTTATAAAATTAAGTATGTATATTGTATACAGTTCATTGTAGGCAAGATTTCTGTATGCACAGACATAAATTTAAAATGTGTACACTGTGTGAAGTACAATATCCCACAATGCAATGCGGTTGACATGCTTTTCTATTCATGGATGAGTCAGACTAAATATCCACACCATATTTTGTGTTATGATATTTGATTGAAATTACAAGAGTTATTTATATGTGATATGGGATTCAAATTACTCTACTTTTATTTACATTTACATAATGAGGTCACATCGGAAACACAGTTGGAAAACACTGCGTAATGTAAAACGAGTATAACATTTCCAGTTTGGTAGTCATATCAGCTGTAATTTTCAACAGCTCTTAAATATCTAGACTCATTATGTGATTGGACTGCTAAAACTGAAGACTTTTTTTTACATAATATTTGTGTGTACTGTGTATATTTATTATGTATATATAAATATATGCATGTATATATTTAAGAAACATATGTTATGTTTATATATTTATATATGATATAAATTATATGAATATAAATATGTATGTGTGCGTGTGTATTCATATATACATAATAAATATACACAACACACACACACATATATTATGTAACCAAAAACTTTTATTTTGGATGCGATTAATCGCAATTAATCATTTGACAGCACTAGACAGAACTAACCAAATTAGATATGCATTATGATGAGGTCATGTGACAACAGTAAACATATTATAACTTGAATTTGTTTTTTTTCAAGATTTTGGAACAGTTTTCTAGAATAGAAAGACTGTAGATTTTAATCACATTTTAAGTTGCATGTTAGCATACAGATTACTCTCAAAGCTAATAAATATGGACTAAGAGCAACAAAACCCTCCATTTCATGTCATGAGGACTTGAAAAAAACACATACATTTTCATTTTGTTGTACTGTTTCTTTAACCAATTCTATGTTTTTTACCTGCTCTCTAACTGCTCGATCTCTGAGCTTACGCTCTCTCCTCTCCTGGACCGTGGTCAGATAGTTGACTGCTGCATACTCCAAGACGGACAGGAACACAAACACAAAACTGACCCACAGGTAAATGTCCACAGCTTTGATGTAGGAGACTCTGGGCATGGAGGCGTTCACCCCAGTGATGATGGTGGACATGGTGAGCACCGTGGTGATGCCTTGATAAAATCAACACATCCTGTTAAGATCTGCGGGTGTGTAACTTAACATAGGAAGCAGCAGTGATGCCTGAGGCAAAAATGTTGATTTGCGATAATCTTACCTAATGAAACTCTGGCTGGAACAGCCCTGCGATCAATCCAGAAAGATACCCATGACAACATAACCATAAGCGTGGCAGGGAAATAAGTCTGCAACAGGAAGAAGAAAATGTGGCGGCGAAGCGTAAAGTTTATAAACAGGCGGTTGTACCACCCTAAAGAGAGAAAGAGATAAAAATACAGATCAAGGAGTCAAATATTAACCTAGTGAACACTTTAGCTACACTTGAAATATTGTACTATGCATAGTGAAATATTATTACAATTTTTCACAATTTAAAATAAAATATATTTTAAAATGTAATTTATTCATGTGATGGCAAAGCTGAATTATCAGCATCATTACTGCAGTCTTCAGTGTCACATGATCCTGCAGAAATCACTCTAATTTTTTGTGTTTAAGAAACATTTATAATTATCAAATGTTATAAACAGTGCTCAATATTTTTGTGAGAAACAATGATTTTTTTTTCATTCAGGATCCTTTGATTAATAGAAAATAGGGCATTTATTTAATAGAAATTACTACATTACAAAAAATCTATTAAAATCTTACTGAACAGTAGTATATTTTAAAGCAAGACAGCACAAGTTAAATATTTCACACACATACACAAAAAAAATTGTTAGACTGTAAATGATAAAAAATATTTACACATTGTCCAAAATTAAGACACATCTGATAAACCAGTGCCACCAGCTGATGAAATGTCACTGCAAAACCTCAGAGAATTAAAGTTAGTTCTGAGGAAAGCATCATATGCTTGCAGTCAGATGCCACTTGCTTTGATATTTATACACTTTTAAGTGTGAATTCATACACTTTTAAGTGTGACTTAAGTGTCCAAATCCGTCTTGGGGCCACACTACTTGAAATAAATCAACTTGACAAATAATCCCCCAATACCTGTGCTGCTGTAGAAAGCCAGCCGAGAGGTAGTGTGAAACTTCTGTATGAGGAACTGAGAGAGAGAGATTTTGTCATCTATACTCAAAGACTCATCTCCACTTTTCCAGTACAGCATCAGATCCTCATCCGTGTAGGCGTCTAGAAAAGAAGGATCCATTTCAGGAAAAACTAACTTGGCAGAGTGAATTGAGCATGTGCCGCACTAAAAATAACACAAATTAATGATTCACTCACAGCTCTCCAACTCCAAAGAGCAGGTCTGTGTATCCAGCGGGAAACGGCTGAAGTCCATGTTGCAGGCTGCTGTAACGGTGACCCTGGGCACAAGAACCATGTATAACACAGATGAAAATACAGTCTTAGATTTTTATATTTCATCACATTCCTCACAGACTTTATTCACTTTTCGAACCCAAAATCCATGGAATTTTCATATGCGGTTTCAAATCAAATTGGGAACTGTATTGATACAGTTTACCCAAAAATGAAAATTCTGTCATCATTTCCTCACGTTCATGTCCAAACTTGTATGACTTACTTGTAGGGCTGGGCAATATGTCCAAAAATGATCACAATATTTTTTTCATATCATATATTGATATTTATCATAACTATTTTAGCGTTAATAGAGAAATAGACATTAATAGACATATTAGCGTTAATACAGAAAGACATGCTTTCCACATGTTTGTTAAACCTTAAGAATGAATGTAAACAAATAGTTCACAAACTCCACAGAGTAAGATACCTTTTAATTTTTTTTTGCCTAAATTCTATGGTTTCCATTATTCTGGGTACTGTGTTTTATGATTTAAGACAAATTTATCATCGCAAATGGTGGCTAATAAAATGAAGACTTTAACAATGCAATCAATCTTTTAAAATGTTATTAAATGAAAATAAAAATTAATTTACAATAAAACTAGAATATAATTTTTTTGTCAAATAAGATGCTGCACAACAAAACTGCATAAAGTAAAACAGGGGAAAAAATATGTTGGTTGTATGATATTGCTTTAAAAATAATATCAGTATTAGTATTACTTTGAGAAGTACATTTAGTAATATATTTCTTCATAATGTTTTCAAATCACACCAAACGTTTATTTTGGCGGTTTTGAGTTTCAATGTTTTTCTTGGTAGTTTTTCTTTAATTAAATGGTGAAAAGCTTGTGAAGTGACTCTCAGAAGAGGTCTGGAGATTAGGTTTCATGTAGACTGTCCTCATATATTGAGACAGCAGACACTCAAAACACTGTTAGCGGCTGTTAGATTTACCAATATGATGCAAAATGTCCAGAGCTTATCATCGTTAGCAACATAATATTGATATTGTTTATTACCAGCCTTATTCTCTTGGTTCTGTGAAACGCAAGTAGCTTTCTAGCAGAGTGTCCAAGCTGCTCTTTTCTATACAATGGACGTAAAAGAGCAGCTTGGACATTCTGCTAAACATCTCCTTTTATTTTCCACAGAAAAGAGAAAGTCATATGGGCTTGGAATGACAGTAGCTTTGGTAAGAAAGCTCCTGCTAAGAATAAAAATGTAAATGCGATGTAAATGTGCTTAGTAATGCTAGTCAAGAATGGCACACTAGCGCCATTTACTGAACAGACACTAAGGCCGTCTCATTTTTCTCTCTGTATTTCTCTCCTCTGTTCTCTACAGTGGTGTCCATCATTTGTTGGACAACGGAAATTATCTGGGCCAGTCCCATCAATAATGACACTTTCCCTGGAGCCAGAACAGGGTCTGAAATTTGACTTTGAACTCAGCCCTTGATTATAGCCTGCACGCAGGTAGCTTGGCCTAATTTTTAACTCACAGCACAAAAGACACAGCAAAAACATCACAGGCCAGAAGCATCGTTCTAATTTTAACACCGCAGCAATATGCAAATGCTTAAGCCCAGCGACGTGCTTTTGTTTTCGAACCACGTTTAAATGAAACTACACGCAGTAGTTGAGTTGCTTGAAGGTGAAATGTAGTAACTGCTGAACAACTGAAAAAATATTAACTTTTTCTTACATTGTACAAAATAAACAGGAATTATAATAAATATGTATAAGTACATTTACATAAATATATTTAAACTCTATACATATATACATAACTTACATATAATTGGAATTATAATGGCTCACTTAAAAGTCAGAAATGCCGGTGTAGATAATCGGCTTTTTTACCTCAGGCTGTAAAGAACGTGACCATCAGGGAACACTCTCAGCATGATATTTTCTGTGGTGGTGTCATGAATAAAAGATCTTTTAGAGTGGACGAAGAAGACGTCAGGAACCCAGATCTTCTTCACCAAGCGCCCGTCAAAAGTCATGCTTTTATTTGTGGTGCTGGTGAAAGACAAGCGCTCATCCTTCCAGTAGTGTCTCAGGTATAATGTCATAGTAAAGTCCTACACAGATGAAGAAAAAGACATTTTTAACGGAGGCTCTACCATTCTTGTTTTCTGAATTGCTTAAAAGTTTGGGATGAGAAATTAATACTTTTATTCATTAAGGATGCATTAAATTGACAGGGAAGATATTTATAATGTTACAAACATTTCTATTTCAAATAAATGCTGTTCTTTTAAACTTTCTAATCAAAGAATCCTGAAAAAATAGTTTCCACAAAAATATTAAGCATCACTACTGTTTTCAACATTGATTATAATAAATGTTTCCTGAGCACCAAATCAGCATATTAAAATGATTTCAGAAAGATCACATGATACTGAAGGCTGTTGAAAATTCAGACATTTTAAAAATCAAATAGAAAGCAGGTATTTCAAATTTCACTAAATAACAGGTTTTACTGTATTTTTATCAAATAAATGCAGCCTTTGTGAAAAACAAAACAAAATAAAAACTTACTGATCCCAAACTTTTGAATGGATGTGTATATTTCGGTTAATCTCATGAGAACTTGTTTCATTTGACCCCAAAATCATAGGACAAAAATAAATTATCTTATTAATCTTATTAATCTTATAATCAAATTACAATTGACATTAATAAGATAAAGGCGTTTAGGACCATTAAGATTTTGTGTGATTAGCACATTATTTTCATTCAAAATAAACATATCTCCCTCAAAGCCACTTACTGAAAGATATGATTGTAAAGAAATAGTTCTACCAAAAATTAAAATTCTGTCATCAATTTCTCATGCTGTTTACTCATGTTTTGTTCATGATCACCTTGTTCATGCTGTTACATGGGCGTAGATCACGCGGGGGACGTGTCCCCCCCCCCCCCCCCCCCCCCCACTTTTAATATCTCTAAATTCATCTCCTGCACTTTTTCGGGCAAGTATGTTCGCATAGAGGTTTTCAAGAGCCGGTGTGAATAAATATAGATTTAAAATATAGCTGCAAGTAGCAATTACGGGGCCAAGCACTCCAGCAGCACAATGAGGAGCTAAGCATAGCATGGAGTATCAGACCAAGTGCAACAATGAGTTCTAAAAGCAATTTTAGGGTGATTTCAATTGAAATGGCTGAAAAATCATAAATACAACCTGAAGTAATGTGATTAAATGGCTTATCACTTTTGACCAACAGGTGGCACCATTATTAAAGCGATGTGGTGTGTTCTGTGTTAGGTGACAATGGCACACACACAGATTGGTGTCAATATGCCAAAGCATTGCAGAGATACAGCCTCATCTTGGCATCATGCCTCAAATTCGTTGCTGTGGTATGCGAAAACGGTTTTGTCTATCAACACAAAATCCATAACTTTTTGTCAGCATGGTCTGAAGATGATACGATTCGATTTAGGTGAAAATCGGACCAACGGTCTAGGAGGAGTTAAAAAAAGCAAAATGGCGGACAGAAAATTTGGCTGACTATGGCAACACTGGTATCACTGTTCTCAGCATGACCCAAGGAATCTAATAATACCAGTTTCATTACAATAGGCAAAAGGGGGAGTCGTGGCCTAAAGGTTAGGGAGTCGGACTTGTAATCCAAAGGATGCAAGTTCGAGTCTCAGGTCCGGAGGGAATTGTAGGTGGGGGAAGTGACTATGCAGCGCCTTCTCCATCCTCAATAGCCCTTGAGCAAGGCACCAAACCCCCAACTGCTCCCCGGGCGCTGCAGCATAAATAGCTGCCCACTGCTCTGGGTGTGTGTGTGTTCACTGCTGTGTGTGTGCACTTTGGATGGGTTAAATAATCGAGACGGTATGCAGCACATCGCCCGCGACGACAATCATCGTGTCAGGACCACTTCTCACGTATCGACAAGGAAACGAAAGGCTCAGTAGACTGTTTGCTTTAAACGAATGGTTATTGTCATGGTGTAAAGAACAGAAACTGCTCTTTGTTAATAATTGGAATCTTTTCTGGGAGCGTCCTAGGCTTTTTCGTGCTGATGGCCTGCACCCCAGCAGAGTCGGAGCGGAACTCCTGTCAGACAACATCTCCAGGACGCTATGCTCCATCTGACTAGTAAGCCAATTCTCAAATAACTCCTATGATGACTTTTGTTCTACCCACTTAAAAAATAGAAGTACTTGCGTTGTCCAATCTATACAGATTGTGTCTGTTCCCCGAATAGCGAGGTCAAAATATAAATTTAATGCAAGATCTAGAAAAAATCTGATCGTGATTAAACCAGAAAAACGCAAAAAATTAACAAAAACTATTTTTAAAGCTTGGGCTCCTAAACATTAGATCACTCTCACCCAAAGCAGTTATTGTAAATGAAATGATCACAGATAATAATTTTGATGTACTCTGCCTGACTGAAACCTGGCTGAAACCAAATGAATATATTGGTCTAAATGAGTCTACTCCACCAAGCTACTGTTATAAACATGAGCCCCGTCAGACTGGTCGTGGCGGCGGTGTTGCAACAATATATAGTGATATTCTCAATGTTACTCAGAAAACAGGACACAGGAGGTTTAACTCATTCGAAATACTGCTTAATGTTACACTGTTAGATATGCAAAAGAAATCTCTCTTATCTCTTGCTCTGGCAACTGTGTATAGGCCGCCAGGGCCATATACAGATTTCCTAAAAGAATTTGCAGATTTCCTCTCAGATCTATTGGTTAATGTTGATAAAGTGCTAATTGTCGGAGATTTTAACATTCACGTTGATAATACAAATGATGAACTTGCGTTTACTGACTTAATAAACTCTTTTGGAGTCAAGCAAAACGTCACCGGGCCCACTCATCGTTTTAATCATACGCTAGATTTAATTATATCGCATGGAATTGATCTTACTGATATAGAAATCGTACCTCAAAGTGATGATGTTACTGATCATTTCCTTGTATCGTGCATGCTGCGTATTACTGATATTAGTTATATGGCTCCGCGTTATCGTCCGGGCAGAACTATTGTTCCAGCCACCAAAGACAGATTCACAAATAACCTGCCTGATTTATCTCAACTGCTCTGTGTACCCATAAATACACATGAACTAGAAGAAATGACTAGCAACATGGGCACGATCTTCTCTAACACATTAGAAGCTGTTGCCCCCCTCAAATTGAAAAAGGTTAGAGAAAAACGTACTGCGCCATGGTACAACAGTTATACCCATTCTCTCAAGAAAGAAACTCGTTACAGAGGGGGTGTTTTTTGCAATTTTTTTCGACCAGGGGGATCCCCCCTCAGTTCGAGCCCTGTATATATATATATATATACTGTATATACTACATTTCTGTCCCCCTCACTTCTGAAATGATGGCTACACCCCTGTGCTGTTATTCCAAACCTGTATGACTGTATTTTTCCTTGGAACACAAAAGGAGATGTTTGGAGACTGTGCATTTCACAAGAGCGAAGACTAGAACTTCTCTGTCCTTTTTGAAGTATCATAAAAGTGGTTCATATGACTTGTGTGAAATATCCCAAATCTTAAGGCCCCTGAAGACAGAAGAACATAGCGCACAAGTCATAGGAACCGCTTTTATGGGACTTTGGTATCCTTTTGAAGCTTGAAAGCTGTATTCCTTGTCATTGCAATCAAAAGAATGACCACATTCTTCAGAAATTCTCCTTTTGTGATCCAAGGAGGGAACTCTTTGTGTTTGCAACAATATAAGTGATGACATAAATAATACATAACATTGTTTTTTTCATTATAGTGATTAGAATGGGATTTTCATTGCATTACAGTAATGAAAATTGAGAGGGAAAATATCCACTATGATCAATTGACATGAAAATGAAGACCAATGATAAAAACATTATGTAGGCTTTATGTCCTAAGCAAAATGTAGTTTTTTTCTTTTGATTTTAGTGTGAAATATGAGCTAGACATGTTCTTCAAAGGTTATGTGAGCTTCATTTTCTTTATAAATACTGGCAATGTACACACTCCAAAGTTTTGGGAGTGACAACTGTTTTATTGCTGCAGCAAGTACAAGGCCAATTGCACATCAATTCCTTACAAGGGTTTTCTGTGCAGTTTATTTTAAATAGAAAGTCGATGTAACTCTCGATCCTCCATATGACAGCTATGCCTCTCTAAATTGCTCAAGCAGATCATACCCCCTCTATTCTTTCTTTTGGTTATATAACCATAAACATTTCAAATGGCCAGTAATTATCTTTGGTCAATAAAAACACCATACAGTTTCTTTGTTGCATCACACAAAGGCTTCTACCAAAAGGGAAACCCAAAACATGAGAATGGAACGGCAGAATGGGTGTCATATTGTGATAAAACAAAAGTAAAAAGAAGATCCATGATCAAAGTTTCTGCCATCAGAGATGCAGCAGCTCTTTTTTAGGAACACCCTTGTGGGACTCAGTAACTGCAAAACAGCCAGTAATAAATGGGCAAAAAGCTAGAGAATTATGAAACTGAGAGTGCTTCTTACAAAACTTGTGTAGATCATGTCAAAGTCATTTTGATCAAAATCAAAAGAAAGAAATTATATATACTATAAGAATTAATATTTTATTATAATAAATATTTTTTCTTATCTTATTTTCTTATTATTTTTCTTATATAAATTATCCTTTGCATTGAAAATGAACCCTATTTTTAGGACTTTTTTCTATTTTTGCATAGTAGATTTTCATAATTATTGTTTTTCTAGTACAGTATATTATTTATTTAAATTGCAAAATATTTTACATCATGGTAGTGTTTACTGGCTATTGTGTTTAAATAACATAAAAACATATTTTTTTAAAATCTTTATATTTAATAAAAAAATTCAAGACATCTGGATGTATCTGAAAATTTGAGGCCGAAATGTATTAAACGTTAATGTAAATAATGTCACAATGCCAAAAATCCTAAAAACGGGCTTCATTTTTGTCAAATTAAAATTCGACCGTTTCATGTGTGCTCTTATGTTCTATAATTTAGAGTCGAATAGTTGAGGGTGTTATGTAAAACAACATATGTGAAAAGCAACGGTTTAGGATTACCTACCATATCTACTTCTGAAATACTGTCCAAGCTTTCCACTTGTACATCAACTCCCACTGGAATAGCAGGACCTGCAAAAAAATCAAAGCATTTAATCCATTTATACAACATATACAACAGTGTCTGTCAATTGAATTACACCATCTTCTCCATCTCACAGCTATATGGCCTCTTATGTATTAATTTTTCATAATACTCATTGTTTACTGGATTCTGACAGCTTCTTACCACTGCAATTAGCAGAGTGTTTGCTTCTGTGAGCATCATATATGTCCTCACAGCCAGATCTGGATCTGTTTGCTTTCCACCAGATCTGTTCACAAAAGGCTTAGCAGCTGCTTTGACATCTGACGGATTGTAAGGAACGCTAGCTCTCAAAGGACAGGCCTTCGACCGGAACTGCAACTTTGATTTCCTACATGGAGCTGCACTTGTAAGGTCTTTTGTAGCAAATCTAAAGCCTTGCTCTATAGCAGGATTAGTGTAATAGGGCTATCTGTCACTCAGAAGGTAAGACATTTAGGTAAATGGGCAGGGGGCGGCCTGTACATATGGACGGGGATCATGTAGTATCGCTAGACAGATTCAAAACGAGATTTCCAGTGCGTCCCATCGGCCACTCCTAGTCCTAGTAATCCGACAAGATTATTGGAAATGGTGGATTAAACTTTGATGCTCAAAATGATACTGACACTGACTGAAACTTGCCATTACGCGTCACTTAATGTATCGCTCATAAAAACCCTTCATGAAAGCACAAGCATTATTTTATATGCTGCAGAAAACACATTTGAGTCCTGTAGATAAATAACCGCCAACTGTGGAGATGACTTTTACAAATTTCATTATGTAATCCAGATTCTCATAAGTAAACTTGCCATGCAACACCCACTGGACCATCCTGTCAATTTCCCTGTCATGTACCATCAAGGCTTTTCATATCACACAAATAAGCCTAAATAAAGACACAGCTCCTAGGTAAAATCGATTTGTCCAAACTAATCAACCCCCCTGCTGTCAGTTTGAGTCTGAAACCATTAGAATGACCTTGAGTTCAGCTGTCCTATTTCTCGATTGTAGTTACCACTTGGAGGTGGGTATTTGTGCTTTTCTCGTTAAAAACGAATTCAAAGACCTCTGTTTTAACTGGATATCATTAAAGGGATCACTTTTTATTTACACAAATTGTTCCAAATTGTTCTCTTAAAATTAATAAACATATCTCCTTTTGTGTTCCACATAACAAAGAAAGTAAGTTTGGAACAACATAATGATTATGACAAAATGTTCCTTAAAGGGATAGTTCATCATAAATAAACTGATTATTTACACACTCTCATTATGTTTCAAACTCATATTACTGTTTATTATTACTGTTTATAAATTCACTTCAAAAAGTAAAGAGAAGAAAAAAGTAAAATGGGTTTGGAACAACATAATGATTACAATAAAAATGTTTAGTAAAGTTATAAAGCAATAGATATACAGTGACAGTTAGTAAAAAATAAACAAATACAAAGAAACAAATAAAGAATTATTATTCATACACTCATGACATTTTATCTTCTTAAAATTCATATAAAATGTATCCTTTTGTGACATATAGGTTTAGAATGACAATGATTACAGCAAATGTTCATTAAAGGGATAGTTCATCAAAATAAATAAATAAAAGAATTTTCTCTTTCTGTGTACAATTTTTTTTATCCAATTAAAAAATCTCTTTTGTGTTATAGAGGTTTGAAACAACAAAATGATGATGAAAAAATTCATGAAATAGTAAATAACTATTCAGTTTTTATCACGTTGTTCCAAACCCATATGACTTTTTATCCTCTCAAAATTCATAAAAATAATATTTTTTCTTTTTCACGATAGTAAGTCATTTAGGTTTGAAATGACATAATGCTGTTCCTTTTAAAGTGAAGTACTTAAAAAAGATCCAGGGTTGATTTTATTAATAGCGCTTTTTTTTCAAAGTTCCTGAGGTTATGACATTGAGCTGGTGATCGCTGGTTGATGTTTGGCCAGTGGGCGGTCTTTAAACCAGCTGTCTGTGGGGCAGGGCAGGCTGGGATTGTTGCATGTGCTAATCCACGGGGGCTGGCTGACCGGCAGATCAGTACAAACCGCTGCCAGATTAATCTCGTCTCCAGCGCCATAGCAGATCGAGCGATCCTCCAGATGGACCGACCCATCAGCGAGGACCGCTTAAGTCTTTAACAGACGAATAAAAAAAGTGAGAAAAGAGAGGGAGAAGCAACAAAATGTAATGTGATTACAATAGTCCTCAGTTTCTCATGTAGCTCGTAACTGATCCTTTCGCCGAATGCCTGAATTCAGCCAATTTTGGCTGTACGAATAACACATGCCGCTGGCTTCGAGACATGTGGCATCCTGGCATGGAGATGTTACTTGATATCTTTTGATCTTTCATTTCATTTCGTATTTGATTTTCAGGCGCTGCTGGCCCAAACATTGGTATTGAAAGCAGCATTGCGCATATGCAAATCTGCAGACAGAAGTAAACAGGGATATGTGCTATCTACAACATGATATCAATCTTTAATATGTGTAATCCTTCACATCAAGAAACACATACTGCCCTCTAATGAGCCATAAACACGCAGTGAGTGCTATATGTTCTGCGTACATCCACGACACTCCCCTTATGGAGGATTAGGCATACACTTTATGCACCATCAGTTAGCCGTCTCTGGATTTAAACCAGATTGCAGTCATGCATTAGCAATTCTCTTTTGCTTCTGAAGTAAATCTCATTTATGCAGTACACACGGCACCTTATACCTGCACTGCCTTTTACTAATCATTGCATAGGATACTGCAATTGGTCGATGAAAAGCATGCTAAAAAGGATTGTTTAATATGATAGCATAGAGGCCAATGGTGCAAAGTGCATGATTTTATATATAATAATTATTATTGCATATCGACTGAGCTGTGAAAAGAAATGGTTCAACAAAGCCATGGAAATACTTTTAAAACAGCATTATATATTTGAGTAACATCTACAAGCAAAACAACCAACCAACCCCCTGTTTAGTCACTGAGCAATTCACAATCTTTTATGGATTTTAAGAAGAGCTTCTCTATTATTTTGGTTTTAGTGTGGTACAAAGGTATTATAGAGAGCATAGTGAGTCTTATGTGAACTAGATGGAGACATTGAAATAACAGCACTGTTTACGATGTGTAATAATTGTACTTAATAAGTGCAATTATTTTGTTTTAGATGCCGCTAATTACTGTGTGCATCATTTAATATTTATATGCTGCTGTTATTCTTTTAGTGTTATATTCTTTTTAAATGCACGTTATTGCTATTTTTATTATATTTATAATTTTATACTGATTTGTGGTACATGTTTATGTTTAGCTTGGTGCAGTACTTATGAGCCAGTGGAACGGAATTTTGTTCATATGTACAGTTGAATGACAATAAAAACTACCTACCTACCATCAGGTATCATACAGTATTTTTGAGCTACAATGTCAGTATAGGTATATTTCACAAATATACTGAGAGCTGAGATAGTTCACCCAAAAATTAAAATTTTCTCATTAATTACTCACACTCATGTCTTTCCAAACCCGTAAGACCTTCGTTCATCTTCAGAACACAAGTTAAGATATTTTTGATAAAATCTGAGAGCTTGTTCAATTGTCCAGCAATGTTCAAGGCCCAGAAAGGTAGTAAAGACATTGTTAAAATAGTCCATGTGATATCAGTGGTTTAACCGTAATGTTATGAAGCTACGGGAATATTGTTTGTGTGCAAAGAAAATAAAAATAATGACTTTATTCAACAATTTCTTCTCCTTACTACCCTTCTGCTCCTTGAATGTGGTAGTTGCATTGCTGTCTACGCAGCAGAAAGCTCTCAGATTTCATCAAAAATATCTTAATCAGTTCCTAAGATGAACGAAGGTCTTACAGGTTTGGAACTAAATGAGCGTGAGTAATTAATAACAGAATTTTCATTTTTGGGTGAACTATCCGTTTAAGACCAGAATCCTTTGAATTACTTGACGTGTACTGAAAAAAGACTTAATTAGTTTAAAACCAATTATTATTCTTAGTATTATTGTTATTATTATTATAAAGTATATTATAATAGCTAACTGAATAATTCTACATTTTAAAATAATTTTTTAATAAATAAAAAAAAATATTGACAGAGCAACAATTTCTATATTTCTGCAAGATATTTTTGAGAAATGACTATATGCAAAATAACCTCTTGTTCTGAACCAATCTCTTTATTTAATCACTGGTATTTCATAACCTTTTCAGTATTTGAAGAAGAGTTTCTCTATAATTTTGGTTTTAGTATAGTCTGGCACATAAGGTACAGACCAGCGGTTCTCAGTTCCAGTCCCGGGTACCACTGCTCTGCACATTTTGTATGTCTCTCGTATCTGACGCCCTTAGTTCAGTTCATGGATCTCCCTCTTAATGAGCTGATGATCTGAATCAGGTGCATTAAAAAAGGAAGACATACAAAATGTGCAGAGCAGTGGTACCCTAGAACTGGAATTGAGAACCACTGGTATAGACATATATGCACAGCCACTTCACACGTCCCTCACAACAAAACTATTCTCTCCAATTATGGGGATAAAAAATGAAATAATATAATAATTATAATGCATCTTCGTCTTTTGCCACCTCACTGTTTTAGTGGCATTTTTTCAGTCTTTGAGTTTTCATGGACAGCTTTTAGAACCTTACTGTAGGAAGATTTTAACACCCAAAAATATCCTTTCACTTATTTGACATTTACTGAAAAACGTAATTACCTTGAATAAAATTAAAAACAGATATATTTACATTTATTCATTTAGCTGACGCTTTTATCCAAAGCAACTTACAATTGCTATATATGTCAGAGGTCGCACGCCTCTGGAGCAACTAGGGGGTTAAGTGTCTTGCTCAGGGACACATTGGTGTCTCACAGTGGATTCGAACCCGGGTCTCTCACACCAAAGGCATCTGTCTTATCCACTGCGCCACCACCACCCATATATATATATATAGGCTATATTATAAACATACTTTTGTTAAAATAGCTTATTGCATAATTCTATATTTTAAAATGACTTCTTTTTTAACTGATTGATTGCTATTTTGTGTTTTGGAAGAAAAGCCCATGAAAATGGCCTTTAACCCCTTGGTGAAAATCTATAATACTATGAATCAATGACACATTGGATGACAGTTGTGAACTCATTACATCATGTTTTGAACTAGCAGTGAGGTTTTCACCGTCAAGCAGATGCAGCAATGCATCACTGTCAGAGCTGACAGATCTGTGTATGCGTCTGAGGGGGTGAATATGTTTGGGCTATTTTCATTCCCTTTGCTGTGACCCCCTGCTGAACAAAGAGCAATTCCCAAACGTACGCAGAGTCAGAGCATCCAAATGAATGACTTTTTAGATACTCTATTCATAGGAGGAACGGCATCAAACGCGGGAGTGTTTCTTTTTCTTTGCCCTATATAGGAACACATCATTAAAAAAATAATAGGGGGACTGTATGGACTAGTAGAAGCACTTTCATTAGTTCTTAGCCATTACTGCTCAAACTTTTGTGTTGTGTTGTACAGCTCCCCCTTATATCATCCTTTAATACCATTCTAGCCATGGTAGAAAAGTCTCTGCATTAAAGGAATAAATCAAAAATGAACATTTTTTGGAAAAGTTTTTGAATCTTTACACCACTGCAGTGACAGTTCATAGTGACTATGACTGTCCAAAAATGCCATGAAAATAAACTAAACCCACTAATCTTCTGAAGCCATAAGTCATTCTTGCATATCAAAAATGGTAGGTTATGTTTGTACACACACACACAAACATTTTGCTGTTGATATGCCATTTTTGAATCTGGACGTGTTTGTATCGTATTACTATGACAAAACGACTATGACTATCACTGAAATCCGCTGAAAATATCACAGTATATAGATTAGAAATGAAATGAGAGCGAATAAATAATATCAATTTGCATTTTTTGGATAAATTACTCCTATTTTATAATCTCATCTTCCCAGAGGATCAGTCTGTACTCACATCCAGCTGTTTCTGTGATCAGATTGATTGTTAATTCTCCTAACAGTGACAATCTCATTAAAACTTCTTTAAAAAGCTTGAGTAAAGTGTACAAGGCTCCATCTGCCGAGCTAAAAGCTTAAAAAATGTCTCAATGCAATTGATCTGAGTGAGTTTAATAAGGTATTGCTTTGTAAAGGAAATATGTGAAATCAAGGTCCATGCATAAATTAAATCAAAGCACGCTGACTTATTTCTAGAAAAAAAAAAACTTCCATTATTATTCTTAACATGAAATAACAGAGCAATTATATTATCATCGTAGCAATTCGAGTGGAATATTTACATGAAAAATAAGCATGAATTTCAGAAAGTAATTGGTTTCTACCACTTTGCTTCAATGACAGCAGTTCTTGAACTGCACAAACTCCACAAGTTCATTTCCAGTTTTAAATAAAAACAGGTTTGGTTTCAGACTTTCTAGAATTTCATATTTGATGAATTAAAAATACTATATGTAAAATAATTGTTTGGGGAATATGCTACACAATACAGGCAACTTTTTGGATTAAATTCTAAATTCTCCTGCCTATAAAAATGCACATTATAAACTCCAATTCTCAAAACCATATGAACTCCAGTAAAACGGAAATCCCAGTCTTAATTACAGGCCATAGCAGTACTTAATAGTGAGGCTGTTTACCCCTCTAGAGGGAGCCAATGTAGATTTAATGCCTGCTGGTCAAATGACTGACCTGAATGTTCTCAAACTGTGCATACTAAATATGTGCAATCTGTACATGAGATCAAAACAATGCAAAATAAATAAATAAATAAATAAAATGTGGCGTTTAGGTAACTAATTTAGTGAAGACATCATAATAGCACTTTGTCAACAGGACTTATGTCTTTTTTTAGACTCATGCTTGAAGAACATGTGCCTTATTTTTGACTAATCTTCAGAGGATGTTGACATTAAACCTTTACACATGCTATACATGTCTCTGAAGGCTTTTTAAAAATAGGCTCCCGAGTAAGGTTGTGGCTTATAAATTAAGGAAAAGAAATGCAATTTACATTTGCAACACAGAAGTATGATGAACTAACCTCCAAACGCGGGCCTCATGGTAAAGTCATGGTCGTCCACTTTCAACAACTGCTCTGTTTTCAGTCGCCGTGATTTTGTCACATCCGGTGGCTTCTTTGCCAGGGAGCTGTTGGTTTCAAAGTCACAAACTCAGATCAGCCTCTTATATCACAAATTTAGACAAGGTGCACTATTGTTATGTGGAATCTACCAGAGGTTACATGAAAAATTCAGCCTGAACCCTCAAAGTCAATGGCATTTACATAATTTCTGTGAAAATGCAGCCACAAAAGTGTAATGACGGATTAAGATCATGCATGGCACTTGTATCAACAAATTAAGGCAACGGTGAACTAGCTGCAGCAGCCAGATCTGTTTCAAATTACAGGAGATCTTATCAACAGACGCTCAGATGAGTCCCGAACACTGGATTCATGAACTGCGATTGCTCTAGTCAAACAATGCACATAATTAACTCTTTATGTGACAACATAATCACTGACAGTGACTCAAAAAAGTATCCATTGAGAAGTCGACTGCCTCGTTCCTCTCAGCTTCTTGCCATTTGTAATTTATTTCCTGTTGCGAATATGAGACAGACGGCAGCTTGCCATGACTTGACTGGCACCCTGTCTGCAGCAATACTGCTGGATTTTCTCATGCAAATTTGTACTCTAACAACATGTTCATTCTGCAGATTGCTTGTTTTTTTTAATTTTCTAGACCCATGGAGCTGTACCCTTGTCAGCTGTTTGTCAGGACAGCTTTGTGCCAATGTACTGTCCTTGGCAGATGAGCGAAACATGCCTGTGCCACGTGGCTGTTTGTCTGAGTACAAAGCACCAGTTCGAGCACGCTAGTGATACGTGTTTGGTTCAGTGGCGGTATCATCTGTCTGGGTCACATTAATTGCGCCCCGGCCCCTGGCCTCATTTATGGCCCTCTGCTGTCATATAGAAATCAGGCTAATAAAGGTGGTCGAAAAATGAGTCTGCGAAAAACATCAATGAGTTCACACCATTACCTCAGCTCTTATGTGCAGCAATGAACACATACAGGTATATCAGATGCATTACCACCAAATTATTGTAATAAGTAAGAACCAATACACTGAAACTTTAGTTGGAAACAATGTTCACTTACAAATAATACAAATAATTACTAATAAATGCAATTAAATTAAACTTGAAGTAAAAAGAATGAAACAGTATTATACTCCAATAATCCTTCTTTTATTTAGAACTTCAAAAAAATTTTTTTTATGGTGCAAATGATATTTGACCATATGGAGAATTGGCTGATAACTAGCCACCTGACTGATTAACAAAAGTGTCATACATTTTCAATGAATTGCTTAATGTTTTTTTAATTTGTAACAAGTTTTCGTTTAACCCTAAAATGCAAACCTTTCCCCTATAAAATTCATATAATTTGTGGTAAAAATGCACAGAATTAAAATGATAATTAATTAAAATTCAGACTTCATTGAGGCATTGCTGAATTTCCAGATGAAAAGACCACAAGTAAAGCAAAAACTGTCACCCAGACACATGCATTTTAGGGTTAATTTCAACTATTTGTTTTCTACAATCTCAGTTCCTATATTTAAACTGTATAATATCTGCGACTTTTCTTTGTAAATATCAGTATCACAGCCTGTTAAACCTACCAAACCTTAAGTTGAATTGCTGCCTTATGTCTTAACATGCAGTAAGAAGTTCAGTGATGAAGAAAATCCAGTTGAAACTCAGTAGAAATCACAGTAATTCTGTGACTAGTTAATTAGATGGAAACAAAGATGTTGTGTGTAGACTACTTGTTGACAGACATCTTCAGCTATCTTCAATGTGATAACTGCTCTTCATCATCATCATCATCATCACCACCACCACCACCACCACCACAATAGTCATCAACATCAGCATTTTTTCATAATCTTTTGTGAATCCACAGCAGCATGTCATGTCAATCCAAGTTCAGCTGTGAAAGACCGAAATGCCACTTACGTCCCATGCTTCTGAGTTTCCACAGCTCCTGTCCACCTCCTCTCTCTGGTGCTGTGTTTACTCCGGCATTCCCCAAACGAGCCCAGGAAGAGCACTAAAATCAGGAACTGTCTCCGATAAGGCATTATGCAGAGCAGGTGAAAAATCTACAGGTGTGTCCTGAAATCCAGCTTAATCCATGAACGCGGCGTCTCGGGAAAGGCAGCATCTTTCCGTTCTCAGCGCAGAAATCGCTGCAGCTCGCATCTCTGGCATGCGCGATGTGTTGATGGTTTAAATATAAGCGCGGCGCGACGCGACGCATTCTGCAGCCTCGCGCGGCGTCTTCTGCCTGTCATTGGTTATGCACAGCTGCTTTGACCACAGAGCATCAGCGGTAGGCATACGCGCGTTTCCCACAGCTGTCTGTACGGTTGGAGGAAAAGACGGATTAGAAAGACACATATTACCCGAAAATGTTCTGCATCCGAAAATATGCACGCTTTCAAATCTAATGCACAGGTGAAATGCATCCTCTAAATGCCAAAACATCCTCAACTCAATTCCATATAACTCTCGTGGGATCAATGCGCTGCAGTTTGACTCACCTACGATGCTTTCGTTTACAGTAGCTACTATGTATTGCATAATCGTGGCATTTACTAGCCTATTTTTTACTACACTGTAAAACAATAAACCGAACTGAAACCAAGAAGTTAAGTTGCAATCTAGTTAACGCAACTTTCTACCACTGATGCAGACAGTAACGTCATTCTTTTATGCATGATTAAAGTAAAATTTGTGGTTACACACAAATTACACAGGAGTTCACCTCAATTATGAATTTTTAAACTGCTGTTTATTTAAAATCGTAGGACTAATTGTGGGAGTGGCCACTTGTAACGTGACTGTGCAAGGCTTCCGGTTATTTATAGCTGCACAAAACAGCTCTTTATGTCACTTGATATTGCAGTATTTCTTATCATATTATTTAAATGTATTGTCGTATTTCTAAACACACTGGTCTGTAGCACAAATAGTTTTCTACTGCACTCTTCTTCTAGTTGTGTAGGCCTACTTATAACAAATAAGGGGGATAAGGATTTATAATGCCCTTTGGTAGTTGCAGTCCTTATTTAACAGCTTGTTAGCAACTTACATAAAAAAAGTTTTTATCAAGTAATGTAAACCACAGACGTTTTTACTCACAAATCCAAAACCACCATTCTAAAAATACCTAACACAATCCCAAGGGAACCCATGGCTTGAAAAAACTCAGTCTGTTCCGGATTTTAGGGCTACAACATAATAGCTCTATTGGGCTGAAATTATTATGCCAAGTTAAATGCAACAAAATGATGAATAGATTTTTTTAGCGTGCGGAATGAATGCATAACTTCTGAAAATCTACTGATGTGATATTCAGTCCCTTGGTTTCGATTGCTTAAAAATGTCTTTTGAATATCATAACCATTATATAAACCATTCTATGAATTGTTCTTCTTCCAGTCTTACAAGCATCATAATGAACTATTTATTTAATGATATAATAAGCTCTGAACAACCCAGAGAATGAAAAAGAATCAAACAATGGTAGTCAGCGTCTTTTCCCACTGTTTCTTTCCATTTGTAATTTATTTCCTGTTGAGAGAACATCAGACAGAAGGCAGTTTGCCATGACTACAGTAATACTGCTGGATTTCCTTTTGTTAATTTGCATGCTTTTTGCGTCCGCAACAAGACAAACTGGATCCTCTGAGTAATGGCCGCAATTCCAAAATATTTCTCTTTGAATGGTAACGATGCTGTTTAGGAATGACAAATTTGATTTACAACATGTAAATAATCTTGGGAAACATGCATAATGTCAATACAATACACCAGTGAGTATTTGGTGTAATTATCCATTACAATAAGGTCTTATTTCTTAATGTTAGTTAACGCATTGAGCAAGGAACAATGCATTTGCTATACATTAAAAAGACGCAGCTTTTCGCTTCAGGAAGACACAACTGATGGATTATTTGTGGATTTTTTTTGTTTTATCAGCTGTTTTGACTCTCATTCTGAGTGATGTAGTGCTAAATAACTCATCTGCACATCTTGAACGGCCTGAGGGTGAATACATTTTCATCAGATTTTAATTTTTGGGGTGAACTGTTCCTTAATCAATGCTTTAGAAGTATTTTTCGATATTAGTTCATATTAACTAAGGTAGCTCATTAATAACAAATGGAATCTCCTTGTAAAGCGTTATCTACATATCAAATCAAATGGCGTTGAAATATAGCATATTTCACAAAAAGTCCTTGTGATGGAAACTGACGTCGTGTACGTTTCCTAAAAAAGTCAGTGCAAAGACAGCATGTAAAATTTACTTCTGAGAAAAAGTCAATTTTGTTATCTAATGCAACTGAAATCTTTTCAATCTCACGAAGATTTCACAAACCCCTGGCTTTTTGGGGGGGGGGGGGGGGGGGGGGGTTGGGGGGTTTGTTGGGTGATCTCCATCCAGGGGCTTGCCTGAAGGTCTGCCTTCCTGCCACTGTTGCAGCAGCAGATGGTAAGGCTCTTTTTTCATGCATTTGTCCTCCCACTCACTCAGCTCCGGCTCTACTGCCACTGAAACTCAGCTTATCTGGGATTTCACAGCAATTCTGTGCTGCCACGCCCCAGCTCCGTATCCACTTGATGCCTGCCACTGAGCTGGAGCATCGCCAGTGTGTCACTAAAGGATCCGTTACGTAAAAGTTTGTCAGGCCTCTCATATTAAATGGATAAATCTGTCCCCTGCACAGCTAGGGCTTTTGTGTTGCAGTGTTTGCACATCAAAATGGAGAAATTCAATTGGAAATATAAACAAAGCTATCCTTGGACCTTTTTGTAAAGACGTGACTGATGGCATGTAGGAGGCTTTCCAAACGTGCCGTGTCAACCTCATGATATCCAGCCCTAACTGTGTCCAAATGAGCGCTGCCACATTGGTTCTGCGCTAACAGCCAAGTGACAAAGATTGGCAATCTGAGTGACTCTGATTGGAGGTTAGCACTCATGCAGACAGGCGAGATCTTTTGAAGTGCGGAGCAAAGCAATGTAGGACTCTTTTGCGTTAAATTTGCTCATCTCCTCCCTAGATGATGGATGCTGGAATCATTCTCGCCATTCAAACTGCTGGAAACCTCAAATTGCGGACTAATGTTACATGCATCGTTCTTACAGATTTAGAAAATAAAAGGCGAGTGACAACCATGTCGTGTCTTTTTCATCTTATTTTTGTTCAGCACTGATCAACTGCAACTGCAAGACGCATGTAAACAATGTCATAGAAGAAATACGTTTTACTGGAGATGTGATGAAAGAAGAAACATATGTGCAGCAATGAAATTACAAGTGTTAATAATGTCCCGCCAGGTGTTATGCCATTTATTAAATGGCTATAACATAAAAATTAAAAAAGGAACACGATATACTGATTTAAATGGTTGAGTTTAAATAATTTTATTATGTGAAAAAAGACCATATGGTCATGAAAGGGCATGTAGACAATCAGTTGCCTGCATGGGAAAACAGTCAATTATGCAAAAATATTTGATAGTTGAAATACGGTAAGTATAAATAAGTGAAATTAAATATGGATTTGAGTTTATGATATGAGAAAATAAAGACCATAAGGTGACAAGAGATATGGAATTTGTTGTGTAGAAAATCAGTAGCTTTAGATAACTGTCAATTATGCAAAAAATATTTGTATGTCACGATTGGCCAATCAGAATTATGTACAGTGCCCTCCACTAATATTGGCACCCTTGGTAAATATGAGCAAAGGCGGCTGTGAAAATCAATCTGCATTGTTTATCCTTCAAAAAATTCACAAATTTCGAACCTATCATTGATGTACACCAATTGAAAGTGGAGGGAAAATCTCATTGTGAAATAAATGCTTTCTCTAGTTCATGTTGGCCACAATTATTGGCACCCAATTATTGCAATGTCCTTTTCTCAAGATAACAGCTCTGTTTTCTCCTATAATGCCTGAAGAGTTTGGGGAACACCTGATAAAATATCAGAGACCATTACTTTATACAGAATCTCTCCAGAACCTTCAGATTCACAGCTCCATGTTGGCGCTGCTTCTCTTCAGTTCACTCCACTCATTTTCTACAGGGTTCAGGTCAGAGGACTGGGAAGGCCATGGCAAAAGCTTAATTTTGTGCTCAGTGACCCATTTTTGTGTCAATTTTGATGTTTGTTTTGGATTATTGTTCTGATGGAAGATCCAATCACAGCCCATTATAAGATTTCTAACAGAGGCAGTCAGGTTTAGATTTTTTATCTGTTGGTATTTGATGGAATCCATGATGCCATGCTTCTGAACAAGATGCCCAGGACCTCCGGCAGAAAAACAGACCCCCAACATTAAAGATCCAGCAGTATACTAAAGTCATCTGGTGGGTTTGCTGCCAAAAAGCTCTTTTTTATGTTTCATCTGACCATAGAAGCCAGTGCCATTTGAAGTTGCAGTTGTGTCTGACAACTGAATATGCTGGAGTTTGTTTTTGGATGAGCAAGGATAATTTTTCTCCGAACAACATGTGGTGATGTAGGGGCTGTTTGATATATTTTTTTAGGCTTTCTGACCTCAAGATTGAACAAATTTCTCCAGCTAAATTCTACTAAATTCTCCAGCTCTGATCCTTGGAGAGTCTTTGGCCACTCAAACTCTCCTCCTCACCGTGCATTTGGACAATATAGACACATCCTCTTCCAGGCAGATTTTTAGCATCTTTAGTTGATTGCAACCTCTTAATTATTGCCCTGATGATGGAAATGGGGATTTTCAATGCGTTTTCTTACAGCCACTTTCTCTTTTGTGAAGCTCAATAATATTGTTTTGCACAACAGACCTATATTCTTTGGTTTTATTCCTTGTGATGGATGATTAAGGGAATTTGGCCTTTGTGTTCCTCATATTTATAATCCTGTGGAACAGGAAGTCATGGCTAGACAATTTCATGCTCCTAGTCACCCTGGTGTGCTAAAGTAAATATGAATGGGAATATACTTCAGAGATATTTTACTAACAAGAATTTCTAGGGGTGCCAATAATTGTAGCCAACATGCATTGGAGAAAAACATTTATTTCATTATGAGATACTCTCCCCACTTTTAATTGCTTTACTTCAATGAAAGGTTAAAATTTTGTGATTTTTTGAATGCTCATATTTACCAAGGGTGCCAATATTAGTGGAGCCCACTGTATTCCAGAGCCATGTAAGTTATTATAATATACATTTTGCTATGTTTTCACAGACTTGAAATAAAGTAGATATAAATAAATTGAATGGAAAATTGATTTGAGTTTAAATTATTTTATTATGTAAGAAAAAAAGGCCATAAGGTGATGAGAGATGTGAAATTGCTATGTAGACAATCAGTTGGCTTGGTCAACAGTCAATTATGTAAAACTATTTGATTGCCTTCAGCTAATCAGAATCATAAATTCCAGAGAGCCATGAAAAATGATTGTAATATTCATTTTTGCTATGATTTCTCATAACTGAAATACAGTAAATAAATAAGTGACATGAAATATTGATTTGAGTTTAAATTATTTTATTATGTGAGAAAAAAAGACCATAAGATATGAGAGATATGAAACTAGCTCTGTAGAAAATCAGTTGACTGGGACAACAGTCAGTTAAACAAAAATATTTGAATGTCATGATTCTCATAACATAAAAGGTCCTAGCCTCAAAGACTATTTTAATTACAAATCAGACTTTGGAGCGATAATAGATATTAAATATGCAGGAAATGACTGCAAGCTCAGTATAATCCAACGAAGACGAAAGATAAACCAGTTATAAAACTATTAATGAATACTATGGGTTAATTATCAATTCATGATTATTTCCAACTCAAGTTAAGCAAACAGACTGTTTTATTGAGATTATATATTTATTATGAATAAATTCACGTGAGTGTAATCAAACCAGCAAGCATAGCTTGATTATAAGCAACCTTGGACTCCTTGCTCAGTTGCATGAAATTTTTTTTTGATATTTTTTACAGTGAATAGTGTATTCAAATGTTTGAAAAACATTTAATACAAAATGTAAAACTCTGCATAGTGCTTTAGTGAGGCCACTGCTACAATTCACAGAGCCAAAAACACATTTTGTAGGCTTAGATAACTTTTTGTGTGCAGAAAACTGGACATCAGTTTTTATGTGAGCCTTTAACACAGACACCATAGTTAAGGGCTTTTGAAAGATAAATATTTTTTGGTGAAGAAATATGTGACATACAGTATAAGTGACCAATGTGATGTTCCTCTTGAAATGCTCTATGAAAGAGAAACATGCAATTTTGCAAAGAGCTTTATAAAGCTGCCTTCAAAAAAAAAAAAAAAAAAAACTGTTTCCAAGGTGATAAACATCAAAACATTGTTCACTATTGAAGGTTAAATATAGACAAGCAAGCTTTGATAGGTTGTGCAGTTTGTAACAATTCACTGAAGAAAAGCCCACGTGACATACTTGTATCTGATATTTATTCTGAACTCCAGAAACGTGACATGCAGCCTAACTGAAGAGAATAAAAAGTAAAACATATGTTGTCATAACCTTTAACCTTGCATGAAACACCTGCAATCTGAAGTGAAAATGAGACCTGTTGTTGTCATTGCCAATATAAGGGAATATAAAAATGTCATTTAAAATGTACATCATTTGTTCATTTATTTAAGCATATTGAACATTTTTTTAGTGCAACCTTCATTTCCCTTTGCGGGGTTGCAAACAAATCGTGGCATTTGAAATTTGAAAATAGGTCACAAAAAATAAGATTAAATTGTTAAATTGTTCATTTATCATTAAATTGAATGTTTTCCTCGGTTCCTAAAAAATTGAAATGGTTCTCAGATTTGCTGGATGCTGTGAGCCTAAATTATAAGTTATCTTTAATGAGGCACTTCTGAATTGTTAATAATAATATTCAGGCTGCATATTCATGTGTCAGCAGGAGGTAAATTCACAAATCAGATCTGCTGTTTTTCCTTCAACTTCTTCATTCCGTTGGGGAAATAGCGAGGTCAAAGAAACGCAGGCTGGATGCTGGGCTGTCCTCACTCGTCACAGAATCTGGGGCTGTTGATCAGGGCCAATAGTTATGCAACAACAAAGATTACTTTTAAGAGAGGTTGAAACTGAAGAGACTTCTTCTGGACCTTAGATCATCTCTTGAGCCATATTGGTTTTGCTTGTAAACAGTGCTTGATCTTTGTGTATTTCTCTCCTGATTGAGACAAGATTACTTTTTATCTGGAGAAAGCAATATTTAGGACTCATATTTTAACCAGAATCAGCAATCTGAAGTTAAAAACGTCTTAATGTAACTTAAACATGCAACTTTTCACTTCACAAGAAGTGAGTCGTGTGGATGTTTTAATCAGCCGTTTGAACTCTCATTCTGACGGCACCCATTCACTGCAGAGCATCCATTGGTGAGCAAGTGATGTAATGCTAAATTTCTCCAAATCTGTTCAGATGAAAAAACAAACTCGTCTACATCTTGGATGCCTGAGTGTGAAAAAATTCAAAATTCAATAAAAAAAATATTCAATTTTGCGTGAACTGTTCCTTTAACAAATTGACCATTATTGTAAAGTTTCACAAAACAAAAAAAATTTGTTTAAATTATGCTGCACAATAAAAAGCAATACACAAAGTAAACCAAGAAGCTTAAATATACATTGAAAATCCGTCAATTGTGTATGTGTACTAGGATAAGTGAGAGCGGAAGTATCTGGATAACTTGACATGTGTCTGATGTGTACTTCATGTCTGACAGCACGAGTTACATGAAGACTGCTCTCTTTTCACCCAATCAATGAAGACCTTGTGAAGAGCCCATAAAGCCTTTTCTTAATGTGGAGCGACAGCTTAAGTCTTGAAGCAATCTAATCCTCTATGACAGCCTCTGATTGGTACGTTCACTATAGCAGCTGACTAGTTGTGACTGAGAACTACGGCTGATAGATTTAAATTACACTCGGTTTGACATGGCAACAGCAGCGCTATTAAAAGTGCTGCCAAGAAAGCGTCCTTCTTAGATTCTAATATATTCGCACTAAGAGAGAGGTTCAAGTTCAAGTTCTTCACTTCACCTTAACAACACATGAGCACAAAAGGAAAAACTCTCAATCACAGATGCGTCCCTGCTCTCGCCGAGTAAATAGCGTTTGGCCCGCTGATAGAGATTATAATACTAAACATGAAATTGTCTTACATAACACATTGTAGTTTCACTACAGATGATTTAGTGTCCATCCAGAGAGAAGCAGCTCTTGCGTAAGCGGCTCTGACCTCATGAGATTTACCCATCAGCCTTCATTGCCGAAGCAAAGGTATCCCCTGGGATTAATGCTGGTGCTCTAACCCCACAGCGAGACACATCCACTGCACACGCATTTAAACCCTGGCAACACACACCAACCGCTGAAATCAGTTGCATGATATTAGCGCCGGGGCGGAGGCGGGACCTTGTACTTCCTGTGACGCCAAAGAAGTTAATTGTTCCTTGTGAGCAAAAGCGCGGATGGCCTTGAAAGGGAAAAGTGTCTGTGAGTCAACCAACGCTTATTGCATTTGGTGAAATGTGAGAATAAGAATTATTTTAGCTACAAGACATTTTAAATTTACGTCTAAGATACGTGGTAGTGAAATAAAAAAATTTCACGAGTTCACACTTACATATATTTAGCACGAGTTACGTAATGCGTATTAGGCGTGCTGTCCTGGGGGAGGGCTCCGAGCTCCGGAATGGCCCAAACCCAGAGCATCCCCCCATGGTGTGGTGAGAACTTAGTGATATTGGTGGAGAAGGGGTGGTGGAGGGATGCTGATAGACCGTCGAATGAGTGGAGGTATGTCAGCTGTATTTATATCCGTGTGTTGATTGACATGATAACGTACCACTTGTTTAATTAGGCTAAGTATCTGACGTGCTCCTCCCGAACTTTGTTAATAAAACATCATATATTTTTATGTAGTTGTAAGTGACAAAGAAAGAGACTTTTTTTTAACCAAAAGCACTTTAATTTTTTTAAACAATATAAATAAATAAATATGCTACAAATTAGCATACATTTTTATGCTTTAAATGTATACAATATGGCAACTGTATATGCAAATGGTTCTCAAACGTTTTGGAGGCCAACATATTTTTATATACAATATTTTTGCTATAATTATGACAAAGATGCTTGTTTTTAATCTTTTTTTTTTTGCAAACAGAAACTATGAATAGCTATTGAGGGGGAAAATAATGAAATTGCATTAGTTGTTTAATTATGATATTAATATTATTTGTATAATAATAATAATTCATTTGAATTATTTTAAGTCTGTTAAGAAGTTTGCTGAGGCCCTCTAATGGGTCCCGGCTCCTTGATTGAGAACCACTGGTGTATGCAAAACAACCAATCATATGCTTGTTTGTTAACTTAATGTTGCTGACACACTTAAATTACAATTTTAAGGAAATAAACAAAAAAAATATCCATGAGATCAAATAAGATGCTGGGTAAATAATTAGGAATTAAAAGGGGAAATTCATTTAAAATGTTAAGCAATTCAAAATAATTTTTTACAAAATTTTTTTATTTTACAATGTATATAGACAATAACTGAGATGTTTATGCTCTAAACTTGACAGAAGTATGATCTTATATTTGTAACTTTTAGCACAGATTTTTCTAAGGTATAAGGTAAATATTGAAAATATTTTTTTTTTGCATTCTTTGTCAACCGTTAAAATATGGACAGCTAAGTTAGTTGTGCAATATATTTAATGCACTATTTAGATTGCTGAAGAACAGTAGTTAGCCCTGAAAAATTTGCTGACAAACTTAAAATACAATTTTAAGTAAATAAAGAAATACATGCAAAACTGAACAGCTGTTTAACCATAAATGACAAAGTAAATAATCTGCAGGAGTAGTAAAATAAATAATTATGGATTAAAGAGGGGAATTAATTTGTAATTTTAAGCAATTAAAAATGAATAAAAAAAATAATTTTACAATGCATTTTGAAGTTAAATAAGATGTTTGTGCCCTACTGTAAAAATGCGACAAAAGTACTATATGATCTTGCACTTGTGACTTTGGAAATGGCTTTTACCATGCATTTTGTGAGAAACTCAAGCACAGTTGATTGATATTGAGTAAAAAATATTCTTGAAAACAACAAAAAGGTTGCTTACTTTACAACTTTGCATGGACTGAGCTAAATTAGCAGTGCAAGATATGCACAACGGAATCTATATTGCTATTTTGAATTGCTGAAGAGCAGCAAGTGGCCCTGAAGAAGATGCAAAGCACAAGCAAAGCCTGTGTGAAGCCTTCACTCCGGAGTCACTGTAACAGACCAGGAAGCTTTTAATACTCTTCAATGAGGATGCACCTGAGTCCCATTTGGCACGGTCTGCCTGCTCCACCTCCTCTGGCTCAGAAGCTTCCGACTCCTCTGCACTTGCAAGCGCACGTCGAACACCTCCTCAATGGCTTTCTTGAAACAGTGGAAATTGTAGTCGATAAGTCCTGCGTGAGCAAAGACAAGTGTAATTAGCCTGCGGCAGGAGAGTCGTTCAACCCATTCCCAAATTGGATCACTGCATAAATGCACTTTGAATTAAGATTATGACACACATAACGAGATATGTCATTTAGCTTTGATCCAGAGAAAGAAAAAAAATCTACATAAAACATTTACTAACACCTACATACAGATATACTTTGAAAGCTAGACGTAAAACATACAGTAACCGCTTGACGGGTGCCAACTTAGGCTTTATGAAACCACAAATTATTAAATATTCAGTTTGAACAGAAAAAAGAACCAGCTTCCCTAGTGATTTAGGGTTTTATAATTGAGTTAAAGTTTTGATAAGTTCAGTTAGATATAGTGTGAAAAAATGTAATAAAATATATAATACTTTATGATCATGCAAGAAGCCAGCGCAAATCTACGCCTTTATAAAATGCCTTGTTTTCCCTGCTGACTAACATGATTGCTCATGATACTCTCCCTAACCCCCTTAGTAATTCCCCTTAGCATGAATATTTCAATCTTCATTAGCCTCCCAAGGATTCCATTAATTATCCCATTCTCTCATGTGAGTGCCGCTTTACACCAGCAGGTTCTTTTCTGACTGATTTAAGACAAATGTAGTGTAGCAGTAATTGCTAAAAACACCTTGTGGGCAAAAGCTGATCTTTAGGTCTTTATTGTAGTCCCTATTGAATCCGTATGTGCTGCATGAGGATTTCTAGTGGGAATTGTTAATAGTTAATAAATATTTTGCGGTATGCTGTTTTTTCTTTTTGCTTTCTTTTAGCTTTTGAAACTGTCACCAGTGCAATTTATAACAGAATATTGGAAGAGCAGTAAAAATATAGTTAATGTTGTAGTTGTCATACATTTCAGTTAATTTCTGTATAGGAATAAACCTTAAAGTGTTGGCTACAAAAATCAATTGCCAAGGAAAGAAATATTTACTCCATTAAACACACGTGCATTTACACAACTGTTTAAAATTTTGGGGTTGATCATTTTAAAATGTTTGAATTTTCAGTGTCACGTGATCCTTCAGTAATCATTCTAATATGCTGATTTGCTGCTCAAGAAATATTTATTATGTATTATTCAGTGTTGAAAACACCAACAGTGATACATTTTTTCAGGATTCTTTGATGAAAAGAAAGTTCAAAAGAAGATCATTTATTCATTTGTAACAATGTCTTAACTAAGTTTTGATCAAATTAATGCATCCAGTATTAATAATAAAAAAATTAAAAACTTTCCAACTCCAAACTTTTGAACAGTAGTGTATAAAATATTAAACAAACTAATTTCAAATCTAGATGATAAACCAACATACAACATGTTTTATAATTGGACTTTAATAATTGACTCGTGTTACTGAGACCCTTAAAACTACTTCTTCATGTGACAACAAGCTCTGAAAAAAGGCAGATATAAACAATAACATCAAACCGAACACGTTTGCATGATGTCCAGAAAGCTCACCTTTCCTCTCAAAACTCTCTTCTCTGAGGAAACACACCAGGGCAAGAAATTTAGTGACCTCTTTTAAGTACATGACCGTAGTGTTGTTCAAGTGGATTATGGCCATGGATTCTTTATCATACGGAGTTCCTGCCTCATCTCCAGTCAACCTATATGGAAAATAACAACTATAAAACAAAGCACAACCATCTCTCATCGTGTCTTCCATGCTCTCTGCAGTTCCATCTCATTCTATTTTTCTTGCACTTGTCCTTCAATTTGTATGATGAATGCACATAATGAACATGTCCCTGACGGGCGGCTTCCTCTGAGGACACAGAGCAGCGTGAATTACGGCTCCATCAGGAAGACACTTTCCCAATTCAGTTTAAGAACAGACTGCATACAGCTGAAAAATTGTGCAGTGTGGAACAGATGTTGATTCATATCATAATTATCAAAATGAACAGATGCCCTGTCATAATCCTCCGCTTTTATAACCAAACTAATTTATGCTATTATGCATGGATGTTACAAATATATAAATATTTTCACACAAAAAAGAAAGTACGGAAAAGATGATGAACAAATTGAGGCGACATAATAAAGCATGTAATTTGGAGCTTCCTGAAACGGAGAACACGAATCAATGTCAATATGATGAATAGGGAACAAATAAGCGACTTATTAATTTCAATGAGATACAAACAAGGCTTGCGGAAATTAATTCCACAGCAGCTCGCCAAATCTAAATAAAAGCCATATACTACAAATTAATGCACAAGCTGTCAAGCCGAAATGGGCTGAACTGACATGACCATCTTGTGGCTTACAGGAATAGTTCACCCGAAAATGAACATTTTTATGATTATTTACCCCCAAGCCATTATACAAGATGTGTATAACTTACATTCTTCAGCCAAAGAGGAATTAAGGTTTTGGAGGAAACATTCCAGGATTTTTCTCCATCTAATGCAAGTGAACATGGCTCATTGTAGACCATTTTTGAACGGTCCAAAATCCATATTTAGATAGCAAGTAATCTACATGAAAAATCTTCTCTAGTAAAACATTGTAATTTCCATAAAATAATATAATTTTAAAAATAAATAAATAAATGCATACATACATAAATAAATAAATGTCATACAAATGTTCATCTTGGTCCAGCTCAGTTTAAGAGGAACCTGCAAAGATTATATGTCAAGCACCCTTCACACTGTAAAGCAGTCCAAAACAACTATGTTGGACAATTTTGAAGTTGGAGGAGAAGAAGAGGTGGAGTTGCAGACCATTTTCGATGGTCCAAAATCCATATTCAGGCAGATTCAAAGTAATCCACACAACCCCAGCTGACAAATAATGGCCTTCTCAAAAGTTGAATGGCTGCTGCTGTATAATAATGTAAGTTTGTTGTTTAAAATTATCCATGCATGTGTGCATTCTAGCTTCAGAGGCTTGTCATCCTCCTCCATCATCCATGTACTCAGGATCAAAGTGTTGAGCGATCTCTTCTTCTCCTCCAACTTAAAAATCATCTGAAATAGCTGAAATAGTTCTTTTGGCCTATTTTACAGTGTGAAAGACTCTTGACATGTAGTCTTTGCACGTTTCTCTTAAACCAAGCTGGACAAAGGCGAGCATTTATAGTTAAAAAGTATGTCATTTTTTATTTTTCCTGAAAATAACTGATCATTTTGCTAGAGAAGAGCCTTATTTGTCAGGTGGATTACTTTGAAGCTAAATATGGATTTTTAACCGTCAAAAATGGTCTACGTTGAGCTGTTCACTTGCATTAGATATAGAAAAAGCCTGAAATGCGTTCTTCCAAAACTTTCACTTCACTTGGCTGAAAAATAGAATTTTGGGTGGCTTGGGGGTGAGTAAATTATCAGGAAATATTCATTTTTGGGTGAACTATTAGAGTCCTCTCAGTTACAGACTAAGGCTACAATTTCGCAGGGTTAACTGTCCTGCCTGCTCTCCTATTCATCAGAAAGTGATGAGGTGTCCCATCTGCTCTTGCAGGCCACCACAAACCAACATATGCAGGGCCCCGGGTCAGGCCTGCATTCCTGTACCTACCCAGACCGCTGTGTCCCGTCACATTACTAGGGGTGACCCTGAATAGTTGACGATTCAATGCTTCGAAAGGAGGAGACGGATTCGACTCTCAATCTCACAGTCGAATATTCGCAAGGTGTTATGATCATGCCTTTTTGGATAAATGGGGGTGCTCAAATGTTTGAAATCACATTAAACTACCAGTTTTCTCCCAACAAGTTAATATACAGTCAATTAAAATAATGCTATAAATAACAATCTGAAAAGAAAGAAGCTTCAAATAAATATTTTAACATGCTTGAATAAATCCAACCACCCCTATAGATTTAAGTTTCAATTTCCATAAAATTTTCCTTACAGAGGATTTTGGCGGCAGGGATTTAAATCTTTAACACGACTCAAACTGACACAGGCAGAGTGAAAGACTGGATTTTTTCGATCAGGTAGGGTATAAGGGATTTCAAAACATTTCAGCCAGGTGTAGCCTATATATCATTTATCTCGTATAAGGTGCATTTGGTTGAGTTAAGGTCTCTGCACACTGAAGGCCATTGCACACTGAGTCCAAAATTTTTGCATGCGTTTTTCCGTTTTTGTCGTATTCCCCATCCTTTCCTATTAAAATGCATGCTACGCAAAAATTTTGGACTCAGTGTGCAGAGACCTTGAGTCCGAATTTTTCATCCAAAGATCTTTTAATCAAAACATAAAACATTAAAAACATTATTCACCCCGTTTATATCGGCGAGGCGTCCGATACACATCTTCCCTGTGCATTAACGTCAGTAATTATGACTGACTTGACTCTTGGTAGTGTATTTTGCTCCGCCCCCAAAACATATGATTCGAGTATCAGTCGAATATCGGCAAGATTCAAAAATTCCGATTTGACTATGAAAACCCTTAGTCGAGGACACCCCTACAAATTACAGGACAAATTGGGTCAGTGGCGCTGGAGGTGCCACACTCTGCCTTTCCAATGTTTACAGCCAGTGTTTACATATCCCCGAGTTATATGCTACTAATCCACAAAAGATTAAATCCCAGCCAACAATGGCAATAGGGAAACAAGGTGGTCGAATGTAGAGTGTTGCATTTTATTGGGTATTTTTTTTGGATGTATGCCACAAAAGAATTATAGTGGGAGAAGATGCAAAACTTGCCATGCTCCTTCATGTCTACGGGATAAGAACATGTTCTGTAGCGTAATGTGACTGGATGGATTGTCACTCGGTTATCACTCACCCATAGATACACGAGATGTCGATAACCACATCTATCATGTCACAACACAATTCATAGGTCTGCATATCCACCGGGCTGCTGTCGGTTGCTATGTAAATCTTACTGACCACATCAAAGAGAAAAGCCTTTTCAATCCCTGAATTCTGCAATGAGAGCACAGGACGGGGGTTAGGGGTCAGCTTTTATTCTTAAGAAATGCAGCGGAACAGGACATCATATCTAAGAACACTTTGAAGTGGAAATGAATTGCGCAACCAAGTAATCAACTGCTTTGCAAGTACTGTTGTTATAAAATGCATCTAATTCTATAAAAGCTGTTGAAAGACTAGAAAGCCTCTTCCCAAGTTATGACTTTTTTGACTGCTTTTTTTAATCATAACAATAAGAAAGTTTTAAATTGCAATTATATTCAATAATATTTGTACTTTTAAATTATATTTTACATTTACATTTCTTTATTTAGCAGAAGCTAAGTGATAAAAAATACAATTATTTTAATATATACAACACACGTGAATATATACTGTACACTACCATTCAAATGTTTTTTAATGGTTTTGAACACAAGTCTCTTATGCTCACCAAGGCTGCCTTTATTTGACAAAAACACAGTAAAACAATAATATCGTGAAATATTATTACAATATTATTGAAATAACTGTTTTAATTTATTAACTATTTTAATATATTTGAAAACAGTCAAAACTGCTTAATATTTTTATGGAAACCATGATATATATATATTTTTTAGGATCCTTTGATGAATTTTTTTGAAATAGAAATATTTTGTAACATCTTACATTTATCTAAATATATTTACAGTATAGGGACACAGATCAAGGGTAAATCCGAATCAATCTGTGAAATCAAATAATGCATAAAAAGTGATTAAAATCACACTGCATTGAATGGCAGATGGTTAAGAGACTTCAATCTTCATAATATAAAATCTATAAATTGCTCAGTTATTGTACTCATGTATCAGGCTTTTACCATGTCAATTTACCCTCTGTTGCCACCCGCTGGCTAATGTAAAAAAACTTCAGAAGTATTTGTGATTCTGCTAATTGTAATTGCTTTCCAGATCAACATTAAAATAAAACATGAGCATCATAAAATTATATTATGTCTGAGAAAGATCATAATAAATAATAATGGGTTTTGTGATCATCATGTTTGTAGGAATATTATTTCCATTATACCTCACTGCAAGCACAAATTACAGGCCAGTGCTAATGTACCTATGCTAATAGATATAATTCTTAACAGACAGAAAATTATGCTTTCTGGTTTTGCATGTTTACATGAAAATAAATAACAAAAAAAAACATCACATATAACATTCTTTTAACATGTTCTTGCATGACAGTGAAAACTCTTTACAAGTTATTCATAATTACTGTATCACTCTTTTGATTCTAAAGATAACTTTCTATGCATCATTGATTGCAACTCATGACATCTTAATTAATCATAAGTCTCAATACCTCAGCTCAAAAATGTATGAATTACTAGAAATCGCTAAGTTCTAAATGATCAGTCATTGAGCAAGAACATAATTAATTCAACACTAAGCACTGATCAGAGATTCACTTTGGTTATTCATGCTGAAAATATGAGAAATCAAGATATAAAGAAGTGCATGAGCCACACAGTGAACTAAAAGATGTTCATTTACTCACTGATATGAAAATGTTGAGCAGATTCTCAAGGGTGGGAAGTTGAGGGATGAGTTTCTGCACAACTTTACTGAAGGCCTCAAAGATTGAATGATCATAGATGCTTGTCAAGTAGAAGCTGAAAAAAATAATACATTTCAAATCACAAATCCAACATTCAATGATTTCAAAAATGCCACATAATATCTGTTATGACACCAACCTTAAGTGTATTCTTTCTAAACCAGCATCAGCTAGATCATCATTAGCTCGTTTGTGTATGTCTCTCTGTTTCTCAATTTTGTGGTCATCTGAAAGCCCATCGACCTTGTGGATGAACACTTCGAAGTTGATGTCAGGATTGACCTTGTAGGCTCTTGTCGCGGTGAGGTGAAGTCTACTCAATGCCTCCACATAATCATCCTACACAGTAACATATTTGTAGTGTGTTTTTAGAAAACAGACAGACAGACACACACACAGGCAGACAGACAGACACAGACACACAGACAGACAGACAGACAGACAGACAGACACAGACACACACACAGGCAGACAGACAGACACACACACACAGACAGACAGACAGACAAGACAGACAGACAGACAGACAGACACAGACACACACACAGGCAGACAGACAGACACAGACACACAGACAGACAGACAGACAGACAGACAGACACAGACACACACACAGGCAGACAGACAGACACAGACACACAGACAGACAGACAGACAGACAGACAGACACAGACACACACACAGGCAGACAGACAGACACACACACACACACACACACACACACACACAGACAGACAGACAGACAGACAGATAGATAGATAGATATTTCACCTGAGAGTCTATGACAAAGATGAGAGCCCCTGTGCCGCGAAATATCATCTCATAGTCGAATGTGGGGTCGAAGAAATCAATCTGACCAGGAAAGTCCCAGATTTGGAAGCTGACAAAGGAACTGTTGGAAACGTCTTCTCGACAAATCTTATTAGTGCTCTCCAGAAAGAGAGTCTCATTGGGTGACATCTTGTGGAATACAACTTTCTGAATGGAAGACTTGCCGCTTCGCCTCAGGCCCATGAGCAGGATACGAGGTTTCACCTCACTGCTGAACGGATCACTGAAGCCCAGCACTTTACAACAGCCAAACACAGAAACACTGCTTGAGAATCATAGATCACCATACGTAAGCCATATTTGGTTAATGGTAAACCAAACTTAGCATTCAAACAAACTGCTAGTGACAGTTATAATAGAGCTTACACTATTGTTCCAAAGTTTACAGTCAGTAAGAATTATTTTAATACGTTTATTCAGCAAGGAAGAAATTACTGTGAATTGAGAAAAAGTGATAGCAAAGAATTTACATTATTACCAAATAAAAGTTGTTGTTTTGAACTTTCTTTTTTATCAACATACATGGCCTTTTTATACACAATTCAGTTATGAATAAGTGTGACAGGTAACACTTTAGTATAGGGACCAAATCTCACTATTAACTAGTTGCTTATTAGCATGCCCATTATTAACATATTGGCTGTTTTTTTTCTCTTTATTTTTATTCCAAAGTCAAATGCTATTATTTGTACAAAAACTGTATTTTTACATTCTTAAACCCTCCGCAACCAACCCAGAACAAACTGCCTATAATAAATAATAATAATAATAATTATGATGGCAATAATGATCATATAAATCTAAATAAAACAGAAATAAAATGATGATAAATAATGAAAAGAAAAAATAGTAAAAAAAAAGGTCATTGGATACCACAATCAGGTATTATACTCCCCAGGTAGTATATTTATAGCAGAGAAATATGATAATAAGGGTTGCCAGACATAAGGGAATTTATTGGAACCTCTAATTGAATATTTAATCTTTTTTAAGAGTAGGTATAACATCAAATCCTGAAGCCAGTATGATGCTTTAGGTGAATTTGTAGATTTCCAATGTAATACAATTAGTCTTTGAGCCAATAACGATGCAAAGGCAATAATGTTTAGTTGGCTCTGAGTCAAATTTGATCCATCATCTGAAACACCAAATATTCCAAATATGGCTTCAGCTGTACTTCACACACTTTAGAAAATGTATCAAATATGGTTGACCAATAAGCAGTAAGTGCGGGGCACGTCCAAAACAAGTGAATCAGGTCTGCTTCACCTGGGTGACACCTAATACAGGTCTTGTCAAAAGTAGGAGTAAAAGAGGCAATCCTTGTTCTGCTTAAGTGCATACGATGCAATACTTTAAACTGTATTAAACTCAATCGGGCACAGAAGGTACTACCATTCCCTTTACGGAGGGCATTACTCCAAAATTCCTCTGAAAATACTACTCTGAGCTCTTTTTCCCATCTGCTGTTCCTACACTCTTTAAAGACATAAGAGTTGTATATATTCTTGAAACAAGGCCTTGTAAATAGAGAGGTACTTCTAACAGAGAGTCAGCGGGTAACATATTAGCTGTTTATTAGTAAAGCACATATTCTGCATGACCATATTCTACATCCCTAATCCTACCCAATACCTAAACTTAACAAAAACCTTACTAACTATTAATAAGCAGCAAATTAACTGTTTATTGAGGCGAAAGTCGTAGTTAATGGTTTGTTAATAGCAAGAATCGGACCTTAAAATAAAGTGTGACCGAGTGACAATCCTACATTTACAAAAGTCAGAAGAAAAATGTGAGAGTGAGCGTAGTTATTATGTTTTTGGTATAAACTGACTCAGACTCAACAACTAATTGTCACTGACGTACCCTTTAGCATTAGACTGTGCTGTTGGTTACTAATATTAGAACAATCTGTGCTTACAGAACGAGACACAAATATGACAAATACTTGAGCAGCCAGTGTGTCCTGAATTACCCAAAATGGGTTTGGTTATTTGTGCATACAGACAATATTTGATTTGTGTCATCTGCTGTTGGAAGTACAGGATGATGAGAAAGTCACACTGGTTAGTAATATGCTATTTATTGTGAATGTAGCCATTTTGAATGAATGACCTACTTGATGTCAGTTTTACTCAGGTTTACTGTAATATGCTATAGACAGTAACTTCTAACTAATATATATATATATATACAGGGCTGTAGATGGGGTTTGCGGGGCCCCGGTGCAGGTTGTACCAGTGGGCCCTGTTTGAAATTGTTTGATTTGTATGTTCGTACTATTTATTTATTTGTGCTATTTACACAATGTTTACGTTTTTCAAGTTTGTAGGTGTCCAGGCACAGAACCGAATAATCAAATATAAAATAGCACTGCGTGGTCTTCACTGTAAAAATTAAATATACAGTCAAACCAAAATTTATTCAGACACATTTAACATTTCTCATATTATCACAGTTTATTTGCTATAGTTTAGAAAATGGTAATAAAACATGACAAGAACTCAGAGTAAAACAAATTCTGTGTCAGAACAAATTCTTTATAATGTTAGATAACTTTGATAGAAAGGTATGTAATGGATTACAATCAACCAAAAAATTCAGACAACTGTTAGTATGACAATATTTATACAACTATCAATACTTTGTTGACCAATTACCAAGAAATGCTTTTTTTTTAAATTACTGTCCTGTACCCACTAGTAAAATAAATAAATAAATATCTGGTGTCTGATTAATTTTTGGTTTGACTGTGGATTAGTTCTTGTTAAAACTACAAAGTAATCAGTCGGGAGAGTTATTTTCTTTCTTTCATTTTCTTGGATTAACATTAAGGACACCGACAGCTCCAGTAAATTAGGCGCGGTCACTTTAAGAGACAATGCATCCATTATAATGATACACATCCGATTTCTTTCTCCACTGTTTTCTTTCACTTAAGACATAACCGACAGTTGTTTCGAAGATACTTTCCAAGAAGGATATTTTTACATAATTTTGTATGCACAAGAGCAAGAAGAGGCAAATTCGGTGTTTAAGCGCTTTGACACGCGTCTCTCTGCGTGCGCCCTGTGCGCACAGAACACCACGCGCGGGTGCTGAATTGGGCTCTTTCACATCCTTTTCTGTTTGCATGTTTAAACTGCGATTTGTAGCCTATTTGTTCGTTCAGGTGCAGGAGGACCCGAACGAGAGCTCGGTTCGGGAGTACTCAGTTCAGCTTTTCCGCTTCTTGTGTTTGAATGCTTTAAACTCTTTTGAATGTTTAAATTGGCCGGCTTAAAAACACGTGCTAATGATAAGCTTTCATGACGACGACGCAGCAGTGGCCCGTCAACTGTCCTGAGCGTCTTTTTAGGCTGGCCTCAGCCCCCCCCTCCGCCGTGGGACCCTATAATCGTCACCACCTTTCACCTCACTAGCGATGGCCCTGTGTATACATACACACACACACACACACACACACACACACACACACACACACATATATATATATATATATATGATTCTTTCCAGTCTCTCTGGTTGTCTTCAATGTATGTCATATCTGTCTGTCAGGTGGTTAGTAACCACTGGTAACTAGCCCATTATGCCCTTGAGAGCAGTCCTGCAGGTACTGACTACAGAAGTACACAATAACACCTGATTAACATGGCGTCATCAACCAACAAAGGTTATTAATCACTTTAGTCAGAGTGCTGCAGATTTGGACAAAACAGTTAGATGTGAGGTCCCACCCTTGAGAAGAAAAATCATGTATTCAGCTGAATAATAAACTAGTCCAAAATTAAAGTACACCTAATTTTCAATAGAAGGAGAGCTGCATGAGGGCTCTTCTAAACGGAGCAGCTCTGATGTTTACTGAAAATAATTGCAGCTGGCTCTAATGTTTACACAAACCTGAAAATGTCATTTAATAACAAAAATGATGGCTAAACAAGCTTTTTTTCTTTCATATGAGACAGAACATTTTGACATGAAATTTCATAAGAGAGGCTTTAGAAAAACTGTCATATTTATCTAATTTCAAAGCAATATCATTCTGCATCATTGCACATACTTTAACATCTAAAAGAAATATGAACATGGCCACAAAATGCCTTGTGACAAGTTCATATACTTACAATTAGACATGTAGCAAAGTGAAAAGAGAAATGGCATACTTGCCATCAGTTTGAATCATATTACCAGAATGACTGCTGGAGAGCTTGAGTGTGGAGTTGTGGGCAAAGCCTACACTGGCATTCCACTCCTTCATATCACATGCTGCAGCTGATTTGATGACTGTGACCTTGCTAGCTCTCAGCTGAGGAATGTCAACTGCATTTGGTGAGACTGAGGGACACTTCTAGTCTCAAAATACAGCCTTAGGAATCCTGCAGTGTTTATCGAAGTGTTCAACCGCGGCACCACAGAGTGAAGGAACACTAGTGTGTTTGTTGAATTGGTAAACAATAGTAAAAACTGAGTGAAGGAAAACTTCAGCTGAGTTGACAATCATAGATTGCATCTAAAGTTGTGTTGAAACAATGAGCTGTAACCAATGCCTAACTTATAAATCTACCTGCTTTCTAAGAAATCTTGCCTTAAGGGGAAGCTTGAAGGTACTATGAAAGTCAAATAGCTAAATTGATCAGAAAAAGACATTGTAAAAGCCACAAATCCATAGGCTTATATAATATATCTTTTAGACATTTTAAACTAAAACCAAGTGAGAAACAAAAGGTGTGCGCCCTTATTAATAAACCCCTTGAAAATATTTACCGTAGTATTTCCACCAAACTTCCAAACTACTGTAGTTACTATGGTTTGTTGGTACTTTATTGTTTTCAAGCTATATTTTTATGATATTGGTGGCTAATGCCAAGTTAGCAAAGTTTTACTGTACCATTATTAATAAATCCCTCATAAATATTTACCAGTTTCCAAAAATGCACCTTAGTTCCCACAGTTATCAGTGTTACTTTCAAAACTATATGCATTTTATGGGTTCTTAATAGTTGAAGCTTACAGAATACTTCATTGAATATTTACTTTTATTTATTTATTAATGACACTGGGGGACATCTAGTTACAACAGTTTATTAATAAATCCCTCGTAAATATTTACCAGCCAGAGTTTCCACCCAAAACCTATATATATAATAATTGGGGTTACTTTCAAAACCATAATAAATTTATATCGGATCCCAAACAGTGTAAGAAGCTTATATAATTTAATGGAATATTTATTTATTTATTTATAACACTGCTGGCTATCATGTTACCACAGTTTTGTTGTAGTAACAAATTAACTTGTATTTTAAGAGCAAACCGCGGTTACAATGGAAATAGTTTTTGCAATGGAGTTATACTTTGCGCTCGTTCAGAAACATGTAAAATATACATAAGCCCTTATTTATGGGTGATAAATTAAAACTACCCCTAACCTCCTTCATCACAGCCGCAGTCTCCGTCAGTGAATGTGTCGAAATCATCATCATCCTCATAATAATCGAAAGACAGCGCTTGGTTTTCTCCGTCCGCTTCATTGTATTTCCGTTCGCTTGTCATTCTCCGAGTTTGAGAAATTTAATCTGAGCCACCAGCCAAACTTTTCCACATTGTCACCTGATATGGCCAAGCCATGGTGAACTTTCACCTCCCCCTCGCTCTCTAGCTCTGTGACACACACATAGCAGCCCGCCTGCGTGAGCAATCACAGCACACTGTGACTATTCATCACTATCATCACAGAACCAAGAGCTGCGTGCAGAACAACTTGTGAGAGAAGACAGAGGAGAGGACGCCTCCCTTCCCCAAACAAACAGCCTGTGCATGGACTCCAACGATGGCTGTGGATCTTGGGAGATGTAGTCTTTTGTTCACATAAGGACACATTAAGAGAATTTTATTTATTTATTTAGTGAGATTATAATAATGTCTTGTTACTATATATATATAATTTGTATATAATAATATAACAATATTTTACTAACACAACCATAATGGCAAAACTGTTATACTCTTTATATGTAATATAATAGACATTAAAAGCTCAAATGAACAAAATAGTAATTGATAACAATAATGATGATAGTAATAACACTTTGCTATAATATTTTTCTTATTTAAAATGTAAATAATTTATAATAAGTAAAATATACATTTACATTTAGTCATTTAGCATACACTTTTATTCAAAGTGAATTACAAATTACGACAATAGAAGCAATCAAAATCAACAAAAGAGCAATAATATGTAAATTCTGGGACAAGTCTCGGTTAGTCTAATGCAGTACACGAAGAAAGTTTTATATAAATATATACAGACAGAATAGAAAAAGAATAGAGAATGCTAGTGGGTCATTTTTTTTTTATAAATATAAAGAAAACAAGAGAATTCTAGTGTTAGAGGGTCAATTGAAAAATAATAATAATAGTAATGCACAATATTTATTAACACAACCATAATTATAATACTGTAGTAGCCTAGAGAGAGAGGCTATGTATTTATATACTGTATATGTAATATAATACTAGATATCCAACACTCTAACAAAATAATTGACAATAATAATGATAATAATAACATTTTGCTATTATTATTATTATGTAAAAATAATTTTAATTATTTAAAATTATTTAATTATTATAAAAAACTTTCTATGACCTTCTACGACTTTAAAATATATATTTTATTTATTTCAAATATTGATTTCGTAGCCAAGATGCCCTCTTACCTTTGAGTAAAAGCTGAAGGCCTCTGTCTGCGCCGCTGGATGGCGCTGTAAGAGCTGAGATGTAAGCACTCAATAACTATTTATAGAGAAGATTAAAGCACGTCTCATTTTCTGTTAATGTTCACCGATACAAAAATTGTATCATATATATTGTTTGGTAACACTTAACAATAAGGTGTCATTTGTTAACATTAGTTAATGTATTAACTAACATGAACAATGCATTTATTACACTGTTTGTTAATCTTTGTTAATGTTATGAAAATACAGTTCATTGTTTTTTATGTTAGTTCACAGTGCATTAACTAATGTTAACAAACTCAACTTGTGATTTTAATAATGCATTAGTAAATGCTGAAATTAACATTAAGATTAATAACTGCTGTAGAAGTATTATTCATTATTAGTTAATGTTTACTAATGTTGTTAACAAATGCTAACTAATGAACCTTATTGTAAATTGTTACCTATTTTATTTAGATATTAAAAACAATTCTCTAGTTTAGCTCTCATTCTGTTGGAAGCGAACCTGCAGTCTCAAACTTTATTACATACTTTGTCCTGATGTTCCAAATAGGCCTTACAACCAAATAAGGGAACATTCAACGCATTGCCTAATACGGAAATAAAGACAATTGCTTCAGAGAGCTGCACACTCTTCCTGATTCCTCAGGGTCATAACCAGTCTGTTTAACTTCAAAGGATTTATTGGCTCTTTTTTATAGCTAATATTCTGAAAAATGTTTAAGATCTTTTCATCAGAGAGTTTGTATGCAGGTTTGAAGTTTGAAAAATCACAGATGCTTTAAAGGCAAGATAAAGAACAGGCAAAGGTCTATAACTTCGTAACATGAGCTGGAGTTCAAACTGGAGTCACTGTACAGTACAGTGACTCCAGTTTGAACTCCAGCTCATCTTCGCTCGATAGCCATCGTATTGTGTTCTACTGCAATTCCTCTGCCTCTGTACAGACACAAAGCCAGCAGACTGCCTGCTGATGCTGATATTTCCTCTGGGACAGCAGGGGGTGAGTGTGGTTAGGTGGTGTAGTACAGATGTTCAGTGTGTGCACTGCTGTAAGTGTGTGAACTCTGCCCCTTTACTCTCTCATTCCAGCCAATGATGCTTTGAAACCCAGTCCTGCTCCGACACAACGGAAACTCTAAAAAGGTAATGTATTCATTTTATTATTATCATTAAATCATCTTTATTATTTGAAATTTAAATTTTTTTAAAACATTTTTGTAATGCCCACAAAATTTACACGTAAAGTAAACTACATAAATATACACTACATCATAAACCTATTGCACTGGTATATTATACATGGAACATATAGAAATTAATTTATTACACACAGAGATATTTAATGTAGACCTGCTGTTGTCAGATGCTGTTGTTGATTGTGGTTCAGTTTAAGCTTCGAGGTCAGTTGATCATTTTAATAAAGATCAGCTTAGAAATGATCCATGAGGCTTGAGTTATAAGCAGAAAAACTGCAATAACAGGAGCTTTACATCTGTACTGATTCTAATTTCCATATAAAATAAACTATAATATACTGTAAAAGAACTACAATATATGCTGAAACAATACATGATTTACATTGATTTATTAAATGCTGAATTAAAATAATAATAATAATAATAATATATTAAAATGACACAAAATGTAAGTTAAATATTTATTATTATTAGTATGTCTGGAAAGCATTTTCTGGTCGTGTTCCTTAGATGAGCACAGATTGTTACTTTTTGTTAATTATTTCATGATAACATGGATCCACCCATCTGGCCTTCAAACACTTTTCATTTTCGTGTTATCTTAATACATATATTAATTTCCCTGTGGACAGAGTAATGCAGTATTCATGAAACCACATGATGAATGTGGCCTTGATAACAAACTGCATAAGCAAAACACAGATCCAGAAATGCTGTATTCTTGTTATTGCATGCAACATTTCGACCCACTTTAAACTCCCAGATGTTGCTTTTACATTCTTCATGATGACTTCAAAGGAGATACATTGATAGTAGAAGGTCATCAATGCAGAAGTGCTGTGTTGAGAGTTGATTGCTTTATTCTAGGATCTGAGAGAAGTTGAAGAAATTGACATCTCTGTCTTCTTGACATCCAGACTTAATCTGTTTGTTTCATTGTAAGATTTGTATTCCCAAGTTATGGGTTCTTTTTCAAATGCAATAATATGCCTTCCTCAAACACCTGCTTTATTTTGCTTAAAGGAACAGATTTAGTGACATTTAAATCTGCATTACATCATTTGCTCACCAATGGATCCTCTGCAGTAATTAATTGTAATTTGTGAGCTATTTCCAATACGACCAATTTCAGAACAGTCTCATTACTTGAATTTTGAATATTTAAGTACAAAGGTTTTGCAGTGCAGCATATTTATAATTTGTGAGCTTCACTAAAAGAGGATATAAGCACCAAGCATTTCATGAACTGTTGAGCAGCTTGCAACAATAGTATCGTTTTTCTATTTGACTAGTAAAAGAGACACCAGAGCTCTTTTCCATCTGTGCTACTATGTCCCAGCTGTAGCTTTTAGGACTCACATCTGGGGCATCTTGCTAAACCCATGAGATCAAACTCTGCAACTCTTCAATCTTGCTCTCTAGCACATTTGGTCCAGGCTATTAATGTGTCTTTTGTTTAATGCATATTTGTAATCTGTTTTCACCAATCTCTCTAATGCCTCAATGTTGCTGTACGCAATCAAAATAACTCTTCAGTGAGAGAATGAGATCATCACGTGCTCTTTTCTGAGAAATACTCAAGCCAATTCAATTCAAAGAATCAGTGCTGATTCTTGAGACATGGCACAAAATGGACCCATTTTCATTTCGAGTGTTATTATACACTATTATTTTAAATTAGCTTTTATTTTTAATTGTTCAGTTTTTATTTTAATTGCAAGTTTTAGTAATTTTGTTATTTTTTATATATTTAGCTTCAAAAAGTTATTTTAGTACTTCAACTTTTTTCAGTTCTAATTTGTGTGTGTGTGTGTGTGTGTGTGTGTGTGTGAACATTTAAAATTTTATTTCAGCTTTTCAGTTAACAAACATTTTAATAGTTTTAATTTGAGTAAATTTAGTCCATTTTATTTATTTTATTTTATAATAACAATACTTATAAGAGATGACCGCTATATGTTTATTTTATCGGAGATTTAATATAAAAAACTCAGACCATTAATTAATGCAGATTAAAATATATTGAATAAAAATAAGAAATATCAAGCAATCATCATTGTCGGATATTTATAAAAATATTACTACAAATACAATAATAAAACTTATATTTATAAAAATCTAGTAATATCATCAGCCTTTTGATGATTAGTCTTTAGTCAAAGATTTCCAGTTGGACTGTGGTGAAAATTCAATATACTGTATGGAGCTAAAAATCTGTTCATACCATCCTGTAGTCTCAATTAATTTTTTTAAATGTAGGCAAATGCTAGAGTCGCTGCTAGAGTTATCATCCTGCTGTGTTGACACTAAATTACAGAAAGTAAAAACACACATTTAGTGGAAAAATGAAAGAAAACAATGTATATTTTCTCAATTCTACCACTTGTTTTGTCCTAATTTAACCATTCAGTTCTTAATTTGGCTTTATAAAAGAGAAGCATATATTGCCATACACAAAATTTACAGAGACAGGCCAGAAATCAAAGCAAGAGCTTAAAACACAGAGATCTGATGAGTTTCATTCTTATCCAGAAATATTCCCTCTTTTGCTAGACCTAAAGGAAAGACTACAATGAATCTCTCTCTATTCCTGTGCGAGGGATTACCCACGTGACTCTTTTAATGTCAGTAAAGCCAGCTGGTCATACTCTCTCGGGTCTGTAAGTCCGTGTGTGTGGGATTGTGGCGCATCTGCATGTGATTTCTTTTATGCGAGCATGCGTGTCTTGTTTTGCACAGGACAGTTGCTGTGAATTCACCTGGTCTCACATAACAGTCACACAGAGGCAGGGGGCGGACGGCGGTTTCAAAGGCAGCCTGGAAGATGTAAACCCATGGTCTATCTCTTTTACTTCTCGTTTTGACCATTACAGCAGATGATAAGAAGGCTTAAGCCAATATTCTTGAGATTTTTGCGAAGGCCACAATTTGCAGTCTTCTAGGAAAGTTCTTAATGTGGCTGATGTATGACCTCTGGTGGCTTTTGAGCTTAGATAGAATATATGAACCAGTGCTAATGGATGTGTTTTTGTTTTTTCCAGGGTCATCAGACAGCCCTGCACCGGGCAGCTGTTGTGGGAAACCGTGATGCCATCTCTGCCCTCATCCATGGAGGCTGTGCACTTGATTTACAAGACAAGGTCTGTTCATTTGCATTACAAAAATCCTTATTTTGTTTCTTAATGAATATTATAATATCAGAATTGTTATAATGTATACAAATCAAGATTCGGGAATCTATTAATAAAAGATGTAAAAATCCAGACTTACTGCACAGGGAATGAGTTGATTTTGTTAAGTGAAAAAAAACAACAACAACATTTATTTGTGGTAAAATCAATGCTATAGAATCTGATTTTCTTTCATAAGGAAGGAAACACTGCTTTGCATGAGGTATCATGGCATGGATTCAGTTCATGTGTAAAGCTACTGGTCAAAGCTGGGGCCAATGTCCAAGTGAAGAACAAAGTATGTCATTTTCATGTGCATTATTTTACATTTACTTTGATATTAAATCAGATTTTTTATTTAAAGAAAATTAAATTATATATATATATATACATATATATATATATATATATATATATATATATATATATAATAACAAAAAGTGTGGTTTCTTTAAAGACCTCAACAGATATTTTGAAAAGCAAAATGTATTTCCTATGTTTAAGTATTTCATTTTGAAGCTTTTATTATTATTATTATTATTTTTATATTTAAATTATATTTTTATTATTTAAAAATTTAATGGGCTTTTCATTTGCACAACAAAAGGAACTTTTGATAACACAAACTTAAAACAACATACATTCAAATACATACATAGACAAAAATCCACCAATCAGCTCTTAGGGTTTGATTGGCTACAGGGATCCTCAAATCTGGCCCATTCCTGTAGAGTTTAGCTCTAACCCTAATCAAACACACCTGAGCATGCTAATCTGAGTCTTCAAGATCATTAGAAAATCACAGGTAGGTGAGTTTGATCAGGGTTGGTTATATATGAAAAAGTGGAATATTGTGATGGGATATGTACACTGTAAATTGGTAATTTTAAATCAGTTTGCTGTAGATAAATGGAAAGCTAACAGATATGGACTAAAACCCAACATTTTCAAAACTGGATATGTTCTGTTAAATTTAGAAACTCTGTTTTAGTGAATTCTGATGAAAGATCCTTGCAATCAGTTTCTATTCCATTATTTAAACTATATTATTATTTCATTTTTAAAGGCAGGAAACACACCTCTACATCTAGCGTGCCAGAATGGGCATTCCCAGACCGCTCGAGTACTACTTCTAGGTGGAGCGATGCCTGACAGCAAAAACAATGCATGTGCACTCGTCTAAAATCATTACAATCTATCTTAAATGATTATATAAATTGCAAACTGAAAGTAAAAAGTTCAGTTTAAAATCCTGAAAAAGAAGTGCAATCATTTCTTTCCTTCCAGGCAGGTGACACATGTTTACACATTGCTGCACGCTACAATCACTTGGCCATGATTAAGATCCTCTTGGGTTCTTTCTGCTCTGTGGCTGAGAAAAACCAGGTCAGATCCTCATTCTGATTCTTTTGAATCCAGCACCAATGTGGTTTATTTTTTGTGTCACTGCTGTGTCCTAGTTTCTAAATTATTTTGTCTAAGTTAATAGGCAATTATGCAATAAACTGTCAAAAGAAAACAAAACTACATAATTAATTATGGCTTGATGTATTATTTTATACTGCAACAAACCATAATGAAGTGGCACATAACGTAAAATTGAGAGACAAATAAACAAAATTAAAATGGTCTGTCTAAACTGCTAGATTGTGGTTTAGATTACAGCATCTAGTAATTGCTTACAGTTTATTTTGGTCATAATCTTGTGGAAAATCGACATACTTTACAGATAGGAGACACTGCGCTCCATGTCGCTGCTGCCCTAAATCACAAGAAAACTGTCAATCTGTTACTGGAAGCAGGTGCTGATGCAAACATAAAAAACAATGTAAGTCATGTAATCTCAATCTCTTTATGATTGTATAGTTATTATGAAAGTAAGTTTTAATGGGGGCTGGGGTTGGATGATGGTAGCTCAACCTACAGTACGCGTAACAAATTGGAGTGTAAAGAAGTACAGTGTCTGTTAAATGTCAATTTATTTACATACTAAATCTATCAACAGACAGGCCACACTGCTCTTGATAAAGCCCGGGACAATAACAACCGAGATTTGGCTATTCTGTTAGCAAAATCCAATCAGGTAAGTAATGTTATTACATTCAAAGTTTTCCATTTAGAAGCAATTCATTGTCCTGCTCTTTCTAGCAAAGCATTATATGATTATTTGATTTACTTTTGACTGAATAAGCTCTACTGAACAAACCGGTTTGATGAATGACTCCATGACTCACTCATAAAGGCAATCCCCTCATTCATTTCTAAATGATTCAGTGTTTTTAAAGGGGTCATTGGATGCAAAATTCACTTTTCAAGTTGTTTGAACATATACATACACAAATATCCTATAATGATAAAAATCCACCCAGTGGTATTTTTTAAATCCCTATTTTAAAAACTCCTTTCTCAAATCAGGCTGTTCTGAGATTCCTGTCAGAATGACATAGTTCTGTACAGGCCCCTCCCATGATAGTTGATTGCCTTACCTTAGACCCGCCCTGAGTTGTCCGCCAACATGAAAACAGCTGATTTTGACAGAGTAAAGGTGTTTTTTACATTACCATTGAGAAATTTTAACCAAAGTATGTTATAGACTTAATTAAGACCCTAAAGAATCATATCAACTTGTGGAAAATGGGCATCTGATGACCCCTTTAAATGAACAAATGATGCAAATGATGCTTATTTTAACAGTAGCATACTGTAACTCAGGTTGTATGTCCCTGCTTAGGTGCAGAGGTTTGCTCGAGGGAAAACTGTGAGAAAACGAAGAGATGTCTTGCGGGCCCAGAGGAGAGCTCAGTCCCTCCCCAGAGTTCATTCCTCGCGAGAGAAGGTGGAAAATTCAGATAAGATTCACCCATCTAGAACAACATCTGTGCTGTTGCAGATTCATCGTTTGTAATATGATTGGGGTCTAGGGGCCAGTGAAGAAAATGTCACATGACTACTAAGCTTCCATAACCCTAAAAGAGATCAGAGGTCATGTGATTGTTTTTGCCTAAATATCCCTCTCATGCTAAACACTCCCATCATTGTGCAGGACTATACTGAAGTGGCAGAAGACACAAACAACAGTGATCAAGTACATCAACCTGAACGAAAAACAGCAACTCTAAGCCCCGGCACGAGGAGAAAGATCAGGAGCCCAAGAAGACAGGTAGTGATTTTAAATTTAAATCCTTATTAATTAATACCTATTATAATATTTCATACTATAATATTATAATATATACCAAAATACCATGATGTACAGCACTAATGTGTGGTGATATGGTGTGTTTGTAGAGGGTTTATCTTTCAGTAATGACATGTTGACTGTACATTATTCTGCTTATTAGATGGCTTAATAGTTACACTTATAATAATATATACACTTCTTTAAACTATTTTTACTAATTTTACTAAAAACAATTTAGCGATTATTACATGTATGGATTAAACTGTATCCATTATAATAGAAAAAAACTTTTTTTTTTTTAATAATCTGAATTGCATTTATCAGTATAACCTAATATAATCACATAGACTCATTCATTTTTTTTTGTCTTAAATACAAGAAGTTAATTTAAATGTTTTTTAGGTGACACATTTTACCTGAAAATGTTTTCCTCCTAATGTAGCCTATGCTCTTTTATAATTCCTGCTCTAGCACGACCATTTTAAAAAGTACTCTGTTTAATAATTCTAAATATGTTTTTGCTGTTAAAAAAGTTGGAACATGTGTTCCGGAGAGAGTATCAGCTACATGAGAGAGGATCTCCATCCCAGAGAGTAAAACACAGCAGCCCCAGCTCTCAGGAGAAAGAGGACGTTCCTGGAAAAGCCTATCAACTTTATACACTATACAGGGATAAAGATGGACAGATAAAGCAGGTAAACTCTACATTAGACTTAGTGCAATGCATTTGTTTGTTTTAAACCTCTTAACCAGTGTCTGCAAACAGGCTCCTGCGAATGACTGTCATTGTAAGCCCCTCATTAAAACTCTGGAGAATAAGCTGAAAGCCACAAAGATGGAGATGAGGTCAGAAATTCACACTGTCCAAGAGGAGATCAACTGCAGGCTGGGCAGAATAGAGCAAAAAAACAAGCACCAGGTTTGTTGTTTGCTATGAAGTTTTTTGTTTAGAATTTCCTTAACTTACAGAATACCTATCTAACCTCTATATTTGGAGAAGAAACCCATACTGTACATTACTTTTTAAAAGTTTGGTAAATGTTTTACAAATATTTTTTATCAAATGTCTCATTCTTGCAAAAGCTATTTTTTTATTAAATAAAATACAGTAAAATATAGTAATACTGTAAAATATTATTAATTTAAAAACTGTATTCTATTTTAATTTTAATATGCAATTTATTCATAGCTGAATTTTCAGCAGCTATTAGTCCAGTGTCACATGATCATTCAGAAATTATTCCAATATGCTGAATTGGTGATCAGCAAACATTTTTAAATATGATCAATGTTAATAACAGCGGTGTTACTTTAATATATTTATGGAAATTTTGATACATTTTTTTTTCAGGATTATTTGATGAATAGAAATGATTTGAATAGTTTAATTCATAAAAAGACTATTTGAAATCTAAATCTTTTGTAACATTATAAATGTCTTTACTGTCACTTCATCAATTTAATGCATAAAAAAAACAAAAACAATTTACTGAACTTTTGAATGGTAGTGTAATGAAAATTCTTCAACTTGGCATTCTAGGAATTTTAATGAAAAATGTATTTGAAAAATGTATATGAATATAAGTAGTACCATTATATAACTTACAAGAAGAAAGACATGACTCTTTGTAATCCCTATGGATAAAATAAATCGGAAAATCACTTCCAAAACCAATGCCACTGAAAATGTGGGTGTTAGAGACTCATATCTCTATCTGTTCAGATTAAAGTTCTCGAGAAACTCACACAGGAGCGGGTGTCGGCTGAAAGGATGGAGTGTCATTATCGAATCAATCAGAGAGCCACCCTGGAACGCGTGGAGGGCGAGAGAAAACAGGTACAACACCTTTAGAGAAGAGAGGTGCGACCACAATCGCATCGGCCTTGGCATCACTGATCAAACTTATGCTGCTCTGTTTTTATCTTTCAAGCAGGTAGCTGCTACCGATGCTGTGAAAAGCTGGTGCATGTCTAAGATTCAGGATCTTGAAGTGCGAATGCCTGCAGAGACACAATACTACAAACTTCTGCGCTCTCCATCGGTGGATCAGTCTCTGGTGGATTCAGACCCCGAGGGTCTCCCGCTGCTGTCACTCATCTCTGAGGAGAGCTCCAGCTCGCTGGCCACCTATGTCAATGTTTTACCCAGCCCAGGAGCAGGTCCTAACAATGACGGGAAAAGTCTTGAATTTGGGGACGCACGTGCGAGGAGATACTTTGAGATGAAGCTGAACGGTTCTTCAGGTTTGAAAAAAATGCACCAAATTATTTTTTATCAGTATCGTTATAGTAACAGTAAAAATACCTAAACATCCTTAAAACAAGATGTACATTTAGCTAAAAAGCTAATTATATACAAAAGATAATATTAGACTTATTTTTAGAAAATTTATCTTGAATACAAAGGTATTTTATCATATTTCTATTTTCTTCATGAGAAACATGAACTGACCTCCCCAACCTATATGACTGCCATAATGTGGCATATTTCTGTGTGAAATGGGCTATTTAAAAAGAAAAAGAAAGCTGAATGGTTCTTCAGCTTTGAAAAATGCATTAAAAATATATTTTATTAGTATCATTATTTCTAGTAAAAATAACTAAACATCCTTAAAACAGGACGTACATTTAAATAAGAAGCATATTATCATATTAATATATTAAGACCTGTTTTTAGAAATTTTATCTTGACTACAATGTATTTTTATTGAATTTATAATATTTTTTAATATTTTTTACTCATGTTAAAGTGAATGTGAACTGATCTCCCCAGCCCATTTTACTACCACAATGTGACATATTTCTGAGTAAAATTGAATACTCAAAATTAGATATGCTGAATTGTCCTTTTAGCTTTTTTTTTTTTTGGGTGCTACGGAATCAGAAAAAAAAATCAATTTTTATCACTATCATTTCCAATAAAAAATATCTAAAACTTTACTAGTACATTTAACTAAGAAGTAAATTATAAATATATGTTAAGCTATTAAGACTTGGTTTTGGAAAATTGATATCGAATACAATGTATTTTTATTTTATTTATATTATTTTTAAGTATATTTGTTTCACTTATGTTAAAGTGAACATGAACTGGCCTCCCCAACCCATTTTATTGCCATAATGTGACATACTGTATTTCTGAGTGGACCGGGATATACTCAAAAGAAAGAATCACTGATTAGTTGTTTATAAAGACCAAAAAAAATATTTTAAGAAATTAATAATAGGGTTTGATTTTTATTTCATGTTGACTTTAAGCATTAAACTTTTTTATTATGTTATTTTAAGTGATTTTTTGTTTTTATTATGCTCTACTCTAAAATAAGACCTTTTAATAAGATATTTAAATTAGTAAAATATATTTAATGAGAGTACATAAGTCAAAAAGTTTTTTTTCTAAAATATCTTTCTACATTCATACAGATGAATATCATAACCTAACAGCTCCTTCAATGGTCAAACACAAACCTCTGTTAAGGAAGCTGGCAACTGCTGACTCCAAGTGGCACCGAGCAGAAGTGCAGGAGGTTGGTGTCTCAAAGTCCAGGTCAGACAAAGGGGAAGAACTCTGCAACAGCAGTGGCAGCAGCAGCCTGTCCACATCCAGCAAGCATTTCAATGACAGAGAAACAAAACCAGCACCCGGCCCGGCCTGGAAACACAGCAGGCACCTGAAGGACAGGATTAAAGCACATCACGCTCAAACCCAGCAGAGCAGCACCATGAAGACCCTGGAGGTGTTTTCCCAGCGGCCCGTGGAGGCCACCTTCACCCAAGAGCGGGCAAACTTGCACGCCATGGAGGTGACGCAGCGTTTCTTTGAGACTGTCTCCACACAACTGGAACGCTGGTACGAGAGGAAGATCCTGGAAGCGCAGAAGGTGGCAGAACAGAAAGCTCTGCAGGACCGAGCCAGTCTACAGGAGAGGATCAACATGCTGGAGGAAGAGCTTCAGAAGCTTCGCACTAACACTAATACAAACTCTTGAGTCTTGACACATAAGGTACTAAATCCAGATACCTTGATTCCACCTAATATTAAAAGTCATGGCAATATAAATGACACTGGAGCTTTGTAAACACTGAGTAAACTTACAGCAATTTTATTGTACTATAGTAAAACACAGGGATGCAAAACCTGTGAAAAATGTCAAATTTAGAATACTCCGAATCAAAGTTTCATTTTGACAACGGCAGCAATTATTATACATACGTGGTCAGAATTGTTGGTATCCTTGGTAAATATGATCAAAGGCGGCTGTGGAAATAAATCTGCATTGTTAATCCTTTTGATCTTTTATTTAAAAGATTCACAAAACTCTAACCTTTCATTGGAGAATAATAATTTAAAATGGAGGAAAATATCATTATGAAATAAATGTTTTTTCTCTAATACACATTGGAACACTTAACTTTTTGAAACCTCCATTTGCCAAAATAGTATAGGAGTTTTCTCCTATAATGCCTGATGAGGTTGTAGAATGCCTGACAAGAGATCAGAGACCATTCCTTCATCCAGAGTCACTCCAGATCCTTCAGATTCCCAGCTCCATGACAGTGCTTCTCCTCTTCTGTTCACCCCAGTTCTACAGGGTGCAGGTCAGAGGACTGGAATGGCCAGCAGAAGCTTGGTTTTGTGCCCAGTGACCCATTGTTGTGTTGATTTTAAGGTTTGTTTTTGGATTATTGTCCGGTTGGAAGATCCAAACATGGCCCATTATAAAATCAGTGATGCCATGTATCTAAACGATGTCCAGGACCTCCAGCAGAAACATAGGTCCACAACATCAAAAATACAGCAGTATATATCATTGTATACATGGAGTACTTTATATCCCTGTGTTCACCAAACCCATCTTGAGTGTTTGCTGTTAAAAAGCTAATTTTTTAGTTTCATCTGACCATAGAAGCCAGTCCCATTTGAAGTTCCAGTCGTGTCTGACAACTGAATATGCTGGAGATTGTTTTTTGGTGAAAGCATTTTTTCCCCCCTTGAAGCTCTCCCAAACAACATGTGATGCAGGAGCTGTTTGATAATTTTTTAAAGGTTTTCTGACCCCAAAACTCAACCTTTTTCTGTAACTCTCCTGCTGTGGTCCTTGGAGAGTCTTTAGCCACCAAAACTCTCCTCCCCACCGTGCATTAGGACGATATAGACACATGTCCTCTTCCAGGCAGATTCATAACATTTTATGTTGTTTGGAAATTCTTAATTATTGCCCTGATGGTGGAAATGGAAATTTTCACTGCTTTTCTTAAAGCCACTTCACTAATTTGCGAAGCTCAGTTATTTTTTGCTGCACATCAGAAATATATTCTTTGGTTTTTCTCATTGTGATGGATCATTAAGGGAATTTGTTTTCCCTCCTATTTATATTTCTGTAAAACAGGAAGCCATGGATAATTTCATGTTCATAATCACGCAGATGTTCTCAAAATTGTGAATATGAATGGGAATATATTTCAGATATATTTTACACATAAGAATTTCTAGGGGTACCAGTAATCCTGTCCAACATGTATTTCATAATGAGATTTTCCCCCCATTGTAAATTCTTATTCTCCAATTAAATCTTAGATTTTTGTGTGTTTTTTTAATTAAAGATCAAAAGAATTAACAATGCACATTTATTTTCACAGCCGCCTTTGATCATATTGACCAAGGGTAAAATAAATGGATAAAAGCGTCTGCCAAATGACTAAATGGTACCAACAATTCTGACCATGTGTGTATGTAGGTTGTGATTACAATAATGGTACAATGAGGCTATGTTAGCAAACTGAGTACTTCTTTGTTCAATGTTAAGTAACCCATGGAATAGTTTACCCACAAATTATAATTGACAATTTACTCACCATCTTGACTTTCAAACAAGTTTGAGAAATATTCATAATCGAAAAACTGGCTTCCTTTCTTTGAGCTGGAATGTGAATTTAATTGGCCAACCCTACAGGAAGCTCAACTGGAATTTGAATTGGAATGACAGGAAGAAGTATTTGCCGAATAGTGATTCAAAGAAATTCTCAATTTGTAATTTTTTTTTGCACCCTCAGATTCCAGATTTCCAAATAGCTGTATCTCGGCCAAATATATTATCCTATCGTAACACACCATACATCAATGGAAAGCTTATTTATTCAGCTTTCAGATGATGTATAAATCTCAATTTGGAAAAATTGACCCTTATGACTGGTTTTGTGGTCCAGGGTAACATATTAGCTGTTTATTAGTACTTATAAAGCACATATTCTGCATGACCATATTCTACATCCCTAATTACTCAATACCTAAACTTAACAATTATCTTACTAACTATTAATAAGCAGTAAATTAGGAGTTTATTGAGGCAAAAGTCAGTAATATTTTGTTTTCTATAGTACAGTTAATGAAGACTGGTCTATCAAAATAAATAAAACGGAGCGCCAAATCAGCATATTTATCATGTGACACTTAGGACTGGAGCAATGAATACTAAAAATTCATCTTAGCATCACAGGAATAAATGATATATATTTTTAATGTATTAAAATAGAAAACCATTATTTTATATCATAATATTTCACAATATTAGCACCCCCCCCCCCCCTGTTTTTAATGACTTTTATTATACATGTTATTATTTCCTAAGCAAAAGGAAAAATTCCTTTGTGTTCATAGAGAATATCATAGAGTTTGGGATGGCATCATAGTGAGTAAAAATGGACAGAATTGACAATTTGTATAAACTATTACTTTAAATGTGAATAAAATATCTTCACTCCAACAATATGGAGTGAAATATTGTAAATTAGGTGACTTTCAGTCAAGATTAATAGTAAAGACCTTTCTTTTAATCCTAGATGGAATTACCTTAAGTTACATCGTTCTGTTCTTGTTATTGTAAAATATAATATATTGTTCAGTTCTTCAGTCCGTGTACCTGTACAAAATATAATTTAAATGTTTTAATTAAATTGCAATTATAGTTGCTCAACTTGAGAATGAAGAGAACTGTTTAAACTGCATGTAAGAATGCAGGCTGTTTTGTTGTGATTGATGATACATGAGAATTCATGCCATACATGTGAAATCTATTAAACGTTTGATGAGTCAAATGTTGTATAACACTCAGTTCATGACCCACCATGATCTCTGCAGCACAGCATTTCTGTTTTTGCAGGAGTCTAACAGGTCAGATGCATCATTCTGTATACAGTGTCAGATTTCATTAGTGAATCTTATCTTTTCATAAACAATTTATATCTTTCCCACTAAATGATTAATGATCATGTTTACTACAAAGTTGAAAACGATCTAATACTTTGAAACTCAAGCACAAGGCTAAAATAATTACATTTATAAATGCAATCCTCACACTCTGTTCTTTGACCCGTTCACACCCTAAACCTCTTCTCAGTAAATATCTGCAGGCGTGCTGGAATCTCATTATCTCCAAACAGTCAGATCAGGGTTGCACGAGTCTGTATTGATTGAAATGGATCAGAGTAAAGTAATCTATCAGCATGGTGGATGTCCATCCCACTGCCTCCATCCATTTTCGAACTCCCGCCCTAAACAACAAAATGTTTCTGCACTACAACAAAAACAAAAGGCTGTTGCAGTGGCTACGGCTACATTTTTCTGTTATACATTACTACAGATTTAAATATTTAGAATGTTATTTAATGTGATCACAACTTAAAAAAACATGGTAAGTTAGTTACTAATAATACTTTCACTCCCACCGTTATTCAAACAGCGAATAAATGATAGCCTATACAGAAAGCAAACAAAGAACATATAGGCTATGTAAGAGAATAGTATTTCAATCTAGCGTGAGTTTACACTCTCAAAAAAAATGGTTATAATAAATGAAGCTGTCTACTTAAAGAAATGGATCTCTTACCATACCTACATTTGGACTTTGTTTGTTCTTTACGACTTTGTTTATGATACTAGATTTAGCACAAGTGCAGAATTCAGTCAGAGAGCAGGTGCACTGAACATAACTCATCTGAACACCTCTGATTGGCCACTGCATTTATAAGCTCAACAGAATCATGCAGGGGTTTAAATCACAAGGTGGATGAGGATCCCCCAATCTGAGGGTTGTCTCCCCTAAACAAAATCACTACAAACCACTCTGTGTATTGTAAGTAATATGTGTAAATAAAATAACTGTGTAAGTAGCAAAATAATATAAACTCAAAAAGCCAACCAGTTTTCAGACTTCAGTAGTTATGTGTAAGTAGGCTGTCAAGGCTTTATTCACTTTAGACATCGGATGAAGTGATTCTTTCTCTTTAATACAGATGATACTGGATCATGAATAAATAATTCATTAATAAAATGATGATATCCGATGTATTTTTCTATGAGCGATTATAAGGTTACCCAGGGGCACAACTGCACATTTCCCAAGGGGTATGCAAGATCAGTGTCTGCGCCCCCCTGTATTCTAGTAGCCTCTAACACTAACTCATGCAGAAAACTTTCTGCAAGTCAATGACCAAAAGCTCATTTCTAGCTTGTGCACGGAAGGATACAAACTCATCAGGAGTGTAAAAAAGTGGTTTGAACCCCCTTCCCCCTTTTTTAATGCCATAAGGAAAAAAGTGAAAAGTAAAAACAAGAAAAAAAAGAAACGTGTGTCACATAACATCCCCATTAACTGCTGATGGCAGACCCCAGACTGTAGAACACATTTTTTTATTCATTTTTATTTTCAAACATATGTAAAATTGCTCACTTTTTAGTTGGGTAATTTTAATATATATATATAATTCGCCTCAAAAGTATTAATATTTTTTGCCCATTTTTATATAGTAAAATTTATTTTAAAGAACATCTGCATTTTTTCATTTTTACTTAGAGATAATTCTGAATATCTAAATACGAGATGTCCTCAGTCCCAGATGAAACCTAAAATACTATGTGGATTACGCAAAATAATTGAATAATTATAGTATGACCACGTGGTGTATAGTATGGTGTATAGTATAGTATGACCCCCCCCCCCCCCCCCCCGTTAGATGAAATTTACGCCCTTGGAATCATGTGTGATTGATTACAATGAGCAAAGCTGTAAAAACGCTTAAAAATATGATGCAGCATGGCCACGTTCACACAGCAGCAGAATACAGCTGTCAGGCTTGCACGGTATTTGAGTCACTAATACGGATAAATTCTCACAAATTTCAGTTATTTACAGGATTGACAACAGCATTCTAGAACTCGTCTCATACTCGTAAATTTTCAGTCCAGCGGTGTGAACGGAACCATTCTAGGCTGCGTTTCCCAAAAGCATCGTAATCCTAAATTGATCATAGAACCAACTGTCACCAATGGATCTACGGTCAATTTAGGATTACGATGCTTTTGGGAAACGCAGCCCTGGACAACTAGCACATATGTGTCATGTCACACAGTGCGAGAGCTGCTCCTCCACTGTGTGAATAGGACATTATACTCACACCTATAAGTAAAGCACTGCCAGTGTGAACATATCTTATATCAGAGCATTGTGCCTGCAGCCTGCCAACCAGTCTTTCACACTGTGATAGCCTTGTCTCTTGTATAACTGCATTGACTTTTTTCTCATGTAAGTTAAACTCAAATCAATATTTAATGTAAATTTATTTACTTGGTGAGCAGCCACATAATAAGTGGGATAATACAGTCAACCACTCATTACTGCAAAATAAACCAATTCACAATGGTATAAAACTGACAGGGTTTATTTTGGGATAATGACCATGTAGGTGTCAGCACATGTAGCCTATATGAATGTTTTTGCGCTTTAAGTATAATTTCCCCTAGTTGCAATACCCTACAACCTGTTCCTCAGTGCACATTTTGGCTCTAATCAAGGCAATTAGATACAATGAAACACCGCAGAAAAAAGACTGATAGATGGTTTTCTGCCATTCGCTTGGTACCATATGAACTCATTATGTAATGCAACGTCCCTGATGTGACTTCTGGCATTTGCAGTTCAAGCTTCTGCAAGGGAAAATCAAATCAATCTCCCATTGACTCTGTCAGCATGTGATGGAAAGCTAATTAAAGGCCCTAAGGGAAGACTGGTCATTTTATGAAGCATGTAGTGTGATCGGCGAGATGATCCAGTTGTGCAGTGCCTGAAAGGTTCGTGCAGGGACAAATCAGGATAACAAAATCACGTGCATGTGCTGATTGGTGGATCACGGTTTGCCTCGTTCCCCCCGTTGTTTTAATATAAAACCATGTTTTTTTTTAATCAATTGCTATTGGATTTATAGGGTAAATGCACGATATTGTGCAAATATGCCTTTTAATGAGATTTGTGCCACATAAAACTAGAAAAAAAGAGCATGCTAAACAAATCACTGCAGTATTGATGGATTGAGTTTAGGAAGGGGGGTCTGATGCAATCGAGTGCAAGGTCTTTCATTTGACATTGAGTGCTCGCAAACGTAAACAACATTGAAAGCTTCAGCACAAACTCAAAGAGGAACACAAAGGAAAACGGTGAAATAGAGTTGATAAATTCAACATGCATCGTTTTGTTCTAGGTGCAGGGTTAGATAAAAGGATCAGCTTTTGAATACTCCATCTAACAGACATCCAGTTAGCTATGAAACTGGGCTTGAATTGGCTAGAATTATAGATTACACAAAAGATGAATGGTTAAATAGGATGGATATGCAGGCTTACAAAAGTTTGAAAACCATTTTCTGGTTCGAGTCAACATGGTAGTACTGGGCTTGCATAAAAACGGCTTGCTGGAGAGCAATATCATGAACTTTTGTGTGGCAGAATATTGTATTGACTGCATGAGGGACATTTGGTTGGTTGGCATTGCGGGCAACTTTTTATGCATGTGGGGGTGCTGTTTTCAGCAATTGCTTGATAAGATCTGCCATAGGGCATTGTCCCGTCAGTTTCTGATCAATTTCTACATCCTGTGAACTCACAGCATGCAACAGCTGTGGGGAACATTCACTGTAGCCCAACATTATGTAGAGAGACTGGCTGCGCTTTAATGTGTGGACTCCATGGCTGTAAAATGAAGGAATGATTTTCCTTATCGGGGAAAACATGCTTGTTTATATTCCAAGGAAACTAGACAGCAAATCCCACTGAAATGTAAGTTGATTTTAGTTTGGTTTTATGGATAAAGCTTTGATTGGCTTAGTTATTTCATTTTGTTTGTGCTTACAAACTATAATTCGGGCAAAATTACAAAGGAACTGTTTGTGCATGACTTTCTAAACTTGGAATCTGTCAAACATGCTTTTTTGTTTGTCGAATGCATGCAAAATGCATGATAACTAATGCACGAATGCAGAAAAAATAAGAATAAACCAACTTGAACAGTCAGAATCAAATCTGTTGTTCCATGTGCACGACTTTCTAGACTTGGAATTTTATGTCAAATAACTTTTTTTTTTTGTCGAATGCATGCAAAAATCCTTATGCATGACAGCTAATGCATGAATACAGAAATCTAAAGAATAAATCAACTTGAACGATAGGCTAAACTCCTATTTTTTTGTCTTAACCTAAGCACGGACATGTGGCGGTGAAGATGGGGGACTGGAACTTGTTGGGGGGCATTTTAGAGGAGGTTCATATTCACTCCACCATCGTGGGTAAAATCTGGCTGACCATCCTGTTCATATTCCGGATGCTGGTTCTTGGCGTGGCAGCCGAGGATGTTTGGGTGGACGAGCAAAGTGAGTTCGTCTGCAACACAGACCAGCCGGGATGCAAGAACGTTTGCTACGACCAAGCGTTCCCGATATCGCTCATTCGCTTTTGGGTAATGCAGATCATTTTCGTTTCCTCGCCTTCGCTGGTATACATGGGACATGCTCTGTACCGACTGAGGGCTTTGGAGAAAGAACGGCACAGGAGGAAAATCCAGCTGAAAGCTGAGCTAGAAGAGACAGAAGGCCTCTTGGAGGAGCACAAGAAGTTGGAGAAGGAACTGAGGAAGCTAGAAGAGCAGAAGAAAATTAGGAAGGCTCCTCTGAGGGGCTCTTTGCTGCGCACATATATAATTCATATCCTTACCAGATCAGTGGTGGAAGTGGTGTTCATTGTAGGGCAGTATATCTTATATGGGATTGGACTGGATCCTTTGTACAAGTGCGAGAGGGTGCCTTGCCCAAACAGCGTGGACTGTTATGTCTCCAGGCCGACGGAGAAGACCATCTTCATGGTTTTCATGATTGTCATCGGAGGGGTTTCGTTATTCCTGAACCTCTTAGAAATATCCCACCTGGGGGTGAAAAAAATTAAACAGACTCTAAGCGGCCTCCAGTTTGTCGAGGACAACAGTGTTTGCAATACCAAGCATTCAACCATTCAGCAACTGTGTGTAATGACGAATATGTCGCCCCACAAAAACCCGCAGTTGAAAACTTTTATCCCACAGGGGCAAATGGACCCTCCGCTGTTCTTAACCAGTGCTTACATCGGCTCAAGCAACGATATGCTGCGTCACAACAATTTTGCCGCGGCCACCCTCCCGGTGTCCTGCATAACCCAGCAACCCCGGCAAATGCACCAGACTAGCCAGGGAATGATCCATGAACTGCACTCCCAAGGATCCATGGACTTACTAGAGGACCGGGAAAACCCCGACCAGCATCTAGAGAGCAGTAACGGCTCAGAGAAGGATGTTAGGCCTTTTAACTCGGGTCAATTGGGTCCTGAGGGTCATACAGAAATACCAGCCTGCCTTCGCAACACTCTGCACAGGCCCAACCATGTGCCAGACCTGGGGAACGACACAGTGGAGTCCTCCGAGAGCGACTTCTGTCCGCCCAACAGGAAAGCCAGTTTCATGGTCCGTATGCCCTCAGACAGCATTTCCGGCAGTCCGTCATGTTCCTCCACAAGGAGTTCAGAGTCCGAGCTGGGCTCCCTCAACGACCTTCCTATGAACCCACCACCAGGGGGAGGACGACGGATGTCAATGGCAAGTAGACACAAACACCACCCAGCAACTGAGCTGGTCATATGAAAGATTCTATTCCCAAAATTACTTTTTAATTTTGATTATAATAAATAATAATAATAGGAAAAAATAAATCAATGATCTTTAATATATAAATAATCAATAATGAGATTTTATATATATATATATATATGTTTATATTTACACATTATATATTTTATGTTAATATTATTAATAATAAATATTGGAGTTATATTTAATATGTGTGTCTAATTTGTATACTGATATGAAAAATGTCTTATTTACAGAGTGTATTCTTGGATATCTCTTCCATCATGAAAAAATGAAAGTAAGAAGGACAGAAGGACAACAGGAATGTAACAGGCCGTTCATGAGCAGAAATGAATGGAGATATCAGCGACAAAGGGGTTCACTCCGATCTGTTCTGCTTGGAAAGCACTGGTCTAACGCAGCTTCATTGTGGTATAAGTAATGCTGTTTTGTACTGTTCATTTTTTTTATTGCAAGCACCTTAATTTACCAGTAAAGCACAGTATACATTTTTTCTGTCTAATTATGAAAGCCAAAAGACATCTGTGCACATTTATTCAGACAGCTGGCAAAAGATTTTTTTTTTAAATCATGTATCTTCCATCCATAAAATGTGATGCAAGCTGATGGACTCTTACATCAAATTCTGAAGAAAATAAAAGTTTTCTTATTTCCAACAGTGTTTGTGTTTGAATTCAGGGTGAATACGGATCATGCAAATGTTATACTCCTCAGAGCAAATGATGCGCAAAGCATTCAATCTGCATAAAACATGCTTGGCAATTTATTTAATATCCTAGTAGACAAATTCAATGTGGACACATTCAAGAATGTAACAAATACAGATTATGAACATTGAGGTCACAACTTTTCAAGATTTGATTAACAAAAGAAAGCAAAACAATCGTTTTCAAAGAATCCCACAAATACCTATAAACAGAATATGTACAATACATACAAAATCTACATAAAAGAAATGATTGTAAAACGTCTTTTAAAAAGGTTGTAAACCAGTTCTGCTACAGACCTTGTCCGAGACGAGAGGTATATCAATTTTACAGGTAGATCTGTGAATTTCAAAACTCTCCCTAACCAATATTCATATTTGCCCTTATCACAATATTCATATCACAACTGTGGTGCATCATATAACAAAAGGCATGATGCGCGTTTTATCCAAATCCATAAAGTCATGAGAATAAAAACTCAGAATATTTACTCTTGTAATTTGTAAACATTATAGGACATATTTGAAGTTTTGACAGTCAATTTTTTTGAGAGTCACCTTTTATGGTGCACAAATTAACCTACATGACTGTATGAGATTTTTGATAAGATTTTTCCCCAATGTGAATTTATGCTAACATGTTCAATCAGATTCCCAAAACCTTTGGAAAAACAAAATATTAAACATAAGGTTTAATCAAGTCTTACATTTTATTAAAGTCATGCAGTCCACAATAATTTGAAGTAAACAGACTAAATTAATTAAACAATAAAACATATACCCCATCTCACCTTTGAACTTAATTATTGTGTCAATGCAGATATGAGTGGCTCCTACACGTGATAGCTTAAAGCAACAACAATGTTAGAAACAAAAATAGAAATGCAGCATTACGTTTTTCCAACTGTTTTTACCTTAAGGCTTGAATTTTCACCTCATGTTATTACATTAAACATGTAAAAGTGTTATAAGACTAGTGAAAATTACACCGAATTGATTGAGCGAGTGAATTGAGAACTTTTAAAAGTGAAAATATTAGGACCAGAGTGGACTGTGGATACGTATGCAAACTTTTTAACATTTAAAAAAATGATAAAAGGTCTGCAAACCCCCCCAAAAAACAAACGTAAGAGAGGAAAATGACATTGATTTGCTTTCATTTCTGACTCCAGTAAAATGATAATGTGCGTAACGCCCTGAAGGAATCAAATCTAAGAGATCTAAGTGTGAGCTGCCAAAATGAACCAAGTCAGAATAACTTAATTTACTAAAGTTTGCTTGGAGAGTTTTATATGCAACAGACATCCCTGATCAGTCATTTTAACAGTCTAGAAAACTGAGCATCGAAAAAAAATCTGTAGAAAATTGCTTCCATATCAAATGATGCTTCATCACAAAATGACTGAGGGAACATTTAGGCAGCTAATCGTCATTGCTTCATCATCTGTTTTGTAGAATAGCTCTCCGTTGTACTATTCATCAGATGTTGATTTTTCCATGGTGACAAACAGATTGCTCGACTTGTAAATTCAGGTGAGCAGCTGTTTAGTTTCTCACGTTATTCAAATTTGTAAGGAATGCTTGAATGCACAATAGATACAAAACACTCAATATCTCATTTGCATATGCTGCTTGATTTAAAGTTACCAACAAAAAAAATAAAAATCTGGAATTCCTGAGATAAATCTGAGAACCAGATACCATATAATGAATATGAAAAAAAGAAGGAAATGTTTAAAACGAAATGACTTTAGCATCCTATACAGCATGTACGAGAACAAATCCATATGCACACACAAACAAAACCACATCAGGTGATGCACCGTGAGCGTAACAACAGAACAGTCCCCTAAAGTAGCGACTAACAAAACTTAACACTGGCAAAAAAAAAGTAACATGTGAACACACAGAACCAACTGTCATGATAAAAAACATGAATGCAGTTTACCAGACTCCGTTTCTCTCGGGCAGCTCTTCTGTCGTACACTTCTCGGTCATTTCCTGGCAGAAATCAGTCGTCACACTTGAGCTGGCCATGTGGGAAGATTCTGACCTCTCAGAGGTGACAGTCTCTTGGGGCGGCACAGCCGCTCTCTCCACTCTTAGGTGTGAGTGTGGTGGTTTGACTATGGCCTGGCAGTCATTTGAGCCTGGGGACGACACCACGCTGTCGTGTGAGGTGAGAGTGATATCTATACTGGTGGGATTGGGAGAGATTCTAAGGTCTGGACCGGATGAAACTGGGTCTGAGTGTAGATTATACAGAGATTGAGACTGTCCTGGACTCCGTTGTTCTTCCCTACAGACCTCCTGAGACAAAAAGGAGAAGTTTTCCCACAGCTCCCCCATGCAGATCTTCAGCTGGCTGCGTTCGGTTAGGAGCTTCTTTCTCTCGCAGACCTTGCAGAGGAGAAACACGTGCAATAATAAAGGTGATATAGAAAAATAATGCAATAATGAAGGTGATATAGAAAAATCTAGATTCTTGTGAAGCATGCAAGCAAATGCTCTAAGGTTGTTGGTGCAGCCTACCAGTTTGTGAATCTCACGCTCCAGGTTCTGGATGCAGTCCAGCTTTCTCTTCCTGCAGCGCTGAGCTGCGATGCGGTTTTTACAGCGGCGTCTCATGTTGTGGATGAAGTCTAGCTGATCTGAGGTCAGTGTATGCATCTTTATCATCAGCTGAAAGTCATTGCGTGGAAGCTCTGTGATCTGGTCTATTGAGAAAGGCAGTTTCACCTGCAAGTTTACAGCATATTAGAGTTAAGATGTATTTACTGCAGCATATAACTTCACATACAGGAAGAAACTTAATATTAACAAACAACAATTACATATATACTTACAGTATGTATATGTTTATATTCTGCAAATTTCACACAACCTTCACAGAAAATATGGAACTTCACCACTAGATGACACTGCCATCTAACTTGTATGAAATATTTTATTTATTTGCATTCAGGCTTAAACTAGAAAACTAAACTTCAGGAAACTCAAATATAAAACAATAAATTAACAATAAATAGATAGCTTCCACAAAAATGCTATTTAATGCTAAAATTATGCAGTATCAGATCAGTCATTCTGTCAAAATGTTTAATCTTACACAGTTTAAGATGAAAAATTATGTCTTTTATTCAGCAAGGATACTCTAAAGTGAGAGTACAGACATTTATGATAAACAAATGTTGTTCTTTTGAACTTTCTATTAATTTCTAATTCATCAATAGAAATATTAATTTCTGTTTTTCAAAACTGATCATTTCTGATGGATCACGTGGCACTGACGACTGGAGAAATGGCTGCTGAAAATTCAGCTTTGCTATCACAGGAATAAATAATATTTTAAAAGATATTAAAATAGAAAAGTTTTTTAAACGCGTTTCAAAATATTACTGCTTTTACTGTATTTTCAATCAAATACATGCGTTAATTTCTTGACAGATTCCATAAAATTCTACATGGTATGATTATTTAAAACCACTGTAAATTTAAATTTCCTTACAGATTAGCCACTGGGTTTAAGTTTGTTCTTTAACCCTCGCTGAAGGATTTTAGGTGTGTTGTAAATATATGCTTGTAATAAGCTACAGCAAAGAGCTTCGGTTTCTTTATAATGTTCAACTAATCACAGCACAGCTCTGAAAATGTCATGCAAATGAAGAGGAGCACAGGACACATGATGGTTCAATTACAAATTCTGCGAATCGAGTATTCTCATTTCCATGCAATGACAAAGATGAAACCTGACTTAAAACTCTGCCGAGGGAGTTGGTCATAGTAATCACCATGACGAATACTCCCTCTCTCTGCTGTGACCTTGTGCCACTGTTCAGTCTGTGTAAAATGGAGGTCTATATTTAACCGCTCTACTACAGAGAGCTCTATAATAAGGCTAGAATGACAGATTAGGCTTCCAGCAGCACAGGCACGTTTTCTCCTCTCCTTCTCTCTGAAGTCAGGTCGTTTCTGGGAGAAGGCACTCATACTGCGAAGTAGGGCTCATCTGTTAGCCAGTGAGGTGAAGCGGCCCATCATCAGATGGGAGCCTGGGGGCTGCTGCCCCACTTCTGTCTGGGGACCTGCAGCTGGGAGCTTTAAACTCAGGCAGAGTGAAGGGCAAAATAAAGACGGCTATAGAAAGACTGTTTCTGAAGAGATTTCTAAACTATATTGGGTTCAAATTTTTTCATAACCTATTTTTTTCTTAAATTTGTGACAGATAAAAAAAAAAATTGCATGGTATTACCATGGTGCTATGGACATGTACTATTGTATATACGTATATACACTATTGTATAAACGGTGTGCGTATATCTGCTATTTTACAACAGAAGGAAACTCATTCAATCAGACTTTAGAACCTGAAGCTATCAGTTTCATAATGCTGCAGTGAAATATCTGGCTTTATATGGATCTGCCTTCAAAACATTCTGAGAATCCCACAAAAACATCTTTGTAGTCATTTGTATACTGACAGCAACAACTCAATTGGGTCATCAAAAATCAAATGACTAAATGAGACAGCAAATTACCATACACAGATTCTTGAACTGGCAATGTGTCAGTGTTGTCAGGAGGAGGAACTATTATGTCATTGGGACCTTAGGAACAAGAACGGCTCCGAGCTTATTGCCATGGCAACCCTCCAGTGTTTGCCAAGTTAATGCAGCTTGATTCTCAATCTCAGAAGCTTGGGAATCAAATGTGGGAATGTTTTGTAATGATAATATTTTTCATAATTATTTAAGGGGATTTTGCATTTTAATCGGATCAAGAATTGGATTTGAACTTGTTCCCATCAAAAGCTCAAATGTCGACAACGTGTGCCAACAACTGCACAGGGCTGGACTGTTTGGGGGAACAAAAAAATAATAATAATAATAACCAAAGTGATTTTTCTGATAAAAATAGTGAACACAATATAAATTCAGCATTTTTTTAAAAAAGCTCCAGGGTTGCTGTGCTTGTCTGTAGGGATGCACAATTCGGAAAAAAAGGCTGTGATTATATACCTATATGATAATAATATAAAATAATATGCTAAAATAATAAAAATTACAAATTAAACAAAATAAGAAATACTGCTATTGTAATATTTTACTGAAAAACAAAATAGTATTGAAGAAAAATATAATAATTTTAATTTACAATACAACTGTTAAATTACAATACTACGATAGTAATACTTTTGGACTCATAATTTCTTCATTTTCAGTCATTCAAACAACTGGGCTTTGATGTTTAGGTGGAGAAGTTCTTCTCCTTTCAAGTCTGGGAAGATGGTTGGCACGTGGTAGGTTGCTAAACGCACGTTTAAGCAATCGAATGAAGCTGCTGAAAACACTGGATCATGAGCTACTCACGTGTGAATGAGCACAGTGCCATGCTACACTCTGAAACATGCAGCACTGACATAAATGTTTATGTATTTATGTATGTAACAGTCTTTGTGATTTGATAATTGCAATAAGCCATTTCTCGATTTCAGTTTTACTTTGATTAATCATGCAGTGCTACACTGCAAGTTTTAATATCAACTTTGTTATTTATTTGGGATACAGAATGTGCAACCTTAGTGCAACTAATATTTCCAAACATATACCAACCTCTTGAGTGTGCTCTTTGGTGGGAAAGGATTCACTATCTCCATCGGAAAAAGATCCAGATTCGTCACTGGAATTAGTGTCATACGACTTCTCGCACTTGATCTTTGGTGGCCCCGACATGCTATGCTCCTGGTGTTCAAGGGCCAGACATCGTGCCATGGTGGAACAAGGAGAGGTAGAGAGCTCAAACTGGGGCAGGCTGGAAGGAGATCCTCCACTGCCATCTTCAGCGTAGGAGTAGGAAGAGCAAGAGCTGGAGGTTCTGATGTGGCTCTCGGCACGAGATGAACGGGGACACATTTTAATGGGCACCGGACAGCTGCTCTTTGGCCGGCGACGGTAGGGCAATGTGGGCTCTTGAGAGACAGAAGTTGGAGACAGTGCTTGGGAGCAGGGGAACGACTGGCTGGAACCTGCCCATAAGTCATCCGGGGTCTCCTGGCCCAAACAGCTCTCACCCGGATAGGAGTGTGCGGGTGCTGCAAGATGGTAAGGGGCTCGAGAGGAGAAGATGACACTTCTTCTGTCATTCTCCCGTTCAGAATCTTGGGAACAGATCCTCACAAAGGAAAGTGACTTGAGTGACATGCCATCGGTTAATTTCTCAGCGTTCTTTGAGGATGTCACTCCAAGTCCCCCAACGAAGGTCTGATAGTCTTTTTGGAAGTCGTATGGAGCAACTTGTGGTTCTCGAAGGGGAGAGGTTCTGCTGGTAAGTTGCAGATCAGTGGTAAGACCATGATCCGAAGACGTGACTTCCTTTTTAAAAAGGGAGCGCAGGCACACTGGTGAACGCTTGCTCACAGGCAATTCGATGGGCGTTGAGCTAAGTTGTCTTCCTTCAAACTCCATTTCCATCTCCATCTCACTCCCTTTACCACCGACTAGACCATCCTGCTCCAACTCGGACAAGTCTAGTGGCACACAGTCTTCCCCACTTGCTGGCTCTGCTTTAACCTTGGAAAGATCAAGGCCTTGGGCATCGCTGCTGGTGACGGTATCCTGCAGGGAGCCGTGTAAGCTTGAAGTACTGCTGTGAGAGGAGGTGGTTGCATTGTGCTTAGCAAGAACCTGATGGTACTTTCTATATTTGGGATAACGAGGGAGGTCAAAAGTTGGAGGTTGGCCTGATTGATGCAGGTTGTTGGTGACTTTTAATTGCTCAGCTTCAGGGTTCAGCCTTGATCCGGACAGTGGTGGTTTGGAGTCATTTGGCTGAACATTTGCATCCTCTAATCCATTATCATGATGGTTCTGAACCAGAGTCTGAGGTGATGGTGGATTCTGGCTGGTCTGCATGCCATCAGCCTCACTTTTCATCTGGGCCTGTAGGAAGTGGAAGCAGGAGTCTTCGAGGTTGTGCATTCCCAGGAATTCGGCACAACCCATGACATCCTGGATGTTATCCCTGTTGAGCAGCAGCTTGGCTGTGTAAGCAAACTGCAACAGTGGGGTAAAGCCTTTCTCCGTAATCTATAAAAAGAAAATAAAACAAGCTGATATTTCAGGGTCATTCAGTGGTATTTTAATAAATTAAAGCGGCACTTTTGTGACATTTTATTTGTTTCCCCCAAAACCAATTATATTGTTACTCAAGGTTTCCTGCCATCATTACGATACATTTTCTACCTCCTTTATGAAAATTACAAAAGGCTGTTTTACTACTGTACCTTTAAGACTTGGGTAACAGTGATGCACTGATATTTCTTATTAATGGTAGACGTTAAAATTTGATAATACTGTCAGTGCCAATAGCCTCATGGTCAGTGTAGCGACCAGAGTTTGAAAACCCTTTTTGTGGTTCTTTGCTGATCCCGCTCCCCTCTCTCACCACCCAATGATTTCTTGTCTACTCTATACTGTCCTGTCCAATTAAAGGCATAAAATAGCCCATAAATAAACTAGCCTCTTAAAAAAAAAAAAAAAAAAAAGAACAGAAAAACTAAAATAAGTGAATGTAGTTATGATAACATTACAATATGAATTTTTTTTTGTTTATTTTGATATCTTCCAATGATAACATTTAACAGTATTATTAAACTAACATTTTTAAAGATTAAGCGTGTTTTAGATGTTGACAATGGTCATTTCAAAGTAAAAATGTATAGAAATTAATATAGAAGTATTTATATTAAAAAAAAATATAGAAATAGGACTAATATAGAAAAATAATTAAGATTATAACTAATATAGAAATTAAATCAGAATCGACTGATATTTAGGTGCACACAACTGTTCAACAGTTTGGAGTAATTAAGAAGTTAAAAAAAAGTTTGTGAAAAAAGTCTCTTATGCTGATCAAGGCTGCATTTATTTGATCAAATGTTTTCTATTTAAAATTTTTTTTTAATGCAATTCATTCTAGTGGTATCAAAGCTTAATTTTCAGTTGCCTTTACTCCAGTCTTTAGTCTCACATGATCCTTCAGAAATCATTCTAATGTGTTGATTTGGCGCTCAAAAACATTTGTTCTGGTTAATATTTTTATGAAAACCGTGACCACAAATGACTGAGAATATTTAGCTTATCCTCAAATCACATTTTATAAATTGTGGTGTAAAAAAACTGCATCTATGCTACAAAGTATCTGTACTTCCTATTCAATGTCTCACAAGCTTTATGTCAAGTAATAAAATGAAGTGAACTGCATAGTGTCAGGAACAAAAATAAACCACCCTTCTCATCACTTTCAATCACTCTATCACTCTCGCAGGTATCCATGAATGCTCAGGGCAGCGCAACCACATCAAGTACATCATCTTTAAAATAGAAAGTCATTCTGCTGAAAATACAGCTCCCCCAGACATTCAGTCAGTCTTCCCAGAGCTGCTAATAAATAGAAAAGCTAGGGGAGGGGGAATGCTGAGCATTCTGTGGATCTATTTTCAGCTGGCATCAGCAGCTGCCGCCTGCAGAAGCATGTCTTTATGGAAGCCAAGTGCCATATGAGACTCCTTTAATGTTATAACCAGCAATCCTAATGAGGGCAGCATGCAGGGACGCATGTACACACACAAAGCAGAAAGCAGAGACTCCACACTATAAAGCAAGAGGGAAGCAGCTCAGCATGGCTCTGAGGAGAGAATGAGATATGAAGCCAATTTCGTGGTCATTACAGAATACAATTTGACATTAAGCGTTTTGAAGATGAACGATAATTAATATATAAGCAGAGGCAAATGGGGGCCTTCTGACATATCTGGGATATTGTAATATAACTCTGAGCTTTGAGATCGCAAAGCACCTAAAGTATTACAACACAGATAATCAGCCATGAATAAATCATACTTCCTCAAGCACAGTGAAGTTCTGAGTTGGTAAACAAGATAAGCAATTATGCCAACTCAAAGCTGCAGACGATGAACGTGTTTTCTTCACTGACACATTCCTGTCGGACTTCTCTATCTATCTGTACACAAAGGAGCACATTTCTTGTTTTTAGAACATAATATTCCTAAAAGGAAAATATTTTGATCAAAAAGACAGTAAAACAGCAATAGATTACAACACATAACTAGTGGTGGGTGATATACTGGTTCAAACGGTAAACTGGTTTGATCTGCAAAGATCGCCAGCGGCCTCAAATTATTTTTGTTTCACATTCACAGTATGTTCTCAACCTCTCATGCAGCCTGTCTGCTGTTTTTGTTTCGTGCAGATGTGTTTTATGTAGTATAGTTTCACAGGGTTTAAGTCAGACCATTCTGTTTTTTGTGATAAATAAAACGCCACAGTCCTAAAAAAAAAAAAAAAAAAAAAAGTGATAAAGATTTTTGGTCAAACCACCCACCACTACACAGATGTGAACATATTATTATTTTAAATTTTACAATTTATCAGCCATTACTCCAGTCTTCAGTGTCACATGATCCTTCAGAAATAATATGTTAATTTGGTGCTCAAGAAACATTTATTATGATCAAGTTGTGCTGCTTGTGGAAATGTACCAGATTCTTTGATGAATAGAAAGAAAAAAACAATAGATTTGTTTTGGTAACATTATAAATATCCTTACCATCACTTTTGATCAATTTAAAGTGTCATTGCTAAATAAAATGTATAATTTATTTCAAAACAATCTTATCTTTATAACATTTCTTGTTATTATTAAATGTTAAAAACAGTTTAAGATTTATAATATAAACTGCTTAATATTTTTGTGGACACTGAGATACAACCCGAATTCTGGAAATGTTGGGATGTTTTTTAAATTTGAATAAAATGAAAACTAGAATTTCAAATCACATGAGCCAATATTTTATTCACAATAGAACAGATAACATAACAAATGTTTAAAATGAGAAATGTTACAATTTTATGCACAAAATGAGCTCATTTCAAATTTGATGCCTGCTACAGGTCTCAAAATAGTTGTGACAGGAGCATGTTTACCATGGTGTAGCATCTCCTCTTTTTTCAAAACAGTTTGAAGACGTCTGGGCATCGAGGTTATGTGTTTCTGGAGTTTTGGGGTTAGAATTTGGTCCTATTCTTGCCTGATATAGGTTTCCAGCTGCTGAAGAGATCGTGGGCATCTTTGACGTATTTTTCATTTAATGATGTGCCAAATTCTCTATAGGTGAAAAATTTGGACAGCTGGCAGACCAATTCAGCACCCGGACTCTTCTACTACGAAGCCATGCTGTTGTAATAGCTGCAGTATGTGGTTTTGCATTGTCCTGCTAAAATACACAAGGCCTTCCCTGAAATAGACGTCGTCTAGAGGGGAGCACATGTTGCTCTAAAACCTTTATATACTTTTCATCATTCATAGTGCCTTTCAAAACATGCAAGCTGCCCATACCGTATGCACTTATGCACCCCCATACCATCAGAGTTGCTGGCTTTTTAACTGAACGCTGATAACATGCTGGAAGGCCTCCCTTCTCTTTAGCCGGGAGGACACGGCGTCCGTGATTTCCAACAAGAATGTCAAATTTGGACTCGTCTGGCCATAGAACACTTTTCCACTTGAAACAGTTCATTTTAACCCTCTGGGGTCTGAGGTGATTTTGGGGCCCTTGAGATGTTTTGACATGCCCTGATATTTGTGCTTATTTCAGCTACTTAAGCCTTAGCCTACAGGACACAACAGCGCTTCTAGACCATGTTCACATATGGCTTTCTTTTTGCATGATAGAGCTTTAGTTGGCATCTGCAGATGGCACGGCGGATTGTGTTTACCGACAGTGGTTTCTGGAAGTATTCCTGGGCCCATTTAGTAATGTCAATGACAGAATCATGTTGTTGAGTGATGCAGTGTCGTCTGAGGGCCCGAAGACCACGTCATCCAACAAAGGTCTTCAGCCTTGTCACTTACGCACAGAGATTTCTCCAGATTCTCTGAATCTTTTGATGATGTTATACACTGTAGATGATTAGATTTGCAAAGCCTTTGCAATTTGACGTTGGGGAATGTTGTTTTTAAAACTATTCCACAATATATTTACGTACTTTTTACCCATTTTCACAAATTGGAAAGCCTCTGCCCATCTTTACTTCTGAGAGACTCTGCCTCTCTAAGACATACCTTTTATAGCTAATCATGTTACAGACCTGATGTCAATTAACTTAATTAGTTGCTAGATGTTCTGCCAGCTGAATCTTTTCAAAATGTTGTGCTTTTTCAGCCCTTTGTTGCCCCCGTGACAACTTTTTTGTGACCTGTAGCAGGCATCAAATTTGAAATGAGCTCATTTAGTGGATAAAAGTGTAAAATATCTCCGTTTAAACATTTGTTATGTTCTCTATGTTTTATTGTGGATAAAATATTGGCTCATGCAATTTGAAAGTCTTTTAATTTTCATTTAATTCATATTTAAAAAATGTCCCAACATTTCCAGAATTCGTTATTTTTTTTTTACAAATTTGTTGACAAATAGAAAATTCTAAAGAACAGCATTTATTTGAAAGGGGAACTGCCTTTTTTTAGCAATTTAATGTTTCCTTGTTGAATAAAAGTATTAATTTCTTGAAAAACAACAAACTTTTAAACGGTGATGTATATTCAATTTCAAAACATTTTCAGATGTTACTCAATTCCATGACTTTTTTAGATATTCAGACAATTTTATTTTTCATGACTGTGAAACTGTTCACAACATTCACTCTAAATGCAATCATAAATATTTCAAAACATTGTGTATTGAAATTATGTCTTTTAATTTTTCAGAAAGGCACAGTTCTCTGCTACAAATTGTCTGATTAATTGCCTTATAAAAAAGGAAATAATGGTCCTAAAACTGACCAATAAAGTGAATAAACAAAGAAACGACAATAAGGGTGTTTATATGCAGTAAATGCAAGGATTTCAGAGATCTCATATCTCCCCTCTTCTGACACAGCTGGGATTTTTGTGAGGTTTTCTGTGCAGGTCATTCAGGTGCATCTTTGCAGGCTGTTAATGTATGCTGAATCTGTACCCCTGCCAAATGAGGACACTCACCTTCTGTGGTAGGTTGATGACCGGCTCATGTTCCGTCTGGCCCCTGAGCAGCAGGGAGAAATACTGGCTACAAGCTGCCAGCACTGCCCTGTGGGCACGGATCTCCCTCCCCTCCACCAGCACCGTCACATCACACAGGACGTCCTGCTTCCGCTGTTCATTCAGGCACAGGAGGATGTTGGCACAATGCACTGTCGACTCATAGACATACATGGGAGCTTCAGGCTTCTCCTCCGTAGACATTCCTTGCTCAGAGCCTATGGATGAAAGTGACATGACATGACTGCACATTATTCAAGTTTCAAAAAATATTTATTGCACATATCTTATGGAAAGCTAGTTTAAAGGAAAAAAAAAATGCTATTCATCTCAATGGCAGTTCTTCAAATTCAAAAAAGCTTTGTCTATCCCCAAAGGGGTAGAAAATTATCTTTAGACAAAAGGCTCAGACATACAAACAATACAAATAATCGTCACAGCAACACATTACATACATCCATCCATACAAAAAAAAAAAAAAAAAAAAAAAATCATTTTAAGATCCTATTTAAAATACCAATCACAGTTGGGATAAAGGACTTCTTATACTTGGCCCTTTTCACTAAAGGCACTTTATACCGTCTGCCAGAAGGCAGTAACTGGAAAGAACTATACAAAGGATGAGAAGAGTCTCCTACAATAACAAAGGCTTTCCTTTTTGACGTCATAATAAAAAGATCAGAAAGAGATGTTTGTTTCTCACCAATTATTTTACTCGCCACATTTATTATCCTTAAGAGTTTATTTTTGCTTTTAACAGAGAGAGAGTTGAACCAGGAAACAATATTAAAAGTAAGAACAGATTCAATGAGTGATTTATATACAACCATCAAAATGTCCTTTTCAATGTTAAAACTCCTCAGTTTTCTCAATAACCCTAACCGTTGATAAGCCTTTTTAAAAACATTATCTGAATGCTTCTCAAATAAGAATTGTGAATCAATCTCTGTACCTAAATATTTAAAAGACCCCACCTGTTCAACTTCCTCTCCATTAACTAACAAGGTTTCACAAAGTGCTAGTACACCAATAACCCCACAACACATTTCTTTGGTTTGACTAATATTAAGCTGCAAAGAACTCTTCTGTGTCCAAGTTGTGATATAATTAACAAAATTAAGGTAAATATCTAATGACTGAATATCCTTTACACGTCCCACTAATGCCATATCATCTTCATATTTTATAAGCGTCAGATTATCATTATCACCTAATAATATTATTATTCAAAACCAATAATGGACAGTTACACAATTGCTGAGGCAATCGCACAGATGTCTCAAATTGAGCCGATGGCCAATTAGCAGCATGTGTCAGCTTCAAAAGTGGCCTGATAATTAGGACTTTGATATGTGAATTTCCAAAGCGACACTAGTAGAGTTTCCAAGAGGCTGTAGTCACACATAAACAGCAAAAGTTTTAGCATACAGTATCATGGGTAATGGTCTCAAAAATAAAATAACGTCAAACAAGCACACTGAAGCTCATATACTGACAGATGATTACTTTACAGGGCAGTTGCTACATAAAAAAGGCAAAAAATGTGTTGCCAACTGTAAAAAATATGAGTTTATAATAGTATGGGTAGCCATCTCAAGGGAGTCTAATGATGGCTCTGCATGGCCATATAATGGCAAAAGAATATGAGCCTATTTTGCAAGACCAGGTTGCAATAGTGGTAGCCTCTGTTGCACTATTCCTGCCGTTCCCATTTTCAAGATAATAACATCCCAGATGCTTAAAAAAACTGATCTAAACATAATAAAGGGAAACGGATTTATGGTAAATTTTGAAATGTAGAAATTAAGTAATAATGTAAAAGTCTTTAGCGTCACTTTTGATCAATTTAATGCATCTTCACTGAAAGTGTATTTCTTACAAAAAATGTACTAGTAGCGTATAAATAATTATTCTATATGATACTGAATATAATTTTCAGTATTAATGATTTTACCATTTGATGATGGTCAGAAACCAAAAAAATTCAGAAGAAAAAAATAAATAAATAAAATAATAAATGAGACAAAACAATTAAACAAATGTTGTATTAGCTAAATATCTTAGAAAAATAATCAATAGAATAACCCACAGACTGCAAATTATAAAAAATATTATTGATATTTTGATGGACTACTTTTTCTAAGTGGAAATTAACAAACAAATAAGATCATACAATAATTGTAGTGTATATTACGGAATATAATTTTCAGTATTAATGATGATTATATGTTGAGCATAAACCTTTTGATAGTTAGAATACCAGTTAAAGCAAGAAAATGAAAATGTAAAACAAGATATAATACACATAAGACTATAAGTGGAAGTTAATCAATAAGTAAGATAATAACACCAATGTCCATATTAATTTGATAAGTGGAAATATTTACTGCAAGTCATTACTTTATAATAAACTCCCTGAGGATGACCTGATCCAGATTTATTTTGTGATAATGATCGGTTGACCGTGCTTCATCCCTCACATATACTTCTACAACACAAGATGTGTTTTCTGATCTATTATCACACTATGTTCATTCCTAGAGACAGTGAAAAGCTGAAAGGAGGAACTAGTAAGGGGGATATTCCAATTATTGTGAACCAGTCTAGTGAAGATGAGCTGTTGAATAGCAATTGCTCACTCTAACACACAGCATTTCAGCATCTTGGCTTTGGTAACTTCAGCATCAGCTCATGAATCATTAACAGAACTCCCAATAAAGCACATACAGAGCCACTCACACTGACAGAGAAATGTCTGATAGCAGCTGTCACTCGCTTGCTCTACCCACACTAATGAGATATCACCGGCATGTCAATTCATTCAGAGATGCTGCTCTGAAAAGGAAAATACCATGCAAATAAACAGAGGGAATTACAGCATGTTTCATCATTAACACTGATGCATAACGATGTCAGACAACCATGACCATAATGCAGATGAGCGTCATTACAATGGCGTATGAAGTATCATGTATTGTGAGTGTTGCATATGCAGTACAATGAACTGGGTTATCAAAAGACAAATTACTCAGAGAAAAGTGATCCACTGACAACTCATTCAAGTGCAAAACTACGCTTAACTGTCCGGTCGCTGTGGAAACAAACCTACCACAGAACTAGCCTATTCCGTTTCTGCTCCTCCAGGACTGAATGGAAATATAATTAGAAAGCATTTGTTAAAATGTCCACGATGCTGACCAACCCTGCAGTTTTGCTAATTTATGAAGCCCCTAATTCCCCGACCTAAATCCATCGCCAACACCAATATGGCTTAATATGGAGGAGTAATAATTCCTTTGATGGAAAAGAGACTGCAATAAGCATGTACACACTCTAGTAACAAACTGTAATAAATTGCATTGAACATATATACAATGTATAATTCAGAATAATTAAGCATAAACAGACATTAAACATTTTGAGCACAATTCTTTTTTTCAATTTGACATCTCTAAAGAGAATGTGAGTGAAAAACGAAAAAAGGAAATATTTATTAATTTTTTTTCTTATACAATATTTTTTTAAATCTGTTTCATTTATACACCACCAAGCTGTTTCAAACCTGTATGAATTTCTTTCTTCTGTTGAACATTAAAGAAGATATTTTGAAGAATGTTGCCAAATAAATAGTTGTTGGTCCCCACTGACTTCCATAGTATGGAAAAAATGCAATGGAAGTCAATGGGGACAAGAAACGATTTGGTTAGCCACATTCTTCAAATATTTTCTTTAATGTTCAACAGAAAGAAAACAAACTCAAACAGGTTTAGAAAAACTTGAGAGTGAGTAAATGGCAGAATTTTCATTTTTGGGTTAACTATCTATTAAAGTTTGTTTAAACATTTAAACTCAACAAAAATTTCAAGAAAAGAAGTCCATTAGATCCCACATGGACAAACATTAAATAATTGATTACACAGCACAAATGTGGTTACCCCATTTTTAACACAATCACCAAGACATTAATTAAAAAGTACATATAATTCAAGGCCTCCTACTTCAGGGGGTAATATGGCCGTTATGACCACCAAGAGAAGCCTGGCCTAATTTCACACTGACCTGATTACAGCAGCTCTTCCTTCAGTTCCAACCACTGAAGAGCTTTCTGAAAATAATGGTATGCTGTATTTTAAAAGAAGCTTAAGTGAGATGGTCTAACATGCTAATAAGGAGAGACTATTAGTCAATAACTTAAATAATAAGATGAAATGTTACTACAACTAAACCAATGACATTTATAGAGACTGCTACAGTCCAGATTTCCATTTGTATTTCAGATCATAATCTTTATATAATGTAATCTATATATAATGTAATATATAAGTGCTGTCAAATGACTAATCACATCAATATAAATACACATCCATGCATGTATATATTTAAGAAAAATTTTATATTTATATATTAAATATATTTATATAATATAAATTAAATGAGTATACACTAGTGCTGTCAAACGATTAATCGCGATTAATCGAATCCAAAATAAAAATTGTGTGTGCATAATATATGCATGCATGTATTTTGAAAACATTTACATCTATATACATTTATATTCTTATACTTTATATGATATACACTATAATATTATTATATATAATAATACTATATATAACATTTTTCTTAAATATATACATGCATGTGTTTGTATTTATATATACACATAATTAATATACACAGTATACACATTATGTAAACAAAAACTTATTTTGAATGCGATTCATCGTTTGACAGCTCTGGTATAAACATACATGTGAATACATATACACATAATAAATACACAGATATATTATGTAAATAAAAACTTTTATTTTGGATGCAATTAATCGTTTGACAGCACTAATATATATTAGATAGACAGACAGTCTACCAAACCTAAATTTAAAGAAAGAAAAAGACATTGTTAACCACTATACCACACCACTAACTGTCATTGGCCTACACGTGAACTCTGTGCATGCCTGATGCTCTGGTTGTGAGAACAGTTGATGAGCATATCCTCGTAAAATATATAGGCAAACCGCTATCTGCAGATTCCATGAGCTAATGTTCTGTGTTTCAGGACGTGGCAGGCTGCTGGAGCGGCGATCCAGTACTGCCTGATGCTTTAAGCCTGCAGGTCAGGAGAGAAAACCACACACACAACCAAACAGAATGACACAACACCTCAGATAAGAGCTCATCTTGGGGGGATTTTCCAGCAGGAAACTCGACAATGACATCATTAGTTTCGACAATGAACTATTGTGCTCAAAATAAGGTTAGCTGTCTCTCTTTCAGAGGGTCACTGTCATATTCACAAGCCAGTATAAAGGACGTGAACAAATGGTGTTTGAAAGAATGGATTCCTTTGAAAAATGCAAGCTATTTTTGGTACTCCGTGGGAAATGTCCCACGATGCATTCACGATTGCATTCACATCTAGCTCGTTCAGTTCCCTATGCAAGTTGGACACAAAATGCCAATGTAAATTGAGCCAGTACACTTATTCATATGAATTAGAGTTCTACAAATTAGTGTTGTTTATTCAAAGGCAATCAGGTGTTAGCTAAACAGCTGAAATATCACTCCTCAAGTCAATCAGGGCATTCCTAAGCAGGCTTTCTAATGTAAAGATAGGGGGTGACTCCATGCCAGAGTATTTTGGGCACTGGTTTCTGAAACAGAGCTTGAATGAATCATGGTTTCCCAGAGACTGAAGTGAGAAGTGACTCATAACTGTCTTTAATATGGGCAGAGGCAACCGTGACACAAAAACACAGCAAGTAAGCTATAAATATTCACAGAAGCTCACAGTGTGCACAGTCAGCAGATGGCGAGGCATTTAAAACATAGATCATGGATATTTTAGACTAAATTCACAACTGTGCATTACCATTAATTTGCCATAAATAAGGTGTGTTCATAGGTACATAGATTAACTGTGAGATTAAATGTTTTTGCTCACCAAAGCTGCATTTATTTGCTCAAAAGTAAAAACAGAATTATGAAATATAATTACAATACAAAATAAATGCTTTCTATTTGAATATATTTCAAAATGTTTTTTATTCCTGTGACGCAAAGCGGAAATTTCAGTCTTCAGTGTCACATGATCCTTCATAAATCATTTTAATATGCTGATTTGTTGCTCAAGAAACATTTTTATGGTCATCAATGTTAAAATCAGTTGTGCTGCTTAATATTTTTGTGGAAACTGTGACAAGTTTTTTTTAGGATTAATAGAAAAGAACAGCATTTTGACATACAAATATTTTGTGACATTACAAATGTCTACATCATAATTTAGCCTTTGATCCATTTAATGCTTAAAAAAAAAAAAAAAAAAAGTATTATTTTTCTGAATAAAAGAAATAATTTCTCTCAAAAATTTATATTACTTACCCTAAACCGTTGATTGTTTTGTTTTTTGCACAAAAATATTTTATGGCAAGAAAACTGTCATAAGGAATCAGATGATGCTAAATTAATAACTGAAGCATTTTATTGAAGGAGATAGTTTATGCAGATACATGCAAATAAATTAATTTATAATTTATAAAAAGTCTAATAGAAATGTGTAGAAAATATGCTTGACAGTTTGACAACTAGATCAATCATTTTGCATTTACCGTAATGATTTATACAATGACTTGATGTTTTGAGGGGTAAGTCTATAGCACAGAGAACTATACATTTTGAGCAACATGACATTAGCAACTGATAATGTAGGAAACCACAGAGAAATGTACATACAGTAATCAGTTGCTTGAATGTACCAAAGCAATCGCAACTTGTTCATAAACTTTTTATGATGTGCACAAGTGACTAGATGATGTGGAAGTAGTTTTGAAAATTTTATTTCTGATCTGAGAAATGTACCAAAGCCACTGAGAAAAACTGTAAGCTGACTTTGGCTCTTTTATCTATCCATCGAAGGTTCTGATTGGTGTGTGATAAATTTAGACTCCTAATGTTTCCACTTGGGTAATTGTGTGCTGATTGAGCTGAAACTGTGCAGACTTGAGTGAACAATATTGAATGCTAGTGCTTTCTAAATGATCACATGGTGTAAGCACTGAGAAATGTATTTGTGTGTAGAGTTTTGCAGTAACAGTTCACTAAATCTGACTTGTGTGTCAAAGCAGGGAACAGTGTTTATAGTTCAGCAAAATGGGTGTGCTTTTTGAAAAATAGCGTTATGGTTTTTAAATTTTAGTTCAAAAGCCTGGTTTATAGTGTTTTAGCAATTGAGAAAAACTGTAAACAGTGGAACTTTTTTCTTATTGCCTTTTAGAACTTATCTAAACTTGAGCAATGCCTGACAACACAAGAAAACTAGAGCACTCCCGATATAATCAACAAAGCTGCCTACATTGTGTGCACATTGCAGTTTGACTTCATACTGTTGCGGTCTATACAGTTTGCTTGATTAAAACTGGGGCATGCTAATTTTGTCACGTCATGTCGCTCGCATGTGTAGATGGGATGTCAGCATGACCAAGGCCTGGACATCCTTTCTAAACAGATGGTAATTGAGGCCAGCATGGGAGGCAGTAACCCTCTGAGGGTGACTGATGGTTCAGCCAGCAGGTTGCACCTGATTTTCTCCATACAGTAAAATATCATGAATTTCAAATGAATATCACACAAGTACTGTGGGCTCAAATAGCTTGCAAGAAATGATTAACATAATCAACTAGGAAACACCGAAAAGCTTTGAAGATTTCATTCTTCTGTGATCTCACAAACCGATTGCAAAACATCAAAAAGAAGGAATGCAAAAAAAGCGAAAGCTGAAAGGTTTGAGCGCTTATTAAAATTTCATCATGCTCTACAAATTTGACGAACATAAATACACATTTGAAGACAGATTATTACTTTTTATCCATGTAAAACAAACTAAGACCTGAACGAAGGCATGTCAGGACAACAAACTGTTGAGAAACGTTAAAAAGCATCTATTATTTTGGTGGAATGAACTCTTTCTGTACTAACGAATGATATTTGACAAGGTAGCTAATGTTTGCAAGAATTTCTGACCAGAAATGCCCGCTCCCACAACCTGCGTGTTCCACTTTTTTTGCGTTGGGTCCCACGGGAGCCCAAACCCAATGCAGCCCTCTACTCCAAACCATGTTAGGTAGTGTCCTAAAAATGTATTCTGATTCTGTTGACTAATTAGGCAAAACTATTTGATTAATTAAGGCCTTGATTTATGAGAAATTCCTGGTTGCAGTCTCAATTCCTGACACATTCAATTATTCTCCTTAAACTGCGGAAAGTAATATTACAATGCCATTTAGAATCACCGCCCTGAAGTTGAGCTGAAGTTCACTGTTGTCATTTCAATAGATCTTTCCTAAAATAAGCACAGGTATTTCAATCCATTGGAAATTTCCTGTCACTCCATTTTCTAGGATGTGGTCTACACCTCTCTTATTTCAGGTGAACCACTGACATCACATCTCGCCTGAGGTATGTTTCCTCGGTCTGCAGCGAGAGTATAACTGGACCGCTCACTTGAAGTCAGTCAAAGCAAAATATAACAACAAAAGAGGTAATGAAATTCAGTGAAATCTAGGATATTCATGGTCAAATTACGCATTATGAAAAGGATAGTTCCAATTCTGCTAGTTGATTGTTCAATATGTTGGCATGTTGTGCTTAAAGGAATATTTCTTAAACTTAAAATGAAAATTTACCTAGGCCATCCAAGATATAGAGGAGTTTGTTTCTTCTTCATAACAGATTTGGAGAAATTTAGCATTACTTACTCAGCAATGGATCCTCTGCAGTGAATGAGTCCAAACAGCTTATAAAAACACACAATAATCCACACGTCTTTCTTTAGTCCATCAAATGTCTTGTGAAGAGAAAAGCTGCATGTTAGAAATAAACAAGTTCAAACTGTTGTTTCCGGCTAAAACAAGTCTTCTATCGATTATATCGCTTTCTCTAGTGAAAAAGTCATCTCGTCTGGAACAATATGCACAGATCAAGCAATGTTTACAAGCAAAACAGTCTAAAACAGTTCTAAACAAATATGTTGGTGGATTTTGATGTGAGAGGACAATAGGGGACTTTTTTTGAAGCGTTATTACGGACTAATATTTTGACCAAAAGCAATAGTTTAAAGTAAAAATGCCTTAATGATTGAATTGTTTATTACAAAGGTGCAGGTTTTCGTTTCACAGGAAGTTAGGCCTAATTGATGAACTGGAGTCATGTGGATTATTTCTGTATTTTTGTGATGTTTTTATCAGCTGTTTGGACTCTCATTCTGACGGCACCCATTCACTGTAGAGCAGGGGTGTCAAACTCAATTCCTGGAGGGCCACAGCCCTGCAGAGTTTAGCTCCAACCCTAATTAAACACCTGATCCAGCTAATCGTGTCCTTAAGGCTTATTTGAAAACTACTTGGTTTGTGTGTTGGAGCAGGGTTGGAACTAAACTGTGCAGGGCTGCGGCCCTCCAGGAACTGAGTTTGACACCCCTGCTGTAGAGGATCCATTGGTGAGCAAGTGATGTGATGCTAAATTTCTCCAATTCGGTTCTGATGAAGAAATAAACTGAGGGGGGAGTGCATTTTCCACAAACTTTCATTTTTGGGTGAACTATTCCTTTTAAAAAAATGTCCTTTAGCTGTAACTACATTCACACTGCTACATCTTGTACCTTAACTGAACTACTACAAAAACTAGAAATAACGGCATGAACCGCATGTGTCATAGAGAGTGTGACCAAAGAGTTTATTGGGGTTAAATGTAACCCAAATGTCAAACTGAAACCCCTACGCATTTACTGCTTACTACGCAGCTGGTTTCCTGCATTCATATTCAGCTGGGTTACTTTTACCTAAGTCAGCTGATGACCTACTTCAAACAGAGGATAAGAGTCACAGCTCCTCTTTCATCTGTCCGTCAAAGCAGAAGATTCCAGTAAAATACAAAAACCGCAGCGGTAAGCATCATGACACTTATATTCAAAGAAATAATAGAGACGAGATGGGGGTGTAGCTGGAAATTTGTGCAAGCTACTTAAGCTTGAACGCATCTTGAGGCTATACATTTGGATTTGCAGACTGAAGCTGCAATGGCTGAGATATGCATAATTTCATAAAATGCATGGTAACATATAGAACTGTCTTGGGATTTTTTTTTTTTAAACTTGATTCTAGCAGCTTCATCCTGCACTACTAAAATGTACTATATAAATACATTAATGAATATTTATAAACTTCACTCCACTAAATCATTCAATATTAAGTATATATATATATATATATATATATATATATATATATATATATATATATATATATATATATATATATATATATATATATATAAAAATTACATTTATATGTTGCAGATGAACAAACTGCTGTATTTTGTATAATTGAAATATCCAAATTTTTCATTTATTTGTATTTTTAAAAGACAAATATACCAAATATTAGGATTGTTTTATTCCAACTAATCTCATGCCCCCACCCCAAGACCCACTATTATTGAATGAATGAATAAAATTAATAATATTTTTTTAATTTGACAAAAAAGTAGTTCAGGCCAGTCATTACAGCAATATTTCCCTTATCAGATAGTCCTGTGTAATTAAAAATAAACAAATAAATGTCCTTCACCGCTAAGGAAATCTTTTAATAGCCCCATTAGCTGGGTTTCTGTATTCTCTTGGATTGCGTCAATGTCTCAGACTAACTGTACTCTTGCTGTCCAACAGGAAGTGAACCAGAACTCAACAGGTTCATCAAGTCCACATAGTTAATAAATGACAGCTGTGGCCAAGTGCATTCCAGCCCCATTTCTCTCACCCTTTGGCCCATCTGTGGCCATTAGAGGCATTTGTATTATCATATCATGACCTGGCACTTCATTATTAGCTTTAAATCACAATATGTTTTGGTACAGAGGTATAGAAATGACTTGACTGCAATATTGTGGTAATATCGCAGTCAGCCAAACTGAAACTAAATGAGCAAAAACAAAACTCTGAACACATCAGTCAGTGATTTGATGGTGCAGAGATTATTGAACACCATTGCAGTGTTATGGCCTATTGGTGTTTGCAGCATGCAACACTGTTATTAATGCTCATACTATGGGTTAGAGGTTTGCATAAATGTGAACATCATGCTAAAGACATGAATTATAGCTCAAATTATGACTGAGGAAAAGGCTGCTATTGCTTTTCAAAGCAACTGAACAAGATCTGCTAAAATGTCCAAAAGACACTGAAGGATGGTGTTTTTGAATTGGGCCAGTAATCGAATTGGGCCAGTAATCAAATCAAGCAACCACATACTGTACACTAAAAAACACTGAAAATACTTTAGACACTGTCAAGCAAGTATTTTGGCTATGACTTTGTTTCTAAAATCTGCTGATGTTGATATGTACAGTGTAGCTCTTACACTGACAAATAATTCAGCTTCCATTGTTGAACATTAAGGTCACACATATGGTGACTCAAGCACTTCATGACAGAACCAGAATTCAGTTTGCATAATCAAACAACTGTATTACGGCAGCAGTTTTCAGCCAATGAAGAAACATCTGCTGTGTTGCAAACACAAGCAGAAGACAAACATCTGTTTCTCAACTGGCGATAAGCGACAAACCCACAACTGCTGACAAAACAGGTGCTTTCATCAGAAGAACAAACCACTGTTACATGACTAAGGAGATGTTTCTGCACAGTCCACAGTGAAGATGAACCATTGATTAGTCATGGGCCATTGATTTGACCTGCTAAACACTTTTTGGAGATAAAATCAGGATGAAAACTAAAGCAGATTCAAGTCCCAAGCCAAATCTTTTACGGTTAGAAAGATCCTGAGAGAAATGAACATCTGTAATCGGTACTGCAGTGCAGTTGAACCTCATTATCACATTCAGACCATGATTTCTCATGATATTACCACACTAAGGTCACAGCTCTAAATAAAGATGCAGGTAAGATGTTCAAAAATGTTAAAGAAAGAGCAAATTTAAGTTAAAAGGTAATGGTGGATTTTCTATCCATAATCAATCTGAATATTTCTAGAATTTCTACAATGAGCACAGGAAATTAGCTACTCTATATGCTGCACCACAAAGAGCTGTGAACATCTCATCTCACAGGACGTGAACCACAAACACCTCATCCACCCATTAACTCTATCTTTACCTTCCTTGCTTAATCTAAAATGCATCAAATCTGGGTCTGTGGTGCAACGCAACTGGTTTCATAAAATGTAATAGATAGGAAAATGATATATTTCAGATTTTGTAGCATAAGTGTTTTTAAACTGGTCTAGTTCAAAATATAGTAATAAGAAAGCAACAAACACAAGCTAAACTTGGCAGAGTGACTGTAAAAATTCACAAAGCCTCCAACCAATGCCCTCTCGCACTTCTTTCATTACAACATAGTGCTGCAATTCCTCTACTTTTTTTTTTAAGTATGTTTCAACATCCCTACTTTGAAACAAATTCCAAATATAAGAAACTGCAAGGAATAATTAAGTCTATTATTTCTTGATTTATGTTTTCATTGTACCAAAGGCTTGGTTATCAGCTGATCTTTACCAGCTTTACTTCCTCCAAAGTCATCACACCTCTATTTAAAAACCTGAGCATTTCCAGATAATTCATGCTTTTATAACATCAGCATTAGCCTAGGCAAGTGCTCGGTCAAAACTCCAACGAAGTCAAAACGGAGTAACAACACCAACACTGAGGAAAAATGACTTTTAAGTTCTTTGATCAAATTATTGACTTAAATTTTCAGTCTGTTTTCTATTAATTTTACATATTGTCTAATATGTATTGTCTAAGATAATAGCTAGATATGTATTATGGTTTCATATTTGCTACACACACATATATATATATATATATATACATATATACACACACACACACACATATACACAGTTGGGCAAAAAAGTATTTAGTCAGCCACCAATTGTGCAAGTTCTCCCACTTAAAAAGATGAGAGAGGCCTGTAATTTTCATCATAGGTACACTTCAACTATGAGAGACAGAATGGGGGGAAAGAATACAGGAAATCACATTGTCTGAGTTTTAAAGAATTTATTTGCAAATTATGGTGGAAAATAAGTATTTGGTCAATAACAAAAGTTCATCTCAATACTTGTTATATACCCTTTGTTGGCAATGACAGAGGTCAAACATTTTCTGTAAGTCTTCACAAGGTTTTCACACACTGTTGCTGGTATTTTGGCCCATTCCTCCATGCAGATCTCCTCTAGAGCAGTGATGTTTTGGGGCTGTCGCTGGGCAACACGGACTTTCAACTCCCTCCAAAGATTTTCTATGGGGTTGAGATCTGGAGACTGGCTAGGCCACTCCAGGACCTTGAAATGCTTCTTACGAAGCCACTCCTTCGTTGCCCGGGCGGTGTGTTTGGGATCATTGTCATGCTGAAAGACCCAGCCACGTTTCATCTTCAATGCCCTTGCTGATGGAAGGAGGTTTTCACTCAGAATCTCACGATACATGGCCCCATTCATTCTTTCCTTTACACGGATCAGTCATCCTGGTCCCTTTGCAGAAAAACAGCCCCAAAGCATGATGTTTCCACCCCCATGCTTCATAGTAGGTAAGGTGTTCTTTGGATGCAACTCAGCATTCTTTCTCCTCCAAACACGACGAGTTGAGTTTTTACCAAAAAGTTATATTTTGGTTTCATCTGACCATATGACATTCTCCCAATCCTTTTCTGGATCATCCAAAAGCTCTCTGGCAAACTTCAGACGGGCCCGGACATGTACTGGCTTAAGCAGGGGGACACATCTGGCACTGCAGGATTTGAGTCCCTGGCGGCGTAGTGTGTTACTGATGGTAGCCTTTGTTACTTTGGTCCCAGCTCTCTGCAGGTCATTCACTAGGTCACCCCGTGTGGTTCTGGGATTTTTGCTCACCGTTCTTGTGATCATTTTGACCCCACAGGGTGAGATCTTGCGTGGAGCCCCAGATTGAGGGAGATTATCAGTGGTCTTGTATGTCTTCCATTTTCTAATAATTGCTCCCACACTTGATTTCTTCACACCAAGCTGCTTGCCTATTGCAGATTCTGTCTTCCCAGCCTGGTGCAGGTCTACAATTTTGTTTCTGGTGTCCTTCGACAGCTCTTTGGTCTTGGCCATAGTGGAGTTTGGAGTGTGACTGTTTGAGGTTGTGGACAAGTGTCTTTTATACTGATAACAAGTTCAAACAGGTGCCATTAATACAGGTAACGAGTGGAGGACAGAGGAGCCTCTTAAAGAAGTTGTTACAGGTCTGTAAGAGCCAGAAATCTTGCTTGTTTGTAGGTGACCAAATACTTATTTTACCAATTAATTCATTAAAAATCCTACAATGTGATTTCCTGGATTCTTTCCCCCCATTCTATCTCTCATAGTTGAAGTGTACCTATGATGAAAATTACAGGTCTCTCATCTTTAAGTGGGAGAACTTGCACAATTGGTGGCTGACAATACTTTTTTGCCCAACTAATTAATTATATATATATATATATATATATATATATATATATATATATATATATATATATATATATTCACAATTTATTTATTTTGAATTATTTTAGATATGTTAGGACATCAGGCTAACGAATATGGTAAGGAGAGGGAGTAATTAACTGATTTTTTATATTTATATTTTACTTTAGTTAATGTCCACTTGAGAGGGATGAACACACAAAATATTACACACAAAGGCATTAAATATTGTCTTGCTGAATCACTGTTTCCCATTGTCTCAGTCAGAGTGCATCCGGTCCAACCCATAATTGCACCTGCCATCTACAGTACCAGAGACTAAATGCAGCAGCACTAACCTGCAGATCTAAAAATGTACAGTCAGTCAGTCAGAGGAGCTGCACTGACATCCAAAAACGTTGACGTAAGCTTTCTGTCTGTGCTGAGACATTGCCTCTTACGCGAGGCATAGACCACAAACAACAAGACGCTCAAACCAAAACACACATAAACTGTAACAGGCGGCTTGGTCACTCACCTAAACTTTCAGTCGTTCCCGCACGAAGATGTTCTGCAAGACGCCTTCACATGGTCTCCATGGCTGGAGGAGCGTGCAGAGTTATTGTTTTCTCTGAAGCCGGAGGAACGGTGTGTTCAGTCTCCTCCGTCTATGTTGAGTTACATTCGAGCCCGCGTGCTTGTGCTTTTGCTTTGCTCTTTGCTGATTGTGGCATTTCCAGCACGCGCCTCCTCTAAATTGCTACATTGTTGACATTGGGGCGATGACGTCATGGCGATGCGCCCATAGTAAAAAGGGAAAAGATAGCACGAAACATGTGTTTCACAATTTGTGAATCTAACGATCAAGCGAAGTAACATCTTCACACCTGTAAATTAATCAAGTGTATAAGCGAATAGGAGAATAACGCATTTGGCGTGGTAATGATTTCATAGATAGTGAGGTTTTGACACCTCGTATTGACTTAAGCCCTCTAGAAAAAAAAAAAAAAAAAAAATTGTATTGTTAATTAAATTGTTTGGTAACACTTTACAATGTGTCATTTGTTAGCATTAGTTAATGTATTAACTAACATGAACACAATGAACAATGCATTTATTACACTATTTATTAATCTTTGTTAATGTTAGTTAATTAAAATACAGTTGTTCATGTTAGTTCACAGTGCATTAACTAATGTTAACAAAAACAACTTGTGATTTTAATAATGCAGTAGTAAATGCTGAAATTAACATTAATTAAGATTAATAAATGCTGTAGAAGTATTGCTCATTCTTAGTTCATGTTTACTAATGTTGCTAACTAATGAACCTTATTGTAAAGTGTTACCTATTGTTTATTAAATTATGTATTATAAGTTTAACGCATTTATGCAGGTTATTTTTAATTATTAATTTAATAAATATTTTTTTAGCTGTCATAAAAATTGGCCATTAATTTAAATCCCTTTCCCACCTTTTGCAAGAAAGAACAAATGTAGCAGTATTGTAAGTATTCATGTAAATAATGATTTGTATTATTCAATCTAATTTAAATTTATTAATTGTCCTTGTTTTTAATTATGTATAAATTTATTTCATTATATTAATTTTCTTCAAATTTATGTCATTTATTAAATCCCTTTTCCATCCTTTGCAAGAAAGCAAGAGTGTAGCAGTAACCTTTTGCAAGTTATTCAAGTAAATCATCAGTTTAATTGTATTGTTTATTAAATGATTTCTCATCATTTGTAATTATTTTTATTAAATTAAATGTAAATTAATTAATTTAATTGCATTAATTTGATTAACAACTAAAAATGTAGCAGTAACCTATGTTGTAAGTTATTCATGTTTTAAAATATGAATAAAAAATGTAATAAAATATTATGATAAATTAAATATTAATAAATTAATATTATGTGTTGGACCACATGCGCTTAGTCTGTGACAATGAGTATCTAATCAGTTCTACCTAATAGCCTTTATTATTATTAATTATTATTATTAATTTAATTAATTAATTTACTAATTAATAAATTACTTTATTGTTATTTTTTTCTTTTTAAGTTCCAAAAACAATTAATTAATATTTTTTATATTATTTATTTTACATATATATTTATTAAAGTGCAACAGTATAACTGTAGCCTATATGGTACCAAAAATTGTGAAAGCGACATTGCAACCACACTTCAGGTTATTCATACATCAAAACTGGATACATCAATAAAAACAGATCCAATTTTATAGAGGTTGTCTGTATATTTAGATTAGAGCTAGGCCAGAGTAAGCACAACAGCACTTAATCTCACTGTACCCCAAAGGAGCTGGCAAGCAATTATATGAATTATCAGGTTGTTGCAGACGGCTCTTGCTTCTCCTTTGATTCCGATCCAAACGAGCCATAATTTCACTGTTAGGTTCAAAAATAACTGTGACAGATTCTCAGAGGCACAGAGTGGCACTGACATCAAAGTCCTCTTTATCACAGAAAATGGAGACCTTAAGATGCGAAAAATGCCTCAGCTTTGCATCCGTCCTCACAAAGCATCAGTGCAACCTGTCACAGTCTGTGCATGGTGCACTTTAGAAATGATTGCTTTCCAGCTTTGTTTGAGTCACTGAAGTAATTTCAAACACCAGGGATTGATTGTCAGTTCTAAAGCAGCACAGTGTTGACAGTGGAGTGTATATATGTAGTCTAAACTGCTTCCAGTAAGCTAGATTTAAAAGTGGGATTGTCTAGAACTTATTGTTCCTTTTATTTTTGAGGTGTGTAGATCCCAAACTCCATCATTTTAATTTGACTTATTAGCCAAATATTATTTTATTTCATGTTATTGATGCCATCTTGTGGAAATTCACGAGTAAGGCTGTCCTTTTCTATATGCTCAATATGAACATATAAATTTTCAAGAATGCATTCAAAAAACTGCATAAACATATCATGCAGTCTTCCAGACTCTTCCCTCCCAACCCATTTATTTTAATGCAAACAGTGCCCCCTTATGGCTGCGAATGAAAATGCGATAATACCTAAAATTAGGTTAATTTTAATTAATAAAAATGACAAACACGAAAAATCTGGTGTAAAAAAAAAAATATTGCTGTAGGCATTTTCCGTACCATATTATTCTGTATGTAATTGCAATTGAACTTATATCATGCTTATTTATTTTGCTCTCAAGGAAAACGTGAAAAAAATGAAATTTGACCTTATGCAAACTGTAACAGACAATGAATGAAAGCGGTGATGGATTACTATCTGACAGCTGTCAGGGAGGGTTGGTTTTCACAGCTCTCTGATCTACGAACGCTACTATGGAGAATGCCTGGCTCATGAATATTAATCAGGATTCGTGATTGGCCTTTCGCCGAGGAGCGTGAACGCTACCTCATTATTATTCATGAGTTCAGCCTTCGTCATAGTAGGATTTGTAAAATCCCCTCCCGTCCAGTAGATCGCAGTAAAACTCGTTCATATCTACAATTGCCGAATAAACAAGACAGAAGAAAATACTCCTCACCGATACTTCCGCGTTAGATTAAAGTATCAGATATATTCTGGTTTCATACAAAAGATGTATCACTTGATGTCTGTCAACAGAGGTATGACGCTCAAATGCAATAATCATACAATGATGTTATTGTTTAATTTCAGTCTCAGTTGCACATGTGCCAGTTTTAAATAACTGTACCATTTATCTCTTTTCCATGAGATTTTGTGATAAGTGTTCAATGGTTGTCGTTTTAGCTCTAAAAATATTAATTATTTATAACAAAATGTATTGATTTTTTTATGGAAAATGTGTTGATTATTTTAATAAGTTGCATTTAATAGGTAAACGTTTAAATGCTATATTGAATGTATACATAGCCATAACCATTAAAAAACAAACAATTAAGATTGACCTTTTACCTTACTGCATGTGTACTGAGTGTAAAAAGCAGCATAGCCTGAAAGTTAATGGTTAGTATAAAGTAAGTTGTGCAACTAAATGTACAAGGTGCCTTTATATGACCTTCTGACTGTGACATTTTTTATTTTTCTAAATAAAAACTAGTAATATATAAAAAGCTCTCAAAAAATGTATCTACTTGTTTAAGTGTGCTATGTATTTTTACAGCTGTTCTAGTAGAAGATTGAAGATGAAGAATGAACCTTGAGGGTTTCAGTTAACATATTTGTTCCACCATTGACTGAACATCTTTGGTGGAATGGACTTTAACCAGCCTCCAGGGTAATGGCACGGTTTAGGCGGAAATCATGTTGTGCACTTATTGCTTTAGCCTTGGCCTTGTTTATTATATCAGTCATCCTAAAATCTCTGAGCCCTGAGGATAATAATTTTGGCAGTCAGTTTGCATTAAGACTTATTCCACCCTCAAGACAAATGGAACAACATAACAACGTTGTTATATCCGCTAAACCTGTACCAGCAGAGAAAGCTGATAGAATGGAGAAGAAAATGCAAGATTTTCCTGAGCCAAATTACAACGTGCACGCTTTCTACTATGTGTGGTATGGGAACCCACAGTTTAATGGAAAATATGTTCACTGGGATCATCCACTCTTACCACACTGGGACTCCAAAGTGGCCTCAGGTTATCCATCAGGACGACACCAGCCTCCTGATGACATCGGGGCCAATTTCTACCCTGCACTAGGTCCATACAGCTCTGGAGATCCATGGGTTTTAGAGGAACACATGCGACAGTTGCGAACAGCTGCTGTCGGTAAGAAGCCTCTTTGAAACATATATATTATTTTTCTTTACTACACTTGCACTATCCACTGAATATTTTTGCTTATTTTAGGTGTTCTAGCTGTTTCGTGGTATCCACGTAGTATGAATGACGACAATGGAGGAGAAATTGATAATTTGCTGCCTTTGGTTCTGGATGCAGCTGACAAATATCAATTGAAGGTGGTATACACTATCAACATTTGAAGTGGATCAAAACCTTTCATCAAAGTTTCATCAAACCAAAATGCGTTCTTGTCTTAGGACAACTTTGATAAATTTTTTGATCCACTTCAAATGTTGACTACTATAGATATAGATGGAGGTTTGAAATTCAGTATTTCCTTTTGTGTCTTATGCATTTTTTATTGTCCCTGACAGGTTGTTTTTCATATTGAACCATACAAAGGACGAGATGATGCAAATATGCGTGAAAATATTAAATATATTGTGGAGAGGTATGTTCGATGCATTTCATTCATCTTTAGGCATTCATACTTACACAGATAACACTTTCAGTTTCTTAACATTAGTTAAACGTATTGTGTTTCAGCTAACAATGACAATACTTTTACAACATTTATAAATCTAGGTTAATATTAAAGGAATATTTCACCCCAAAATTAAAATTTGCTGACAATGTGGCCCCAGGCAATCCAAAATGTGGATGCATTTGTTTCTTCATAAGAACAGGTTTAGCAATACATGACATGCACACCCTGGGTGAATGGGTGCCATCAGAATGAGAGTCCAAACAGCTGATGAAAACATCACAATAATCCATGTTTGTTTGCATGTTTGTAAGAAACAAATCCATTAACCATCACTTGAGGCTAAAATATGAGTCCATAAACAAATTGATTCTCCAATGAAAACGTGCATCCCCTATTGTCCTCTCATCAAAATCAACTGTTTTTACTTGTTAACGGTGCATGTTGTGTGCAGATTTCTCTATAGATAGAGGACTCGTATTTTAGCCAGAAGCAACGAGTTGATGTTAAAAATGTAATTTCTTACAAATAATAATGTTTGTTTATTACAAACATGAATCTTTCCACTTCACAGAATGTTAATTGATGTTCTACTATGTTTTCTGACTGCACCCATTCACATTAATTGTTCTCTAGTTCAGTGGAATAGATATGTGTTTAATAGCACTTATTGTCAATTGTATTTTACAGATATGGAAACCATCCTGCTTTTTATAGATACAAAACAAGCACTGGCCAGTTTCTTCCACTGTATTATGTATATGACTCCTACTTGCAAACTCCAGATGTTTGGGCACAACTGCTAAAGCCAAATGGTATATCAACAATCAGGAACACACCATATAATGGCATCTTCATTGCTCTTCTTGTGGAAGAAAGGCATAAGAAGGACATACAGACTGCTGGATTTGATGGACTCTACACGTACTTTGCGACCAACGGCTTTACTTATGGCTCCTCACATCACAACTGGAGATCCATTAAAACCTTCTGTGACTATAATGACTTGGTATTTGTTCCAAGTGTAGGGCCAGGTTATATTGACACTAGCATTAGACCCTGGAACTCCCAGAATACAAGGAACCGCATTAATGGCAAGTATTATGAGACCTCTTTTAATGCGGCTGTGGATGCAAGGCCACAGATCATCTCTATAACTTCATTCAATGAATGGCATGAAGGAACCCAAATCGAAAAGGCCATCCCAAAGACATGGGGTAAAACTGTGTATCTTGACTACCTTCCTCATAACCCTACAGTTTATTTAGAGATAACACAAAAATGGGCTAGAAAATTCAGTGAGGAGCAGATAAAATGGCTGGAGTAAAGAAAAGTGAATTACTTTATTGTTAATCCTGAAAAAGCAATACTGCCCTACGTAGTGCTTACAAGGACCATGATTTGTTTTATTTTGTTCTGTTTGAGTTGTGTGCATTTTGTTTTACTTGCATGCCTTTTACCACTGTATATGACAACTTGACTGATTAGGCTCATCAAATATTAATGCTAAACTGCAATCAGAAATATTCTGCCTTGAAGCTGTAAATAAAACGGTTTTACTTTATACTAGGTGTTTTTAACTACACTGAAAAAAATGATGTAGAAACAGTCTTTTACTCAGAAATCGCTAGTAAATCTCAAAAATAATTACAAATATTGTTAATTTTTATTAATTTAGTTATTATTATATTATTATTATAATAATTTAGTTATTGTTAAGTTATTGTTAATTTAGATGGATTTAAAAAGATACAACATTTTTGGCAAAAATGCATTTTAAACTACAGTTTGATGAAAGGTCTTTCAGTATTCACATATGATATTCATAAACTGTCTTTCTCAGAACAATACAATAACACACCGCGTCACATCCTTTAAATTTTAATTAAGTGCATAACATTAAAGACACCTAATATAAAGTTTGACCTACATAATTGCCTATGGTTGCTCTGGCATCACAATTAATTGATTAAATAATTGACTTGATTATTTATTATATTAATAGAAGTTATTAAATTAACAATAAATGATTTAAATTAAAAACATTGTGTTCTGCATTTTAATTCAACATATATGCATATATAATATTTTATCTGTATGTTTAACATTTTCCGTGGAATGCAATGAATTCAAACAGCAACAAGGAATATAAAATTTGGCCACAGTTTATTTTGTTGTTTTTGAATTGTTGACATTTCTATCATGACAACTTTCTGAAGATTTTAGCATGGTCATGACAATTTGGTTTTGGTTGAACAGATCTGCTAGGCTGCTGCTGCTGTTGGTTATTTCTGTCGTTGTAGATTATTGCTGCTTCTGCAAGCAAGTACAGAAACTTGCTGCTGCCAATGCATATGGCGATACGGTGCTGTGAGTATTGAAGACATACTGCTGCTGCACAAATAGAATAACTTGTAGCAGATCTATACAGGCGGAGCTGGGGAAGGTGGAGCGTTTCAGAAGAACTTTAAAAAGCCTGCTGGGAAATGCTCAAGTGAATGCTAACCAGGCATTTAAAAGTAAAGCAGCAAGCTCATTGGCTGCGTATATATGCAACAAGAACCAATCAGCTTGTGCCTACTGTGAATATCATCAGTTATGTTAAGACCCATCAGTCTGCGCCATCTAGAGTTTCATGAAGGAACTAGGCATTTTCTTTACTTTCATGCCTTTTTACTCCTATATGAAATCCTGACTTATTAAACTCAACAAATTGCATTCAAAGATATTCTGACCGGAACGCTTTAAATAAACAAATTGCCTGTGGTAATCATTTTCTCAAATAATTGATCATGCAATTGCTTATTTACTACAAATCTTTGAATGTCTGAATTATTGTATTAAACAGATTTTGAGGGAAATTCATATTTGTTATTTGAACCAGGTTTTTTTCCCATACATACCATGCATTTATTTATAAATAATACACAACTGTCTGTAATAGGCTGAATTCAAACAGCAATGATGAACAAAGGAATAATCCATGAGTAAAATCATAATCCAGTCTAACGCCACTGTTATGTTTCATTTCCCACTCCATGCATTTCTTTGCATTCTTGCATTTGCATGTATTAACTGCACACACATACTCTAAATCTATATTTGCATCCATGCATATGAACAGCACGGACACTGGAAAGGTATCCGAGCGCATGTGGGGAGGGGGACATTATTCTACATCACATCACACTGCGTTACATGGCGTCCTTTCCATCGACGCACTTGCTCGCGTTCTCCGTTTCTGACCCATAGGATGTTACATGTTTTGACTTGCAAGCGCTGATTTTAGTCTGTCATCATTGCGGACACATCGCAACATGCAGTGATGCACTGACGCGAAGGCTATGGGTTCAGGTGCATCCTCTCCGAATATTGCCATCATCGGAGATTTTTCAGCACCATTCCGATAATGCGAGGTGTGTGGGACGTAAATAAAAGAAGCGCATGATGTGGCTTTCCCTCGAGGATGTTTGCTGATGGACAGGTGAGACAAACGATTTACTGATATGAAGGTTACCTGTATGCTTTGCATATATTGTATGACACGAGTTCAGGCTTTAAATATCACGCACTGCGCGCACTATAATTTTTTCATTCATCTCTTGGGGGATTTTGGAGTTATAATAATTAAACATGGCATGAGCGCAGGGACGATCGTTATCGTGGGATGCTTAATGCGTCCTTTTTGGATACGATGCGGTTTTGCTTAAAATAGACAAAGCAGTCGAGATGCTAGAGAGAGGGAGCGTGTCATATTTAAGGAATAGCCATATTTCGTGTGACAGTCTGTTTTAAGATGACCTTCAGCATCACTGGCGAAAGCACATCACCTTGCACGGTATCACGCTCATTTATATTTTTCTGAACGATTTTAGATGCGTGTTATTTAAATAAAATACCAGCATGTCACCGATGGCACAGACACGAATTCGTAAAGCCTGCTAAATAAACAACACAAATGCTTCTTCTTTTCATCTTCACGTCCTTCATCCACATCTTCTATTTATTAGACGTGAACACCGAAGCCAACTACCAGCATGCAACTCTGTGTCCCAAATACATCACAATACATTTAAAACAAAAAGACTCTCTTTTCAAAGACTCCCAGTGAGACACAAGCATGCAACATTCATCAACCTTTGTTTACTTTAATAAAATCATGCATCATGTGTGTATTGCTGGCCAAAAATAAGCAGTTAAGAAACAAGATATGAAATTCCAGACACTTTGCTAATTAAGAGACCCTCCCCATCAGGACCTTTAAACAGCCCAAAGTTTGAGAAATATATCATGCATTAGCAACTATCATATTCAATTATGTACTGGATGTGGGCGATGTTTGCTTTAACAGGTGTATAATCTATTTCCCAGAAGCCTCATCAGTGTCCCGCGCTTTTACAGAGCTTTGCGTTCATATAGATGATTGAGTCTCAAATGCACTGATAAACCTTTTAAACAGCTCTTACATGTGTATTAATAGCAAATGTGCTATTAATACCATCAGTGTTGTAGTGTAACGCATGCATAATCACAAATCATTTCATTATATATAGAAAACATCATTTTTATTGTCACGTTGATTGCTTCCTACGTTTTACTCCGCATACCTGCACATGTAAAAGTGGTAACACTTCACAATAAGGACACATTTGATAATACATGAACTAACCATGAGCAATGCATTTGTTGTAGTATCTATTAATCCTTGTTAAAATTACACCTATTGTTAGTTCATTAAAGCTCAATTCCCTGACATTATTAACAGATACGACTTTTGATGTTATTAAGTAGAAGTATTTTTCATTGTTAGTTTATCTAACAAATGGAACCTTATTGTGAAGTATTACTGTGAAAGATAATGAATGTGAAAGATATGTGACTCACTGATTTGTTCAATTGTTAATTTGCTTATATGTGTCAGATAAGCATATGCAGTTAAACAGAACAGGATGTTATTAAGTGGAAGCTGTGATTATTTTTTATTGGCAGATGTCCCTGTGAAATTGTACAGTTAATTGAGCTCTTTATTCAGTCCATTGAAGTTTATTGAATAAGTCAATTGAATGTTTATTCGGTGCATTTTGATACTAATGGTTTTTAATAGCCCCTTGAAGTCATTGGTCTGCTTTTGAAGAATTTGCATGGAATGAACAGTTTGGAATGCAGTTTTAAGAAAAACCCTTATAAGTATAGGAATGTAGGAAAATGGAAATAATGACATAATTTTCAATGAACAAAGAAAAATAGATTCAAGAAAAGAAAAAAGATTATGCTTTTAGATCCTAAAACAGCTAATTTTTGGTGTAAATAGGCCTTTTGGTTCTATTATCTGGTGACATCCTGAAGATGGCAGTGTTCCCATGTGTAAAACTGATTGTCTGAATGTTCTTGGTTATGATCCAGAATTATTTTTGAGGAGACAATCCTACAACAGACCTAGGACTACCAGAAACACTGAGGGAAGCTTATCTCCTCTTATATCCTGAACAGTCATAAAATAATATGGAGTTATTAACAAAATATTAAACTTCCTCATTTAGTTCCCCAGTCTAAAATGTTTGTTTCCACCCTACCCAAAGTGTTATTTGATACTCAGTTTTATAGTCAGTCTGCAGCTTTAATCCTTAAAATGCTTGAGCTGATATTGATTGTACAGTGATCTAATCTATTTTCTGTATTTTTTCCTGCATGAGAAGACCTATTATTTTAAGACTGACATTCTTCTGCCAATAAAAAAGAAGAACCTGGAACATACAATCATTTTACCTTCTGGATATCAGCAAATCTGTCAGGTGAATTTTTAGGATGATTTAGATTACATTTATGTTGGATTTCTCTGTGCTTGTGATTAGTTACACGCGCACACACACACACACACACACACACACACACAAAAACAAACACACACACACACACACACATTCTACTGTCTTAATAAATCACATGACTTCAATGTGTAAACCAGCCAGCATTTTAATATCTGAAGTGTCCTTGTACAGTCAAACGTCCTAGACATGTAAATGCTTCTCTATTATAAAGTCTAGGATTTTATGTTTATCTTCATTACAGTAGCATACATATAATCAGCTGATGGATGAGACACCTCAACATATGTATTGCAAATGTCAAAGCGCTCATTCTGAAATCTGAACAGAGATTTATGCTTTTTTTAGGTCAGCGCAAACAACTTAATTCATCTTGTACAGTCATTAACTCTCATTATGTAACTGTAATTTGTTAGATTTGCTATTAGCACAGTAATTTACTGCACATTTCTTTTTCTTTTTGTAAAGAGCATGTGTTGAAAGCAGTTAAGATTACCAGCTTCAATGTCTGTAAAATTAATAGAGATACACACAACAGTTCATTCCTATGCTAACTGATTTGCAAGTAAAATGCCAGTTTTATAATATAATATAATATAATATAATATAATATAATATAATATAATATAAAGACATGCTTACATTTTTCAGTTAAATAATGCTGGCTATTGCATATTTCCAAGCATTTATACTGTTGTTCTGAGCAAAATGATGCATGGTGTAAGACGTTGAATTTTAATGCAATATATTAATATGAATATTTCCTGCATAGTTATGTACATACAGAAGTAAGCTATATTTTGTGTTGTCATTCACCTGTGTTGGCAGTGTACTGTAGGCACACCCATGCACAGTAACAATTTATTTACAGAAATAGGTCTATACCCTGTCCAACTGAAACACTGCACAGCAGGTCATTTTAGGTCAAAGAACCGTCTGTTAATTGTGGACCCAGCATATCATCATTTAGCTTTAGATGGTGCAATGCATTTCATCAAAACTTAAAGACTTCAGAATCTTAAAGAAATTACTTTAAACTGATCATGTAACTTTCAAAACTGGTTTATAGAGATTTTGCCTACTGAAAGTCTTTTTTAAAGACATTTCATCAACTGAACAGTCGGTATGTTGTTAAACTACAGTACAATCGTTTTCATTCCTGTCAAAAATTAAATAGGCCTATAGCTCTACTACCTAATAAGCAGCTATTTCATGACCCATAACCTTTTTTTTTTTGCCTTTCAATCTTTATCTATTTCCTGTAAAGGCCAGAGTATGCCATCTGCACCAACTTACAGAATCCTACGACCCCTCCTGCTTGGTATCTTTTTATTAGGATGCTTTGTGACTTTGTTTTTAATGTACATCAAACCATCTACGAGCTGGTTGTCAGGCCCAGTTGAGTCAGAAACATCCACAGCCCGAGCGAAGAGCCTCCTTTCCACCCGAAGTGAGCAGAACCAGACCACTATCCTGGTCTGGCTTTGGCCTTTCGGCGAAACCTACGACCTGAACGTCTGCAGCTCTTTGTTCAGCATCGATGGCTGCTTCATCACCGCCGACCGAAACCTTTACAACAAATCCGACGCTGTGGTCATACATCACAGGGACATCACCAGCGACCTGTCCAACATGCCACCGGCGTATCGGCCCACGTTGCAGAGATGGATTTGGATGAACTTCGAATCACCTTCGCATTCATCTCAGTTACCTGGAACTGAAAACTTGTTTAATTTAACTCTAAACTATCGGCAGGATGCTGATATAGAAGTGCCTTATGGATCGATTGTCGCAGCCCAAGGAGAGGAGGACTTTGTGCCGCCAAGCAAGAACAAGCTGATTTGTTGGATCGTCAGCAATTGGAACCCAGATCACGTCAGAGTGAAATACTACAATGAACTCTACAAGCACATCGAGGTTCATGCATACGGACAAGCATTTGGTGAGTACATTTCCGACCAGGATTATTTCCCTACAATTGCAAGCTGTAAATTCTATTTGGCATTCGAGAACTCGATTCACAAAGACTATATCACTGAGAAATTGTACAACCCGCTTTCCGTTGGCACCGTACCCGTTGTGCTCGGACCACCAAGGGAGAACTATCAGAACTTTGTGCAGGGAAATGCTTTCATCCACGTTGATGACTTCCCGTCTCCGAAGGAGCTTGCTGATTATCTCCTGTTCCTTGACAAAAACGAGGAGCTTTACCTGAAGTACTTTGACTGGCGTAAACACTTTAAGGTGAAAAAGGCGTACTTCTGGGCCGAGCACACATGTCTGGCTTGTGATTACATCAGAAGGCACAATGAGTACAAAACAATTAACAATCTTGACAAATGGTATTGGGGTTAATTCACAACTGAACCACTGGACCAGATTAATGAAAATGGCTTGACAATAAGAGCTTCATATAACTTAATTCCAATGAGGGTCTGTTGTGAGGACTTACAGACTTTTATTTTTGTAAAATGTCCCAAAGTAGATGTACATTTATTTCGTGTTCGGTTTCACGCATTTATTAATCTGGATGCAAATGATGCAATTTAGAGTTTAATAAGTATGTATTTATTTGGAAAGCTGATTTTGACCAAAATGCACAAATTAATTTAAAGGGACAGTTCACCCAAAAATGAAAGTTTTGTCATCATTTACGCACCTTCTTGTCATTCCAACCCCATATGATCTGTGGAACACACAAAAGAAGATATTTTGTAAGTGATATTTTGGATGCAAATCATGCATTTTCGAGTTAACATGGAAGGAGATACTTTGAAGAGTGTTTTATGTGTTTTGTTATGTTTCTGCCATGGAATAAAAAGTTCAATGCAACTTTTTATCTCAAAGTTCAGAGAAGAAAAGTCAGAACTGTAAGATATAATCTTGTAAATGCAAAAAAAAAAAAAAAAAAAAAAGACAGAATTGCGAGATGTCGCATTTACCTTTATTTTTCATTCTATGGCAGGAAAAAACAACAACCGAGATGTAAACTCAGAAAATTGTGAGATATAAACTTAGAATTGTGAAATTGTGAGTTTTTTTTTTTTAATTCTGAAGTGAAAACGGGCTTCCATAGTTTTTGCCAATACAATGAAAGTCAATGGGGTCCAAAATTACACATGAAAGTAATAAAAGTCTTCATCCAGTTCTACAGAAGAAAGTATATCATACAGATTTAAAATGATATGAGGGTGACTAAATTACAAAATGTTAATTTTTGAGTGAAATATTGCTTTAAAAATCAGTTTTGCTGTTTTCATACAACACATTATACAGGAAATCTGTATATTTAATGAGAACCGAGCACTTTCTGAAGATTTTTATGCTTTATTTATATCATTGGTTATTGTGTAAATGTTAGTGCTAGAGTCATCTATGCAGTGTTTACAGAACTTATGTTGTGCAAAATATCCATGTAATGTAATGTGTATGTATTGAGACAACCTGCCTTTTATTTCCATGGTTTTGGATGTTGTTTTGCGCATTCATATTTTACCATGCCATAATGGACACCTTAGTGACCAACCTGCATTTGCTACTGAAAAACAAACATGCCAGAAGTGCGTCATTGCTGATAATGTTTTATTGTACTGAATAACTGCTGATAATATCACTGTTAAGTAGCTTACATGGCTTGGATATGTGATACTGTGAAGTATCAATGTGTACTGTGAAGTTCTGTCTTTGAAATATTTAAGTGTCACTTTTGTTTAACAGTGAAGTGTTGAATCGAGAGCAGGAGGCTAATATACATACAGTCATGTGTGGGTGGTGCCATATTCACAGGCATGCAGAAGACTTTTTTCCAAATGTTGCCAAATGTTTAGACGCGCTCAGATGTATGAGATGAATGAAATTATAATGTGAGAATCATAATGACTCGCTTTTCCAGATGCAAGCTTAGAAGATTTGTTTGCTGCCAAAGTTTTCTTCCTCAAATATGATGCTTCTGATCTGATATCTCTGGGATTCACATCATCCCATTTCTCAGATCGGCTTTCATTTCATGGTGAAGGACTGTTTTAGATGTGCTTACATACATGTAGTCAGTCTAATATTAGATGAGGGTGAAGAACTCTATTACTGATCAATGAGATCATTTTGAGCTGTGGATCACAGACTGAGCTATTGATACTGTCACTGCAAAAAACAAAAACAACAACAACAAAAAACCTACTTGAATGCTGTTTTGTCTTGTTTCCAGTAGTCCAAAATCTAAACATCCTTAGAACAAGATATTTTGACTTGAGAAGAAATTGTGTATGACAAAAAAAAAATGTCTTTCTTTTTTAAAAATGATATAGTTTTAAGCATAAATCAAAAATAAAACCCAAGCCAATGGGTAACAAAAAAAATGCATTTATTTATATTGCTGTATTTTACATGAATTTAAGGTATACATTTTATCCTGGGACTTGAACCCCTGGCTTTGTCATTGCAAGCAGCATGCACTACTGTTTGAGCTAATGGAATGCGCTTGGTAGATTAAAAAACTATTATATTTTCAGTGAAACAAGTCTTATTATCATAAACAATGTTGTACCTCAAGCAGTGCTGGGTAGTAACTGATTACATGTAATCTGGATTGCACAATCAGATTCCAAAAATGATGTATGTGTAATTAGATTATATATATATATATATATATATTTAAATGATCGTAATCAGATTAAATTTTTATGGATTACATGATCACACATTATTCACTGTAATGTAATGTTTAATGCATTTCATGATGTTGATAACAAAGAATGGAATTTATTTTCTTTCTCTTTGTTTTTTGTTGTGTTTCTCTTTATATCAGTATGGTACACAATAATCCCATTTAAATCTATGTGATAAACAAGTTAGATCAAAAGCAATCTAAAAGTAATACAAAAAGTAGTCAGACTAATTTACATAATATGTCTAATCCAGATTATGTTACTAACTACAATATTTCTCATGTAACTTGTAATCAGTAACGGACTACAATTTGTAAGTAATCTACCCAGCTCTGACCTCAAGAAAAAATAGCTTTTTTTAAGGATGTTTACATATTTTTACTGGAAACCAAGACAAAATCAATTAAGACATTGATTTTTGCTCTGCTAATATGAAAAAGCACACTTTAATTTATATTTTTGGTAAACATTTTGTTTATAAGAAATATCGATCATTTCCAGGCCCAGGCACTCACAAGTCATGAATCACATGTGTTTGTTTTTATGTCTGAAGCACACATGATTGTGAGTTATTGTTGTTGTTGTGTTGCAGTGTCTGTCAAATTGAGCATACTGTATGAACAGTAACACCATCATCAGTGGTTAAATAATTTATGCCTGGGTTTTTAACTTTTGTATTCATGAGTGACCATCAGGTTTGAAAAAGCGTGCTATTTTAACAATGTCCATCTGTATATTACTCAAATGTGCACAAACAGACAGACTTTTTTATATGAACTCTGATGAAAATCGAGATGACGTGTAGTAACCCAAGCTCCACTACACGTCTCAGATCAGTGTTTGTTGAAGATAATCGGTTTGCCGTGAATTCTCTTTATGCATTGTACACATGCACAAAATAAGCCCTTTCTGAGCCTTTGCACCGAGGAAGAAAAGTCTCCTGCTGAAGACAAAGATGGCAGTGTTATGGAGAGGCCATTTTCTGTCCCTAAAGCGGTTTCCACAATGAACATCCGCATCTTTTTGGGATTAGGAACTAGACTTCTGAACACTGTTGAACTGGAAAACTTTAAAACCTAAAAGCTTCTCTCATTCTCAAGTGTGATTTACTGAACTGATGACAGAACAAAGATGTATTGTGACTAAAAATGTGAACTGTGAAAAAAAGAATGAACTGTTTATGGTTTCATCTTGCTGTACTAAGTGAATCAGAGATTGCTTATTTACTTACTGACCATGATTACTGACTTGTATTGATTTGTGGTCTCGCTCTCTCTCTCTTCACCTCTGTATCTTTATCTCCTGCGCACAAATGTTGGCTGTGAGCTCTTGGTACCCTTTAAAACAGCCTTTGCATTATGAGTGTGTTAGTGGTGTCTGACTCAGAGCCCCTGCTGACTCACACATGTAGGCTGGTCGCATTGACGCCGGCATGGAGTATGATATCTCCTCTATGCATTATGGACTCGAATGCGAAATGACCCACATTCCTATTGTGCTGAGGAACCTGAGGGTGTAAAGAATTGTTCATTGCAACGTTAATTGCCAAAACATTGTTATTTGCCAAATAATTTACTGTAGATGTCTGTTAGTAAAATAAAGAGCTGAAAATAAAAATACATTCACAGAACATTTTGCTTCGCATCTTGACTTTAAGTGTGGGAAAAAAGTAGGAATAATTCAACTAAAATTATTTACTCAACCATACATTGTTAAATTAATTGTTAAATTTTTCCAAAACTATATATTTGCCATTACATAAACCCAAATGTTTCATTGCGATTAAGACATACAGTATTATACATACATACATAAAATACCCTAAAAGACTTGTATAACAATGTCTACAAAGTCATCTAAAGCCACATAGCCAAAATTTAAGTTATTCTCTGGCTCTGAAATCAGTGCAACTCAAAATTAAAAATGTAACTATAAAAGAAAAAAGCGAGTTAAACACATTTTCTAAAGCAACCATGCCATTTTAGCTTTATTCTATGAGCTGTTTGTCATGTTTCACTGAACTCGTACCAGGTGGGCTACCGAGCAAGTTTACTGTCTTTGAAAAGCCATACATATGTGGCTGGTTATGTGATGCAAACAATAAGGGCCAGATTTACTAACAGCTTGCGTCAGCACAAATGTCTTTTGGCATTAAAATAGTTCGGTCAGGATTTACTAAAGATGCACAGTGAAGAATTAGAACTGGACAGAGTTATTTTGGGGCCTGACATAATTATATATTTATTTGTAGGAGTTTTCCTTTCAGACGTCAAATTTATGAGAGGAGAGTATTAAAATGAATCACGCAAAATGATTTACTAATGTTTGCACTCATCAAATTACTGGTATTTGTGCCATTATTTAACGTCCCCCCAAAAAAATATGTGTTAAACTATTTTGCGTGTGTGTCGTAAGTAGACCACCCACACCTGATGAGCATCGGCTCTGCTTATTTGTGACTATGCTAATTTGCACTGCGCTTGGTACATTGGTTGATATGTAAATGAGATGTTGCGGCTGCGTTCTTTAATTTGTGTGTTGTCAGTAAATCACCCGCAGTGTTGGGAAGGTAACTTTGGAAATGTAATAGGTGACAGATTACAAGTTACCCTACTTAAAATGTAATAAGTAGTGTAACTTTTCAATTACTTTATTAAAGTAATGTAACTGATTACTTTTTGATTACTTTTCTAAATTCCTAATGTTTTCAACTGTTAATCACTTTCAAACATGTAAAGCAGACAGGGTTAACCTTACAGTAGTTCTCAAAACTGATTACTCGAAATCCTTCATCACTTGACTTAAGATTATAATATTTAAATTTTAAAGGAGACATTGGATGCCAAATATCTTCATTTGCATATAAATGTGTCTTGGCAGTGTGTGGACACAACCACCCTACAATGATAAAACATTTTAAAATGATAAAAAGCCCTTTTTCTAATCCTCCAAAAACCTAAACAGTCTCAATTATCAAGCTATTTTGATTTTGGAGTGAATAACTCTTCCACCTTCAATACCATGACTGAGGTGAACCAAAGGAGAACCAAACCCCCATCTGCTACCCAGGTGCCGCAGCAATATGGCTGCCAACTGCTCCGGGTGTGTGTTCACTGCTGTGTGTGTGCACTTGGGTGGGTTAAATGCAGAGCACAAGCTCACCCAAGCCCGCCGTTCGCGGGAGATCGATGACGCCGTCCGCGGCTCTCACTAGCATGCCTGTGGCAAGCCCACCTGGAGCGCATGTGACTCAAGCCTGCCGGCCGCCGCTGACTCAAGCCCAAGTTCCCGTGGATCCAGTCCACACGTCACGGCCAGGAGTGCTGTTTTTAAGTCTTGTTGTGCCCACAGGAACAGTTTTAATCTAGTCTTGTCTTGCCAAGTCCATGGAGACTCGTCTGGGGCAGGCGGGTCCTCTGATTGTGTGCCTTCTTGTCGCGGAAGTGGAAGCGGTTGCTGAGGGACCCTGTGAGAGCCCCTGACTCCTTGTCATGCCCAGAAGAAGCCTCAGCTTCCAAGCTAGCCCAGGAGGGCTTCCTGTTCCTGTGGACTGTCCTGTTCCTGTGTGTTTAGCCCTGTGTGGACTGTCCTGTCATGTCCTGTAATGTCTGTCTAGCCCCGGAGGGCTCCTGATACCCCCTAGCTGCTCTATGGAATTTTTTATTTTTTTGGAGGGGGGGGGGGGCTGTTACGGCGCGGGACGCGCCTTCCGAGAGGGGGGAGTTATGTCAGTCCTCTGTCATGTGTTCCCTCCTCTTGTGTCCATATTTGGTTTGTTTCCTGTCCTTGTTTAGTGTGATTATTAGTTAATTCTTGTCTAGCTTTGTTTGTCCAATTATCTATGATTATCCCTTGTATTTAAGTCCTGTCTGTTCGGTTAGATTTCGTCTGGTCTACTCGTTAATCCCCTGTGTTCCTGTCTGTGTCTACCTTGCCCTGCCTTGCCTTGTTTGGATTTCATTAAAGACTATTATTTTGAGTTACATCCTCATCTGCATGTTCTTCATTCATCCCTGCTGTGTGCACCGTGACAAGGATGGAGCAGTACCCATTGTTCAGCTGCACCTCCAGAAGAAGTAAGTTTAAATCGCGTTTGCTCTTCCACAGAACAGAGGGGTGGGGTGAGCAGAGCTCATTAGCATGTAGAGAGATATGCTGCGAAACACGTTGCTGTGAACAGAGCTGTTTTTGACAAGGTAAAAAGGGTGTTGTTTTTCATGACCACTGAGACCATTTCGAGAAGACCCTAAAGAATCATACCAACTTGTGGAAAATGGGCGTCCAATGTCTCCTTTGAAGCACAGCCACCACAAAATCAGACTTACTTTAAAATCATTCTGAGGTTAAATACAGATTTAAAATCATAAAATATAGTTTAATAGCTATGATATTGTTTTTGAAATCAAATCTGTGCATAGCTATGATGGGAAACACTGGAATCTAACATTGCCTTAGAAAAAAAACTGTTATTCTAAAAAAAAAAAAAACGCATATACATAAACCCAAATAGGAAATATAAGAGTTATAGGATAAGCATGTTACAGTATAAACTTCTGAAACATGGGTGTTTCATATTTTAGAGCAGTCACTGCAGAAATCATTTAAATCTATGGGAGTGTGTGTGAAAAAAATCAGATGTAACCCCTTTGTAATCTTTAACATTTTCATAAGTAACTGTAATTTAATTACACATTTTTTCTTAGTAACTGTAACTAATTAAAGTTACTTTTATTTTGTAATTAAATTACCTAATTCTGTTACATTTAACTAGTTACTCTCCAACACTGATCACCTGTAGAAATTTCCACGCCCACCGGCGCTGTTTTGGAATTGTGCTCTAGCGCTAGTTTAGTAAATATGGCCCTAAATGTCTTAGTTTACAAATCATGCAAGTGTTTTGCGTAAGTGCTTTGTATTGGGGAAAAACCCTGTGTAAATACTACTTTTGTGCTCCACTGAAATAAATTAACAGCAAATAGATTGGAAAAAAACAATTAAGATTAGTAAAAAAAATATTGGTCCACTGTTTCTTTAAAACACAACTGCAAGCCTACAAAATTGCACCACCCACATTAGTCAAACTGCAACTTGCTTTTTCAGCAACACATCTCAGGCTGGTAAAAATAGCCCACCAAATCCACTGTACGCTGAATGATGACACCAAAAGGGCAGTTTGGTGTGCAGGCCATCAAATCCCTCGCTGTTGTTGTGACCTCTCTGTGTTGATACTCTGGCATTTGGAGTTATCCTTCTGAACCCAATGAGGTGATGGTGTCTTATCCTGTTCCTCAAAACAAAAGGACTGACAGTTGTTCAGACTATATGCCAAATGAGGTGGTAAAGTTAATCCGTTTACTACATATTTCAGTATTATGTTGAAGAGGGAGTGTGTGTATGTTTCTTTGTGTGTGTGTGTGTGTGTGTGTGTGTGCCTGTGTGTGTATTTGCGTGGCCATATACAGAGAACCAGAATATAATCAGTGTGTAAATCCATATAAGACAGAGTTTAAGAATTAAATTCTATTCTGGACTGGGATATTTAAAGATCCGATCAACAAAATCCACAAACAGAGAAAATAATGTAGATCACCAAGCAGATTTTATACCATCTGATGTACTGCTGCCATAGTGCAATGAAAACTACACATAAAACTAAAAGCCATTTCATTTCTCTAGAGAAGGCATATGCATTAGGAATTCATAAATAAAATAAATGTTTCCTTTAGCTATAGACATTTGCTTCAGGCTCCTCCAAAAACACAAATAAAATAAAATAAAAAGAAAATTTTTCAAGATCAACTCGTCGCACATCATCTGTGCTTCGGACAATACAGCTGGTGTCTTGAATACTTGTTTTATGATTGGTCAATCAAGGATTTCAGCTGTCAGGTATTTTCAAATATTAACTGGTATCAACACAAACCAGATATTAACATATAAACCATATATTATGATAATATACAGGTAATAGATAATATAATAATTTCACATCAACATTTCCACATCCATGTCCACGTAGTTATTTATTTAGTAAGCAGCCATGTAATTTGGGGGTTATGTTCATTAGCCATTTATTACCTTAAAATTAATGTTATTTTAGTACAATTTTGTGTTTTTATTAATATTTTGAATTTAGATATTATGAATAATTATCAGATTTTATTTCAGTTTTAGTTATTTTAGTGTACGTTAAACTGAACAAAAATGAGATTATTTAATCTCAATAAGTTGTTTAATATTTCTTATTATTTTTTTTATCAAAAATAAACAAATGATACCTTAAATCATGAGGCTTATAAAATCTGACTCAAACCTAGAGAACAGAATATCATAACGACTTTGAGTGGGTTAAATAAGCTTTTATGGCACATCCTGTCACCTTGTCCCGCCATTCCTGCCTGGGCATCGCTGAGATAGCGTCTCAGGATCCCTGAAGGGGTGTACGGTTCTGCAGGATCATAGGGTTTGGATTTTGCCTCTTTGTCTCTTTGTCCACCAAGCCTATCTTGTTTCCAACTGAGAGCTCTGCGGATCCTCGCCTGCTCGGAGCAGCTGTGAAAGGCAATCGTCAACTCTGAGAAACTGAATGGTGTGAGACCACTTATTACTGTGAAGGCCACCTGATCTCAACCCAATGACTCCACTTATGCTGTCAACACTTTGTTAAGCATCTTAGTCCTGAGTAGAATGTGTGAGAATGAAGTGGCCGAAGAGATGCCTTCCCATAATCAGTGTCAGATCATCAGATTTTACAGCAGATTAAATAGACAGTTGGTAAGTATGACTGTTCTGTTGTACACACAAGTGAAAGACCATTAGTGAAAAAACTTATATTTTGCATTTTTCTCATTTAATACAAATGTTTCATTAGAAGTTATGACCATAACAAATCGAACTTGTGTAGAATATGTTTCTGGTAGAATATGTTTCTAGACTTTTCTGACTTTATGAAAATGGCAAAAAGTCTAGAAATATTAGTGAATTAACACTTTAGACATATTTGCAAAAATGTTACTTTGTTGTAATTCTGATTACTTCCTTTCAAAGATTCCATCTATATTTTTATTATTATAAAGATATGTCCTGTGATTTCTCCTCCTAATCTCTCTAATCACACAAACACATATAAACACACACTTTTAACTCTGGACTCACTTGTCTAGTATCAGTCAAATGTGCTGCATGCTCTGGGATGCCTAGCAACCGAAAGTCAGTGCATGTTTGTTTGTCCTGAGACGAGCTGTGCAGTTGGACATTAATCTAGTCGTAGCAACAGCCGTGCTCTGAGCTAAAAACCCCTAGTGATGGATTTTCATCAATTCAAACATCTTGTTGACACCTGTTAAAGAGAACAAAAAGACAGACATGAATGCTTAGAACAGATAATGAGACTCGAAATACTGCTGTCGAGAGTTTAGTAATTGTGGCACGCGGTTCTCCTAACTGTCACTTTTGGCATCCAGTACACTTCAGTTTATGAGACACTTTTGCAAAGAAGAATCATACGAACTGACTGCCATCGCACTGAATAAATTACCAAGCAATGAATGTGTTTTTTTTTTCTGTTCATTCTTTTAAGACAGATTATGTGAGCCAGAAACTGTAGAAAATCTGAGGTAGCACCGATCACTACTTTCTCTAATAGACTGACCTCCCTATGCGCATGCATGATGGATTAAGTTCTTTAACCACTGATCTTCTGAGCTATTTTTGCACAGAGATCATTTGCCTCATCCTCTTGATAAATGATATGACTACAAACTCAGAAACTCATTTTGCAGCTCAAGTATCAAGTGTAAAATACTGCAAACAAAATTGTTCATTACAGTTTGGTACATATAGGCTAATGTTTATATGATGATTGCAAATTTGCAAAAGTATTATAGTAAGCAAAACAGATAAAAGACGCCAACTTGTCTGAAAGTTTCAAATAAGCTTGAATTTTGAAAGTTATCGGCCTTAAATTCTTACATTTCATTTAGAACGAAAACATTTTACAGCCTGATAGATTTACATATAGTTTGCTGCAGTGATGAGGGGTTTCTTCATCAGTTTTTGGAATTGTCACGGTGCACACAGCAGGAAGGAACAAGGAACACGCATACAAGGATGTAACTCAAAACAAAAGACTTTACTTTGCACGGCAGGGCACGGCAGGGCAGGGCACGGCATCAAACACCGGGGAGTAACGAGTAGACCAGACGAAATGGCACTACACAGACAGGACTTAAATACCAGGGATAATTAACTCAAACACACACACCTGGAACAGAATAAACTACTAATCACATAACAAGCTGTGACGAGTCGGCTGCCTCCCCCCTGTCCATCATCACCACCCCGTCCCATATTCGCCGCCCTTCACCAGGCTCCCGACAGGAGTGGGTGTGTGAGAGAGGAGGGGCGCTGAAACAGCCAGGGCTGGCGGCGTGTGATGAGGCGCACCTGACGTGAATAGAGCCTCATCACCGCCGCCGTTAAATGCCGAACGCGCCTCTCCTCGGGAGACCGGTCTCTCCCCCGTGCATGCACGCTGGTGTCCTCGTGGGTCCAGGAAGGGAGCGTCGAGGAGGAATGCCGCACCCGTTAGGCGGCTGACGGGCCAGGATGCCGGGCCGCCGAATCCCCCAGAAGCGCCGGGATTCCGCAGATGGACGAAGCCGCGCAAGAGACGCCGCCGCCGCCACTCGCTCCCGGCCCCGAGAGGGGAGCGCGTGCGGCCACCGGACTCCGCCCCTTCCCTGGACCCTTCCCTCCTGAACACTGCCCTCCTACACAGCCCCGCAGCACGACGAGGACACCAGATCCCTGTTTATTTTGGACACTTTTCCCCCTTTTGGACACTTTATTTTAATATATTGTTTAATAAAAACCTCTCCGAGGCTTGACGCCACGCCCACTGTGTCTGTCGTTGGCTCCTCCCGCCACAAAGCACAGGAAACAAACCAAATATGGGCATAGAAACACAGGGCACACTGGGAACACAAGACACACACAATAGAGGACTGACAGGAATACTGTTAAAAATAAGTTGACCAACAAAAGTTTCATCCTTACACATTTTGTTTATCATAATCTTCCCTGAAAGTTTACGTTATAATAGTGACAACCTCTGTAGTCCCATTTAGATACTTGTTAGCAAGCGCATTTTTCAAGACAAGTAAAAGCTTAAAAAAAAAAAAATCAAAGGTATTACTGATGTGTTTTATGATGTAGAATAAAATGTGAAAACATTGTGAGACTGTGTTAACCACAGACCTGTTTTCAGGCATTTAATCAAAAACCTATTAAAAAAACCCATAGACTTTGATGGAACCAGAAGTGCTAAAAGGCTAACTTGTTTCCTGGTTTTGGCCTATGCATCCTCCCTGCAGCACTAATATATCCAGCTAACAAAAGTTCCAGGAATGTTTTGCTAAAGTTCCCATGTAGTTATGAAAACTTTGTTTCTGATTGTTCTCTGTATGATCAAAAGTTCAGTTTTTTAAAATGTTTTAAAAATGTTTATTGGGAACATTCCTTTTTATATTTTAGAAACATTAACTTTACTTCTGAATGTTCTTTGAATGTTCTGAAACAAGTAGTAACATTTAAAAAATATTATATTCTAAAAATAGATTAACATCCAACTAAAACATTTTAGAAAAAAATGTCATTTTAAAAACTGTTTATTTTATTTTTGAATGTTTTCTGAATGTTCAAGACATCCAGTTTTGATACATTCAAACATTTTTTTAGTGAGGCAAAAATTTAAGGGAACATTTCATTTTATAATTTTGCAAAAATTATGGAAACAATTTTTCTCTCATAGCAATATTCTCTGAGAGTTCTGAGACATATAGTAGCATTTAAAAAATGGTAGACAAACATCCAACTAAAACGTTTCAGAAAACACTCTGTGAACAATGTATTAAAAACATCTTTGTACCACCATTTGAAGAACATTATTAAAGGGATAATAAACTGAGAAAGCAAAATTCTATAGATTTTTTATATATAAGAGGTCACTGTGCTATTAAAACATTCTGTAAGTTTATGAACTCAAAACTTTCTTGTTAGTCTAAAAACAGCTTATATTGAAGCCAGTCTGCCAAAACAAGTAGTGTGCCACTTTATGACGTAGTGTGGCTTAACTCTGGCTCTGCAGAAGATGATCAACCCCTGCTTCTACATCACTGCCTGTTTAGCCCCACCCTCCGATTCATGCAAGTAGTAGGTAAATGACAAGAGCAGCAAATGCAGGTCAACACAGAAACCAAACGATAAACTTTATTTGATGAACTTTATATTTAATGAAGTACCAGACCCCATCAGTAAGAACTTTGTTTGTTCACCTAATTTTTACCGTGTATTCATTTACAATCAAGGCAAAATTCTGAAACAAGATCGAAACTAAAAGACGATGCTGTGCCAACTATATTGGATCTGATGTCACACCACAAAAGTGTGAGTAACTGTTTTCATTACGTGATCACTATTGCTTTGTCTGTTATTACAGATCGTTTAATATGTTCTGAGTATTTATGCGTTTTTAACCTAAATCACAGCAGCGTCCATTTGTGCAGGATGTAGGCTGTCAAACATACACAACTATTAGCTTTTACTTAGTTTACTTCCGAGTTTACAATCCACCATGCCTATTCAAACAGAGCATTCTGATGAGGGGGTTCAAAACAGGACAGAAAATAGCCTATTACTTCTAAACTATTATGTTTTTTTGTACAACCCGAATTCTGTAAATTTTGGGACGTTTTTTGAATTTGAATAAAATGAAAACTAAAAGAATTTAAAATCACATGAGCCAATATTTTAATCATAATAAAACATAGATAACAACTGTTTAAACTGTGAAATTTTACAATTTTATGCACAAAATGAGCTCATTTCAAATTTGATGCCTGCTACAGGTCTCAAAATAGTTGGGACGGGGGCATGTTTACCATGGTGTAGCATCTCCTCTTCTTTTCAAAACAGTTTTAAGACATCTGGGAATCGAGGTTATGAGTTTCTGGAGTTTTGGTGTTGGAATTTGGTCCCATTCTTGCCTGATATAGGTTTCCAACTGCTGAAGAATTTGTGGTAGTCTTTGACGTATTTTTCATTTAATGATGCGCCAAATGTTCTCTATAGGTGAAAGATCTGGACTGCAGGCAGGCCAATTCAGCACCCAGACTCTTCTACTACAAAGCCATGCTGTTGTAATAGCTGCGGTATGTGGTTTTGCATTGTCCTGCTGAAATACACATCGTCTGAAAGGGAGCATATATTGCTCTAAAACTTTTACATACCTTTCAGCATTCATAGTGCCTTCCAAAACATGCAAGCTGCCCACACCGTATGCACTTATGCACCCCATACCATCAGAGATGCTGACTTTTGAACTGAACGCTGATAACATGCTGGAAGGTCTCCCTCCTATTTAGCCCGGAGGACACGGCGTCCGTGATTTCCAACAAGAATGTCAGATTTGGACTCGTCTGACCATAGAACACTTTTCCACTTCGAAACAGTCCATGGCGGACTCTTCATGGCGGATTATGTTTACCGACAGTGGTTTCTGGAAGTATTCCTGGGCCCATTTAGTAATGTCAATGACAGAATCATGTTGTTGAGTGATGCAGTGTCGTCTGAGGGTCCGAAGACCACGGGCATCCAACAAAGGTCTTCAGCCTTGTCACTTACGCACAGAGATTTCTCCAGTTTCTCTGAATCTTTTGATGATGTTATGCACTGTAGATGATGAGATTTGCAAAGCCTTTGCAATTAGACGTTGAGGAACGTTGTTTTTAAAGTTTTCTGCAATCTTTTTAAGCACTCTTTCACAAATTGGAGAGCCTCTGCCCATCTTTACTTCTGAGAGACTCTGCCTCTCTAAGACATCCCTTTTATAGCTAATCATGTTACAGAGCTGATGTCAATTAACTTAATTAGTTGCTAGATGTTCTCCCAGCTGAATCTTTTCAAAATGTCTTGCTTTTCAGCCCTTTGTTGCCCCCGTGCCAACTTTTTTGAGACCTGTAGCAGGCATCACATTTGAAATGAGCTCATTTAGTGGGTCAAAGTGTAAAACTTCTCAGTTTAAACATTTGTTATGTTCTCTATGTTCTATCGTCGATAAAATATTGGCTCATGTGATTTGAGAGTCTTTTAGTTTTCATTTATTTCAAATTTAAAAAAACATCCCAACATTTCTGGAATTCAGGTTGTAAAAATCTTAATAACATAAGTGGACCTCAGAGAACAGTGCAAAATAAAACAAAAAACAAAAGCAGTTCATGACCCCTTTGAAGACCAGATATCTCTGAATGAACATTCTATTAATGTTACTAGAAGAATGTTTGCTCATAACTTTGAGAGAACCTCACCATAACGTTAGCAAAAGTACAGAGAATGTTCTCTGTTATCTGTATATGCTTTAACTGTAAATGTCAAGAACCAACTCTGGATTTACATGACATTTACATTAAAGATATCTAACAGAGGCCCCTGTGTGAAACCTGTTAAGCTGTGGAATTTGCTGCATAGTTCTTGTAAACAGAGGTCCAATAAAACCAAGGCAATTTTAGTGGTTGCAGAGAAGCTTGGCAACCACTGCAACATTTGCTTTCAGCTCTCTCTAAGCCTTCAGCAGTTGCTTGAGGGCTCAGATGTCGATACAGTAAAATATCCGGTATCCGAGGACAGAGCAATCGCTAATTTCACTCATACATGAGACATGAAGCATCATAACTATGAAGATAATGTGTTAAAGATTTATCACCTAAAATGCTGACTTCTGTAACTCTTACAGGAATAATATGTAAAGAAAAATAACTTGTCCATATATTCTCAGAGTCCAATCACTGATTTAAGAATACACAAAAGGAATAACATTTCAGTGGCACCATTCACATATCATCTTGACCATCAGGCATGCGTTGTGATTGGACTCCCATAAAAGGTGCAGAGATCAGCAACTGGACCATTCTCCCCAGGGATTTCAGCTAATAAGAGCAATCGTATTTATAGAGGCTCGTTTTAATGCATCTCCTCAATCACTGGCCATCTCACCCTGCAGCCTCTCAGAAGCCCATTGTGTCACTGAAGGTGAGTTTTACTCACTATTACAGATGGCAGGCTGTTCTTTTGATACCTTAAATTGGTTTTAGGTTCCCTCGGAAGAGACCTAGTTTGCAGAGACCATCATTTTAGCATGTTGTGTCTATTTTAAGAGGCGTTCGTATTTTGTGGATGACACCTCCCTGATTGCTTTAGCCTGGTATGTTGTAACATTTTTACGGTTCTGTTTACTGCTTTTAAGACATAAACAACAATGTCTACGGAACGATTCGACTGCCATTACTGCAAGGACACTTTGCTGGGAAAGAAATACATCCTAAAAGAGGACACACAATACTGCACAAAGTGCTATGAGAATCTGTTTGCTAACTGCTGTGAAGTATGTTCTTTGCCAATTGGCTGCAACTCTAAGGTAGGCATAAGCAATTACTGACATCATAATTCACACATTTATATTTGAAAATGTTATTGAAATTGAATGAAAAATCTTTTTAATACAATGCAACCATAAATCAGAAATTTGTGAAAACAATGGACTATAATTTGTATTATAGTACATTGGCATTATATTTCAAAACTCTCTTCTGACCAGTGTAATCAATATCATAGAAACGCTATCTTGGATTTTTTTCTTTTCTTTTGCTATTGGATCAAATGGGAACACAAATTATATTTGTTGTAGTATCCATTCACCGCTGTAGAAGTTTACCCAACTATGACTACTTTTGCTTTTGGAAATGTGAAAAGGATCCATTAATTAAAGATTAATGAGTGACAGAAAGTCAGAACAGATTTGCAAGCTTTTAACTAGACTTTCTCTCTGCATGCATAATGAAGGATCTCTCCTACAAGGACCGGCACTGGCATGAAAATTGTTTCAAGTGTGCCAAATGCAGTCGATCATTGGTGGACAAAGCATTTGCTGCTAAAGATGACCTTATGCTTTGCACCGAGTGCTATTCTCATGAGTATTCTTCAAAGTGTAACACCTGCAAGAAGACTGTCATGCCAGGTAGAACTCTTTGTATCTTAATCTTTTCTGAAGAAATTAAATGTAACTAGATTTATTTTCCTAAAAATATCTTACTATCATTATTAAAATTAGGCAGTTTATAAAGTTAAAATAAATTATTAAGGATCTTAGTCTATAAAGGTTGTCTTCTGTTCATGTGTTAGGATCACGAAAAATGGAGTACAAAGGCAACAGCTGGCATGAGACGTGCTTTCTGTGTCAACGCTGTCAGCAGCCAATGGGAACCAAGTCTTTCATCCCTAAAGATAACAATTACTTCTGTGTGCCTTGTTTTGAGAAGCAATTTGCCTACCAATGCTGTGCTTGTAAAAAAGTAAGTCATATACAGTGTGTGATGGAATCAGACATTTGAAAAGCACTATTACTTTTATTCAAGTTACAGTTCACCCAAAAATGACTCACTCACTTATTGCTCCAAACCAGAATGTTTTTTTTTTTTAATATGTATTACAAAAAGAGAATGTTTGTGAAGGTCTTTTATGAACCTTGAAAGCTTCGGCCTCCATTCAATGCACAACTGAATGGAAAAGAACAAGCAGTACATTCAGGTTCGGAATGACATTCTGATGAGTAAACTGACAGAATTTCAGTGCTAACTCATGTCAACTATTTTATGTTTTGGTGAACTGGTGGCTAATTAGTATGAATGCACAGTGTCATTTGTAGACATATAGACGATTTGCAGTTAGGTTTTGGGAAGCAAATTGCCTCCTAATGCTGTGCTTGTGAAAAGTAAGACATATATGTTTGCAAAGGAATCCATTAAGTCCATTAAAGTTATAGTTCACTCAAAAGTGACTCACCCTCATTTTGTTCCAATCCAGTATGACTTTATTTTTTAATGTGGAATATAGAAAAGAGAAAATTTGTGAGAGAAAATAAAAAATGTATTTATGCAATTGGAGCTTTCAAGATTCAATAAGCATATAAAATCACCAGAAACCATATCAAAATCCTCAACAAAGCTATCGTTTGCCATCAAAGACACGGAATATAGCATATGAATTGAATAGACTACTACTATCATACTTTATAGTGCTTTTGCATTCTTTTTTTAACCTTGAAAGCTTCAGTCACCATTTTTTACAATTGCATGGAAAATTGTTTTGGCAAATTGGTGGGCAAATCCTATCAATTCAGTTCTCATTCATGCACTTTCAGTTTATTTATAGTTTAAAAAAAAGAATGTTTACGTACAAATCACATCATACAAATTCATATGAATTTGCCACTGTGTAACATATTTATGGAATTGGATTGTAATTGTCACTTTTGGGTGAACTATTTTTTTAAATGTTGAACAACACTGCACATTTATTGTACTGTATTGAGATCCACGCTTTCAATTCTGTAGGCCATAACAACTGGCGGTGTCACGTATCAAGATAAGCCCTGGCACCGAGAGTGTTTCACTTGCGTTGGATGTAAGAGACAACTGGCTGGCCAGCGCTTTACCTCGAGAGAAAACTACCCATACTGCCTGGATTGCTTCAGCAATCTGTATGCCAAGAAATGCGTGGGCTGCACCAAACCAATAACTAGTATGTTTTCATTCTTGACATCTGGCGGCTATTTTTATATGCCTCTAAACTGAAATTAAAAATTTCATCAGCATTGTACTCGACTGTAAAACAACCATGTGTGTGTGTGTCCAGGCTTGGCAGGTGCTAAGTACATTTCGTTTGAAGAGCGGCAGTGGCATAGTGAGTGTTTCACGTGTATTCAGTGCTCAGTGTCTCTGGTGGGCCGTGGATTCCTCACCCAGAGAGATGACATCCTGTGCACTGACTGTGGCAGGGAGAAGTGAGACAACCACAGGAGCAGCATAGTCATCCAAGTATAGTAGGAAAGCTACTGAGGGCAAAATAGATGTAGAATTGGGTTTCCGCTCATACAAATGGAATGATGAATAAACACGAACAATGAATAGATCTGTGTAGCCTGCTGATTAGGATGCTTAATGTATTGATTAATAAGCTTTCAACAATGATTTGGAAACAATTGTCTTTATAAAGCCTGAACCAGCATGGAATAACACTGAAAATGTTAGAAGTTTGTCACACGAAATGCACTTTTGGTCAATAAACTTTATTTTCTTCTTGCTTACTGCCTATTTTTTTTAAGTCTAAAGATACATAATCATGCACAATCCCTACACCTAATAAGAAAGTAATATATTTAAAATACATTTATGTCATACTAAGTAGGCAGTTCAAATCTATTAACATATTTACTGACATATTGCTTGAGACTTACAGATATAAACATTATAATTAAACCTTATTTAAAGTACTAATTGTGCAGAATGCACATTTCTTAATATTAAGCCTAAAATGAGTTTTAATGTCACTACTGATGAGGATTGTATGGTCTTTGAAAAACATCGTAAATGCAAGTTATTTAAAGTAGACCTGAAGTATACTTGCAATAGTTCCACTTTAGCATATTCAAATATACTTCTTTAATTGGACTACAGCTCTACTTCCACACAATTAAAGTGCATTAAGCACAAAATTTGTTGTTTCAGTTTAGCAGACTTCAAGTATACTAAAAGTACATATGCAGGATATTTATATTAAGTACATAAATATATCATACTTGTAGTATCCTTGGTGAAAGTATAAATGACTTAAATGGGAGTAAGATGAGTAAAACAGTCAAAAACAAACATGATCTAAAGGCCACTAAATTCCCATTTTGATTTCATTTTTTAAAGGTGCACACAATTTTCTGTTTCACTGGCGACAATAAAATGAGTAGAGGTACGTTCACGCCAAGTCAGAATTACTGTTATTACATGATTCTGACTTGTAAAAAGTGTTCACGTCCTCATAGAACTTGTAATTACAACTTGTAAAATCTGACATTTTCTGAGAGCTCCGACTTGTACGACCTGACTGCTGTATCGTCATGTGGAAACACCCAAAAATGATGATGGCTTCAAATGTAGTGAAATGCACACATAAAAATAGAGGAAACTTTAACATTCACGAAACTTTACTATGTACAAAAGGTTCTTTTGTAGTGGAAAATAGTTCTTTAGATTATAACAATGTTCTTCACTCTAAGAAAAAATTGTTCTTTTAAGAAAGGTTCTTTCTTGTGGCCAACATGATGGTTCTATGTGAAAAACCTGTTATATTGTAATATTTAGTTGTTAATGCAAGATGAATCTGAAAAGAAACAAACATAGGTGCCATCAGAATGAGAGTCTAAACAGTTGATAAAAACATCACAATAATCCGCAAGACTCCATCAAATTCATGATGAATTTGTTTACTACAAACACACAGCATTTGACTTTATAAACTTTAACAAATGGACTGAAGTCATGTGGATTACTTATGGATTATTGTGATGTTTTTATCATCTGTTTGGACTCTTGTTCTGACGGCACCCATTCACTGCAGAGGATCCATTGCCGAGCAACTGATGTAATGCTACATTTTTCCAAATCTGTTCCGATGAAGAAGCAAACTCATATACATTTTGGATGGTCTGAGGGTGAGTAAATTTTCAACAAAGTTTCATTTTTGAGTGATCTATTCCTTTAATGCTCCATTGCATTTGAAATTTACATACAGTACTCCTAAAGCCTAATCCCAACTGATAGCATGAGCAAAAGTACACGTGAAATAAAAATACATTTGCTGAAGCAAGCATGCTGTTTTAGCTTCCTTTTATGCACTTTAAAACACATAAAAGAAATATTTAACTAAAGGTTTCATGTCCCTAGCCTTTCTTAGACATTTGGCATTGTGCAACCAACCATCCATTCAGAGACAGAGTAAAAGCAGTAAAACTGCTGACATCAACTTCCTCTCAGGATGAGAGTCACATGGCAGGGTCAAAATACACTTGAGTAAAAAATAAACGTCCATGCAGCTTCTACGCTAATGAGGTGAGAGTGTTCTTTACTCGTTTTATTTAGCTTTACAGCATGTAAATATCTGAGTTAATGAAGACTGTTTCCCTTCTCTGCCAAATGTACTAGGTTTCTCATTTATTTTAGGTGTATTTTTTGCAACCGAGACCTAAATTAAGGGTAAATAACCATGAAAGTCTTCACCCCTGTGCTAGTCTTTCAAAAAATGCCCTCTGGGAAAGGCAGAGACAAATTCAGCATTCAGTGTTTGGAGTGCTTTGGTAAAAACCGCTATATAGGGACCAAAGAGGGAGTCATTGAGTACCTCACTGTAAATAACACGAGCGCTGAAGGAAGGCTTTCAGTGCGGGAGGTGGGGAAGAGACAGATGGGCCGAAGCGGAGCAATCAGCCAGCTGACAGCGGTCCCTGTTCTGAATCATCTCTTAGTTCTCTGGGATGGATCGGTCACGGTGCTTAACATGTTCTCCCTGGAACTCCTTCCTGCCCTGAAGAAAATACAGAACGTGTCACTCTTCTATGTCAGTGAGTCAGCGGTTCAGACTGATTCCGTCGAGCTCATTGCAGCTTCGACCAAGAGGAAAACAGTGAGCGTTTATAAGGTGTTTGTGGACAGATGGGAGTGTGTGAGACAGGTGGCTCTGCCGCAGGAACCTGTGGTTCTGGCTGCGCATGGGACGTGTCTGTGTGTGGCCACTTGTGAGAGATATTTTCTCCATGATTATCAGAGCCAAACCACCCTCGATCTTTTCCCACATAACCTGGGAAAGCAAAATATCATTGCCAACAAATGTGGAAAAGGAGAATTCATTTTGAATGGGCCTGGATGTTTGGGTAAGAATTTTTATAATTATAAAATCAAAATAAAATAGTAATAGACCAAATAAAAGACTAATAAAATTACAATTATAAAAGACATTTTAAACTTAAAGTGGCAAAACAAGGTAAAAACAGTGTGAAAAATAAGTCAGTGCAATAGAAAAAGAAATACCAAGTGATTTAAGGCCTTTATCTCCATGCTAAAAATGACATTACATTTTATTTCATGTACTCACAATAATTAATTATACAATAAGTCCCCATAAGGAAAGAAAAAAAATTAGACTTTGTTGATATTTCTCTAATTTCATATGTGTCTCCTCAAAAGTTTCAGAAGAGATCTAAACAGAAGAAATTTAGTAACGTGATTACATTTTTCCAAGACCAGAAAATCTAAGCTATGTATAATTTATTTTTATTCATCAGTTTGTATAGCTGTATTTAAATTATTGAATTGAATTGTATTTTTATTTATTTTACATTTTTTCAATTATTTAATTTTGGGAATTTGAGGATAAATAACTTGCATTTAAAGGAAGACTCCACTTTTTTAAAAAATAGGCTCATTTTCCAACTCCCCAAGAACTCATCCAATGCAAAATAAAAAGTTGAGATTTTCTAGGCCGATATGGCTAAGAACTATACTCTCATTCCAGCGTAATAATCAAGGAACTTTGCTGCCGTACCATGGGTGCAGCAGGTGCAATGATATGACGCAGCGCCTGAAAATACTCCCCAGCTAGGTAACTACACTGACCAAAATTATAAATGCAACACTTGTTTTTGCCCCCATTTTTCATGAGCTGAACTCAAAGATCTAAGATTTTTTCTATGTACACAAAAGGCCTATTTCGCTCAAATATGGTTCACAAATCTGTGTAAATCTGTGTTAGTGAGCACTTCTCCTTTGCCGAGATAATCCATCCACCTCACAGGTGTGGCATATCAAGATGCTGATTAGACAGCATGATTATTGCACAGGTGTGCCTTAGGCTGGCCACAATAAAAGGCCACTCTAAAATGTGCACCGTTTGGTCAGTGTAGTTATGATATAGCTGGGGATTACTTTCAGGTGCTGCGTAATATCATTGCGCCTGCTGCACCCATGGTACGGTAGCAAAGTTACTTGATTATTACGCCGGAATGAGAGTATAGTTCCTAGCCATATCGGCCTAGAAAATCGCAACTTTTCATTTTCCGTCAGTCTTAGTACACGATGTAACTACAGAAGAGTCAAGTTTTAAATAGGAAAAATATCGCAACTCTTTGGTCATTTTTGAGCAAGATGCTAATGGTCTAATCAGATTCAATGATCTATGCTAAGCTACGCTAAAAGTGCTACCACCAGGCCCGGAGATCAGCTGAATGGATTCGAAAACGGTAAAACTCAACTGTTTAACTCTTGGGGAGTTATAAAATGAGCCTATTTTCAAAAAAAGTGTTCCTTTAATTGACACAACTAGGGCTGCCACCCGTAACATGATGCGTCCTGTATCAAATCAATACAGGACACGATTTGTCCCGTATTTTACAAATGCCAACACATAGTTGAATCAACAAATAAGTATTTTGCACTGTTTATAACACTAATAGAAATTATAATTAAATAAATTTCATACGAGGTATTAGAGAAGCTCATTTGCGCGTAATTGCATTTTGGCGTCTTTGTTTTCATTATAAGCTGTGTCTCATTTAGAAGTCTGCGTCCTCCGGCAGATGTACACACGAGCGGAGATGTGGTGTTTTCAACTTATCTTAAAGTGCCTCCAATAAAAACGTATAAACTTCTTAATATCCTCCTCCTTTTTTTCTCTAACAGACGTCTGTTGTATGTACGCTGCAGCTCCTCAACCATTGAGCAAAATTAAACGTTAAATTACTCAAATTACTTTCCAAATTTAGAAATAATTTTCAAATTAACGACTGTTGTTTATGGCAACGCAAAGAATTGTGGGTTATCTGTAGCGGTGAAGGACACACCTGATGTTCCTCCGAATTCCTGTGAAAGAAGGTCAGAGTCGGAGTAGTCTCGCGCAGCCAGACCTTCAGGCTGACGGCAGAAGGTCTGGAATATATGGCCGCTTTCATTGGCCAAGGCCTGCCCATGAGGCCGTTTGACCGACATATCAAACAACCAATCATAGTTCGTTTCATTTAGCGTCACGTTTCGGGGCGTGGAAATGTCACTACAATAACAAACCGGTGTGTGAAACTCTCGGATGTATTTTAAAGTAGTTCACATACTTTTGAAAATCCAGCGTTTAGTTGACCCTGATAAGCGTTCGTCTTCACAGTTATAAACACTACGGCTTTCTTCTTTCGTGAGGGGGTTTGGCGCCACGGCATCTTTGTTTCCCGGCGGACCGAAAGTAAACGTGAGACTCGCGTCTCCCGGAAATCCGGTTTAATTCAACCAGTCAGATTACGACTTCGACATTCCTGAAGTGTTTCCAGAAAAGTGTGCCCTATGCATCAGACGTTTAGCGAAAGTTTGATGTCTGAGGCTGAGACTACATTCGGAGTGTCCTACTTGCTTTTCTGAAATGAGACAAGTTATCAATGGATCTGTCCAGTAACTAATGATGAACGCGCAGTTTGCAGAGAAACATTTCAGTTGCTCACGGTGAACTGTGACTTAAAGGCACAGTCCACCCAAAAATTTAAAATTTGCCATCGTTTACACACCCACAAGATGTTCCAAAACTGTAATAATTTCATTCTTTTGTTGAACATAAAAGAAAATACTTTGAAGAATGTGGGTAACCAAAGAGTTTCTGGTCCCCAATGATAGTATTTTTTTTTTTTAAGTTACTGAGGACCAGCAGCTGTTTAGTTACCCACATAAGTATCTTCTTTTGTGTTCAGATGAAAAAAAAAAAAAAACTTTATGCAGGTTTAGAACAACCTGGGTAAATTATGACAGAATTTTAATATTTTTTAAAGTGACAGACACATCTGTGCTTCAAGGTATAGGTCTGTTGTTTTATTAAAATTTGGATAGTCTGATAATGTATAATATTCCATACATTATCAGCACTTGATAGACATAATTATTATATTTCTAGACATTATTAGACAGATGAATTAATAGATTATGATTTTGGTTGTTAGACCCTTATTAATTAATCATTTATCATTTATATTAATCATACATTTATACATAGTAAATAATCAAAAATGCCATATATCATGTCAAAATGTCATAAATGTCATTTTAAAAAGTAAAAAAAAAAAAAAAAAAAAATTATTTAGTTAAAAATAGGACAAATAAATGAAAATCTGTCCCATCCTGAATACTCCACTAACACCTATCTATAAAGTAAGCAAATAAATAAATACATACATGCATTTACATTTCAGTAATAGTGCAAATTGCTTGTTTGCTTAAAGGATAATAAAATAAATTTGCTTATAAAGTAACAAGTAAAAGTAGTGTATATGACACACAGGCATGTTTGTGATGAAGAATGGCACTTCCCAGCATCCTCCTGTACAGTGGCCTGATGGAGTGGTGGACGCCGCAGTTCATTTCCCATATGTGCTAGCGCTACAAAATCAGACTATTCATATTTACATTTACATTTATTCATTTAGCTGACGCTTTTATCCAAAGCGACTTACAATTGCTATATATGTCAGAGGTCGCACGCCTCTGGAGCAAATAGGGGTTAAGTGTCATGCTCAGGGACACATTGGTGTCTCACAGTGGATTCGCACCCGGGTCTCTCACACCAAAGGCATGTGTCTTATCCACTGCGCCATCACCACCACCATATCTACAGCATTCTGGACCAGCAGCTGAAGCAAACTGTCCCTTTACAAAGTGCCAAATCTCTGGTCTCAACAGAAGGTTCGTTTTACAATCCAACATCAATCTTTCAAAATTCATTCATCAGAAGTCATAGTAAATTCAGAGGCAATATTGCCGTTCTTAATTGCTTGTATATAGAATCTTTACTTCTTTAAAAATTTAAATTATTTTTAATTAAATTTTTTTTTTAAATTAAAATGTTGATTTTAATCAACAAATACTACAAATGTGTTTCACAGAAAATAGGCCACATTCACACTGGCTTTAAACCAATGGTTCTCAACGGGACCAACTGCTCTGTACATGTTTTCTGAATCTGACACACTCAGTTCAATTAATGGATCTCCCTCCTAACAAGATGATGATCTGAATGAGATGCGTTAAATAAGGGGAAACATACAAAATGTACAGAGCAGTGGGTCCCGAGGACTGGAGTTCAGAATCAATGCTTTAAAACAATCAGATCTGAGTATGCAATCTGAGCTAGTTGCCATAATATGTAGACACTAATAATAACAATATCGTTCTTTTAATTTTAGAGGCATTTGATGGCACATTTCCTATCTTTTTCTGTTATAGAATGTGTTTTTGTTGTTGCTGACAAAGAGATTCATCGGCTGTCATCAGTTCCTTTGGAGGATCAGATTGAAGAGCTGGTTAAGAGTCAGAGAGTTGATGAAGCCCTGATGCTGCTGGACAGACTTCAAGATCTCCTGCCAAAAGATTCATACAAGGTAAGACTGATGATAAATTACTAAACAAAGTGGATGTTTGTCTTATCTTTCTTTAATGTGTTAGAAATCTTTAAAACACATAATGTTTAACAGAGCCATGAGGTCAGTGAGGCTGAGCGTCTTCACAGGTCATTCACATAAGCACTCGTGCCAGATGAACAGATGTCATTCCAGCAAGACGAAAATCATCTTACAATAGTATTAAATAAAGCTCACAGAGGCACATGTTCACAGATATGATCTCATCAAATATGCTACATGATTTTAAATGTGCTATGATAAATATTTAATAAGTTTTAATATACTACACTCTTAAAAATAAAGGTGCTTCACGATGCCGTAGAAGAACCTTTTTGTCTAAATGGTTCCATAAAGAACCTTTGACATCTGAAGAACCTTTCTGTTTTACAAAAGGTTCTTTGTGGTTCTTTAAAGAACCTTTGACTGAATGGTTCTTTGTGGAACCAAAAATGGTTCTTCTATGGCATCGCTGTGAAGAACCTTTTGAAGCACCTTTATTTTTAAGATTGTAGCTTATCAATAATAAAGCAAACTAAAGTAAACATGTTAAATATTTAATGAATTATATAGATATATAAATAATAGCTGTCAGTCCATTCAAATTTTTAATCTAATTAATTACAGGGCGTGGGGTTTTTTTTGGTAATATTTTCGTGGGCAAAACCAAACAAAACGCACAATAGTGTTTAAATTTTGCGCAATATTAACTTCTTATTTACTGAAATGTTGTATAAATATATTTGACTTGTGTTCTTTGTGCCCTAATTTTTTTTGCCCCAATATCTAGATTTTTCATTTATGGTGTTGTTGACCTGCATCATATTTGTCAACAGTTAACTGTATGAAATGTAAGATGACCTACAGGTCTGGGGGCGGGGCGGGGGCGGGGCCAGTGCGTTAACTGCGTTAAAATATTTTAATCGCGTTATTTTTCATGTTATGTTAAACTGACAGCCGTAATATATATATATATAATTAATTAATTAATTTATTTATAGTTCAGCTTCCTAATTGGAGGGGAAACAACAATTATATAACATATATCCTGATTCATGCCATTCATCACTTGACTTTTAGGATCTACATAAAAATGTCATCTGTACATCTGGAATGATAAAGTTCTATAGAGAGGCTTTTGTGGAAGCAAAAGACCTTTTTATGTAAGTAATGCTTTAATGTGTTTTACAAGAAAGCAATTCTGCTTTATAATTTCATGTAATTTTTAAGTTTTCTAGCAATTTCTGTGTGGAAATGGTTTCAACATCCTACACCTTTTCACTATAATCCTTTATTTTCCAGTAAAGGTGAACTAGACCCAAGGGAAATCATTAGCCTTTATCCAGCTATGCCTGTTATGAGTGAAGACTTTACACCTCAGACAACAGCAGTCAGCAATGCCAAGGACCTGTGGACGTTAAGTCGAGACGATTGGCCGACATTTCAACAGTACTTAATATTTTTGGATGACTTCTTGAGAGAAGTCAGGCCAACAGGACAGGGCCAAATGTGTCCTCAGGACATCGACTCAGCACTTTTTAAGCTGTATTTGGAACAAGGTGAATATGGAAAACTGGACCAGCTCGTCTCGTTGCAGAATAACTGTAACCTCCAAATGTGTGTGCCTGTCTTGGAACAGCACAAAAGGTTTGTGCTCATCGTTTAAGGCTACTTCAGTATTCACAGCTTATTTTCTATTTTCTAGTGAGAAGCCAAACTAATTTGCTGCCATTTCAGGTTTTTCACACTTGGACTGCTCTATCAAAGTCAAGGCCAGCATTTCAATGCAATTCAGGTATCTTTTAATCTTTGAAAGATCCACAGAGCATAATTAAAGATGGATCAGTAAGAAAAGAACATTTATTTTTTCCTTTTTTAGACCTGGGTTAAAATTGTGGAAGAGCAGAGCGAGGACCACTCACACATCAGCGTATTCCAGCATATAGTTAATATTCTCTCAAATCTGGAACATAAACCCATCATCTGGAAATTTGTAGACTGGGTTCTTCAGAGAGACCAAGAGGCAAGCATTTTAACTGGACTGTTTATCAACAGCAGAGGGCAGAGTTATACAGATTTAATCAAGTCTAGTTTACTCTTTTGCCCTTGGCAGTAAAAGAAACACTAATATGTATCTGGAATTTGCTCTAAGACACTAAGAACAACTTTGCTATAATACGCTATTCATCAAAAGTTTGAGTTTGGTAAGATTTTTTGAAGATATTTGAAAGAAGTATCTTATGCTCTCTAAGGCTGCATTTATTTGATCAAAAATACAGTAAAAACAGTCATTTTTAAATAATATCACAATTTAAAATAAATGACTGTCCAATTTAATACATTTTAAAATATAATTTATTTCTGTGGCAGTAAGGCTGAATTTTCAGCAGCATTCAAAGTTCAAACAAACATCAAAACAAAGTTCAAAAAGTGTTTTTTAATATATATATCTTACTACTAAACTTTTGAGACACTCTTGTCAGAGTTATTGCATTTTAAGCCATGTGCATTTTTCTAAAACATGCTCTTTATTTTAATATAGGCTGGAATACTGATCTTTACAAAGGCGCATACAAGCAGCCATGTTACATTTGCACCAGAAGAAGTCCTTACCATTCTCACCAGCTACCCACTTGCTATGACTCTCTACTTGGAATATTTAGTCAATGAATTAAACAGCAAGGTGACTTATCCATTTGTAATTAATGATTGCTTTAAGGGGGTCACCAGGAATCAAATTTGCATTGGTGTTTTAACATACACAAGAGCTTATATATATATAGAACAGTGTTATTTTAGTATTATTGATATACTGTTATAGTTTTTATTAATATTTTGAATTAACTTTTATTTTTATATTTTAAATTTATTTTGCTTTTATTTTTTATTTTAGTTTCAGTTTCATTTTTAGTCATTTTGTAAGTTAATTTTATTAAAATATATATTCAAAAGTATTTAAAAAATATTCATATGTATTTATTTCAGTTATCTACTTAGATTTATCCATTTCATTAAGTTTTTTTTTTTTCAATTAATATTTTTATTTTTATTTTTTTGGTTTCAGGTTTGATTAAAGATAACAACTCTGCTATGAAAAGATTTGTAACATTCATAACAGAACACTTCCTCATCAGTCAAAAAGATATTTTAGTGAAACTTAATTATAAAAACCCACTCGCTCTGAACTTCTGCAATTGTGTGGCATTGCATCAACACATAACCTTCCACGTTTACACATCAAAACTGGACGATCAGAAACTTTACCCGGCCATTCACAGTGATGTAATAGAGAGAAAGCAGGATAAATGCTATTATTTCTATATCTCAGTGCCCTATTACAGAAAGTTAAGTCTCAAATTTAGCCCTAACAAGCTTCAAACAGAAATCACCATGGTCACTAAACAGATAGGACTCTAGAATTAGGATGTTTCTGTACCAAAGTTAAGTGTAAAATTTGTGTGTAAAACTACTTATTATACAACATGGGGTGCACAGCAGCAAAAAAGAAACGGTCATAATGATTGAGAAAAAATAAAAAAACATATTTCAAAAAAATAAGTGACAAAATATTCTGTAAAAATTACCCCTTTAATGCCAGTTTTCCATGACTGAACATTGCATTTAAGAAGCCAATTGTCTATTCACAGGAAGAAAAGCATCATACTATGCTCATCACATCATATGTCAAATGGATATTGCAGTCAATCGAGGATGACTACAACAATAAAACAAGCAAGGAAGAGATGAGACATAAACTACAGCAATTACTTTGGCAATCTTCTTCCTATAATGTGGACGCCATATATGGTGAGCATAATACGCAGATAAAGATTTTAATAGGTTAACTACACTAGTAAACCTGAAATTCAAACTTAAATGTGTTTGATACTGTTGCAAGTGTTCATAGATTAAACAAACCACTATACCCTTTATTGCCACAGACCAAATAACTCCCTCGTTTCTTCATGCGGAGAGAGCAATTTTACTTGGGAAGTCTGGTAAACACAAAAAGGCCCTGCAAGTTTTGGTCCATGAAGAAAAAGCAGGCTGCTGAAAGCTACTGTTGGAGGACCTCTGCTGGACGAGACAGGAAGTTTACACAGGGAATGTTTCTCTCCCTGCTTCAAATCTACCTGGAGTCCTGTCAACATGTGATCACAGCAGTGGATCTGCTGAACAACAACGCAGCGTCTTTTGATGTAGTCAGTGTGTTGAGGGTGCTGCCGGATTCCTGGTCTCTGAAACTGGTTCTGCGGTTCCTCTGTGAATCACTGAGAGGAACAGTACATGACAAAAGAATGAGAGGTCTGGAGATGAGCCTAGCCAAGGTGGAAACCCTAAGACACAAGCATGTCAGGGTGAGACTTACTATAAATGAAGCCATTTATGTGAGGAAAAAAACACTCAAATATTCAATTTAACTTAAACAGCAACTCTAATGTTATTCTTTATGCTCCCAGATGGAAGCAACGCATGAAAAAATCCGAGTTGACAGAGGATGTGTTTGCCATTCATGCCAGAAATGTCTTACAGGGCCTGAGTTCCTGCACAGCTCGACAGGAGAGCTGACACACATATCCTGTCATGGTGGAGAAAGCGGACACTGAACAACAAAGACACTATTATTCACATTTTCACTTTACATTTATACTCTCAGCAGATGCCGTTTTACTAGGTTGCCTACAATAAAGACAGTAATTACTTGGACAGTAAGGCAATTACTAGCACAAATTGCTGAGAAAGATGGCACATGCTAAGACACCAACAAAGCAAGCCACAAATACGAGCAGGAAACCCACAACAACTGCACCTATACTATAAAATAGAGCTGGGGTGGTACTGTACAATTTAATGCATACTGGACAAATGACAATGTGCTAAAAATATTCTTATGCACATTAATAATATATATTCTAATTTTATTATTACAGCAAAAATAAATTATAGTGCAAGATATAGACTCAGAATTGCAAAAAGAAAAAAAAAAAGATCAGATTTCGGAGTTTATTTCTCACTTTTTTATTTTGTGTGAATTATATTTCACAATTCTGAGTCCCCGGGCAATCGGCAAGGCTGTGCATTATTACAATTTAAAATATCAGTAAATTTTTCTATTTTAATATATTTAAAAATGTATTAATCTGATGGAAAAGCTGAATTTTCAGCATCTAGGGTGACCATATGTGCCATTTTTCCCGGACGCATCCTGGCCAGGATTTCTATATTGCTTTGATTCAAAGTACCTCGAGAGCATTTCGAAAATAAGGAACCAATGTCATATTGGTCTGCACACACAAACAAAGCCAAATCCTAGATATTTTAGGCAATATAGAAATCCTGGCCAGGATGCGTCCGGGAAAAAAGGCACATATGGTCACCCTACAGCAGGGGTGCCCAATCCTGCTCCTGGCAGTCGACTGTCCTGCAAAGTTCAGCTCCAACTCTAATCAAACACACCTGCCTTTAATTTTCAAGCGATCCTGAAGACCTTAATTAGTTGCTTCAGGTGTTTGATTAGAGTTGGAGCTGAACTTTGCAGGACAGTCGATCGCCAGGAGCAGGATTGGGCACCCCTGCCCTACAGCATCCACTTCTACAATCTTCTTGTATGATCCTTCAGAAATCATTATATGCTGATATGCCCATTATTATTAACGTTATAATCAGTTATGCTGCTTACTTTTTTCCTGGAAAAGATTATACATATTTTTTTAGGATTCTTTGAATAGATCAAAACTACAGAATTAATAATAATAATAATATATATATATGTAACATTATAAATGTCTTTACTGTCACTTTTGGTCAATTTAATGCATCCTTAGTGAATAAAAGTATTAATATCTTTCAAATGAACTCACCTTTTTTTGCATTATTTTATAGTATTTTTCTCTTTTTGCAACTTTCTCTGAAAATAACACACATACAATTCAAGTACAAGCCAAAGCCTAGGCATGCCAATATAAATAATAATAAACTATTCTTTCAGCCATGTTCATTCATGCTAAATGTAGATTCATTGAGGCTGTATGTCTTCTGACTTGGCTGAAACGACTTTGCATACTATGGGCTTCGACATGAGTTCCAGAGCACAAACTATATTATAAACAAGTCGACATCTCTTTTACACCCACTGGACTGGGTTGGCTCAGTGCTGTCTGCTTCTAGCCCAAGCATGGTGAGGAACTGGCAGCCTGACAAACCCAGGCTGTATACCACTTCAGGACATGGTGCTCTCTAGACAAGCCACCTTTTAGTTTGAGGACATGAAAAAATGCATCACAAAACGCCTCAAATATGTTATCCAAGTGAATCAGAATATACCAAACAGACTGTGATATGTCAAAGTGATTTAATGTTGCATAAAGTCTTCTGCTTCCATATCTGTTATTAATAAATCTATTGCCACTCTTGTCCTATTGCACAACTGGCTTTCATTGTATTGTGTTTACAAATAAGATTTTAACACAGATTGATGTGCCAAACTATTTGTATGTATTTATCTAATATCTGTATAGGTGTATGTATATATATATATATATATATATATATATATTTAAATCCATACTGGTTGAACTAAATAAATGTGGAAAATAGGTAATGTGCTTAATTGTAATTAAATTATTGTCATGATGGACCAAAAAAAAAAGGTCCCAAAATAAAAAGGTTGAAGTAAAACAACTATAATTGAGGCAAAAACTAACCCAGACAGGTTGTGTGTAATTCTATTTGCATTTGCTATGCATGAAGTATGCTGTAAATAATGTGCATATTGTGCAATTGTGCATCAGGGCAAAAAAGTGATCCATATGGGTCCATGTTCAACAAAGATGGTTTAATATTCAATATGCACTTATGTGTTGACCACACTGACTGTGACTCATTCTGCCCCCAGTTAAAGCCGACTGCTTGTGTGATGGTCATTTGGGTGGACTCTGAGTTTACTTTAGGATCCCTCCCTTCTTTGATAGATGCCTCTTGGGACCTTCAGTGTTTTGACATTTCAGTGCTAAAGAGACTACAATCCCACAAGCTTGCAGTATTGCAGCAGTTTTAGGAGGTTTGATTTAAACTAGCTTCACTTGACCTTTCAGGTGTTGTTTATGCTCACCGATACAAATAATAAAGCAATCTGGTGCAGATACTTGCTTATATGGCCAGTCAGCATGTCCCCTGGAGAGAAGCCCGGGATCTTTAAAGGCTTCGGCACAGATGGTCATTTTACACATGAGGAAACAGGATGGATGCAAAAATCAACAGTTACAGAACAAATTGTGGTAGAGAACCAGTCATCTTTATAAATATCTACACCACAGACAGAGGAAAACAGTAAAAACAAAAAGCATCTCGTGCTTCTAAATATAAAGGTAGACATCTAAAATGCCTTTGTTAACATTTTTTATATAGAAATGAATTGGAAACATACCCTGTACTTCCAAATGGAATCGGTTTTATACTTTGTTTGTGTTTACTTGTGGCTGAATTTAATGGGGATATAAAATGCTACCATTTTATGATTTAAGACTCACAACAAAATGTGTCACGAGAGTAAACATTAGATAGGCTGAGTTGGTAAAACTGTGGTGATAGTATATGTGCAATGTACAGAAAGTGTGGTAAGATTACATGATGTGCATGTAGTAAAACTTGTGTCACTGACCTGCACAATACATACCCTAATATTGTTCCAAAAAAATGTATGCCGAGAAACAGAAATTGATGCACTATTTTAGATTCAAGACATGGAAAAAACTAGACGCACGTTTTGGTAAAAGTAAAAAATGATGCATTTTAAATGTCTAATTTCAGGATGTTTCTCACAAACCATTGGTTTGACTTGAAGATGTGCAAGGCGAGAAACGACGCACAAGTCAAGGCACAAGTTTGACAGCTCCTCAACACTATAACTTTCACGTAACAATTATTTTAAAGCATCTATTTTTGTTCCTCCAGACAAACGAAATGCATGAGGGTGAATTAATAATGACATAACTGATATTCTAGGAGAGCTTTTTCTTTAAATAAAACACAAAGATGCTCAGTCAGCTGTTGGTGTCAGCAATGCCAAGATGCAATAATCCTGAGACATCTGTTGGGCATCTGAACAAGAAGATATCACACTGTGAGCGTCAGGTAGCTGCTTAAATACAGTACAACCATGGGAACTGGTACTGTATATAAGAGGAAGTGCATATCGGCCAGTTTTAGCAAATAAGCCACAAGTGATTGTAACGTATTCTTTATGACGCATTTTTCTGGCCTCGGTGGTTGCTGAGACACAAGGAGAATCTTAATTTGCAACCTTTGGATAGCAATAATGGTAAGGTACCAAAGAAACATAAAGATAGAACCATCCCTAATTTGCAGTTTCCTTGAAGAAGCTAATGCTATAGTAAGGAAAACCGAGAAAAAACACCCCAAAGGATGATCAAAACATATCTATTTTTCAACCCCTATAAGCAACGCTGTCATTTCCATAGCTTTCTTTACCTTCGGTTTTGGAGCCAGGCCATGCACCAGGGGATAAGCACAGCGTAGACCACTGGAGACACCAGGGGAGAGGCAAAGACCACAGGCTCCTACCATGCATCCTGGCTCCCAGACATGGCCTGTAGAGTGGTGTGCAGAATAATCCCACAGCAGGACATATGGGATTTGCTCCTTCCCAGCACACATCTTTCTCTGCTTTGTCTAGCCGTCATATGCTCACACAATGGACTGAATGCTCATTTTTAGCATGTTTGATGCCATGCAATCAGTCTAATTAACATGTAACAATGGCAGTGTCAAACTTCAGCTGTTTTCCAATTTGTCATCAGAGTGCTATTTAAGAGCTAAAATTAAATTTGTTTAGTATGCAAAAGAGCTATGCAAGCTGGCAAGGTGAATGTGCTTTGAAACTTGAAGTAAATGGGGCCTTTTGCATGCAGATGTTTTTGAGAAGTAAATATAGATTCATGAACACGCCATACTTGGAACCTGTTTATCTTCTACTTACGGGTTATTAACATAATGAGCGGGACTAGAAGGACTAATGACTTTGAGAGATGGGTCGACGTCCATAGAAAACTCTTGGCTCGAATGTGTTAATTAAGAGAAGATGAAGATATTGAGGTTAAATATGATATAACAAGCCGTGAAATAAATATGGAAATTTACAGATCTTGGAATCGTAAAACAATATTGCCATGCTGGCACTAAACTCAGTGTATGCTCAAGGGTGGTTCCCTTGACTTGGTTTTGAACTTGAAGACCCGAGTGTAATATACATTTAAAGTAGTTTTCCTAACCCTACTGCATCCCTGCTTCTGGGAAGGACAGTAATTGCTTTTGCTGACTCATTAAAGTTCACATTATGTCATTGTTATCCTTGTTTTTAGTTACAGTTAAAAGTCATTTTTAACTATTGAGCGTGGTTAAACCACCACTATTTACCCATACTCATAATTCTGCATGATTGTTCTATTTATATGTCATAGTATTTAATTTAATTGACAACATAACTTCAGCATGGCTAATGAAAGAGGTCAAGCACAAAGTACTTCTAAAATATCTGGAATGATCAGTAGAGTAGGACCTAAGGAAAAAATTTATTCAGGCAATCGTATTTGTTGCAGTTTAGTTGATTTACTTGAAAATATCTGCTCATATAAAAATGAATGTGCAAAAACCTGTCATTCGAATAGTTTGTATTTAGAAGTATTACATGTCAAAGTTTCACTCATTTTAAAGCTGGTCACATGAATTTGCTGCGATGCTCAACAAAATATTTCATGCATTTAAAGAGGGTGTTCATTTCTGCTGAAGTACAAATTGCTAAAAAAAGCACATGACTATTCATCCAAAACAATGGGAAGGCAAATTTACGTTTGCAATTAAGATCAGTACCTGAAAGCCGCTCCTTAATGTAAAAGAGAAATTGCTTATAGTTCAGACAATAAAGCACTATTATGATTATAAGAATCAATATGACTTTTAAAATAGTGTGTTTACCCTTCATGAGAAAAAGTTAGCCATGTTCTGACCAACAAAATTTACTCTTAACCTCTTTTACAGCAACTATACGGATTCATCTGGAATGTAACGCTGTTGATTAAAGACTAAACATTCCTTTACATACACTTAAGAAACTACAAACAGCATCAGTCGTGCAGTAATTAGAAATTCAGCAACATCAGTTTCCACAAATGAACACACCCAAACAAATCGTTGCTTGGTGGGAGAGAAACTACGCACAAGCAATTCCCAGTGGCACATGCTGAGAAATTATGAGACCACCAATCACAGTTACACAGTGAACATTATGCATGCCATCAATTTTCATAAAGTTCACATGAAGACACCTGTTGAACCACAATGTACAGTTTTACATCACATCATTTCTGGCACCCTCCAGCGTTACGTTGTGTATAAAATGACCATTTATTTTACTATGGCTGATTTTTACAATTTTTTAAAGAATGGTGCCATTTAAAAAAAAAAATTATTTTAAACTTTGTGTTTATGCAGAAGCGGTTAAATCAGTTAAAACTATTCATATTGAACATTGTCCAAAAAGTGGATCTCTCATAACATTTTCCTCCTCATCTCCAATACATCAATCTGTTTTTAATTTAGCACAGAGGGCGAGTGGGTTTTAATTGAGCCGGGCTACTGTAAAGAGTTTGTTGGCTGAGGAGAGATGTGACCTTATAAAAAGCAAGGTACATCTCTATATAAATGTCAGAGGCACTATCATGATTTATTAGTGGCATAAAAACTGCGCACTTCAATATCCAAGCATATTAATGTTAGAATATATCTTTGCAAGTATGCAAAGGTTTCAACCTGTAGTACCCTGTCACAGTTTAGGAATATCAAAAATAGCTTTTGCATATTCACAATAATGAGCACTTGGCGTGAAGTTGACTGTCAGCCGCTTATCTCACATTAAGATAGATGGAGATTGAGTAGGTGCTGCTTTAAAAAGCACATGGCTCATAATGTCGGGCTCTGGCGCATTTCTGTCCTTTAATTTGGAAAGGGCGTTTCAGAAATGTCACGGAACTTAGAAAGATAATGGAGGGTAAATGTATAGATTACAGTGCATTTCCAAGGTCCAACTATATAATTTGGCTAATTTCAATGGAACAAACCCACAGGCGGAAACCTGTAAATGTAGTTTAACACTGATAAAAAAATCTTCAATTGACTTTAAATGTTCAACTTTGTGTGAAAAAACAAAAGGCAAGTGATGATTAAGTGATGATTTTTTTCCCCCAGTCAAACAAGAGGATCATTTCTGAATTCTATTAAAAGTATGACATTTATTTTTATATAACGTATCATTCATAAGTAGTTTATGCAAGGATGCCATGTTTAGAAAGTAAGTAAAGGCTAGTTTATTTCTGAGTAAAACTGCCTCTTAAGTGGTGATGAAGGATAAAGAAAATCTGTCCAGATGAAAATGTTTGGATCTTGGCTGTCTGCTTTGGTTTGTGGATGAATGAGCGGATATTTTAATGGAGTCGCATGGGCAAATCTTTAAGGAAAAGCAAATCAAACAAAGTAAGAAAAATTTCTGAAGGTAATTTGTCTGCAATTGTCAGTTCTAAGTTGGAACATCTGTAGAAGAGGAAATTTGAAGTTTTATTTCTACCACTAATAGCTGAATTTCGACCAAACACAACTTACCAAAGGCTCTAAACCCACGTTTCTGGCAAGTTTAGCCCTGTGGTTTCAGCTGTTCTATTTGTACACCATAAAACCACAAACTGCCCTCTCTGAATTTATTCATATATCACTACAAATAGCTTAGGTGTCCCCTTAAATCAACATAAACACCTTGAAAGCGCCTTAAAAATGCAACACTTCTTGCAAAGTATATTGCATTACAAAGCTACCAAAAATGATCTTTATAGCTTAATTCTCAAGAATGTCTTATCACACAACCCAGGGCTATAGCATACGGGAAAAACTTAACGAAAAGGAATTTGCTTGTTCTGGAACACCAAACTTCATAGTGTTCACTTCTGTTCTGAGGCCGGAAAGTTGCTATTGAGGAAAAAAACCTCAGAAGAGATCATTATGTGGGGCAGAAAGACCATCTTACATGTGGTTCTTAAAAGTCAACAGGTCATCAGTTGTGGTTCCTGAAGAGCAACTTTGGCACATGCTGAAATTACAGAGATCAGTGCAGAGCTCACAGTCAAATGTTCTTGAGGTTGTCTCATAGTTTGGTGCCAAGCTCCTATATTAGCCCAGACTTTCCGCTGAGGACCTGTCTACTCATCCAGGCTCCAACTGTTTGTGACTGGCGTAGTTTATAAATGCATTAGCCCACAAATATATACGTTTCTATAACTGTCTGGCAATGTAGGTCTAGCTTCAGCACGATTATTTAAACAGCATCTACTGTTTACTCAAAGAGGAAATGCAAGGTGTAACACTTAGGCAACACATCATCTAAGCATTTATGGACCATTTAAAAAAGAATATTGCAACCTTTCTCGTATTTTCCAATAAATACAGCCCACATTTTTCAGCGAATAATGGTCAATTATTTCAAAGTGCCTATCTTTAAGGCCTGCAGAGGAAGGGTCAAAATTATTTATTGTTAGTCTGGAATTGTTTTACTTCATATCATTATCGCGTCAATATTTTCTTTTAACAATGTTTTTCAGTGGTGACGATAGCAACCAATCACAGACGTGGCTGTTGAGCCAGAGATTGTCTTACTATTGGGAGACGAGAGGGTCTGTATTAACAAAGTCCCTTTAAGGCAAGTCATGTCACTCGGCGGCCATCTTTGAAACGCCTCTCAGGCATGCAAGTGCAGATATCCCCTATCTCTTTGAATGGGGGAACATCAATTTCTCAAAAACTGTTCGCCAAGCTTACGATTAAATTTCATATTTGAAATCACCAATGAAATCAAAAACAACTGTATCATAAATGTTGTTTATTTTGTTCAAATAGCGTTTAAAAAACCTTCATTTTCAGGCTAGATCAGCCAATGTGCATGCGCAGTCCTAGGCACACGTCTCAGAACACTGACTGTTTCTATAGCAACAGGGACTTCTAACGCAGCTGCAGGGATGTGCTGACTTTAGCGATTGGCTCTTTTACTCAGAAGGCGGGGCTTCATTCAATAGAGCGGCCATATTGAGCGTTGCATTTTTCCCAATTTAAAATTACATGAGTGACACGTCTTGGGTATTCTATAGTCTTTGGTATTACTTACTATTGGAGAAAACACAACGGTCAGCTTGGATCACATGTGCCTTAAGAACCAATCACATTACATCCATGATTGACATCACTGAATTTCAGTTTCGAATTGTACGACATTTAGGCCTTGTTTACACTAGTACGTTTTCATTTTAGAATGGCGTTTTAAAATGAAAAAGATCCTCGTCTACACCTGTGTCTTCACAGAAACGATCTCCGTCTACACTACACAACCAAAAAACGCATGGCACATGACCATTTGTGCAGGTTCAACCATAGGTTATGTTGATTCTCTATTATTTAGATGGCGGACATGTCTGCATGCTTGGAGAAGTTGAATGGGGAATCTACCTATACATATCTATGAGTATAACAATGAGCATGATGTTATAGTTTACACAGTCATCAAGGATACGCAGAGCAAATGTAGGCAGCCATGCCATCGTTTTCAAAAGTCTCCGTTTTGCTCCGTTTACACTGAAATGCAACCCTGGAGTTTTCCATCTAAAACACGGTCTGCTGCATTTTCAAAAGTCATTTTCAAAAAGGTGGAAAACGCTGGAGTAGTGTAAACGACAGGCGTAACCATAGAAAAAGTTTTGCGTTTTAAAATGAAAATGCACTAGTGTAAACGTAGCCCCAGTTGCCATTTACAGATACCATAGGAATGAATGAGAAGTTGCAATCCCACTTGTCGCAAAAAGTCAGTGACTTCTCTTATGAAACAGCATTTTTTTCAGTGTAAACTCTAATAATAGTTAAATGCAAAAGTATTGTTTAGTGTAAAACATGTTGAAGATTAGCCGATAGGCTGTCAATTCATTGAATTATCATTTTTCTGTTTCCTCTAAAAAGCTGTTCGTAGTGAAGCCTCTCCTCCATTGACATCCGTTAAAAAAAAGGCCTCTAGTCTCATTTCCCATATATTGCCAAAGCAGAACCGTTATTAGCCGTTACGCTTTTTTGCCTTCTAGTGGTTTTGGTTGAGCAAAGAAACTGCATTGGCGAATCAGTGGAGTTTAAATGAGTCTCGAGGCCTATCTGCAGTGGTCGTAGCGGCTAGTCAACAGGTGCGCTTTGTAACTTTCACTTCTGTTCATGATGACACACACAAATGAGTGGTAAGAGACATCACTTGACACTCAACAACAAGCTTTACCTTACCTGTGCACTGATGCAAAAGAAATCCGCTCATACTGCTCGATTCGCCAAAGTTTTGTTAGCTAATCTAATCCAAGCTAATCAATTTACCACTTTCAAGACTTTTGCAGTGATTGACCGTTTTGTTGATTATAATGGGAGGGACACATTGTGATAGCTTCCTGTTTATAATTTATTATCCGATAGATAGTTTTATTTTTTATGCTGCTAAGAGGCCCGATGTGAAGTTGTCAGTGTCTTGATTAACATATCTTTAAAAACAGTTATACAGTTATTCAAAGACATATTTCAGCTTGATTTGAATGTGCAGCTACATAGGTATGCAGGTGCCAACAAAAAATAAATACAGTACATTCAATTTTGTATCTTTTATATTTTGTAAATGCATATTATAGCATGTTATGTTGAATGATACCTCCAAATAAATGTGTTTTTATTGACAAAGCAATGTTTAATGGAACTCCATCTTCCAGTGAAAACGTCAGACTTCTCTTTAGTGACGTATGCCAGACTTCTCCAATCATTCACTTGGATACATCACAATACAGAAGATCTAACGCTACTTCCATTTTATTGCAATTTTACTGTAAATTGTGTCAATTGACATTTTTTGAGATCAAGGAAAAAGTCTAGCTGTAACATATACTGTTTTATAAATATTATAATCCAACTAGTCATTCAAACTAACATCAATTTTGCTTCAAGTGCTTTTTAGATACACATTTATGAAGTGTGTATGTTTTGGGACCCATGTCACGGAGCTCTTGCAGTGTTAACAATTGATCCGTTTTGATAAAGCCATGAATATTTGTGTGTCTATTATAATATTTCACAATGCCTTGACTATTGCATTTCAGAACACTTTCCTCAACTCCAAAGTGTTCTTCGGGCTTTTAGATGTTTGTCGTGTTTTATTCTAAAACCTCTTAAATTGTTTCTTGCAGACAGAAAACCTGCAATTATCTTTGGAAGCCACTCTTGGATCAGTTATTATCTTTAAATACAGGACTTAACCGCCAAAATTTATGTTCTGAAAAAGTCATTAAGTAGATTTATTTAACCAATTCCTTTAAGTGATTCTGATTCCCTGAAGCAAAGGATATATATTTTTCTCCCATACTGTCATAAAAGAGTGAAAGGCGAGACATGTCTGAAAGGTAGAGCATCAGACATACCAACTCCAAAGAAAGCATTTCTTTGTTGCCGATGCTTTTAGAAGACCCACCTATAGGTTGAGATGAAAAACGAGTGAAGCCAGTAATGCATATAACACAGAGTTGCGCACTTGACACCATCAACACACCTTTCACTTTCAAGTTTTTCAAGTATTTGTGATCTTTTTATTGCCATTTGGGACAAATAACAACGGTGGTATCTGCGTTCGCTTGATGTTTCATGCTTGATGAATAACGTCCCAGAGACCGGTTTCAGAGTGACTATTTCCAAGACCCTGTAATTTCACCAACAATCTCGTTGAGTAGTCCCCATCCACCCTTCCATTCATAAAACTCAAAGTAGCTTTTAGTGGTACAGTTAGTTTATTGAAATCTCAAATTTGTGTCCCAAACCAGATGAGGTATCTTTAGCTCTCACTCAAAGGCATCAACCAATAATTATTATATAGCATGTTCTTCTTCTGGGTGAGGAAGTACTCTGGTCACTGGAAAGTGACTATGTAATAAAATTACTCTTTTTTTTTTTTTTTGTCAGAATACATAGGTGCCTTTAAATGGCAAAACATCTATATTGTAATGAAATGTAGTACATTACAGATGCTTTGCCATTCAAAAGTATAGCTGTGTAATGAAATGCATTGCATTACAGATGTTTTACCATTAAAAAAAGTAGTACCAACATAGAAATATGCTTAGCTCTCTATATTGGTAGTTAATTTATCAAAATACACAACTGTTTTTGAATAGCAAAACTTCTACAGTAATTTAAATATTTGTGACCCTGGACCACAAAAGAATACGCTGGCGTATATTTGTAGTAATGGGTCAAAATTATTGATTTTTTTATGCCAAAAATAATTAGGATATTAATTAAAGATCATGTTCCATGAAGACATTTAGTACATTTCCAACCATAAATATATTAAAACGTAATTTTTGATTAGTAATATGCATTGCTAAGAACTTCATTTTGACAACTTTTGATTTTTTTGCACCCTCAGATTCCAGATTTTCAAATAGTTGTATCTCGGCCAAATATTGTCCTAGCCTAACAAACCATACATCAATGGAAACTTATTTATTCATAAATCTCAATTTCGAAAATTGACACTTATGACACTGTACTGGTAGCTTTTTTCCCATCAAAACACTATTTTTGAATGACCAAATATCTAGGGAAATCAACAGTCCCTTTTAGAAATCATTATAGTTGAATGTTAGTGTCTGTAATTGCACTGAATATTCACCAGTAGCTTTCTGTTGGTAGACAATTAATTTAGATGTACAGTATCTTGTTACTTTTATTAATGCCTACATTTCAGGCCAAAATGGTTATTATAAAGTAAGACCGTAACCACAACAAGAGGGTCAGAGAGTGTAATGAGTTTAACAGAGGCCTGCATGGCTGAAAGTCAGTGTATCTATCGTTCTTTTCCTCTGTTACTGCAAAGTGAAGTCACCGTAACTTAAGTGCTGTGTCATTTTATGGCCCTATCACACAGCTCATAAAAAGAAAACTAAATCGCTCACATGACAATATAGACTTTTAATGACCTATACAGCAAAGACAAGCATGATTTCATCAGGTGGACACATCTTGAGCTCTCAGGTTTTGAGATGAGGGACGAAAAACCCTCCATGCTGCTCTTTTTGACAATTTTTAAAAGGAGGACATAAATTAACTGATCCTGAAAATGTTACAAAAAGACAGACTCCACCCATACTTGCTCTGTCATTAAACTAAATGTTAGTAGCATTTTGAGTCACTCGCCTGCTTAGTGGGCTGTAAACACAAACATAGTTTGCAAAAATGAATGTTTGCTGGAGACTTCATGCAGGAGGTGCAATGACACATTTAGAAAGAACTGTTGTCAGCAGCAGAGAGGAAAGTGTTCTTGGCATTTACTTAAAGGGATAGTTCACTCTAAAAAAATTTATTCTCTCGCTGTTTACTCATCCTCATTTCATTCCTAACCCATGTGCTGTTATTTTATCTGTGGAACACAGAGGGAGAAATTTCAAATGTTTAAATTTTGAGCTGTTAACTAAAGAATCAGATCACTGAGTCGTCAGTGAATTGAACTCAAGAACCAGATCAGTGCATTTTATGAATAATTACATTTGCATTTATTTATTTATCTTATATCCAAAATGACTTACAAATGAGGAGCATCACAAGCAATTTTTCATAGAAGTTTAATATAAACTATTTTTGTTGAGTTGTTTTGGGATGATACTTTTAAATGATTTCATATTTCAACTCAACTCAGTGACTCAGTTCAGCTAACACAACAAATTCAAATCAGTTAGCTAATTCAATTTTAGTTCATAACACAAAGCTATCAAGCTAGTGAGCTTGACATATATTAGTTTAGTGTCCGATTTTTCCTTTTTACTTTCAGCAAGGATGCATAGAATTGTTTAAAAATGACTATAAAGACTTCTACATTGTCACAAATGTGTATTTCAATTAGGAGTAGCCGCATTCTATTCATCAAAGAATCCTGGAAAAAAATATTAAGCAGCACAACCATTTTTGGCGGTGATAATAATAAGAAATCAGTATATTAGAATGATTTCTGAAGGATCGTGAGATTCTGAAGATTGGAGTAATAATGCTGAAAATTCAGCTTTGCCATCACAGAAATAAATGACATTTAAAAAAAATATTAGTATAGCTATTTTACAGTTTAATAGTTATTTTGTAAAATTTTCCATTGAATTTCACAATACTATTGCATTTGCTGTATTTTTGATTATATAAATACCGTCTTGGTGAGCATAAGACTTCTTTCAAAAACATAAAAAATCTTACTGACCTCAAACCTGGTGACTGTAAATTATGAATATAAGAATCCTTTGACCTTTTTCACACTTTTTCACAAAATAACATGAAGTAACTCAAGAGTGAATAATTTATCAGAATTAAAGGAAGAGGAAAAATCCTGTCTTGGAAGACATTAAATGTCTGAGTGTAGACTGTAATCAAACACATGCTGTCGACAGCTGATAGTGAGATCTTTCATTTAGATGTCATGCCACGTCTATAAAACAGCATGTCTCCATTTTCTCAGCAATGCCGTATTTTACCAGGTCAAAGAAGTAGTTTTTTTTAGGAGCAGAACATGTTAAAACAATGCTTGTCAAAAGCAATTACCGTTCAAAACTATTTAGTATGTTAAGGCACCACTTTGGAAAATTATACATGATTGAGACTAATTCTGAAAATTGGAGATGTTGAAACAAACTTCACGTTCAAGGAACACTTAATGATACGCTATGTGGCAAAAATCTTCCTTCATGTGTGCAAAGGGATCTTGCATTCAACCTGGCCTTTCTGCTTCAGTAAAAAGGAGTAGGCCTACATGGTATATAAAATCATAAATGGGCTGAACCATACAGTACATGTAAAGATTTAGGAGTTGTTGACCACCGTACATAAATGATCATGATCATACCTCAAGACCACTGTTGTGTTGTAGAGGGTATGATTAATTGGGTGTGCACGTTTCCCATGCACCCAAAAATAAATTGGGAAAAAATCCAGCAGCAGCAGCCTTGGAAAGTGAGGGAGAGCTGTGTGAGAAGACCTCATTTAAAGAAATAAAACATGATGAAAGAACCATAATGGCAAGAAATGCTTAGTGATGAAGATGCTGACAAATCCAAAAACATGCTCTTCAAGACTACTGGACAAAATGTACGCCCCCTTCTGGACGCCTCGTGAAATTCTCAGTGTAACCCCCACACAAGTGGGTAAAAAAGTCAAATTCAGATGTATTTTCCAGAGCGTCTTTTTATATATTCTTTATTAGCTGTTTCTGGGTGAAGCACTTACAAAAATACACACGTAAAGAACCATAAACTTGTTTGGCCTGAAATAGTAAATTTTATGAAAGCCTCACACACTCTCCGAACAGACACGCTGAGCAAACAGAGTCAAAGTGGCCCCTGTATGTGCATTTCTCAAGGAAAAGAGTTAAATATGTTCTTCTAATGGTCAGACACATTTGGATCCATCATGTTTGTTGTTATGGACAGCAGGAGGTGTTCTGTTACCACACCAACCTGCTGGATCTGTCTTCCCCCTAATGTTTTTGTATATGTTTTTCTGGGAGAAATTAAAATGCACCAGACAGTCCAAAAAACTGAGGAATTTGTAAAGACAACCAGACAAGGCTGAAATTGGGAAAGTGAATTTGTGATGAATCTGTGGTGGCTTAAAAACATTTTGAAATCATTCTGTTTAGAAATTTGCAGATATAGACACTTTTTATCTGTCTGAAAACAGAAACATGATGTAGACAATAATTAACATGATTTATTTTCTAACAGTGTTTCTTTTTTTTTGATGTTGTATTGTTTTGTGCATTTTTTCATTCTTTTTTGGATTCTATCTATCTATCTATCTATCTATCTATCTATCTATCTATCTATCTATCTATCTATCTATCTATCTGTCTATCTGTCTGTCTGTAGATTTAGTATATAGTCAAAATGTTACACAAAACACATTATGCTAACAGCAAAAAACAACAAAATGATAGATAGATAGATGTGTGAATTTTTGTTTACATCATGTTTCTAAAGATAACAACATTACATAGGGAAGTCCACATCATACAGGCTATCCATACCCTAAAAAATGACATTGTTTGACCCAAATTTAGGACTAAAGTGCATCTTTTGCAGCTTTGAGGGGAGCTTAATAAGATCTAATCATGGGTCTAAACACTCAAAGAAAAAGTCATCCTAAAGTGACATGCCAACAGTGGGCAAATCGGCTTGGTAATTACAGCCTTGCGATGAGAGGGGAGGTACTAGTGTGGTAGGTGCTTTTTTAATGATGCAAGGGCCAGATATGGTATAAAAACCCTCATCATTGTGCTAGGCAGCAGCAGATCCTGTCTAGCTCCTACTACAAGGATATTCAGAAGTGGGAGCTACGGCTGTGTTAAACTTCTTATTTATTTGGAACCCAAGTATGCCGGTAGGTGTGCATTTTTTTCTTTTTCTTTGGCTTTGGGAAACTAGGCCCTGATACTGAATAACATCTATCAGCAGGTGCAGATGGGAGGGCATTCTTATTACTACTTTGAGTTATGGTTTAAACCAAGTTATTATTAACAGAATGGAAGATGAAATCATAGTTTATGGTTGTCAGCTGTTGTTTACTTAAAAAATGGCTGAACCAGTTGTTCCATTAGAATTTTTCAGCCTTCACCACCAACAGTTTTCTTTACATCATCACATCTAACTCTTTCGATTCCATTGCAGATTTGACCTCAGAGAATGGACCTACGAGTAGCAAGCATTCTTCTTCTCCTGGTTGCCTTGACGGCTGCCCATGGTGAGAGATATGTTGTCAAGAAGGTGATGAAGGCCCCTCAGTACTCAGTAAAAAGTCAAGGTATGTTTAAGATTGAAAAATGCTTCCCTTTGCTTTCTGCAGCATGCTGAAGATCTGCTTCTATCTGTGGTACTTGATCTAAATGAGGCAAAACAAATCTTAGGCAAAAATTAGGTATGCACATAGCAAAGCAGCATGAGTAGAATCCAGCACACTGATTGGTTGCTGATACATGGTGCTTCCTCCAACAGTGGGATGCAACTTGTTGGTTTTGATTTCAAATTGAAGATTTGTTGTAGGCTAAAACATGTCATGCCCTTAAAGATGCATCATACTATGAAGTCTGTTCTGCTGTCTATGATTATATATATCGGAAGTCATTTTTAAAATAATTTTTGTTTATGTAGTAAAACTGATCCTTTAGTTCTATGTAAAATTCATACATCTTTGTCCTATAATATCTTTCACTAAATTCCAGTCTGGTGTGTTGAAATATAAGCTGAATGATGTACTGTATGAAAAATTCTGCATGTTGAATCCGTTTTCTTATGTTGTGTTTAACTGCATGGTTTGATGAAATCTGCAAAGTTCAAATATATTCATAGAAGTAATCCTTAGATTGGTATTACTGTACAACAAAATACTGTACAGATTTATACATATATTTATATATATATGATAAGTAGAAGCAATTCAGTGTTGTTTTAGATTTGAAAGTATATGCACATCAAAACCAACCAACTTTTGAAAGTTAGCTATTTAAAATTAGCTTCTTAGAGACATGTTGAAAAGGGATTTGTCTGGGTGTGTCACAGCAAAATCTAGACACATCTGTTTTGTTTCATAAAAGCTGTGCCTAGAAGAATGACCTTTGGTATGATGCAGTTTATAAACCAATAGATTTGACCACATGAAAGCTATCATAAAACTGAAGCTCCAGCCGCATAAATATATATTTTTAAAACAGGGATTATATTCTTAAGTGGATTTACAAAATGCACAAAAAAGAATAGATACTGTAATGTAAAACAGACAACTGATTGTAATGAATATATGTAGTATGAATACAAAATATATAAAATACATTTAATGCTGAAGTACCTCGGATTTTAAGTTAAAATCACAATACAATATTTAAGAAAGAGTTATATCCCTTATGTCTTTGGATAAATATTCTGGATTGCCTTTGTCCAGTCAAGGTTATTTATCAACAATACAGCAAAACTATGCATCATGCAACTGCAGGAAGTGAAATGTTCCTGAAATTAAATAAAATAGAATCACAGATATAAGATTTAAAGTTAAAATATAACATTTGAAACAAGTACTTTATTCACAAAAATTAAAAAGATAAGAAATATATATATAATTTAACATACAAATGTATGTATAAATGTATATGTATAGATTTGTCATGCATCAACAATACACAAGGTTTGATATTTAAAATGTATTATTTGAAGTTTTAAAATGAATAATTTCTGATGTATGAACACTGTTTTTATAAAAGGATCCTGAATACAAAAGGACTTTATAGAAGATCTGTAGAGCATACTTACATACTCATACTTAACTTGATACTGACTTCCTGCTTCTTAGGAAAACAGCTTTATTTTAAAAAGCCTGTAGTTATATCTGTGAACCATTCTATAGTCAAACAATTACTATTACTATTACAATTAACAAGGCACTATATGGTTATAGTACCACTTTTAGTCAAACATTTCTAAAATCTGCCATGATCTCTAGAAACTCTGTATATTATAATTTTTTATACAGGTATATTGTTCTCGTAGTGTATTATCAGCATCAAATTACATGAACTCAATTCCAAAGTGGCAATTCGATCTATAACTGAGTATTGCCACTGATGTACATAATGACTATGAATATTGCCACTGATATGCTTTTTGTTTTATTGCAGTGGTATCCGTAGCAGGAGAACCAGGTACCCCTGGTGAGCCAGGCCAACCTGGACCTCCTGGCCCCCCTGGAGAAAGAGGAGAAGATGGTGAAGGACTGCCAGGGCCACAGGGACCCCCTGGACCACCTGGTCCTGCTGGTTACTCAGCACCTGGAAAACCTGGTACTCCAGGTGGACCCGGCAAACCTGGAGCCACAGGTGCACCTGGATATAAAGGAGATACTGGTGAACCTGGTCCACAAGGCCCCAGAGGAATGCCTGGTCCTGTTGGTAGCCCTGGACCAGCAGGCTATACTGCAACAGGCAAACCTGGACCAGCAGGTCTGCCAGGAGCAGGGGGACCACAGGGTGCGCCAGGTATTAAAGGACATCCAGGTATTCCTGGTGCGCCAGGACAAAAAGGAGAAAGGGGTATTGGGGTTCAGGGGCCACCAGGTGAGAGAGGTCCATCTGGACCAGTGGGCGCTACCGGAAAGCCTGGTGAGCCTGGTATTGGGAGACCTGGCAAATCTGGAGTTCCTGGTGAACCAGGTAAATCAGGCTCACCTGGCCTTGATGGGGAACCTGGACCCATGGGTGCACCAGGTCCAAAAGGTCAAACGGGAGCTCCTGGAATTGGAATTCCAGGCAAGCCAGGTGAGAATGGTGCTCCAGGTATGCCTGGCTCCACTGGCCCCAAAGGTCCACAAGGTGCAGCTGGTGCTCCTGGCACTCCTGGTGTTCCAGGTTATGGCAAACCAGGTGAATCTGGTGCAAAAGGTGAGAGGGGAGTAGCTGGTAGCCCAGGCACAACAGGTCAGAAAGGTGAGCCAGGTGCCAAAGGGCACACTGGATATACAGGTGCCACTGGTCCTATGGGCCCAGCTGGTTCTCAAGGGGCAAGAGGTTTCCCAGGTGAGAGGGGAGCAACAGGTGATAAGGGTGATCAAGGCCCAATGGGCCCTCCAGGGCTGAAGGGGCACAAGGGAGAACAGGGACCCCAAGGCATTGAAGGCAAGCAGGGTTATGCAGGCGCCACAGGCCAACCTGGTCCAAGGGGAGCTACTGGTGCTCCTGGCAACAAAGGAGATGCTGGCCAAACAGGTGCTCCTGGTGCCCCAGGAACACCTGGGCCTGTTGGACCAAAGGGTCATACAGGATATCCTGGAGCAGCAGGTGAAAAAGGAGAGGCAGGTGCTCCTGGAGCAAGAGGCTCCGTTGGCCCAGCAGGTCCTTCTGGCCCAACTGGCCTTAAAGGTCACCCAGGTATTCCTGGACTACCTGGCCCAGCTGGTTTGTCTGCCAAAGGAATTCCTGGACCTCAGGGTCCACCTGGACTTCCTGGATCTGATGGACCTGCTGGACTTCCAGGTCCTACTGGACCTCCCGGCCCTCCTGGTCTTCCTGGTGAGGTCGTATTTGAGAAGGCCCAAAGTGAAACTTCATACCCAGTTCTTGTCAAAAGTCCTGTGTCTGCATTCACTGTTGCAACTGTGACACCTTATCCCCCATCTGGCACCCCAGTTAAGTTTGATCAGATTGTGTATAATGCAGAGCAGCATTATGATCCCGAGACAGGTCTGTTCACCTGCCAGATTCCAGGAATTTATTACTTCTCCTATAGCATGCATGTGAACGGTGCTAATGCTTTAGTGGCACTTTATAAAAATGGTGATCCAGTCATGTTCACCTATGATGAGTACAACAAGGGATTTGTGGACCAGATGTCTGGTAGTTCTGTCCTTCAGCTCAATGAGCAGGACACTGTTTATATCCAGATCCCTGATGATGAGGCTAATGGTGTTTTTGCCGCTGATAATGTCCATTGCTCTTTCTCTGGGTTCCTGATTGCCTCTACGTGATAAGGTGATCAACCACATCACTTCTAAAACATCACTTTTTCTCAAACAAAATATCCTGTTCTGCAAATCTTGACGCACAACAGACTGTGCTGTTGTTCTGAGAAATACAAGCATCTCAACTTGAAAATTCCAAGCAGTGGTGCCAATAAGAAGGAAGTAATTTATGTAACAAATTATCAGGGATAGAAAGACAGTTAAAACCTTAACAACTTCTTTTTTTTTTGTGGATCGAGCATGTGAAGTTGTGTCCTGATAATTTCATGTCTTTTCCTCGTTGTTGTTGTTTTTGTTTTGTCTTTTTGTTTTCTTGTTGCTGATCACAGTGGCTAATTCAAATCTTTGTCTTATTTTACTGTTATTGTTGTCCTTATATCCTTACTGATTATACAGAGAGAATGCTCTTCCTGACATCCTTATATTTGACTTGAATATTGTGAGATGGTGAAAGTGATGAAAAACAAACTCACAAGCAAACAAATAAACATCTATAAATGTTATCCCGAATGATTAATTTTGCTCTGTAAACCATAATGACTAAAATAAAATATTTCCTAAAGAGTTCTTGTCTGTGTTTGTGTTTTAATATGCTGAATAATTTCATGAGTCATTTGCTGTGATTATATAAACAAGGGTAACTACAAAGTGGTATACGATGCAACAGAATTACAACAGCACACATATCTAAAGAGATATATTTCTATTTTGTGTTGGTGGTTACAAAAATAAATAATAATAATAAATTCTGTACTTTCAAGAGTAGTGCCTTTAAAAACAGGAGAGGGAAGTAAAGAGTATGCTTTGATGACTGTGTTAAGTTCCCCCAGTCAGCCAAAAGATGTGGGTTAAGTGGAGAGACAAGTCAAACAGAAGACGATGGGTGGAGGCAATCAGAAGCTAGGAGCCATAAGCCACAGGCAGGCACTGCATTTGGAGGGTTTGAGGGATGTGGTTGAATAAAAAAATGAAGACAAGAGCACCTGGAGGGTAAAGTCGTTACCATCTGTTAGAGCAGAGGTGGGAGCCACAAGTTTAACATTGCCATAGATTTATATCCAGCATCTAAACTAGGAACAGGAATATTGGGTGAAAACACACCCCTCTTGTGGTTGCTAGATTAGTGGTGGGGTTCATCTTGGAGAGCAGAAAATGCATGGTTCCAAATTATCTTTAGCTTCTGTGGTAGGCTAAAAACATCCGAGTAGTGTCTGTTAACATTCATTTTATACTTAGAAAGCTTTTCTTGGGATTTAGAAGAACGGTACTTCTGAGGATACACAAAACATAATGAAAAGTTTTTCATACCTAAAGGTCTTTGTGATTTGAGAAAGGTGCAGTAAGCCTACAAACCCTCATATAATCACATAATTAAAAGTTTTTTCATGGTGCTGTTGCTCAATATATGTTGGCACAATGGGTTTGAGATATAGTCAGATATAGTCATGGAAGGCTAGAAGACTTCAACCAAAATAACATTTCACGTTATTCTCTTGTAAAATTCTCAAAATTGCTCAATCACATAAATTTAAGGCAAATGCATTTATATTATAAAGAGAATATTGTAAAATCAAAACTCAAAACTCATACTGTCTGTCTAAATCCTTTATTTTTGTTTTGAGTGCCCCTAAAATGAAGGGGTAAAAGAAGCATTGTGAACGATTTGCACGCAGTTACATTCCATTTAAAAATCAAGTAGAGATGGTGCTGAAGTATTTACAGGAAAAAAAAACAAAAAGAATTTTTCACACCGGCAATTTTTCAAACATTTGTGGAACTCTGCTGGAATAAAAACCACTTGGACTGCATTACACATGACAGGTCAAATGTTTTGATGTTAAACATTTCAGTACATCATTCTCAGTTAAACATTTCAGTACATCATTCTCATTGAAACAGGAGTATTTCCAGAAAGAGAGGAGGAGAAAAAAAAAAAAAAAAAATACTAATGCCAATGAAAAAAAGAAAATATGATAAAGCCATTTTCAACATTGTAAAATCCAGCAATGACATAAGCCAATACATAATGCTGTATTGCACAATGCAGCTGCTGAGGTTGAGCACCTGTTTTAGTGATTCATGTAATGATGACAGTAAAATCAAATGAGAACTGACAAATAACATCTGTAAATTGTTCAATGGTGTTGTTTCTGATAGCTCCTTTTTCCACACGCTTGATTTACCCAATTGTATGGCACCAGTACCTTCAACTAACATTTCAACTCAATGTCCTTACGACACTAACATAGTTCACCTACAAAAGAAAATGAACCAAAAAGAACAAACAAACAATTGAAATAAGCAATGCTCTATTAATCTCACTCATCCGCATACACCCACACAACTGCTACAAAAAATTATGAAAAACATGGGGGAAAATGTGCCTTTCACTTCCAATCATTCCATCCGACTTCCTTCCTTCAAAATGCCATATACAATGTAGTGGATGGAACAGGAATGGATGAAAGTATGGGAGAAAACAGAAGGTTTGAAATGTCATTGGTTCTTGTACAAATTTTCCATGTTTGTGCTCCTTGGACGTCATCTAAAACGGGCTTTTCACCTCCATCTTACTCTGTGGCAGCAGCTGGGGTGGCCGGGGCATCTGAGCTCTCTGCAGCCACGGGTTCCTGAGGAGCAGCCTCTGCTGGCTTCCCCTCAGATGGCTTCTCTTCAGCTACCTCACTGGATGGTTTTTCCTCTTTGTTTTCAGCTGGTTCTTCCACTTTCGGTTCCTCAGCTGGAGCCTCCGTCTTGTTCTCTTCGCTGGAGGCTTCAGGCTTGGCCTCCTCAGATTCAGGTTCAGCATCCTTCTTCTGCTCACCATTCTCCACAGCTGCTGCCGCAGCCACCTCTCCACCTTCAGCATCCTTTTTGGCGCTCTTCTTAAAGGAGAAGCCGCTAAGTTTGAATGGTTTCTTAAAGGAGAAACGCTTTTTGGTTTTGGCAGGCTCACTGCTTGCCGAAGCAGAACCGTTTTCTTCTGTTTTGGCTGTGTCTTCGCCATTCGCAACGGCAGAACTCTCCGCTTCGCCCTCAGGAGCCGCCTTCTCTGCACCTCCTTCCTCGGCCTTTCCTTCCTCTGCTTTTACCTCCCCATCGGCAGAGTGCTTTCCATTGGCCTGCACGTCCTCTGTGGCTGCTTCTGCATTTGGAGAGGCATTCCCATTGGTTTTAGCATGGCCATTCTCCTGTGGGAATAAGAAAATGCTTCATATGAGTTGTGTTTTTGCACTGTGCAAAAATGAAAACCCAAATGTTTGCATTCAATTTGCATATTTACAACCTGCTATATACAAAAGGTTGTATGAAAACACTATGTGGAGTCTATAGGTTCGCCACGTGGGTGAAGTCTCATGCACTTAGTCTGGCTGATGCTGTTGCCATTTAAGTGAAAGCGTTGCACGATGGACGAGTAGATCCACCAGCGCTGATCAAACCGTGGAGATCATCGTTTTGAGAGCACAGACGGTCTTGCAAGGCCACTTCTCATATTAAAGCCATTTCTCATGTTAAATCCATGGATTGCGTCTCACAGCTTATTTGTAACGTTACTTCCATTTTATCAACAAGATGCGATAAAGGCGTGGTGATTTTACCGAAATGGCTTTGCACGACGGAAAATCTTGATAAAGCTACGATCATGTTCCTATTTAACTCGTTTTTTAAAAATCGGAATGAAATCACCGAATTTTAACGTAATCGTAATTATATGATTTTAAAAGAAATAAATAACTTGGCGTCACATTGGGGGGTCCATTCCAATCAACGTGCAAATGAGAAAAAATGTAATTTACACTAAATCTAACAAATGTATGCCCATCATTCAATTTGATATAACGATAACGTCGATGTTTAATACAAAGTGCTGATTTTCAGTGGAAAGTGGAGAGTCCCTTTGTTGATCGGCTCATTGTTCATTTGAACCGACTTGGTTTTTGGTACAGCACACCCCCTCAAAACATCACACGCCTGTACAAAGATAATAATTAAAGTTATTACCTGCCCGTTTGATTTATTCGCAGCCTCGGCTGGTTTTTCGGCAGCAGTCTCGTCTTTTGCTCCGTTTTTGGAGATTTGCGCTCCCATGCTTTCACGCGCAACAAAGAATCGCAGATCAAATGAATGAACAAAGAGCGCGAGCTTCTCCCTCAGACGCGTCGCGTGCTCGCTCTCAAGAGCGTCTGTTTTCAAATAAAACCGCGGAAAAAAATTACGAGAGGTACAGCTGTGATCAACTGATCGGGAAAAAACACTAATTATAGCGCTCTCTCAAATAAAATATATTATTTTGGGATACGAGATGGAGATAATGAAATTGTTCTCTTTTGATAATGAGATGCTAGATACAACGCCCAAATACCCCTGACGTCACAGAAGAGCTGCGTGAGCCAATCAGAGGCCTGCCTGAAGCCGGGAGGAGGGGCTACACTCACGCACTGGAGGGGGAGGAACCAGCAACTGGTGATTCTGAACCAATGAATCCAGTCACAAAGGTTTTGCGTTTCATTTTATTGTTGTTTTTATTTCTTTTTCTATGTTGGTCTTTGCTGTTGTCATAAAGTCTCTCAAACAACCTTTCTTTTGGTTTCTTCAAAATATGAAGGGAGAAAGCATACAGCATAGATTTAAATGGCTGAGTACGCATTATAGGCTACCACTTTGTCTAAACAGACACTACATAGGCCAACACATAGATTTGTGTGCATTTCATTTCCAACCGTGGATTACAATTTTCCAATATAAACATCCAGTCACACATTGCATGCATGATGTATTCATTCTGAGGAATCCTGGTGACCTAGATTCAGTCACAGTTTATTGTCAACCTAGACGGAGCTGTTTTGAATGCACTGAAATAGTCTAAAGTGCTCTTTCACATCACCATACTAACTCACATCACCATGGCAACTGCTCAACCTCACAGCAGATTGCTCATAAACAATAATAATATTGTAAATCTGCAGTGGTGAGAAATTTGTTTACGTCTGAATGAGTGAATGATCTGCCTGAGTAATCCAGGAAATATAAGGGAAGATTTATATTGCATACTAAACTGATGGATGTTTGGTTAAACAGAGAAGCCCTAAAACGTTAACCCCTATCCACTACACCAAACCGGTTCGTGCAATCTGGACATTTATCTTTAAAAAAACATAAATGTATTATAAAATTTATATAACAGGACATAAATGAATAGTATAACAGATTTAGATTATTTTAGGGACATTGGTTACAAAAGGTTACAAAAAACACATCACCATATTTAATGGAATTTAACGAGTGAAGCCTCACCAAGACATTTTGAAAAGTCAGCTATACATAGCTTGAAGTGACTCATCAAAATCTTGATGAGTATAAATATTAAAATATCACAAAATCTCACTACTGTTGGCCGACGCTGCAGTAACAGATGTTGATTTAGGGCGAGAGTCCACTGGCAGACTTTCATTTTGTAAGATTAAAACTAATAATATTGAAAATGCTTGAAAGTCAGCCCAAACCTTGATCTGTTTTTTGCTGATTACTGATTTTGAATACATATGTAACATTGCATGTCATATACACGCTTTGCCATTTTTTGGCAGTGTATTGAAATGTAACATGGCAGTACTATTGGTTTTTGGCATGTACCAGTGGACCCTTTTCATATTTCAGAGGTTCTAAGAAGCGAAAATCATCATAGTTGGGTAAACGTCTGGTGAACAACAACAAGTCTATATTTTGCATTTGTGTTTGCCCCAATAGCAAAATAAAAACGTTTCTATGACTTTCTAAAAAGGGGGAGGGGGGGGAAATCTTTAACATTGGTCGAATGAGAGAAAGATAAATAAATTTGCCAACACTCCCTTAGGACAATCTAGTAGAGTTAATTAGTTTTATGCAATTTAAATACAACACAATGTATAGTATTTAGAAATGTGCATTAAATATAAAATGTATACACATAACATATACAAAAAATAGTGGTATATACCTGTATATGATCATTCAGAAGAGGAGACTGGGGCTAGTTGTCAGTTTTAGTAAACACAATCGCATTCCCAAAAAAATCCATGTTCTTCTAAACCTGTATGACTTTCTTTGTTCACACCATAGACTGTAAAAAAGAGGAGATACTAGGGAGGTTGTCATTCTGTCAAACAACTTCTTTTGTTTTCCACAGAAGAAAGAATTTCATACAGGTTTCAAACAACATGAGGCTGGGTAAATGTTCACGACTCACAGAATTTAAATTTATGGCCAAACAATCCTTTGAAGTGATTTCAATATGTCCAACATTAGCCTAATGACAGAGAGAGAGAAATACAGCTGAATGAACACACCTAATATTTGTCCTAATATTTAGCCTATCAGGGAATGAAACCTGATTTTTTTTTAAAGGCGTTTCAGCTAAAAAATAATAATTAATGAAACAGTAAAAAAGGCAAAATGTCAAACCAAGGTATCAAACCATTGAAAATATTATAATTAATAAGCAAAAACCCAACCTGACATTTCTGAAAAGTACCTCCCTCCTGAGAACTGTGCAACCTTTCAGTTAAAAGATTTGCATGAGGGTGCATTTACTTTGATGATAACGAGATTTACTTTTGGCAAGCTACACAAACTGAAAAGTTTCACACCCAAAACGTTTCTAATTTAACGTAATTCTCAGGAGTGTCTAGAAAAGCAGGTGTGCCTCACAACATGCGTGGATTATATAAAAAAAAACTATATTTTTTTAACTCAAACTACACACCAAATTATTGGTGTCACAGGTTGTCGACGATTACAGTGAGATTTGTGAAGCATGACCAGACAGTCCTTGTTTTCCTATAGTAACCACAGCTGAGCACACGCTGCATAGTAGAAGCAAGGACCATAGAGGAGGCAAAATATGCGCACGCACGCACGCGTCTTCTGCGCCACTCGATTGGCTGAGCGTCCTGTCAATCACACCCTCGGACCCCAGAGAATCCGCCTCAGCAACGCCATCATCTGTTTCACTCGGCGACAGGAGCAGCCTGAGCCGTCAGGGCCAATGTTGTTATTTTCATAATTCACCGAGATTTTATTAATAGAAAAAGCTATCTGCAAATGACCTATTTTCGATTCTCTCTTTGTGGTGAAATACAAAACACTTCAGGCGACCCCTCTCTTGGTAAGCATTTTTTTTTTGATGGTCTGGCGTTTCTGATACACTTGGTGCAGCCGAATCGTATCCAATGCATATTGTGGTTAATGGAAATGATGGGAGATGGAGGCTTTATAAGGCTAGAGCGGGCGGATTAATCATAATGCTTTCGCTTTATCAGCCGCATGATATTTAGGGACGTTTAACATCGAGAACGAATGTATTTTCTGTAGGGATGGTGTGATGCTTTTGCTCCTAAGCGCTCGTCTCTGGCAGCAGGATTGATGCGCAGCAGAAAAAATCCTTATGTACACAATTAAATGGAAGAATAAGGCCTCTGTCACTGGACAGTAGTCATCTTATAATAATCATACAATACCCTTTATCAGCGTTTACAGTCTCAACACACAAGTATTTGTGTGACTCAACGGAGTTTATTTTCTATATATATATATATTTTTTTTTAGTACAATCTGCTATTGATTTTTCTGGTAGTTTTGTGTCTGTTCGAATGTATATGCAGTGGACCTAAGGCACAAAAATACATTTTCTCCTCTTATTGCTTTCTTTATGCATGCAGAATGATAAATACAGCACGCTCATGGAAAACCTGGATAGTCTGGGAAAGTAATAAAACGTCAAAAGTCATGGAAATGTTTCTATGTTTTGATTCTCAGAACGTCAAATCCTCCTTTTAGCAGCATTCAAATCTTGAAACTCATAAAATTATATAAATCTCTTAATTTAAGGGACTGGTTCCTGAAATTCCCCCAGCAATCCCTGTAAATATATTTATGCAGTAATCACGTGATGAAAAGGATCAGTGTATTACTGACTTAATTAACATGTCTCCTATATATTTTTGTCATGATGAGTATAAAATTATATAGGCTACAACAATATAGGTGAATCTGTATTCCTTAGAATCTATTTTCTATAATGTCTGTGGTCGAGACATTTTCTTACAACAAAAACATGAATTGCTCTTTCGTCTGAATTCTGTTTTCTGCAGAATAATTCAAGTGTGTTAAAGAATTTTTAATTTATACAGACATCAGATTTTAAGCATTCTTCAGCATAGTGTCATAGTTCCCCAGAAGTTGTTTGCCAATAAAAAAATGTCTTTGGCTTTTGTTTTGCCCACTCAGGCAAAGGAGCAAAGCGTAGATGTTTTCACATCATCTTTAATTGAATGGAATGCGAATACTCCACTGTGGTAGCCCAGTGCTTGCCTTGGTATGTTTATTGAATATATGTTTTCATTTACTGTCTGCATGTGTTACATTTCAAGTCTTGTCTAAACAGGCCACTTCTATTAACATTTGTTAATATTAACATAATGTTCTATAGAATAGAATACTTGCTTTAGTTGGATAATAACCACATTAAAGGAATAGTTCAACCAAAAATGAAAATTTGCTGAAAATTAACTCATTACACCACTTGCTCACCAATGGATCCTATGCAGTGAATGGGTGCCATTAGAATGGGAGTCCAAACACATCACAATAATCCACAAGTAAGTAGTTTAAGATGTTTTTACCTTAAATCTGCTGCTGGCTAAGATACTGTACGAGTCCACTATACATAATATTGCTTTCTCCAGTGAAAAAGTCATATTGTCTGAATCAGGAGAGAAATATGCACAGATCAAGCACCGTTTAAAAGAGCAAACGGACCAAAACAGTTCTAAACAAATTTGTCTCTGGATTTTGATGTGAGAAGACAAAAGTTTTTTACTAGAGGAAATGTTATTATTGTTTAAAGTTAATTTTATTTCTTAGTAACACAGCTTTTCACTTCACAAGGCATTCATTAATAGACTGGAGTGGTGTGGATTATTGTGATGTTTTTATCAGTTGTTTGGACTCTCGTTCTGACGGCACCCATTCACTGCAGAGGATCCATTGTTGAGCAAGTGACGTAATGCAAATTTCTCCAAATCTGTTCATATGAAGAAACAAACTCATCTACATCTTGGATGACCTCCGGGTGATGTTTTAAGCAAATTTTCATTTTTTGGTGAATTATTTCTTTAACTACCTCGATTATCCAAATCATGCTATTTGCAAATAAGATGAAATGAATCACATATTCAGTGACACATTCGTTTGTTTTCACTGTAATTACAGACTGTTTGCTTAAAACCAAATGTCTTTCTGAATCACTTGTTGAATTAATTATTGATTTATGTCCATTTCAAGTAATCACTTAGCGGTATTTACTTCCAGTGAGTTGTTCTGAATATGAATCTCCTCTTTAATATCTCTAATTTGATTAGATTCAAAATTAGAAATAAATAAATATCATGTCATTTTGTTTTTGACTGTTCATTTATGCCTTTCTTCACCACAAAGAATTTAGATAATGGGCTGTGTGCAATGCAAGGACAAAGAGGCAACCAAACTCACAGACGACAGAGAAACTAGCATCTCACAGCATGCAGGATATCGATATGGGGCTGATCCGACACCTCAGCACTACCCCAGCTTTGGAGTCAACACTATACCCAACTACAACAACTTCCATGCGCCTGTCAGTCAAGGAGTGACTGTGTTTGGTGGAGTGAACTCTTCTTCACACTCTGGAACACTTCGATCCCGGGGTGGAACAGGTAGAACAAATGAGGGATTTGCTGTTCTAGCACTCAAACAGAAAGAGAAATATCTTTAAACTGTCCTGAATGTTGAAGTCAATGTGGCATAAAAATCACCTTTATTAACTTCCATAGTGCTCATTCCTGTTTTTATTGAGCCCGTTGGATTGGTCCTCATCATTACAAATAATAATAAAAATAATAAGTCTCTGAAAAAACTTTACTTTTTGGCTCATATCACCAAGGCCTCATTTTTCAGCCCCTTTTCTCCTTGCTTCATTCTGATATTGTGATTTAATCAAGTCATGGCCTACTTTTTTTCTCATTGAATATCCTGTTTTATTTGAAAATATTTAATAAAATTAAAATGAGTTGTGAATACCATTTAATGTTGACTGTTTAAATAAAATATTTATAAAAATATCCCAACAATTTCCCCTTTGGATCACATTGTACTGCACATTGTGGAAACTTTGTAATATTTCTATAAAACCGCATTGTTTTAGTAACCTGATGTTATCTGTCATTTTCTTTTGCAGGAGTAACACTCTTTGTAGCACTTTATGATTATGAAGCAAGGTCAGAGGATGACCTCAGCTTCAGGAAAGGGGAAAAGTTCCAGATTCTAAATAGCACGTAAGTTCACAGAACATATTTTAAGAGACAGTCAAATGCAATGTTTCATAATCCAATCCAAAAGTATTCTTTCTGAATATTTTTTTAAGTTCATTTTTCAGTAATATTAACTAAAGCTTTGGATGTACTCTACTGTTCTAACGTTTGGGGTCAGTAAGATTTTTAATGTTTTCATTTTTAATGTTTCTTCTTATGCTCATCAAGGCCGCATTTATTTGATCAATAATACAGTAAAAACTATATTTTTACAATTTCAAGTAACTGTCTTCCACTTTAATATATTTAAAAATGTAATTTATTTTTGTGATGTCAAAGACATAAAAAGTCTTCAGTATCACATTATTTTAATATATTAATATGGTGTTCAAGAAACATTTAATATTGTCAATATTTTCAACATGTTTTTCACCATTGTGCTGCGTAATATTTTTGTGGAAACCATAATACATTTTTTTTTTAGGATTCTTTGATGAATAGAAAGTTCAAAAGAACAACATTTATATGAAATATAAATTTTTTGTTACATTATAAATTTAATGCATCCTTGCCGAACAAAAATAAGTAAATTTCTTTAAGAAAAAATCTTTCTGACCCCAATCGATTGATAGTGTATCTGTACTTTACCTTTTAAATTCGATTTTATATGTGCATTATGGTACATTCGGTTTCCTTCTCAATAACTGAAACTTGACCCAATAGAAATGTATTCATTGTGTATTTGTTCTCTTGCTCCTGTTGCTGTATATCAGGGAAGGAGACTGGTGGGAGGCGCGCTCTCTCACTACAGGTGGAACAGGATACATACCCAGTAATTATGTGGCTCCAGTAGACTCCATACAGGCAGAAGAGTAAGTTCGGTTTTAGTTCTAAAATAGACAAAAGTTAAATATAAATAGGAAGACTATGCAGAAGAACAATGTCTGTTATTTGCGTTACTCCTAGTAGTATTTTCATTGGGACAAGGGCAATAACATAACTTTGTCATGTGGTCATACTGTTAACCAAACCAAACACTGTGTATCCCTTTGTAGTTGGTATTTTGGAAAACTTGGCCGTAAAGATGCAGAACGGCAACTTTTGTCAAATGGAAATCCCAGAGGCACTTTCCTTATAAGGGAGAGTGAGACCACAAAAGGTAATTTGCAGTTAAGATGCCATTCGCAAGTGTGTGGTCAGTAAAATATTTTATTGTGTTCAAAATAAGTTTCTTATGCTCACCAAGGCTGCATTTATTTAATAAAAAATACAGTAAAAACAGTAATACTGTAAAATATTTCTACAATTTTAAATATCCTGATTTGGTGCTCAAGAAACATTTCATATTATCATCAAATTTAAAAACAGTTATGCTGCGTAATTTTTTTGTCAAACTTGTGATAGGATTCTTTGATGAATAGAAAGTTTAAAAGAGCAGCATTTGAAATAGAAACCCATTATAAATATTGTTACTGTCACTTTTGATCAATTTAATGCATCCTTGCTGGACAAAAGTACTAATTTCTTTCCCCAAAAAAATTCTAATCTAATTTTCTGTTCGCTCATGTTTATTCTAGGAGCATATTCGTTGTCCATACAGGACTGGGATGAAACTAAAGGTGACCATGTGAAGCACTACAAGATCCGCAAATTGGACAGTGGAGGATATTACATTACCACTAGAGCTCAATTTGAAACTCTGCAGCAGCTTGTGCACCATTATTCTGGTAAATTTGCATTGAAAGCATAATGCAAAAATCCATCTTAAATGATTAACTAACAGTATAATCTGTTATTATAAATGCATTCAGCCCGGGCTGCAGGACTTTGTTGCCGTTTAATAGTCCCGTGCCATAAAGGCATGCCCCGCCTTGCTGACCTGTCTGTCAAAACCAAAGATGTATGGGAGATCCCACGGGAGTCACTTCAGCTCATCAAACGATTGGGGAATGGACAGTTCGGAGAGGTCTGGATGGGTAAGAGATTAGCTTAACCACATGCCCAATAAAAGAGTTTGATATCCATACATTACTTAAATTCCAGGGGCATAAATCTCGGCCTGTCAGTGAGGCAGACAACATTTCCTCTCGTCAAAAGAAAGCCAGCTGTCTTGGAAGGATTTATGTGTGATTCCTTTCAAGGGCTCTGTGACTCACTACGAAATCTCGTCTCTGAATGGCAGGCACTTGGAATGGCAATACTAAAGTGGCAGTGAAGACCTTGAAACCAGGCACAATGTCCCCAGAGTCGTTCCTGGAGGAAGCTCAGATAATGAAGAAACTGAGGCATGACAAGCTAGTGCAGCTTTATGCGGTCGTCTCTGAAGAACCCATCTACATTGTGACAGAATATATGAGCAAAGGTAGGAACAGATTTTGCAAACAGAAGTGCTAAAGAAATGCTGCTCTTTTGAACTTTCTTTTCATCAATGAATCCTGAAAAATGCGTCACGGTTTCCACAAAAATATTAAACCTTGCAACTGTTTTCAACACTGATTATAAGAAATGTGTCTTGAGCACCAAATCAGCATATTAGAGTGATTTCTAAAGAATCGTGTGACACTGAAGACTGCAGTAATGATGCTGGAAATTCCATTTTAAAATATATTTATAAAGAAAACTGTTATTTTAAATTGAAATAATATTCCACAATATTACTGTTATACCTCCAAAGAAATCACACAGGTTTGTTCACATGTAACTGATCGTCTTTCAGGAAGCCTGCTGGATTTCTTGAAGGATGGTGAAGGACGTGGGCTTAAATTGCCAAATTTAGTAGACATGGCCGCTCAGGTTAGTAAAATGTTTTTCCATAATACAGGGGTGGGCAATTAATTTTCCCAAGGGGCCACATGAGAAACTTGGGCGGTTGCAGAGGGCCGTGGGGCATGTCTATGGGGGAGGGGATTGTGTGAGAAGTATGCGTTTCATACAAGATCTGGCAACCGGAATATGAACCTTGGAATATGTTGACGTGATTATTCAAATAATGAGGTTTGGGCCATACAAAGTACGGGAGTTTTATCAGAGGCAAATAGAGCAAACATATAAAATACGCCCAGTTGGATTTTTTTCATACAGAAAGATTAAAGATACTGGAGAAATACTGGAAAATATTTAAAGGGGATGATTGCGGGATAGAATGGTAAAATACGTGAGAATCCCGGGAAAAACGGGAGAGTTGACAGGTAGCCTATGCTCCAGAGTAGTACTGGACATGCGTTAGAGAGAAATGCAACCCTCATACAGATTACAATCAGGAAATATTTGTTTTTGAATTGGTTTGCTTAAAAGTAGACATTTTAAACTTTCTATAGATAAAGCCTATTTCACATGTCTGTGGCTGTCATAGCTGTAGCCTACGCTGCTGAGTTTCGGTTCTTTTTTCTGATGTGCTCCAGCTTCAGAGATGGCAGAAAGCGCGTCCTGCTTTCATTACTTTACAAAAGCACCGTTTTGTTGTTTTTATGAGTTTACAGAAATAAAATACGTTTCAAACTGATTTTAAGCTGTTTCATTATCAGGAAACAAAGCTGTTGCCTTGAAAATAAAAGCAGTGCGGTTGTATTGTGTACACCTATTTGCGACTGACTTTTAATTCACGAATTACCTTAATGAGGGCCGGTCAAGGATAGCCAGAGGGCCGGATGTGGCCCGGGGGCCGTACAATGCCCAGGTCTGCCATAATAGATTAAGGTATCTGGGTTCAGTAAGCACTTACTTGACCACAGGACATTTAAACATGTATTATAAACATTTAAATCACTGCTTGCGCACTTGTCTTCTAGGTTGCTGCAGGCATGGCTTACATTGAAAGGATGAACTACATCCACAGAGATCTGCGGTCTGCCAATATACTTGTTGGTGACAGCTTAGTGTGCAAAATAGCAGATTTTGGACTGGCCAGACTAATAGAGGACAATGAATACACAGCACGACAAGGTGAGAGTTACACTCCCAAATCAGGCTTAGCTGCTGTCTTCATACGTTTAATCAACCCTCTGTGGTACAGTGTTGCCATATGCCATTTTTCTTCAGTTTACAGTTTGCCCTGACAATTCAGAAAAAAGTACATTGCATTATTGGAGTTAAAAACCAATAATATGTTGGTTTTAAGTCATATGATTTAATTGCTGCTCAAATTTCTGTACATTTCCTTCTATGTCTGAATATTTTGCTGAATGTTTATTATTAAAATGTATTGTAAGGATCACAGTCTAGCGTAGTTTTACAGAAAATATTAATGTTACCATATGGCAAGTGTTGAACACTTGAACTGTGATAATGGATTTGTTCCTCGTTTTAATATTGCCATCACGTTTATTACTGTGTTTATATTATTTATTCATTGTAAGTGTTTATAGTAAAACTTTGAGTTGCATGTGAAAACATTTCAACATTGCAGCCTCTCAAATGGGGATGACGTGGCTGTACAGGTCATATAACATACGACAGCGCTGTGTTTGATCTATTAATGTTTGTTTCCTTATGCACATATTTAAATCTGTAATTTCCCTGGGAATGTTGCCCAATTCACAAGTAGGCCACATTTCGAGATCAGATCCATAAATCCAGTGTTCTGTTGTAGGTGCCAAATTCCCAATCAAGTGGACGGCTCCAGAGGCAGCACTCTACGGAAGGTTTACCATCAAGTCAGATGTGTGGTCATTTGGAATACTCCTCACAGAGCTGGTCACCAAAGGACGTGTGCCCTATCCAGGTGAGATCTGATGGTGGATGGTACATTTTTAGACCATTAACACCGACAGCAACTGGCTCAAATTTCATCACTTTAAATGACTAAAATTTAATTACAATTTTTCAAAGACAATTTGCTACTTGAGGCAAGATTAATTCTTAAAGGTATAATTTACTCAAAAATCTGAATTCTGTCATAGTTTACTAACCCACATGTCATTCCAAGCCTGTATGAACACAAAAATGTTTAGTTTGTTTGTCTTTACAGTGAAAGTCAGTGGGGTCCAATCTTGTTTTGGACTCCATGGATTTAAATTGTTTGGACAAAAGCAGAAACATTCAAAATATCTGCTTTTGTGTTCAGCAGCAGAAGGAAAATCTTGCCGATTCGGAACCTTTTTTGGTTCAATTATGCCTTTAAAGGGGTAGTTCACCACTCTCATGTTCTTCCAAACCTATAAGTCTTTGGTTAATCTTCAACATTTATAGTAAATGCATAAATGTAAATGTTCTAAGTATTAGTTACCTGGACTTTCAGTGGAGGGACAGAAACCTCTCAGGTTTATTAAATATATCTTAATTTGTGTTTTGAAGATTAGCCAACATGTTATGGGTTTGGAATGACATGAGGGTGAGTTCCACACCCATGACAGAATTAAAGGCATAAGCCCCGTTTCCACCGCAGGAACTTTGGGCTGGTACTCGGTGTGTTTTCACCACAGGAACCAGGATCTAAATAAAGTTCCAGGTAAAAATTTGCCCCTCAGAAAGTCCCTGCTCGCGAGGTAGCACTTTTTCAAAGGTCCGGAACTTTTGGGGGCGGGACTTTGCCATTGAACATGCTGGTTGGTTGAGTTCACGCAGCATTGTATTTCAACCTCCATATATACACGTAATTTTTTTAAATATTACTGTTATTGTGTAATTAAATGTAGTTTAAAAGTATTTCAGGCGAGAATGTAGTCGTTTAAAATTCAAATCTGCAGTTTATTTATAAAGACAGCGTCTATTTGAATATGTGCTTCGCCGATTTCGGAGATGTGAGCTCCACGCGATCAGTGGGCGCTCAGTGCTCATGTTTCCCGACAAGAGGAGCATAACCTCGGCTAGTCCTTCTGACATTTGCCGTAGTGGTTAAACATAAGATATCATTCGTTTTGGGTACATCTAACAGGTAATCTTTGGTCTTTATTCTATTATTCTTTTAATCTATTAATATGTTAAAATGAAAAGAGGCAATACTGTTTGATATAATATTTTGTTTCATTGTAATGTATGTACGTTTCCTGAACTACATTTCTGCGGCTATTAATATGTTTAAATGAAAACGAAAAGAGGCAGTGGCGTTTGATATCATATTTTGTCTTATTGTAAGTACAGTGAGGAAAATTGCAGTAAGGGGCGCTGTCTGATGTTATCAAGTAGCCTACGCTGCTGTTCCATTTGCAGAATTACCGTACTTATGTTGTCCCATCTCCGGACTTCACACTCCCTTGGCGAACTCGCGAAGTCTGAACTACCTGTCCGAAATTTGCGTACTATTGAGAAACGCACGCAGACCTACGTCACCAGACTATTTGCCTGTTCTTCACAGTACTTTAGACCACGATGGAAACGCAGACAGCAACAGGTCTGGGGGGAAAAAAGTTCCTGGGACAAATTGTTCCACTTAATTTCGGTGGAAAAGCAGCTATAGTTTACCCAAAAAGTTCCAAACCTGTAAGATTCTCTTTCTTCTGATGAACACAAAATTGTCTTCTAGGTTGCTGCAGGCATGGCTTACATTGAAAGGATGAACTACATCCACAGAGATCTGCGGTCTGCCAATATACTTGTTGGTGACAGCTTAGTGTGCAAAATTGCAGATTTTGGACTGGCCAGACTAATAGAGGACAATGAATGAATATTTTGAATGTTTAAACTGTTTTTGTCCATACAGTTTAAGTCTATGGGGTCCAAAACAACACTGGACCCCACTGACGTGTTGGGTGAACTATCCCTTTAAGAGCTTGAATAAATGAATGAAGTACAACTCAGCATCATACTGGAATTTAAGGGCCCCACAGCTTTTTTTTTTGGTCAGTTAAAGAGCACATGCTTTGCATTTGTCCCTCAGGCATGAACAACCGAGAAGTCTTGGAGCAAGTCGAGCGTGGTTACAGGATGCCCTGCCCCCAGGACTGTCCCAGCTCCCTGCACGAGCTCATGCTCCAATGCTGGAAGAGGGACCCCGAGGAGCGGCCCACCTTTGAGTATCTACAAGCCTTCCTGGAGGATTACTTCACTGCCACTGAACCACAATACCAACCCGGGGACAACCTCTAAACACGGAACTCCTGCAGAGAACAGAGTATGCCACAACAGACTGCCCTTCAAAAGACTGATCAAAAGAGCGTTTGATAAGAAAAGCTTCCAAGTTTTGTGCCATCTCGACCCAATATCTGTCACAATTCATCTTCCATTGAAAAAAGGACATGCCGTCGCATTATATCTGTCAGTAAAGCCAAAAATAGTGTTCTGCGGAGAGACATCAGTCACGATTAATGATAAGAATGGCTTGTTTGTATGTAGTGTAAATAGTGTGTTTAGTTTTCCTTCGTATTCGGCTTGTTTTATTACTTTTTATAATGCTGATTTGCGTTCTTATCCAGGCCGAGAAAGTCAACGCTGTGAGGAAAGCATGGTCAACAGAGGCGACATCAACCGTTTTAAAGATTTACAATGATTCTGGAAATCATTCCTAGACACTTCCAATAGGATGTTGACCAGCCTCTTTTAAATATTAAAGGAAATCTGTCAATTGTATATTAAATTAACAGTATGTGTCAAAACACTCCCTTTTAGCCGAGACATATACAGGTAGCATTTCTGACACATTATTGTGACTTTCACAGAAGGTAATGATGTCCGCACTGGTTTTAGTGGTTTTGCTGGGCCTGATTATTTTGCACCTGCTTTTAGCAAGCGCTCAATGTCTCTCTTTTATTTTCTGCTTCTTAGAATGAGTGCATTTTCTATTTAGTCACTTTGGATTAACAATAGAGCAATGTATGTATCAGAATAGTACGAGACCAAGTGGGCATTATGCTTGACCATACTTGCATCTTTCCTGCAAATAAGATAAAATGACTGCTAACATCCTTACTGTTGTGAGAGAAAATAAAACGAGTCCATTAAATGTATCTCACAATATCATGCATTATAAAATAACACGACTAAATGCGTAGAGAAATATTATGAAATGGTAGAATTTCACTCAAGATAACTCATTGCTGGTCTGCCTTGTTTTTCGCCCCTCATTTTGTCCTTCATGATAAAATGACATGTCTGAATATTCATTATTGGGTCATTCTTTACTTTTTATGAGCCATATTTCAGGAGCAGTTACTCACCTACTCTTCACAAGTATAGTGTTGAGTTCAGTCAATATTTTGGGGTTCAGTTGAAGATCTGCTTTTATCTGGGCCTATAATTTAAATTATGTGCTGCATTTGTGTTAAAATCCAAAATCATGTTTTCACATTTATTTTTGTACCATCTATATTTGGATTAATTCATAAATATTGTGTTTATTTAATTGCTTTGTTTCATTTATGCACAAACATTTTTAGAATAAAGTGTCATTCAAATGCATTTCTTTCAACCTTTGGTTTTTTCATATATCATCAAATTATAATTAAGTGTCTTTTGTGTTAAGATCATTTTGCAGGTTCTTCAAGATTTAACATTTCTGTCAAAATTTTAATCTTCTAGAATTAACATTTGCAAAGGTGGTCTTAAATTCATGTTTATGCATTAATACACATTTTAGATTTTAAATGATCAAAAGATAAAATGTTAAAAAAGAAAAAGTACTTGGAAACTTTCTGGATGTAAAACATTAGTGGTCATTTTGATTTAATTATTCAATGCAATGACCATTAAAAAAATTGGGGTTGGTATGTTTCTTTAATGTTTTTGAAATAAGTCTGACAAAGGCTGCATTTTTTTTTTTTTTTTTGCACAAAACACAGTAAAACAGTAATATTGTGAAATATTATTAGAAGTTCAAAGTAACTCTTTTATATTTTAATGCATTTCAAAATGTAATTTATTCCTGTGATGGCAAAGCTGAATTTTCAGTTTTCCATGTCACAGAATCATTCAGAAATCATTCTAATATGGTTAATATTTTTGTGGAAACAGAGACTTTTTTCTTTGATGAATACAAAGCTCAAAAGAACAGCATTTATTATTTTTAAGTAATTATATTTAAATATATGTTTTTACGTTTAAAAATAATTTTAAATAATTTTTAATATTTACACTTTTGATCGTAAAAGTTTTATCGTCATTATTTTCAATTTAATGCATCCTTGCTGAATGAAAATATTAAATTCTTAAAAAAAAAAAAAATCTTACTGATCCCAAAATTTGATCGTAGTATACATTTTTAAAAAATGTGTAGTAGTTGTAGAAGTTTAATCGGTTAAATACTTTGCAAGCAGGAAACAAGGTCTGTTCTCACCTTCCATATTGCTGCCACTTTTAGCAGTACAGTTCTATAATTCCCTGCATGTCCAGAGGAGGGCCACTGCATTTCGGCCCAAACATGTTGCTCCGTTCCACATAAATGTCCACATCTCACGTCTCTTCTCAGCTAGTTTGTTCCCTAGTTAAAAATAGGAGCCGTGTTTCTATATTTCAGATCTGTTCTACGAAATCACTAGTGAAACCATATGCAGTTAGATTTGATAAAGAGTGCTAATTAGAAGCACGATTAACTTTAAATAGAATGTAAGAGGCTAGATCCTAATGCCAATGATTTATTTAATCTAAATCATCATTTATTTTGAAAACATTATTACTGTGGCAATGCAATGTTACATAATATGATGCAATATCACTGATGGCACATGCATTAAATTAATGACATTATCTGAAACACCAAAAACCAAAGACATTAGAGTCTGTGAACATGCAACTGTCTCCTTTTCTTTTGCTTCCAGTAGATCACACCCCCTACTGCCTAAAAAGGCAAGAGAGAGTGCTGCTGGTAAACGCTATACTGTCTAAGAATAAACCAGGCTTGCAGTGGATAAGGTTACCTTGAAGCACCCCAGCACTTTTCCTGTCCCACACCCATGTGAGGCACCAATAACATGGACTAAATTATCAACACCTATTTGCTGCGTCCCCTGCCAGAGCCTGAACTCCCCTGTTTACGGCCCTGACCTAACATCCCATTCTTCCCCAGCCATGATCCCCAATCCGGCACTTTGAAAACCCCCATCCTGCTTTTCTCACGAGACTGTGAGGCTTCACCCGTGGATTGGATGGGGACGACAAAGAGGAACATCTTTTCCTGAGTGGGATTTAACATCAACTGGGTGAAACCGTCCAAATAAGATTACACAAGCAAAATCAAAGGACATTCGGCTGAAGTACCACCATGGCGCAGGCAACTAAAGGTACTGCAGGTTTTATACTCATGATCTCCTGCATTTGATTGACAGACAGAACTTAATAAATGACAAAATATTAAAAGTAGATGTTATGATATTTTATAATTATGAAATATTTGAAAAATAAAAGCTTGAATCACAATAAATGCTGTTGTGGTACCATATAAGACAGCTCAGTTGAAATGTATGTTTTTGTCACAAACAGATTTTTATTCGCTGAAACAAATGATATGGTGTTTTATGTTTTCGAGATTAATACAGAGAAGTCCACAATTAACTTAAAACAATTCATAACCTCAGATTTATCAATGTATTGAAATTTCTCTTCATCAAAGAATATTCATCAAAGAAAAAATGTATTACGGTTTCCACAAAAAAAACTTTAAACAGCACAACTGTTTTTAATATTGATAATAAAAATAAATCTGAGGACCAAATATATTAGCGTATTGATATATGATGAGGATGGGATGATAAATGATTTCTGAAGGATCATGTGACATTGAGGACTGGAGTAATGGCTGCTCAAAATTCAACTTTGCCATCACAAGAATAAACATTTTAAAATATATTAAATTATAAAACAGTTATTTAACATTGTAATAATATCTCACAATATTACTGTTTTGTCATTTTGATCAAACAAATGCAGCCTTGGTGAGCATAAAAAACTTCTTCCAAAAACATTATAAAATAGCGACTCCAAATGTTTTACTTGTGTACATCACATTTTGGTGAATCCAGCAAACGTGATCAATGTTTGCAATATTAAGACTTTGTTACTAATTAGCTTCTTTGTTTAGTTCATGATGTCATTAAACTCAAGCAGCAGAGAGAAAATAACACAAGATGGAGAAGCAGTTTATTCTTGCAAGCGTGAAGTCAGTCATGCATTTTGCTCTTAATGCAAGAGAACAGCTGCAGCAAATATCAGTACATGATGTTATGGTGCTGTATTTATATAGAAATAAAGAACAATGTAGAGATATGGAAAGTAATTAGAATATATTAACACAAGTAATAAAAAAAGAGCATAGTACTTGCAGCAAACAACCTTTGGATAACATTTTCCACTTGTTTGGCATTTAGGAGCAAGGTTTGCTATAGACTTGGGTATGTGTAAATTCATCCATATGTTTCCAGGTCCCACAGTGAAGCCCATCCCTCCCACTGCTGTAGATGCCCCGGTTAGGGCAGCGCACCCAGACTCACTTACAGCCCGGAGCCATGGAATTTTACGAATCATGAATCGCCCGGCACAATGGGTGGTCATCATCACACTTCTGATCTCTTGGTCAATAGCAGGTGTTGTCATCTTTGACTTTGTCAGTGATGATCAGATTGCAAGTAAGTTTTAAATAGGCCTAATTTTCACAGTTCCTATTTTATTTACTCTTGTGCTGTTGTTGGATTTGTTGGGTTCACTCTGAATTGTTTTCATAGGCATCCAGGATTTCGGCTCTGATCCAGTGTTAGCAGTGAGCAAAGCCATTGAAGGCACTGAAAACAGGATAAACCATATTAATGATAGGTTTAATGATGCTCAAGGTATGCTTTCACAACACAAAAAATGGTTTCATTTAGTAGCTAAAAGTAATAAGTAGCTTTAAAATATCACTTTGCTTTTCTGAGTAATTACAATTCAAACTTTCAGTCTTCAAAAAAGGTTGCAAAATGTATCATAGCTACAAGTAGTCTAAACGACTACCGTGCTATATTTCAACTGTTCTGAAGTTATTCAGTAGTTTTGTGTGAAATTATTACGTGGCTTGGAATATAGCTCAGAAGTATTATTGACCACTTTTTGATACTTTTATAATGCTCTCTGTATTTTTTTAAAACCAGTTTCATAATAATTGAATATATGTTTTGCGGAAGAACGGTGAGTAAATTGAGACAGAATTTTAACTTAACTTGTATGCAATTCTCTCTGCTTTTATTTGGAATACAGAGTACGTCACTGAAATAATATTTAATCCTGTGGAAGCTATTAGTTCAGCTGCTGACTCATCTGTGTCTTATCTGTCAGGAATATTCAGTGCCGATGGTATGTACATATGTTCATTAGTGGCATTTCAAAATAATTTATAAGCAGTTTAAAACACTATTTGGTTTTGACTTGCATTATATTGTTGTTTTTCCATCCAGGAGATTCAGGAATCACTGAAACAGTGAAATATGGGGGCACTGTATTGGATGAGACTACAGAATGGCTCAGATCCCCAGTGAGCTACGTATTCCATTTATTTGAAGGTACCTGCTTCACTAATTATGCGGAAATAATTGGTCAATGTTGTTCTGGGGCTGACATGCAATTAGAGACTCATTATGTACAATAACTCATGAACATGGTACAAAGAAATTATTAGCCTTATTAGCACGACACTAATACCTGTTTAATGCTTTCTGTGCTTCAGACATTCTGGATATAGTTGTTACTCCAGTGGATATGGTCAGTGAAGCTCTTGTGCAAATTTTAAGTGGGATCAAGACTGTTATACAGTATATTTCCACCATGTTTGGGGGCATTGAAGGTACTGCAAAGCACCAACATTGTATATATACACTCATAGGATCTATATATCTATCTATATAGGTACATGCATCTTGTCAATGATCCTGTATAATTGTCTGCTTTTTGGACTTATTTTAACACTTAACAGGGGACACAGGCATCACTGAAACAGTGAAACTTGGTGGCACTGTATTGGATAAGGTTACTGACTGTATTAGATTCCCAGTGGCCTACTTATTCCATTTATTTGAAGGTACCTACATTACAGAAATAATTGTCTGTTGTTGTTGTTTTGCAGGCTGACAGGCAATCAAAGACTCATGATTTGCTCTAACTCAAGAAAATATTTCAATCAACATTGGAAATTCCCATGTGTAAAAAAAGCATTTCAGTAAAACATGATTTCAGCGGCTTACTGACTTCTGTTTAATGCTTTCCATGCTGCATAGGCATCCTGGATGTAGCAATCATTTATCCAGCAGACATTGCCAGTGAAGCAGCTCTGCAAATTTTAAGTGGGATCAAGACCATTTCTTCAACCATATTCGGGAACCTTGAAGGTATTTATTTCTTGCATCATTTTAGACGTTCAGTGATATAATCCACACAAAGTTACTGCATTTTTACTCAAATAAATGCAGCATTTGTGAGCCTAAGAAACATAAAAAAATTGCACTGACCCCAAACATTTGAACGGTAGTGTATATATATATATATATATGTATATATCAAAAAAGGTCAAATAAATGCGCCTTGTCGATATTTCAGCTTGGTTTCCCAAAATGAGCACTGATCCCGCGGATCTGGCTGAAATAGTTGTAGAGGAGGCCGCAGAAGTAAAGACCACCGTTTCTAATTACCTATCCAATCTGTTTGCTGCAGATGAGGGTATTGTTCATTTATCAGCTCAAAACATTGTGTTTCATTTGTATTCGGTATTTGGTTTGTAAAAGAGTTTTTAGTTGCTTTATATTATTTCATTTTTCGCAGGTGGTATTCCTGACATTAGCTTTGATCCCATGAAAGTTGTCACAGACACTGTTGAGGAGTTTGCTGACAGGAGGGATATGTTCTTGGCCTATCTTTCAAACATGCTCATGGAAGACAAAGGTATTCATCATATCAATTATATCACAAATGTATGCTTGTGTATTAAAATACAGTTATTTTTTGACAATCCATGTCATTCTCTGTTTCAGATGATACACCGCAAGTGATAAGACGAAAAGGTTTGTGTCAGTATCATTCACTCAATACCTCTGTTAATATACAATATAATATGTTAATCTATCAATATTCCTAAATCTTCTCCAGGAGAGTTTCTGCCCCCTATGGAAAAAGGTTAGTAAATGCACATTTTTTAATTTACATAAATGTTCTATTAACACAAAACTAACAAACACTAGTACTCAAACCTCAAGCATATATAATGCAAGATCTTGAATTAACTAAAATGATAGTTTTCTGCTTCATGTTATCCTATATCTATTCATATTTATGCACAGTTATGTTGCGTCTTACCCTATTTCAGTCCATTTGGTAATTAGAACATTTAGAAAACAATGATAGAGGTTATATAATATGGTGCATGAAAAGGACCTGCATGACTGCATAAGGGATGATTGTCATTTACAGGTCCTTCTCAAAAAATTAGCATATTGTGATAAAGTTCATTATTATCTGTAATGTACTGATAAACATTAGACTTTCATATATTTTAGATTCATTACAACACAACTGAAGTAGTTCAAGCCTTTTATTGTTTTAATATTGATGATTTTGGCATACAGCTCATGAAAACCCAAAATTCCTATCTCAAAAAATTAGCATATCATGAAAAGGTTCTCTAAACGAGCTATTAACCTAATCATCTGAATCAACTAATTAACTCTAAACACCTGCAAAAGATTCCTGAGGCTTTTAAAAACTCCCAGCCTGGTTCATTACTCAAAACCGCAATCATGGGTAAGACTGCCGACCTGACTGCTGTCCAGAAGGCCATCATTGACACCCTCAAGCAAGAGGGTAAGACACAGAAAGAAATTTCTGAACGAATAGGCTGTTCCCAGAGTGCTGTATCAAGGCACCTCAGTGGGAAGTCTGGGGAAGGAAAAAGTGTGGCAGAAAACGCAGCACAACGAGAAGAGGTGACCGGACCCTGAGGAAGATTGTGGCGAAGGACCGATTCCAGACCTTGGGGGACCTGCGGAAGCAGTGGACTGAGTCTGGAGTAGAAACATCCAGAGCCACCGTGTACAGGCGTGTGCAGGAAATGGGCTACAGGTGCCGCATTCCCCAGGTCAAGCCACTTTTGAACCAGAAACAGCGGCAGAAGCGCCTGACCTGGGCTACAGAGAAGCAGCACTGGACTGTTGCTCAGTGGTCCAAAGTACTTTTTTCGGATGAAAGCAAATTTTGCATGTCATTCGGAAATCAAGGTGCCAGAGTCTGGAGGAAGACTGGGGAGAGGGAAATGCCAAAATGCCTGAAGTCCAGTGTCAAGTACCCACTGTCAGTGATGCTGGTGTTGGTCCACTGTGTTTTATCAAGGGCAGGGTCAATGCAGCTAGCTATCAGGAGATTTTGGAGCACTTCATGCTTCCATCTGCTGAAAAGCTTTATTGAGATGAAGATTTCATTTTTCAGCACGACCTGGCACCTGCTCACAGTGCCAAAACCACTGGTAAATGGTTTACTGACCATGGTATTACTGTGCTCAATTGGCCTGCCAACTCTCCTGACCTGAACCCCATAAAGAATCTGTGGGATATTGTGAAGAGAAAGTTGAGAGACGCAAGACCCAACACTCTGGATGAGCTTAAGGCCGCTATCGAAGCATCCTGGGCCTCCATAACACCTCAGCAGTGCCACAGGCTGATTGCCTCCATGCCACGCCGCATTGAAGCAGTCATTTCTGCAAAAGGATTCCTGACCAAGTATTGAGTGCATAACTGAACATAATTATTTGAAGGTTGACTTTTTTTGTATTAAAAACACTTTTCTTTTATTGGTCGGATGAAATATGCTAATTTTTTGAGATAGGAATTTTGGGTTTTCATGAGCTGTATGCCAAAATCATCAATATTAAAACAATAAAAGGCTTGAACTACTTCAGTTGTGTTGTAATGAATCTAAAATATATGAAAGTATAATGTTTATCAGTACATTACAGATAATAATGAACTTTATCACAATATGCTAATTTTTTGAGAAGGACCTGTATAGTTTCTGTCTGTATTATAGTGTTGATTTTAATGTCCTGCACTCTCCATTTCACACAGTACTGCCCATGTTTCTTCACATTATGTAAAAATGTGTGTGTTTAATTTCTACAGAATGGTTTAAAATGAGGTGCATAACATATTTACCAAATACAGAAATAAAAAGTTTATGTCCAGTGCATTTCTTGCTGTTTGGTTTCCTGTCCCCTTCTTGCGGTGTAGTGCAATGTCTAACTTTCTCTGATTTGTCAGTTGATATTCTTCACAAACATACAGCATGTAGGAGTTCTTACCACAGTTATGGCACATGTTGCAAGAATATTGTGAATGTCACAATATTAATGCCCTGAGATTTTAAGCTGAGGTTGTGGAAAGAAATAGAGGGTTTCATTTCAAGTCGCTACACTGTTGATGCATAAAGTGTTTATTTAAAAATCTTCAAGCAGCTCAAACAGTAGAGATTTGCCATTCCTGAACTGATAAATGCATTGAATGCATTGCAAGTCACTTTAGCTAAAACTGCGTAAATATACAAAAAAAGGTCTCAAACGTCTCAGAGCCACAAAATATTAGCTTGGGTTTTGATGAAACTGCTAAAAATGGTTCAACTGAAGCTTATTTGTCAGGGCGTAACATGTGCATACTGTTAAGGTCATCAGTGTGATGTAATGATGTGTTTCCAATCTGAAAAACTGTCATGTCTCGCACATAAATTGGTAAATGTGTTTTTATCTGTAAAATGAGCTCAGTTCTGTCATAAACCTGAAATGAAAAATGACTTCATGAAACAGTTGCAGAAATACTAGGCAAAACGCAGGACCCTGCCTATGCTTCCTACATTGCTGTAAGATCCACAGACAGTACTAAACAGGAAATAAAAGAGGTTGAGGAGGAACGTGGTGAGCTAGAAGCTGCTGAAGATACAACTGAAAAAGCTCAAGATATTGTGGACCTTTCAAAGGAGGAAGGGAGGGTTGAAACAGCTTGGGACAGCTCTGATGTCAAAGTTGAAGATGATGAGGTTGCCTCCGATGTCATGGAGGAGGATGAAACTGCTGGAACAGTTGATGATATTGCAGATGTTACAGAGGAAGAACCTTCTGTTTTGCAAGAAGACATAGATGAGGAAATAGAACCTGAAAAGGTTGAGGATATCTCTGATTTTGCAGAGGACGAATCAACTGATACGACCTCTGATGCTACAGATGTGAAGGACATGGATGATACCACAGATGTTGTAACAGCAGATGATGAAGTTACTGAAACAGTTGAAGATATTTTGGATGTTACAGAGGAGGAACTTTCAGATATGGCAGAAGTCATAGATGCGAAAATAGCAACTGAAAAGGTTGAAGATATCTCAGATTTTGCAGAAGACAAATCAACTGAAATTATTGAATCTGATGAATCTGATGCTACAGATGTGAAAGACATTGACGATACCTCAGATGTTGTTACAGAGGAGGAAGAAGTTACTGAAACAGTTGAAGATGCAGATGTAACAGCGGAGGAAACATCTGATATTCCAGAAATAATAGATGAGGAAATAGCAACAGAAAAGTTTGAAGATGTCTCTGATTTTAAAGAGGACGAATCAGCTGAAATGACCTCTGATGTGACAGAAGATATTGATGCTGTTATAGAGGAGGAAGTAGTTACTGAAACAGCTGAAGATATTCCAGATGTTACAGAGGAGGAAACATATGATATGCCAGAAGTCATAGATGAGGAAATAGCAACTGAAGATATCTCTGATTTCGTAGAGGACGAGTCAACTATGATGACCTCTGATGTGACAGAAGACACTGATGAGACCTCAGATGTTGTTACAGAGGAGGGAGAAGTTACTGAAACAGTTAAAGATATTGCAGATGTTACAGAGGAGGAACCATTTGATATGCTAGAAGTCACTGGCATTGATGATACCTCAGATCAAGATACCTCTGCAGTTATACAGGAGAAAGAATCAACTGAAACAATTGAAGAAGCAGCAATTGAAACAGCAGAAGGTGCTTCCTATGTTACAAACAAAACTGAATTAGATAATACAGATGAAAATGAATTTCAGAAAACTCCCAGTGTTACAGAGGAGGATGAAGAACCTGAAAAAGTTAAACATACTCCTGATTTCATAGGTGAGGAAGAAAAACCTGAGGCAGATGAAGATGCCAACACTGAAGAAACAGCCAAAGAGTCACTAGAAAAAGAACAGCCACTTGAATTAGCTGAAGCTACTCCAGATACCATCTGTGTAAAGGAAAAGATTGAAGCAACAGAACTTGATGATCTTGAAGTCCTGGGTAAGGATGACATGAAAGTTGAAGGCAAGGAGGAGAAGGAAGATGTGGCAATTGCTGATGCTAAAAAGGGCATGAAAAACCTGGAGAATGATCTAGATGAGGTTGAGGTTTTAAAAGAGGAGACTAAAGATCAAACTATCTTGGGAACCACTGCTGGTGAAGATGACCATGATGATGAAGAGGAGCTTGTCCTTTCTTCTGTCCAGCAGGACCTAACAGACAGAGATGATGAAAATAACAATAACAATGACAGGAAGAGAGATGCCATAAAAAGAGGCCTGAGCAGGAGAAAAACATCAAAGAGTAATTCCACTGAAACAGATGACCAAGAAGCGCACACGCATCATCATGAAGGTATAGAAAAATTTGATATCCTTAACAAATAAGGGAAAGTGTTAGTTCAGTTGACAGATGGCAACCATGTCAATAGATGACCTTAATAATAAATTATAGTTCACTTACCAAAATTGATCACTAAATTAAGACTGTTCATTATTATTATTATTTTGTTAGTTTAAATTAACAATTTAATAAAAGTACCTGTGCAGGATCTTAACATAGCTAACTACCTAAAATATGCCTTCATATTCCCCTTATAATTGCACATTAAACAATAAATATTTGTTAATTGTTGTTGTATAAATAACATGATATGTAATATAACTGACAATGTATTAATAGTGCCAGTTATACAATAGTTCTAGACCAATAATTTGATTGGCCAAGCAGTGTTCAAATTCTTGTTTGAATACTTTGGGCCACAACTAAAATGTTTGTTGGCCAAGTACAAATGAACTAATCAGGTGGCCATAATGCATCTGAGATTTCGGTTACTCTATGTTAAATTTGTTTATAGAACATAACAGGCATACATCACAGTGATATTGCATCAGTTTTGAAGAACACTTATCACTCGTCTCTTACAAATTGGACTTGGAAGAAGAACAAATTGATGGATGAAGATGAAGTTTCATTCACTGTTGCTTCTACTTCACATCTGCTTCTGGAAAAATGCTTAAAAGAGGAGCAAAAACACAGCTGGAGGATTCTCTAAAGGACTCTGCTGCTGTACAAGTTTCTATATATAAAACTAGAGAGAGCTATTTGATGTTATTGATCAATTACACTGTGCACTGTAAGAATTTTTAGCATCTTATGTTCAATATTTTTTCTTTGGAAAAGTACACAAAAAATGGTGTTTGCTTTTATGTAATGTTATATAGGCCTATAGGGTATTTCTCTTTTCTTTTTTTAGTGACAATGTTTAGTGTAATTTAGAATTACTTTCATTAGGAAAAATTAAAACCATACAAAATACTTCTTTGCGCTGATTTGTAAATAATTACAGTGTCTTGATTATTTGCAAAGCTGTTTATGTTGCATAATTCAATTATTCCATTAAGAGAATTAATTATTTAATTGATCCATTATACATTATTTATTTTAGTTTGCCATCTAACACAATGACATGGCTGAAAACCACTTTGCTGCTTTACAAGTACTATTAATGTTAAATTAACACACTTATAGTGCACTAATTCATGCCCTAATTCCCATTGTTCATTAATCCTGTGGATGTTAAAACGTGTAACTTTCATTTAACATTTACTCATGATTTCAGTTCTTGAACAAGTGAAAGAAGCCAAAGAGAAAAAAGCTAGAGAGGAGATATACAAAATCATTCAAGGTGAATGGTTTGTTGTTTTCTTCAGTGTTCGCACACTGTAAAATACTGTGCTTGTGCAGAATGAAAACTGCATTTTAAGAGAAAAATTATAGAACTGTGACACAATATCTTTTCTGTTCTTCCAGATATGAGGGAGAAGAAGGCTGATGGTGAAGAGGAAGAGATAACATTACAGCAAATAAACATAACAGTTGAAAAAGAACATGAGAAAAAGGAGATAGAAAAGGCTGAAAGAAAAGAAAAATCCAAAGAGGACAAGACTCGAAAACCAACAAGTAAGACTGATAAAACATACTGAACTTAACTACTTACTGTAGGATGTCTAATTTCTCTTTGGTGAAAAGCTCAACGTCCACATTTAGATTGCTCTGTTCTTCACGATGAAGGTTGAAGGCTATGTTCAGACCTGCAGTTGCTTATAGATTACATGTAAAACCCCACACCTCTGTTTCAATAGATAATATATGTGTACTATGTATATGAAATGTGTTCTAGAAAAGGACACCAAGAAAAAACCTGACAAAAAGGTCAAGGTGACTAAAGTGGATGAGGAACCTCCTCTAAAAAAGAAGAAATCTGGTACATTTTTAGGAGATTTTTGAGTTTTCTCAACTTTTTGTTTCACAACAAGTTGAGAAAACTCAAAAATCTGCCGAAGCTGGGTGCCTTAAACTTAAGTTTGCTCAACTTTTTATTTTTATTTTTACAGAGCTGTAAAAAAATCTAAATTTGAGAGAACTTAAACGTTTAAGGCAACCAGCTTCAGCAGATTTTTGAGTTTTCTCAACTTGTTGTTTTAAGTTTATACAACAAAAAGTTGAGAAAACTCAAAAATCTCCTAAAAACTAAGTTGAGAAAACTAAAAAATCTGCTGAAGCTGGTTTACTCACCTTTTTTTTTTTTTTTTTTACAGTGTACAGTAGTTTTTATATGACTCTCACATGATCATTATGCATTTTTACAAAGCTGTCTAAAAAAACTCAATAGAAAATGTAATATTACAAAATTCTAATGTATACAATTTCATATGCGCAGGACCTGAGAAAAAAGTTAAACCAGCAAAGAAAGGTATTAAACACATCCTGTTCATGGACAATATATTTCAATGTTGTTGTTTTTTTTTTTTTGGAAATAAAAATTCCCACAAAGTCCACAAACATTCCTAAATTTAATATATTGCACAGAAGCCAAAATTGTGAAACAAAATTATGTATTTTATGCATGTCTATAACAGCCAGCTCACCGCCAACTATTGTTTCTATTATATCATAGATGTTGAGATGGCCAAGGATAAAAACAAAGCAGTACCTGTAAAGAAAGGTATGTGTGTGATAAGTGATTTTCTGTTTGGTAAATTCTGAATTAACAGGAAATAAATGTAAATGCTTATTTTTCTGACGCTGAAGTGGCCAAAAAAGAGACCAAACCAACACCATCTAAGAAAGGTATTGTGTTGTGTGTTCTTGCTTTACTAAGCACACATAATAAAGCAAATTCATAATTAAAGCACATTATGTGTACACTACCATCTTAAAGTTTGGGTTCTGTTAGACTTTTTATGGAATACATTTTCTGTAATTGTCTGTTTTATATTGTCTTTTATATTTTTCCACTCATTTGCAGAGCCTGAAGTTACAAAAGAAAAGGCCAAACCAGCTCGTTCTAAGAAAGGTATCACTATACATATTTAAAGTCTTGTATGAAAACTGATACTCCCATTTTAGATGCTTTCTTTTGTTTAGAAATAAATCACATCCTGCAAAGAACGTTTTTCCTTTCTGAAGTATTCACATTTTTTGTAGAAAAAGCTGAAGTTATCAAAGAAAAGGCAAAACCAGCTCCAAAAGAAAAAGGTATGCTTGCCCTGTAAAAATAAAGATTAAGTATATCATACAACGTTGTGTTTCTATCAGAGATAACATATTTTGTCTTTTAGTTTCTGAGGTTGTCAAGGTAAAAGCTAAGCCAGTAAAGAAAGGCACTTATTGTATGTATTACTATTTATGAATCAACAGTTGTTGTTTTTTTAAATGTTTACAGAACCTGAGGTTAATAAAGAAAAGGTCCAGTCTGCACCTTCAAAGAAAGCTACCAAGCGTGCATGTTTATCTGTAAACATATTTTGGCTGAAAAAATATGTCCTTAAAGGGTTAGAGATCCTGTAACTCCTGTATCCTCTGTAACTTTGGGTTTGATGATCACACTGTAACTTTCCTCAACTTATGCATGCTTATTCAGTTTCAAAATCCATATGGGCTACATGGATGATGCAAACCAAGCAACATGTTTAAGTAGTAAGTTTTTATTATAATAAAACTGAAGATTCATTGAAACATTTTACGTCTTCTTATTTCATATTACAGCTGAAGCTCCCAAAGAAAAAGCTAAACCTTTGAAGAAAGGTATGTTTTATTTCCTGTCTCTCCTTAAGTATTTTCTAATCAGTTTTATTTTATAATGTAATATATGTCATGCATTCCTGCAACCTGAAGCTGCAAAAACAAAACTTTTAAAGAAAAAATAGTTACTATATTTAAGATTTTAACCCCTGACCTTTGAAAAATGTTTACTAAATATGCATTGAAAGTAATTTTTTAATTATTTCAAAAGCTGAGGCCAAGGATAAACCACCACCACCTGTTAAAAAAGGTAATTGTGTCCTGTTTACATTTGTTTTTGAGAAAAAAAAAAAATGCTGAATGTTTCTTTGCTTATGTATAGTAATTATATTTACTTCTAGAAGCTGAAGTTGCTGTTGAAAAAGCAAAAGTTGCTCCTGTAAAGAAGGGTAAGACATTTCACAGACAATCAATGCCATTCTAAACAAAATGCAGTGTTTTTCTGTGTCATTAACTGCTGATGTTGATGAAATTACAGAGCCTGAGGTTCCCAAAGAGAAGGCCAAACCAGAGCCCTCAAAGAAAGGTAAAAAGAGAAGGCAAAACCAAGAGATTCCAAAACCTGAACTATAAAATTGCAGCATTTTAAATTTTAAATTTTCATGCATTTAATTCTTGCTCTTATGTCTATCTATTCTATGGTATGGTGTTATCTAATATTTTAGCTAACATTTAATTTTGAAGAAACAAGTAACATATTGATGCATTTTAGCAGCTGAAGGGAAAGAAAAACCTGTCCCTGTGAAGAAAAGTATGACTCCTGCTATTAAACTTATATTAATAGTATTGTTTTTCATTGTATAATGTGTTGTTTGAAATTGTTTTTACACCCTTGCTCTTACATACAGTATATAGATTCAAAAGGAAATATCATGTCTTTTGTGATGACCTGTTACTGTTTATATATAAAAAGTTGAAGGCAAAGCAAAACAGCACCATAAAAGAAAGGTGCTTGATTTTTAGATAGACGACCAATTCAAATCTAAACCAATAATGTCATTCCATACTTTTAGCCGAAGCCCCCAAAGAGAAAGAGAAAGCTGTTCCAGTAAAGAAAGGTATCACGTTTTGAACTCTAAATTATGTATTTAATGTTAAAATATTTTCATTTTATTAGAAAATATTTTCACAGTTTTAACTGCCCATATCCACTTAGTTAAAGAGCCTCAGATGAAAAGTTGAAATCAGCAAGTTGTAATGCTTTTCTCTTTTCTTATTTATTCAGAGGCTAAAGCTCCCAAGGACAAAATTAAACAGGCCCTTTTGAAGAAAGGTAGGATACACTTAAAGCAACAGCAATTCATTTCAAAGTAATTTTTATGCATGACATTAGCTGAGCCTGATGTTTCTAAAGAGAAAGAAAAAAGACCAACTGCCAAGAAAGGTAACATGGAAATATGTGGCCTTTATCAATTTTTTTGTCAGTCTTGTATATCATTTTTTGAATGTGTACCTCCATCTTTTTCAGAAGGAAAGCCAACAACCGCTCCTGTTAAAAAAGGTAATTAGTCATTTTCCTTTCTTAAATTTATAGATGAGTGCATTGTTCCACTCTTAAACCTACTTTTCTTTGAATTGTAGAGCCTGCAGCTGCAGAAGAGAAAGTCAAACCAGTACCTTCAAAGAAAGGTTAAAAAAACACCTCTTCAAGAATTAAAAATTTTAACTAGTCGTTATTCATTACTTCACTTTCCAATGCATGCAATTATGATCATTTCAGATATTGAAGCTGCTAAGGAGAAAGTGAAACCAGCCCCAGTTAAAAAAGGTACAGATTAATTTTATATATTTTTATATATTAACATATTTTTGCAATGTTAATGATGCTAACTGCTAACATCCACTGATGTACAGAGCCTGAGGTTTCCAAAGAAAAGGCCAAGCCAGAACCTTCAAAGAAAGGTAAAATGATGACAGTTGTTTTTATTGTTCAACATGCATATCTCGAAACGTTTATCACATACAGAAAAATTATTAAATCTTGCACAGAGGCTGAAGCGAAGGCAAGAGAAGAGAAGTCAAAACCAGCACCAGCTAAAAAAGGTACAGTCGTCATGCTCTGTATTTGAGAAGGTAATAGTAATAGTTTAATTAATTTCATGAGATTTCATTCAGTGTTTTGTGCATTGTTTTTTTATTTTTTGTGTAAAAATATATTCTGTATAATATTATATATTTCAGAGGCAGAGATTGCCAAGGACAAACTTAAACCTGTCACTGTGAAGAAAGGTATGGATAAGTCTGTGATTGCGGTATAATTGCTATACAACATTAAAAGGGAACAGGAAATGTTAAACCGAACCTGGAAATCTGGGAGAATTATTTGAATAATAATTGAAATAATAATTTATTAAATGTTTAAGGGGTCATATGACGTTGCTAAAAAGAACATTATTTTGTGTATTTGGTGTAATGAAATGTGTTTATGTGGTTTAAGGTTCAAAAAACACATTATTTTCCACATACTGTACATTATTGTTGCTCCTCTAAGCCCTGTCTTTCTGAAACGTGTGAATTTTTACAAAGCTCATCGTTCTGAGAAGCGAGGCGTGCTCTGATTGGCCTGTTATCCAGTGCGTTGTGATTGGCCAAATACCTCAAGCGTGAGACGGAAATGTTACACCCCTCACCATATTGTGATGCCGTGTCCCGGCACAACAACACAAAAACAATAAAACCCATTATAAACAAGGCATTTTTTGCATCCAGTGGGGACGTAATTACTGATTATAATGACTTATACTGTCTTTTTACGTGTCACGTTGCATCGTGCCGTGTAAACATTACCTTGTCTGCATTTGTGTTCGGAGAAATGACAACCAACAAGCACTACTCTCATTTGAAACTCGCATTTGAATCGTCAGTGGCAAATTCTTTGAATAAGAAAATTAGCTTACAGGCTGTGAGTCAGAAGCACCAGACTGTCCTTGCAAAGTTGGAATTGCCTCACTTTATAGAATAGCCTTTGTGCAAGCCAGCATTGTAGGCTACTCTTCCAGATTCAGGAAATAGTCCTCTGTTTAATGCGCTGCACACACTCTAATATTTGGGTTGAACTGTTCTGGAACAGTGTTGTAAATACAACTTAACCACTGATTTCTAGTTGTGTCCTCTTTTGGAAGCCCAAACAAAGTTCTTTCGCTTTCACAACGAAACAGCGTCTCCAAGACATGGCGCCAGCGGCCAACAATACTACCACGAGGATATAGTTCTGCCTTCTTTCATTGCGTATAGGTTTGGGTGGTGTTTTGCAAATCTTCCCACACTGTGATGTAGACATGTGGGGGCGTGTTTAAATGAGCCGTTTTAGGTGGGCGTGGTCGAGTCTTAACTTTTATAAAGAATATCTCTTTGGTTTTGAGACTTTAGTCTTTGCAACTTCAGGGATCTTATCTATGCATGAACAGCTTGTAACACTCCAAAGAGAGAGGAAAACTTGAAATCGCATCATATGACCCCTTTAATATATTAAAAACAATTAGACATTCAAGCAGTGCATAATCTTATGAAATATATCTGAATGTTTTGCAGAACCTGCTGTTGCACTTGAAAAGGCAAATCCTAAACCTGCCACAAAGAAAGGTACAATTATTTAACAGTTTGTATGGAAAAATGACAAAATCAGTGTTTCTAAACATAGTTTCAGAGACTGAAGCTGCTATAAACATGTCTTTGCTGAACTGTTTTAAAACTGAAATATCATTCTGTTTGTAGAAGCTGAAGTTACCAAAGGGAAAGCTAAACCAGAATCTGCAAAGAAAGGTATCACATAAGGATGTGTAAAATTGTTTGTAAAATTTACTACCAGGCAAGACTGATGTGTGTCGTATTCCAAGCTTTTTTAGGTTTCATAAATTTCTTGTTTTGCAGAACCTGAAATAACCAAAGAAAAACTCAGGGCACCAAAGAAAGGTATGTAACATTATTTGTGAGAACAATAATATTGTATTAATATTTTCTCCTATCAGGCTTCAAGACAATGATAGCGTTTTGCTTGCTTTGTTTTCATCATCACAATGTAAGAGGCAGGAGTCATCAAGCATAAATCACGTATTATACAAACACATTTAAAAATGATGTTAAAGAAAATAATTTACAGTATCAAAATATTTACTCATCATTGACATTTCAGAGGCTAAATTCATCAAGGAGGAAGCTAAACCAGCTCCTGAAAAGAAAGGTATTGTTGTTAAGCGAAATTAGGAGTCAAATTAACATTTCCACAAACAAACTAATGAACATGTATGCTAAAAAGCCATTTTGTTTCCTATTTTTTATCATTTCAGAGGCTGAAGTCATCAAGGATGTTAAACCAGCTCCTGAGAAGAGAGGTTTGAGTTATCATTATTGTAGCCATTATTGTTAAATATCAATTAAAAAATTGTCCAAGGACATTCAAACCCAATGCTAAAGAAAACCTTTTACAATCTCTAAATATTTTCAAACCAGCTCCTGTAAAGAAAGTTATGCATGTCAATGAAATCATCCTGTATATGCTGTTGTTTTCTACTGTAATGATCATTTCTTGCATTAAAACTACTTTACAGAGCCTGAAGTTGCTAAAGAAAAGACACCTGAACCAAAACCCAAAAAAGGTTAGTGCCTGAACCTTTAAAAACATTTACTGAATATTTTACATTTCATCAGCCGTCAGTTTAATTATTCTATAGAGAGATACTTTATCCTACCATTTCAAGTTGCTTGACATTATTGATTAAATTATTCATCTGTTTTATAGAGCCTGAAGTTATCAAAGAGAAACCAGCACCTCCAAAGAAAGGTAATAAGATACAGTATATGCTTTATAAACATTTACAGCAATGAATACTAGATTATACTGAATCTCATACAGATATTACAAGTTTTCCAACTTATCCCTGTAACCCCTTACAGCTGAGATTCCAAAGGAAAAGGCAAAACCAGTCCCAGAAAAGAAAGGTATAAATCACTTTAATCATTTAAATTTATTATGTAACACTGTATCATTGATTAAATAACACATCTGCTAATGTAAAAAAAAAGCTAATTTTGACTGTTCTGTACTGCTGTGTTTTCAAGCACCTGAAATAATCAAAGAAAAACCAAAGCCAGCTCCAAGGAAAGGTATCCAAGTTCATTTAAGTATAATGTCAAAACCTTTTGCCTGGCCAGTTTTAAGACAATCCTAATGCTTTAAATATTTATATAAACTTCATTAGAAGCTGAAGTCGTCAAAGAGAAAGTAAAACCAGCCCCTGAGAAGAAATTTTTGAGTTACCATTATTGAAACCTTTTATATTTTTATGATCCATTTCATGTAGGCTTCCGTTTTCTCAGATTGACATTTTACCCAAGCTTATCACATGTCAAATGGCCTATTTACAATAACTCTGCTACATTATTTTATAGAGGCTGAAGTCATTAAGGAGAAAGTAGCTTCTGTAAAGAAAGGTATGAATATGAAAGAAATAATCATATACTTTAGATTTCAGCTGTATGATGATCATTCATCACATGACATTGTCTCATAGAGCCTGAAGTTTCAAAAGAAAAGGCACCTGAACCAAAACCGAAACGCACAGAGAAAGGTGTTATTATGCTATATTTACAGCTTATATTATAAAATATGCAGTTTTGAGAAAAATACATCATATGCATATTTTCATATAAGGTTTTTCTAGAAGCTAAATCAATTAACCTTGTGATGTCTTTTCAGTTGAGGTGCCAAAGGAAAAGGAAAAACCAGTCGCTGAAAAGAAAGGTACATATCTAGTTTACCTGTTGATTCAAAAACACTTTTACTAATTATGTAATGCAGCACCTTATTGATTGAGATTTGTACATCTGCAAATTCTAAAGTCAAAAGCTCATTTTTGCAGCAGCAGCAGAACCCGAAATAACCAAAGAAAAACTCAAACCTGTGCCAAAGAAGGGTAAATAAACAGTTTTTCCACTGGCCTTTTGTAAGATAATGCTAATCATTTGCATTTTTCTATATTATTCATTGATTATTTGTATTTATTTATATTTTAGAGGCTGAAGTCATTAAAGAAAAAGTTAAACCAGCTCTTGAGAAAAAAGGTGAGTTCATTTTGATATTTTATCTCAGCAGCTTTAAAGATAATATTAAAAACAGAAACTTCACCAATTACCCCATTGCCATTTCAGAGGCTGGAGTCAAGGAGAAAGCAAAACCAGCTCCTGTAAAGAAAGGTATGGATGTGAAATGATTTTGTTCATCACATTAAAATGATTTTCTCATGGAACAAGTTTCATGTCAGTTGTTTTAATTAATGTTTCATATTTTGTTTCATACTGAAGTTTCTGAAAAACCAGTCAAACCAGCCCCTGAGAAGAAAGGTTTAATTTATTGTTAATAAACATTTTTCACAAGCTGTTACTATTAAAATATTCAAACTTCTAAATATTGTATATCATTGCTATTTCAGAGGCTGGAGTCATCAAGGAGAAAGTTATACCAGCCCCTGGGAAGAAAAGTATGGATATCAATGAAAGTTAATATTTTTTAGCTAAATTTAATATAACACTGATGTTTTGGTTTTGTTTTCAGTTCCTCTAAAGAAAGGTGTTTCTGCTTTATTGCTTCTATTGTCTGCTACAGAAATACACAGTATTAAACACATTTATTTATAAGAATATAGCTTTAGTTATTTAACACAAAATAGATTAGAGTTGTTTTTTCCTTAATATTTTAGAGGCTCACATCAAAGAGAAAGCTAAACCAGCCCCTGAGAAGAAAGGTTTGGTTTACTGTATTACTATATACTAAAAGATTTCCTCTAAGCAAAATTTTAAATTACACAAAAGGATGTCTTTGGATTCCTCTAAATATTTTTGCATTATCATCATTTCAGAGGCTGTAGTCATTAAGGAGAAAGCTAAACCAGCCCCTGAGAAGAAAGGTAAGAGCTATTGCATTAGTTTCAGAAGTGATTTCACTTTGTGGTAAAGAGAAAGCTAATAAACACATTTTACGATAATGCAGAAAAGACATTAACTATCAGAATGCAATTCTTTCTCTAAACATATTTGCAATATGATTATTATAGAGGCTGAAGTCATCAAGGAGAAAATTAAACCAGCTTCTGTAAAGAAACGCATGGATATGAAATCATCCCGTGTATACTTATGTTTTCAATGTATGATGATTAGTCACCATGTTTGCATCTTAAATGACCTGTTAATTTGTGAATGCATAGCAAGTACTGTCAATTTATTGACTCTAGCCACTTTGCAAACAAAAAAAAAAAAACTCAATTCTCCTTTTTTAAGATTAAACTCTTCTGTTTTGCAGAACTTGAGATGATTAAAGAAAAACCCAAGCCAGCACTGAAGAAAAGTATGCCTACTTACATTTATTTGTGTTTACACCATCTCTCAGATATATCTTATGTAATGTGTTAAAATGTTTTGCAACATTTTTAAGAGGCTGAAGTCATCAAAGAAAAAGCTAAACCAGCCCCTGAAAAGAAAGGTAGAAGTTATCATTTCATGCTTGCTTTCATCCAAACTTAAAAATCAAGTTAATATGTTGCCTTAAAATATAAAATAGAATCTTTCACATTCTCTAAATATTTTCTCATCATTTGATTTTTCAGAGGCTGAGGTCAAGGAGAAAGCTAAACCAGCTCCTGTAAAGAAAGGTGTGGATGTCAGTGACATTATCTTGCATTGATGATTTTGACATTATAATGATGATCAAACATCACATGCAAAAATTGTTTTATAGAGCCTGAAGTTGCTAAAGGAAAGGCTCCTGAACCAAAACACAAAAAAGGTGAGTTTTTCAGAAGTATGAGTATCAGAAATATGGCTGGTCTAATTATAGCAACAACAAAAAAATAAAATAAAGCTTCATTGTTTGACATGATGAAACTGAAGCATCCTTCTGTTTTGTGTTTTATAGAACCTGAGTTTGTTAAAGAGAAAGCTAAACCAGTCCCTAAGTTGAAAGGTTTGGTTTACTGTGTTAACAATTAAATGAACAATGTCTGTGAGCAATATTTTGCTAATAATATGTTACAATTATTTTAGAAGCTGATGTAATCAAGGAAAAAGCTAAACCAGCCCCTGAGAAGAAAGGTAGAAATGATCATGTGGGCTTTTACCCCAAGTAAAAGTTAATATTTTCCCTCAAAAAAAAATATTGCATAATATATATTTTTAAATGTTCACATACTTTCCTTTCAGAGGCTGAAGTCATCAAGGAGAAAGCTAAACCAGCTCCTGTAAAGAAAGGTGTGGATATCATCAACATTTTCTTGCATTCCTGATTTTGACATTATAATGATTATTTATTACATGTACAAATACTGCCTTAAAGAGCCTGATGCTTTTAAAGAAAAGGCTCCAGAACCAAAACCCAAAATAGGTGAGATTTTTTCCTCTCGGTTCTTTTTGTATTGTAAACTTTTACCAAAAATATGGTCAATCTATTTATAGCAAAAAATCTTTAATTGGTTAACATTATGAAACTGAAATATTCTTCTGTTTTCTGTTTTATAGAGGCTGAAGTCATCAAAGAGAAAGCTAAAACTGTCCCTAAGAAGAAAGGTTTGATTTACTGTCAACTATCATGTGATAAAAATATTATATAAATATTTGTATATAATCATCATTGTAGAGGCTGAAATTATTGAGTAAGTTGAACTAGCTCCTATAAAGAAAGGTATGGATTTAGTTAAAAAATCTGCAAATACTGATGTTTTACAGAGCCAGAGGTTCCTAAAGAAAAGACACTTGAACCAACACCAGAACCTGCAAAGAGAGGTATTATATGTGTGTGTGTACTGGTAAACTTATGTTTCCGTTTTTAATGTTTGCTCTGAAACATTCTTATTTATCTTCCAAAACCTTTCAGTTGAACCTCCAAAGGAAAGGGCAAAACTAGTCCCTAAAGAAAAAGGTACACATTTAGTATATAACCTAACACTGCTGATTTATCAGCATATCAGTAGATGTTGGCAAAAACAATCAATTATGGCTCGTTTATATGCTTGCTTTGCTAGTATTACAGAAATGCGTATTACAGGATATTTTACAGCTTATGTGTTAACTTATAACATCACAGCTGGTATTTTAAAGATAACATCTGAAGTTAAACCCTCATGTTTTACAGCACCTGAGATAACTAAAGAAAAACCAAAACCAGCACCAAAGAAAGGTACTGCAATTTTTCATAAGAATAAAGCCATAAAAGTCCCTGATTTTAAGTAAATGCTAATGCTTTTAAGTTATCATCACGTTAGAGCCTGAAGTCAAGGAAAAGGCTAAACCAGCCCCTGAGATGAAAAGTAAGAGTTAACTCTGTTTTTGGTGATTGTTTTTTTTTCCTGGTGTTAAAGATGAAGTTATAATTTTCTCATAAATATATTTTACTATCTCTTATCTCATACCTCTCATTATCATTGCTATTTCAGAGGCTGAAGTCATCAAGGAGGACGTTAAACCAGCTCCTGTAAAGAAAGGTATGGATGTCAATGAAATCGCAATGTGTTACTTTTGCCTTCCCGCTGTATAATGACTCAGTTACCACATGCAAAAATACTGTTTTACAGAGCCTGAAGTTCCTAAAGAAAAAGCTCCTGAACCAAAACCCAAAAGAGGTGAGTTTGCACATAATATGTGCTTTAATGTAAACTTTTACTTTTGCAGATTAGTATAAAACTAATATATGTATTTTGTTTTGTCTAAATGTTTATATTTTTTACAATTTTAGTACCTGAAGTCATCAAAGAGAAAGTAAAACCAGCCCCTGAAAAGAAAGGTTTGATTTTGTTTGAATTTAAATGAACACTATCAATGAGAAAAAAGATAGTTAAAAACAGTTTATCTTTTCAGAGGCTGAAGTCAAGGAGAAAGCTAAACCAGCCCCTGAGAAGAAAGGTACGTTTTTTTTTTTACATGGCATAATTTTATCCTGTGTTAAGGATGAATTGTCAGCAGCCATATCACCCTGTAGCCCAAGACCGGTTGCCCACTGAAGCTAAACAGGGTTGAGCCTGGTCAGTACCTGGATGCGAGACCTCCTGGGAAAAAATAGGTTGCTGCTGAAAGAGGTGTTAGTGAGGCCAGCAGGGGGTGCTCACTCTGTGGTCTGTGTGGGTCCTAACACCCCAGTATAGTGACGGGGACACTATACAGTAAAAAGCACCGTCCTTCGGATGAGACGTTAAATCGAGGTCCTGACTCTCTGTGGTCATTAAAAATCCCAGGATGTCATTTGAAAAAGAGTAGGGGTGTTACCCTGGCATCCTGGCCAAATTTGCCCATTGGCCTCTGACCATCATGGCCTCCTAATCATCCCCATACACTGAATGGCTTCATCACTCTGTCTCCTCTCCACCAGTAAGCTGGTGTGTGGTGGGCGTTCTGGCGCACTATGGCTACCGTCGCATCATCCAGGTGGATGCTGCACACTGGTGGTGGTTGAGGAGATTCCCCCCTTGTATGTAAAGCACTTTGAGTGCCTTGAAAAGCGCTATATAAATGTAACAAATTATTATTATTATTATTATAAAATTTTAATCAGAGGCTGAAATAATCAAAGAGAAAGTCAAACCAGCCCCCGAGAAGAAAGGTTTGATTTACTATTAACAATTAAATTAACATTATCAATGAGGAAAAAACTAAGATTGTTTAAAAAAAATAGTCCCCACTAAATATTTCTACATTATTCCTTTTTAGAGGCTGAAGTCAAGGAAAAAGTTAAACCAGCTCCTGTAAAGAAAGGTATGTGTGTTTGTGAAATCAGCTTGTGTTGCTGTTACACAACTGAATACTGATAAAATTATTACATGAAAAAATACTGTTTTATAGAGCCTGAAGTTCCTAAAGAGAAGGGACCTGAATCAAAACCCAAAAGAGGTGATTTTTTTTTCTCAACGCAGGTTGATAATCTGCTTCTAAACTTTTTGTTTAGTGTAGTACATTAATACTGTATATGTATTTTATCATCTCTGAATATGTTTATATTTTAAAAATTTCAGAAGTCATCAAGGAGAAACCTAAACCAGCCCCTGAAAAGAAAGGTAACAGTTACTGTTATTGTGGCTTGATATGTGCTCAAATTCAATGATGATACTAAAGTTTTCTCATTCTGTAAATATTTACATAATTTCAGAGGCTGAAGTCATCAAGGAGACTGTAAAAAAAGGTATGAATATCAGTGAAATCATCCTGCGTATGCTGTTTTTTTCCTCTGTATGATGAAGAATGTATTAAACTTCATTGTTAGGTATTCTTCAAACTTAAATCTTTACCCAATATTTTATTTTGTATTATTATTACAGCACCTGAGATAACCAAAGAAAAGCCAAAGCCAGCACCAAAGAAAGGTAATGCAATTAATTTGTGAAAAATAATGTCAGAACAATTTTTTTTTTAACTTTCTATTTTTGCCAGTTTTGAGATGAAGCTAATGCTTTAAATGTTTAATATTTTCCCCATTATAGATGCTGAAGTCATCAAAGAGAAAGCTAAACCAGCTCCTGAGAAGAAAGGTAAGAGTTTCTTATTGAAGCTTGATATGTGCTGTCAAGTTAAAGACCAGGCTCCAATTTACTCAAATCAAGTTTAATCAACTAAATATTTTTTATTTCAGAAGCTGAAGTTATCAAAAAGAAAGTTAAACCAACTCCTGTAAAGAAAGGTATGGATGACAGTGAAAGCATCCTACATATGTTTTATTTATGTATGATGTTTATTCATTACATGAATCAAACCCATTTTGTAGAGCCTGAAGTTGCTAAAGAAAAGGCCCCTGAACTGGCACCAAAAATAGGTGAGATTTTCCCATAGCAAAAATTAGAGAAAATGCTTTTCAAAAGCTAAATATGTTAAGAATGTATTGAAGTCCATTGTCAGACAAGTTTGAAACTGAAGTATCTGCCTGATTTTCTAAAATGTTTGACGTTAAACCCCCATATTTTGCAGCACCTGAGAAAATCAAAGAAAAGCGGAAGCCAGGACCAAAGAAAGGTAATGCAATTCATTTTGAAAGACAATGTCAAAACATATCATAACGTAAGATAATGATAAAGCTTTACATATATTATATCATCATGATTTTAGAGGCTGAAGTCATCAAAGAGAAACCTAAACCAGCTCCTGAGAAGAAAGGTTTGATTTACTGTTATCAAATTGCCATCATTCTTAAGCCAATTTCAAATGTTTGCTTTCTCTAAATATTCCTATGTTGTCATAATTGCAGAGGCTGAAGTCATCAAGGAGAAAGTTAAGCCAGCTCCTGTAAAGAAAGGTATTGATGTGAATAAAATCATCCTGTAATGATGTTGCTTCCCAATGTATGGTCATTCATCACTTGAAACTGCTTTTTATAGATCCTGACGTTCATAAAGAAAAGGCACCTGAACCAGTGCCAGAACCTACAAAGAAAGGTATTAATATAAAGTGTCATCGATCTTTATCTTTTAACATTTGCACATTGCACATCTGAATACTGCATGTTTTCATAATTCAAGATTTTCTCGGACACAAATACGTATTTATGTGTCGCTCCTTTTCAGTTGAGGTTCCAAAGGAAAAGGCAAAACCAGTTCTTAAAGAAAAGGGTACTTATCTAGTTGATATTTTAATTAAAAATTGTCAATTTATTTGCTGTTTTAAAGTTCTAATGCCATGTTTTACAGAACCCAAAATAACCAAAGAAAAGCCAAAGCCAGCACCAAAGAAAGGTACTTTATTGTGTCATTAACACCATTTGATATCTGATAGAATGAAGTTTAAGCTATATTAAACTATTTAATAATGTTAAATTAAAAGTTTTCCTTATCTGTGTGTTTTACATTTTATAAATGTTTTTCATCGTCTTTAATTCAGAAGCTGTAGCCATCAAAGAAGAAGCTAAAGCAGCCCCCGTGAAGAAAGGTAGGAGTTTATTTGCTTCTGTTTTTAGTGTGATATCCTGTGTAGCAAATCAGGTTTCAGCCTCTTAAAATAATCAGGTTATTTTAGTTGAGGCATCAATTTTTTCAATGTTTTTTTATTACTCTTATTATTTTAGAGGCTGAAATTGTCAAAGAGAAAGCTAAACCAACCCCTGTGAAGAAAGGTTTGATCTACTATCCTCACAATCACATTACCACTGTTCCCAAGCTGAATATTATATCATGCTATATTAAGTCATTTATTTGCTCTAAATGTTATTTTATGAATGTTTTAGAGGCTGAAGTCATCAAGGAGAAAGCTAAACCAGCTCCTGAGAAGAAAGGTTAGAATTACCAATATAAAGAAATTATTAGTAATTAATTTAAAGAAAAAATCTTCATATTATTTCCTTTTCAGTGGCTGAAGTCTTCAAGGAGAAAGTTAAGCAAGCTCCTGTAAAGAAAGGTATGGATGTCAATGAAATCATCCTGCATAGTATTGCTTTCTTTTGTATGATTATATAAAATGATTGTCACATGAAACAATACTGTTTTGTAGAGCCTGAAGTCTCAAAAGAAAAAATATTAGAACCAACTCCTAAAAAAGGTGAGACCTTCGCACGTCTTTTACAAAATGTACTTCTAATACTGTTGTGTATTGGTAATGAATAATTCAAGCCTACATTTCACCAAGTTTCAAAACACTTCTGTATACACAGATGATGTTGGTCTTATTGGTTTGGACTTGGAGCTACTAAACTCTATCAACCAAAAACTGTCTCTTCTGGACTTACTGAGGAAGGACATTGGTGAAATAAAGAGTGATCTGGAGTCCACTCAAAATCAAATCACACTTTTACAAATGGACAACAGAACAATCAAAGGTATTTTGTCCATGTTAGAAATACGGTGGATTTTGACATTATCATGCTGAAAAAAAGGCTTGAAATTTCTTGGCTTACGTTAAACCACATGCTGCTTGTGTTTCTTACAGAGCCAGAAACTGTCGGGGTAAAGGTAAAACCAGCGGTCTCCAAGGAAAAGCTGAAAACAGGTATTAAAACCTTTTAATTACACAAGCTGAATTGTAGCCATAACGAGCTATGATTAAACAGGAGCTGATTGCCCCTGTAATGTTCACATGCGAGTGAAAGATTTTTCTTTTCTAGACCGTGATGCTCTGATGAACGTTACTAAGACAGCACATATTAAAGCAGGTAATTATCTTACGCAACTTATTTTACTTGTTTATTCTCAGGATTTTTTTTTATTAAAAAATTTGCCAGATGAAATTGAAGCTTCATAAGAGCAATATTAGAATCGGAGTGTCTATTTAAATTAAGTGCAAATAGCATGTCTTGTTGGCAGAGGCTATTTACACTAACTCCGCCCACCAACGTGTGATTGGGATAGTCAACTCTGAAAAAAGACGCTCATTAACCATCAGTTTCAGTGGCGTAGATGTAAGGAGATGGAACTTTTTTCCTCCCTTTTCAAATCTCATATCGAATCAGAAAGGCATTTATTTTCAATAAAAATGAAGGAAATTATCAAAAAGCTGAAAATAAAGTATCAGGTAGAGTTAGGGTAGGTGTAGGGAGGGCTTTATTGTCCAAATAAGGTGGCATCCATTTAATAATTTGAATTAAAATGATAATTTACACTCAATACGATAATATTGCGTACTGTTTTATAATGTAATACAATACTGAGGTGCAGATAATTGCTACAATTTGCAATAAGTATTATAAATGGCAGAAAATCTTGCTATTTTAACAGTGTAAATAGAATCTATAGCTATTTGCACTTAGCAGTATTGTTTAACGATATGCTATTTACACTATTTTCACTTGGTGTAAATAGAATCTAATTTCTATTTACACTTAGTGCAAATAGCCGCTGCCTATTAGAATATGCTACATGATGCATTTTCAGTCAGATTGGCTCTTCTGCTTATGTATAATGTTTATATGTATGTATAATTTATTTTATGTCTTACTGATTTTGTCTTTTACCTGCTCTGTACTTTACATATAAACAGTACAAAATGAATGTAAATTACATCCAGCTCTCGTTGTTCTATTATTATGCAATTAAAACTTGCATGCAGCTTAACCAGTTTGTCTTCTCCACAACACAGAACGTTATGCACTGAAAAACATCACTAAACCAGCACCTGCAAAGAAAGGTATGCCGGAAAGCTATGTAACAGCAGCTATATTATACAAATATGCATTTGTTAATTGGAGTGTGAATTTATTGAAGTGTGTTTTTTTTTTTGTGGGCAATTAAGACCATAACCTAAATCAGAAGATTATTTTTGTGAAAATATTACTTTTTATTCTTATTTCTTTTGTGAATCGCTTTGAACTGTTATTTAGATTAAAGGTTATCACAACAAATTATTTATATCCATTAATATGATTAACATTTCTATTCTAGATAAAGAGGCTCCAAAAACTAAGATCAGACCAGAGCCCAAAAAGAAAGGTAAAATAGATTTACTGTTAACAATTGAAATCACCTACCAATATCATTTTCTTCTAGTTTTGTAAGGGGGTGCTAAGTAAAAAGATAAGTTGTTCTTATTGTTGTATCAGTGACTAAAAATATCTCTCCTGATGCTAGAAATCACCCGTGAGAAGCTCAAATTAAAGGAACCTTTAGAGAAAGGTACTATGGCTGATTGCATGGAGTGATTTACTAACACAGACTTTTCATATTCATTTCAGCAATAGTTCTTTACACTCCAAGAATAGTCCTTATTTTATATATTCATCAACGGGCTTGACATTAATAGTTGATCATATGAAGTCTGGCTAGTATATTAATAGTTGACTCATGAATATAGAAAATGTTTCATCTACAAACAGTACTTGCTAAAAATGCATGTGTATACATTAACTGGAATCTGATATTCTTTAAGAAGAAATATTGAAAAGAAAATCAGAGCTATCCAGCTCATAACAAACAGGAACTTTCCAGACCTTCACAGTAACGTTTTTAAGATACTTTTAATACAGCTATTTTCTTTTATGTTTGACCTAAGCAGGTCAAAGAAAGAGGTATGCTTTTTTGTATTTTAACAGTTATAAACTTTTATTAAAATTGATATAAAGAACTATTTAGTTGTAAAGTGCAGTCCATGTATTCTGATACTACATACGTAACGTAAAATGTAACATTTGCCTGATGTTTTGTGAATGTTCTGTAATCAGTAGTCGAGCCAGCTGAGAAGGAACCTGTTGTGGACAAGGAAGTAAAAAGTAAGATATTTATGTGTGTATATAGCTGAAATACTAAAATAAAACACATCAAAATTACTAAACCTTTTTGGTTTTTATTAACATTTATTTCAGGTTTAGTTGTCATTTTAGTTTGTTATAATAACCATGATGTATTGTAAAATAATTTGATTAAGATCATAAATTAAAGGAAATCTGTATTACCCTTTTGTAGGAGAAGAACCTGATGTCACTAAAGATATTCCAGAGATAGAGGAGGGTACGTTTTTTGTGTGTTTTACTATATCAAGTGTGGACTTCAGATCATGGTGAAGCTTTATTTGCTTTAAGATGACACCACACAAATTGTACATGCACCTATTCTTTAAATGCTAATATATAAACCATCTTGACAATAGTAACATTTCAAAGTGGGAGACAAAGGTCAAATGACAAGCTTGCACAAATGCATGTCTTTTCCACTTCAGAGGACGTTCCCTACTTCCAGTGTTTCTTTGTGGATGAGGATGATACTCAGTATCCGTTCTTCCCCTTTTCACCACCGCTGTGGTGAGTCCAGACAAACCTCGCAGCCTGATCTTAAAGAACATGGCAAAGCCAGTGAAGACGGCCCTGTGAACTCTGAGGAACCTGCTGCTCTGATGCAGTGGAGAGCTTCAGACTAGGTCCTACAGCATTACACCAGCAACGACCAAGAAATGTGAAAGAGTACTTCCTGGAAAACTTCCTTCTCAAATCATTTGTCATTTTAAAGGACAGAGGTTGCAAATGTTGCACTATTTATTATATCATCTTAAGGCTATCCCTCTTTTTATTAATACCATGGATTTGCCTTTTGTTTCAGAATGATTAATATCTATTTATGTCCAAGAAGGAATGTGAGTATACTTTATAGCACTGACTTGAAGTAATGAAAGAACTAACTTCCTTTCTGAACACCGCAGAGGGTTCAGGATTATAATATTTGATATATACAAGGTACATAACCTCATTTTGATGGGGTGCTAATTCAAAGCATTCCACTGTGTTTTCTGTCAGAATGGGGTTTGAAAGTTCGCACAACTGGAAGGGAGGATATAGTTAATCAAGAAATAAGTAAACAACTATTTCATGTATCTTTTCTTAGTAAAACTGTTTACTAAACCGTTTACAGAAGTAACAACTGCGCTGAGAAATAAGAGCGTTCCACAGTAAGCTCAGTTCCTCTGAATGTATACATCATTTTATTTATTTTTATTTTACTTTTTGTTTTATTTATCTCTTTTTTAGCTTTCCATACATTTTTTTTTATTTAATATAACTTTTTATAAATGTATACTTCACAGAGGAAACAAATGTTTTATTCAGTGCTCTTTATGAATGAACACACTGGATTTTTGCATAACAAAATTAAACTAAAATGTGGTGCTAAATCCAAGAAAATGCATTAAACGTCAATGCAACTGCATTGTTTTACTATATTACATTGCAGACACTACTGTTTTTACATTTCTCTGCATAACAATAGTTTATGTATGATGATATAATGTGTGTTTTTGCAATATTACGTGGATAGTCCTACCTAATGTAGAGCAGACAATTAAATGGCATTCTGAATTGTCTATTGCACATTATACTCATACAGAAGATTTATTTCAGTATGGGATAAAATTATGTGCCAGATGAAATGTATTGCATGCAATCACAGTGTTTCTCAGCACTGATTCTGGTGGCTTGCTGGCTCATTACTTCATTACTTGATTTAATGATGTTAGTGAGTGTTTAATGGTGTGTACTAGTGAGACACACTATTAAACTAGTGTGCCGGTGGGCCGCCCCAGAGACATTTCTTTTACTGCCGCTGTCTTTTCTGCAGGAGTTCAGCATGTGGCTCCATTGAGAATAAACTAGTGTCTGTACAAAGAGCTTTTTTTCTCTGATGTACAGTAACTTAGGGTGACAGTAGACTCTATTTTCCCCAGGCATGTCCTGACTAGGATTTCTAAATGGCCTAAAATGTCTGGGTTTTGTACTTGCTGAAGGTAATGACTGAAAAGTAGTTTGTGCAGGCATTGTGCTTAATTGGTCAATTGTGGCATTCAAGAAGGTGGGCTCTACAGAGAATGGTCAAAGCAATGCAATTACATGAACATATAATGTATGTAGACTGTAAATAGCATGTCAGTAAGAAAACAAGCCAAAATCTGGACATTTTAGGCAAAGTATCAATCCTGGCCAGGACATGTCTGGGGGAAAAGATGTATAGTCACCTTTACACATGCATATTATAGCAATGCTCACTTGTAACAGAAATAGATCTCTTTTGGACTTTTTAAAAAGATACTTACTTTAACCATGGTAGATTATAAACTTGTGTTTACATGCAAACTGTGCAGCAATGAATAACAGCATTTTTCAATAGTTTATATAGTGCTTTAAAACTTGCGTAGTGTCATCAAATCTAATTTACAGTTCATATTTGAAATGTATGTACCTCAAAAAAAAAAGTTTTGCATGATGTTTGCATGAATTTTGTTTAAAAATGTATCTAAACCAGACCGTATTTAATTTGTAACACACTAAAAATGTATAATGTAATATTGTATTCATTATTATTTTTTTCTTCTGCATGGTTTTGTGGTCAGATAGAATAATTCTCTGTACAGTGTATAGCCATAAACTGAAATCATATTTATAAAGCTCTCCACAGAATCAACAATATGGTCTGTATGCAGAATCAAACCGGCCTGTATGCAACTGTAAATGCTATTGGAACTGTAATAAGACTTGAATTCTGCTGAAGGTCTGATTTACGTTTTAGAAGAAATAAATGTTTGCAATAATCACAACAATTGATTGAGGGATTTTTTATTACTTATTATTTTATATATGTTTGTTAGTTTTTTCAGTATTTTTCTATTTTGTCAGGTCTTTTTGAAGAAATTCTGTATTTCAGTATCACCCAGGCCATTATATTAACATCCACTGTCACCAGTAGGTGGCATTACTGTAATATGCTCTCATGTAACCTTTCTGGTCCTTGTGTAATTTTTGTGAAAAAGCCAGTTAAAATGCAAAGGCTTTGTTAGATAAATTACTCAAATGCATCTATGTTTCTTTCACAATCTTACCAGTAAGTCATTTAAATACATGTAAAATTAAACAGCTACATCTAAATACCCATTTAAAATAAAATTAGTTGAGATGCATCAAAAAGATTAAGGATTCAGAAATATGCCCATATCTACATGTTTTTTTAATCATCACTCTCACAATACCACAAAAAGCTGCCAATAGTGCCAAGTGTTAACTGCATTGGTATGCAGACCCTGCTTTGAGCTATTCAAGGTTTCTGCCAGACTGCTATTCAGGCATCCAAAAAAAATAACTTAAAACATCTCCAAGCCAACAGAGACTATTCCTAACTAAGCCTACTCTAAAATACCCTTATTGCATGTTATATCTATTTTTTATTCTTTATTAGATACATTTTTCGTTATTAATATATATTAAATTAGGAATGTAATTTAAAATAAAATATGAAAATATTTTCATATGGCATTGATTTTGGCAGACATCAGGCATTAATACTGAAAAATAAATTATGACTATTAATACTAAGCATTACTAATTTTCCGTTTTCCTATGCAAGTTCGTGACATTAGACGATGTAATTTGAAAATCAACATCAAGGACATGAAAATCAATATTGGGACATGTGTACCACAGATTTTCAGTCATGAAAGTATGTCTGAGCTCAGTTTACACATAGACATCTCTCCATGACAGAAAAGGTGAAAATGAAGACACGTTAGTTTGAATCACTCTCTCACACTAAACATAACTAGCCATTATGCAACAAGACTGGCCTAAAATTTAATGCAGTCCCAGAGTGAACCGTGGTCCGGTCCTGGAACGGCGCCTGATTACAATCTGTGCATTGTCAACTGAAATATTTTCTCTTCTGTGCTAACAGTTCCCATGGCAGGCAAGGAGGAGTGTCAGGGTTTCCCAGAGCCTCTTTGCTCTTTTCTTTTCATTGGGGAACAACGGGGAGAGTTTCTTTCATGACACTTGGCAAGAGCATAATCTGGCAGTGATGTCATTCCTAAACTTATAGGCTATTGGCCCATGGAAGAACGGACTACTCTCGGCCCACAAAGAAGAGAGGCAAAATCAGCTTAAAGCTGAACTGTGGTTGGCCTAAAGAAGAAAAACAGGGAGAAGATGAAGGCAAGCATTCATGCTTCCTGACAAATGGCCATAGAGACTTGACATAGACTCAGGGGCTGAATAGACCCCCCATATCCTCTCCCTTTTTTTCTCTCGCTCAGTCACTTTGTAGACAAAATTAGTCTACACGGTAGTCTTGGCACTTTTGAAAACACCTGTGGTAATCTAAAAGAAATGAAAACTTTACTTTACTATAGGTTTTAGAATTCCGTTTCTGAATTAAGTAACTAACTAATGTCTTTTCACCTACACTGCCACACTATCAACCAAAATGAAAATCCTGAGGAATCACTTACTTTTATGAGAAAATGCAAAGCGAATGCAATATATATATAAAAAAAAAAATTCTTAAAGTTATGAACAAATGTTCTTCCAGTAGCTTAGTGTTCGCAGAATATTCGTTCAAAGTTATCTGGTCTTTAATAATGTTCTTAAAACATTAGCACAAATATATTTATACATATTTTATTATACATACATTTTTAAAATGTTATGTGTTTCAGACAGTGTGAGTGAAGTGTGAAGTGACATTCAGCCAAGTATGGTGACCCATACTCGGAATTCGTGCTCTGCATTTAACCCATCACGCGTGCACACACACAGCAGTGAACACACACACACCGTGAACACACACCCGGAGCAGTGGGCAGCCATTTTATGCTGCAGCGCCTGGGGAGCAGTTGGGGGTTCGGTGCCTTGCTCAAGGGCACCTCAGTCGTGGTATTGAGGGTGGAGAGAGCGCTGGACATTCACTCCCCCCACCTACAATTCCTGCCGGCCGGAGACTCGAACCCGCAACCTTTGGATCACGAGTCCAACTCTCTAACCATTAGGCCACGACTTCCCCAGTTTTCATTTCATTTCATTTCATTTCAGTGTTGGGGGTAACGCATTACAAGTAGCACGAGTTACGTAATCAGATTACTTTTTTCAAGTAACTAGTAAAGTAACGCATTACTTTTTAATTTACAAGAAAAAGAGTTATTTTTTCAAAAAAGTAATGCCAGTGTTACTTTGTTTTCCCATTCATTAACTGGCAAGTCTCCTGTCCCCATGTTGGTAGAAATCAGAAGTACAGTGTTGTGTGTGAACATGATGTTACTGTAATTCTAGACTAAATGTGAATGTGCATTCATTCATCCCACTCACACAAAAAAAACTGATTTAGTATTCATCAAAATGAATTAAAACAGTGAAATGCAGACTCAGAATATGATGCAAACCTGCAATAGTTAAATAAGTTAACACAAATGTATCTAATCCCATTTTATTCACCTATTAACCTATATGCTGCTGACCTTTGATGATCCAGTTCAACCATAATAATAAACAAAAATGACTTTGCTTCATTGGGGTTTTTTTTTTATTGCTGAAGAGTGTTGAACCTTCTTCTCCTGCGTTCTGCTGTACGGACGTGAATTTACTTTTCCTTCAGCCTTTTCTTTCCTTCCTTCAGAGGTTTATTCATTACACTTTTTCGTGTGAAAGGGCTTTTACATTTGCTATAAATAGAACTTCTTATATTAAAAACAAACAATCAAGCCATATTTAAAAAGTAATGCAAAAGTAATATGTGCTTAGTTACTTTTTAAGGGAGTAACACAATATTGTAACGCATTACTTTTAAAAGTAACTTTCCCCATCACTGGTTTCAGAACGTTCAGAGTACATTAAAAAGTAATGTTCCCATAATGTTTGCAAAATGATAAAACTGAATGTTCCCTTAATGTTCGCATAACCAGGGGAAAAAAAACTGGACGTAGCAAAACAAGAAAAATATATAGCAAAACATTCTTAGACCATGTTTTGTTTGTATTTCCATCACATAAATTTTGTAAATAAAGTAGGCTAACAACCAAGTTTTATTATTTGATGACTCACTCATAAAGACACCTACTGGTTGGTGACTAACCTGCAGAAAGAGTCAAACTAACATTAAGTTATTATAGCAAAATAAATTGGCTTTAAATGAAAAGAAAGTGCTTCCCATATCCTTCGATGCTGACACAAACGCAGCACGTCCAATGAAATCTAGATGACATTTGGGTGCAAATTAGATTGTAATATGAAGAATTTAGCTACATGAACCTCGAAAACCATTATTCAAACTATGCAAGGTAACAGAAAATTCAACCCAGCTGCATCCAATAATGTTCACAGGTTTGATTTGGGTCATTACTTTTTACATTGGGTCCTGAAGCAAAACCCAAACTGATTCTCATCTCACAGTAAAGCTGCTTGTCTCTGTTTGTCCTGGCAAAACTGTGTTGTGATGTGTGGTTAAACATTTGTTTCATTAATCAGAGCAAGTTGCTTTTTTTAGGTCAGCCGTGAGTGTAGAGAACAATGCCTGATTACTTTCCACTCCAATTACGACGCGTTTGTGACCGAAACAGTCCATTCACAATCTGCTGCTAGAGTGAAGCTATCGTGACAGTCCTGGGTCACAGTAAACTGTCACCATGCAATCTGGAGCACACTGCATCTTGCTAAATATTATTTTGAGCAATAGCAGCTGGTTTCTCTGCAAGAGTCAAGCCAGACTATTGCATAGTGTGTTACAGTTCATGATGTATTTAATGACTGCTGTTTTGCACTGTAAACTCCACAATTAAGTGAATTTCTGTTTACTTTTTAATTACACTAACAGTAATAGGTTTGAATAATTACGATTTTTTAAATGTTTTTGAAAGAAGTATCTTATGCTCACCAAGACGGCATTTATTTGATCAAAATACAGTCAAAACAGTAATATTATGAAATATTATTATTTAAAAAAAAGTTTTGTATTTGAATACATTTTAACATTATTTCTGTTATGGTGAAGCTGAATTTTCAGCAGCTATTACTTCGGTTTTCAGTGTCACATGATCAGATATCATTGTAATATGCTGATTTGGTGCTTAAGAAACATTTCATATTCTTATCAATCTTGAAAACACTTTTTACCTCTTAATATTTTTGTGGAAAGTGTGTTACACTACCCTTCATCTTTGTTTTCAGTAAAGACTTGTTACAATGTTACAAAAGATTTGCATTTCAAATAAATGCTGTTCTTTTGAACTTTCAATTGAACTTTTTCATATTCATCAAATAAATATTAACCAGCAAAACACTGATAATAATAAGAACCATTATTAATAATTGCGCACCAAATCAACATATAAGAATGATTTTTATTGTGATACTGAAATCTGGAGTAATGGCTGCTAAAAATTCAGCTTTGTATCGCAGGAATAAATTATATTTTCGGAATATTCAAATAGAAAACGGTACATTTAAATTATAATAATGTTTCACAATTTAAAAGTTTTTATTGTATTTTTTTTTTTTTTAAATTGCAGCATTGGTGAGCATAAGACAGGTCTTTAAAAAACATTAACAATTTTAATTATACCAGACTTTTGTGTACATATCTGTACATATCATAATTTAATGTACAAGTGGTTGTGACAAATTTGGGCCAGTGACATAACACTATAGGCTATAAAGCATCTGAACATGGTTGGTCAAATTGATCGAATGATGCTCCTACGTAAATGCAACACGGATTATAGGATTAACTTTGACCCAGTGACAACGTGTCCCCTCCTGGCAGCTTCAAATTATGGAGGGGTTACTACAGGTCATTTTTAAATGGGTTCACAATCCTTCATCCCAGCATTATATTAAACAAACTGAGGACTGTTCTTCTCCCAGACTGGCATTTTCAATCCAAATGCAGATATCTGTGGCCCACACTAAAGGGTCTTTTAAATAGTCTGTGGCCTGTGTTCAAACAGCTCCAGAAGTCAAACAAACAGTCATTCAGGACTTTTTCTCATGATACACAACTGTGCAAGTCATTGAGTTCTCAGTCTGAAGTGGGCGCTTGAAACACTAGCACAGTGAAATGGTTAATAATGGCGTTCAGTCTTCTCAGATATGACTCGAGTGTGTTGGCCATCCGCTCAGTGGATTAAAGCGGCCCAGCATCGACTCTCAAAGTCAAAATCTAATTAGCATCTAAAGCACAGAAATGGCTGATCATTAATACCTTATGGTCATCATCCCAGTACATAAGGAAACAGTCCGTAATCGGACTGAATTATGAGTAATGAAACTAAATTACATGCAAACCCAGGTCTGTGCAGTAGAAATTATATTTAATTAATACATTATTTGTTTGGTTTCTAAAGTTTTATGTGGGGTTATGGCACAAACTCAAGTATGGGATCTTTGAGCAAACAGAAGGCTAAACTTACAGCAATGGTGCTTCGGAAAAAAGGTCTTATAGTGGCCGGGTTCATTTGATTAACTACAGTGCAAATTTCTCATCTGTGAAAAAACCCATCTTTTAACATCTCCAAAAGATTCCTAAACTGTGAATTATTCATTCGCACTGGATGAAATTATAGAATGTACTATAAAAGAGCAATAAGATCTTCTCTTAGGAACGTGTAAGCAGGGATTGTTCACTTCAGAGAAAAGTTATTTTGAAATTATTTAAAATTATGTTTGTGATTTAAATAAATGTAAAGCTCTTAGTTCTCAATTCTGTTTCAGGAAATGATGTATGCATAAAGAAACTATACTATATGCTGTTTTGTTCAAGTGACAAATATTACAACTATACATTCTTTATTATCAGACTATTGAGAAACTAAAGTGTTTGCATAAGAAAGCAAGAAACAGAGTCAGTTTTTGATCAAATGTGTGTATTTCATTCAATTTGACACAAAGGCAGGCCTCAATTATACAATCCACTAACATTAAAGACATTCTGCAATGTTCAAAAAACTTCACAATGTGCATTTTATATAAAAGGTCTTACAAAAAATGTCTCACATCTTAAAAAGGGGACAACTCAGTTGAGAATACAATGTAAAAATTCCCTTATGATATTGTCAAGTTGCCAGGGTAATACTGAAGCGTTAATTCGTTTGACATTATGCCTTTTCATATGTACGGACAGCTTGCACACCTTCAAATGTCAAGGTCTGGAAACAGCAGAGACAAGGAGAGGAAATTTAGAAACATTAAATATCCATAAAACTGATTAAAAAGAACATTTTGACTTAAAATTCTAAATTAATATTAATAATGCTACTTACCATAATCATATTGCCGTCCTTGATTTCTCTAACAAACTTAGTCTCCTTGCCGTCCCACCTCTGAACGTGGACAAGATTGTCTCCTTCCAAGGTTACAGTGGACTGAGATGAGATAAAAATATGAAAGTTAGTTTTTTAGTAGTGCTTTATGATTATTATATCATATATGGTCAAATTCATGTAAGGTAAAAAGAGACCTAACCTGCCAAAAGTACTTTGTAAAGTAAACTGTTTTGTAAAATTTTAGATTTTAGATTTGCTGTGGATACTGCATGCATCAGTGAATTAATAAAAGAAATAGAAAAAAACACACACACACAAACCTTTACATGTCTGTCATCTGCTGTGGTTTCGTCAAACTCCTCTCCTAGTTTGAAAGAAATCTCAGTGTTTTTGAAGGTGCTCAGCGTCTTTATCACAACTTTGTCATCCTCATGACTGACGACAATTGTGGGTTTGGTAACATTGCCTACTTGCCTGGTGGCAAAACCAACACCTGCGGAATAAAAAAAAAATCAGAAAACATTACAGACGGAACAAAACTATTGTTATTATTATTATAACTGTACAGAAAATGTCATGCAATTAAAGACCAGACTGTGCACGTGCAAAGTGTTAAGAGGAATTGTCTTTCTGCAAAAAGACAATTATTTTGATTAAAATATACACCTTATTTTTACTTACCCAGTGCTTTCATGTATTCATCAAAGTTCTGGCTGTCAACCAGTTTCCAAGTTGCACAAAATGCATCAACCATATTGACAGTTTAAAATGCAGGGATCAAACACACAGTGGTCCTTGTACAGTCTCAGAGTTCTCAGTCTCCTCAGAGTCTGAGGACAGCAAAGCCCAAACTAATTAATACTGTCAGGGAGGCGGGGCTTTGGGGGAAGCTTGTGCTGATTGGATGGATTTTTATCTACTGAAGCTGTGATTTGTTCAAATACATGGCGAGGAATGACACTGTAATTTCAATAGTATTGAGTATAGTAGTAATCCAATAATGGGTCTGGAACTTTGCATTTGAGCAAAGATTAAAATGATAATAATTAAAGTTCTGACTTTTTATTTTAAATACAGTATATATTTATAGATTTTCATCTAATTAATATAGATTCCACATTTCACAGTATAAATAAATAAAATGTTTATGCAACTTTAGGTCTGTGTAAAACTCTTATCTTTGAATAACAGGATCCATCACTATTTCAAAGCTGGGCATCTCTCTCTCTCTCTCTCTCTCTCTCTCGAGCAGATGCAATCGTTTTTATTTTAGAGAGATGCATTTTCATTGGTTTCATTAATGCATAAAAAACATAACTGATCAAATATAAATTAATTCAAAGCATCAGTGCACAAGTGACCTTTAGTACAGAGTAGACACGTAAGTTTTGCCTGACTGTAGATGAATGATGCTATGAGACTGTAATGATGCACAGCACTGTAAAAACTGTAATAAACTGCTATCACATGTAAGATAAATTATATAGAAATAAGTGATCGCATATTATGCATATGAAGTATTTGAAGCATTGGGCGTGTCTTCCTCCAGGGGGCGCAGGAAGGCTCCGAAAGCAGCAGTAAAAATGTCAGGGTGTGATAGTCTTGCTGGGTCGTTTATTATACTGTTTGTGCCATTTAAATATTGTATTTGCTTTTTAAAATAATGATTCGTAGAACTGCCTGTTACAAGCGCCGCAGCAGTCTCTATACAAAATCGTTTTATAGCATATAACATCCTTCAGTAATTATAAATGACTGATGCTGAGAATAGCAACAAGTATCATATCACAGCGGCTACTGCACAAGAGATCTGGGCTGAGTTTCCCAAAAGCATAGTTTCAATGGACGATGCACTTTAACTTAAGATGCTTTGGGAAACGCAGCCGTGGACGATCACTTACACTTGAAGAAAAATATGAGAACTACCACTTGACATTAAAACCCAGGGAAAAGGCAATACATTATTAAAACCAATCCGTCTATTTTATACACTGCACTTGTGTCGCTGGTAGCAGCCATTATTCTACCATATAACCCCGGTTTCGCAGACAAGGTTTAAGGCTAATCCTAGACTAAAATGTAAATCTGAGCTGTTTCAACTGAAAGAAACTTGCACCGATTGATCTTAAAATATATCAGTGCCTTGTTTTGTCTCAAGATGCACACCAGTAATGTTTTTTTTTTTTTTTTTTTTGCGTTTATAAAAATTACTTAAATGTCCTAATTGAACTATGGCCTAATCCAGGCTTAGTCTAAACCTTGTCTGTGAAACCCGGCCATAATGTACATAGACATAATATGATAATGTGCAGACCTTTGTGCAGTCCTTTGTGCTAAATGACTCGCACTTCTTAAGGTCGCCCGCTAGATGGCAGGCGTGCTCCATGCGATTGCAGCTTACCGCAGAAATGTTATTTAGTACATTTCCGCCGACATTACTATAAATTGTACTTTAAATGTGCCCTTATTTATATCCTCAGCTGTCTCCTTCATCGGAAAAAAAGACCTGGACATATATCGTGCTCTGACTATAGATATGTTCAATCTGAATATCTTTGTTACGTCTATAGAGATAGATCATGTCTAAACCTCTATTGACAGGCAGGTATCACTTTCTGCACTTTCCATGAATATATTCCATATATTCTTACATGTATTCCTTTGATGACAAAGCTGAATTTTCAGCAGCAATTACTCCACTCGGCGTCAGTTGTGTTGATTAAGTGTTCATTTCTAAAGTATTAATAAGTCACAGAATGAATTTTTCCAGCATTGGCAGGATGTGAGTCACCGCTATCTAATGCTCCTCAATAATGAATCAGACCATGGTAATAGGACTAGCTCAAAGAAATATTACTTCAAATATTCTTTATGTAGTTTCTAATTCGTATCTTCTCTTTTGTTTCAGTGGAACACACACACAAAGCAGGAAGAATCTTCACTAAAGCATATGGACAAAGACAGCAAAGGACAAAAACACAAAAGCTAAAGGTAGTTCTTATGGATTTTACAATATATTCTAATTTAAGTTTGTTTCTTGCTTGAGATATTTAAGTCATCTACACAATTTGCGTCTCTCATTTTGTTAAAAACTTGCCAAGAGCCCAAAAGCAGTTATATCAAAGTTTTGTAATGTAAAAAGGGAAAAACTTTGTCAACTTTAATCTCATTGTGTTTTCTTCATTTGATTGATATTACTCAAGCTTATGAAAGCTTTAGCCAGGCCCTTTGCCTTTGTTTCTCAACAACTGGAGGCTCTTCTCAGTTCATTCCTGCAGTACAGAAAATAAACTCACCCTCAAAAGTATCCCAAAACTAAAAATGCTGGAGGAAATCACATGATTCCACTTAATGTCGAGCTGACTTGAGTCTGTACTGCTGGATAAACCTCACCACAAACCATAAGGCCTATAACCACTCCCTTGTTTGTCCAAATACATCACCAAAAAGGAGGTTTGAATGTAGCCATGGAGCTTTTGGGTGTAGTGTGAATATTTAATGTAGTTAAAATGATGGATGTTAATGCCATGTAAAGTTCACCTAAGCTGTTTCGACAAAGCCTTTAAGCACTACTTCAAAAATGCACCCCATGGCTCTGAGAACAAAACGTTTATTTTTAGACACAGTTTGTGGTCCTGCTATGTATGCAAGTAGGATATTAAACATGTGCTATTCCATAAGTCACACACAATTAGACACCACAAATTTATATTATGGTACACTATAATGTAATCGGTATGGCAGAACGTTCTGAACTAACAGAACTAGACCCTGCTGTTTTCAATTAAACTGGCAGGCTGAAAGGTATGTCCGGCCGCCTCGCATCTTACAGTCGGCCAAGCAAGAGTAAAAGATGAGCTTGGCTGTGTTTACCTTTTATATGTGTACTTTATAAGTTTCTATTTTGAACCTAAAATGGAATTTAAAACAAAAATAGGTTTCTCAAGACATTTGAGGATCATATAGGCCTTACAATGTTTGAAAGCATGGGAGGTTTTTAGTTTAGATAGACAGAAATGCCAACATTTTTACCTTGTAAGATATTTTAATGCTTGAAATCAGCCTTTGATAATGTATAATGCTTACATATGAGAGTAAATACTTACTTTAATTCCTTTGATTCTACGTAACTGCACCATGTCCTTGATGCACATAACCCAAATTTTACTACAACATATTTCAGAGTAAAGTGCATATACACAGTTCACAGGGTTTTTTGCCTTTTTGCTCAGCCACATGTGGCTGGTAGACTATAATGAAAGCATATGTTTTCATTTAGTCCTTCAAATAAATAGGAAACTCTGAGAACAGAGGAAAAAGTCGAATCTAATTAACTCGCTTTAATTTCAGGCTCGTTTTAGGGCTTTCATTTGTCAATCAGAGGGAGTCAATTTGCCACTTGTGAATTATGTGAATATGTTAACCAACATTTATGTCAACACTTTACACTTAGCTCTGATAAGCAGTCAGCTGGTTTAACACTGGTCTTTACTGGTCCAGAGCAGAAGACTATGTACAGTTACTGTAAAGATTCCAGAAAACAGTGCTCCATTTATACGCTCTGGCTAACTTCCCGCAATGGAAAAACGCTGTCGGAAAAAGAAGAATGGAAAAAAGAATGTTCATGTTAAGTTCCTGCTGGAGTAGAATGAATGATCTTAATTTATTCCAGTAGGGTAAATAGATAGATTTATGTGTGCTGCAAAACATCACACACATTTTTTTGAATTATTGAGATACTAATTATAGTTTTTATTATTTTTTTTATATTTCATAAGTTTTTGCAATTTGTTTGGGCCATTTTTATAATTTTATAATTTTTGAGTTATTTTCGATTTCAGTTTTAGTTATTTTGACATATCAAGTAATAAAATACGTATATATAATTTCAGTTAAAAGAATATATTTTAAGTATTTTAAACCTGGTTTTAGTTTTAATTAACAACAATAACAATAAGAGAGAAAGATATTACTTGTAGTATTAATACTACTTAAAATGATTATCTATGCAGTTTTATGATCTCATATAAATTAAAGAGACTATATGGAATATTTGTGGATTTTAAAATGAATTTGTGTACTGAAGAGAAGGCAAAATGGTGAAAAAATCAAAGGAAATTCTGACCTGTTGCCGGACTTCAATTTCCATTATACATTTCAACTTAAAAACTTGATGTTGATGTAAAAAAAAATGTTTATGGACACATATGCATAAACTACCCATATACTGTATTAAACATTTATTTTAGAGCAAACCTTTGAAATTTTTTACATTTTCGCAATCACAGCTCATAAATACAGTACACTTAAAAACAGTTTGAGTTACAAAAATAAATATAAATGCTGAAACAATATTCTTTGGATGTCAGTCACCTTGGATGTCAGTGACCAGTGTCCTGTTCACAGTTTTTTTTTTTTTATATTCACCATTTGTGAAAGGTAGAAATTGTCCATGGGGTCTGTGTTTGAGGCTTCTGCTAGATGTCAAGATCATCCGGCCGGGCCCGACTGCTCGCTCGACTACTAGGTCGAGGTTCCTTGAGCAGCAGAAGATCCTTCCCCAGAGCCACTTTCTCAGAATATGGAAAGCGCTGGGTGTGACCCAGCTGGTTCTGTTCTGTACTGTAATTAGTCCAGTTCTGCTCATTAGCCTGCTTGTCATAATTGTCAGAGGAGTTGGACTTGTCTCCAGTATTTAGGTTGTAGCCCAGATTAGGGACAGGTGCCGAGCAGTCATTGTAATACCCATAACTGGACAAGTTCCTTGGGCAAGGCTTGATATTACAGGCCCTATCAAAGTTTTTCGCTGACTCTTTGAATCGATCCTTCATCCTCTTGAAAATCACGTAAAAAAATTCAAAGACGTTGAGGGCCAGAGAGACAAGCGACACGACCAACATAAAGATGATAAAAACTGTCTTCTCTGTGGGACGAGACAAAAAGCAGTCCACTTTATGTGGACAAGGGAACTTTTCACACGTATAAACGGCCGACAGCTTGAATCCATAAAGGTGCCACTGAATCAACAGGAAGACTATTTCAAATATGGACTTCAAGACGATGCTCACTATATATGTGTAAAATATCCCTCCTCTCATTTTGACCTTCCCGTGATCTTCCAGGCCGTACTTGAACTTCTTCATTTCAATTTTCCTCAAGAGCACATCCATATCTCCTCCTTTGCTCTGGATGTCTCGTAATATCTCCTCCTTTTTATTCAATTTCTCCTCCTTGTGCATGAGGAACATGACGTGGCTGAGGTACAGGAGGGTCGGCATGGACACAAATATGATCTGCAGCACCCAGAAGCGCACATGGGAGATGGGGAACGACTTGTCGTAGCACACGTTCTCGCAGCCGGGCTGTAGCGTGTTGCACTTGAATGCCGACTGCTCGTCTCCCCAGGCAGACTCCACCGCCGTCCCCATGACCAGGATCCTGAAGATGAAGAGGATGGAGAGCCAGACTTTGCCTCCTGCCGTGGAATATGCCTGGACCTTGTCAAGAAGTTTCCCCAGCGCGCTCCAGTCACCCATGATGAAAGATGTTCTGGATTAGACAGGAGATGACCAACCTTAAAGCTGACAAAGACAGTAAATCAATGAGTATTATAAACACAGATGAAGCCCAGTGTTAAACACATCCGAGTGGTCTCCTCACTCCCCATATGACTGGCAAATACATTAACATATGTCCTTGGCTCATCTTCAGAAATGCTCCTGGGTCAATCCCTGCTCTAAATGAATGCTCTGTGGTTTTCTGACTTTTCAACAGATATTTAACCTAAAAAATATCGAATTTTTTAACTATATAAAAATCAGAACAAGTACAAAGTCTAAAACACAAATACTAAAGTATCAATTATTTTAAAACATATTTACATAGTATTTTTTTAAAATCACAAAAATACACTATTTCTGGAAAACATTTTTATCACAGATTTAACCTACTAATATATTTTAAACTATACACTTCGAAAAATAAGAACCCAGAGTATAAACAAAGGACCGCTATTTAAACAAAAATAAATCGCCTACCAAAACGTATAAATACACACATATAGGCCTAAACCATTTGTACCATACTAACTTTTACGTTTAAACATATCTCCATTACATGTTGACTATGTTGTTATGTATTTCTTACCTGGAAAATCGTTAAAAACGTCAAACTTCTTGACTTTTGTAGCACTTTCAGTGATAAATTAAAAACTAAGCAGTTTCGCCATAAAATGATTCTCCCTTCGGCGAACGTTCTCTCATCCTCGTCGTTGGAGGGACTGAGTCAGAAGGGGGAAAGTTAAACGTCACCTAACTCAAATTTATGGACTTCCAGAACTTTTCAGTTTCCGTTATATTTTGGGAGGAAATGTCTTGGGAAAAGGGAGAGCAGTGAAAGTGTGAAATACCGCCATCTGCAGTAGAAGTAGCAACTTGCCACAAATGTAACCAGGCCTTCAAAACACTGAGGCATGTTACAGTTCATTTGTTACCATGACGACAGAATATTCGAAGAGTTCTCTTGGAACGAATGAAATATTCAGGTCAGATCAGTTCTTCAGTTACTTTTTGTAAAATAAATAAACAAAAACTAAAGTAAATACATGAAAACACTTTGTTTTTACATGTATATATATATATTTATATATATGTGTGTTTGTGTGTGTGCTTATCTTTTATAAAAATGCTGAAAATTAAAACAGCAATGCTTTCTTTCACTTTTTTATTTTGGAATGAATCACTACAATCACATATCTTAACACATATCAATGTATGTATGGATACATTATTTAATATGATCAAGCATGATTGATTATATATACTCTTGTCATATTTGATGTTCAAACTAAGTTCTCAACATATTTCATATACTCTTTATAACAAACTGAAACTCTGAAACTGAATCTCAAACTCAATTCCTGGAGGGCCACAGCTCTGCATAGTTTAGCTCCAACCAGCTCCAAATCACACCTGCTTGGAAGTTCCTAGTGATCCTGAAGAGCTTGATTAGCTGGATCAGGTGTGTTTGATTAGGGTTGGAGCTAAACTGTGCAGAGCTCTGGCCTTCCAGGAATTGAGTTTGAGACCAATGCTTTATAAGTTGCAGAAAAATACTTTTTTGCTGAGAGAAGGGCTGAAATGAAGAAAATGATTTGGTAACTGGAAATGCTCGGTTTGTTTTGGGAACCAACAATTGTTTTTCATTCACAGCTAAACATTCAAGACCACAACTTCAGGAGATTCATTTCCTCGGGGTCATGGAGGACCTCAGGGGAAGCTCTCCTTCAACCCAGCTGTTTGGATTGGCCAACATTCTTTTCCATATTTGAATTTCCTCATCCATTGAATCCATCCAATCAACTTTCTTGCCATAGCTCTGTCCTGCAAGTGAAGAGAGACACTGATAAAGGGATAGTTAACCTAAAAATTAAAATTCTGTCATTAATTTCTCACCCTCATGTCCTTCCAAACCTGTAAGACCTTCATTCATTTTCAGAACACAAATTAAGATATTTGTGATGAATTCCAAGAGCTCTCTGACCCTCCCATAGACAGCAAGGATCCTAACACGATCAAGGTCCAGAAACGTAGAAACGCATCAAAAATATCTTAATTTGTGTTCTGAAGATGAACAAAGGTCTAACAGGTTTGGAATGACATGAGGGTGAGTAATATCCCTTCAATGGATGGCTTCAAGAAACCTGCCATCAGCTTTTAGATCAGGACTAACACAAAAATCAGGTTAAATATAGATTAGGTGCAAAATACAGCTGCAATGAAGAAAAGGTTTTGTTACCTGTTCCAAGACTGAGGCGCAGACCTCCCAGAAACTGGCTGGTGAGTGTGTTGTGATCCCAAACAGTCAATTCGCAGCAGGCCTCACTGACCTCCCCAGTTTTGAACCCATCATACACCATGGCATGGTTATATACAGGGTCCTGAGACTTTTTTATAATGCGAGTCTTCTGGCGGCTTTTCTTTCTGGTATCAGGTAAAATGTAGCTAAGAAACAAAAAATTTATAATTAGTGAATCTCACCTGTAAAGAATATGTCCAGGTCATAATTCAACCCAAAATCAAACAAAAGAAATAAGAAATTTTTAAAAATGTGAGTATTTATATAAACATATATATATACACAGTAGCTTACACACACATATATTATGCAAACTCAAAGTTTTATTTTGGATGCGATTAATCGCGATTAATGGATTTGACAGCCACGTAAAAAATGCATTATTTTTTGTAATGTAATCTCAAAATAAGTTTTACTTAAAATAACTGCAGGCATTACAGCAATGACAGTTTTTACTTTTAATTTTAATTGGACAATATAATTTTTTTTTTGTGGTGAAATAAGAAGAAAAAAACACTGTATTAAAACTTTTGGTCTGACCATGTGTAAAATGAGTTACGGTGAAGTTAGTTCCATATTTATTTTTGTCCTCTAAACCAAACAAAATGAATGAAATGGGTCATCTGGGTTATTTCCTTTCTTCTCATGTCATTTTAATAGTTGACAAAAAAAAAAAAAACATGACACTTCAAACATGACAATGAGGAAGCGTGAGAGAGGGAGAGAGAGAGTTAGAGATGGAACAATGGCTTTAGCTGTTTTGAAAGTCATGTCCGTAACAGATGACAGGCACACCCTCACCACTTAACAAAAGAATCGACTCCCTGAGGCTTCAGGCGACGTAATTCTTTTGCCTCCCGCAGCCACACATGAATCTCCCCAGTGCTGTTCTTCGACCCACCTGAAATCAAATGACATGTTTTAGAGCAAATACAGCTTGTTTGTCAAGAGCTGCATTTCTCAACTTAGGTATACAGAATGATATGAAATACATAGACACAACATCAATATTTGAAATAGTACCAGACTCTGATGGAACATATTTCAGCGAAATTGATAGGAATCCATTAGACTCTTGATTCATTTCTTGATTTTCAGAGGTCTATAATCAAAAGAATATACTGTTATATCAGAGAACTAGGTTGAACTGAGATATCACTTTATATGAAAGAACCAACAGGCTCTGTTCCAAAACACAAAATCATTTAAAAGTGTGTTTTTCATCTAATCACTCAAACATTTTAAGCAGTCTACCTTTGGCTGTAGGTTGTACCATGTGAGGGCCTCATGTCCCCAGTCCCAGGTCTTAAAACAGATCTCAACCTGCCCCAGGAACACATTTCGGCCTCTGGAGTCATTGTGCCACACGGACAGATTCAGAGTCTTATCCGGCAGCTCTTCACGCTTCACTTTGTACTGATTAAAGATTTACAGTACAGATAAGATGCAAGGTTATATTAAATACAAATATGATACTGTATTTTAGTGCCACAAAAAGAAACATACTCTCAGAGATTCAACGTAAACTGGATTCACGGTCCGTTTCTTAATGGAAGTTTTCCTTTTGCTGCGACGTGACTTGTCTGGATAGAGGTAGGTCTTCACATAACTTAAGATAGATACACAGACAATCAGATAGATAGATAGGTAGATAGATATAGATAGATTATTTTTAGGTTGAGAACTCACGGGTCAGTGCGTTGTTTACGTGGATTAGCTATGGCCAGATCCTGGCACTGTTCAATCATGATAATGAGCTCTCCAACAGGGCTGTACATCACTGCAAACTCCACAGAGCCCTGCACTTCAACATTACCAAAATCCCCTGCATCGCTGTACACACTCAGCAAACTACCGGTGCGCTTATGGGGGGAAAAGAACAAGATAAATCTCTGGAACACCGTCTTTTTTAATTGTGCACTTTTATTGCCTTGTACTTGGATAGGAAAGTGAATGATGACAGGAAAGGGTGGGAGAGAGAGAGGGGAATATGGCATTGGGAAATGACGCAGTCTGTACTTGAACGGCCTTTATGTGTCTAAGCATGTGCTAGACAGCAAAACATAAAAACATTCAATGACGTTATGTAATGCAGATATTTTATGCCTCTTAAGGTCTATTTAAATACATTTTTAGATGTTTCGATTTTTTTGGGATGTTTAATATCCGGATACATCTGTTTACTTTTGCTGCTATGGCTTTATGGTGCCTCCCAAAACAGGTCAACTTTGGCTCAACCATAAATTTAGGCCGGAATTATTTATAATAAACTGTTTATCAGCTAACTGACAAGTTCAGACAAGCAATGGCAAACTGGCCTTTAAACATCTTTAAAAATTAAAAGGTCCAGCTCACATCAGTAAGAGACAATGCGCTAGCCGAATAGCCTTTTCTGCTAGAGAGATCCGACCCATAGCTGGATAGTGAAGTATCATCATCTGAATCAACTCCTTCATCCTGCAACACAGAAGACAATATCAACAAAAACAGCAAAGCAAAACACAAGATTACTTTTGACCGTCAAGCAACTTACTGTGATCAACACTGCACACCGCAGTGGATGATAAAAGGAATGATGAAATGATATTTCAAGTGCTGCAACACTATAAATTATATTTCCAGGATGAACAGTAGCTCACCTCCCAAGCATCTGCAGTGTAGGAAGGAGTTTTAGATGTGGATCCCTTAAGTAAAGCCTCTAGATCTGACACCCCGTGTTTTTGTCCTAAAGAAATCAAAGAATAAACCTCAAATAAGATATAAATCCATGTATATCTACCGGAAGAAATCTAACAGGTTAAACCTGAGCTTAAGTGAACAGGCACACAATACAGGGAGTGTCTCTCTCAAATATCAGGCCTTGAGAGCACTTCAGAAATCAGATACGCTATTTCACACTTCAAGCTAACAGGGTGAATCAGCCCCTAGATCTCGTAATCGTTTACCTTTCGTTTCTGTTGGATCTGGAGATTCAGATGGCATAATGACTATTGTAGGAACCGTATCAGCTCTAGTCTCCTGCTTTGGCTCCTGAATGGTGATCTTCTGCAGGACGGGTGGTCTTGCCTTTTGAGCTCTTGCCAGAACACTTAGAATCTCTGAGTCTGTCCTCTGCTCAGTTTCAGCATTGCCCTCATCATCTTTCATCTTTGAAGAACCTTCACCCAGTCCAGCAACATCTTCGCTTGTAGGTTTAGCAGGTTGAACTGATTCAACAACAGTTTTAGTGTTAACTTGCACTCCAGCATTTCCAAAGTGCACTAATTTCCCATCATCTGTCATCGAAAGATAGTCTTGGCTTAATTCTGCTAAAACTTGACTCTTATTGTTAGTGGCTTTTGGTAAGTTCTGATCATTTGATGACTTTATCTTTATTTTTTCTTTCTCTTCATGGGCATCAAGATATCTTTGCACAGTTTTGTGACTGACACTTGGTTTTGAGGGTGGTGATGACATTGTGGAATCTTCTACTACACTTATATCAGATGTTTTATTCTGCAACATCTCATTTTTATTAGGCGTTTTCTTTTCCATTTCCACTGGTCGGTCATTGCCAGAATCACTAGAAGCATCTTTGCCCTGCAGAGTGTCAGAGGGAAATTCATGAGAATCCATTTCAATCCCCCATTTTAATGACTGACTTTGGAAGGTTTTTTCAGCAGAAGAACGCTTACTGATTTGTTCCTCACCAGCTACACACTCAAGTACTTGATCTGTATCGGTCTCAGCAAGTAAACCAGCGCTTACATTTTTCCCTTCACCTCCCGTCCTGTCTGAACTTGCCTCATCATTAAGAATTTCTCTGGAGATCATCTTTCTCTTATCATGCTCATTAGCAGAGTCTGAGGGACCCAGTTTATCGCTCTCAGACTCTCTAAACGTACATTCAGCTGAACACTGCTGATCTCTGCATGTACTATCTTGGAAAGCATTAGTAGACTCGTTAACCTTCTCTGAAGCTTCGTGATCTGAGTGTCTAGTCAATTCTGGCCCATCACTGGTGAAAACTAAGGAAGTCTGTGGTTGAGTCTGAAACTCAGTTGATGAACATCTTTCTAAGAAAACATCTTTAGGTTCAGCTTGAGATACAATTTGAAATGATGTTTGATCTATGAAATTTAAAGATGGAGGCTCTGTATTTGGATTTGATGTGTCCTGCTTCTTTAAAGTCTCTGTATTTTCAACATGCAATTTTACCTCTTTTTGATTAGGTCCAACACTATTGCTTTCATCATGCACAGGTTTCACTGCGTTCGGTTCGAGGGAGATCTTCACCCAGTTCTCTTCAAATGATTGGTCTTTCCGTAGTGCTGGAGGGAGTGAAAGCTTTCGCCTCGGCTCTGGATTTGTTGCATGTTTTGTGGTGCCTCTTTCTGGTTTAGTGTCTTGAACTGCACTGAAGAAGGGAAAAACAGTTGTTGTTTGGTCACCAGAGAGCTCTTTGGGTTGTGCTTCTGATGAAATGCATTGTGGGTCAGTGCCATTGAGGACACGATTGCCATTGAGTTCTGCTCGTAGTTTTTCTTTTCTTCCAGCTATTCGTGGAACAGATGAAGTCTCTGTAAACACAAACAAATTTTCTCTGAAATGTTTTTTCAAATATAAACTACCGTTCAAATGTTTGGGGTGAGCAGGTGGGTTTTTTTTATAAGGAAGATGCATTTATTTGATAAAACATCAATAAAAAAGACCAGTTTCCACAAAAATATTAAATATTAATATGAAATGTTTCTTGAATACCAAATGAGCATATTTCAATGGATCATGTGACACTGAAGCCTGGAGTAATGATGCTGAAAATTCAGCTTTGCATCACAGGACAAATATATATATTGTGACGAGTCGGCTGCCTCCCCCCTGTCCATCATCACCACCCCGTCCCGTATTCGCCGCCCTTCACCAGGCTCCCGACGGGAGTGGGTGTGTGAGAGAGGAGGGGCGCTGAACACGCAGGGCTGGCGGCGTGTGATGAGGCGCACCTGACGTGAATGGAGCCTCATCACCGCCGCCGTTTAAACGCCGAGCGCGCCTCTCCTCGGGAGACCGGTCTCTTCCCCGTGCATGCACGCTGGTGTCCTCGTGGGTCCAGGAAAGGGAGCGTAGAGGGAACTACCTGCCGCCGCCAGAGACGCGAGCGGCCGGACCCGCAGTCCGGCCGACACTGCACCCGCGATACGGCCGTCGGGCAAGGACGCCGGGCCGTGGAATCCCGTCGAGCACCCGGGGATGAAGGAGTTGGACGAAGCCGCCACAGAAGCCGCCGTCACCCGAGCCCCGGGACCTCCAGACGGGAGCGCGTGCGGCCGCCGGACTCCGCCCCTTACCTGGACCCTTCCCTCCTGAACACTGCCCTCCTTCACGAGCCCCGCAGCACAACGAGGACACCAGATCCCTGTTTATTTTGGACACTTTTCCCCCTTTGGACACTTTATCTTAAATATTGTTTAATAAAAACCTCTCTGAGGCTTGACGCCACGCCCACTGTGTCTGTCGTTGGCTCCTCCCGCCACTATATATATATATATATATATACAGTCATTATGAAATATCATTATGAAATAAAAGTTTTTCTCAAATACACGTTGGAAACAATTATTGGCACCCCTAGAAATTCTTACGAGTAAAATATCTCTGAAGTATATTCCCATTCATAATCACAATTTTGAGCACTCCAGGGGGATTATGAACATTAAATTATCCAGTCATGGCTTCCTGTTTCACGGAAATATAAATAGGAAAAATAAATTGAGCTTCACAAATTAGTGAAGTGGCTTTAAGAAAAGAAGACGTGTGTGAACATAGGGATAAAAAGTACCCCATGTGTACAATGAAATACAGTATACTACTGTATTTTTGATGTTGTGGGCCTATATTTCTGCTGGAGGTCCTGGACATCTTGTTCAGACACATGGCATCATGGATTCTATCAAATACCAACAGATAAAAAATCAGTAAGTGACTGACTCTGTTAGAAATCTTATAATGGGCCATGTTTGGATCTTCCAACTGTGCAATAATCCAAACACCAATCTCAAAAACAACACAAAAATGGGTCACTGAGCACAAAACCAAGCTTCTGCTATGGCCATTCCAGTCCTCTGACCTGAACCCTGTAGAAAATGAGTGAGGTGAACTGAAGAGAAGAAGCACCGTCATGGAGCTGGGAATCTAACGGGTCTGGAGTGATTCTGAATGAAGGAATGCATATGGCACACTTTTCTGGAAACACTTCAGGAATGTCGAAGTCGTAATCTGACTGGTTGAATTAAACCGGATTTCCGGGAGACGGGAGAGCGTCGCGTTTACTTTCAGTCTGCCGGGAAACAAAGATGTCATGTAGCCAAACCCCCTCACGAAAGAAGAAAGCCGTCGTGTTTACAACTGTGATGACGAACGCTTATCAGGGTCAACTAAACGCTGGATTTTCAAAAGTATGTGAAATACTTAAATTTCACGGCATATAATCTTTAAAATACATCCGAGTTTCACACACCGGTTTGTTATTGTGGCGACATTTCCACGCCCCGAAACGTGACGCTAAATGAAACGAACTATGATTGGTTGTTTGACATGTCGATCAAACGGCCTCATGGGCGGGCCTTGGCTAATGAAAGCGGACATATATTCCAGACCGTCAGCCATCAGTCTGAAGGTCTGGCTACACGAGATTAGGTGTTCTCTAACCTCATCCGGCATTATAAGAGAAAATTTAGAGTTGTTAAACTGGCAAATGGAGGTTTCAAAAATTATTGAATAAAAGGGTGCCGTTAATTCTGGCCAATGTGTATTAGAGAAAAACATTTATTTAATAATGATATTTCCCCCCATTTTAAATTCTTATTATCCAATGAAAGGTTAGATTTTTGTGAATATTTTAAATAAAAGATCAAAAGGATTAACAAAGCAGATTCATTTTCACAGCCTTCTTTGATCATATTTACCAAGGGTGCTGATATTTTTGGCCATGACTGTATACATATATATATATAAAACAGTTATTTTAAATTGTAATAATATTTCACAATATTGCTATTTTTACTGTTTGTTTTTTTTTGTAAAATAAATGCAGGCTTCAAATATTAAAAAATCTTACCAACCCCAGATTTGAACAGTAGTGTAATTCTCTACAAAACACATGATTGCACAATGACTAATTTTTATTACAAAATTAAATTCATGTTTATTCATGACGTTTATTCAAAACTCACCACTATCCATAAAGTCCTCATCAGTATATTGATGATAAGTCTGTAAATAAATAAAGATAAAATAAAATGAAATTAAATAATAAAAAATGAAATCAAATAAAAATAAAATTCTGGTCTTACATTCTAAATATTCATAAAAAAATATATATATATATATATAAATGAGACAAACCTCTATACTAAGGGCTGGATGAATTAATCTAGGGTCAGCTGATGGCCTACAGTGGACAGAAAAAAATATATCATTACAGACATTCATTGTCTGTCCTGGATTAATCTATATACTAAAAATATACATATTGAAAATCAATCTAAAATTCATTTGGTTGGCATGTCAGTGCTGTAAAATAAAGGCCATTACTTTGAAAGCGTGTTGTGGTCCTCCTTTCCATGCTCTTTGTTCTCGTCTAGTGTATCATTCAAGAACGGGTTGGGTTTATGAGCTGAGTTAAAAAAGAAATGGCAAATATTACCAGTTCTGACAAATTCAAAACTGCTTGATTCAAACCTAGATGCAAAGTAGTTCATATTCACTTAACAGAAATCCACGTTTCAGAGTTACAGTAGCTAAGGGCAATATGTATATATCCTCCTGACTACCAGCTATGGAGTTTTAGTGATTATGTTTTAGTGATTTCTCTGAGACCTTCCATGTCACAATTTTAAGTCTGGATGTCCTGTACAGAGCACATTCAGGGCTTTTCAGAGATACCAAATGATTGGATGTTTCACCATAACCACTCCCTCTCCTTGGTCTTTAAAAATGGCTGATATTAATTAAGTGATCAAATGTAACACCCTTATGATAATATTTTGTAAATATCATTTAAATCTGACTAATTTTCAAATTGTTGTCATAAATCAACATCTCAGAAAAATGTTATGGGCTTTCAAATCAAAATATGACCTTCTGTTATGAAACAAGACATTGATTTCATACATGTCCACTGTAGAGGACACCAGGATTTAAAACATGTTTATTACACATTTTGGGAGACACAACAAATGAATAGAGAAAAATTTATATATCAAAATTCCTATTAAATATTGCTAATTATTACTCCCATTATTGCACTTCTATGTTGCCCCAAAAACACATTAAAATGCAAATTAGATAGAGTTTATAGCTACATTGTATATAATGGAAAAACTCGTTTATGGCAATTTTACACACATTTTGCATAAAAGATATATTTTATAACAGTTGAGAATCATCGTTATATAAAGTTTGGTATCAAAAGTGAAAATTGATTTGTGATTACAACAAAAATCCCCCTTTTTTTACCTATTCATGTCTCTTTTTGTTTTGTTTTAACTGGACTTTTTAAAGTCCCAATGTCCTCTACAGAAGACATGTCATAACATATGAATAAAATATAATTTTTCAAACATTTTATTTTTTAAATTTGTTCTTATGCTCTAAACAATGTAATGACATGTCAAAATAAATTCACAAAACTTTTTTTCCCTGGTAGTCAGGAGGATATAACTCCAGTAAGAATACAAAAAGTTTGAAATGACCAGACAGGTGTGGTGTATGTACTCAAAGATAACAGCATGAGCTCAATAAGGAAGGCATGAACTCCTGCATACCTGCTGTTTTCTTCCATCTCATGGAGGACCTCACCACTGCTGTGACATCCGTCTGCTCTCCGTATCGCTTGACCTTGAGCTCTTCAAACCACTCACCTGTCAAAGTCCTCAGCTGCGTAAGGTCAGGGACTGACTGCCTCAGTTTCCTAATGTTATAAAAGCAGGATTCACCCAAAATTAAAATTCTGTCATAAAAGTTGAACAGAAGAAAGAAACTCGTATAGGTTTGAAACAACCTGAGGTGGAGTAAATGATGACAGAATTTACATTTTTGGATGAACTCTCCTTTTATGTAAGCAGAGACTGACTGTAGCAAATGCAGAACACATGTTATTTTCACTAAATATGGGTCAACAGATGCTCACACTTGGTTTATCATAACAACGAGCTGAAGTATGGCAGCAACATATTTACAATTTTAATGTGCAACCAAGCCAACTGACACCACTCCTGGCAGTTTTAGATCAAATTTAACCATTTTCACTGTATTAAATGTAGCTATTTTCACTGTAATATTTTTCTCAAATACCAACATGTTTAGATATATACAAATGCCAACACTCAAATAAATACATACATATATAAATTGTTTTAAATTATTACATTTAATTAAAATACTTAAAATTAAATAAATTCAATTAAAATGTATTTTAAATAAATAAATAACTAGTAACTTCCTAAAAACTTTCATGGGGAAAAACAGGAAAATATCAGTATAAATATATAAAGTATAAATATCAGTGCTTGGGTTTCTGTGGTAAGCATGCGTACTTGTACAATACAGCTCCACGTGAACTGTCCTGCAGACTGCAGTGAAGGTCAAACAAGCATTTCTTACCTGACTCGTCCACTCTCCAGTCGTTTTAAATCTTCATCTCTCAGAAGCACTTGACGGATGGCAGCCTCTTCCTCAGCAGACAGAAAGTTCAAGTCAATCAATTCCAGTGCACTTTTTGATTGTTTCATCCTGGTCAATAAAAACAAACGCTTTCCAGCAGCCGATAACTTTTCCCCAAGGTAAGCTGCCAACAAACAGCCGGGTTTGCCTCAAATCAGAAATGTGTCAACCCACGTTCAATCCTTATGAATCCGCGAGTGTACAGGTAACCTCAGCTCCCCCTGAGATGTTCAGAGGAAGAAGGTTGCTGCAACTTTTAATGCGCGTGTCACAATCACAACGACGTGACGTCATCTGTCAACATTCAGTTTGAGAATAGAGTTAATGTTTCCCTAACCATGTCCTTCAGGAGTAGCCTAGTTTCCTAAACCACAACAAATAGAGGTGAAAAATAATGTTTTAACAATGATAATTATATAAAACTGACTAAATATGCACTGACATTTACTCATGAAGTCCATACATAAAACTATTAAGCAATGTTCTGTTTGTGCTGGAAGACACACCTAATTCATGTTCCAACATGCTTTTCTGCTGTAAAATTGTGTGAAAATGACAGACCAAATAAGAGGAAGTAGAAGGGTTGAAGACCATCAACGTCAAGAAGGAAGATGACTAGATTATATCATCTTTCTTTTGATGATAATATATGTGGTTTCCTGTTACTTGGTGTTGTGAGTTTGCACACAGGAGATTAGAGACATATATTAGCGTATGCTTTGCAATTTTGGAGGCCATTTTATAAAGACAACCAAGATTTCAGAGCTCAAAATGTATATCTCTAGGATCCTTTATAGGTGTGCATTAGCAGTTGACTTTGGTGTGTTGCTGAAAGCACAATGTTGACCCACACCACACCTTTTAGAGAAATCTTTTGCAATGTCTTGTAATAATTTCCTGAGTAACACACAGGTAATAAGCCCAGCAGCTGAAAAATCATATTTTTGCTTATTGAAATTGACTGGCTGAGGTAAAAATCAGTAAAAACATATCACTCAAACACCAGAAGATGGCAGTAATTACTCAACAAAAACACATGAGGACTATGTGTGACTTGAGTTTTCATTGATAAATCAAATCTATGTCTGCTGATCATTCTGAGTGTGTGTGTGTGATAATACATTAATAATTCATATAATAATTTAATTATATAATGTGTATAGATACATACACACATACAATGAGTCTTAGATAATTGTGCAAATGTTTTCAGTATTTTAATCAAATCAAATATATTAAGACCATAATAAGTTTTGATATATTAACTTTATTTATATTCATTTTACACATGAGTCTCAGTTCATTAATGCAGTCAAGATAATAGTCAAAACAATTACGTAGCCTAGTTAAAAACAAAAATTAGTTATATATTTTATCAGATAAATTTATATAAAAATGTTAATAAAAATCTAAACACATACCAGAATATTATATTAGGATAAATTATATATTAATATAAAATACATTGTGTAATATTATTGCCTGTATACACACAACTACAAGCTACAGTACTCCTCAAATACATTAGAATATTACATATAATAATATATTTTATATTATTATATTATAATATACAAATATACAATTTATTTTTTATATTATTGCCTGTAGGCTATACACACAACTAACAACGCATCACTCCTGACATGAGCAAACTACACTTGTTGGTGTGTCTTAGGTCGCGTTATTCTTTGTTTTGTCGATAATTCGTAGGCCTGTTTGTATTTCCATCACGTATCTGCAGCAGAAAGGCAGTGAGGTAACCATACTGCTCTGAAGTCATTTACAACTCTCTCTCCTCGCGCCGCTTCCGCCACAGAGCTTGAATGTGACGATGTTCGAATGTTACATTGTAGCGCTCAGTTACTTCATTGTCACTCGGTTCCCGCCATTGATGACTGACTGATGTAGACAAATAACAACCACATCTGTCACGTAGCGCTAATATCAGACGCTAAGAATATTGATTGTGTGGAGAGTCAGGTTAACAGTCGCAGCTCGACACGTATAGAGAAACAGTATGATGGGTTTACATGAATTCATATGGATGACAGGTATACTGATGGCGCAGCATCATCCTTAACCTGCTTGCAAGGGATTTGGGATCGTGGCAGTACGTGAAGATGGCGACGGGGACGGGTTGGCAGCCGCCGTACAGCGCTGCTCCGGGCATCAATCCTCCCGGTGCTGCTGCTTCTGGATCAGGCACCAGTCCATCCTCCACATCCAGCCATTTACTCTACGAATCTGCGCTGACCATGGAATACACTCAAGATCTGCACCTGAAGATGAGTAAAAAAATAGCACAACTCACTAAGGTAGGTAATATCACATTGCTTGTATTTTGATAGCAATATCTGAACTTTAATATGAAAACACTGTAAGCAGGATTCTGCATGATGTTTAATCCTTATCCCCCATAGAGATGATCCCCTACATATTGCAATTTTTGCTCCGCAGTGTTTTTTTTCCCCCTGCAAAAACCTGTTTATAATCCCAGACAAGGTTTGCAAAATGCATTTAATCTGTGATTAATTTTTGCAAAAATAATTCAGCAAGGCATCTTACATAATGTGACTTTAATGCAGAAATAATCAGTCTAGTTTATTAACCTCCAGATTTATCAAAAGTGCATATGCCTTATCAGTTTTTACCTCTGATTTCATTTAGTTGTGTAATTTATGCCCAATGCGAGAGCAATCTTTGCTTTGGATTCAAGATTGCGTGTTCACTGTTTTTATGTGCAGGGTCCCAGACCTAGATGTGTGAAAACAATAACAATATTTAACCTCTTAATTTCCCTTTCAGATGTGTTTAATATGTTCTTTCGATGTAAACAAAATCCAACAGACAGAATTTTTTTTAAGATTTTACCAAAAAGTAGGCATGCATTTCACAGAAATGTGACTGGTATTCATTCTAGTAGTGTTTCTGCCTGGGGTCTGTTTAAACACAACAAAAACTCAAAATGTGTGTGTGTGTGTGTGTGTGTGTGTGTGTGTGTTTAAATTACAAAAATTTAACTAAAATGAGAACAAATATATTAATACAATTACTATAGTATTTTAATCGTACTAAACTAACACTTGTGTGCACTAATCAGAAGATGTGAAAATTGCATTTATTTATGAGACCCCCAAATGAAGTACTGCAAAGTATTTTGGAGCATGTTATGAAGTTGTGTTTGTATGTTCTCATAAGATTATCTTAAATCATTGCTATTGCTATTAAGTCAAGCTATAAAAGTACACTTGGGGTTTCTCAGACTCCAGCCAAACAATTTATTTAAATTCACATCTAATACATTTCTTCAGTATGGTAAATTATGGTAAGAAAAGCTTTGTTCAGGAAAATCCAGTTTTATGGGTTTGAAACTGGCATGGACCGTAGTAATACACTAATTAGACTAGGTAGAGCTGGTTTGCTTCACTACAGTTGTGCAGAATAGGGCGTCCTTTCAGTATGTTAATAACATGGATGCGACTGAAAGGAATCAATTAAAGATGAAAAGGAGAACAGCAGTGCGAGAGCAGCAAGTGAAGGCGGCTTGCTTTGATGTGCAACTCTTAAGCACCTCGAAAGAGAGCCATGATTATGAAATGCTTGGCTGGAAAAATTCTTGGCTCCAAAAGGAAATTTTTAACACTGACTCTTGTTTATTAAACCAAGAGTTTGGTCCAGATCAGAAAGAGTTCTATAGAAATACAATTAATTTGATTAGGTTTACAGGAGCTTTGAGCGCTCTAAATATATATTATGTATGCAAGAAGATGCATAAAAACTTCTAGTCTAAAAATACACATTTAAATATTTGTACAAGGGTGTGCAAAGTGGGTATAGTGTATTGAAACATAATGTACATCTTTATTGCCTAATAATGCTTAAGAGAATATTGCACTATATTGAAATGGCCAGTGGAAATAAACTGTTTTGGTTGCCAGTGTGATGCCTGCCAGAGGTGAAAAGAGGTTGCGTCCTTGGTCTGATGGATCCATAATGATTTTTCCTCCCTTTTATGTTGCTTTTTCCTTTCATTGCAGTTTTCTTATATGTCTGATTTGATGGCTGAACCAAACCAGACAGTTATAGACGTGTGATAGATGGACACATTACCAATAGTATTTCTTGGCTTTAAGCATGACACTATGCGCAAAACCATTGTTTTTGTTATGATTGCGATTTTATATTATTTTGCTTCCATAACTTAGTGGAAAGAAAACATCCAAAATAAACATTTAAGTGTTTATTTTATGATATTTTATTTATTTGCATCCATGGATTTCAAATACAGTGGTTACACTTTAGAATAGGGAACACACATTCACTATTAACTAAAAGTTTTCCCTCAATAAACTGCTAATTTGCTGCTTATTAATAGTTAGTGAGGTTGCTGTTAGATTTAGGTAGGATTAAGGGATCTAAAATATGGTCATGTAGAATAAGGCATTAAAATGTACTAATATAAACACCCAATATGCTAGTAATATGCATGCTTATAAGCAATTAGTTAATAGTGAGAACTGGTCCTTAAAATAAAGTGTTACCAACAGAATACATATGCCAATTTCTCAAAATGATTTTTTCTTGCTCTTTTCATGCACTGAAAAATCCTGTCTACATTCTGAAGGTGTTTACTGAGGGGTTTGTTTATATAGCATTCACCTGATATATAATTAACCTTTTATGTCTAAAACTTATTTTTTATGGATGCTGACTATATTTTCTGATTTATAGAGAGTTAAAAAGAGATATACAAAATCCCCTGTGTATTTAACACTATGTCAACAAAATAAAACAAGAATTTTGAACCTGGCTTTATCCAGTATTCAGATTTATGTACTGTATGCAAATCAGTGCATATTGAATTAGACAATGCCTTATTTGCATATTTAAACATTACATTTCCAAAAACTTGTAATACAAAACAATTGAGTTAATTATTTATGATTAATCAACTGTGGAAAGTATCATTTACTTGCCCTCATCTACTTCCAAACCTGAATGTCCGCTCTGGAACACAGTAGAAGATATTTGAATGAATGCTTCAAATGTTTTATATACAATTGAAGTCAATGGGGGCAATTTTCATTGTATGGACAAATAAAACACTGAGAAATTAAGGTCTGGTCTCCATACCATACCTTGCTGCCATGTGTTGCCTTGTGATTGGAATTGGATCTGCCAGTACTTAATATAATGAACTTCAAAGTTTTAAAATGACTCATAAGTGGATTATTCCATGTGAAATAACCTCAAAAATCTTACTACAGCTGCTGTTTTCAGTAAACATGAAGACCGATCGCATAATCACAGATATTAAGGGTGCTGACAGCTGCGTTAATCACAGATTTTTAGAGTGAATGAAATGAAAGACAAACAGGCTGTCTAGAAATGACGCAACATTTCCAATTTTCTGCCGTCCAATTTTCAGGTCATTTATGCCCTCAACACGAAAAACGATGAGCACGAAGATGCCATCCAGTCTCTGAAGGAGGCCCACGATGAGGAGGTTCAGCACATCTTGACAGAGGCTCGGGAGAAGATCCTTCACTACAAGAGCAAGATCGGGGATGAGGCCGACCTGAAACGGCGCCTGCAGTCCCTGGAGGAATCCGTAGAGCTGCACGAACACATGAAGCGCCAAGCGCTGGCCGAGTTCGAGATGTACCGGCAGCGCGTGGAGGATACACAGCTGTGCACAGAGGCCCAGCACACACAACGCGTGGTCTCCATGTCCCGTGAAGTGGAGGAGATGCGGCACGAGTTCGAAGAGAAGCTGCGTTCCTTCAGTCAAGTGCAAGCCCAGTTTGAACAGGAGAAACGGCGGGCGTTGGAGGAGCTCAAGTCGGTCCACCGTGAGGAAGTCCAGGAGCTACTGGAAAGCCAACAGAACCAGAGCGCATCCTCCAGCCTGGAACAGGAGAAACTGGCCGAGCTGCACCATACGGAGCTGGAGTCGCTCATGGAGCGTGTGGAGGAGCTGACGCAGGACAAAGTCCGGCTGGTGGAGGAATACGAGGCCAAGCTGAGCAAGGCTCAAGGGTTCTATGAACGTGAGCTGGAGGCCATGAGGCGAACACAGCAGCTCACCACAGAGAACTTGCTGGCCTGGAAGAGGACGGAGGTGGAACTGAGGAAGGAGTTTCAGGTCCAGGAGTCGGCGCTTCAGAGGGCCCTTTGTAAGCTCCGTGCTGAACTCCACAGAGCTCAGGACGAGGCGCGAGAAAGCAGGGACAAGACCAACAGACTGCAGGCGTCCCTTAACAACGCAGAAGTCACAATTAAGGTAATGTTTTGAACATTTTCAATACATGGAGATTCACTGAAGGGTGTTGCTTCAACTCTAGACACTTTTATTAGGTTGACTATTAAAACTGTCAGAACTTTTTTATTTCTGTTATATTACAGTCATATTGAAAATGTCTACATAATTTAAATTTATTACTTTTAATATACCTTTTATTGTTTTACCCTTTTCCCAGACACATAATCTCAATCTAAATATGAAAGTCTATCATAGTTATTACACATTTTTAATATCTATCATCTAAACAATAAGCAAAGTTAACCATTTCAATGTACACTACCATTCAAAAGTTTGTGGTCGGTAAGGTTCTTTTATAGTTTTGAAAGAAGTCATTATACTAATCAAGGCTTCATTTATTTTATAAAAAATACAGTAAAAACGATAATATTGTGAAATATTATTACAATTTTAAAAACTGTTTTCTATTTTAAGATGTAATTTATTCCTGTGATGGCAAAGCTCAAATTTCAGCAAATTATTTAGAATTTTTTAACGAAAGTACCCTTGTCTACAAGAAGAAGAAATGCCCTGAGATAAAGTATGAAAATATGACGGATAAAAAAAATAAAGATATTGTGCATTTCCAAACTGTAATTTCACAAAAGTGTGAAAATAATATTTAACTATGTTTATTTGGAATACATATAATTCTAGCTATTAGCATTAGTGAGACAAAAGAGTCGGTTTATGTATTCTGATATGATTAAAATGTGATGTGATTTCCATTACAGAATGCTTTTGAACACAGTACATAGTCTGAGATGTGTTGTGAAAATATTTGTGATGGTTCTCCTGTGATGCATGTATGTACATTGTTCCTGGGCAAACTGCATCAGTGAATAAGTGTAAAAAGTGTGTTTAGAGTACATAGGGCCAGAATAAGCCATAGCTGAATACCAAGAATCACAAAATGTCTTTGCTACTTACAATATACAGCAAATAATGAAATGAAGTAAACGTCATTCAGATGAGTTTGTAAGTTTTGATGCTTTCTAAAAATAATAATGCATCTCAAAAAAGTTATTTTTTCCCCTATTTTCAGGAATTACACAAGCAGCTGGAAGAGGCCATACAGGATGGAGAGATTTGGGTGATGCAGCTGAAAGATACGGAATATGAGCTGGAAGGAAGCAGAGATCGAGTTCAGCAGCAGGCCAATGAAATACTTCACAAAGCCAGTGAGAATAATGTCATGACCAAATTACATTTTTCTTCAGCATATAACACTGAATCATTCAAGCTGCAGTGTGAGAGGTTTTTTTAGAGAGGTTACAGTTTTGTGATAGTTTGGCAGAGATGGATTTAACTCTGTTTTACCTGAATTTATACTTGAATTCTACATAGTTTTTGTGTTTGCGATTGACTCCTTCGTGTTCACAAATAATATACCGTATTTATTTTTTGAGGAAGTGTTAATCGAACAAAACAGCCATGTTTTTAATTAACAGGTCAGATCGGCTCTCTTCAAGCAACCCAAATGAGCCACGAGGCCACTATCAGGGATCTGGGCTCTGAGCAGAACCGCCTGAAGGAGAAGATCCTACAGCTGGAGGAGGAGAGAGAAAGACTGCAGAAACAGATTCAAACACTGGAAGAACAACAGCATCAGAAGATCCTCAATTTGGAGAAGGTAAATCATTTTTCACCTTTTCTTTTTTCTAAAAATAGGCAGATGGGAGGCAGGACTAAAAACCTGTTTGGAAGCAATTATTGATTTTTCAAGTGTTCCAGAAAGCCTTGGTACTGTTCAAAAGTTTGCAGTTATTAAGTAATACTTTAATTACATACATTTCAGATTTTTTCTGAATCCTGAGAATTCTGAAAAATATTATCCACCAAATTTTCCACAAAAATATAAAACAGCACAACTGTTTTCAGCCCTGATAATAATAAGAAATGTTTCTTAAGCACCAAATCAGAATATTAGAATGATCTCTGAAGGATCATGTGGCAATGAAGACTGGAGTAATGATGCGGAAAATTCAGCTTTGCCATCACTGGAAAATTTTTTTTTTTTTAATATAAAATATATTAAAAAAGAAAACATTATTGTAAATTGTAATAATATTTCACAATATCACTGTATTTGTGATCAAATATCCCAAAATGTCCAAATATCCTTTATTGATCACCAAAGGGAGATGAAGGTGTTACAGCATCAACAGAAAAAGCTTTACATAACAATAACAATACATTCAATCAATGATCACAATCTACATATTTATCATTACAGAGTTCCATGCCATGGTACATTGATGAAACACGAAAGACATTCAGAGGGACACTTTCCCTCCATTATTCATTTTATTGCATGATAAGTATGGGTTTTCTATTGACAAATTATTTGATTTTTACATTTAGACCCCCAATCTTGAATATTTGGTTACATCTTTGGTACTGGGACCATATACTCATACATGCCAAATATGGTGTACACAAACTGTTGCTAAATAGCATTTTGAAATCGGTCACTGCCAATTGGAAACGATTTTCATGGTATTTGAAACAAGGTTTCGAGATTTGACAAAGTGTAAATGAAGCTGTGCTGTTTTGGTAGTCGCTTTGTGAGGAAAAGCAGAACTATGAGATGGAGCTGGTGCGAATCAGGGCCAAATACGAGGAGGAAACGGCCTGTTTGAAAGAAAGCCAAGCAGAATCCTTAGAAGAACTCAAGGAGAAACACCGAGACCAACAGGAAAGTGCTCGCAATGCCGCTGAGAGAGAGAAGAACCAGTTGCTCAGTGTAAGAACATATATTTTTTACCATGACTTCGGTGCTTAAATGAAAATTTACTCACCTTCATGCTTAATTTCTTCATCAGAATAGAATATAGAGAAATTTTGCATTACATATAAGATGTTAACTGATGGTCTGAGTCGTGTGGATTATTGTGATGTTTTTATCAGTTGTTTGGACTCTCATTCTCACGGCACCCATTCACTGCAGTGGATAAATTGGTAAGCAAGTGATGCTAAATTTCTCCATATTTGTTCTGATGAAGAAACAAACTCATCTGTAATTTGGATGGACTGAGGGTGAACAATTTAAATTTTTGGGCGAGTCTTTAAGTTAATATGAATATTTATTCATATGAATTTAGATGTATAAATTTTTGCTTTATTTGCATTTTCGCATTAGATATTTACTCCCATGTGTTCTCTTTTGATTGTTGTTATTCTCTGTGTTCTGTTTAATAAAAATAAACTGCAATGTTTTAATGCAAAACAAATGAAAAATATGAATATTTAGTCCTATTAAACACAACTGGTGGATTATCACTGTTCCCAAATCATCTATTGAAACCCTGAGAGCTGTCGAATTACATTTTCTGCTCCTCGTTGAGTGGTGTTGATTATGCAAACAGCCGTTTCTCATTGCAGTGATGACAATGTGACAATGATATTATTCCCACTGTTTTTGTGGCACTCCATAAAAATAGCTCTCAATCACGACAAATATTGAGACTAATCTTCTTGTCATCTCATGACAATCATGTCTCTTTTTTTTTTTGAAAACCTCTCTGTGCTCAACAAAGCTCTTTTAGAGCTCCTGTGTAATTAAATTGAAAAAGACTCCATCTGTCATCAGCAGATTGTCCGGTTTCTGGTTTCACCTCTGATTTCTTTGGCCTGCTATGTCTTTTCTGATGTTTTCTCTTTATTTTTACTTTCCCAGGAGATGAGACAACAGTTTGATATCCGGCGACTGTCATTGGAAGAGCAGAGAAACCACCTGCAACAGCAACTGGAGACCATGCGGGAGGAACTGACTACCAAGCTCAACATGGCCAACCAAGAGGTTTAAATGAACAACTATTTATTTTTGTTTAGATTCACTTCAAAACACAGTAGCTAGTTTTAGATTTAGTCCAAACTGGTTTAATCAGCTGCATTACTAGCTGGTGTGCCTCATTTTGAACTGGTCGATCATTTAAGTCAAGCTGGACAAAGGTGATAAACCATCTTAAACCAGCAATAAACCAATTTACATTTTTCAGAAACCCTGTTTTCATGTGTAGCTGTTTATATTATTATATTTAACACTAATATTAATATTGCCTGTTTCCAATGTCAGCCTAATATCACAACTTGTAATTATCATTATTTATATATAGTATATATTTTTAATATATATATTTTATATTATATTGTAATTTAATCTGACATGATGAAACGGTAAAGTGAGAAAAGCCAAAATGCCTCAGAAATTCATTGTTTTTTACACTAAAAAGGATGTCACTTCCTGAAGAAGAATGTCATTTTGAAATATTTAAGTTTATCAAGAAACCAAAGTAATCAATTTTATTTTATATATATATATATATATATATATATAATATATATATATATTTATGACGTATATATATATATATATATATATATATATATATATATATATATATACGTCATTGTAGTATTGTGAACTAATGTAATTTCCTCTTTAAAAATTGTGAGTTTATTATTTTATTCATTACAACAAGACATATACTGTATGTAAATGAATCTTCTGCATAGTAAGAAAGACCTCCGTTTTGTAATTTTATACATGTGTTTGACTGTCATTGTGGCTTTTCTCAGGTGTCTCATTTGAAGGATCTTGTGAAGGAGAGTGAAAAAAATCTGGATAATGCTGAGAACCACATCTCCTGTCTTAAAGACAGCCAGGAAAAGCTTCTCATGGAGCTGGACGCCACCAGGGCGAGAGTGAGAGAGACGAGCAACCTGCTCACAGATCTACAAGTAAAGTGCTCCGCTGTTTTTGCTCCATTTATTATAAATTCCGTGCATTTTGAGTCAGTTTCTCATTCTGATAGAAAAATAGAAGAAGCATTTAGAGATGTTGATATAAAATGCTTTTAGAAGCGTGAAAACCACTGACGCATCTCATCGTTTTGAGGGAGAAGCGGGAATTCAGCGTGGCAATCACTGCAATAGGAGACGTATAATGGAGCGTGGCAGAGATGTTAAAAGAAAAATTAAGCCTCATTCAATTTTTAAGACACCGCTTTTGTTCTGTGCTAAAACCTGCGAAGTGCAGGAAGAGCTTGCATGTCTAAAGACGACATTTGTGTAATCAGCTCTACTGGAAACTGCTCTCTACTTGCTTCTCCCATGATGAGTCATTATCTGCTCACAGGAGGAGATAGAGACCCAGAAACAGCAACATGAAGCCAGGGTCATCGCTATCAAAACAGAGGAGAAACAGAAAATGGACAAAATCACAGAGGAGCTGGATTTCAAGTGGACCGATGCTCTGAGGTGCTGCACGAAACAAATGAGTCATGCATTACTGTAGAGAAGACAAGGCTAAAAACAGAGTAAGATTTGTCGGTGCACAGTGCATTCATTTGAATAAACTGTGACTGTACACAGTGTTTGCTTTTTAGAGAGTGCACACGGCAAATCAAATCTAAAAAAGGCTCTAAAATAGGTGCAGTCTGTCCTGCATCAAAGCCTGTGACAAATCCTCTTACACAGGCATGCATTTGGATTAAAATATGCCAATTACAAGAGTATAAGGTTAACATCTAATCTGCCCAATGGTACAGCAGCACACAGTATACAGTGAGCTGAAGGTTATGGAGACATCTGTGTCGTTCCTATTAATATTTTAATATCTCACTTTCAGAGTCATTTCCACGCTGTTTAAGTAATGCGTCCTTGTATCTGTTTCACACTGTCAGTTTCACCCACTGTTTCTCTGTTTACTCGCAGGGCTGAGCTAAAGGGTCTTCGGGAAGAGCTCACAGCTGAATATCAGGAGGAGAAACAGGTGGCCCTGACACAACTTTCCCAACAGAGAGACCTGGAGATGATGGCAGCCAGGGAGAGCTGGCAGAGGAAGGTGGAGGACCTCCTGGAACAGGTAACGGAAGGTCACAGAGGTGACATTTCGTCATTTATACCTGTTGTCCACATTTTAGAGGTGTATTCTACATTTTTGTCATATTTTTTTTCCCAGAAGTACACTTGTTTTCAGGATTCTTGTTATCAAAACTATAACAAAACAAACATTTGTAAGAAAAAAAAACAAAAAAATGCAACAAATAAATATTTTAAAAGTAGCAAACGTTTGTAAAAATCAAACAAAAATGTAACAATTCAAAACAAATGTTTTTAAAAACAAAAATGGCTTCTTGTAGGTTCTTGTAGCAGTCATTTAGCTAAACAATTGTATTCCCGAAAACAAACAAAATTGTACAAAAACAATGTAAAAACAAACAAAAAAGAAAAACAAACAAACATCTATAATCAAATGGAAATCAAATGTTTGTAAAAATGTTTGTAATTTTTTTTATTGTATTCTACACTATTGTAACTTTTTTCCCGGAAGTATTCTTGTTTTAGGTTGCTTGTAGGATAAACAGTATATAAACAGTTGTGTTTGAATAACAAACAGAAGTGTAACAAAACAAACATTTGTAAGGACAAACAAAACATGTAATCAAACAAAACAAACATCTGTTTAAAAGTAGCGAATGTTTGTAAAAATCATAGAAAAATGTAGCAAATCAAGGAAATATTTGAAAATAAATGTCTTGTATTCTACACTATTGTAACATTTTCCAAAAAACAAACAGCCGTAACAAAATAAACTTTTGTAAGAACAAACAAAAATGTAACCATACAAAACAAACATCTGTAAAAAAAAAAAAAGTAGTTTGTACAATTTATGTAAATGTAGTAAACAAAAATGGAAATCAAAACAAATATTTGATAAAAAAAAGTAGCAAATCAAGGAAATATTTGAAAATAAATGTCTTGTATTCTACACTATTGTAACATTTTCCAAAAAACAAACAGCCGTAACAAAATAAACTTTTGTAAGAACAAACAAAAATGTAACCATACAAAACAAACATCTGTAAAAAAAAAAAAGTAGTTTGTAAAATTTATGTAAATGTAGTAAACAAAAATGGAAATCAAAACAAATATTTGATAAAAAAAGTAGCAAATCGAGGTCTTCTGTATTTAAAAGACCTCTGTTAACTTCTGTGTAATCATTCATTAGAGCAAAATAAGTTTCTGAATATCTAATATATATGTTCATATGCACATTAATGATCATATGTTGATGGGACACCAAATACCATGAAGATTTCTGAATGATTCCTTTTTGCAGGTTAATTTGAAACTAAGTATATCTGGACTGCTTTTTGAACATATTAGTATTATTTTCATTTTAAAAGAGCAATGAAATTCATGTTTTCCATCAAATGTCTCCTTGAATATATTAAATTGGAAGAGTATGACTTCTGAGACCATAATAAGTCCCATAGCTGTGATTCTTATTTGAGTAACTGTCAGCCGTGTATCTGTCAACATCTTTCATCCCCCATTTAATTTAGATTGACGTGATGTTCTTTTAGAAATTCTGATGCTGTCAAGGCTTTTCTAGTCTTGTGCAATATCAGGAAAACTTGGTGTGACTGAAAATTCTAGATACTTATTCAAGATTTTTAAGCAGAATACACACAGTGTGTGCATCCTCAATTACCATGATGCTCTGCATGTTTGCCGCTGTCTGTAATGTGACAGCCTGCCTCCTGTAGTCTGTCTCTCTAGAGTCCCGTCACTGTCGCTTATGTCAAGAGCCTCTAAAAGTTGCTGTGTCAGACATCTGTCAGCATCTCTTGATGTTCGTTGTCTATCTTTAGTGCTTCCTCAGGTCAGTGCACTTGATCTCATGTAAATCTAGTGATCTATACTGTTTATCAATGACTGTATATTGGTCGAAATTTACATTTTGTTGTTGGCATCAGGCTGACATGAATTAATCATAATGTCCTTGCTCATTTGTGAATTCAGACAGATTGACAAATGGATTGCAAAATAGATTGCTATGGAGTGCTAGTGATAGGCTTATGTTCAAAAACATGTAATAAAATAAATAATATATCGACCCAATGGTGAAGGCAGCTATTTGTAATATATATTTGATGCTTTTGTCTGCCATAATAAATTATTGCCTTATAATTATCTTTATTTGGGGCATTTTCTCAAAATTTTACCATGAGTCATCTGATTAATTGATTTACTAAATTACATTTTTTAATTGATTGACAGATGTTTTTCTGATGCCTGATTTTTTTAAAGTAAAGATTCCTACTATAGACTAGTATAGCAGTCATTTTGAAAGCAATAATTAATTATATAAATTCTGTATTTAATTGATTAATCTGTATGTAATTATTAAAAAAAACAATAATGATCAGACACAATTTCCAAAGCAATAAAGGCTCTGTGAAATACTATTTCCTTCATAGTTCATCAAGGCGGATATACTTTGATACACTTTGGTCTGTAGAGAGGTTACAGATTGGTTTTAAAATCAACTCCAGCGTGGTTCCTCAACCTCGAATAATCCCAGATTTGAAGTCCCTCAACATTTTGTTGAGACAAATCTGCATGTGAATTCATCCAGGCACTGAAGTCTGCCATGAAACACTCTCCTCTTGTTTTGCCCTCATTTTATTGCCTCAGTATCTATTTTCGGCCCACCATTTGCTGCATGCAGAGATTTGCTCACCATCTCCTGTTGATTTTCTTTTGCAAGACTTTTATTTATTATTTCTTTATCTTAGGCTTCATCTCTTTTTTTATGGATTGAATTGTATGAAGATTAAGAACATTATTCTTTTAGTGGATTAGCAGTTTGAATTACATTACTTTTCTCATTTAGGGTATCCTGCGGTCGTTCAGGAAATGCTGCTGAGCGGATCTGAATTAATGTATTTCACTTGCATAAAACTGAGGATAAAGCTCAACGGAAAGAAAGCAGTCAAAATTGTGTAATAGCATGTTGCATGCAGTTGATGGCATATATGACCCTGGACCACAAAAGCAGTCTTAAGTCGCCGGGGTATATTTGTAGCAATAGCTAAAAATACATCGTATGGGTCAAAATGATACATTTTTCATTTATGCCAAAAAATCATTAGGATATTAAGTAAAGATCATGTTACATGAAGATATTTTGTAAATTTCCTACTGTATGGAAAATACAGTTATGTAAATATATCAAAACTAAATTTTTGGTATGTAATATGCATTGCTAAGAACAACTTTAAAGGTGATTTTCTCAATTGTGGCGGGAGGAGCAAACGACAGACACAGTGGGCGTGGCGTCAGGCCTCGGAGAGGTTTTTATTCAACAAAAATATTAAAATAAAGTGTCCAAAGGGGGAAAAGTGTCCAAAATAAACAGGGATCTGGTGTCCTCGTCATGCTGCGGGGCTTGTGACGGAGGGCAGTGTTCAGAAGGGAAGGGTCCAGGGAAGGGGCGGAGTCCGGTGGCCGCACGCGCTCCCCTCTCGGGTCCGGGAGCGAGTGGCGGCGGCTTCCTTTAGCGGCGACATCCTACTCCTGGGCCCCCGGAGCTTCTGGGGGACTCGACGGCCCGGCATCCTGGCCCGTCGGCCGTCTAACGGGTGCGGCAGTCTTCCTACTCGACGCTCCCTTCCTAGACCCACGAGGACACCAGCGTGCATGCACGGGGGAAGAGACCGGTCTCCCGAGGAGAGGCGCACTCGGCATTTAAACGGCGGCGGTGATGAGGCTCTATTCACATCAGGTGCGCCTCATCACACGCCGCCAGCCCTGGCTGTTTCAGCGCCCCTCCTCTCTCACACACCCACTCCCGTGGGGAGCCTGGTGAAGGGCGGCGAATACGGGACGGGGTGGTGATGACAATAAGGGGGGGAGGCAGCCGACTCGTCACACAATATTTCGATTTTTTTGCACCCTCAGATTCCAGATTTTCAAATTGTTGTGTCTAAGCCACATTTTGTCCTATCCTAACAAACCATACATCAATAGAAAGCTTATTTATTCAGCTTTTGTGGTCCATGGTCACATATTTCATCTCTAATACAGGGCTATTTCTGAAAAGATTGCATTGTCATTTTTTATTGTCAGCATAATGACACATGTCTCATGCTGATTGATGCAATAATAAATGATTTTAAAGTCAGTGTTCTAGTTTTTGTTGTTGCGGTGATTTTAAATCCAAATCCCAATGCTCCAATTTTCTCTTTTGGCTTCAAAATGTATGCTACTTTCTTCCCGACTGTTGGCTGCTTTACCTTTACCCAAATATAAGTCATCCGCAGTTCACAATTTCCATCTCTCTGAGGGTTCGGTATTCTGTACAAGTCTTTTGAACCAGTTTTCTGTGTTTCTGTTGTGTCAGATCTCTCTGCTGAAGCAGAGCCTGGAGCTACAGATGTCGCAATCTAAAAACGCGCTGCAGCAGTTGCAGGCACAGTTCAGTCAAGAGCGCGAGCACCTGGCGCAGCAGTTGCAGGAGCTGGCGCTGGAGCATCAGCACAGAGAGTGCCGTCTGCAGGAAGCCCACTGCTGCGCCATGCAGGACATGGACGAAGCACAACAAATTGAGCTTAGGGTACCTTTACCTTACATACAAACACAGACATGCACAAATGCAAAATCACACACAGTGACATGAACATGTGAAAATATGCTTCTCTCCCAAATGCCTCTGATGTAGATGTGTGTTTAATGAATTATGGACACATATGTCTTAAAACATAGTTTTCATATTTTTTCAATAGTATTTAGTATTCAAATATTTAAGAACATGCTTTGTTTTGTTAAGACTACTTTTATAGCTTGTATTTTATGCATTCTAAATATACATGATTAAATAATATTGTTCACACTTTGAATAATTTAACAAAATTCGAGCTTGACTGGAAATGCTTGTGATATTTATTTGTTTGTTTTCATCACACATCACATTTTTTTTGTTCAAATAGTTTAACATTCTTTATATTCTACAATTTTCAATTTATATTTTTATTTTTATTGTTTATAGTTAAATTATTTAAATATTTATTTAAAAACATGCATACTTTATTGACCGTTCAGAAGTTTGGGGTGTTTTTAATGTTTTATGAAAATATAAAATATAAAAACCGTAATGTTGTGAAATATTATAATTTAAAATGAGTGTTTTGTATTCTAATATATTTTCTAATGTAATATATTCCTGTGATGCAAAGCTGAATTTTCAGCAGCCATTACTACAGTCTTCAGTGTCACATTAATATTTAATTTCCTTCAGAAATCATTCTAATATGCTGATTTGATGCTCAAGAATTATTATTTCTTATTTTTATAAATGTTGTCAATCGGTCAATCAGTTGTGCTGATTATTTTTAAATGGAAACCATTGTTTGTTTTCAAGATTCTTTTTTGAATAGTAGGTTCAAAAGAACAGAATTTATTTGAAAATCTTTGGTAACTTTTAAATGTCTTTACTGTCACTTTTGATCAGTTTAATGCATCCTTGCTGAATAAAAGTGTCTATTCCTTAAAAAAAAAATGTACTGACCCCAAACCTTTGAACGGTAGTGTATGCTTTACTGGTTTTTCATATAATCCTGATGCCTCCTGCCTGTTATCCTGTATTGATTATCACCTTCACTGTCTCTTTTCCCCTTCATAGTACTGTACATGTCTGTTTCCTTTACTCTCTGGATTTGTCACCCCTGCATTATCACCCTTCACTGAGAATCTCCACTGTGCATGACATCCATATGGTAAATTACCCTCCTTTTTGTCCTTCCTTGTCTACAGCCTACTCCTAAAACACATTATGCATAAGAAAACATGTTTCTCATCCAGGAAAGCGCAGCTGTTGTTTCATTTCAGAATTGTGCATTACACAGAAAATGTTAAGATAGCAAGCCCAGATATTTGAAGCAGACACGTGATGCAGAGTCTAACAGGCTTTTCTCCATCTCGCTCATCCTTGTGCTGCGGCCAGGAAAGAAGCTTCTTTAAGCTGATTTGGCCACATTTCGGATTACAACGTCATGAAAAAAGCATTAATAGTTGCTTTCATCTCCATTCTTTTATGTCAACCCTTGAATGCGGTTGTTGGCGCTGTGTGTTAGAGTGGCTCTGTGAGTGGACTGTTTAAATGTCCTCTCGTCCTCCCAAACGTGGGGTGGCATGGAAGCAGCAGGATAAAGAGAAACTATCCACAAAATGGCAGTGTCTCAACAGCTAAACGGGATGATTCTCTAATTAGATGATACTGTACAGCTTCATCTAATTAGTAACTAACCCACAGTATTGAAAATCCTGTATTGATTCTTTTTCTTATTCCCAAATGTATGTAGTTAATTCAGTCCAAATGGCTTAATGCAGAGGTTTACAGAATTTTTGATATGAAGGCTGCTCTAATTCTCCTTCCTAAAATACCAAGTCAGCTATACTGTATAGGCTTCTATATTTAAAGGCATATTTATGCTGTGTGAAAAATGTCTGAAATTTTAAGGAATACATGTTTAAATATGAAATAATTGGCATTCATGTTGTTTTTATATTTTACAGTTAACGCTATGGCTCTAAAAAGTATAAAACGATCATGATTAATCTCAAAATTTCCAAATTATGATCCACACTTATTTGTTTTTGAATTTTGGTCTTAAAATTTTTTGAAAATGTAGAAAACTCTTTTGCCTTACATTAATGTTCAGCCTTCAAAATGTAACTGCCACGATGTTTTCATAACATTCTAAAGTGTGATTGGGTTTCATTTTAACATTAATTTGCATACTGAGCTGTGATTGGTCACTTTTATTTTGGATGCGATTAATCAATTTGACAGCCCTAATATTTACACTACAGTGCAAAAAACAAAAAAAATATTTTTCAAATAAATTGTGTTTGACTATCTATTCATCACTAAATCCTGAAACAAAAGTATCACAAAAATGTTTAGCAGCACAAAAGTTTTCAACATTGATATCAATAAGAAATGTTTTGTGAGCATTAAATCAAATAATAGAATGATTTCTGACTGTGACACTAAAGACTGGATTGATGACTGATTAAATCTCAGCTTTGCATCACAGGAATAAATGGCATTTTACAATGTTAAAATTGAAAAGTATTTTTTTTAATTTTAGTAATAATAATAACAGTGACAAAGCAAAATCTAAAAACCTAAGCTTACCTAAAACTTTGGTAAGATGTTGGTTTTCTGCTTCCTTGCAAGCTCTGCCATTTCCTTCATTAAATGTAAATCTAGTTTTCTCATTGACACCTTTTGTTCCCATCGCATCATGTTGCATTCAGATGCAAATGTAGTCTTTTGTTTTATGTGTGCTTCTGTATTTTATGTCTTTATTTTCCTCTGCGTCTGTACGTGTGCATTTGTGTAGGAGCTTGAGGAGCGTCTAAAACAGGAACAGAGAGAGGAGTTACACGCTTTGAGAGATGCCCACAGACAGACCCTTGAAATCCTTCGGCAGCAGTCGGACCAGGAGCTGCAGACGCTGCGCTTTGAGCTGGAGGATGAGGGCAAAGCCATGCTGGGTGAGTCATGTGCTCACATTAACTACAGCACCACACACCAGCCTACAAGATTAGAGCCTTTTATGAGGTCATTAAATTCTTGTAGTATATTCATATACACTGTTATCATGACAGTAAATAGTAATTTTCACAGCTGTTTTTATCCTGAAGTAACTCACAGTGCATTTATTACAGAGCAAATGTTGTTGCTCAAGGGTACGATGATAATAGCTCATGGATTGCTCACTGCATGGGTTTGAACTTGCAACCTTCTGGTCACCACCCTAGAGCAATTATACCACAATTAGGCTCTTAGTAGGCTAAGAATTTAAGGTTAAGGTTTAAGTTGATTTTGTTTAGCACTGGGTTTATTTATGTTGTGTAGCTTCCCTGCGGTCTGAGCTCAATCATCTCCATGCCAGTGCCATTGAACACCTGCGACAAGTCCATTTGAAGGAGAACAATGCTGCCAAACGAGAGCTGGGTGACACTATTGAGCGCTGCAAAGAACATGTGAGCATTTCTGAAAGTTACAAAGCATGATACCACACTGCATCTTGATACTAAACCCAACTGAAATGGCAGTTATCAGCAGACTTGCTGTTTTGGGTTGGTGATGGATACAGACTCTTGATTAATTCAAAAAAGAAAGGTATTTTGATTTATTTTTGTTCAAACTTACACTTGCATCTGGTTATTGGTGATACTCTGTATTTTCTCCATATTTGCATTTAGTAAGAAGCTTTTTCTCTCATGGGAACCTCTGACATCTCATGCATTGCAGATAAGAACACTTGAGCCTTAGCAAAACAGACAGTCACACATGATATGCTTCATTATTCATCATTATTATTATCTTTTTCATTCGTTGACGTAAAGATGAAATAAAATAAAATACAAATATTAGACATGCTGCCTTGGCAACAGCTCAAATTAAATAAGTTGAACTTGAAGTACTAAAAAAAATTAAGCTAAATAGAAATATAAAAAGCAAATTCAAAATATGAATAAATATTATAATAGTATTTAAATAAAACTAAAATAACACTGTTCAGATTTAGTGTTTTGTTCAGATTTGTCATGACTTTCTTTTTTCTTTGTAAAATATTTGGAAAAATGTGTCAGTGTTTTTTGTGGTCTAATATTTTTTGGATTCTCAATGATCTTCAGAATATCTTTTCATGTTAGATGGATGAAGGAAGGTCATACAGGTTTGAACCGACATGAGGGTTAATAAATCATGACAGAATTTTCATTTTTTGGATGAACTTCCATTTTTAAGTATGATCAGTACTAATAGTGACCAGTGACCACTAATGCAAACCAAACAGTATACCAAAAAAATCCCACATTTGGATGGAAGATTCAGTGTAAGGGCCAGGAATTTGCTACCTGTCTGGATAAAACCTGATGCCACGTAGGTGCCCTTGGTTTCAAGACATGGTTGTGGTTTCACAATATAAAGCCTTGAATCTGACTGAGAGGTGAAATGAGTGCCAGGCTATTATAAAATGTCTCTAAGCTAAGCTGCACTTTACAGAAATTTGAAGAATAACCACGATGAATAAAAAATGAGGTACTGAATTCTGAATTATGGGAGAGCTCTAACCGTGACTTACACCCCTTTCCCATTTTCATATTTGATTTATAATCCCCTCTCTGTCTGTCTCTCTAATACACACTCATAGTCTCACTCTCTCATGTTCATTTCTCTTCAGTTATTACTTCAGCACAACTGAATCTCTTTTAATGTGACCTATATACATATTTTGAAAGCTTCTGGGTCTGGCACAAAATCTTCTAATGCTTTTTTAAGCAAATCATTCCAATGCAATGAAATGATAAAAACTGCATTTGCCTCCGCGTTTAGACACGCAGTCATCCATCTGTTAAAGTCGATATGTTTTAATGCTTTTGTGGATTGCCTCTCCAGGAGCAAGACCTCCTAGGGCGTATATCTGACCTGAGGCAGGAGGTGAGCTGCAGGAAGAACCGGATTGCCGATCTGGACCATGAAATCCACTCGCTCAATGAGACCATCAGCACCTTGACCAAAGAGTTGGAGATCAAAGGGAAAGAAGTTCTGCGGGTGCGAAGTGAGGCCAATCTGCATATCAGGTATTAACTTATTAACATGTGTGAGGATGCATTAACCTTTTATGAGGCTGTTTTAACTTCTAGAACTTATTGGACTGTCAGCACTCAGTCAAGCAACCGAAGATCTTGCTTCACTTTTTGATCCCATTCCTCCCTTTTTCCACATCACTTATTGTCTTTTCTCTGCCTATCTCTGTCAATAAAATGCCAGAAAAGCCAGAAACATAAAGAAACTGGAAATTGCCGTGCTCACAGTAATACTTTCATGTTAAGGTTAGAGTACAAACGGTGAACAATGCCGCTATCCTGGGTTTTGATAGCCTCATTTTATGCAAAAAAGACTAGAGCAACTGACATCTTATTTGGCTTTCATGAGCTATTAAATTATAAAAATCCTAAAGGTCAGTCTAGCTGAACCAGAAGCTAATTTAATGTGAGAAGAAAGCAGATGGAGCCATTTCCCACGCAGAAGCCCACCGTCTTCAGGTAGAGCTCTCTGGTTCAGTATCATTTCAGTTGTATTCTTCTGTTCTGATGGTATAAATGTGTCAAGGTCAGTGGGAAGTGTCTGGCAGATATATACAAACAAATTTCATTTGGTTTTATTCAAATGGGCTGGTTTCTGGCTCATGAAAAGAGATGATATTCTTTGGGGAACTGAGGGAATTTGTTCTAATGAATAAGTGAGCTTGTGCGTCTACGAGCGAAATAAATTTGAATGTGTTTGTTGTCCAGAGTATTTGCTCTATTAGTTGACACTACGTTCTTAAAAATAAAAGTTCCAAAGGAGGGTTTTCGCAGCAGTGCCACAAAAGAACCATTTTGGGAACCTTTCCATATACAGTTCTTAAAAAGAACCATTTTTTCTTAGTGTGAAGAACATTTTAATATTTCTCCAGTGTAGAACCTTTTGTGCAGTGGAATGTTTTCATGGATGTCAAAGGTTCTTCATGGAATTGAAGAGTGTATGTAAATGGACAAACTGTTTTGGATATGTTAAATGATTTTATTTTATGCAGGGCTCATGAACAGGATCTTTCTAAGCGCCTCGAGAGGGAGGTTGACGAGCTGAATGCTTCTCATAACAGAGAGACCCAGATCATGCTGTCAGATTTTAACAAAGCTCAGGAGCTGCTAAAAGACAAGATCTCTGCTCTGCAGATTCTGTGAGTCCCTTTATCTCACTTACAGACTGAATATCAAATTGAATTGAATATCAAAACACATCATTTTAATGTAATATCCTCGTTAATATTTCAGACGCCTGCAATATGAATCACATTAGTTTCAAAACCTAGCGATCTGCCTTGATTTCTACTACAGTATCCTAACAAATAGGTCTTCTAAGGCTAAAATGGTACCTCAAATGTAATTGCTTCTCATGGTATCACGGCTGTGCTCCACATAATGTTCTAAGTATTTTTGATGCTTATTAATGTATTGCAGTAGAGTCTGTTGTTAGCATGTTAAACAAAATTGCATAATATTTATTAGGTGAACATTTTAATTAGATGTAACTATTTTTAACAACGTTTTGTTGTTGGCCTTCTTCAGTACACAGTTTCGCTGAGCTGGTTGCAATGCATTCTGGAATTAAATGTGAAGGATATATGTGATTACTACTGTAAAGGAGCGTTCACATTGAAAAAAAATCATTTTTGGTGAAAGTGACAGAGATTGGTAGCAATGAGAACTGGCAAAAACAGTTTACTTTATGCAAATACAAGTCTGGTGGGAACATCTACTAGCAACCAACAGTACAGCAACATTGCACTTTGATGGTTTATAAATCACTTTGGCAGTCTATAAAACTTAATAATAAGTTGTGTAACTACAAAAATAACTAGAAATAAAACTGAGATAAAAATCAGTTAAAGCTAAATATAAATATATATTTAAAAAAAAATAAAAAAAATGACAAAAGCACATTTAAAAATGTCTAAAACTTTAAAATTAAAATATAAATATATTTTTATATTATAGATACTGTAACTGTGTATAGGGGCCAAATTTACTAACAGCTTGCGCCAGCGCAAACCGTCTTTTGGCATTTAAATAGTACTGTCAGGATTTACTAAAGACGTGCAGTGAAGAATTAGCGCTGAAAAGGCATGGACACAGTTATATTTGTGCCTGACCTTATTGAATATGCATTTGTAGGAGTTTCCCTTTCAGACACAAAATTTATGGGAGGAGAGTATTAAAATTAATCACGCAACACGATTTACTAACGTTTGCGCTCGTCAAATTACTAGTATTTGCGCCATTATTTAGCTTCCAAACAAAGCATGCCTTAAAGCAGACCAGCGTAATCTTGGTAGATTACGCTGGTCATTATGGAAATGATCTGGCTGTGCCTGTGTTCTTTAATGTGCGCATTATCACCCGCAGAATTTTCCCCTCCCATCAGTGCTTTTATGGAATCACGCTCTTATTTGCCCTGTTTAGTAAATCTGGCCCTAAAATAACACTGTACATATGATGCCTAAACTTGTTGACTAGGTCGCAGGTTTTATGACAGAGCTACTGTTTTTACTGCAGTATAATTGTTAATGTGTATGTGTGTGGGATGAGCAGGTTGGAAGGTACGGAGGACAAGTTCAGGAATAGAGAAAGCCGACCGGAGGACCTCCAGGTGATAGCTGATCTCAGAGAAATGGTGTCCGAGAGAGAATCTCTGGTCAAGAAGCTTGTGGTAAGTGTGCACCACAATGGTCTCTAGAGGTGCAGCATGCCGTTAAAAGTGAAACGTGTACTACTGTTCTTTTACATTTATTTTTGTCCCAAAGCATTACATGTCTTAAGAAAAAAGTCAATATTAGTTCATTGATTTTTCTGCACAGGGACTTTAGTCTGACTGTGCCTCCTTTGTTCCAGGATGACAAGAAGTTTTATCAACTGGAGCTGGTGAATCGAGAGCCTGGATTCAACAAGGTGTTCAACACCAATCCCAATGTCGGGGTCATAAACCCCCTTATAAAGGTTAGAGAGACACAGCCACACTGATCAAAGAGTACCTCTGAAGTCCACATAAATTGGATTTGATCTGATTGTAAAAAAAAAATGCACAAACCATAAACCTTTTTAAAAGCACTCCATCTCTACAGTTCATGGAATTCATGAATGTAATAAAAGAATACTTCAAAGGTTATGCCTTATGGGAAGTGTGTTTTACAGAGGTACCGCAGCAATGGGATGTTCTGCAGAGACTATTAATAGCCTTCGACTGTTCTTTTAGTTGCTCTAACTTTTCTTTCTGTTGCGTAAGTTGTGTTTGTTTGATTTGCCATTGTCTGTGTCTTATATCCATGTTCAAACATCAAGTTCTACCCTGCTTTCCAAATCATAAGTTCTGTTCTGAAACCTAATGTGCTGCTTACATAGGACATACTGTAAAAATTGACCCATATGGTGCACCCTATCAGCATATAGATATATACATAGTATTGTCCCAGTTTCAATATAATCTAAAATGTTTTTGAAGTCTCTTATGCTGACCAAATCAGCACTTATACAGTGAAAAGTAATTTTGTGAAATATTGCAAAGATTTTATATATTATATACTCTATAAAAAAAGTTTTCTTTTTGAAAATGTTTTAAAATGTCATTTATTCCTGTGATGCAAAGCTGAATTTTCAGCATCATTACTCCAATCTTCTGTGTCACATGATCTTTCTAGTATGCTGATTTGGTGCTCAAGAAGTCATTATTACCAATATTAAAAACAGTTGTACTGCTTAATATTTTTGTAAGGAATGTGATTTTTTTTTTCAAGATTCTTTGATAAACAGAACGTTAAAATAAACAGCGTTCTTCGGCGTTGAAATAGAAATGTCCTTACTGTCACTTATGATCAATTTAATGCATCCTTTGCTAAATAAAAGTATTAATTTATTTAAAAAAATCATAACCAAACCAAACTGAACACACACACACACACACATACACACACATACATATATATATAATATTCATGCTTGTGGGTACATTTTATATATATAAAATGTACCCACAAGCATGAATGTTATGCTATATAATATAAGACACATATAAAGTCGTGACGTATTGTCAAGTATGGTGACCCATACTCGAAATTGGTGCTCTGCGTTTAACCCATCCAAGTGCACACACACAACAGTGAGTAGTGAACAAATGCACACACACACACACACACCGTGAACACACACCCGGAGCAGTGGGCAGCCATTTATGCTGCGGCGCCCGGGGAGCAGTTGGGGGTTCGGTGCCTTGCTCAAGGGCACCTCAGTCGTGGTATTGAGGGTGGAGAGAGCGCTGGACATTCACTCCCCCCACCTACAATCCCTGCCGGCCGGGGACTCGCACCCGCAACCTTTCGATTACGAGTCCAATTCTCTAACCATTAGGCCACGACTTCCCCCGTGGGTGATATAGTACATTTTTTATTTGATTGGACTATTTTTATATCATCAATACTTTTTGTATTAAATGAAATAAAAGTGCATTTATAATAAACATTTCTCTCACCTTTATTTTTTACTTTTGCCACACACTTAAGCTGTATGTGTGGATATAAAGGATACATGCTTCCAAACATTTTATAATTAATTTAATAGCAAAATTAAGTATTTTACCTTTTTAAACAGGCATTGCTTCAGGAGCGCACCTATGAGAGTCAGCTCACTAGGTTTTGTAACAGAGCTATAATCTGTCATTTCTGTTCCCTGTCCACGTTCAAAATTATGTTCATTACCTTGTCATCGTTTAGCTTGAAGCTAAAGTTTGCCATCACCTCCGACTTCCCACAATCCCTTTCTGTGTGTGTCCTTTTAATGTAGCATAAGAGTAGAAAACCTGCGAACACTTTCGCCAGCTCTCCGAACCTAAGCGTTGTTGCGGCGGAAGGGATGGTGGGCGGCTCGGTTCCGCCTGCTTGCCTAGAGTCTGTCCCCAACTCCCCCATTCACCACCATGAGCTCAGGTCTAACAAACCTCCACCCCCTCCAACCCCTCCGCCTCAGGCCGACTCCACCCGGAGGTGAGATTGTCCGAGACATCCTTGTCCTCACAAGAGACATGCTTAAAACCACTGAACTGTCTTGCCATTGGTCGGATCACACGGTCTCAGTCCTAACGGTAGAAAAACCGTCAGTCTGTCTGTTGATTGGACGTTTTGATACGAGAACACAGCCATGTCTGTCCCAGTGAATTGTGGGTATGCTCGTCTCACTCCTTAATGCATCTTGCCGGCGAACGGCACACATTAAAAATGCTACTTTGATGTGCATGATAAATTGTACGTACCAATGTCCTTAAATCGGACTGAAAGTTCACCTAAACAGTGTGTGATCACACAATGGCATTGGAATGCCGATGCAAGCATGCTGTTGATGTCATCACGTCATCACATAGCAGTCAGGAGTATGGCTCCGCCCACTAGCCGTACTCCGCCCTTCACATTTCATGCATTTGTTGTTTTGTGGTTTTAAAATGAGCTATTCAAATGATGAGCAGCTATTCCTGGTATTTCTTGCCTAGTGAAAATCAAGCACAGGAACATGTATGCATGTATGCAGCTTTGGGCTGGGAGATAATATTAGACCGTTTCTGGTAGAGGGGCATATTTTATTTATCATTTAAAAGGAAGTAGTTCAGCATGGTGCCTGTGATTTATCTGAAGCTTGAACAAGGAGGGCAGCTTCCTATTGGTCAAGAGACACTGCACTATGTGCTGCGGTAGTTACAGACATCAAATTTAAGGATAATTCTTACTGCTGCCAAAAAAACAAAGGTTACTTGACTATAGTAATGACTACTATAGGGAAATAATGTAAATACACATGTACAGTGGCCACAAAAAATATTTAGACCCTACAAAGAATTGTATCTATTCCCATATTTTTAACTTTTTAACTTTTATCTGATTAACAAACACATTTAATGAACAGATTAAAAATCCAAATATCTAACTCAAAATATACTTTCCTAAAATAGTGTGCAATTACTTTTAACCAACAGTTGAGGTAATATTAATAAATATATTTACTGATATTTGCACATTAATTCATAAGTTTTACGAGTTTAAATCTGTTTTCCAAATGAAACGCTCAGGATGACATCAGAAATGATAAAATTATATATTTAGTATGTTTTATTTACTGACAAAAATGGTGTAGGAGTACTCTGAAAATATTTTCTCTTAGAAATTGCTTGAGAATTTCACAAATAATAACAAAGAAATGGCAAGTAACACAGTGAAGGAAATGGGAACGTGAAAAAAAGAATATATTTCCAATATAAATATCTAAGCATCCTTAAATCATCATAGATTTACTTGAGATGCAAAATAAGCAAGTCTTGTTTTCAGAGTAACTGAACAAAATGAACTGAGTTTATGCTTAAAACACGAACAAACATCTGTCAATGGGGTGTGAAAACTTTCAGTTAAGTTCATTTTTCTGAGCACATTGGCAGATATTTGTTCTCGTTTTAATCATAAACTCAATTTTGTTCAACTGCTCATGAAACAAGACCTCTCAAGTAAATTTATCTTGATTTAAAAAACGTTAGACATTCAAACCGGAAAACATAAGACAGAAATACTGAAGAAAAAGTTATTTCCATATTCTAGTTGTTGAGGGCAGAGATATTCATATTTTTTTTCTTTTTGTAAAATGAATTAAAAAGTAGATATGTAGGATGTTGTATTATCAAACTGCTAATATAAGACATTTACATTTAGAGACTTCTTTATTTAAAAACATCTTTAAAAATCTTAAATTTACCTTCAAAAAGCCTGCAGAAACTCTAAACTTAAAAAAAAAAAAAAAAAAGTTTACTATGTATACTTTGTCATTCATTCTGTTAATTTAAAATGAGCCTTCGAGTACAAAAATGCTGATCCAAATACATTTAGTCTCAATTTTCAGCAGTATGTCTGTTGTTTTATCATTTGCTTTTTGTGAAATATTTAGGTTGAAACGTGTTTGCGCTATCTATTTTTAACATAAATGCCACTTCTAATCGATTGCAGTGACATTCAACGCGTCGCCTAAGTGTCTACGTACTTTTTGCGGCCACTCTTTATTTTTTTGATAGTATCATCATGCAATAAAGTAGCAAGTCAATGTGGAAGTGTTTGATTAGGATGTGCAAATTCTCTTTCCTTTAATGTTGCTGCAGTGTAACTGGTTGTGTTTGACTTCTGTGTTTTGTGCAGCCCTCGTAAGACTGAGGATTCAACTGTAGCACCAAAAGAACCGCAACCACAAGAGCTATTTTCACAGTACTTCTCCTTTTAAATTTTTCAAGACACTCAACTGAAGAGCATGTGAAACTGCAGTTTTCAATAGCCCATTTGTCTGTTCTTGATATCTCACTGTGAGTTTGTTATTTTCCCTTTTGATATATGCATTTACTTGATTTAAAATGAGATGCACATTCATTTCATATTATATTCATAAATGTGTCTTTTCTGGATTGACTAAAACTGTTGGAATACCAATGTCTTGCCAGTTTTGAAATAAATTGCACAGACACTTATATATTTGTATTATATCGTCTTCTTACAAACGATAAACCATCAATATAATAAATAAAACATCTATATCTTAAATCTATACTTTATGAGCATGGTCAAAGGACTGCATGTCTTTTAAAAGAATCGTTTACCCAAATACGCTGTCATTATTTACTCACCCTCATGTCAGTTTTAAAAAAAAACATTAAAATATTTGTCGTACCACAACTGTTTGTACTAATAACAAGCTGTCAAATTGGGCAAAATGCATTATATTTGCATTATATTGCGTGCTTTTTGAAGTCTTCTAAAGTCATAGGAACTATGAACTTGTCTGAAAAAAAAAACTAAATGGTGTAGAAATAATTTTCATTCAGAAATTGCTAGTAAATTTTACAAATAATTACAAATAAATGTACCTTTTTTTATTTTATTTTTTATTTACAACCTTGTATAAACTATGAAACAAATAGATTCTTTACATTTGTATGTGTATTTTATTCAAAAAGGCATATTGGTTTGGAACGAGCGAGGGAGAGTTAAGCATTTTTATTTGTAGCTGAACTATCCCTTTAAATGCACTTTAAGAGCTTTTTACGGTGCTTTTTATGGTTTTCCGCTTCAGTGACTTGATCTACACATGGTTTATTTCTCGCTACTTTTGTTTGAAACATTCAGTCAGTTGGATCATTTAAAACAAACAAACTCTTTATTGGTTGTCCACATTTAAAAACCCATTTTAGCTCTCTCTTTCTCAGATCATGTTCACAGGAAGTGTAAACAGACATTAATATGTTAAGCGCATAAGAGTAATTTATCTCAGTGTCAACATGCTCTGTTCCTCTGTGAATGATATATGATTTCTGGGAGTGTAAATTTTGCAGTTCAGCACAATAGTTATGAGATTTGGGGGGGGGGGGGGATATTTACATAAATGACTTGGCACTTGCTGTTTGCTGTTGAGAGCTACTTTTACAAGAAATTACAGATATTTTGATGTTCATTCTTTGTGTTTTTGTGAACTACACCAGTTCAGATGACTGTTTCGTTCTGTGAGGTCTATATTCATATACAAAACATATCTGAATTTACCTAACATACAATTTGTATGTTTTATATATATATATCCCAATACAAAAAATGAGATTTGTACCAAAGATCAAAATTTAGCTTTTAGTTGTAAGTATAATGCAACAAACATAAATGAAGAAAAATCAGTGCCGCCCTCGAATCATTTCAGGAAATATGTTGCATCATCAATTCCCCAAAATTGTCCAAGGTCTTGTACAGCGCGTCGTGCGATTGACCGGTTGCCATCTTTTGGTGTCACATGAGCAAGACGATGATGTAGATGAGCAGCAGGCAGATGAGGATGAGGGAGAAGTTGATGATGAGATCTTGTAGGTTGCGTTTGGTCTGCGGGTTCACTTCGATGTTGGACGCCCTCCGAATGGCTGAGCGTGTCATGTGCTGCACCCTCTCCATCCTGATGAAGACTGCAGACTAGTGGCAGTGAGAGGAATGGACGGATGGAGATGGTGGTGCTGTTGTGTTCTTGTGGTGCCTTGTGGTGAAAATTAGAGAAATTATTCTATTTTAAGATGATGATACAAGTCAAAAAAAAATATGACAGGTGATCACACTTGGATTTATTTATAGTAAATCTGTTCTGATTCTGATGTGTGCGGCTCAGTCTTTATTTAACCCTCTCATGTAATTTTACCCGCTACAGTGGGCTGCATTTTTTAACCTTTCAGGTGGTGATGTTGCATCCTTACCCAGAATTCTATACTACTGTCTATTTTTTTGTATTTATGACAACATAAAATCAAAATAGCCTATGAAAGCAATGCATCAAGTACCTCAAAAATATTTGCTACTATTTTCTGTTTGCTATAGAGAGATGTGTAACACTCTAAAAATACATAATTTATCATATATAGAAATTAAGCTGTTTTTTCCTATAAGCCATAATAAAATATATAATTTCGGGAAGAGAAAATTGCATTGTTTATATTTATCTATTTATTTATACAAATTATGTTTTAAATGGTATAATATATTTTATTAACATTGGATAAAAGTCTACTTATTTATTGGACTATATTTATACGTGTACTATGGATATTATATATTTATTACAAAATATATGGGAAGAGAAATTTGTATTGTATATATTTGTTATTTTTATACAAATTATGATATATTTAAAAATCTACTTATTTATTGGACTATATTTATAAATGTACTATATATAATTATAGTGTGTGTGTGTATATATACTGTATATATAGGGATATAAAGGAATTTATTCTTATAAGATCAAAATAAACAAATTAGGAAGTAGTAAAAAGTTATTAGTATATTTATATTATATTAAAGTAAATTTTATTTTTTATAAATAAAATACACTGTATTTTTTTATTTAAATATAAAGCCAGTTTTTTCCTTTCCTTTTCCTTCATGATTTCATAATTCATGTATCGGGAGTTCATGTTACTGATTAACAAATATATGAAGAGTAATTAAAAATACTACATGAAAATGAAAATTCAGAGCTTTCTTTATTAGGGATTCTTTAATAGCAATAACAATAGGAATCTTACAATCCGATTGTTAATTCTATTCATAGCATGCATTTGTCTTGCATATTTGCCATTTTCCAAAGTGATGTGATTAGCATGAACACTCTGTAGTGGCACTCAAAGTCGTACTCTTACCCTCTTTAGGGCACTCGTGTTAAAAGCTGTGAATGACATGCATTTGTGAGTGACGGCCACTTGTCTAAGAGCTAAAGCTATTCTCTTATCGGCCGTCTGCAGATGCATATGCTCAGTATTGCCAGAAGTTCACGTATACAGTCAGTCGAGCCACTTTAAATGTCAACACTTCTTTAAATGATATCGTAGTCAACCACTGATTGTTGATACATTCTTTCAGGTCTTGCTTTCCCTTTCCCTTGAAAATTATATACAAGTAATTCCAAGTAAGACATTCTTTGATTATTTTCCAGGAACAGCATTCCTATTAACCAAGTTAACTGACCATTAAATAGACAACGTAGTTAGACTGTCTGTCTTTCTTTCTTTATCTGTCTCTCTATCTTGCTTATCTGGCCTCAGGAAAAGAGCATTTTAGATGAGAAATGTCAGTATATCGTAGTGCTATAGTGTATTAGGATTGAACTAGATTTAAGAGAGCCTGTATCACTATTAGCCTCTCGAGCACGGCACTTGACTTAAGTTGCTTCGTGTGGACAGGATAAACAAACATGATGATAAAAATAAAAATATGAACTTGATCTGATTTTAAAGGCTCCAAAAGCCAGTGTTGATCAGGAGAGGCCCTGCATTCCAGTCCTGTGATCCAGTGACAATTATAACTGCTTAGCTGTAAAGTAAACACTAGCATCTGTGATCAGCTGTATTGAAGTTTAATAAAAGCCAACTAGATTTGCCTTCTGTTCAATTATAAAAGACTATACAGTGACCCTCTGTACTGGTTGTATAGTGACAACAAATAAAACATCAAAGCACATTTATATTCCTGTGAACGTATGTTACAGTTCATCAAATTATTGTTTGACTTTGACCGACTGTTTTCAGTTCGCCGATTTGCATGGAAACAAATTTGATGAAAGTGGTATTTCAGTGCAGGGTACAAATGTGCTTTTGTTGTTCTTTCTAGACAGATCATCCTCTGTGTCCTTCAAGTTTGATGTTTTTAATTCTCTTTCCCTATTTTCTGATGTAAACTGCATGCAATGTCTAGGAAATCTTATGTTTTCATATTAAAGCTAATATTTTGATATTATCTTACTGAAGTAGCTGTGATAAATCCGTTCGAGGACTGATAAACTTGATTTAATTGATTGAAAGCCTTTTTCTTACCCGTTAAATGGCAGCTGAAGAAGGAAGCAGTCCTTTCACATAAAAGGTAAAGGTAGAATGTTGGATGTAGACACACACAGGCTCTCAGGACACGCTACAAAGTTTATAGGAGGAACTGAAAGGGGTGGGGAAAACAAACAGGAGGGCGGTAGATGCAAAGGGAACGCATCCCCATCTCAAGATCACAGGAAGGCCTGTTTGTGTCTGCTCCTCCGTCCAGTGTTTGTTGTGATGACATATGACTAATGAAGTTAGAAGTCAATGCTGGATCATTATCCTTCCAAACTCTGGTTTATAGTAAATAGGAAGGAGTGATAGAGCAGGATTGTTAGATCTTGTAATGAAACAAAAATGTATATGTAATATAACAACAGAATGAGTACAAATACAGAAGTCATTTTCTGGCTCATCACTTTCTATAAAAACATAAATATCATAAATATGTTTTTCCCAATCAAATAATTTTTTTCCACACAAAAAAGCCAACAAGTGAAAAATGTTTAATTTTCTATAAAAGCAATAAATATAAATATTAAATAAATATGATGTATGTATTTATTCATGTATTTAAGCTTTTTTTCTGTAAGATCAAAATAGGTTTGAGAAGAGAACATCTTATCTAAACATTTTTTTACAGAGTTGTTGTATGAGATATGAAACAAAGGCTGTTGATGCTGAGAAAAACAATAGGTCCATGCAGAGACTCCTTTGTGTTAAGGAGCTTTACAGGCTTTGGAAAACCTAAATCAAGCACGGGGTAAACATTTGAAAAGCACACCGCTCTTATCTAACAGCCAAGGATGCATAGAGGAATGCGAGCTGGTTGTGTTTTCTCTGGACTGGACTCTGCTGGCTTTGGCATGCCTCCACGTCTCCGGCTGTCCTGTAGCTATATGCGCGACGCAAGTGTGTGATTCCACAGAGTAAGCCCCGGTAGCACTGCCGCCGCTTCAACAATAAAAGTACAGTAATGACCGAGAAGGTGACAGTGCAATGATGTTTCATCACAGATGGATGAATTAAGTTCTGGATGAGGCCGGGTTTTATCCCATCCTGCGTGACGCACTATAAACCCCGAAACACATCTACTACGTATTTATCAATCCCTCTCTGTGGATTTGCTCGCTTCTTGGTATAAATGTAGGAAATGCGTGGCAGTTACACACTGTCTGAGAAGGGAACAGGGCTCCGGATGCGCAAGCGATCATGTGGTAGTTTATTCATTGTTTGTTTATGCTCTCCATTTTCAAAGCTTCATCTGTTTTCTCACAGCTGCAGGGAGAAAATTGTGTCAGTCGACAGTGAAGATGCAGAGGACCCGTCAGACCGTGCTGTCAACACCTCTTGCTCATGGCAGATGGATGGCTCTGAACAGAAATGTCAGGTCAGGGAAGGTGCAGCTTTTCCACAGGATAAGGAACGGGGCCCGTTTGTCTGACACGTAGCAATGGCATTCTGTAAAGGTGGCGGCTGCTGCAGAGTGGCACAGGAGGCCAAATGATTAAGTTGTTTACTTCAGTAAGGATTCACAGCTTTGGTCGGGAAGCATTTTATAAAAATGATGAAATGCCGATTTATTAGACTTTTGCTGGCATGCATGCAAAATCTAAGTTTCAGACTAATGCTTTTCAACTTGCTTCAAATGTTTTTTTATTTGTGACCCTGGACCACAAAAGCAGTCTTAAGTCGGTCGGGTATATTTGTAGCAATAGCCAAAAATACATTGTATGGGTCAAAATTATCAATTTTTCTTTTATGCCAAAAATCATTAGGATATTAAGTAAAGATCCTGTTCCATGAAGATATTTTGTGAATTTTTTACCGTAAATATATCAAAACTTCATTTTTTATTAGTAATATGAATTGCTAAGAACTTAATTTGGACAACTTTAAAGGCGATTTTCTCAAAAATATATATATTTTTTTTTGCACGCTCAGATTCCAGATTTTCAAATAGTTGTATCTCGGCCAAATATTGTCCGATCCTAACAAACCACACATCAGTGGAAAGCTTATTTATTCAGCTTTCAGATCTAAATTTCAGAAAATTGTCACTTATGACTGGTTTTGTGGTCCAGGGTCAAATATATACTATATACTATACACTACAGTACTTGGTCATGCTGGGTACAATGTTTTTTGAAAGAAATTAATACTTTTATTCATCACTGACCCGTTAAATTTATTAGAAGTTACATTAAAGCATTAATAATGTTACAAAATTTAGAATTTTCTATTAATCAAAGTGTCCTTTATCATGTTAAGCAGCACAAAAAGCCATCCGGCCATTAATTAAATGCGTAAAACCAATTCTAGTTGACACAAACCTGTTTATTTTCGCTACAAGTTTGAATTTAATTTAGCCTGGGTCATTTTTCTACACAGTGTTATACCAACTCATGTTTATGGATTTAAAGGATGAGGTCATGTCATGCAACCTGTCCATGTTGGCATTTGCCATCAGCTAGCTTCCACCAGGTTTAAGTTGATGTTTAGCCAAAACAGAGGCACGGCCTTTGTCATTAACTTCATAACATATGAGAAACACTTTCTAAAATTTTGATGAGCCTATTTACTTTGCATCTCTGTACATAAATATATGGTTTATTTGTTTCATCTTGTAGTGGTACTACAAATTAATTCTTCTCCCCAGGCTGAAATTGGAAATAGATGAGGCCGTGATGTGTGATGAACATGCAAAATATCTACCTATTGGTGAGTTATTAGCAAGGTTTTCAGAAACGCTCTCACACAAGCAGACAGATTAACACACCTATCAACTGAAGACAGACTCTTCCCTCAGCTCTGTAAATTAAAAAGCTCTCCGAAGGGATTTGGAGCGATGGGCTGTGGAGAATGCCTTGAACTATTTTTATACACACACGTTCGCATCTGCCCTAATATGGGAACCGAGACATATCAGCTGGACGCAGTATTTCTGTAATCATTATTATATTGCTTACATTGCTTACTTTGAATCAGTTTCAGTGAGAAGGATCTGTCAGTCATGGTCATGCTAGGGATTTTCTTGTTGGATATTGTCAATGAGGGCCTCCCAAAATAAACTTCCTTTGTTCCCACAAATCCTCAGCAGCACTCGAAATAAAACTTGCACAGCGATCTTTGCATGGTTGTGGTGGGCTGATCCTAGGAGAATCCCCCTAACCAAACTTTCGCTGCAGTCCCACAGCTCTGCAAATACTCCTGCTATTACGTGTTAAAGCAGGTGTGAGGGATTTTCAAACATTTGCAGAAGGATGACAAAACTTGCGTTAAAGATGTTTAGAAAATGACTTCACGGGGGCCTGATTACAACAGATTCCAAAAAAAGGCTGTGTTGGTGGTACATTGTTGTTTGTTACATCAAAATGCATTTTGATTTTCTTTTCTTGATTCTAGGATGCCTCAGATGACACATCCGCCAGTCAAAAAGCAGGGGTGGAGGACCCTGTATAGTGTATCCCAGTCATGTGCCGCCAATGAATTTAAGCAGCATTGTGGAATGAGTTTTATGCTGTATGGATTTTCTTTGGCTCAGAGTAAATACAAACGATTAATCCAATGATACTCAGTCTGGACAGTGCTGTCATCGTCCTGTCTTGGATTGATGAGAATTGGCAGCAGACAAATTACTCCATCTAATTAATTCTGATGAATTATAAAGTATAATTTTTATTCATTTTAGTTGTGTGTGTGTGTGTGTGTGTGTGTGTGTGTGTGTGTGTGATTTTTAAGCACAACATAATATTAATAATAAGAAGAAATGTTTTTTGAGCACCAGATTACCATATTTTCAGATGGATCATATGACACTGATGACTGGAGGCATCAATTACATTTTAAAAGATATTTAAATAGGAATCCTTCGTTTTAAATTGTAATAAGGTTTTACAACATTTTTTATCAAAAACAGTCCTGTTAGCATGAGAGGCTTGTTTCAATACATTAAAAAATCTTATATAAAATATGTTGAAGTCAACATGAAACAGCATTCGCACTCTATTTTACTATCATAATGCAACATGCTTATGAAAAAAAATATGGTGTAGGATCTTGATTTTAACCATCAGAAACTGATTGGATTAGGAAAAGTAATGATGTTACGTAACAAAATGAATTTTGTGGATTTTGGAGGACTACTCCACTTCTGAATCACATGGCTAATCAGCTAAAAAAGGAAAGACACTATTAAAGTAAATAGGGTCAATTCTTATTGACCTCTAAATGAAGTCACACTCAGCTAGCTACATGCATCTATATGCATAAATCTTACCTGTAATTGACATCAAATAACCTCTACTTATAGCATTATTGGGGTCCCAAATACCCTGCGAATAATACATCATAACTCTTAACTCTAATATTCATGCTGTGCTCTTTTGAACTGACCGTGTGATATTTTAAGCCTGGCAAGGAGACAACTTGGACAAAGACAGTGGAAAAACATTTCTGCTATTTATAAGGTCTGATAGTTCATTGTCACATCACAGGGTCAATCGCAGGGGGTTTGTGGATTTGAAAGCAGCCCCTTCACAAGAGGACCTGTAGCTTAATTAGACACATCACTGAAAGTCCTCTCGTTTGAGAAGTGAGCAGACATCACAGTCCTCCTGCCGCATGCATGTTTTGCATGCCACATGCATGCATTAACTCACAAAAGGCAAATGATCAACACCACTATCTCTAGTTTAATCAAAATGAAGGGAGTCCAGGTCCTCTGTAAATGTCATCTTGTTTTTATAGGTTATATAAGCAAATCTCTTGTGTAAACATGCAGCGTTTTGGAGTCGTTAATGTTCTGTAACATGGAACATGCATGAATATTCTTAAAGGGAAAGTTCACCCAAAAATCTAAATCTTGTCATTATTTACTCACCCTCATGTGCTACAAAATAAGTAATGTGTAAAACATAGATTAAATAGATAGTATTTCTAATTTATCTGCATTCTGGAAGAGATTAGAAATCTGTATTTACTTCAAAACAAAAAAATATATATTTGGTGAGCCACAGAAAAGAGCTCATTAACAAGCATGCATGTGTTGTGTTCAATTCAGCAAGTTTTCACAAGAAATATACTAACAAGGACTTATTGAAAGGTACACTTTAGCAGACCACTATTACAAAGGGTACTACGTTGAGAAATGATACTATAAATATGGTTAAATATGTCTTATCATGCATAAAATGATTATATAAGGTATAAATAATTCATCTCTGACATTAGTTAGAGCAAAGATTTTGTAAAGCATCGCCACCTCGAGGGGAAGCCAGGTAAAACTTACAAAACCTGATGTTGACTACCACTGCAAGTCATTCATTGTGATTTTTGTTTGGTTTTACAAACCTAGAAACAAGTTGAAAATATTTTCGGGCATTATGTGACAGGTGATATCGATAGAGATAGGAAACCAGTTGACCTTGAAAATATTTCATTTTTGACAGGAATGAAATCGAGGCTGTGAGGGATAGAAGTACTGTAGTTTAATAGATTGTACTGTTGTTTAACAACATACTGACTGTTCAGCTGATGAAATGTCTTTTCTTTCAGTCAACAAAAACTGCATTTTTCCCTCACAGCCTCGTTTCATCTGTGTTCAATTCGAAATGGCTTCTAACCTGACTAAGGTTTATTTTTTTCAGCTGAATGAACCTCTTGCTGTTTACTCTTGCTATTCTCAATCTAAACCTGTCTGGATGGTTATGTACATTATCTTAGATATGCTGAATCTGACACTAAATACCTTTACATAGTATAGTGAGCACTTTGTTATTGATAAAATTCACACTTTTCCTTCATTGGAACTCATAGCAATTACACTTTAACCATTAAATAAACACTGCCTTGAATCTATGACAACTGTAAAGATAAGAACTTCTACACTTTACAATCAAGTGGCCATAGTTCAGTCTGCTTAATCTGTGTGAATGGTTATATATGACACATGCTTTGAGAGTCTTCTTACGAAACACCTGTTTCCGTCTGGTTTCTGGTCAGACACACCTGAGCGGAACAGGTGACCACAAACTTTGAGGGACTTTTAAAGGGACAGTGTCCTGCCATGGTTGTGCGTTACAGATCAATAATTAAGTCGTTGGGGAAATCCGCTACTGTAATGTGAACATTAACACTGTAGCCTGTTTCTGTGCAGGGTGTGTTTTGAATCCAGGAGTTCGGTGCATGTGAAATGGAAAAGATTTGTTGGGAAAGGAAGGAAATTACGGGTTTACAGTTTCTGCTAGCGCTACTATTTCTGCTTATTTCTCTCAAAGCTTCATCATGTGACAAATGGCTTCTTGATGCCTCAGTGCACCCCATGGTAAGACTTTTAAGATTTGTTAATATGCAATCTGGACCAGTATTGATTTTTTTTCTCATTTATTTGAGCTAATGTCTCAAATATTGTAATTCTAGACAGCCAAAAGTGGCTTCAGACAGTGTACGGATGCCATTTGCCCAAGTGAGTATGAGTAGGACTACTGCCAAGGATTTGTAATCAAGTTTACAATTTATTCGCTTCTTTCACTTCGGTGTCTGTTTACTGATTGGTTTACAAACATTTACGTTCTTCCTGTCCAGATGCTGTATGTCAGCTCACAGCACCTTATGCATCCTGGATCGGATCTCATAACATAACTTTGACCTGGGAGTCTCTGAATCAGTCTGATGTGGTGTATATTCTTCAGTGGACTGGTCCTAGTCTGTCTGGGATTTGGGCACAAGCAGAGGTACTGGATGACTTTATGTTCACTGTATATTTGTCAAGTTGATGATTAAATTCCACTTACTTTTGGTGCATTTGTACATCATAAATTATTGAGTGAAATTCAGCAATATGTGTTTGGGTGCAAGTAATTTCCAGGTCATATTCAATTTTAAAAAATGAAAAGGAAAGAAAAAAAATTTTTCAAAGAAGAAAATAAAGGTTATTTTAATGACTAGTAAGGATATTTTTTAGTATGACATTCTTTTCAAACACGTTTCTCCCAAATCTCATATTACTGTATGCAAAAACAAAGCTTTTTAAATCAATAAAATAAGCTTAAATCCAATTCAGTATAAAAATATTACAGTGATGTATAATTACAGTTGTACTTTACAAATATACACTACCATCAAAAGTTTGGAGTCAGTAAGACTTTAATGTTTTTGCTCACCAAGGCTGCACTTACTTGATCAAAATACAGTAAAAACAGTAATATTGTGAAATATTATCATAATTCATCAAAACATAATTTATTCCTGTGATTGCAAAGTTGAGTTTTCAGCATCATTACTCCAGTCTTCAGTGTCACATGATCCTTCAGAAATGATTATAATATGCTGATTTGGTTATCAAGAAACATTTCTTATTATTATCAGGGTTGAAAACAGTTGCGCTGCTTAATAGTTTTGTGAAAGCCATGATCATTTTTTCAGGATCTTTTGATAAATAGAAAGAACAGCATGTGTTTGAAATTAAAATATTTATTAGTATATTTTTTTGATCGTGTGAGATTTTTCACATTACAGTAAGCTGCAGAGAAAAAGTTAATTTTGAAATGAAATATCATCCGAAAAATTCTTGAAAGTTTCCATAAGATTGAAAAATGTTCCTTTTTTTCCTCATAGAATGTGACAGAATCGCCGTACACCATCAAACAATTGGAACCTTTCACCTGCTATAAATTCAGGGTCTGGGCTCTGATTGCAGAAACACACGCTTGTTCTCCAGCGAGCACTTGGTACCGAACAAAACCATTTGGACGTAGGTTAAATCAACAGTTGCTCAACAGTCTTTTTACATTATGTTTCAAAATCAGTTGTTCGAAGCTGTTTAATGTGTTTCCCTTCCAAAAAGTGCCCTCCAGCCCATCCATTGAGAGTATTGAGAGCGTGTCTGGAGAGAGTGTGGAGGTTCAGTGGTCTCGACCTGAAAAACCAGGAGGACCCATCTTGGGCTTCAACCTCAATCTCACATCCAACAGACACGTCATCAGTGTAGCAACCGGAGGAAATGTATTCTTCAACACATTCTACCCGACATTCCATAACACTACATATAGGTAGTAGGCTTCCCATTTTTATATTTCTGCAATTTTATGCAACATAGAATGCAATATTTAAGGTATTCAGTGTATACATTGTTCATTTTTACACTGTAATCGTCTGACGTTATTATGTTTTGTTGACATATAATATTGACTGTACTGACTGTATCTCATACAGGATCTCTGTAGCTGCTGTAAATGAAGAGGGCCAGGGTTCAATCGCTGAAACCAGCATAACAACACCAGTACAAGTTGGTTAGTTTAGGCTCACTTTTACTCTATCCTGCCAAGTAGAACATGTTCCTGGATCTTTTGTTGGTCGGCTTTACTGTCACAGAAAATTAAAAATTCAGCTTTACTGTCACAGAAATAAATAACATTTTAAAGTGTATTAAAATAGTTATTTAAATTGTAAAAATAGTTAACAATATTTTAGTTTGTACTGATTTTTTTTATTTTAAATGCTGACTTGGTGAGCATAAGAAGCTTTTTTCAAAAACATAAAAAATCATACGAGCCTCAAACTTTAGAAATATTGACATCAACAATGCAAAACCATGTCAGTTGCCATTAAATCTAACTTAAAATCTGACGTTGTTGATCCAAAAACTTGTCCTGCTTGATGAAATCATGGTAAGCTTCATGCAACCACAGTACTTCAGCATTCTGCTAATATTTCTCAATGCATTGTGTTTGCAATGCCTTGAAATAAACAATAATCTTATTGCTCCATCTGTGATGACTTTCAGAGCAGAATGAAGGCCGGTGGGTCTTTGCATCCAGATGGAACTCATTAAGGATGAGAGAAGAGGATGCCGATTTCTTCACTACAGCACAATGTCTCTTAGACAGTCTAATCGAGAGCAACATCACAGGTCCGTTCTTCCTCAAATCAATAACTATAAAACATTTCCACCACATAAGAGTGCCCACAGGAAAGAGAAATCACAAATGAGAGTACTTCAATATCTCAGTTGTTTCTCTTAGACAGTAAGAAGATTAAATGGAGAGCAAAATTGTCTCCTAAGAAAAACCCCAGTAATGAATTTCCAAGATCAAGTTATACCACACACTTTATTTTTTATAGCACACATACTTTATGCCAGCAATTAGCACGTTAATTTATTGTAAGGAATTTTAGGACTTTTTGAGACAAAGTTGATACTTACAGTAAGTTTGAAAGAGCAACCTTTGAGCAATAAGATGTACCTTTTGGTGTAGATGGTCCTTGATTTCTGACATCTTACTTTTGTTATGTTTTTTTTCAGGGGTGGCAGTGCACTACAGTTCCAACCGCATCTATTTCTCTGAGGGGACTCGTATTTGGGTGAAAGGGGCTGGAAATCTCACCGACCACTCAGATCTCAAGCTTCTGCACTCTGCCCCGCTGGAGGTCACAGCACTGACTGTAGACTGGCTTTATGAGAGGGTTTACTATGTGTCCAGTGGTAGGGTGTGTATTTACCATTAATTAGGGGACTAAAATGATAACTTTGAAGATCAAATATCATGTATTTTTGTACCGAACAATTAACAAACCACACTGCCCTTCCCTATAGACTTTTATTGTAAGTGCATTACTGTAAATGTTTTTTTGTTTGTTTTTACAAACTGAAAAGAATAGTTCACTCAAAAATGAAAATTTGCTGAAAATTTACTCAAACACAGGCCATGCAAGATGAGTTGAGTTTGTTTATTTATTGGAACAGATTTGGAGAAGTGGATCAGTGGATCCTCTGCAGTGAATGGGTGCCGTCAGAATGAGAATCCAAACAGCTGCTAAAAAAATCACAATAATCCGCACCACTCCAGTCCATCAGTTCATGTCTTGTGAAGTAAAAAGCTTCCCCAAAACCATCCTTAATATGTTTTTAACTTCAAAATGTTGCTTTCGGATAAAATACATGTTATCTATCCATAACATGCTTTCTCCACTGAAAAAGAGAAATATGCACAGATCAAGCTCTGTTTACAGGTGAAAACAGTTCTAAACAATTTAAGTGGTTTCTAATGTGAGAGGACAAAAAACATTATTATGGATTACAGACAGAATCAATGGTGTAAAGTTAAAATGCCTTAATGATGGATGCGTTTCTTACAAATTTACATTTACATTTAGTCATTTGGCAGACGCTTTTATCCAAAGCGACTTACAATTGGGGAATACAAGAAGCGATTAATCTTGAAGAGGCAATCAGACAGAGGAAGTGCTCGTAACACCAAGTCTCAGTCATTGTGCAAATAAGTAAAAGCTAGCAAGGGAAGGAGAGAAAGATAAAAAAAAAAAAATTGAGTTTAGGATGAAGTCAAGTACTGCCGAAAGAGATGAGTTTAGTTGTTGCTTGAAGATTGACAGGGATCCAGCATTCCGGATAGGGGTGGGAAGATTATTCCACCAGCCAGGAATGGTGAACAGGAATGTTCTGGAGAGTGATTTTGAGCCTCTCTGTGATGGTACCACAAGGCGTCGCTCACTAGCTGATCTCAGACTTCTGGAGGGGATGTAGATTCGTAATAGTGAGTGGAAGTAGGAGGGTGCGGAGCCTGTGGTCGTTCTGTATGCAAGCATCAGTATCTTGAACTTGATGCGAGCTGCCACTGGTAGCTAGTGCAAGGAGATGAAGAGAGGTGTAACATGGACTCTTTTGGGCTCGTTGAAGACCAGTCGTGCCGCTGCATTCTGAATCATTTGTAGAGGTTTGATTGTTTGATGGCAGTCCAGCCAGAAGAGCATTGCAGTAGTTCAGCCTGGAAACGACAAGGGCCTGGACAAGAAGTTGTGCAGAATGCTCTGTCAGAAAGGGCCTGATCTTTCTGATGTTGTGTAGTGCAAACCTGCAGGATCGAGCAGTCTTTGCAATGTGCTCTTTGAAGGTCAGCTGGTCATCAAAGATTACACCAAGATTTCTGACCGAAGTTGATGGGGTAATCATTGATGAGCCTAACTGAATCGTGAAGTCATGCTGTAGAGTCGGAGTGGCAGGGAAGACCAGAAGTTCCGTCTTTGCCAGGTTGAGCTGTAGGTGATGTTCTTTCATCCATGCTGAGATGTCAGCCAGGCAGCCTGAGATCCGTGCAGCTACCATTGGGTCATCTGGTTGAAAAGAGAGATAGAGCTGCGTGTCATCCACGTAGCAGTGATAGGAGAAGCCATGTGCATGTATGATGGGACCCAGTGATGTAGTGAATGTGGAGAAGAGCAGGGGTCCAAGAACCGATCCCTGAGGAACTCCAGTGACCAGTTGATGTGGTTTGGATACCTCCCCTCCCCAGGCCACCCTGAAAGACCTACGGGTGAGATAGGACACAAATACACAGCTTCTTGCTTAATTTCTCCAAATCTGTTCCGATGAAGAAACAAACTCATCTACATCTTGAGCCTGAGGGTGAGTAAGCAAATTTTCATTTTTGGGTGAACTATTCCTTGAAGGGCAAGTCAAAACGCAACAGATGCCATCAAGAAAGATTAATGCTTTTTTCATGTAAATAATGTTATTGTGCGTTCTTTCCCACAAAAATAAAATGCAGGTCTACTATTGTGGATTAGATGACTGTTCTTTTCCAGTGGATATATATCTCCACCTCACCAGTGACGCTGTAAATATAATTGCAGATCCGTATAATGGGTGAGTGTCATAAACATAATTAAGCACCGAACAGTTTTTAATCCCAGAATTGACCTTAAATAATAACGTTCTAAATAATAAAATTCTAAATATATATTTATTTATTATTATTTAATCATTTTTATGATCTATGAAATACAATAAAAATATCTGTGATTTATGTGATACTTACAAATAACAATGCCTGTCAATAACCAAAGATGTTTTTGGCCCATTGAACAGAATTTTAGGATGGGTCATGGATCATTAAAATCAGGCTATTATTGATTTATATATCTATATATATATATATCGTATGGGTCAAAAAGTATTATTGGTTAATATTATATTTCCCCAAACTCACATTGTGTAAAACAACAATCTTTTGCTTTAAAATAATATACACTTATGAATTGTGCAGAACAAGACTGGGGACATTTAAATGTTGTAAGTAAATAGTATAAATGTTCATGTTGTCTTTAGCTGCATGCAATCTCCAACATGCAATAAGCACCAGATGAAACTCAGTTTAGACTTTACATTTTGGGTCATGCTTGTTCTTGTGGAGGCCCTGTCTATAAGCCACCAGAGACTTCAAAAGAACAGCAACATACACAAGCATAAATTAGAAAATGCTCTGCTTTTATATAAAGCTTTTATATATACGTCTCTGCTTTTATATAAAGCTATAAACCATTGTGTAAACCAGGGATCCTCAAATCTGGCCCACGAGATCCACTTTCCTGCCGAGTTTAACTCTAACCCTAATCAAACACACCTGAGCATGACAATCAATGTCTTTAGGATCATTAGAAAATCACAGATAGGTGAGTTTGATCAGGGTTGGAGCTAAACTCTGCAGCGCATTGGCCCCCCAGGGCAAGATTTGAGGAACAGTAAAGATTTTAGTTTATATATTTTGTTAGTTTGACTAATTTAAGTCAAATATAATTTAATAAAATTGAAAAATTGTGTTTGTCAGATGGCTTTTCTTGTTGCTGAGCAGTGGAATATATCGTAGCCCTCTTCCAGACGTCTCTGGCCAGCAGCATGAGATAATTCATGTCTTAAAATCGCCTTCTGTCTCCAACTTTGTGGTCAGTTTCCCCAACAAGAGACTTGTTTATCACGACAGAAGTGATCAAACGCTCAATGACACATCTGTGGATGGATTGTTTCCCATTACGCTCTACACAAACATTAACTTTGAAGCAAACAGCATTGTTTATGAGGATGATTTCTTCATGCTCACCAATGGTTATGCACTGTATAAGCAAGTTGGCCAGAGTCAAGTTGCCACCTTTAATGAATTCGCTATGGACTGTGATGTGATCCATAGTCAAAATGACGGCTTTAGGAATCTGTGCTACTTTAGTGCATCTGCGCAACCTTATCCTGTGCCAAGAAGGCCAAAACAACTCCAAGTCCTCTTTGGATCAGATAAAGCCAACGTTTATTGGGATAAACCTGAAAATGTGATTGGAGCAAGTGAGTGATACCCTGTTATAATAACCCTTTTGGGTTGTTTTATTAGTAGGAGACTATTCTCAGAATTGTCATTTGTTTATTGAAGCCAGGTTTATTGGTTTAGATTTCATCTTGCTAACCTATAAAATAACACGTGTTGTCCATTAAATAATTCAGTTTTGTTCCTCGCAGGTCCATCTGCCTGGCAAAATTGGACTTATGCTATAAACTGCTCGATGAATGGGTTGGTGGTGATGAATTTTAGTGGACTAACTGGCACACATGCAACAGTCCCAGATCTGGAGAGTTCACAGCAGTACAGTGTCACTCTCAGGGCTTGTTCCCCTGGTGGATGCTCCAAATCAGTCTCATATGAAGGAACAACTCTCCAGCCTGGTGATTATATTGATTTATTTTATCATTTACCTTAATATTTATAAACTGGCTACTATTAAAAAGTTGTCTTTTTTCTCAGCCGATGAGCCCCCGTATATTACTGCTGCCAGTGAGGATGGCATATGGAAGCAAGATTTGGATAGCATTGACTTTGTGGAACAAATGGTGTCTTATATTGGAGATGTGAAAGGTAAGAATCCAGAGAGATCATATATAGAACATAACAGTGACTCTAAAAGGCATTTACGTTAAGTCACACTTAAAATATTTAGATTTTCACTGTATTCGATACAAAAATATCAGACCAAGTGGCATCAGCAAACAAACTGTGCTATTAGCGCCTCTCAGGTCTAACTTCACTTCCTGAGGAACTTTTAGATTTTTATTAACCTACTGGTCCCACACAAGTATCCAAACCACAGGTGTAGTTTATTATATATACAATAAACATATTCCATAAAGTTTGACAACCAGAAAGTTTTCAAGACATTTTGCCTTCATTTTATTCTTTCATATTTTGAAACCTAATAAACATATTGTGAAGTGTTTTGATTCAAATGTGTGCTTGAGATATATACTACTGTTCAAGTTTTTTTTTTTTTTTTTTTAAGTCTCTTGTGCTCACCAAGGCTGCATTTATTTGATTAAAAAAATACAGTCAAAACAGTAATTTTGTGAAATATTATTAAAATGTAAAATAACTTTTCTATTTTACTATATTTTAAAATGTAGTAATGTTAAAATTATTAAAAATTTCATGTGAAATAGAAATCTTTTGTAACATTATGTATTGTTATGGTTACTTTTTATCAATTTAATGCATCCTTGTTGAATAAAGGTATTAATTTCTTTAAAAAAAATTAAAAATAAATTACTAACACAAGCACTTGAATAATTTCTTTAAAATACATTGCACTTGTTTTGATATTTTAGTTATATAGTGCAAAAAATAAAAATAGCTATAACATTATTTTGCATCTGATTGTATATTTTACAGTGCTTCTCACTATATAACAAGGTATATAGCATGTTTTCCTTTCTTCATGAACAGATATGGACTGGTACAGTTCCACAATCTACTGGACTAACAGTTCGGGTCACATTAACTGGATTGATCTGGGTGACCAGTCGTTGAATGTGATGACAATGCCTTCACTCCTGAATGCTGAAGCACTGGCCTTTGACTGGCTGGGACAGTATCTATACTGGAGCTGCAACACAAATCAGGTATGTTTTTATATTAAATTAGGCTTGAATTAATGACAACTGAAAAACATAATAAAAAGAAGCTACTAACACTTTATTGACTTTTTTGACTATGTGGCAGTAGCAACTAATTGTGAGATATCTTGCATCTCTTATCAGATATGCCGAGGGTCTGTATCTGGTCATGGGGTTGAGATATTTCTCCAAGCAGAACAGAAGATTCTCAGTTTGGTGGTTGATTCATTGAATGCTGCCATCTACTGGACCACTGAAACATCAGTAGAAGGCTGTAGATTGGATGGAGACGACTACCAACTCCTGGAAAAACTGAGTGTGTTCTCTGGGAAAGAGGTGAGGACATAAATATACACATAAAACATCAAATACGCTACCATTCAAAGCTTTGGGATCTTGGGGTATTTTTAAAATGTAACTTAATCCTGTGATGTCAAAGGTAAATTTTCAGCATCATTACTCCAGTCTTCAGAATCACATGATCTCTCAGAATGCATTCTAATATGCTGATTTGATACTTACAGTGTTGAAAACACTGATTTCACACACTCTGATTATAGGTTGCTGGGATCACTTTGAACATGATTGAAGGAAATCTGTATTGGCTGGTGCAGGATGGCTCCTTTATAAGTCTTTACAGAGTGAACGTCAGTGGTTACAGGTACATATACAAATGTTTAACAGATAGATCTCATTAATGAATGCTATGGTCAGTGACCAGTTTGGCTCGTAATAACATTTTCTTATTGAATAAATGTTTTTTTTTTTTTTTAATGATTTGCATAAATTCTATTAACCGGTAAAGGATGCAGAAGTCTAAAGCGGTAGAATTTGCAAGATGGACAACATCACAAATCACAGATCATCAGGTGGGCTACTACAGCGGACGACTCGTTTGGTTGGATGAGAACAAACAGCTCAGGTTTCAGGAGTTGAAGCAAAACACCAGTGTCCTTATGTCTTCCAGCAAAACACTGACAGCTTTTTCTGTTGTACAGCAAATGCTGAAACCTCTTCCAGGTCAGCACTGTGTTAAAACATCATGTTTTATATGAACTTATTCTAGCACGTGTTCTTAAAAGTCATTATCACTTTGTATGTGTTTTTGTGTTTGTTTTCCAGATGGATTCGTATCTCCTCCTATAGTTATTCCACCTGCAGTTTCCAAAATTGTTCTTGAAGGGAATGACACATTTATCCAGATACACTGGGAACCCAGCATTATTGACTATGGGACAGTGCTTTATTGTGTGGTGTCTAACGAACTGTGGAGAAATGTGGAACAGCTTCAAAATGTACACCTTTTTTATGATTATTTTAAATGAGAGGATTTAAATCCACCTTAAGTTATTTAAATGAACTATTTTTGGTAAAAAATAAAAAACACTGATGTATTTCCAACATATTTCTGCAGTTCCCCACCAGATATTGTCATCCTCTTAACACGTTTTCTGAAACAGTCATGAATATCGCAAGATTCAAACCAGGAAACAAATTAAACATCACCATAACCCCGTTTTCGTATTGGGGTAAAGGGGAATCAACACAAACAACTTTGATTACTCCAGGTAAGAATCCTGCATTAATCATTAAATATAAATATAACAAAAAAAGTAAACATAAAAAGCAGATTTAAGAAAATAAAAATGTGCTCTTCATGTATTTTATTGTGCTATCTAAAATAAGGTGACTTTAAATAGTTTAAAAAATTTGCTGAATTTTCTCAACCTCAGGCCATCAAAGATGTAGATGAGTTTGTATCTTCATCAGAACAGATTTGGAGAAATATAGCAGTGCATCACTTGCTGATCAATGGATCCTCTGCAGTGAATGGGTGCCGTCAGATTGAGAGCTTATAAAAACATCACAATAATCCACAAGTAATCCATAATAGTTTTTTTCTCCAGTGAAAAGATTGTCTTGTCTGAATCAAGAGAGAAAAATGTACAGATCAAAAGCGAAAACGGTTCTAAACAAATATGTCAGTGGAATTTGATGTAAGAGGGCAGGCAACAGGTGATGGACTTGTTCACTAGAGGATGCATCGTCATGGATGATGGACTATTTGGCCAGAAAATATGGTTTGAAGTTAAAACATCCCAATTATCGATTTTTTCATACAAACACGTAGCTTCTCGCTTCACATGATGTTAATTAATGGACTGGAGTCGTGTGGATTACTTGTGTATTATTGTGATGTTTTTATCAGCTTTTTGGACTCTCATTCTGACGGCACCCATTCATTGCAGAGGAAACATTGGTGGGCAAGTGATGTAATGCTACATTTCTCCAAATCTGTTCAGATGAAGTCTATGAACTCATCTACATCTTGGATGGTTGAGGGTGAGTACATCTTCAGCATATTTTCGTTTCTAGCTCAACTATTCCTTTAATTGCTCTCTGGTTGTCACCCAGCAGGTACTTCATTAGACACTGACATGACATTGATTATTGTGATTGTATCGGTTGCTGCCTGTATTGCACTGATTATTCTCATCCTCGCCGCAGTCAGTAAGTACACAAATGACACAGTTCCTTTTGTAGAAATCTGTTTCAACCCCATATTAATTCTAATGAGAGGATTTGAAAGCACACTTGCTTTCCCTGCTGTTTTGATGTAGTTTGGCACAGACACCATAAAAAAAAGGATCACGGGACAGTTACGCAAATAGGTGCACACGTCCATCCAGATGTGGAGTTGGAGTATATTCGAGGTTTAGTTGGTCTTGGGAGTGCCTGCTATGCTATAAGGTACACAGGAACATCACTTACAAACTAAGGCCTCATTTCAATGTGATTTTGTTGCATCTATAAACCACAAAAAGTGTTAATATTTAAACAACTTTCCCATATTTCCCAGTAACATACCTACCCAAGGAGAGATCGAGACACTTCCTGTGTTTCCTAGAGACTGTCTGAAGCTTCAGAGGTTGTTGGGTAGTGGTGCTTTTGGAGAAGTTTATGAAGGAGTTACAGTTGGCAGCCAAATCACTGAAGTTGTGCCGGAGAAGAGAGTGGCTGTCAAGGTATACTAACATGATTTCTCATATACTTCCACAGTGACTACCTATATGCTGTTTCAGCAATTAGATTGTGATTATAAAATGTTTCACAAACCTATCTCTTCACAGACACTGCGAAGAGATGCCAGTGATTATGAGAAAACTGAATTCTTAAAAGAAGCTTGTTTGATGAGGTAAAAGACATGTTTGCTCTCAGCATCACAGTAAAAATATGATTATAATAGGGAACAATGGGGCAAAACAAATGATGATGTGGCCCCCTGGCCTGGAGCAAATGGCAATATTTGTCATGGGGTTTGTTGGTAATTAGTGTTCTGGGAGAAAATAATGTATAAAAGGAGACTTTACTGAGATAGCTCTGCTGTGAACTAGTATTTATTTATTTTCAAAAGTTTGGGGTCAGTGAAAGCATTTCATATTTTTGAAAGAAGTCTCATATGTTCACCAAGGCTAAATTTATTTGATCAAAAATACAGTTATTACAATTTAAAATAACTGTTTCTATTGCAATATATTTTAAAATGAATTTTCAGCATCATTACTCCAGTCTTCAGTGTCACATGATCCTTCAGAAATCATTTGCAATATGCTGATTTGCTGCTTTCTTTTTATTATCAATGCTGAAAACAGTTGTGCTGCTTAATATTTTTGCAGAAACCGTGATACAGTGTTTTCAGGACTCTTTGAAGAACAGAAAGTTCAATGGGGCAGCATTTATTTGAAATAGAAGTCTGGTGTAACAAAAATGGCTTTATGACTTTGGAGCAGATTAATCATGTGGTGTTTTGTTGCTATCCAGCCAGTTTAATCATCCTAACATCCTGCGTTTGCTTGGAGTGTGTCTGCTAAACGAGCCACATTACCTCATCCTGGAGCTGATGGAAGGAGGAGACCTTCGTTTTTACCTGAGAGGAGCTCGTCCTACAGCTGTGAGGCATTGTTTTAATATATGAGCTGCTTTTCTTATTGACTAGCACTCACATGTTCTTATGTCTCATAGAGCCATAAAGAGCTACTGAAACTCATCAGCCTCTTGGACATCAGTTTGGATGTTGCCACAGGATGTGCTTATTTAGAAAGGATGCACTTTGTTCACAGGTAAAGATGCTAATGCTCACAATGCCAGTGTCATGGCTTTGATTCCCCGGGAATGTGTTAACACCTGAAATGTACACCTTGATTACAGTGTAAATCACTTTGGATAAAAGTGCCTGTGAAATACGTTAATTTTAATGCATCTAAATTAAACTATATTTAATATGCACAGGGATATTGCTGCAAGGAACTGTCTGGTGTCAGTAAGAAGCTATACAGACCCAGAAAGGGTTATTAAAATAGGAGATTTCGGATTGGCCCGGGACGTGTATAAGAACGACTACTACAGGAAGAAGGGTGAAGGTCTGCTTCCTGTTCGCTGGATGTCACCAGAAAGCTTAACAGATGGGATTTTCAATAAATATTCTGATGTCTGGTCAGTATCATGAGTTTTCTTGTTGCCATACACTCTTGTAAAATAAATTATTCTGTATTTGCATATATGGTTTCAAGAATCTTTAACATCCATTGAACCTTTCCATTGCACCATGAATGAGTTACTGTATATGTTGGAAAGGGTTCTTTGGATTATAAAAAAATTTCTTCACACTAAAAAAAAAAAAATGGTTCAATGGATCAATGAAACATTCATGGGGAACCCAAAATGGTAATTCTACACTTTAAAAAAAATGGTTCTATGTAGCACTAAAACTGGTTCGTTGGCTTGTAATCATAGGGGAACCACTTTTGGTGCTATATAGCACCAAATCTTGGTGCTTCAGCGGTTCTTTACCGGTTCTTTGGCATGACTGAGGGGTTATATAGCACTGCTACCATATACTAAACCTGTTAAGCTCCTATATGGTTCTTCAGCGGTTCTTTGGGGTGATTAAGGTGTTATATAGCACCACTGCCATATAAAGAACCCGTTAAGCCCCTTTAAAGGTTGTTTGCGAGCCAAAGAACCACTGCTGTTGCTGTTTAGCACCATTTTTGTTGAAGAAATGCAATGCATTATGTCACCTCTTATGGTTCTACATAGCACCATTTGACAAAGGTGCTGTATAGCACCTTTAAAGATATGGTGCTATATAGTACCAAACGTGGTTCCCCTATGATTACGAGCCAAGAACCACTTTTAGTGCTATATAGCACCATTTTTATGAGTGTATGGCATCACTGCGCAAAAAAACAAACTTTATTTTTAACAATGGAACGAGTTGTATACATATTCCTACAAATATATTTTCTTAAATTTGCACATTTCAGGGCATTTGGTGTGCTTTTATGGGAGATTATGACATTAGGAAAGCTACCGTATCCCACATACACCAACCATGAAGTCTTAAGCCATATCAGTACAGGTGCACGACTGCCTTCACCAGCAGGCTGTCCACAGAGATTGTAAGTGATATTAGTAGATGATTTCAACAAATACTTGTTATAAATTGATTGAATGTGAAGACAAAGATATAATATTTACTTTGAATGAGCATGGATATTATTACTGATTTTTAGGTATAATCTGATGATGAGCTGCTGGAGCAAAGAACCAGCTGAGAGGCCAAACTTTCAGTACCTTGAGGAAACCCTGAGTAAACTGAGAGATTATGAGGATAAAAGAGCAAACCAGAACGGAGCAGCGGGTCATGTGAACCAAGCCTACCAAGAAGATGGTATGATCTTAATTTCTTCATATATAACAGAATAAATAAGATTTACTCAGTTACATCTGAATCAGATGTATAGATTTGTGCGCAGATTTTTGACTCGTTACTATGTACCTCTTATGGTAACCGTATGTGCTGGTTCTTCAGAAGAGGAGGTCTGCACTGGTGTGGATGAAGATGAAGACCTTGAAACTGGACTGTCTCCTGTGCTCAGCAATGAGGGACTGAATTACTTGATGTATCGTGCTGAGAGCCCGGACAGTGTCCAAACAGACTCATCGACACCCACCGAAGATAGATAAGACTATAATTGCCGGTTTTGAATTCGCTGGCAACCCAAGTTTGCACAAAGACCTGTGAGCTGGACCTCACTTTGTAATCTTCTTCCTTGTAAATACTGTATAAAACAACAACAATGAAAATAATAATAATTGTATTTTATGTATAATATAGAATGATGAAAATTTTGTTATTGGTTGAATTGGTTAAATTATGCAAACAGCCAAATGATTGAATGAATGTTGTATTTTTTATGTATAGGCCTAATGTAGAGTTGAGTGATCAATAAAAAGAGATATCAACATTATACTAGATTTATATTTCCTGAAAGAAATTATAAGTAGGTCATTCCTGGGATTCAGTGTCTTTTGGACATCATAACACTTAAAAAATGAAATTCTTGTCTAATCATGCAAGGGAGCTGTAAATTGTGAAAAATAATTTTGGTATATAAATATATGGTAGGCCTATATACATCCTTGAATATATACATTAAGCAATTATGAGCCAAATTAAATGAAGAGGACCAAAAATGACCACCCTGTTAGGGACAAATGAACAACAATTTAAAAAATGTATGAATATGTAAAATGTAATAAAGTTTAAATACACTACTTCTTCAACTTAAACATCAACTGCTTTCACTATTACTATGTACACTAAATGTGTCCAGCCTGTTAGGTTTTCTGACTTAACAGGGTGGAAATTTTGACTTAAAATGAGCCATTACACAAAGTCTGAGCAAGAAATGCTAACACAGAAGGTCTGTCAAATAAAGAATTGAATGTTTTTTTAAAAATGGTACTTTTACAAATAAGAATTTCTATTGACTTTTTTTCATATTCCCTTTAACAGGGTGGACATGTAGAGGTTGACCCCATCAGACAGGAAAGATAAAATAAGTAAAAACAAACAATTAACAAAACAGAGGCTCTCACTCACCTTCCCCAGTTGTTTTCCCTCCAAGGAAATGATGTATGATAAGATACAATTTCCTTTTTCATTTAAAATAAAAATAAAACTTTCATAAAAAAAACAGGGCCAGTAGTCAAATGTAACAGTGGACAATATTTTGAGGGACAAGCTAAAAATGCTTTAAAAAATGAATTTAATATTTGGAAAATATATATACTTTAAAGAAAACTATTACTGATATACCAGAGTGAAAAAGGTGAAAAAGTTTTAAAAGAAAATCACTCTTAAGTGTTGTATTCATCAAAATGGCAGACATAGGAAAAATTGGTGATTTAAAATGCTGTAAAATTTAGAATTTTTAGAAAGCTTCGAGTAAAAACTTAAAAATTGCTTAAAGTTCAAAAGCTGATTTTTACGTCAAAGACAATTTTACAATTGATGTTGTTGAAAATTTTAAGGCAATAATAGTTTCTACCAACCTTGAGCTGTATTACCACTAAATATTGTGTTTTTTTAATGTCAGCAGATTAGTATTAAACCAATTCTAAAAAAGTTTATTGATCGTTTGACGGACATCTCATGACTCCGCCCCTGCCCGACGTATGGCGCTCTCGTGTCACGTGACCGTCCTGGGTGGAAGCAGCATGGCGCGCGTGAGTGCGGAGCTCCTCCACAAACTCTACTTTATTTGCACTTAGTTCGTCTTTATATCCAGTCCATCAAAGGGGAGGTGAACGTATTGAAAGCTGGAATACCGCTCGCAGCATGGACGAAGGGAATAAACTCCAGTTCCCGTCCCTGCCCGCCGCCAAAGAAGAGCAGCTGGTATGTTCTAAACATATTAGCGCAGTGCTAACAACTGCTGGATTACAGCCATTCTTCAAAACATCTGTTTCAAAGCAGTAACAGTTACATGTTTGACTAGTGTGTGTGTGTGTGTGTGTGTGTCAATGCATGAATAAATACAGCGGTTTGTGCTGATATATTTAATATATAATAAGTCGTTGCTCTGAGCAGTTAGCATGTGCATCCAGTAGCAGTGTCCTAGAATAACAACAACTCAGAAGTCAAAGTCATACAAATCTCATTGCAAAAGACAACAAGCACATTCAGGAAAAGTAGCATGGGTAGTATTTATCATTATACTGGGAATAATCCGATAATTCCTATGCATAACCGATTTTATTTATGCTTTTAGACTTGTTTGCAAATAAATAATTCACTATCCTGCTTTACAATACAATATACTTCGACCTCAAGACTTTTAATTTAAAGGAATAGTTCACCCAAAAATGAAAATTTGCTGATTATTTACTTGCACTCAAGCTATCCAAGATGTAGATGAGTGTGTTTTATTAATCAGAAGAGATTTGGAGAAATTTAGCATTACATCACCAATGGATCCTCTGCAGTGAATGGGTGCCGTCAGAATGAGAGTTCAAACAGCTGATAAATACATCACAATAATCCACACGACTCCAGTCCATCATTACTTTCATACTGTTAATACATTAATATTACAAAAGTGATTTAAGTAAAAAAAAAAAAAGTAAATATTGTTTATAAATATCTATCAAACCGATTATTGGTCTAGTCTTGATCATATGTAGGTAGATGCTAATAACAAGGAGTTTTATTCCTGTGTTGTGCTGCAGTTTATGATTCTATAGGTGAGGTAATACTGTAAGAATGCTTGTAAATACTGATTTTGTAATCTAATTTCTGCAGGACTGGGCATATCCAATGAGAAGAGAGATGCAGGTGAGTGATAATGAACATAAACTTTGCACATTGTTTATTGTTGTTATGGCTTTTTTACTGATATAGTATTTGTGGTACAGTAAATACTTGTACATTGTGTTAGTACAGACTTTCAGTAGACTTTTTTTTTCCACCACCTTCAATATAATTTTTTTTGTATACACATTTCATATCTCATTCTCAACAAATGATCACTTTTACTAAAACTGTGTGATGTAATGATTTAGGAAATCCTCCCAGGCTTGTTTCTTGGCCCTTATTCAGCTGCTATGAAGAGTAAGGTACTGTAGAGATGATCTGTTCTTTGGCGTCATGATGAAAATGATCAATGCCTGGGGTTTCCTGTAATAATTCATCTTCTCTTTCAGCTCTCAATGCTGGAAAAGCAAGGCATAACTCACATTGTGTGTGTCAGACAAGACATTGAGGCCAACTTTATAAAGCCAAACTTTCCTCATAAATTTAGGTATTTTGATTTCTGGTTTGTTCTATTTAGCACTTCAGTATAAAGCTCCACTATTTCTAACATTAACTTTTTTACTTATTTATAGGTACCTTGTTTTAGATATAGCAGATAATCCTGTGGAAAATATAATTAGATATTTCCCAATGGTAAGCTTAGCTTTTTTTTTTTTTTTTATATGAATACATTTTTATTTGGTGTGCAATTCTTTTTTTCTAATTATAATAACCTGTTTTTCTCTTTATAGACTAAAGAATTTATTGATGGATGTTTAGAGACGGGGGGTAATGAATGTTTCTCCATATTGATCTCTATTTTTAATAGTAAATTTAGCACTTTCTCTGTTCTGATCCTGGGTAAAGATACGTTTCTTGTAAAGAAAATGGATTGTCATAGTCAGTAATATTAATTTTATTTACTTACTGTATCTCATCCAATTTGTGTAATGACTTGCACATTTTTGTGTTGCAGGAAAGGCACTTGTTCATGGAAATGCAGGGATATCAAGAAGGTATGCTAAAACTAAAGTCCATCATCTTTTATTAATGGTTATAAAAAGCTTGTCTTTTAACTGTCTATTTTTTTAATCATTTATAATATATCTCAAATCTCTTGATTTGATTTAAATTGATTATCTTCCCCCACCCCACAGCGCTGCCTTAGTTATTGCCTACCTTATGGAGACATTTGGTGTGAAATACAGGTAATATTATTAGTGTATTAACAGTTAGTGCATGTCCAAAAATTGAATACATAATCATATGGTTTGTCTTGAAGTTTGCAGATCGTGTCATATATATATACGTTCTTACAGGGATGCGTTTAGTCATGTACAGGAGAGACGATTTTGCATTAATCCCAATGTAGGCTTTGTTCATCAGCTACAGGTATGATTTTAAAGTAATCTCAGCATTAATAATTAATTCAGCATTAAGTGCTATAGCTGTTTTATATACATGCATACATAATAAATGGATGTTCTTTCCATTTTCATCAAGGAATATGAAGCAATATATCTTGCAAAGCTTACCATCAAGATGATGGCACCCATTCAGTTGGGCAGGTCTTTCTCCATCCAAGCTGGGATGCCAGGTAAGAGAACATTCTTTTATGGCCAAACAGTCAGTTTGTGAATATATTAATCATTTCTAATAGCGATGCATAGTATATTGGAACCATACATCAATTATCAACTGATGTTTTTTTCTTTTTTTTTAATTATCAGTATTGTATATTTAAGTGTATTTGCTCATTAAGATTTCCTTTGCCGTCAGAATTAATCTTTGAAAACACTTACAATTTAATAATACTGTTAAATATTTAGCAATTTGAATATTCATAATGTGTTATAGTGTTGTGATGCCTCAAGTCACTTGTAGCATTTACAATTGTTTTAGTTTTCATTAGTTTTTTTTATTTATCTTGATGAAATGAAGGGCAGAATTGTGTCTCACTTATAGCTTGTACTCTTTATTTTTTGCATTGTGAATCTGCCTTTGTTCTTGGCACCATTTGATTAATGGTTAAGTTAGTAACTCGTTTGTTAGTCACTTAGGATAGCATCTTCTAGATAAATAAATGAATAACTGGCTTAATTGTACACTAGAACTGAGAGCTGTAATTTCTACATACTAAGGTCATTATACATACTGTGGCCGTTCCTAATATCATCCATCTTTCCCTACAGGAAGTCTGAAGCGAACACTAGAAGAGGATGAAGATTTCGGGAGTATGCAAGTTACAGCAGCACAAAATGGATAGGCTTTACTAAAAAAAAGTGCTTAACCACAGTGGACTTTTCTTTTTACATTTTTATTGGGATTAAAAATGTAAATATTTGTACAGGGGTTGGGAGGGAGAGACTGCTCCTCGTCACCCTTGGAGCTGGGGAAGATTTGATATTTTTCTTTTTCCTTTTTGAGCTATATGCACTGAAATTTTTTGCAGTTTTATAGTATTTAAAGCATTTTGCATTTGCAGCGGGACAGTATTGCAATAATGCACTTTTGATACTTGAATTACTGTTTTGTTGTTGGACGGATTTGGGTTGGGAGGGGAATCAAAGAATGGGACTGTCACTGCCGTAGAAATGAAATGGTAGGATGAATCAGTCAAGAAAAGCTAGGATGAAAATGGGGAAATTAATTCAGACCGAGGTAAGGAAAGACGCGTTTGCCATAGAATTAACATCCCACTGCTCAATAAAAGATTGTTACTTTATATCTTGTGTTTTCAATGTTATCAGTCCCCGGTGTAAAGGTATGACCGTTTATGACAGGACTGTTGGGTGTGGATAGATTTAGAACAATAATCCAGTTTCACTGAAATAGATATATAAACTTGAGATTTATCACTGATTTTTAATGTAACAATTTCAATCCATTCACCCACTTGTCATTCAATGGTTTTACATAAATTTTAAAATATAACATTTATAAAAGCACAAATAACATCACTGCCACATGTTTAGCTGTTGATTGACAGATGAGACAAAGCATTTGAATGCCGGCTATCAGTGAAATTACAAAAAATAAAGGCATTTAGTGTACAAAGATATGCTTTTATTGAATCAGGATGTATTTTAAAATAATTTATTTTCCTCAATCTAGGTTTTAATGATTATCACCAGTGGCTAAGACTAAAGCCAAAATTGAGAAAATACATGAGCATAATAAATAAATGTAAACCTTGTTTCTATTTCTGATCTCTATGTTAAAGATGAGTACCTGTAAGAGAAAGTGAAATAATTTAAAAACCGTTTCAATACGGCTTTCATAGAACTCACTCAGAGAATGAAAAACATGATTTGAGTTTTGGCATTTTAAAGAGAATAAAGCACAGCATTAACATTAAAAGAGGGAAAGATGCCTCAAACTGTTTTGTAAAGAGTATATTTGGAAACAAAATGGGTTTGAAACGGTTTGTTTTCCCTCTTAAAAAATGTATAGAAATCTTTACATTAGAAAACATTCAAGTACGTCAGCCCTTCTATACAACAAAACTTTTCTCTTAGACAGGCCACAGTGTTTCTTCTTGTGGCTGACAATGTAAACCACGTTCTTTATATGATTTGAACTGGTTTCTGTTTCTATAGCAAGTTATGTGAAGCGAAATCATTTTAAATAGAAAACTGAATAACTTTCAAAGCAAGTGCTTGATGTTGACTGCGGACATTTAGAAACATTCATGAATATGCACATTGTTCTGTTGTGAATTCGAAATGCTCATTTCAAAACATTGTTATTGTGACATAACTTGTCACCAAATGATCAAGTTTTTCTTTTTTTTGCTGGCTAAAGTTCGAGGTAGTCCGATCTCAGAAAATAGAACAGATTAAGAGTTCTAAAGCAAACATTCTGTGATGTTCAAGATTCTTTTGGATTCAGTCAAAGAACCGGCACTGCATGTAAGTCTCGTCTGAAGCAGAGTAGCCAAACTTCTTATAAAACTCCACATTTTTCGGCGCACACTCCAGTGTTACTTTATAGCACTGCAATTTTTTGCTGAGGAGAGTCAATGTTGATACCAACCTAAAACAAACACAAAAGTACTATGTCAAGGTATTTAGTTTTGATACAGATATGTAGAAAGAAAATACAGTATTCAGGAATCTGAAACTCATGATTAAAACTATTGTAAAAGTGTTTCTAAAAACCAAACTCACAGTTTTCCAAGCTGTTTCCCTCTGCATACGTCACTCACAACCACTTCTTCTACACGCCCCCTCTGCCGGGACAAAACCCCCCAAAATATTATATAATATTGCACTATGAAAATAAGCTCAATTGCAAAATATTAAGTCAATTACCTTTGCACAAGCATGGATAAATTTGTGCTCTATGATGAGTGTTGCTGTGGCAACAATTTGTCCAAGATTTGTGTCTTCCACCACTATCACAAAATAGTCTCCAGATTTCATCATATGTTCAAAATTTGCTGTAAAAAAAAAAAAGAGTGAGTATCTTATACTGTGAGATGAAAAACTAAGGGGTGTTTTGCATTAAGAACAAGCAGTACCTTTGAACTGTTCTTCTGTAACATCCCCAGCCACTGTGAGCTGTGATAAGACCTTATAGAAGCCTAAAAAGGCATAAAGACCAACGTATGTTTATCATGATTGTTTGAAGAACTGAACATGAGTGAGCAGAGTGCTGAATGGTAACCAGTACCTCGGTCTAGGTCAGCAGTGCAGAGAGGACGGAGGACCAGGCCTTCTCCGGGCTGCGAGGGAGAAATAGGGGGTGAGAAGGAGACGGTGTTGCTGCTCCAGTCCAGCTCTTGGAGCAGAGAAGGATCAAACAGGGGAGTTTCGTCAAGCAACATTCTAGAGACCCTATGATCAAATTACATTTTATATGAATTTATCATCGATCGGGAATCCCCGGCAATAAATGTGTACTGGCAACAATTTATTTGGACTTTGATCATTTAAACATTTACAATTCAAAGTCAAACTTCATTTGATGGTATGTTATTACTATAACAAACTTAAACCATAAAAAACTTTGTTACTTGAAATAAACACTGACTGTAATAAAATAAAAGATCAAATTTAAAAAAAATTATAATAATTTGGCTAGCTGCCAAGGAAATATATTTAGTTTAACTTTATTAAAATTTCATTTAAATTAGTCAATTAAAATAATACTGAAATAAAAATTTATAAAAATAGAACCAATGACAATAAAAAAAATACATATAAACATTAATATATTTATTAATAACTATAATAGTATCTCAATGATACTAAAATAACACAAGACACAGCTTACATAGATCTTTCTTTTCAAGGTGTGTTATGAATACAAACCAAAAATCCAACGCATGACAGAGTACAACATCCAGTTAGTCTATCAAGATTGCTTTCTCAAGAAAAATATCATATTTCAAGTAAAGAGCATAGAATAATCTCAAAGCAGTTTATGGCAGCCCTTAATAATAAAGGCAAAGGTCACATTGCCGTATAGAAAGTACACAATATTACGTCCAGGTATTGATTAGATTCATTTCATATTGTTGGTTTCAATCTGCTGTTCCCTGGGGACGAAATCAACCCACATTTTAAAAATACCATCCGTATGTTCAATCAAATGTCAACAGAGCTCGCGATCACATTATATTAGATTCATGTAACTTGTCATTTACTTACGGAGACATATGGATATCGACCGCTTTCGCTTCTATAAAATGTTTGAATGAATCCAGTTACAGAGATATTCGATGTTCCAGCATGACACACGCACACACTTCCGCCTTCGTTATTATTTTTTTCATGTATTTTGTTAGGTCCCGCCTACCAACCAATCACTGTTTGCTGCATCTGGTTCTGTTATTAACGACTTCTCAATTGTCCAATCACAGACTGCCTCGAAAAATCTCTGACCAATCACCACATATATTGATGAGAAAATGGGCGGGGCTTGTCATCTTGCGTGTATCGCTCCCTCTGTCTGCGTGGCGCTTAATGAGGGCGCGGCGCAATGACGTTCGTATCCGTCTAGGAAAAGCTGTTTAACAGGATAAATATCAAGTTTACAAACGGGTTCTTAGATGATCATAGATGTGTTGAATATGAAAACCTAACACTGCCTGGTTCGACAAGACTGTCAAGATTGAAACGAATTCCTACACCATTTCCAAGGCTAATTCCTAAATAGTTACTTCAGTTTGTGTTTGTTGCTACAGTAACATTATGACCTCTTGACAAATTGATAGGGAAATTATGTGCAAACAATGCAACTTTTTTTTTTTTTAAGTTAATTATTTTATATATTGTTTTACGTACATTTATGATTTCTTGGCTAAAATAAAATGTATACATTGCTTGCACAAAAAGTATCAGAATGCATATTCTTTTGAAAAGCTGTTAGAGAGATGTTTGGTCTTGTTGCTATCTAGTTTTAAATGACTGATTTCTAGTATCCTGTATTGCAGAGGTTAACTAAGCCATTCTAACCAGCATAACCTTGACCCCTAAGGACAGGCTGTGTAAACTGCATACTCAGACATACTCAGCAGCAGTTACTGGAATTATCTCTCTTCCTTGTATTGATTTTCTCAAGTGTCTTAACAAAAAATTAATCATCTTTTCAAGTAACTTTCAATAGATATCTGCCGGCTATGAGCGTACAGAAAGGACTAACAAGAAATTAGAGACGAAAACACCTTCTGATGATCCCAAGTCGCATCCAACAGACCACAAAGCAGAAAAAAAGAAAGAAAATCTCTGTCTGTCTCTCTCTTTATATATATTTATATATTATATATACAGTATATTAATAGATTTATCTTATTTTAAGAATGTCCTCCTGAACATTTAAAAATGTAATTTGCAAACAAATGAGCAAATAAGCCTTAATGTGCCTTGTCAATATGTAATTAATTAGCAAACAAGGCTTATTGGTGTGGCTTGTCAATATGGTGCACACGTTTAATGAAATAATGATGGTATAGACAAAGAACTTGTGACAATAGTAATTCTATAATAACTGCTGAAACATGCTGCAGGCTTCCTCAATAAGCTCAATAACTTGCATGAAAAGGGAAGCAGAGAGACAGCAGGTATTGAATGAAGCTTGCGGGAAATAGGGAGGCTGAGAGCACAAAAATGCCTGCAGAAAGCTGATATACTAGTTCACATGACTAAACCATGGATCATTACATTGAGTGGAAGATACAAATCATGGAAATACAGTCTGTTTGTCTTTAATGACTGTACATGGACAGAAAAATATTGGCCTTAACAATATTATTATTATTATTATTATACACAAGAACATGTTTATTAAAACAGACCAATATAGGGTTCTTGTCCAGTTTCATTTATAAAATAATTAATATGATGTTTAAGGACAAATTTTTAGTGAAACTAGAAGCAAACATCAAAAAACCAACAACGTTCCTAATATACAATGCCAGGTTTATGGAAAACTAGATTAGGAGGCAAGCAAGAGAGGTGTATATTTTAAATTAATTAAATTAAAACTAGTTCAGTACCTCAAACTAATTTAGTAATTAAAATGACCCATGTAAGTTATTTAATACATGTGCAATACAGAATTGAGTGGTTGCTAGGGTGTTGCATATATGGCTATTGCATTAGAGCCTATATATAGGCTCAAGTTAAAAGTGCAAATTCTCTGTGATATTGAAGTACCAACGTTGTTTGACTTCAAATGGGTTTCCCAAACACTTCCCAGTCTGCCATTGATCAGTCAAACAGAAAACCCTGCCTCCAAACTTACACCACTGGTTGAGCCAACGTTGCTATATATAGAAATGTTTGGGACAAGTCAATCTGCAGATGCTTTAGATGCCTCGGCATATTAGAAATTATTTTAACATTGAAAAACTACATATTTGGCTTTAAAATATTGTATAACAGGCCTTTAAGCAATTTGATTTCTCTCAAAGCACCATCACTAACTTATGACTGTATTACTAGCCAATTAAAATGTAAATTAATTTAATTAGAATATCCCCAAAGTAGATCTCAACCTAATTTAGTCATTTAAAAAAACTTTTTTCATGTTCATGTTGCAGCACAGAATTGCAAAAATAAGCTTAACTAGCTGTTTTTGCAAGCTAGTTGCAGAGGTGTTTTTACTGAATGTTTTTAAATGTGTTGCTAGGGTGTTCTAAGCGGTTGCTCCCTGGCTCAAGTCAAAAGTGCAACATGTCTATGAGATTAAAGTACTAAAAATGTTTGTCTTCAAACTGGTTTCCAGAACACTTCTCTATCTGCCATTGGTTGATCAAACAGATAACCCCGCCTTCAAACACATGCTATTGGTTGAGCCAGTGTCACTATGTTGGGCTGAGCTGCTTAAACAAATAGAGCAATGTATAGTGCCATAGAGACAAATCAGTTTGCTTTACTCACTTGAGTGTATATTAGAAAGTATTTTAACATTTAAATCTGACACACTTTGACTTTAAAATAACTTATAGCAAACCAAGGCTATTTGATTTCTCTCAAAGCACCATAACACAGACAAACACAGAGCACCTCAGCTGCAACAGCCGTTACAGAAGCCGTCCAGATACTGATACAGATCAATGGAGAGAACATGAACACAAGAGCCATGGAGCCAGAGACTTCCCGCTGATTTAATTACAGACTTTCCATCACTCAAAGAGCCACCGTTCTATAGCAACATCAGTGCATCTACATTGAATGATGGTCATGCGATATTATCAGCCAGACGCGCTGCAAACCGGTGCAGACAATGGAATCATTATGGCTGCAGGAGTCTTTTACTGAGAGCCTTAAACTTCTGTATTACCATAAACAAGTCTTTAGGGAGGTGTTGAGAATGTACACTGAAAAAAAAGTGCTCATAAAATGAGAGTGAAGCTTGTATGGCCTTAGTCTTACAATTTGACAATACAATCAAATGAAAAATTAATGATGTTCATGGTTGCTCATCAGATCGATAGCACAGTAATAGCTGGCATATCTGAGACTTGCTTGGCAAGGGTCCCTCTTTTTGATAAACTGTGCCATGTTAATAGGCATGCTGAGTTACTGTCCTCTTTCTGCTTGAAGATGATTTCTCAGCATATACAGTAGCCTACAGATTTGTGCACATATGTGATACAGGAGATTATTATCCCAGTTGTCTGATCCTGTTACTTCTTCCTGCTAAAAATGCTTCACTTCTGCTCTGTGTGGTCTGGTGGGACTCCAAATTTAGTTTGAGTATTTGATAGAAGCAGTGAAATTCTGGTAATTCATGGGACAGGAAGGTTAGAAATTATGCTGTCCGCCAAGTGATAAAATTCACTGTAAGAATACACTTTGAAATGATAAATAAAATTAAATAATGCTCAATAATGTCAATTATCTCTTGCAGCTTTTCTGTTAATTCCTGGAATGCAAGTAATGCAGCTCAATGCATCTTTTTTTCCTAACATACTGTTTTTTTTAGCTCAAACCAACAGCGGCAGATAAGCTATAAGCAAACTTTTTTTTTGTGGTGGTTTGTAGTCCAGTTACCCCCTTCCCAACATGCACTGGGGCATAAATAATTATGGTTGTATTGTTTGACAGTTAATGTACACTGTCACTTATAATATTGTAATGTTGGGATATGTTTGTTCCTTTACTTAAAATGATAAGTTATTTGATTGTTGTGTTTCATGTAGCATGTGTTGGGGTCTGTGTGTGGAACTGAAGATATTTTGAAGAATGTTGATAACCAAACAGTTACTGGTAGCCATTGACTTACAAAGTATGGACAAAAACACTATATAAGTCAATGGCTACCAGCAACTGATTGGTTATAAACATTCTTCAAATAATTTTTCTTTTGTGTTCAACAGAAGAAGGAAATTCTTACAGATTTGAAATAACACGAGGGTGAGTAAATTATGACAATTTTTTTTTGGTGAACTATCCTCAAATTCTACAACAAGAAGAGAAAATAATATTATCAGAGAAAGGACTGAATGCATAACAGTTCTTCCTTGTTCTTCCATCTGTAAGGCATGAAAGGGGGTTAAGTGGAACAACTGAATCATTTGTGCCTCTACACATTGATCCGATCAGACACTTTTAACAGATCGCAAGAGAATTCATCACTCAATTTCTTGGATGCCATCCTGCTGGCCTCACACACTTAAGAGAGAGAGACTGATTACAGTGCAGATGTAAAAAAACAAGATGCACAGTGTTCTTCTGAATAATTCATAGCTATACAGTAGCATGCATGTGATATTAAATAAATGAGAGTAAAATATTTTAACATTTCAGAATGACATCACCTAATGACTTCACAGCCATAATGAATTATTGAATTTATTTTGTAATCCATTTAGCAAGCCGGAAATGCATGATATTACTCTTGATATTTGATACTTTCTGGGTGATACCAGGAATGGACCCTTGACCAGCATCAGAAATAGGTGTAAAATATTGCCTTTGTGCTTGCAAATATTTGCCGGATGTTCCCAAATTAAAGTAGGGCACATATCAATCAATAAATCAATGAAGTAGAGCTCTCAGTGTCTGTTCAGAGATTTCCCATTTCCTTCCTAACAAGGTTGCCCTCGTAAATAGATGTCCGTTATTATTGACTAATTACATTTAGCTCATTGATTCATTGATGGTGAGTCAAAGTTCACGGTAAGAGGTAATACATTTTAAAAGATTTTAATGATGTGGGCTTGTGGCTTATTTAAGGATAGACACATTTTTGCACTTATTTTGCAAGTAAAACAGCCTAATAATACAACAGCTATAATAGATATAGCCTAATACTGATATAGATTATACATCCTATACTCATTTAAAATTCTCAATGTCATTTCTTTAGGACAGCATATTCATCGTTGGATATGATAGGTTAACTGTCCATTGACAAAAGTACCCCTTCCGTCCAGTGAAGGGCAAGTATTCCTCTGAGGAATTGATACTTGAGAGGTTTTAAATAGGAGGGATGTGCTTCCTCCCTTCAGTTCATGCCGAGCTCTCACTGCACGAATTTCAGGCATGGAAAAATTCATCACTCCTCTGTGAAGACATCAGATTTTCCATCCGTTCTGAAGGTAGGATACATTTGGATTTCATAAAAGATATTGAAAAGGTAGAGTTTTTTTGTCTATTATTTGTTATATTGTATCTGTCTGTTACTTGTATATAGTTGTGATATGCAGTTACATACAAAGTATAGATGTATATCCTTAGTATATAGCGTAAAACGTTTAATACAGTTTTACAAACTTTAGTTTTACAAAATTTGCATTTTTTAATTATTAAATGTAAAGTAGTGTTTACTTAAATTTGAAAAACCACTTTAAATGTTAGTTATTTATTATATTAATTTATTTAAAAATTGCACAAACATATATACTGCACACACAAAATATACATTACACAAATAGAAATAATTTTATATAATGTATATCATGTTTTGTTAATTAATGTATAAATAGAAAAATCAAAGAGTCTCACAACATTTGATAATGCATATATTTAGCTAGTTCAATTTTTTTTATTTTAATTTATAAATGTAAAATATTTTTTTTATTAAATCTGAAACAAAAATGACTAAATGTAAATTTAATTAAGTAGATTAAAATAACTAAATTAAGTTAATTATTATTTTACTTAAATAATAATTGCAGTGTGTGTGTGTTGTTTCCTGTAACACTTTCTTCTTTCTCGTTTTTTTCATATAAAATAACGTGTTCCTTTAATTTAAAACATACTGTATGAATCATGTTCATTTCCTGAAAAATCACCATACAAATATTATTAGGTACTGTAGTCAGTTATGAATAGTGTGTGCATAAATATATGCTGTATTCATTCATTTTGTTATATTGTATGCCTTGTACCAATATCATTAATGCTATAGTATTCTTCATATTTTTCTTTCCCAATATTGATTTATTTTTAAATTCTGTGCAGCACTTTTCCAAAAGGGGCCTGCAGCAATGTCAGAGAGGAAGCCCAAAAACTCGGATACACGTCCCAAGAACCTGCGGAGCTGGAGCGCTGATAGTTACATCCGCAGTATTAAAAAACGATCCCGTGGGTCACGCCATGAGACAGCGTCCAGAGGGGAAGGGGGGGAAGGAACGGACGACCAGACTGTACGCTCTGCTTCTTGTCCCCGGAGACGTCGAGAGCGAAAGTGCAGCTGCACAATCCCTGGAGAAACGGATCCAGACTCTCCTTGCAGGAAAGCCCTGTCCCGCCGGTCTCTGAAGCAGAAGTTTCAAGATGCCGTCGGCCAATGTCTCCCTCTTCGCAATCACCACCACCATCACCACCAGTCTGGTTCCTCACGCCCATTCTCCGTCCTTCTTTGGTCCAAACGGAAGATTCATGTGTCCGAGCTCATGGAGGACAAGTGCCCATTCTCTCCAAAATCCGAACTGGCTCAGTGTTGGCATCTGATCAAGAAACATGGCACTCACACTAAACCTTCTTTAAGCATCGAAACCGAACCCAAAGGTCCCTTGTTATCCTCTTCTCCTCCAAAGCTCATTTCATGGGAAGAGATCAGCTCTACTGGGGCTTCTAGTCTGGATGACTGGGATCCATCTTTTGCACATGGAGGCGCTCAGTGCTGCGCCCACACTGACTACATCCTGGTTCCTGATCTGCTTCAGATCAACAACAGCCCTTGTTATTGGGGTGTCCTGGATCGTTTCGAAGCTGAGCAGCTTTTGGAAGGGCAACCAGAGGGGACCTTTCTGCTCCGAGACTCTGCCCAGGATGAATACCTCTTCTCGGTTAGCTTCAGACGCTATAGCCGCTCCCTCCATGCTCGAATAGAGCAAAACGGAAAGCGCTTTAGCTTTGATGGCCGTGACCCTTGTATGTACAGAGATTCCAGTGTCACGGGCCTGTTGAAGCACTACAGTGACCCGGCCACATGCCTATTTTTTGAGCCTCTTCTCTCTCGCCCACTACCAAGGAACTTTCCTTTCTCTCTGCAGCACATGTGCAGAGCGGTCATCTGTAGCCGTACAACATATCAGGGCATCGACACCTTGCCTTTACCCTACAGTTTGAGACACTTCCTTAGGCAATACCACTATAGATGCAATGGAGCGTGTGCTGTTTGAAAACTGTGACAGAAATGAGACAAAACTACATGTTGCTTGATTTGACAGATTGAAAGGCACAATAAACGTATTCAACACAATATGGTGGAGGTAGTTATCATGCAGGACAAAAACTATTTATGTTTCTAATGCAATTTTATGGAAACCAAAGATATGCAGGACATCAGTTGACCTTTCTATACTATTAAGTGTTTTTGACAGATTTTCTATTTGATTTGTCTTTTTCTTGTTTTGGATTTCTCATCTGTTAATATACTTTATTTACTTTTGTATGCATTATACATTTCTGTGCCCTAGATCTTCATGATCTTCAACAGTAATTGAATTGAATTGAATTTAACTGAATTGAATTGAATGGAATTAATGGACCCTTTTCACATTTCCGGCGTTCTCGGAAGCGGAAGTCGTCAAAATCGATTAAACTTAAAGAGTGGTGAACAGGTTTTTCCTATTGTAGTGCTGACTAGATACCACTAGATGGCAAACTTGTAAAACTGACTTGACACTTTCTTACTTTTTTTTTTTTTTGACACTTTCTTACTACTAGATCATCTACCTTGTATTTTAGAACTAAGCAGTGCCTAAACCGTTTCTGTTTGACCTTGTCAGTATATTATTTGATAGATCTGCCCAGTATAACCAAGCAGTATGGAAGCAATTCAACCAAATATTGTAGTTACACATTTTCAATTAAATACAAGCAATGGAGTCAACAAGTTAATCTGAGACTGATTTGTTTTACTGTGCAAACCTCCTCTCAGATTATTTTTTATCACAAGCATCTACTGTGAGACAATCTGGAGTTCATTGAAGTACATAGACAAAACAATGAATTGAATGGCATATATTGAAAAGATTAAAAGCGAGATGTTCTCACTTTTAACAAAATGTAGAATGATCCTCTATATTACAATGATTTAGCTAAAGGTCATTGTCTTTAGTACATTTACTACATGTGCTCACCTTGGAAAACTGATTCTCAATTGACTGAGAAAGGAACCATATTGATCTGCCAAACCCACTGATGTTAAATATTAATGTTGCTGAGATGATCAAATCTTCTTTATGAAATGAAAGTGGACCATCTTTATCTTGAGCTCATACATTTATAGCTTATTGCTTTGTGAAATATTGTTATATATTAGACAAATGTTGCATTCATAATTAGAAAAATACAGAGAACCCCCCCCCCCCCCCCCCTCCCCATTCTCAATGATGTCTTTCTGCATTTTTAGATTTTCATTAAGGCATAATTTATTTTTTCCTTGTTGAACTGTTTTGCTTGTGGGGGGCATTGGCTGTCACAATGTAGGTGATTTCAGATTTTACTATCATTTTGGGGACGTTTGGTCTCTGCAATGCAATCAAATCTGGACACACATTTACAAACATAAGGACATAATCTAAATGATACAGAATGACATGCCCTGATATGGCCATTAATCTTATCATCATAATATTTGGTATTGCATTTCAGTCTACAAGCAGATGCAAGAGCTGCTTTCTGCATTACATATCATCAGATTGTTCAGAAAACAGACAATGAGGATAATTTGTCTCTTGCAGAGGACTAAGCATACAGCCCCAGGCTGCATCACATTATTGATGCGTACGTCTCATTTCAGACAGTTTTGCTGCAGCCAGTTCCATTTATTTGTTGTAAGTTAAGAACGACCATTTTAATTTTACATGCACCTCAAACATTTTAAAATAATGGTCACCATTAAAAATGACTGACTGATTCATTTATAACAATAAATAATTATTATGAATTTATTTTTAATGTAGAATTAATGTATCTGTAACGTCAAGATACGTCAGACGTAGGGTGGGACTAATACTTGACTCAGCCAATGACTTTTGAGAAAAGTTATACGGTCCGTCCCACTTTTAAACGTCACTGTTGTCAGCGCGGGAGATGTGAGTGTGTGGCGCGGAATGTTGAGAATTTCCGACAAACTAAAGCTGTAAGTACTGCTTGATAAATACATGTATACAGCAAATATTAATGCGTTTTTATTAGATTACATTTGATTACTGTCACACATGAAGTCAGTTGTTGAGGATTTTGCTTGTAAAGTAACTTAGCTGATGTAGCGGCACATATGCACCTCTTTGTGCTTAAAAGATCAAATTATTTGTCTAAACTTGGGATAAAATTAGCTTACTTTTAGTGAAGACTCTATGTTTGCATCACAAACCAGACATAATTTCTATTTTTTGTTGAGAACAGTGTCGTTTGTACACCTGATCATAGAGACTTTTTTCCTTTATACATCATTTTGAGAAGTTATCTGTGTTTGTGTAATATTATACAAGTAAATTAAGGTTTTGTAATTATACATATTGTATATTACTACTATTTATGCTATAACCGTGATCATTTTAACTACAGTCGAGCCAAAATTTATTTGGACACATTCAATATTTCAATAAAACACAGTTTTTTCGCTATAATTTAGAAAATGGTAATAAAATATGACAAGAATTCATAGTTAAACTGAGTCTGAACAAATTAATTTTGATAATGTCAGAGATCTTTGATAGAAATGTAACGTTATGTAATATATTACAACCAACCAAAAATTATTAAGCTGTTAAATATAAATACACAATTAACGTTAGATAATAGCAACCATTTACCAAACAATGCGTTATTTTGTTCAGTCTGTGGTGTAAAAAGTTCGCATTAACAGTTATTGGGGGAAAAAAAACACACTGGGCAGGTCAAAGTGTATAAATTTATTTTTATTTAGCTATTCTCACTTACATAAATGAGATAAAGTGTCCTGCACCCACTAGTAAAAAAATATATAAAAAAATTATATCTGGTGTCTGAATAATTTTTAGTTTGACTGTATATGTTATAGTTAACATTAATTATTTGAAAAAAATATTATTTGATATAATTTAACTTGATAGAGTATTGCAGGTACATATTCCTGTATATTAAATAGTTAATTCCAAATATAAAACTGTATTTATTCCAAAATAAAATATTCCAAATATAAAACATTTATAATTATATAAATATTATTTTTTTTTATTTTTACTAATTTTACCAGCAGACTTTTTCTATTGTGTTTCTGATTGTCCTGCTGAGCATCATGCCGTGTGAAAGGAAGTCCATGCGTTACGGTCACTCAGAAGGCCACACTGATGTCTGCTTTGATGATGAGGGAAAGTAAGTAACATCTTTTGAGATCACTCACGTACCTTTGATTTCAGACTTAACAACTGGAAAATAATAAGATGCCTGTAGTTGATGTTAACCATAGTATGTATGGTTTCAAACACCTTATGGTGTGTCCTAGGTGTATTGTGACCTGTGGGAGTGATGGTGATGTCCGCATATGGGAAAGTCTAGATGACGACGATCCCAAGTCCATAAATGTTGGGGAGAAGGTCTATTCTGGTGCATTGAAGGTAAGTTAACATTGGTTTTTGTGTGTGATTTTTACAGTCTATTATAATAGTATAATCACATTATTAATGCTACAGCGAGTTTTTCCCGTTAAACATCTGAAAATGGTCAATTAAATCAGAACCCTGTTAATTTTACTGTTATTTAAATGTCAGTGTTTATTTTTCCCAACAGAATGGAAAGTTAGTTACAGCAGTTTCCAACAACACAGTTCAGATTCACACTTTCCCAGAGGGAGATCCAGATGGCATTCTCACTCGATTCACCACCAACGCAAACCACGTCACCTTCAACAGCAGCGGGTCAAGAGTGGCTGCAGGCTCAAGGTATGACTTACTTTCAGTCCTTATCCTCCTTCATTTGTGTTGTAAAGCGTGTTTAGGTTTCAGGGTGACAATATATCCTCTATTTCTCAGACAGATCCTGGCTGGGATTTCTAAATAGCCTAAATTGTCCAGGGTTTGATTTTGTTTTCCTATTGTTTTTATATTTGGTTGTAATGACTGAAAAGTCACAATCCAACATGCATGGTTTTATATGTATTTTTTGTAGCAGTTATTAGTTACAATCAGTGTCATAAAAATCTCATGGATCCTTTAATATGTGTTATAATTTAAAAGTATTGTTTAATACTCCCATCTCTGTGCTTTTGACCGACGTCAACGTGAAGACGAAGCCACTTCGATTGTTTTACGATTCGCTGTATTTGGCTAAATGGCCGTTTTCTCGATATATGGATTGTTTTAAGCGGATGCATCATGGATGAAGGCAGCGAGCATGTCACAGCATTGATTGAGCAGTTTTATCCTGCTGCTGATGCTTGAATATTGATGCAGGCGGCACTGGCAGCTGAGCTCCTAACAGGTTATTTGATTTTTTTTTTCCTTCCTGTAGAGGTCGGAAATGAGTTTTCATTTATTTCCCCACTTCAGATCAGAAAGATCTGCTGCGCCAATATGAGTCTCCGCTGGGCTGAAAATGGTGGAGAATGAAGGCGCTAATTTTGGCATTCTGTTTTCCAGCGACTTTATTGTGAAGATAGTTGAGGTGGTGGACAGCAGTCAGCAGAAGACCCTACGTGGACATGATGCTCCCGTCCTCAGTGTGGCTCTTGACCCTTCTGATGAGTTCCTTGTGAGTGTCATGGTTCCTTTTAATGGTCAGCTGTTATTTCTGAATGTGGCCGAATGAAGAAATGCACTTGAATTAGTTTCTTATTTATTGCACACATTACCGTTACAATTTACCGTTTATTGCATACATTACTATTTTATTTTATTTATTTTTTGCATGAGTATTTATCTATTAAATATTATGTGTTGGGTCATAATTAGTCATTTTTATTATGCTGATGTCACTTCCCGACAGGCTTCCTCCAGCTGTGATGGATCAGTTTCTGTGTGGTCTATTGAGTCACAGGTATGAGGCCTCGTCAGTTGTTAATAAAAATGGAAAAACGGGGTCCAAAAGTTAGCAAGCACTAGTGAAAACACTTCATTACATCCTTTATTTTTAATTACAAGTTATACTTTAGCATAATTGAAATTATGTAATTAAATCAACTAAATTCAAATGTTTTTTTTAGTTTCAGAATTTAATTTCTTTTTAAATTGTTTTATTTAAATTAATTCCTAGAAATAATTTTTAAAAAGGATAGTCCACAATTTTTTTTTTTTAATTATCTCAGATTTTCTTTTTTCTAAAATTTTAAATAATTAAAAAAAAAAAGATTTAAATCTGGAAACAATCCCAAATTATCACTGTGATCTCAGACTTTTTCAACCCCTTTGTATTTTAGATCTGATGTAAAAATCATGAATCCTGTTGTGTGTTTTAGACTCAAGTAGCTCAATGGAAAATTCTCCAGAAGTCAAGTGACGTGAGCAATGCCAAGTCTCTGTGTAGGCTTGCATGGCAGCCTCGTTTTGGAAAGGTATTGACAATTTCACATTTATATAAGACCCCTTCAGACTTCAAAATTCAATTTACATTTTCAAGTTTTCTCTTTGGTTGCTTCCTATTTAGCTGCTTTATGAGCACATCAATCAGTCTCTGTCATCTATATAACTCACCTCACCAGTTTCTTACAACAGTCATGACATTTAAGATTTTTTATTTGATGTATGTGCATGTAGCTGCTTGCCATACCGGTGGACTTGACCGTTCAACTGTATGACAGAAACACATGGACACATGTCAGCACGCTCTCTGATGACCTCATCACACAGGTCAGTAGAAAACAACAGTGGAACATTTAAGAGCAATGTTATTAGAAAAAGGTCATTTATAGATCCTGGAAACCTTTATTAGCATTACAACTGCGTATTAACCTTTCGCTTACTGTATCAGGTGAGATCATGTGCTGAGTGGTAAAAGTTGTGCAATATATTGCAGTGCATAATGTTATGAGTAATTCTTTCTGATTCTTTCTCTTCCCAGGTTGTTAATGTTGTGGTCTGGTCGCCGTGTGGGAAGTTTCTGGCTGCAGGAACAGTTGGCGGAAACCTGTTGATTTGGGATGTAGAGGCCAAACTGTGTATCGAGAGGTTATAGTCACATTTATCTTAATATTATTGAAGATTTTGGTGTTGACATTTAAATATGCAAATATTGTTTTGTCCTTATTGCTCTATACATGTAATATAGCTGTACACAATATTGTGTGTATTTAAGGATGTTTCTAGAAAGAAGCTCATGCTACTAGTCATTTCAGACTCTATATAGTATGTGCAGTCAGTGATGATGTTGTTGATCTTGTACCATTACAGACAGAAACACGAGAAAGGGTTCACTGTGTGTGGGATAGCGTGGCATCCCTCAGGGGGGCGGATCGCTTACACTGACACCGAGGGCTGCCTCGGGCTCCTGGAAGGCGTGTCGTCCTCGTCGCCATCCTCTTCCTCTACTGTTCAAAGCACCAAGGTCAGTCGTCCCTTCAGGCTCTTGCATTTTTCTTCCTCACCTACGTATCTTTAGGTGACCTTTATGTGCCTGTATCTGCTGCTTGATTAATGTATCTTTAGGTGACCTTTATGTGCCTGTATCTGCTGCTTGATTATTTAAAAAAATACTATCATCATTCTTTGTCTGTAGATTTATTAATATTATTGTTAAATATGAAAACACTAAATACTAGGGCTGGGTGATATGGCAAATTTTTTTTTATTTTTTTCAGAAAGTTTGACCGATTCTCAATTTGTACGGTTTTCTAGTCACCTTGAAAACGTAACTACACCATAGCCTAATTCAAGTAACTTTTTTTAATTAACCCTCTAATTAAAGAAAATTCTATTCCAAGTGCACCACACTTGAAGTTGTCAACATGATGTAAATGTTAAACAAATAACTTGCAGAAAAGATGCATGAACTACAACTACATCTCATACCTAATTGGCAACCCTGCTTGTGGTATTAAACAAAGTCTCAGCTTTTAAGTTTTAACACAAAATTCAACCAGTAAATACCGTTTTGGCGCACTTAATGTGGCGTAATTCATTGTAGCTGGAGCTCTCAGTTAGGGATGTAACGATTAACCGTGAGCCCGGTTGAAAATCAGTTAAAATATGGGACGTTTCTGTTTCATGCAGATATATTTATGTATAGTTTCACAAAACTGAAGTCAGACCATTCTGTTTTTGCTTCAGATTTCGAAATTATACAATCTAATTTAGATTAAAAACTGCTTATGTTGCATGTATGCAGCATCTTTGTTTGGATCGTGGTTAAAATGCAGTGGTTGCCTCTCATTTTAAATGGAAAGAGCACAGGCAAAGCCTTATTTTGTTTATATGAAGAGATTTATTTTATTTGTGTTGGTTATTTATTTCTTTTATTTGGGGTTTTGTTTGTTTTAAAATTTCTATTTAGTTTTGTTATTAACATTTACATTATATTTACATTTTGTTATTTAGCAGATGCTTTTATCCAAAGCGACTAACAAATGAGGACAATAGAAGGCAAGGCAAGTTTATTTATATAGCACATTTCATACACCGTGGCAATTCAAAGTGCTTTACATAAAAGGAAGTAAAATAGTCACAGCAATAAAAATAAGGAATTAAAAAACAAATATTCTCAAGCTTTGTTCAAATTCTTCCGAGTGAAAAAACCTTCCAAAACTGTTGAAACTATTCCACTACTTCACCCCCTACTTACTTTGACCATCAAATCTGACCTATTTGTCAAAACTCTGGGTGTGCCCCTGTCTGTAATGGTAGGAGTTTAGAGTTGGTAGAGCGATTTACGACTGGAACCTCCCTTCTAGCGTCTCACATTCTCTCGGTATAATGCACTTTTGCCCCTACGGCTCTCAGTGCCTTAGAGAATGTATTTTGTCCCCCCCGAACTGTGCTCTCTCGTACACCTTTACACTTACAGGTGAACCTTAATTATGACCAGTTTTCTTCTGCTGGTCTGAGTGAGTCCATCGCTCTCCCCCTCCCGCACTCCCTCCGCTTGCAGACAGTCCCTAACCAGAAACCAAACAAAAAGAGGTCCTACTTTAAACTGATTAACCAACACACTTGTTTTCTTTGCCAACATTCTCTTTACCATCACAGCACTTACTTAACCTTCTGTTTAAACTTTTAAAATGATATAAGAATTGATTTAAAATTAATTTGAAACAGTTAAGAATAGAAAATAATTCTACATAAAATACAGTGCAGTCAGTTCAGACGTAGCACAGTGCTCATTCAATAAATGCACAGCTAAACAGATGAGTTTTGAGTCTGGATTTAAATGCGGCTCATGTTTTAGCACATCTGATCTCTTCTGGAAGCAATCAAAACCAACAAAAGATCAATAATATGCAAGTGATATATTAGTATGTTATTATAGTGTTACATTTAAATTTTACAAAGAAACGTGCAGCATTTTGTCAAAGCAATAATAAAAGGACACATTTTTTATATATATAGCGTTATATAATGTATAATATTACTAGGGCTGCATGATTTGGGGAAAAACTTTAATTGTGTTTTTTTTTTTTTTTTTAATCTGATGATGTTTAGGCCACTGCAGCTAAAGAAAAAAATGACTATGACGACCTGTTTGATGAGGATGATGACCGGATGATAGACGAGGGCATGAGTGACTCGCGATCTCCGGTGAAGAAACCCGTCATGGAGGACGATGACGATGACCTCATGCCTGCCACGGGCAGACCACGGAACAGACGGTCCTTTCTGGATGACGATGACAATTCTCAAGGTATGAGCGTCTCCGTAAAGCAAGCAGTTCAGGCAGTTACTTCAAGTCAAGGATATTATTAGTAGTGTAGTGAGAGTGATTAAATCACTTTAATTAATGGTCAGACGTTTGTGTCTCTCAAGATCCAGGCTCTGTAAAACTGGATGGGGTTCCAGAGGAGGATGGCAGCAGTGCTATTCTTCCTGTTGTAGGTCCTGCAGTGTCCCGTCCCGTATATGAGGGTCCCATGCCCACACAACCCCAAAGGGCTTTCCAGCCAGGATCCACCCCAGTGCACCTCATGCATCGCTTTATGGTGAGAAAATACCCATAGCTGTTGTTGATTCAGTAAACAGTAGCAGTAAATATTTGGAAATCTGAATGTTTTTTGTTTAATTATGAGAAGGTCGTGTAAAATTCCTTATGTTCTTTCTCAGATGTGGAACTCTGTGGGTATCGTCCGTGGCTATAACGATGATCAGGATAACGCCATTGATGTGGAGTTTCACGATACTTCCATCCATCATGCCATGCACCTCACAAACACCCTGGGCCACACCATGGCTGATTTATCCCAGGAGGCCGTGCTTCTTGCCTGTGAGGGAACTGATGAGCTTGCCAGGTACAAGATCTTAGTTTTAATAACTGACTTCATTTCTTTAGTTTGGACATTTTTTGTGAATTTTGTATTCATAGTAATCAGATTACCGCTAGCAGCAGCTGATGTGAACCTTGCTCTGTAGTTTCCTCTTTGTCCTCAACTGCTTGCTCTTGTTTACGAAGCAAATTTGCACTTTGCCTCCATTTTTATTTGCAGAGCTGCTAATCCAGTATTAAATGATCTGTCTGTGAATTAAATGAATAAATTGCAGTAGGAGTCATAGAAGTGGTATTTCAGATCATGAGAATTTTTGGACACTTTGTAAATTCAAATATTAAGAAAGTATGCTACTTTTTTGTTTTGTTTCTTGGAACTGATTTTCTGTGGTAACAACGATAGCAGTGTTGTTACATAATCATACCCTTAAACTTGTTGATTTGTTTTCATGTAAGTTTCCAGTGAGCCAATTCCTTAAACATAATCGCAAAGATATTTACATGTAGAAAGAATATGACAACTGACATATCAGAGATATAAATTAGAGAGCTCTTTAATCGACAATCAGAAAAGGTTCACTTATCTACATCTTTACTTTCCCTTTGTAAATGTCTCTCTTTCGCTATTTTTCTTTCTCTCTCTCTCTCTCTCTCTCTCTCTCAACAGTAAGATCCAGTGTTTGCATTTCTCATGCTGGGACACTCATAAGGACTGGATAGTGGATCTTCCTAAAGGAGAGGATGTTCGTGCGTTGTGTTTGGGTCAGGGCTGGGCGGCAGTGGCCACCAGTGCTCTGATGGTCAGGCTGTTCTCTATTGGTGGAGTGCAGAAGGAGATCTTCAGCCTACCTGGAGCTGTTGTCTGCATGGCAGGACACGGAGAGCAGCTCCTCATCGTGTATCACAGAGGTACTGATGCGTGCCACTCTACTTTCGGTACAAGCACTGATTTCAACGCAATGTGCCCTTGTTCTGAACAACCAGAAGCCTTAAATAAATGTATATTCAGTTTTTCAATTTTTTTTACATGCTAGTGCTTATAATTTGTTTGCAATTTAGACATAAATAACTTTTTAGTTTGGAGCTGGTTCCTTTTAAGAATGAATAAAAATCAATTGTAAAGGAGAAAACTGATCGCAATTTAACTTATTCAAAAACATAGTAATAGCAATAATAATGCCACATCTGCAAACACTTTTGAGCAATGACTCACGGAATTAATAATAAAAAATTTTAACTAGTGAAATGAGCAATCAAAATCAAAAGATTCTTCCCAATGCTTGTGCTTTGTGTTTACAAATTGGTTGAGTTTATTTGTTATGTCGTCAGGTACTGGGTTTGATGGAGATCAGGCACTTGGCGTACAGCTGCTCCATCTCGGGAGCAAGAGAAGACAGGTCATACACGGAGAACCATTGCCTCTGTCACGGAAGTCCTACCTGGCATGGATGGGCTTCACTGCAGAGGGTGAGTCACCGTATTCTCTTTGTGTTGTTTGATAGTTAATGAAATGGAAAAATGAACAAAACAGCCTGCAGAATTTTTTTGTAGTATTATTAACTTCAGTTTCCTGATAGTTATACCATGCGATGCACACTACTGTTAAAAAGTACTGTTTTATTTATTTTTTTAAAGCAGAGATGCATAAATTTATCAGAGGTTCCAGAAAAGCTATTTATAATGTTACAAAATATTTATTTCAAATAAATACTATTTCAGAGAATCCTAAAAAAAGTATTACGATTTCCACAAAAATGTTAAGCAGCACAGCTGTTTTCAGCATTGATAATAATAATAAGAGATGTTTCTTGTTTCTTTTTTTTTAAACATGAATTAAATTTTACTGACCCCAAACTTTTGAACTGTTATTTATGCTTACAAATGGCCTCAAAGCTAAGTAAATGACAGCTGAAGGTTTATAATATATATATATTTTTTTTTTTCAGGAACCCCATGCTGTATTGACTCGGAAGGTGTTGTACGTATGCTGAACCGGACCCTGGGGAACACATGGACTCCTGTCTGTAACACCAGAGACAGCTGCAAGAGCAAATCAGACCATTACTGGGTTGTTGGGGTTCATGAGAATCCACAGCAGCTCAGGTGCGTCTTTCTCCTTGACTTCATTTTCCTTGATTCACAAATATCAAATCAAACCAAATTGAAATTTCCAAGCAGCCGATGAAACTGGGGATCCTCATATTCTCTCTCAGGTGTATCCCATGTAAAGGCTCACGTTTCCCACCCACCCTACCTCGTCCTGCTGTGGCCGTCCTGCCCTTTAACCTGCCTTATTGCCAGACCACTACAGAGAAAGGCCAAATGGAGGTATGTGATAAAATCCTGTAGTCTTATCCATTCGAGAAATTCATTTCAAATATAGTATCTTGTCGGGATGTGCACTGTAGTAATTCATGCCTATTTGAGTACTTATTTTTTTTATATACTTCATTAAGTACTTCAAGTACTCAAATATAACCTATTTGAGAACTTCAAACATTTCTTTTATTTATTTATTTACTATTAATATTATTATTTATGTTATTGGTTTACATAGACATGGTCAGAATTATGTACTTTTTACTTTCACTTGTAAAAAAGTTCTCTTTATTTCCTTGTGCTATTTTTATAATATTTTAATCCATGTAGTATTATTGTTGCTGACCTACATTGAAAGTCAGTTGTGTCCATCCCAATCTTGGCAGTCCATTGCTTTTTTTTGTAACTGTAGCTGAATAAGACATTAACGCTCTGATTATGTTTTGTAGGAGCAGTATTGGCGGTCCATGCTCTTTCATAACCACTATGGCTTTCTGTCATCCAGTGGTTATGAAACTGACAGCGAGGCTCAGTCTCAGGCTGAGAAAGAGCAGCAGGAACTGCTAATGAAGATGTTCGCTGTAAGTCATTCATGTAGCCAGAACAGGAAGTTAAAGCCTGGTGAAATTCAATTGCATATGCCTGGATTGAATTTCACAGTTTCATTTCTGTAAAACGATTCTGGAATGTCATAAATCAAAACTCCGCTTTGATGCATGTGCGTCATTTTCTGGCATAGCTGGCACATTTGATCAGATGATAATTATTTTATTTGAACTGTCATCTCATAATTTTCTATGCTGTTTGTTTTCTGTTTGTGTGGTGGCAGCTGTCTTGTAAACTGGAGCGAGAGTTCCGATGTGTGGAGCTGGCTGAGATGATGACTCACAGCGTTGTGACGCTCGCCATCCGTTACGCGTCTCGTTCCAGACGCATGGCACTGGCACAGAGACTCAGTGAACTCGCCCTGGAAAAGGCCAATCAGTTTCAAGAGGAGGAGCTGGAAGAAGAAGAGCCAGCCTATCAGAGGTTAGCATGGAATTCTGGGTAATATTAATATGTATTATTTTGATTAAAGTTCTTTCAGCTTCTTAAAAGCCATTATTTCTTTCAACTATAGCTTCAGGCCTAGAAAAATCATAAAAACTCTTGAAGTTGTGTTTTAAATGTTATACATTTCAATAGTGAATTATTGTTATTATTTTTGTGGTTATGCTTTGCTTTAAAATACATACACTGCATTGTGAGTGCAGTGTCTTTGAAATGATTTTAAAAGTCCTTTTCAGTAATCATAATAAATTGATTCTGAATCAAAAAAATTAGTTGAAAATGGAGATGTCGACGTAGAGTATCATGTTTTGTTTCTGGTTATTTATAGAGGATCCCGTCAGATGAGCAGCAGACAAGCACAAGTAGAGAATGGCTGTGAGGAGGAGGAGGAGGAAGATTATCCACAAGAGGAGCAAATGGATGCAGAAGAATCAACAGAGACCAGGAAGCAGAGTAAATTTGCTAGTTTTTCCTCCATACTTGTATCTGAAAAGTACAATATGTTCAAATATATAAACCAAATGCTCTTTGCATATCAGTTCTATATTGTTTGATCTTTAAAATAAAGACTTTCTTTATTGACACTCCTATCTGTGCACGTTTTCAGCACGAGTCTCAATTTCTGCAGTAGACATGGTTATAAGATTAGCAAATGCACTGTTTTAATTGAATTAGATTTTTCAATTTTTGATTTGGTTTTTGATATGAACATATTTTGACTATCCAGGTTTGAATCCATTCAAAAAAGGTGGAAAATCACCTGAAAGGCCTTCCCTTAAACCAAGTGAGTAGAATATAAAAATAGTATATAAAGAGAATTTTTCAAATGACTTTTTGAGTGGCACAAATTGGCCGCCATTATATATGAGTGTCTGCTGACAATTAAAATTGTGCTTGTGTGTTACAGTGAGCAGAGAAGGACGTGTGAACCCTTTTAAGGTTCGAATTGCAAAATTTTTAATTACATTAAGCTCCTTTTAAGTTTTGTTATTTAAAAATGTTGGTAAGCCTTTTTACATTTACAGTGTATAAAAAATATATATTTAAATGTGCAGGTGTCTGGTGCAGGAAAACCATCAAGTTCACCAGCTGGTCAGTCCAGAACAACTAATGTTTTGGACAACATGACAATGTCCAGCAGAAAACCCACACCTCTCGGCAGTATATCAAAACAGGGCAAAGCCCCGGTTCTGAAGCCCTTGGCACCCAAACCCAAGTCCAAGGTACAGTGTGTTGCTCAAATAAAAATGTTCTCCAGCCCTGCAGGGTCACACACCCTGTCTTACCCCATAAAACTCACTTCCAGCTCTGTCTGACAGGGATGACCTGTTTAATTTCTTACTTGGCTCTCAACGAAGGCGGACGCATTTTTCTCTCCCTCTCCTCCCCTTACCTTCCCTGCTTTGCTCTCTCGTCTCGTCAATTGTCTAATACTTGAGAGACTGTCTCTGCATTGCTCTCCAAACTGAAAAATCATGGATCTGATCAACTGGTCTCTCAACGAAATTGACACCATCTTCTCGATGAGAAGCTAGGGTTCGGGGGAAGCTGACTGCCCTGCCGGAACGTTCGCAGCTGCTACACGATGGACGCATGGGAAAGGTGGCGGGTCGTGTGTCTGGCGGCTCTTTCCGTGGAGGACATTGAAGATATCTACCTATTCGGAACCATGATAACAGGTCTTCTGCTGATTGGATTAGGCTTTGCCCTGGGTTATCGAAGAATTCAGGAAACGGGAACAGCTGTCAAAAGCCTCACAAGGCTGTCCGTCATGATTGAAGCAGTGGGCAGAGCGGTCAGCACTGAGACTGAGACTATTAACCGCAATATGGATACCATCACGGAGAAGCTCACGGCTTTGCAAAGGAAAATTTATGGATTTGGAGACCAGAATGGACAAAGAGAGTAGCCGTGAAAATTGGAATGCGGCTACGCGCCCCAAGACCAAACAATCGCAATCTTATCTTCTTTCGGCCTACACCAGCAGACAAGGTCGCTGTTGGGAAAAAACAACCCCGGGAAGAGCACTGCAGTGAGACGCTCTTGAGTTCCTCCCCCCTACCACAGACACCTGCTGACTCTGTCTGGGTCCTGATCAAGGCTGTCTCCATGGCAACTTGCTGTGTCGCTATCACTTTCTGCGGACTGAGACAACTTGATTTGAATGCCAGCGTGGCGGCTCTCCAGGCCTACAAATACACGAACTCTACATACATACATACACACACACACACATACGCACATATATAGATATGCATTCACCTCCCCACCCCCGATCCCTCGCCTTCGCCGCTTTGTACCGCCAGTCTGACAAGCGGGTCTGTGACCAGCGCCGAGAATGGTTGCAGGACCGATGGCTGCTTGCCGGAGCTGGATTACCTCCCCTGTTGCAAAGTCGTGTGTCTATGTTGTTTTGATTATGTGCTTTTGTTGCTGGGGTGTTTTTCCTGTTCTCACACTGTACTTCCAAAGGAGCATAGTCTGGGGGTTACCCCCCCCCCCCCCCCCCCCTCCTCATGTTATGTTATGCTGTATTTCTTCCTCAATTACCCTGTCTTCCTGTCCTGTCTACCCCCTTGTCATATTGTATGTATGTTGTGTATGTATGGACAGGTTGATGGCTAATTTCGCTGGTACTTGTGACTAGTGACAATAAAGGGCTACTACTACTACTATAGGATCCTTTCCTCCAGAATGTTTAGTTCTGATGGTAAAACATTTTTTGCAAAAATAAGCAACATTGTTCTTTAGCCAATGTGCTAGATACAAAAAGCCTATCTTGTACATAAGAGTTCTTTAGATGTTTTGAGTCAGTGATAATTTACTAGGCCCTGTATTTCAGACCCAGACCACTCTGCTGAAAATGAGTGCCTCTAAAGGAAACCGTAAGAAACCGGAGGACAGTCAAACGGAAGCAGATAAAGTGAAAACTGTCCCTGCAGTTACACCGGCTCCAGCATCGGTGGAGAATATTGAAAACAGAAAGTAAGAGAAAGAACTATCTTTAATTGTAATGATGATATAAGAACATGAAATACTTTCCTTTTGAAAGTGAAATGATTTGATGTCAGCAGCCATCATACTAATTATATCGAATTTAGGGATGCACCATATATGTATAAATATAAAATACTATAAAATATAGGAACATTTGCAGTCAGGCATGGATAAAGAGTGTTATATAAATAAAATAAATTAGCCATGATATAGTGTTCCAATATTAGCCAGTCACATTGATGCTGATAATATATTTTTTGTGATTGATTGATAGGTGATTAATTTCAGTAATTGTGTAAATTGTGTTTTTATTACATAGTGTGTATATATTTATTTCACTGTACCAGCAAAATAATCCAGTATTTTTAATGAATTATTTTTAAGAACCTGTAATAATGCTGAAAGGTCAATAAAATTTATAGTCAGTCATTATTTTATATAGTCATTGGTAGATGACTGATTGAGAAACTCATTCTTTTTAGTGTTTTGTTTACGATCTTGTCTGTAACTACAATTTACTTCTTTTAGTCCGAAAACCGGCTTTCAGCTGTGGCTTGAGGAGAATAGGAAGAGCATTCTCACTGACAATCCTGACTTTGAGGAAATGGATGTGATCAAGGAAGGCATGGGGCGTTTCCGCACTCTTTCAGCAGAGGAAAGACTGGTAATACATGTCATTCTTATTGGAGCATGTGACATATTTTATCCAAAATTGTTTACGAATTACTCAAGTAAAGTCTTCCGACTATTAATAAATCCAGGAAGGTTACCTAGAAATTTCCCTGTTTCTGTTTTCTTGAACGTGTATTGGTTATGTAACAGATTTCATTCATGCTCTTGGTTTTTTTTTTCCCCTTTAGTTGAATTTCTTCTATTTTGTAATATGCTCCTAAGGCTCTAAACCAATTTATCCATGACAACACTGTTTATTAGCCAAGTATCCTCCTGTTTTCTGATCTCCACTTACCGGTGTATGTGTGCAGGCTTTCCAAACACTCATGCTCTGAACAATCTGTTCGTGACCCCGCACCCACAGGGCCACTCAGTGCAGGGCAGAATGACTCTTCATACACTCCAGCCTGGAGGGGGAATGGTTAGGATGCCTGTTGCTCTGGAAACCCGGGCTGGGGGTGTGTGCAGCGCTCATTGATCTTATGTTAATGACAAGGGGGTGGCATCAGGCGCTGAAAGAGTGCGTTACAATGATGAATGGCGTGCAGTGTGAGAGGGGAACGTGCAGAAAGGGCCCCGGTGCTCATATGTGAAATGACTCATCATGGTTGTCTATAAATGTTCGCTGCTTTTGTTTACTTGAACCGTGAGCAAATGCATCTGGGTTGTGGTGGTGGTCGGTCAATTTTAATTACAATTACAGGCTTATTTGAATGATACCATTTATTGCTTGTGTAATTTTGCATGAATGTACATAAATCAGTCTTATCTTTCATTCAGAGCTGGACAGAGAGAGCAAAGGGTGAGTCTGACCCCAAGAAACGAAAGCGTGAAGATGAAGAAGGACAGGTAAATGAACAGATGGAGTCGGATGAGGGCAGTGCCAAAAAGAAAAAGCCACTGGATACTTCGGCTAAACTCTCTGCATTTGCATTTAACAAAGAATAGTACTTGGGATGAATTAGTTTGCTTATGTAATTTTTACATTTTATTTTTTTATGATTGGGTAAAAAAACTTTTAAAAGTTTTCTTTTTTTCATTGTTTACTGTAATTCTCTCATTGTATCAAATAGACTGGCTGCTCATTCGTGATCCACTCGTGGATCCATTCTCCATCGGTTTTCTCAAGTTTGAGCTCTTTTGAAAGCACTGCGTCTTTTCATTAGCATTTGAAATGAAGCAAAGTCTCTTTGTTAAGCATTTGCAATATGGCAAGATGGTTAATAACAAGGTCTCTTATTCAAATCTAGTGATATTCTAAATGCTTTGGATGGTTTGTACATATTTTTTGTGAAGTTTTGTACTGTATGTAAAACAAATAATCGTAATAAAAGATAAACTATAGAATTTTTAGTCTTGAGTGGTGTTCTTATTTTAAAGGTTATTTTGGCTAATTGGCTAATTGAAAGTACACAGTGTTGTTTGCACACCAGTGATGTAATGAAGAGCATCTTTCAAATGTGAAGTGAATGGTTTTCTGATGTTCATCCAAGGTCACTGAACTTTGATTTTGCATCCACACAGACATGAAATGAAACTAATCAGAGCTGACAAGTTAACAGCTGTACAACCTCTTGGTTGCATGGTGCATTTTACTTCAGAAATACTGCTTTTATTTTTAATCATAAGAACATCATCACCCAAAGGTCTAGTCAATCCCCTTAGGTGGTTTGGTCTGTCCCAAGACATCACTTTAATGTGAATAAGAGATCTCATCCTCTTACTAGATACAGGTGGCCTGACGCAAGCACGTCTCTCGACCAATAGCAATCTGGCTCCGTGACGCGGATTAGCCAATGTTTATAAAACCGCCGGCTGTCCCTGAGTTTGACAAGAGTACAATAACCGTTGAACTTCGCTCAAGTTAGTCCGTTACACCTTAAACTGTGTTCAAAAAACGCACAGGAGCGCTAAAACCGACTTTGAGGAACCCAAGCTGTCACTTTAAGGCAATCATGGAGCGCTCCAAACAGAAACAAATGAATGAAAATGAAACCGACTCCGCGATCAATGGACACTTTGACGGACGGGTGAAGATGCCCGGATGGAGCGCCGGTGGTGCCGCCGGGACCCCGAGCACCGTGCCGTCCTCCAGCGTGATGGAGAGCTGGCGGGAAGAACGCACTCGCAGTCTAGAAGACAATGAAATGAGCCTGCCGAGCATCGCCGCCGCTTACACCGCTATTCTCCGGGGGCTCGGGGAAGATCCGCAGCGGCAGGGGCTCCTCAAAACTCCGCGGAGAGCCGCCACCGCCATGCAGTTCTTCACCAAGGGTTATCAGGAAAAAATCATCGGTGAGTTCGTCGCATAAATGTATGACAGCTGATGAGGCGTGTTTATTTATACGTTGAATGTGCATTAAATGTATTTCAAATTGTTTTTAACGTCATTACTTAAGATTTCTCCCCCCTGAAGTTAAGATATTCTGAAATGTCACGCTGTCTCTGTAAACTTTCAAAGCGAATTTTTGACTTTGGAAACAAAATATACATGCTGTAAATAAAACACGTTTTTTAAAGTTAAGGGGGCGTTCACAAAGATGTTTTTTGGGTTCAAAAACATCTAGACCGAGACAATGTATTCTGGGGCAGAATGTAGGATTGTGAAAGTTTGAAAGTTTTCATCCAAAAGAGGAAATTCTGTCATTTACTCAAACAAAATAGCATGACTTTCTTCAGTGAAACACATAAAGAGACTTTTTGAAGAATGTCTTGGTCTGTCTTTAAATGAAAATGAATGGTCACTGATGATGTCAAGCATCTAAAAGGATGCAAAATCACCTTAAATTGGCACAAAAGGTACAAAGGACTTCAAAGATCTATATCCCAACTTCCAAGGCTGATCCACTGT